>NC_137463.1:77082145-78356738 GCF_964235325.1 Thermobia domestica
CGAATCTTAAATCCATAGCTAAAAAAATGAAGTATACTCACTACTCCATTATCCTCTGATTTGTAACGAAAAACTATTTATAAACAGTGGTGACTTCAGAAAATTATTCTCGGGGGGAATTTCAATATGCGGGTGGAGGGCAAACATTGGTAGTCCACATTGAGCGCGATCGAATATATGGTCCTGAAGGCGGAAACTTCTTAGCTTGAGAGAGGTCTCAAATTCTCCCTCAAATCACGTCCTGAAAGCATCATTGCTTAAAAGCTTTTCGTAACAAATATAATATTAAACTTGTTTCTCGTTCTATATTTAGAATTGGTAAAATCATAACTTATAGAGGATTATAATAAAAGCATAAAAATTACAATACCGATCATGTATAAATTATCCTGTAAGTTACCAACTTTGGGTCAGATTAAAACTCAGATATTTGTTTTCGGATTGCACTTAGAAGTAAGTCCTCTCTATATAATCCTGATTGGAAAGCCATGTTTAACACTAATTAATTAATCAATATTTATACGAATATTTTTTTATTTTACTATTTTTACTATTCAATATTATAGACACTTCATTTCCAAAATCAAAATCTCGAAAATGTATATTGTACGAGTGCAGACTCGCAAATAAATGATTATTTATATATATTGGTCTCTATTCGAATTCTATTTAATCGAATCCGACAAGAACACAGACAGAAATATCGAGAACAGGTGACAAAAAAGAGAGAGAATAACGTTGTACCCGGCGGGGACTTGAAGTAAGTTCGGAAGGTTCTTTATAAGCGAACGCCTTAGACCACTCGGCTATGGTAACAACTAGTGATTGTAGCAAAGGCTTCGAGTAGTAGTTCTTATTACAGAATAACATTTTCTATTGCCTAAAATTTAAACCTAATTTACTTTGATATAATATATCTATTAATTTGTTTCATGAACTTTTTCGTTACTTAGATGAATGATGTATGTTGTTGATATAGATTGTATTACACATTCTTTCGTAAATATTATAGAAAGTATCAGGGTTATTTATGATCTTTTATGGGAATTGACTGGCGCATGCGCAGTACACAGACAGTTCAATTGGAAGGCGAGGAATGAAACGCTTACACACTGTTATAATGTTTCCCTCGCAAGCAGTAGTTCCCAACCGAGGGACGGCGGGACGCACTTCCTCCTCCTGGGGTGGCGTGAAGGATTTACGAAGTCCCTTCGTTGTCTTATATTTCTTGAATGATTATACACAATATCCAGTCACATCTTCTACACATTTGGAAGTGATAAATCGTAGTATAAATAAACCGTCCTCCACATACAGTGATTGTTGCTTTTCCAAGATTATAAACTGAAACACTTTTTATTTCAATAGAATATAAATGTTTCAATGGGAGGGGTTACAACCCCCTCAACCCCCTGGGTCTTCGATATGTCACCGCCTAAACTGTAACTTTCAAGTTAGAATCGAAAAATGGAGACATGTGACCTACTAAATATATTTTTAGTTAATTATACATTTTCATAAATAAAATATCCACAATTACAATGACGGTAAATGCTAAGTAATTATTCTAAATCTTTGTACTTTCATTTTCCCTCTTTCTTTTCAAGTGAGCTTGAAAAATGTAAAAATGGGAGGTTAAGAACTTCAAATATTACGTATATTTTAGCGTATTACGAAATTATATTTAATAGAATCTGGTAGGATCACAAACAGAAACGTCAAGAAGAGGTAAAATCAAATTGTACTGTGGTGGGATTCGAACTACTCTTGAATGGTGCCTCACAATCTCTAACCGAATGCCTTAGTCCACTCGGCTAATGTGACAAGTTGAAAATATAGTAAGTGTGTTTCATGTTCAATCTTTTGTTACCGTATGAAATTTATTTTGTATTCTCTGAAGTTTAAGCCTATTTTGGCCTGATTAATAGTCTGTTGAAATTGTTTTATGTTTACGGTATTCTTTACTTTGACGAATGATGTTGTTAATATAGGTTCTATTACGTATTCGTTCATAAATGTTACAGTAATTGTCAGGATTATTTATGATATTTCATGAAAATTGACTGGTGCATGCGCAGTAGAAACAGAAAGATGCACTTTACCGACATTTGTCATACACGCCAGAACGCAAATTTCTAACAGGTTCTCAAAATGCCTCGCTCTAAAGGCTGTGGGGAACTGTCTGTTGCTCTGAGAGGAGAAATCATAGGCCGAGCAAAAATGGGACAAACTGTGCCACAGATTGCTAGAGATCTGGGATGTGACAAGCAAACGGTCAAAAAATGGGTTCAGCGACATGAAGAAGGTGGTGAATGGTTCAGGTCTCGATCAAGAAGTGGAAGGCCAAAAGTGACAACTTCAGCTCAAGATCAAGCTTTAGTTACAGAAGTAATCAACAGACCTCTATGCCACACGTTAATCCTCTTGGACAAAACCAGAGAATATAATTGTTCTCACGAAACAATAAGAAGAAGATTATTGGGGGCTGGTCTACACTGTTCAAGACCCGCTAGGAAGACTCTCCTGACTGAAACTCACAAGGCCAGACGAATGGCATGGGCACAGAATAACATAACCCAACCTCAGTCATATTGGGACTTCGTCATCTGGACCGACGAGAAGGTTTTCAAGTCTAACCAACAATTCAGAGTTATATTGTATAGACCGCGCGGAACCAGGTATGCTGAACAAAATATTATCAGAACTTCTTGTTCAGGACGAATATCAGCACACTTTTGGGGATACATCACGGCTGCTGGTCCTGGAGATTTAGTTGCGGTGCCTGAGAGAATGAACAGCAGTGTTTACATTAATATCCTCGAAAATACGTTGTTACCGTCCTTAGAAAGAAACTTCCCCGAACAGGAAGAATATATATTTATGCATGACAACAGTGCTGTTCACACTTCCCGGCAAACACGAGAGTGGCTAAATGAACATCCAGAGTTAATTTGTATTGAGTGGCCCCCTCTATCCCCAGATTTGACCCAAATGAACATCTGTGGGCCTACATGGTGCAAGAATGGGAAGAGAGACGTGAAGACAGAGACCAAACGTTTCTTCAAAATCATGTTATGGAACTGTGGCAACATTTTCGTGACACACCGTCGTATTGCTCGAGACTTGTATCTAGTATCCCCTCCAGACTTCAAGAAGTTGCTGACTCTGGAGGTGACTACACGAAGTTACTGACTCTGGAGGTGACTACACGAAGTACTAGTGTGTTATTTTTGTGTAAACATTTATTTGTTTCATTTATTTATTATATTTTTTTCAAGAGCAATATTTTCGTTCTTCATTCTTTTCCTTTGCTTGTTTACTATTAGTTCGTTAAAACGTAAAGGAAGAGTAGTATATCTTCAAAAAGTATTTGTGAATTTACTTTGAACGTTTCTAAGAATACATTTACTTTTTTCCTTACTCTATATCATGCCCAATATTACTTTCATTTCAGTTAATTAATAACTTTATTTCACATCTCGGATAAAAGTATTATTGTCTTTTTAACGATATTTTTCCTTTTGATTGTGTAATTTCTAGTTTCATTGAATTATCTCAATTCTAATGAATAAATCACATTTTTTTATTGTCCCTTCCTTAGCTAAGTTCGAATTCGAGAACAATTTGGTGTAATATACGTTCTTTATTCTTCATATTGTGCAGTAATGACAATATTAATTATTTTTCATGAGTCCAGTTGATTAGTGAGAACTTGGACAAACATTAACCTGGTGATTCTTTACGCAATGACAAGCGTAAAATACATTTTAGCTATTCTTTATACTTCATAGCGATGAAACATTCTAACAGTCTGTTAGCGTTTCCTTCCTCGCCTTCCAATTGAACTGTCTGTGTACTGCGCATGCGCCAGTCAATTCCCATGAAAGATCATAAATAACCCTGATACTTTCTATAATACTGTATTTACGAAAGAATGTGTAATACAATCTATATCAACAACATACATCATTCATCTAAGTAACGAAAACGTGTTCATGTAACAAATTAATAGATATATCAAAGTAAATTAGGTTTAAATTTTAGGCAATAGAAAAATGTTATTCTGTAATAAGAACTACTACTCGAAGCCTTTGCTACAATCACTAGTTGTTACCATAGCCGAGTGGTGTAAGGCGTTCTGCTTGTAAAGTACCATTCGAACTTACTTCGAGTCCCCGCCGGGTAGAACGTCTTTTTCTCTCTCTTTTTTCACCTGTTCTCGATGTTTCTGTCTGTGTTCTTGTCGGATTCGATTAAATAGAATTTCGAATAGAGACCAATATATATGATAAATAATCATTTATTTGCGAGTCTGCACTCGTACAATATACATTTTCGAGATTTTGATTTTGGAAATGAAGTGTCTATAATATTGAATAGTAAAAATAGTAAAATAAAAAAATATTCGTATAAATATTGATTAATTAATTAGTGTTAAACATGGCTTTCCAATCAGGATTATATAGAGAGGACTTACTTCTAAGTGCAATCCGAAAACAAATATTTGAGTTTTAATCTGACCCAAAGTTGGTAACTTACAGGATAATTTATACATGATCGGTATTGTAATTTTTATGCTTTTATTATAATCCTCTATAAGTTATGATTTTACCAATTCTAAATGTAGAACGAGAAACAAGTGTAATATTATATTTGTTACGAAAAGCTTTTAAGCAATGATGCTTTCAGGACGTGATTTGAGGGAGAATTTGAGACCTCTCTCAAGCTAAGAAATTTCCGCCTTCAGGACCATATATTCGATCGCGCTCAATGTAGACTACCAATGTTTGCCCTCCACCCGCATATTGAAATTCCCCCCGAGAATAATTTTCTGAAGTCGCCACTGTTTATAAATAGTTTTTCGTTACAAATCAGACTTTGGCGTGGGAGACCCGGGTTCGATTCCCGGCGGGAGCTCATGTGGTTCGGATTCCCCGTTAATTAGTAGGTCCACGTCTCATATAGCCTTGCTGCTGAAAGGGACGCTAAACTAAAATCAACTCAACTCAACTCGTTACAAATCAGAGGATAATGGAGTAGTGAGTATACTTCATTTTTTTTTAGCTATGGATTTAAGATTCGCAATTCATATAACGTTGCGTTCTAATCGAATTTGAAACAAAAGAAGTTTTCAATGAGTTACTCAAAGAAATATTTTCAGCCTCCGGATGAAAATAGGAAGACACTTAAAAAAGAAACAACTTGCTACAAAGTTTGAACTCACAAACATGTGATTGATAGTGTATCGACCCAAACCACTCGACCGTTTTGCAGGCCTTTCGCATATATTCTTTTTCCTTTTGTGAAAGCAGTTTACTGTTCCATATTCGCTTTTGTTTATTCCGATACGACTATGAGTTCTCAGTAAACATTTGGACGTTACAGCTCTTGCAATGTATAAAAGTGTTTTTAGAATAAATCACAATCGATATTATGTCCTAATAACATACGTAAAACAGGTTGAATTCGTGAAATGATTGAGGTTGGACTGAGCGTAAATGTTTTCATAGTTAGGAGCCTGGATATGCAAACCCGTTTAACGTGGGGATTTAATTTTGTGAAATTTGGTACTTGATTTTACCCAATTTTCCTCAGTCAACTTTTGATAAAATATTTCTGGAATTCTTCAGTTTCTTTGGGGATCACCCTTGCGCCGCACGTGCACCACGTCGAGTTGCGCATTAATGAAATCTATGATTAAAAATAATGAACATTTCCTTTTAATAGACTTCCATCATTTTGTTCTCGAGTTATAGCTGTTTTTTTTTTTTTTTCATTTTTCCGACATATTTTCAGCTGGTCATAGCGCCAAAATGAAGCATTTGTGCACCGAGGTTGTTGTATCCTTTTTGTCAGCTCCCAAATATTGTCGTTGTTTTGAAACACTTTGTATATTTTTAATGAATTGTGCTGCTGATATATGAAAGTAACATATAATCTTTATGAGATTGTTCTAAACATGGCTGTGACTTACTTGCGGAGTATACGCGGTGGGAAGTCATCAGAATAGAAAACAGAGATTTCTAACATTGATTAAAATATACTGAAACTAGGTTATTGATTTTCTTAGGTACGAAAGATTAATACATAGAGTGTTTCTTTTCTGAAATGTGCGTATGATTTCACAATTTTTTAATGTTGATAGTTAAAATGCTAGTACAGGAATTCCCTCTTTAGTGCAGAAATTTCCTCCTTGCATCTTACCGCCATTTTAGACGAGATGGGATTAGGCAAGATGGAAATTCCCATCTCGCCTAAAATAGCTGACATGCTTGTCTTGGAGACATCACTGGCTGGTAAATCATTAGGCAAGATGGGATTGGGCGAGATGGGAAGACACCGCTTGACGATGGTCGTAGCCCGGAAAAATTTAAATGTTTGGATATGTTTCATGCTAGATCTTAAAAACTATGCATGGTGCAGCAATTAAAGCAGATTTCAGATGAGAAGCGGCATGGCCTTGAGTTGGCTTTACGCGACGTCCAATTGGCTTTGAGCGGTGTTGACAATTCGCGACAAGCAGTTCTGCACGCTGACTTCTCGCGCTACTGCGAATCTTGACAATAGCAGAGGCGCTTATTAGAAATATTGTATTAGCACATTAACTGCTCACTTTACGAAGTAGAGAAAAGAATTACGAACACATACGTGAAAACTACATCTTTTTATGACAACTGGTTGTCATGATACACGCTTTGAAAGGTTTCCATATAAAACAATTAGTAAAACGAGCTTTGAGTCCCGTCTAATTTCCAGTGGATTTTTCTTCGATTTGGAAATGGAACTCAACTTTTATTAAAGGATAATCAGGGGTGTAACCAACAGGTTGTTCTAGGGGAACATTACTTTCAGGGGGAGGAAAGCTTTTCACACATTAAAAACAGAACAAATGACCTCTTTCAGAATATGAAAGCATTTTAATTCACCATGTATACTATACACATATTATGTTTGCTCGATGCTACCTTAACAAAAGACGGATCTTGACAGTACTGAAGTTGAAAATCGGATTGTAAGAGATAAATCAATAAGCTATTCATAAGAAAAATGCTGTTTCTAGCAGTTTGTTTATCTGACTTTGTGTTAATGTAGATTAAAATACTAAAGGGGAAAAAACTCGAAAAAATATCAACTCAGATATTATTATGCAATAATATAGTAGTGAGTTCACACGGTGAGCGTCCAGTTAGGGAAATAAGAATATAAAGCATATAATTAATGTTAGTTATTTTAATTAGGCAAGGGCGTAGATCCTGGGGGACGGAGGGGGCCAGGGCCCCCCAAACTTCATATGGGCCCACCTCATATTA
This sequence comes from Thermobia domestica, assembly GCF_964235325.1. Taxonomy (NCBI): domain Eukaryota; kingdom Metazoa; phylum Arthropoda; class Insecta; order Zygentoma; family Lepismatidae; genus Thermobia; species Thermobia domestica. Next base: position 77,089,456 of record NC_137463.1, read on the forward strand.
TTTGTAAATTTGCAATATTAGGCATAATTTGAATGCAATTTGTCTTAAAATCATCATATATGCTTTCTGCATCTGAATGCACCCCCCCCCCAATTTACAGAGAAATCAGCGTCCTTGTAATTAGGTACAGAAACTGTATTGATGATGTTTTCTTTTTTCTTTTTTTAAAAATCTTATTTTATTATAAACGTTCCTAATTTGCATTAACTATTAAATAAGTTTACTAAACATATACTAGATGAACCTCATTTCGGGGCTGGAAATAGTTTGGAAAGTCAAGGCCCTCTTTTCCCCCGTTTCTACACCCTTGAGAATAGTAAGCGATCGAATTAAATAACAAGCCTCTGCAATTTGATTCATATATATATATATATATATATATATATATATATATATATATATATATATATATATATAATATTCGATTCCCGGCGGGAGCTCATGTGGAAGAACAGAAGGTATGGGACATTCGTAATATTGTTTTGAAATTGCCTTCATGCAAGATTCTTCCTTATTCGACAGAAGAAACGCAGTATGATTTTTTTTTTCTTCGTTTCAATATCTTACGTATGTGTGGCCAATTACGTACTCCTTCTTTACTCCTCTAGCAGGGATGCAAAAGCACCAGGCGTCTGAGTGGTGTCATAAATTATTGTAACCCAAAACAAACTCGACCATATCGTGTTGCTTACGAATCAGATGGATTGTTGTTGTGAGACCTACATCAAGTACAAGAGTATGTTATTATAGGAACAGACATGGAAGCAAAGGAGCTGATTGTGTGTGTAGGAACGCAACTTCTATTCTTCTAGCATAAACAGAATTCATCAATGTCTAGGTTGCTTTCTTTCGTGGTAGTTCATTTGTTCTCCAAAATTATAGTTGACAATGTCTTTAAGGAAACCGAGTACAAGTGCGGAATTTTCTTTAAAAGAAAAAAAAAAGTGCTACGAAGTGAAGCTCGAAGAATTATTTTTTGTATTTACAATTTTTGGAACTCATAATAAAAAATTTACAAGAGTCAGATTCAGACAATGGCGAAATATTAATTGATATAGACGATAGTGAAAGTAGTGTTGAAGACGAACGTTTAGCAGTTCCACTGGAATAAGTTAATAGGTAGGTTATTCAGTTGCTATATATACTTCTAGGATACACAGCCAAAATCTTTGAGTTTGCTGGAATAGTATATTTACATTGTGAATAATGTTGCCAATGTATGTGTAATAATCTCAACTAGAGGAAGAGCGAGAAGGGAAAGGGGAGTCCGAAATCCGGCAACACCGCGCGGAATATCGCACAGCATTGGCTACTGCCCGTGATGCTTTACATCTGAAAAACACAATAGGCCCGCTTTAGTTTCTGTTCAGTTGAGCGAAAGCTTGCGCGTGGTGTTTGTTCCGTCTTTCTAGCGCCATGGTCATTGCCACGTCTATATGGTAATGGGGTTAGCTCTCCTTGCACCCACAACACCCATCGTCGAACTGGACTATGGTATTAAGACACTCAATGTATCAGCAAAGTGTCATTGAAATTCAATCTCAGTTACAAAAGTTACGTGTTCACAAGTTTGCAATTACATCTATCTATCCTGTATAATGCATCCTAAAACGGTTTAAGCTTTTGAAACTGAAAATCGATAGCAGTTTCCAAAATCGAACCCAGTTAAAACCGCAAAACCAGTTTCTGTTTGCAAAACCGAAATTGAAAATAGATTTTAAGATATTCGATTTTTTTTTTAAAAAAAAGGTAAACCGAACATATGATGTGATGTGAACAGCAGTAGACCTAACTACCACAATGAACGTTTGATATGACCATTTAGCTTAATTTGGAGATCAAGGAAGTCGCTTAAAAATCAATATGAAGAAAACTAATTTGATGTTCAACAACTCTAGGAAGTAAAGGACTTAGTTTAAACTATGGAGATGGAAGAAGGACAGAAGATGTAATGTTGAAATGAAATCTTTTAAGACTAATGGAGACCGTGATGACGAGAAATGAATGAAATAGTGGAATGAAGAAACTGAAAGAAAACGGGAGAACCCCGAGAAAATCCACGCACACGATGTTTGTTCACCACAATGCTCATTTAACGTGATATGGGATCGAACCAAGGACCCCATGCACCAGATATGAACGCTCTACCACTGAACCACCGTATCCACTTGGGACAGAACGTGTTTACGAATGATAACATTAGAGAAGAAATTACTCCATGTATAAAATTAAGCTGTAGTGCAATCAGAAGGAACATCTGGATATTGAAAAGAAATAATAATAATAATAATAATAATAATAATAATAATAATAATAATAATAATAATAATAATAATAATAATAATAATAATAATAATAATAATAAAAAGATAATAAAAATAATAAAAATTAAAAAACGAAATCTAAGTTTAACGTCCGACGGTTATGCCGGCTAGGCTAAAGAAGATGGTGATGATGAGAAATAAATGAAAATGACGGAATGAAGAAAGTGGGAGAAAACGGGAAAACCCCGAAAAAACTCACGCACACGGTATATTGAAAAGTCAAACGCATTATGTAAAAAGCGTAAAGTATTGGAATAATTAACACTTCTGACCAGAGTATATACATTTGTTTATTAAAACTAAAATACAGTATCACACTATATTTTAGTTTTAATAAAAAAAATATGTATGTGTACATACTCTGGTTAGAAGTGTTAATTATTCCTTTAGTAAGTTTCAGAGTCGTAATGGATAGAGGTATACGTAAAATATTAAATGAATGTAGTATGTCTGCTTTGAAATATGGATCGTAGACGTGGACAAGATATTCACCGTCTGTAGATTACACAAAAGGAGCGCATCTAAGGGGGAGGGTCCACCGGGTCCGGACTCCCCCCTCAAACTTCGTAACCCGATATACACTTGTACACTTTCTTAATAAAACTATATTTGTTTAGCAGAGAAACACTTGATGTACAACAAAGATTTGATTTTACTCATCATCTGTATTATTTCTTTTATGATATAAAAAATCTAATCATTTATAATTTTTCGTGAGAATATATCTACTTGTTAGTACTTAAAAATTACTTTTATATATATATATATATATATATATATATATATATATATATATACAAGGGCGGATCTAAGGGGGGCTACGAGGCTATAGCCCCCCCCCTTGACGCTCAGGTTTACACTGGATAAAATGGGCTTCAATTCAGCTTTACACTGGATAAAACGGCAAATTATGGTTTAGCCCCTCCCTTGATCATATCCTGGATCCGCCACTGTATATATATATATATATATATATATATATATATATATATATATATATATATATATATTTTCGGGTGTAAAATAACACCTGTTCATTACTCTAAACATGGACCTCTAAATCTTGAATCCCTAAAAGAAAATGGGTACACACCTGCTACAGAATGAAGCATGGAGAGTTGTACGTTTGGAATGACCTGCAAAGATAGGAAAATAATTACGTAAATCACAGCAATGACAGAAGCAATGAACATTATCATGAAAATAGACACTGAAGTGACATTGGGCTGGTCATATTGCAAGAATAAATGATCGGTGAACAAAACGAGATCTTGACTGGATGCTAAGAGAAAAATAGGCCTAGGAAACATCCTGAGACAAGGTGTGTGACGAAATCATGAAGCATTGAGGACTAAGGTAGAAAAGAATTACCCAAGATAGATGGTCATTGATAAGAATTGCACAAACCTTTATCCAGCAGTGGATTGACAATGTTTGACTATGTTGATGATGATAGTAGTGACGTACTACACTGTTCGGTGAAATTTAACATCCTGTTCAGCAAGGATGATGTATGAGGTTTAAACCCACATTTCAAGAGAAATTCAAACCGCCGTAATGCGTTCAATGCTCTACCACCGGGAATCGAACCAAGACCACGTGCAAAGGGAGCTCGTACACTAGCCACTAGAACAAAGGTAAGCTAACACATAGTACAAAATTCATCAACATACACTGAGTAACATACAAGACAACCTACGCGTATTACGACCAAGAAACAAACTCAGGCTTCATCACTGCTTTAAAAAATATATTCACAACTCAAATAAATAAATATTGAGCTACAGCAATCACGCATATATTTCAATTTTCTTCACTTATTTCTTCTTCCTTTCTAATGTACCCAGGTAAACACCAAGCTAATCTTGTCGCCGCCACGATCATCTACTTAAGCTACACATTTTAGACAATCAGCAAGACTCAGGGATGGTAATGGAAGCAAAAAGGTCTACACGTCCAATATCGGAAAATATAAAAGCATGAGGCCAAAAAATGATAATAATTACTTTACATATATATTATCATTGACACAAGGTTGAAAATGAAAAGATAGGATTCAAGTGGGTACAAGAAAGTGCTATAAGAAGATCAAGGTGTTGTGTTCAAAATATATCATTAAAGACATTTTAGAGTAAGAATATGATGGATAGAAAATCAACACAATTTTCAATATCGACTTCGAGAGTAAACTGGTAAATCTTTTTAAAAAAAATCAGTAAGGACTTCTAACAGCGATCTGAACTGGAAGATCTACACAATTTTCATTAAGGACGTCTAAGATGGAAGACGAACGTTTGAGATGAAAGGTGGACACACATATTTTTAGTAAGGAAGTTCTAGATGGAAGATCACCACATATTTTTAGTGTTGACGTCTCAGATGGAAAAACGCCTAATATATTTTCACTAATCACGTATAAAATGGAAGAATAACACAAATCTTTCTAATAACGACGTCTAAGATGGAAGATGGACACATATCTATTTTTAGTAATAACGTCTAGTATGGAACATAGATGAAGACCAACATATATACCTTGTTTAGTAATAACGTCTAGTATGGAACATAGATGAAGACCAACATATATACCTTGTTTAGTAATAACGTCTAGTATGAAACATAGATGAAGACCAACATATATACCTTGTTTAGTAATAACGTCTAGTATGAAACATAGATGAAGACCAACATATATACCTTGTTTAGTAATAACGTCTAGTATGAAACATAGATGAAGACCAACATATATACCTTGTTTAGTAATAACGTCTAGTATGGAACATAGATGAAGACCAACATATATACCTTGTTTAGTAATAACGTCTAGTATGGAACATAGATGAAGACCAACATATATACCTTGTTTAGTAATAACGTCTAGTATGGAACATAGATGAAGACCAACATATATACCTTGTTTAGTAATAACGTCTAGTATGGAACATAGATGAAGACCAACATATATACCTTGTTTAGTAATAACGTCTAGTATGGAACATAGATGAAGACCAACATATATACCTTGTTTAGTAATAACGTCTAGTATGAAACATAGATGAAGACCAACATATATACCTTGTTTAGTAATAACGTCTAGTAAGGAAGATTGATGAAGACCAACATATATACCTTGTTTAGTAATAACGTCTAGTATGGAACATAGATGAAGACCAACATATATACCTTGTTTAGTAATAACGTCTAGTATGGAACATAGATGAAGACCAACATATATACCTTGTTTAGTAATAACGTCTAGTATGGAACATAGATGAAGACCAACATATATACCTTGTTTAGTAATAACGTCTAGTATGGAACATAGATGAAGACCAACATACATACCTTGTTTAGTAATAACGTCTATTATGGAAGATTGATGAAGACCAACATATATACCTTGTTTAGTAATAACGTCTATTATGAAAGATTGATGAAGACCAACATATATACCTTGTTTAGTAATAACGTCTATTATGAAAGATTGATGAAGACCAACATATATACCTTGTTTAGTAATAACGTCTATTATGAAAGATTGATGAAGACCAACATATATACCTTGTTTAGTAATAACGTCTATTATGGAACATAGATGAAGACCAACATATACATACTTTGTTTAGTAATAACGTCTATTATGAAAGATTGATGAAGACCAACATATACATACTTTGTTTAGTAATAACGTCTATTATGAAAGATTGATGAAGACCAACATATACATACTTTGTTTAGTAATAACGTCTATTATGAAAGATTGATGAAGACCAACATATATATACTTTGTTTAGTAATAACGTCTATTATGAAAGATTGATGAAGACCAACATATATATACTTTTTTTAGTAATAACGTCTATTATGAAAGATTGATGAAGACCAACATATATATACTTTTTTTTAGTAATAACGTCTATTATAAAAGATTGATGAAGACCAACATATATATACTTTGTTTAGTAATAACGTCTATTATAAAAGATTGATGAAGACCAACATATACATACTTTGTTTAGTAATAACGTCTATTATAAAAGATTGATGAAGACCAACATATATATACTTTGTTTAGTAATAACGTCTATTATAAAAGATTGATGAAGACCAACATATATATACTTTGTTTAGTAATAACGTCTATTATAAAAGATTGATGAAGACCAACATATGTATACTTTGTTTAGTAATAACGTCTATTATAAAAGATTGATGAAGACCAACATATGTATACTTTGTTTAGTAATAACGTCTATTATAAAAGATTGATGAAGACCAACATATGTATACTTTGTTTAGTAATAACGTCTATTTTGGAAGATTGATGAAGACCAACATATGTATACTTTGTTTAGTAATAACGTCTATTTTGGAAGATTGATGAAGACCAACATATGTATACTTTGTTTAGTAATAACGTCTATTTTGGAAGATTGATGAAGACCAACATATGTATACTTTGTTTAGTAATAACGTCTATTTTGGAAGATTGATGAATACCAACATATGTATACTTTGTTTAGTAATAACGTCTATTTTGGAAGATTGATGAAGACCAACATATGTATACTTTGTTTAGTAATAACGTCTATTTTGGAAGATTGATGAAGACCAACATATGTATACTTTGTTTAGTAATAACGTCTATTTTGGAAGATTGATGAAGACCAACATATGTATACTTTGTTTAGTAATAACGTCTATTTTGGAAGATTGATGAAGACCAACATATGTATACTTTGTTTAGTAATAACGTATATTTTGGGAGATTGATGAAGACCAACATATGTATACTTTGTTTAGTAATAACGTATATTTTGGAAGATTGATGAAGACCAACATATGTATACTTTGTTTAGTAATAACGTCTATTATGAAAGATTGATGAAGACCAACATATGTATACTTTGTTTAGTAATAACGTCTATTTTGGAAGATTGATGAAGACCAACATATGTATACTTTGTTTAGTAATAACGTCTATTTTGGAAGATTGATGAAGACCAACATATGTATACTTTGTTTAGTAATAACGTATATTTTGGAAGATTGATGAAGACCAACATATGTATACTTTGTTTAGTAATAACGTCTATTATAAAAGATTGATGAAGACCAACATATGTATACTTTGTTTAGTAATAACGTCTATTATAAAAGATTGATGAAGACCAACATATGTATACTTTGTTTAGTAATAACGTCTACTTTGAAAGATTGATGAAGACCAACATATGTATACTTTGTTTAGTAATAACGTCTACTTTGAAAGATTGATGAAGACCAACATATGTATACTTTGTTTAGTAATAACGTCTATTATAAAAGATTGATGAAGACCAACATATGTATACTTTGTTTAGTAATAACGTCTATTATAAAAGATTGATGAAGACCAACATATGTATACTTTGTTTAGTAATAACGTCTATTATAAAAGATTGATGAAGACCAACATATGTATACTTTGTTTAGTAATAACGTCTATTATGAAAGATTGATGAAGACCAACATATGTATACTTTGTTTAGTAATAACGTCTACTTTGAAAGATTGATGAAGACCAACATATGTATACTTTGTTTAGTAATAACGTCTATTATGAAAGATTGATGAAGACCAACATATGTATACTTTGTTTAGTAATAACGTCTATTATGAAAGGTTGATGAAGACCAACATATGTATACTTTGTTTAGTAATAACGTCTATTATGAAAGGTTGATGAAGACCAACATATATATACTTTGTTTAGTAATAACGTCTATTATGAAAGATTGATGAAGACCAACATATGTATACTTTGTTTAGTAATAACGTCTATTATGAAAGATTGATGAAGACCAACATATGTATACTTTGTTTAGTAATAACGTCTATTATGAAAGATTGATGAAGACCAACATATGTATACTTTGTTTAGTAATAACGTCTATTATAAAAGATTGATGAAGACCAACATATGTATACTTTGTTTAGTAATAACGTCTATTATGAAAGATTGATGAAGACCAACATATGTATACTTTGTTTAGTAATAACGTCTATTATGAAAGATTGATGAAGACCAACATATATATACTTTGTTTAGTAATAACGTCTATTATGAAAGATTGATGAGGACCAACATATATATACTTTGTTTAGTAATAACGTCTATTATGAAAGATTGATGAAGACCAACATATGTATACTTTGTTTAGTAATAACGTCTATTATGAAAGATTGATGAAGACCAACATATGTATACTTTGTTTAGTAATAACGTCTATTATGAAAGATTGATGAAGACCAACATATGTATACTTTGTTTAGTAATAACGTCTATTATGAAAGATTGATGAAGACCAACATATGTATACTTTGTTTAGTAATAACGTCTATTATGAAAGATTGATGAAGACCAACATATGTATACTTTGTTTAGTAATAACGTCTATTATGAAAGATTGATGAAGACCAACATATGTATACTTTGTTTAGTAATAACGTCTATTATGAAAGATTGATGAAGACCAACATATGTATACTTTGTTTAGTAATAACGTCTATTTTGGAAGATTGATGAAGACCAACATATGTATACTTTGTTTAGTAATAACGTCTATTTTGGAAGATTGATGAAGACCAACATATGTATACTTTGTTTAGTAATAACGTCTATTTTGGAAGATTGATGAAGACCAACATATGTATACTTTGTTTAGTAATAACGTCTATTTTGGAAGATTGATGAAGACCAACATATGTATACTTTGTTTAGTAATAACGTCTATTTTGGAAGATTGATGAAGACCAACATATGTATACTTTGTTTAGTAATAACGTCTATTTTGGAAGATTGATGAAGACCAACATATGTATACTTTGTTTAGTAATAACGTCTATTTTGGAAGATTGATGAAGACCAACATATGTATACTTTGTTTAGTAATAACGTCTATTTTGGAAGATTGATGAAGACCAACATATATATTTTGTTTAGCAAAAACGTCTATTATGGAAACATATATACTTTGTTTAGTAAGACACACTAAGATAAGATATGGACATATATGTTTTTAGTAAGAGATTTGCAATTTTTTATAACAACGTTTTAGAGGTCTATGATTGGTGGAATGTAGCAATTTACCAGTTTTCGTTAAGAAGATTGTAGAATAAAATGGATGAAACTATATGTCCGTTTAATAACTTCGATTAAGAATGTTTGAAAAGATCATGATTGGAGGAATGTGATCATCTACCAATTTTTATTTTGAACGTTTTAAAACAAGATGGACAGAATAATGTGGGAGTTCTACCGATTTTTGTTAGAGAAATTTAGAGAATGAATGAAACAATGGTACCATCTACTGATTTTTGTTAGAAACCTTTCAGAAGATGAATAATTAACGATCTTACGCTTTAGAGGATTGAACGTTTTTAACCTTAATTTTTTTGTTACCATCATTTTGAAATTAATTCTTAAGGAATGTAATTGTACATGAAGTGATGCGTAAGTGAGTTTCCAACATCTAGCGCATGTACTATTGAAAGATGTCTCAAAGGAATGAAGTTACGAGGAGGCAGGTTAAAACAATTCTTAGCTTAAAATCATCTTGTAACATACAAATCGATGATCATATAAGTTAACCAATGATTATAGAAACTTTCACGTGTACTTTGTATAAGAAGTCACAAATATATGATGTAATTTACAGATGTAATTCGAGTAGTTGTGTATTTTTCTAAAATCTCTGTTTTTATTTAATTTGTAGCTGTATTAATATTCGAAATTAGATCCATATTTAGTTCTCTAATAGCTAACTAGTAAACTTAATTGTTTGTGGGACGAAGTCTTGTTTCTTAACTGCAAACAAGAGATAATATACTCATAAGATTTGTGGTATTGAAATGTTCCGATTTTACCTCTGTGGGAGAACATCCTCTGTAACGCATATAATTGATGAACCGAGACCAAGCGGACGACATTATAATCTTCGTATATGTTCAAAAAATAGACTAGGGTGCCCCCTTAGTCAGGAGAGACACGTAGAGAAAAATTAAACACATTTAGGTGAATCCGTAGACACCGGCTAGAGGTGAATTTCCTGTCTCTGATGCTGCCACAGCAGGAGAGCTACAATCCTAGATAATCCGTGTTGTGAAGATTTTCTGGACTGGGTAATGTATATATACAACCAGATAATGTTGATCAAAGTACATAACCATGGTTTTCTGAATTCTGCTCATACTGATAGGACACACATGATCTCCGTCTATTTCCGTCTGTACAGATTAGTCCTGACTAAAGAGCAAAGCTATAAGTAGCCTCGTACAGAAAATCTTCTATTGTGATCCAGTATCCTGCTAAATCTTACACCGTCGAGTTATCTACACTTCAAGTAAAAATCAGGTATTTTCCCCCTCAGTACAGTGTATAGAGGTTGATTCAGTTATATTGAGCCAAATTCAATGTGCAACTGTACAGCGCATACGCAACTAATTGCCGTGAAATTGCCACAAAGCAAACACAGTATCTCGTTAGTCATGCAGTAGAGCAGCATGGTTGAGCATAGTCTGATACAACCAGAACTGAACAGATTCTGGGAGGGGTTCTTTGTGGTCCTTTTAGACGCTAAGTTTACGGGATCGCGCATCGTAGAAATAAGTAAAGTGCGCAATTTTCGCGAAGGTCATTCCTGTATGAATCATATTATATGCAAATACGTTACACAAAGTCCTGGACCTACACTGACGCGAGCATCTAGAAACTAGTTTTCTCCGAAGAGGACTCTGCCACTATTGCGTGTAATTTGGCCTATGACGATCTCCGAAAATCCTCACACAGAGCGTACTTTGGTCAGCAAATACCGCACATCGCAGACGACAATGAACCACACCATTCATAGGGATTTACGCCTCACAGTAGTTCGCAAGAGCAGTATCCACGCCCTGAAACCATGTTATGTCTCTGAGCGAAAAAGGAACTGCAGGAGGCTGTATGAATATCTTGCGGGTGAGCGGTGAAAGTTTGTTGCTTAACCTTGATCAGGCGTGCATTTACCTCACTGACAGGTAGATTTCGTGCCAACAGAGAGAGAGAGTTTTATTAAAAGGGTTTATGGTTATGGCCGGTTTCTTTTACAGGGATGAACTACATCTCCGAAAGATGAAACGAAACATCAAAATCTATGTTGCGAATACCAGACTCATGTCCTGACTGAAATGTACCAGCATGAAATGGTAGCATTATACTGACAAGACATGAACCAGGTTGAACTGCACCAAGACAAGGATCTAGTCACATGGTCAAAAGATCGCTGGAATTCTACCTCCGTATGGAACAGGAAGTTCAAATTACTGAAATTTCCTTTTATCATCGCTGCCAGGGTCCAGATGCTAGTGCAATAGGCTATTGTGCCCTTGGACACCTGAAGTAGCATCTGTTCCGTCGTCGACTTCGCACTGTCTCCGGCATATAGAAAGTCTGTAAAGAGGAGTGGGATACAATAAGCATGGCCCAGCTGCAACCTAGTCTAATGCAATAGAAACTTCGATGCCAAGTAATAGTCGGTAGAGGTGGTCTGGAAATTGAACACAACCGGCGGTGGAAACATGGCACTTACTAGGTAAGAGGCACATTGGAATTTGGCTCAATATAGGGTTGTGTTACTGCACCAGACCACACAATTACTAATGGTTTTTCTTTATTGAATCATTATGTATATCTAGTCGTGGGAAACATCAACAATGTATTTGGGGCAAGAGACGTGAATGGACACACCGTACTCCATTGGTTTGTAAAATTTCGTGCAAATAATAGAACAATAACTAGTGAAGCTCGAGGCCTTGGACCAACAGTGTGATGTCTGCAGGATCAACAAGAATGCGAACGTACGGTCAAGCTAGGCATACACCATAAGGTAAACCGATCAAATATCACATACCTGCCTAATATCGGATACCAATGTTTCTCGTATGACAACCACAGAACCTTTATTAGCAAGCGGCACTGTTTTGGTTTTCTAAGTTTGGACGTTGCGGAGGAACGTTTGCTCATGTGTGAGAGAAAATAGAATTTTCGTCGATTGGAGTTCTGTAGGGAGGGTTTCATCTCGTGTTAAAACACACAAGGTAAGAAAAAACAACACTGTACTTATTTTGTTCGTAAAGGCCAAATTACTTAGTATGTATAATACGTTAGAGTTGTTCGGTCACGCGGCACTGTTCGGGTTGATGGTGAATATTTTCCTGAGGAAGCGTTCGTCCCAATATCGAATAGAAGGGATTCTCAAATATCAGATATCTTATATTAGGAGCATTAAAAGTGTTCTTTCCTATTGTTTCCGATATCCCAGAGAAAGAAGTAAAACAAACAGTGAATACTGCAGTCTATGAAAAATCATGAAATGGGTTTATATGAAAACAGCGAAAACATTCAACGTTCCTCATTCTACTCTTGAAAATTTGGGAAATATCCGAGGAAATCTTTTAGGAATATTCAAGAAAAACTGCAGAGGATCTCGTGTCGGTTTTTTAAGGACGAAAACCAATGCTCGGTTCAAAACTGGAAATGAATTAGTACAGTATTGCAAAGAAATGGATAGAAGCTGCCGAAGAGATATTCGAATTTTGGCGTACTAAATGGCAATAAGATGCAATGCGAATCATTCAGAAAAGCCTACACCCATGAAATTAAGAATTGGTTTTACAACTATCCTTTTTGACCTCTGCGAGTATATTAGGTGGGGGCATATTTTTGGTCATGCATACAAACGTACAGCCATAATTGAGACAGTGAGTGGCTTCAGGAGATGCGGTATTTTTCCATTCGATGCACGCGTATGGGGAAGCCAGGCTTCCTAGACTGTCGAACTGAAGCCACAGTCACTGCTCCATCCACCAGTGGTAATTCTACCAGTCACAGTCCAAGTAAGCCACCTACTGTACTCCGAGAGTGTTCTACAAATTCTGATTGCATGTGCGTTGCATCTTCATGTTCTCGAACTTCTGGTTCAGGTATTTCCTCCAAGGGATCTTTATCCACACATGTCTCGCCATTTGATCTTCGGTCATCTCCTCCTTCCACACCAAAACCAAGCATTAGGAGACGAACGAGAAAGGCTGTTGTAGTGACATCATCTTACAAATCAGAGTTAAAGATATAAAAGTGATAATTTGGCTACGTGAAAAAAGTACGAATATCGGATAGGGGGTTTGCCAAATATTGTAAAGGTATCTTATAAGTGAGTGCATAAGTAATTAAAGGAACATTCGAAGTTTGCGTATTTATTAGTTGTCTCTTCAGGAAATGACAGAGCAATTATTGTGTGCAATTTTCACAAATATATGTTTACTAATCATCACTTTCGTGACAATTTATGCGACAAAAGTAGGACCATAGTACTGCAAATCCATTTTTCACTCTTGCGGTTGTTGTTAAAGACCTAGCCGCAGTAGATGCAGTCACTATCTGCGGGGATACTATCGGCGGATTCTTCAGACTGAAACAACTCGTACAATAGTTTGGGTTTGGAGTTTTTCTTACTCCTTTTCTGTCATTTCATTGCTGGTCTTTGCATTTTTCTGTCTAGGTCTAGCCTTTAATGCCTGATGCGCTTCAGACGAAATTGAACCGCTTGTAAATCTCTATACTTGTATCTGATACAAAATAAAGGACAAGTCTGTTATATTACCAACTATTATCAATTTCTGTACACTCTTATTAGGTTATCTACAATAATTATTAAAGTTATCTGGTATTACTTTAATAGTTTCCTTCATTAGAGCATTTCTATTTCAAGTGTGCCCTCGGAAAATATGTGAAACATACTTAGGACCACCTTCGCAGCTCTCTTGCTGTAGAAACATTTCCTTTGCTTTCGGGAAAGAAATGAATGATCTCGACGATGTTGCCAATTGTCATTCAGTCGTTTGATCATGACAAGTGAAGAGCGTAGGCTACTTAGAATGGCAAACAAGACAGTGCATAATGAAGCCCGTGAAACAATCCATTGTGGCAACACTGTTCGCATCCAACTATTGAAAGATCTCTGCTCCACTAAGTGGTCCCTCCTGTTTCGAGCGATGTACGAGAAATCATCTACACATCGATAGCAGTGCCAGCAGCGGAACACTTGAAACAGAAATGCTCTAGTGTTTTTCAGCGGCTTCACGCAATCGGTATTGGGAAAAGTTGGATTTATTGTTGTCACATGAGTTGGTACAGATCCAAGAAAGAATGCCGTCTAGAGGCATGCACTTCTCTGAGTGTAAAGAATTACCGAAGGAAAAATAGATTTGTTACAACAATCGCAGTCAGTTCACACACTGGTTGCCACCTGATCAGCAATTCCTATACCTGCAGAAAGCGTTGTTCTTGGTAAGATAATATATGATGAGAGTGGTCCATAATATCTTTCTCTATCGAAGCGAAACCACCACTACAAATTGTTACAAGGGTAAACTCCATGAATTATACCGACATACATAATGTCGTTTTCTTGCCGACAATGCACACCAATAAGTTGTTCACAGACTCTCTTACGAATTATAGTGTGAAACCTTTTTTCACTCACTGTATTTTCCTAACGTTTCTTCCTCGTATAACGTTTCTTCTTTTATCATCCTGATCACTTCGCGTCTATAACTCGACAAGTTTCAAACCAAGATGCGCAGAACGCTGCGGAGCACTTCGTATTCCGCCATCCTCCCCACTACTCTTCCATCCACTGGTCTGGCTTTGAAAGTTCCAGTGATACTAACTCAGCAAACTTATGTTACAACAAATATCACCTGCTAAAATGTTTAAAGTCCGAATCTTACTTTTTTTTTAGTAGGTTAGCAACCTCATGGTAGAGGTTTGCACGAGCTCGGGCCTAGGGCCGGGCCCGGGCCGTAAATTTTTAAATAAACAATCATATTTCTCGGGACCTTTTCGGGCATAATACAACGATATTTTCTGGAGAACTTTTAACGCACACCTAAATTTGTAACTTAAGACGCCCACACTTAAAATCACTGTGCAATAGAAAGAAAAGCTGTGTAATAGAGAAAAAAACTAAAGTAACAGAAATAAATATGCTTAGCTTGTCTGAGTGAAAATACTGCTTCTTACACTGAATTAAAAGAACAAGAGCATTGGGAACAATGTGTCTTGGTTTTTTCTTCAAGACAATGTCAGTTTATATTATATGAGAATTTATATAACTTTTTTTTTAATTCATAGTAAACTAAATGTACAGGATAACCTTTATTTCCTTGTTCTCTGAATCATGAAAGCTTTTTAACTGCAAAATTACACATCTAATTGTTGCAAATAAAAAATACAATTTTGCCTTAATTGTTAAGTTTTTGTAATTCGGGCTTATTTCGGGCTCATTTGATTATCACATGGGGTCGGGCCAAAATGCTAAAACATATTTCTAACTCGGGTCGGGCCTCATATTAATTCACGGGCCGGGCCCGTGCAGACTACCTCATGGATACACTGTAAGCAGTGACGCTTTCCGACGGGGCGATCCCTTCACGCCTTCTGAAAGGAAAATTTCTCTTGTTGTTATTATTTTTTCATTGGTACGAACTGGCACAGTCAATATACAGCATTTACACTCAAATGTTGTAGAAAATCCTCAGACCATTCCGCTCCCTGCAGATTGCAACACTGCAAAACATCATCGTCGCGGAGAAGGGAGTGGGGAAATGTAGGATTAGGTGCGCAACAGCTAGGCTGCAGTGTTCTGTTTACAAACTTTTTTACTTATAGAAGGAAGTTTCCTAATGATTGAGCGGTGAAAAATCGGTTGAAAAATTCCTCTCATGATAAACTCCATACTTGTTTTCTTATGGAATCCAATCATTGCCTGAGCGATAAGAAAAGTGTGTGGCAACAACTGGATACTAATATATAACTAACTAGGTATTCTAGTTTTAATTTGTTTGGTATTTGAAAGTAACAGATGTCGGTTGGAAATTTCAAAATAAAACATTACCTAAATTTATGTAAGGTCTACATGTTGATGTACTGCACGGATTCATAAAGCATTGTGGATAACGCTTGACTTAAAAAATGCATACAGATAGAAATTATGTTCATGTACCATACGTTATCAACGTTTTAAACTTAGTAGAAAGTAAATGTTGCTGAGTTAGGTTGCAATTTTGATACTTGGTCATATGTCTAAAGAAAATGTGAAATAAGAATTCCAAATTATCAGTTAGATTTGTTTACTAATACCGTCTATTATTCTTGAATCTATGCAGGATGGTTCATTGGCACACAGTTATACAAAACACTCTTTTGTCTTTCCCACAATAAATTTTGGTGTATTTGATTAAATTTGAAGATCTTTTAAAGTTAGTGGAGGAAGATAACGGCTGGCTGTTAACCAAATAAACTGGATTTTATTTTCCTTTCAAGTTAAAGAAGAAATGTAGCGTAACTATTAAAAAATACCTAAATATTTTTCACAAAATCCTGCCACCTGTGTTTGTAAATGTAATAGAATAGATTGTTTTCTGTCGAATAGTATATTTTCAAACTATGCACCTGGATCATCTATGGTACTAACGAAAAATACGATGACCCTTAAGAGGTAAATGTCTTATGTTACATGCTTTCTATGTGTAAGGGAAACACCCCAGTCATTGACACTATTAAGAGCACTTTCGACGAAATACGTTGTAGATGGAAGAGAATTGTAGCAGGCCCGTATCCAGGGGGTCTAGGGGGGCCGCACCCCCTAAATTTTTGCTGGCCCCTAAAAGTTTTACAGTAGGCTTGCAAAAGAACTATAATATGGTGATGAACTATCATATGGTTGGATCGGGCCCCCCTAACTTCAGCCGGACCCCCCTACATTTTTGGGCTGGCTACGGGCCTGAATTGTAGTAATCTTGTTGTTGCGTAGTGGTATTTATAGTTTACACTTGCGTCTATTAAATTGTAATAATTACTGCTATAGAAAACGAGTAGAATGTACTATTTGAATTGTTCTTGTAACCAGTGATAGACATTTTTAAAAAAAGTGGATGCCCCAGTTATGGACACCCAGTGATGGACATACAAGAGAAATCAGCAAATTTTGACGTCTAACCTATTGGGGTGTAATTTAATACGTAACCATTATTTGTGCGTACGATTTTTATTTATTTTGCACTTGAAAAACGTTAAGGAAAACCAGTACTTGTATGAAATGTAAAGAGCCCAATGTTCATAAGAAATTGCATGTGTTTGGGAACAACTGGTGAAAATAAATACCACTTTTATTATTTAAAAAAATAAACAATAAAGCAAAAGGCTATTCTAAAAAGTGCCGGTATCATTTTCCGATACAAAAGAAAAGTTCTTTAAGGATTTTTTGGTCTCAGTTTGGAGTTCTGATTTTTAAATTCCATTTTTATTTGTTCTTCGCGACGCTTTTCTTCTTTTTTCAAATCCATCACACGTTTTCTCTGTAACTTCTCCTGCTAAATTCTGGCGGATCCACCTTGTGCTCAGCGGAACTCACGGACTTCGAACGTGATCAGGTAATTGAGTGTCACTTGTGTCAGAAGTCTGTACGTGAGATTTCCACACTCCTCAAAAGCCCTAGGTCCATTGTGTCTGATGTGATAGTGAAGTGGAAACGTGAAGGGACACGTACAGCACAAAAACGTACAGGCCGACCTCGTCTGTTGACCGGCAGAGACCGCCGACAGTTGAAGAGGGTCGTAAATTGTAATAAGCAGACATCTATCAAGACCATCACACAGGAATTCCAAACTGTATCAGGATCCACTCCAAGTACTATGCCAGTTAGGCGTGAGGTGAGAAAACTTGGATTTCATAGCCGAGCGGCTGCTTATATGCCACACATCACACAAGTAAATGCCAAACGACGCCTCGCTTGGTGTAAGGAGCGTAAACATTGGGCGATTGAACAGTGGAAAAACGTTGTGTCGAGTGACGAATCGCGGTTCACAATGTGGCGATCCGGTGGCAGGGTGTGGGTATGGCGAATGCCCGGAGAACGTCATCTGTCAGCGTGTGTAATGCCAACAGTAAAATTCGAAGGTGGTGGTGTTATGGTGTGGTCGTGTTTTCCTTGGAGGGGGCTTGCATCCCTTGTTGTTTTGCGTGGCAATCTTACAGCGCAGGCCTACATTGATGTTTTAAGCACCTTCTTGCTTCCCACTGTTGAAGAGAATTCGGGGATGGCGATTGCATCTTTCAACATGATCGAGCACCTGTTCATACTGCACGGCCTGTGGCGGTGATTATACTGCTTGTAGACGATCCAAGAAAGCTTGAACAAGACTCTTGTTCAAGACCATTCAGGACTACTTGATGAAAAGACGTCAGCACTGACGTCATTTTTGTCTTGAATTCAATAGTTTCGTTCAAGAAATTTCGTTTCGGCCCTGTTCTAAGCAATTCAATTCAGGAGCATTCAATAGCCAATCAGCGTTCGAGTTGAGTGCAGGAAAATACAAAACAAGTATGATGGCGTCGTGAGACAGAGCTCCAGTTGAATAAATATCTTTTGGTTACTCTTTTCCATAAATATCTTATATTCCGAGTATGTATTGTAATAATGAACAAAAGCTAATATTTGCGCCGGGAGATATTGTTAGTATTTTTTGTTGATAACATACACGATTTATATAGTTATAATGTATGCATGCCCATAACGTTTGTTAGATTTTGAGGTAATGAGAAGTATAAGTATTAATTTGAGAATTTAATATATAAGAATACCGGATGTAGATTAAGAAAGAAGAGTCCATTAAATAAAAAATATATAACTGACTTTTCTTGATTTAATAAGACGTTTTGTACTGTTATTATTCTCTGATAATATCAAATAATTGCGTACAGATTGACAATATGCTCGCAAACTGAAATATCCTGGAAATGATTACATGTTATCCTATTATAATTTAATTATATTATCACGAAATCCACACGTATTATTTCAGAAGTTATTTCTTAAGGTAGAGGTTGCTTTCACGCGTGCAGATTAATTTTACCAGTGCTTTCCCGTAAGGTACAAATGTGCATCCTAACATACGCTACATACAAGACAGTGCAAAAAAATATTAATAAATAAATAAAATCGAGAATGCTATTTAACAGTGTCGGGGCAGGAGCATTGTAGGGGTCCAAGGGAGAGTACGTCCGTATGGAGCAGGCGCGTCATCGACAGAGGTTATAGTGGAAGAAAAGAATCATGTATAAATGAGAATAGTGCAACAAACCCTTGACTTCATATTCACTCACTTGAACTGAACTATAATCCTTGTCATGATTTGATATTGGTAACATTAAACTTCTAAACATAAAATACTGGTTTCCTATATTATACAGGCATGTTCCGACAGTGGGAATTATTACGGTATCTCAGATAATTCTTCTTCATACACACTCACACATTTTAACACTAAAATTACTATTCATTTGTCGGGTTATTCTTAACCAGTACCAAATCAGGGAATAGATTTGTGAAGAAAGTCTGATGCAGATATGGGCGATAAGCCCAGTAGCTGAAAAAATATTATCATTGCTTCGTTTGGTTTTCTGTGATTTCAGCCTTTTCTTTAAACAGTCTTCGATGCCATAGCATAAATAACATCAAATGCTTCGTGATACACAGAATTTTAGGAAACAGTTCGATTTTTCTTTTTGAGGTTCTGTCATCAGCACGCCATTTGAAGAATCAGATTTTTTTATATAAAAAAGCTTAGTATAGGGAACGATTTTATACCTAAGCAGCACTTTACTATTTTAACGTTAGCTAACCTAACTCGCATTTAATGTAAAAGGGACAAACTACTTAGTAAAAATTCGATGGGATTGCTGCAAAATCAATTGACCTGCTTTCTAAATTATTTAATATAATCTAGTAAATTACAAATGCCTGCAGAAAGTTACGAAAAATATGCTAATATTATAGCTATTCATGCGCAGGTCTGAACTATTATCAGTACGAAGTTTCGCTTTCATTTGTTTTCATAGTTACAGTCACTTGTTTTGGACTGCCATCTACTAACAAGAAATAAAACAGATTCAATATCTCTATGAGTGTGTAAAAGTTGTTTTAAGTCCATTCGAGACTCTTGTTCAAGTGTCTTGAACAATACTTCTTTGAACGTGTAAATTTGAGGTATTGAAGGTCTTGTTCAAGATTTCTTGGATCGTCTACAATCAGCATTACACGACCATAACATCCTTGTAATGGACTGTCCTGCACAGATTCCTGACTTGAATCCTATAGAACACCTTTGGGATGTTTTGGAAGGCTGACTTCGTGCCAGGCCTCACCGATCTACATCGATACCTCTCCTCAGTTCAGCACTCCGTGAAGAATGGGATGCCATTTCCCCAGAAATCTTCCAGCGCCTGATTGAAAGTGTGCCTGCGAGACTGGAAGCTGTCATCAAGGCTAAGGATGGGCCAACACCATATTGAATTCCAGCAGTACCAATGAAGAGCGCCACGAACTAGTAAGTCATTTTCAGCCAGGTGTCCGGATACTTTTGATCACATAGTGTATATCTTCATTCGGTTTCCGGCTGATTTCTCAAAAATAGTTAATTTTAGAAAGAAAATGAACTAGATCAATTTGAAAGAGCAGAAAATTTCCTGTTAGAACTTTTACATTTCTCGCAAAAAAAAAAAAAAAAAAAAAAAGTATTCTCTAAAAAATATGGTCACTTTTCGGATCAAATTATAAATTTGCTTAAAAAAATCACTTTTCCAGGGTTATTGAAATGTTTTTGAGATTAATTGATCATTATTCAGCTCTTAAACTAAAGTTCATATTTTTAGAGATCCGAAGGATCATTGCAAAACATGGTGAGGTCAAAAACGTTATTAACATTAGAGACCCTTGAATCTACTCAAAGTATACCAATAAAGAATTTTCATGGGATATAGACGAGGGCTTACGAGCAATGGTCGTGCAAGATATACACGCTTTTCATCCAACTGAATTAGATAATCCGATGACTTATTGTAGTGAAGTGTTTTGAATGTGTGATAAGTTTCTGCTATCTTTAGATAACGGAACATACACCTGATGAAGTTACCAATTTCTGCCATTTGTGCACATTCCAGCACTGTCTACGACACTATAAACAGTACTCTTCATTACTCTTCCAAAGCGTCCCACAAAACAAAGGGAAAACATTGTTTGGTGAAGTTCCATCAGCCTATACGCAAAAACATGCGATATCGTAGCTTCCTCTTCAGGATTTATCTAACATCACGGTGCGATTTGGAGGTTTCCATATGTTAATGTCTTTTGTGGGCGGTATCGGATACATCATATCAGGCAACGGTTTGAAGAAGTTATGAGCCTATATTTACACTACAAATTCCATTTATAAAATGATGTCCGGTTACCACAACGCAAGGTTTGTTCGAGCTCATTTGTTAATACGAAGAGTATTGGCACATATTTTGCTGAACAGCATAGACATTCCCGATGTGATGAAAGTAGAAATATCAAACATTGCCAAAGAAGCTATCAATGGATTAGGTACTTACGAATCCATTAATGACTCTGCAGCTGTTAAGGTTCTTTTAAACAAATTTCAAGATTGCCTTACATCGACAGCTGGAAAAGGATCAACTGCAATACTTTGGATACAATAATTCCATATGGTGACTATTGTAAAGAACTTCATAAAGTCAGAAAGGATCAGTGATTGGGAATTACATTTGATATGTGTGAAACAAATGATGCCCTTCTTAAATGCTGCTGGCCACTTAGCATATGCCAAATCTTGTCAAATGTACTTTCAAGATATGAGCATTCTTCATACGAAGTTAACCGAAGTGGAGATGAAGACATTCATGAGAAATTTTGCATTGGAAGAACAGATAAATTGTGGGCTGGGCTATGGACTGATATGACTATTAAACGAACGCTTATGAGAACCATGAAAACAATTGGAGGTTTCAGTCGAGGAAGAGAAGTGTCAGAAAGTGTTGTGCCAAAGTGGATACAAGGCGCGCCAGTATCATCTGAGACGGCTGAAACCTTCGAGGAATTTTGCAATGTAAGGCCGGTCACAGTGAGCCAACATGTTGATTTCGAAAAAAAAAAAAGAATGGGAAAACTACGACCAACATACGAAGATATTTGTGAGCTGGCTTCAAATACACTGTCCATTTGCAAGGAATTATTATCCATATGGACATGTGTCAGTGTAGATGGTACCTTCGGCAGAGGGGACCTTCGTAAAGCCAGGAAGAGGAAAGGTACCCACTAAAACGGACTCTGCCACGCAACTGAAGGAGGAGCACCCTAACCTCAAAGAACACTTGCTGTTCGCTTATGCTGTAAGTGGTTCTGATTCTGACACGACTTCAACCTTCTTTCACAAAGGAAAGACCAAGAAAATTGCAGTACTTAACGAGTGAGAAGACATGCAAAATGCTGTAAGTATCTTCAATAATCCTGATGCTACCAACAATGAGATTTGTAAATAGGAGAAATGTTCGTCCATGGATTATACGGAGCTGACAAATCAGATAAATGTCTTGATGACAGCAGGTATAAATCTTTTAACAGAGAAATTGCAAAAGAAAATCGAAATGAAGTTGGGTAGTCTTCTTCCGACTTCAGATGCTGCCTGATGTTGTCCAGATGTTGAGGGTTTTCCGTGAAGTGCAGTTATGGAGAAGGAAACAACTTGATCCAGAAGAATGAAGATGGAAAGCTCATGGAAACATTCTTCTACGTAGCCCAATGACTCAAACACCGGCACCTGACGAATTAATGAAACTAATTTCATGCCCCTCCTTAAAAAAGTGTGAAGGTTGTTGTTTATGCAAAAAAAAAAAAAAAAAAAGCACAGATGATATGCACTGATCTTTGCGCTTACTACAGCGGCATGGAAGGTAGTAATCAACTTGCAATAGAAATAATGGATGATGAGATTGAAGATGAAAATTAGAATGATATTACATTGATGGATTAGGCCTAGAGAGACACCACGTGAAAAAAAAAGCGCTAATGGGCCTTTTCTCCCAATATGGTAAAGGTGGAGTGGAAATAGGCCTTTGAAACATCATAAGTAATATCTGCTCTTGCAATTTGTAAATCACGAAGCGGAAATCTTTATTTGCAAAGGTGATTTAACTAGATATGGAAGGAAACATTTCTCTGCGCGGAAATACTCAGAAATATTCTACAATACATTCCTTATAATAAAAAAATCAGAGATGAATAATAGTCAGTTATACTATAAAAATACAATATTCCGGTAACAAAAACAATTTTCGGCTGAATTATAATTTCAAGGCAGGAAAACTGATCACAATTTCTGTAGAGCCATGAATATTGAAGAAAAATATAAAAGTTCTATTTTTAAATAGAATATTTTTAATCTTTCAAAATGGTACACTTAATTTTCTTTTTTAAAGTTAGCCATTTCAGGTCAGAAACCGAATGAAGGTGTCTGATCATCCGCCACTTTTTCAAGATGGCGGCGTCAGCACAAGTCGCACTATACAGGACTTTTATTATCTTGATGAGGACCACAATTACAACAATCTTATGAAGAAAAAAAATTCATCACTTACGAGCAAGGAAGAAAATCACAAATATATCTAAAGGGGTGTCGATGTGCTGACTATACATCGCCTCACCAACAAATGCCGTGTGGATGGTAATAGAATGCTTACCTTTTGAGAGAAATGTAAAAGCACTATCTAATAAGGAATTTTCTGCTCTTTCAAATTGGTCTAGTTCATTTTCTTTCTAAAATTAACCGTTTTTGAGAAATTAAACGAAAGCCGAATATTAGTGATCGTCCACCATTTTTTAAGATAGTGGAGTTAGCACAACGCGGATCATTCAGAATTTTTAGTATGCTGATTAGGACCACTACTACAACAATCCTGTGAAGAGAAAAATTCATTACCAATTATGTCCACGAGAAGTACCTAATTTGACTGGTCTATTAGATGCACTCTGTATTAACCACGACGTAACCATGGACGCCAAACCTCGCAGCGTTGTTAAGTGCTATTATAGTTCTTCGCAACATATTATGACAATTTAATTTTAATCTGAAACATACAATGCCAACCATAACATTTTCAAGCTTAAAATCCATATTCCCTTTTTATTCTTTAACTTATCCAACTTTTGTATTGTAAACAGCCCACTCCAATTTGACTTTTTTTTAAAAAGTATTTTCTCATTCACAAATTAAATCCAAATTTAAATTGAACAGTAATGTTAATAATGTTAATAGATGGGAACCTCATCCATTTTACATCTTTACATTTTTGAGAGATTAAAAATAGAAATAATGCAAAAAATTGTTTTGGAAAAACGAAGTCATTTATGTTCAACTTCACTACAAATATGTAAGAAATCACTCAGTAATACACTCCAATTAAAAAATACTTGACTTTGTTCCTAGTTAACTATTTTAACCGTGATACAATTATTACTTTCATTAAAACTTGTATTGAATAGTAACCATGTTACTATTCTTTTCGTAAATATTGTGCTAAATTGCTAAAAAGTATATCAGGTATCTTAAAGTTATAAATATTGAGATTTTTGCGTGTAAGTCAGCGTTACTATCCCAAATACTAGAGTATATGAGTCGCATGGGGTTAGACCTAACGTCAGCTGACAGTTGAAACTAGTAGATGTTTAGAAATAATTGGAATTTTTATAACTAGGCGTACGGTATTGGGCAGTGAAAATAAGTGAACTTTACACAAAACTGCTCTACATTTTACAACTGCATTTCGATCAAGGCGTAAATACTGCTGAGGAGAAATTTATGCTGTTCATGGGTAAGATAAGTTGCCATAAGGCAGGGTCGTGCCGTGGGAGGGGCGAGAGGGGAGAAAAAAGATACGAAAAATTGTTTGGAATATATGTATGGGGGCGCTGTCGTGTACTCTCGCCTCGGGTGCTGATTTTCTAAGGCATGGCCCTGCCATAAGCAACAGCCGAAAGATGGCTGAGTAGCTTTTTTTTTTCTGGAAAATTTTGATATCCAAGATGCTGCTCAGAAAGTGGCCGAGCAACCACAGCAAAAGTGGATGGTATTCTGGTAGAAGTTGAGCAACATTGGCATGTAACCAGTCATGAGATCGCTAAGGATCTAAACATCCATCGCCAAACAGTGTTAAATAATTTTGAGAAAGCTGACTACAAAAAAGAAGCTTGGCGTTTGCGTGCCACATGATCTGACTGAAAATAACAAATATTCGATCGAACTTCTATTTGCGAAACTCTACTGAAACGTCACAAACTCAAGCCATTTTGAAACGGTTGATAACGAGTGATGAAAAGTGGGTAATCTATGACAACAATTTATGAAAATGACTGTATGTTAGGCTTATCCCAGATACTTAATGTGCTTAGGTATTGCCCCAACTAACATCAAATTACTAAGTTCCTCAAAAAAGCCTATTTACTTCTTTTCGCTCTAAATTTTATTTGTACTTCACAGCTACTATAAATTAAACATATACCAATATACCGACAAACACTAACAGGAACCTTCCTGTATTTAAATCACTATTTTTACAACATCAGCCACTCTTGACATTACTATGTCAACAACGCTTTCTCATACATATCAATAACAACTTGGTAACGTTACTCATTTGTTTATATAATCGCTTCATTAACTTTTAATACCTTGTCCGATTATTTCACTCTTAACATCTTCCTGTGTATCACCTAAAATAGAACTGCACTCATTGACTCCTAACACTGTAGTCGAAGCGTGGAGAACCCACACTGACTGCCAGGAATATTATGCTATGAGTTTGGTGAAGCTGGAGGGTATTTTGCATCACCAGCTGCTGACGCCGGGCAGAACGATACACTCAGACCTATAATAACTACAGCGATTGTACCAAGCAATTCAAAAGAACCGACCGAACCTATTAAATAGAAAGGGTGTCGTATACCACGCTGACAACGCCAGACTGCACACATTTTTTGACCTGTCAGAAATTTACAGAACTTGTAGGGATGCGCACGAGACAAGATTTGAGGCTGTCTCGTCTTGAAAATGTGCTGTAAAAGCGATGTCTCGACTCGAAAAATGTATATTGCTCTATTGGAAGAGCTGTGTCTCGACTCGAACTTTGTCAGGAAAATTCTGTCTCAACTCGTCTCGTGCGCATCCATAAGAACTTGGCTTTGAAGTTTTAATGAATCCAGTGTATAGCTTGGATCTGGCATCATCAGACTATCAGTTGTTTCAATCTCTGCAGAACTCCCTGGATGGTATTTGATTCTTATTTATAAGGTAAATTGACAACACCTTTCGGAAATGAAATCTTTTTAAGTTTTATGCCCCACCGTTATGCCGGCTAGGCTAAAGGAGATGGTGATGATGAGAAATGAAGCAAATGGTGGAATGACGAAAGTGGGAGGAAATGGGAGAACCCCGAGAAAACCCACAGTGTTTATCCATCACAAAGCTCACTTAGCGCGAGCTGGGATCAAACCAAGGACCCTATGCACCAGAGGTGAACGCTCCCCCTACAGTTTCAGATCTACTTGTATCCCTCAGTAACATTATCCTTTTTTAAGGACAAACAAAGAACGCTTAATTAAACAATCCAATGTGACGGCTTAAAGCAGGGATGCAAATAACCACTCGCCCACTCGCCCGGGACGAGTGGTTCATCAGTGCGGGCGAGTTTTTAATATTGCTATTAGAATATCGAAGGTAAGTAAATGATTTCTATTGTGGGATGTGGGCTAGTAGCTTTTTTCCTGGGCTAGTAAAATTTTCTTGCTTATTTGCATAGAAACACACCCACTAAAATGAAAAAAAAAAAAGAAAGAAAACTAAAGTAGTTTTTGAATACGGAATCTGACAGATATTGTTTACGGCAAACACGCAAAAGTATTACTGGGCGCGTGCAATAATTGTCGGTACAAGCATTTGTGAGTGCACGTTCGTATCCTGAAATGTTATTAGTAAGCCGAGGGAAAAGTTTATTCACAATTTTTTGTTGGTAAACCGAATTGTTGTTCGCGAATTGATAGCTCCTTAAACCACGAGTCCTGAAGACATCTGATAACTTTATCACAAACCATTCCATAGTGAAAGAGCTGTAGAAAAGAGAGAGAAAATTCTGTTTGATATGGATTCAACGTCCCTTGAATTGGTTCTCTCTTTGCTCTAATCCCTGTATTAAACCGGAAATCAATAAGAATCTACCACCTATAGTTTTTATATTGAATCCTCATAGAGTAAAAAGAATAAAGGATTTCGAGTAATGTTATTTTGATATGGATCCAGCCTACCAAGAATAGAGTCCATCTAAGAGTTTATCATCCCGTCTATTCATTTTGATTTGATTTGGTTTCTTTGTTAATTTAGCGTACCTTTTAGCAACGAGGCTATATGAGATGTGGAACCCGAACCAGAAGAGCTCCTGCCGAGAGTCGCACTCAAGCCTCTTACGCCAAAGGCGTCTACACTAGCCGCTTAGTCACAAGGGTGCTCCCGTCTATTGAGGTCGGAAGTGCGAGTTTATTTATCATTTCTGGTTTCAATATTGAGTTCAAATAGTTGGGAAGTCTAGCATAAAGCTTAAGATATCTGAATCGAAAGTCATTTATTTATTCTGATTATAGCCTTCAATTTATGCACATTGCTGTTCGTCAAATCACACACACACACACACACACACAAAAATGGATTGCTTTCAATATATTACGTAGAAAAGTATATAAAATGTGTAAAATATTAAATGTTTATTAAATATTAAATTGACAGATCTGCTCGGCCAACACTGTTCATGAAAACAGAGCAGATTGTTTAGTTTAGTTTATTAAGTTGAAAAGAAAAACTTTTATTGCAAATATGAAAAGATAATTATTCTTTTTAACGTGAGCATAGTTATCTTATTTAAAAAAAAATTCTGACTAGAAATTCAATTAATTTTCTGCTAATTGCATTGAGTTCCACTCACATTGAACGAAAAGGGGGGAGCGAACGAAAAAAAAAACTTAAAATGTTTTGCTGAAAACTAGGCCAATTTTCCCCTGATTCTTTTATAAGTAAGTGACAGCCACTTGATCGAAGCGTTAATGAGTTAAATCTTTTAATATTGCAGATTTTTCCCTCTAAAAGTTAAAAAAAAAAAAATCTTCATTAAAATATAAAAAAGGCACCTTTTAATTACATGAATTAAGTTTGATGATTCAAATCCATACGATATCAAAATTCTCACACTTTCCTCACTCCCCTTGAAGACCAATTATCCAAGAAATTAGATGAAGGCTGTCTGGTGGGGGAGGTTAAAAAGATTTGAAATTAAAAAAGAAAAAAATTAAGAAGCTTTCGTTTCTTAAAAATATGTTTAAAAGAGTACTTTTCAAACTTCAGTAACTTTTTTTTTTCCTAATTTCTAAACTATACCTATACAACTTAGAAGAAATCAGTTCGGGATAGTAGATATAAGATAACCTTAGAGTCCAATTGAAAGAGCTTCTGTCCTTTGATTATTACAGGAAAATTTCCTCTGAAAAAAAGGGGGGGGGAGATTTAAGACACACGGATTAAAGTAGTACTGCTAAATACTCATCTTGATCACACCAGGACACTCCTGAAATAATTACTGCTTCCGTTCATTGTACTATAGAAATCAGAAGGTCAAATATCCAATTCTTAGCAACAAATTTTTTTGAATGGTGCTTCCTTGTACTTAGCACTTTTATGATTTACTCGAGAACTACCCGCTATCGACAGAGCCGGATCTAGAAGGTAAAAACTGGGGGGGGGGGAGGGGAGCCAGAACCCAAACTATGATAGGTATATAATAAGTTTACTATAAACTTTCAAAATATATAAAAAATAGCTTAAACTATTTTTGTCACTCAAAAAACTGGGAGGCCCAGCTCCCCGTCCCCAGGCTAGATCCTCCACTGGTTACCGGTCTGATTTGAATGAAAATTGTTCTATATTCAGTACAAATGTTGGTCTATGACATAAAGTAATCCGTACACATTATTATTTCGCTTTCAGTAGACATACTTCCTCTTTCTGATCAATCTGTATATAGATTTAACATTCCTACGAATGGTGGATAATTCTCGCTGATGCGATGTTGTGCGGAGCAAAAATTAACACCATGGTCAAAAAAAAAATAATAACAGAGGGGGTAAAATTAAAGGACACTACGATCTCCATATAGCCTTCTGCATTTTAATTTTTCCATTTTAGGAATCTCTGAAAAATGAAATGAAATCTTTAAGTTTTACGTCCCACGGTTATGCCGGTGAGGCTAAAGGAGACGGTGATAATGAGAGATGAATGAAAATGGTGGAATGAAGAAAGTGGGAGGAAACGGGAGAACCCCGAGAAAACCCACGAGCACGGTGTTTGTCCACCACAAAGTTCACTTGGCGGGGGCTGGGATCGAACCCGGGACCCCAAGCACCAGAGGTGAACGCTCTACCACTGAGCCACCGCGCCCCCCAAGAATCTCTGAAAGTAACTAGAATTATTCAAATACAGATAATTTAATAATATAATAATTACGTGATGGAAATGGTCTCCTACCTTAGGTTTGAACTAAATTTCCCTTGCAATAATTTTACTCCGTGTCAACTATGAATAACAACAACTACCAACCAGTCAAAATGGGTGACAAATAATTTATACACATTTACTTTAATTCAGTGTTACGTATTTATATATCCCTTGGCGCATAATGTGAAATAGATTGCTCGCAAATAGCACGTGTTAAACCAAAAAAAGATGAAAAGGAAATAGAGAAGGGATTGAAATGCAAGTTTCCATGAGTGCTGAGAGTTTTGTGATGATAACAGTGAGGTGTATTACAATTTGGGATAGCACAACATTCTGATCATCTGTTTGGCATGTTTTTGATTAGAGTGTTAGAAAGAGCCTAGGGCACGTTGTCCCCTTCGTCCTCAAGAGCGATATAGGGTCCATGATGGGAATTCCTTTGTGTAACTCGTCTTTCGAAAGCATTTCAGGCATGCTCGACTTGAGTAATCTGGAGAATATGATAGCCCATCCATACAGTTGACATTCTCACTCTCTAGCATCTCTGTAACTTGGTCAGTTCTGTATAGGTGTCAATGGCCGAATTGGGCCGATACTGGTAGTGAATTAAGGTGCCAAAAATCATATTTAAAATGAGCTCTACTATATTGAACTATTATCCAAGTACATAGCCTACTCATTCATTTGTCAAACGCAATTTAGGCTGGAATGGCGGATATATACTTTTTTTTTTTTTCAACTGGTCTACGTACCGAACTGGTCGAAGTATTGTACATCTTTCACAACTTCATGCATGCACACGCATAGCTTTCTGAAATCGAGAAATGGAATTCTTTCATACTCCCATTACATGTGCAACCTGTGCGACAACTTCGACCTGCTTCAAGCTCTGCCACGATCAGTCTTGGACAGGGGAGTATAGGGCCCCAGCAGAGCCTCACTTGTTGGAACCCACATTATTATTATTATTATTATTATTATTATTATTATTATTATTATTATTATTATTATTATTATTATTATTATTATTAGTAGTAGTAGTAGTAGTAGTAGTAGTAGTAGTACAAATTTAACAGAGTCTTGTAAAACCTTTGCGATGGAGGGGTGGCTTTTCCTCATAAAGCTGTCAATTTCATTTACGCGTGGTAGTGGGGCCCCAAGGTGGGGACCTGTTCTGTTTCCTTATGGTGGTGCAGTAATTTGTCAAACGACTAACAAAGGGCCCTAGCAGGACTATAAAAGTCAGTCTCATTTCGGCATTCATGAGGCCCCAATACACAATATGATACGGGGACCCCATTCTTCATATTGTTGAAATATATTCTTACTAGACCACAAACAAAGGGCCCCAAATAGGAGTTTACAATACTGTTAGTTTTATCCCAATAATGGGACCCCAAGACTACATTTAATGCAGAGGCTACCGAACTCTGGGAAGGAACGAAGTACAACGAGTAACTATGCTCCAAAACAGCAGACATGTTTTTATCTTACTTTCCATGTTATTCAATATTAATTATTATATATGAGAGAGAGAGAGCCCCGGCACGGATCCTTGCCCTGGCCAGTCCGAGCCTGGCCACGATCACAGTCACTTAGAGGAATCATATACGCCATCTTAGAGCAGACTATTTACTTTACATGATTGATTTGCACTGACAACAGCCTCTACCGTGTTTGGCTGTATTTCGTAGGTACACCCTTCTCATTGAGAGTTGCAATTTTCTTCGTGACAACAACGCCCATAATGTACACTCTACGGCATGAGGCATGACGACTCACTATGAGATATTTATAACTACTAAAATACAAAGCATGTGAACAAGATGGCTGAATGTGTGATTTTATTCTCTAAGTGTAATAATGAAAAGGGATCCACTGGCGCAATCACGATTGGATTTAATGAAATGTATAAAATGTCTATTAAATCATATTAACAATAATTAACAGTATTACTAGGTTGCTGCGAAGGGAATGTTTTACTGATATCTGGTGGTAAATTCACCTCAGGGCAGTGGCTGGATCTTGATCAAAGTCCAGAACGGTTTCGAAATCCCCTAGAAGATGCTGGTTTGGTGATCTGTAGTGGGATTGATCCATTATGCCTTTCTTTGTTGAGGCAAAGGTATTGCTCTGATTATTACGCAAATGTTTCAGTGGTGTCATTTGGGGAGGACAGGAGGTGCAATTGCCCCTCCCTTGAGTGTGGTAAGTCATATTGTTTGATCAAATATATAGTAAACACTGATATAAAGAGTGAAACTCTAATGTCCGCGGAGAATCTCCGTCACCCGATCAAAATCTAAAATGACGCTGTTCTTAGCAAAAACCTATAGAGTTACGACAGCACATTGCTAGAGCGCTTACATTTGGTTTCAAGAATCGAAGGATTGATCCAAAACCATGAGCTTTTATAGTGGACGACATTAAGTGAAAGAGAGAGAGAGAAAGATTCAACATGGAGATAGAGAGGGATAGTTTACATGTGGAAGTTTAGAATTAGAGAAAAATGATCGGACAGCCCGCGAGGATCATATTAGGCAGTTGTCGAATTAAGTCGGAGAGCTCCTTTTAGAGCATTAGATGATTACAAAGGTAGAGAAAGACCTTATGATCTGCGGAAGTAACAATTGAAAAAATCTTCAGCTTCCGAGACGGGTTTCGAACCTCTTAGCTATCGAACTATGTTATCCATTCAGTCACGGAGGACTGTACGCAGTTATTCATATACTTTTCTTTTGGCTAGGTTGAGAAACTAATACAATGGAATATTCCAAAAGTTGACTCGGTAGGGCCAGTTTGTACTAGTGTTAATTGAGTTATAATGATAGAACCGTGTGATAAAGTAGTGTCAAATATTCAGACATAAATCACCTTTTGTGAAGCTCTAGTGGAAAATAAAAAAGTAATCGTAATCATGTTAGACTTTTGAAAAGAACAAGTTAAGAAAAAGCAATGGAAATGCTCATAAGAGTGCCACTTACAAGGAGAATGCATACTTTGGTAAATGAACTTTGGGGCCATTTTTTTCAAGGTGATAGTGCACATTTAAATTGTTCATATTACAAACTGGGAGAGTGCAATGGCCTAATATAACAGAGAAAAAGCGTCTTAAAGTTTTCGACTCGCCGCATATGTCGTACGTTGCGTAAATTTGTCAAGTGACAGCATGACAGAAGCAGTAGCGTCTGTGACTCACTTGGCAAGGGTCCCGTGTTCGATTCCTCTAGTGTCAATTAATTCGTTTTTTTCCTTTAACCAATAAAATAGCCACTTATAGCTACAAGTAAAATGTTAATTCACCATATGTTTATAATGAATTAAAACAATAGAAATATTCAAATCAGTTGTAAAATCTTTCAATGTTCCATTTAACTAGCAACGAAATTTTTATCTATTTCGTAAATATATTGATATCACAAGCTATATTATGGTTACCATAGTCGTTGTTTAAAGGATCGGGACCCTTGGCACGCAAGTCACAGACGCTACTGATTCTGCCACGCTGTCACTTGATAAATTTACGCAACGTACGACATATGCGGCGAGTCGAAAACTTTAAGACGCTTTTTCTTTGCTATATTAGGCCATTACACTCTACCAGTTTGTAATATGAACATTTTAAATGTGCACTATCACCTTGAAAAAAAAATGGCCCCGAAGTTCATTTACCAAAGTTTGCTTTCTTCTTGTTAAATGCGGACCTATCAGCTTCGTACTTACAGGTTGGAAGTTGGAAACAAATTTTTGTCTGGCAAATGCTCATGCTGCCTTAGGGCAAAGTTTAAATTAATAGCATATTACCAATTGTTATGGTAATAAAATAACCAAAATATTACCGATTTTTACAATTCCCTTTGAAAGCAGAGCTCTTAAATATATGTTATAAATGTGTATTTCAAATAAAACTTTGGTTTTGCTGCAATAAAGTTTCAAAATGGGGAAAAAAAAATCAGATCCACTTGCGCGAAAATCAACTTATCAATTACATTGGTCTTATAAAATTCAATCTTCGATTTTATTATCTTACAGTTGAAATCCTCAGGTTTTTCCCCCAATGTGATCTATATACTTTCGCTGTCTTTACTTGCGCGCAAACTTCAAAAAGTAAATTTCGATATAATCTTATTGGCAGTTATCTTGTTAATACGAAAGAAGCATTACCCCAACTGTGTTATTATCAACTATCACATATTGATATAATATACTTTTTCTTTATTTATTTATTTTTTTTTTTGAAAACAAAATCATCTTTTTCATTTTATCTCTTCCTAGTTTCAATAAAACGCCATCAAAAACATTATCTTCTTCTTGAACTGTTTTTTTTTCTCTAGTTATTATAACGACTTGACTTTTCGAAGACCATAGAATGATTTCAGTTTGGTCCCTTTACTGTTTTTCTTTCCCTTTTTCTTAATTTTTCCGTCCTTAAAAACGAAGTGCCTATCTTTTATCTTGCTTCGCTTAGCACATTCAATAACTTTTCATACCTTCTTTATTTCCAAAAACTCCACAGTCTGTTTTCTCCTTCCTCTTTCTTTACAGAGAAGAGAAATTGTCTCATCAATAGAACGACAATCCTATAAGGAACCCCTTGATGGCCGACATAATTGAGTTAGTCTGATATTAAACGTCGAGTATTTGGGAGGGCAGCCGAGGAAGAGGGGGGATAGGGGGTTTAAGTAACAGCTGGCGATGTCATAAGCTCTGAGCACGGGGGGGAAGGGGGCGGTTATGGTTGGAAGCTAAAAAGACGGAGATGGGGAAGAAAGAACTTGGGTGCACTGTTTATCGGAAAAGTTTTTCCTTCTCTTCGCTTCTCTCTTTTCTTTTCTTTTTCGGTCCCTTTCGTAAGAGCAATAACTGATATATATCGATTGATTCAGATGGGGCTGGGTCTTTAGGGTTTTATCTTCTTAAAGCTCCTTTTTATTTCCAAATGATATTCTTCCTTCCATGCGAAGACTGAAATAATAATAATAATATATATAAAACTTCCCATATTCTCTCAATATTTTATGACAAGAACAGTCTCTATATTATTTCTCTGCTTTAAAAAATACCATATAGATGTAGAGAAAATGGAAGAAAGAAAGAAAGCCTAAATCGTTTGGCAAATTTGTGCCATATTTGCTATAAAAATCAAGAGGTTAAAACTGCTTCTCCAAGTAATCTTTCAGGTTCTCCCACACCATCGATCTTGCTTATAAAGATGATAACCTTTCGTGTCATTATGGCGTATGATGCCGCCATAGAATTTTAAAAAAAATGCTTTATGCAGATACACACTTCCTTCCCTCGTTTAATTTTACGATTATACTATACATGCAGCATACATTACCTCAAGTTGTCGGGAGATTGGGGCCAAAATATAAATAAACTAAAAGCAAATTGGCAATCAATAGATACCAAAATATTTTATAAATAAACATTAGCAAAGTGACTTCTAACTATTAAAATACTTTAATAAGAGGCCTAATCACTGTGAAATTAAAATACCGCTAATTTTACAGTAGTTATGTGATATCTTGAAATAGATAAAAGATAATCGAAATATGAAACAAGAGCGCTTAGACAATACTATTTTGCATGAGGTACCGTTATCACGAGTCACCTAGTAGCTTTTTGTTTGCAACCATTTATAAACGCGAAAATAAATTCCGATTTTCTAAATGGCCGGAAATGGAAAGCAAATAAGTGAGTCGTGATAACGGTATCTCATGTAAAATAATAGTCTATTGTCTATCGAGCTGTTGTTCCACTTTCCGATTATCTTTTATCTGTTTCAAGATATCACATAATTACTTTAAAATTAGCGGTATTTTAATTTCGTCGTGATGGGCCTTTTAAGATATGAATGAAGGACGTACATTTCACACTATCATTTGTCAGTAGTTTAAACATGTATTGTCAATTTATTGAAGTTATATCATGAATAGATTCTTAAAATACGATTTTTTTACACTAAACTCCTCAACGTTTAAAATTGGAATCCATTTTTCTCATTTATAAATAATCCATTATAATAATTATGAATTGGCTTGTAACCAATGATCCGAAACATATTTCAGAATACTAAATACTAGTGGCAACGCTAGCTTTAATTTCTTGGAGGAGCTGGGATGTTTTTGGAGAGGCAGCTATTTTATTGTATATCGAAAACAATACCTTTATATTACTTACCTACATTACAACACAATATATCTAGGACTGACTCATAGCTACGAGGGGGAATGGTCGGTCTCCCTAAAATTTAGTCGTGCTCACCAAGTGAAAGATCAACACAAATTGCTTGATATGTTTTACTGCATATCAGATTTATCAGTTTAGAAATATCGTTCATCGATCGGCGCTAGTTTTCGTCATTTTGGTGCTCAAATAGGGCAAAGGTTGAAGCAGGGGGATAGTGGGGGGAACAAATGAACCAAAACCTAAAAAAGAAGTACTTTTAACCTACCCTCAACATAATTTACTTGTACTATTTGTTTGTAAAACATAAGCTTATAGAATAAATGATATGCTGTATTTCACAGAACACTATATGTTCTGAATTAAATCATTGTATATTTTGTTCAGATTTCGGTTCGAATCTCAAAAGCCGATGTGAAAGCGCCAAAGCTGACGTGAGTTCTCGAATCGCAGGCACTCGAAGGGGAGACACAAAGAGGGGACGAATTTAGCCCCTGAAGGATATGCAACTACATATAGAAATTCTTTTCGTTAATATAAACCACAATAGCAGTGATAGAAAAGTAAAACAAATTCTGGTGGAAAGGCATTATAATCATACATGTTTTACAAAAACTCTTTGATTACCTATATTAAAAAAGAGAGATGTCTATGAAAAGTTTCTAAATGAAAGCAATCGTTTAATCTAAATAAGAGATTAAATGAAAAAGATGACTTTTTTTTAAAGAAAATAAAGAAAAAGTATATCAATATGTGATAGTTGGTAATAACACAGTTGGGGTAGTGCTTCCTTCTTATTAACAAGATAACTGCCAATAGGTTTATATCGAAATTTATTTTTTCAAGTTTGCGGAACTGTCAGATAATAAAATCCAAGATTGAATTTTATAAGAGTAATGTAATTGATAAATCGATTTCGCACGAGTAGATCTGATTTTTTTCGTTTTTTAAAACGTGTTTAGTCTGCGAAATATCATTTCAAGTACAGTAAAAGATGATAGTATCTATTGTTATAATAGCATTATTATGCAATTGTCAGGAAAAGAATTGAAATAAAACTTTTCTTTTAGGCCTTCTATCGTGTTTGGGGGTCACTCCTTCACTTTATTTATTTATTTATATTTATTTTTTTTATTTTTCCTATAGCACGGCCAACAAGAGATGGTCTCTGACGTTTCTTACCACATGCGGTGGGACATTGCAGCCCCTACTTTGATACCAGTGTTACCAACCACGATCACTCTGTCTTATACCATTAATTAAATTGCCACTACAGTTGCACTGAGAAAAACCTTGACACGCGAGTAGTGGCAATGTCACTGCGAGCTGTCAGAGACGTTCTCTTGCTGGACGCACTATAGACTCCTAGTTTCCACAGATTAAGTCCGCTAAGCCGTCCGCTTAGCCTCCATCTACCATCCGCTGAGCCATCTAACCAGGTCTTTAGGCGATGGATCAATGTTCTGCCAGAACACTAGATCCATTTCAGAGCAGGCTTTAGTACAGTTACTCAATTCAGACGTATAGTGAAGAAGATTACACCTTCAATTTTAACACCAAAACTTATTCACTATGAGTCTTCCTACATGTGGAGAAAGACTTTGATAAGGTTCAAAATTCGAAAATAAGAAAGCAGCACATTGAAGTAGCCAGTCATTGCGCAAGAAGATAGTGCGGCAACAGAAGAGCGCAGGTAAGAATGCTAATCACATTTTCTAATCAAAGAGGCATGGTGTACCAACACATGCTTCCTCCCGGGAAAACGGTAAATGCAGTGTACTACCAAGGAATTATCACGACTCTGCGCCTGCCCGTACCGAAAAAGAGACCGCATTTAAAGAACTCCTTCATATTGTGTCACGATAACGCACGAGCTTTTCAGGATTACATGACAAACATGAAAATAGAATTATTTTTTGCATCCAGCATGCTGCCCGGACCTTGCACACTGCGACTTTTGGCTATTTCCACTTTTAAAGGCCTTTTTACGTGGTCATCATTCATGAACAAATAAGTGATCACAGCAGTGCAAGTTTTCTTCAGTTCGCTACCTGACAACAAATTTTCAGATATTTACAAAGTTGCAGGAGTGTATGGACGCTAGCTTAGCTGCCAACAGTGACTTTTGAAAAAGATGTACGTCTACTCGAGATAGCTGATTCTGAATATAATCCATTTGATTTGTAAGTTTTTGTTTCATTTTAATGATTCTTGGAGAGGTCCATGTACATACTTGTCTTTTAACTGCAACGCAGTCACGACTGTTTTGGCTTATTTCACTCATTTTGACCTCAATCGGAAGCTAATGGAAAAAAATTCACCCTAATACATTTGCTAGCTGGTGGAGGTCACTGTTTACCTGTACAGGAATTAATCTCCCCTTTTCTACGACAGGATTTGCTTAAAGGAGTTTTGGTGAACCAAACTCCTTAAAGAATAAATATATCTGTTTCAGATAAACTATTTTAAAGACGAAATCCTGAAAGTTCATAGTTGGAAAACTTAAATATGATAAAATTACAACCATATTGTAAGCCTTTCAATTATAACTCGTATGTCACTTACAGCTGATGTACTGTTTCCTTCGCCAAGAATAGAATTTAAAAATTGAAATATCTGTATCTCAGATGTATTCAAAATATGGGGCATGGGGTCAACTCTCTTATGCGTGAAAATACAAAGAGAGAAGAAAGTTATTCAGCATACAGCCATTTCAGATCCATACTAACAAGGCGCCCTATGTTAAATAATAATAATTATAAGAAGAAACAATGTTGCCAGTTTAGCAGGCTGTTCCCTCGGGTCCTGACTATACCAACAATACAGCATTGTTGAGAAACGAATTTGAAGTTTTCTAGATTTCCCTGAAATAGCAATGTCCAAGTTCTCCTGGTTATTTTGTGTCTCCTCACGTTACATTTAGACACCCCGTTGAACTGGGAACGTGTTTTCATTTTATATAAGGCGCCTTACCAATGTTGAGCCCAAACAGCTGGCTCGATTGAATAAATTCTACCATTGTACATATCTGTATCTATATCTATCTATCTATCTATTAAAATGCTACAATAGCAATTAA
Organism: Thermobia domestica; assembly: GCF_964235325.1. Classification (NCBI taxonomy): domain Eukaryota; kingdom Metazoa; phylum Arthropoda; class Insecta; order Zygentoma; family Lepismatidae; genus Thermobia; species Thermobia domestica. Next base: position 77,128,552 of record NC_137463.1, read on the forward strand.
GAGCGACTGAGCTCCAACCTATAACTTTAGCTTTCAAACCTTTGATTTACGGTTATTTGTGATTTCACGTTTATAACAAAGACAAATATTTTTAAAAAGGTATACTTTAAATAAATTACTTAAAGAGAGCTTTTTTTTTTTTTTTTTTTTTTACAAAGTTTATTCTTTTAAATTATTGTTCAAAGCCTTTGCATTTTAATAAGTATTCTCCGAAATAAATGCAAATCAATTGTGCTGCCATCTCTGGAGTTTTTAAAACTATACCTTTGGGAACGTTTATATGTTTGTGGCAAATCCTTTCGACAGTGAGATCTCGAAAACTACAGGCTCTAGAAAGATGACGTTTTCACTGATCGATGGCAAATTTTGCGTAGATTGTCCAGTTCTAACTCAATATTTAAAAAGCATGGGCATTATTTATTTATTACACTTTTACGGGTACACTGGAAGTGTTGAAATTAAAAAAAAAAAGGAACTTAAGCATCATATCCAACACCATATAATCGTATATAGGGGCTGCATATCTCTCAGGTGTTTGTTTCATGGTCAAATTATAATGAAAAACGAAGGATAACCATTTCTCCAGTCTAAGTTGAATCTTTATTGTTTGGAGTGTTTTGTCCAATGAACACCCTACATCACTGACATTATAACTGTGTAATGTATTAGCTTATTTTAAAATGTGTAAAACGATAATCATGCCTGTTGTTCAGTATGGTTGCGAAATATGGTATGTATAAATAAAAAATAATAAAACCTAATAACTTTTGAACCAAGGATTTGGAAGGGTACAACGTAGGGCTGGGGGATAAACATTTAAAAATGATATTATAGAAAATGACTAATAGAATATTAGTTTTAGAAGTAGCTGAGATTAACAGTGACAATTGTGATGCCGTGTGCCGCCGCACGGAGGAGAGGAAGGGGAGCTGTGTATATCTAAGGGGAGGTGGAGAGAAATTTAAAAATTATCAAAAATGACTGATTTAATATTGAATCCATAGTTTTCGGGGTCAATGAGAGAAACAGTAACATTTCTGATGCTGTATCAATCCAAGTTCAGCCCTGATAGTTGGGGAGGGGGAGGGTAAACGTAGAGGAGGAGATAAACATTTAAAAATGATCGACAATGACTAATAGACTATTAGTGTCGAATCCATAGTTTTAGGAGTAGCTGAGATTAACAGTGATACTCTGATGCCGTGTGCCGCAGCATGGTGAAGGGGAGGGGAGCTATATAATAATAATAATAATAATAATAATAATAATAATAATAATAATAATAATAATAATAATAATAATAATAATAATAATAATAACCGAAAATGACCAATATTATGTCTAATCCATAACTTTCGGAATCATTCAGATTAACAGTGACATTTCCGATCCTTTTTAAATCCAAAATCACCCCCGCCACTTGGGGGAGGGGGAGAAAGAGACATATAAGATGATCGAAAATGGCCAGTGTTGAATTTATAGGTTTCTGGGTCACTTAGATGAACAGTGATACTTTCGATCCCGTTTAAATTCAAATTCAATCCCGCAACTTGGGGGAGGGGGAAGAAGAGAGATCTAAAAATGATCGAAAATGACCGATATTAGTGCTGAATCCACATGTTTTGGGGTGGCTGACTAACGGTGACACTTCCGATACCATGGCCCGCAACATGGGGTAGGGGAAATATATATATAAATGATCGAAAATGACCAATACTAGTGTCGAATCCATGGTTTTCGGAGTCGCCGATCAATGATCTTTCCGATGCTGCTTAAATCGATGCCATTAAAAACGAAAGCAGCATATTTCACGGGTACTAAACACATGAGATACGGAGTTGTGCATTTACATTTTCATTTCAACCCAGCGAAGCGGGTAATATATATACAGTATATATATATCCATAGAGCGAGAGAGAGAGAGAGAGAGAGAGACAGAAACTTACAAAGATAGTAAAAATACAAGGAGTACCGTAAAATAGAACTTACCATTATTATAATGATGTAGGGTGATCAAAATACTCATCAAAGATCTCACGGCTCTGTTTTCCCGGCCAGAAGGCAGAGAAACATGAGATACTACAGGTTAGATATTGTCTAGGGATATAGGGATCAAGATACACCCATCTATTTGTACCCTACACTGCTATCCTAGAAAGGATGGGTTTAGGTCTAGTATAAAGGAAGAACTCTCTCTTCATTTAACAATATACAATTTATTAAAATAAAATAAAGATAACAAGAAAAGAGAAAGAAGAAAACATAGTTTGCAAAACTCAGAGTATATTAGAGGAGTACTGAGACAATATTTTGAAAGCCTTGACAAATTATGACATCTTGTCTGTCTTCAAGTTTAAGTAATAACAGAATAAAGTGAAAATCAAAATTACAAATTACAATGACAGATATTAATTGCAATCATTTCCAATCAATTAGAGAGTTAAGTTATTCTAACATTTGAAAGATAATGAATTTAGTTGAGAGTTCTCCACTAGAACTTTGCCATATTGAATTTGTTCCGAGGCTGCCAGCCAAAAAAAAAAAAAAAAAAACTTAAAACAGAAACATATTTCCTGAAAACTGATGGTAGGCTTCGTACAAGGTGTTGACACTTGACGAACACTATACTTTCAATCGCACTCAACTCACACTATGTTTCACGGGTTCGGTCATTTTATTATGCACGACTCCGTCATTGGTGACGCATATGGTGGTGTGATAAACTGGATGTTTCCAGAAAGCAGGATGAGTCTCCTCTTCACGTGTCAGTGTGAGGAGGGAAGAAAGATAGTACAAGAGACATACGCAGTTGCTTATCCGAAATCTGTTTTCTTCAACAATCAAAATAAGTGATTGTCTAAGGAGGGAGAGGGAGAAGTCGGATATTCGGGAGATGGTATCTCACTTGATCGGAAGCATCACATCACTCCTAACCCAAACTTTATGACATTATCATACTGACATTTCCTGAATTGTAGCATTACTTGATTCATATCGAGCCAATATCCTGTTTCTTGCATACTAGGTCACGTATGCACTGGTCGTGCAACATAACCTTGAGTTGTTTGTTGTTTGCGTTTTCTTGACTAGTCATCCGATGCCTTTGCATCAGGAAGAAAACGAAGTGTTTACATAATTTCCAGGTTTGGATGAAACTAGAATGCATTAGTCAACCAACCGTTATCTCTCTGTTTCCTCTCTTCTTGAATCACTCACTCCTTGAGGTAAATTGGACAATTTAAAGGAAATAGCAATCACATATTAAGATTGTTGTTCCTATAAGCAATGCATACGTAGAACAAAGAAAGAAATTATAAAATTTTGTTTCCAATAAAGTTAAATGAGAATTGAATCAAGAACCTATGCGTATATAGAATGGGCACGAAATACAGCCCATGACAGTTCATTAAAACTACTCTCAATATAACTCCATCTTCTTGACTGGTACCCAATCAACTGCAATCCTCGACATTTCGTAATCATAATTACTTCATTCCTTAGTGAGCTATCTTTCACCAATTTCCATCAAATTACATTTATGTGACAGACACAACTGTTTTTATTTGTACTCGTGCTTTGTAGGCGTTGCGTGAAATGTATTGAAAGTTTTAACGAGCATCAATTCTTATAGCTTTTTCTTAAGGTAAATTTCAGTGAGATCTTATTATTCATGACATACCTTAAAATGATTGGGCTGTTTTTGGGTAACAGTGGATCCTCTTTGTGTGTATGTGTCGAATTTCCAAGGAAAAAGTCCCTACGTAAGAAATCGGCGCCCCATCGATAGGACCTCCATTTTGGATGTTGATACTGACTAAATCATCCGGCATTTAAAACGTGCGATCGAGCATAGTAGAAAGAAAAGCTCGGATGTGGACTGATTTTTTTTGAATGCCAACTTTGCTATGACCTCCTTATGGTAAATGGATTTGTGGTTTTTAAGACGTATTGACCCTGAGCCATGGGACGGAGGAGTGAAGCGAATGCGCACTCAGCAGGACTGGATGGAGTGGTCGGTCCCTTGGATGGTTGGTGGGAGTCTTGGGAAGTGATGGTCTGTGTACGTTTTCCCCCATCTGAGGTGGAAATGCACCCATTCCTGCCTGTTGTTGTTGTTGTGTGTGTGTGCCCAGTGTTAGTTATCCGGTGTCCAAGTCTTTAAAAATATATTTAAAAACACAAAATAAAAACTATTAAAACATAAAAGGCAAAAAATAATAAAACCAGAAACAGTAAAGAAATCTGCAATTGTTCTTTTATGGAGCCATGCGTTTTTGCTGACGGGAATGGTTTCCTTCCACACCAATTACCTTTGACTACATCGGCCCCATACTAATCCTACGGTAAGAGTGTCCTTATGAGATAGCCAGGGCAGTAGAGTAAGTTCTCCTCGCAAGACTCCGGTGTGAAGTTGCGGCGTTCACACACGTTTTTCCTTTATAAATGTATATTTAATACCAACTTTATATGGCTACTGAAAAAAATCTTTAAAATCGGGTCCGGGCTCATCCTCTCGGAAAAAGTCCAAACCAAACGAAAATGAGATATATTCTAAAGTTTCAGATAGCGTGAAAAAGTCAAATATCGTGATGCCACAAGTCCGATATCTTTGGGTCACCTGCAAAGTGAACATTCTGATTGGTCACGGGACTGTCTAGGCTTTGAACATGAGAAACGTATTCGAGAGCTAGTGGTTGTTGAGAAGATCTCTGCTGCTAATGCTAAGTGTAGCTTAAAAGAAGGTATCCCTTCTTTGCTTTCTTGCAATTTGCTCTGTTGTAGTTACTTCTTGTAACTCTGTGGCAACTCAGACGTCGGATCTTTCCATTAAGACTGATCTTGTACCCGTTCCGAACCCAGTCACATCGTACTCTTCTGCTCCACTTATATCGTAGTCTAATCCGGTTCAAATTAGACTATGGTTACGTTGCTTACGAGTCTGCTCGTTCCTCCCTGCTGAGACAACTTGCCACATTCCTTCACTTGGGTATTCGGCTAGCTACTAGCGCATTCCGTCCTAGTCCTGTTGCTGATCTTTATGTGAAAGCCAACACATAACGTTAACGTTACGTCGTGAGAGACTCCTCCTCAATTATTCTGCTCATATGCATTGTGTTCCTGACCACTCCTGTGGATCTTGTTGCTTTGGTGAGCGTATTTTCTAGTACTTTGTGGCACGTCCTCGTACTACACGACCATGGTACATTTGTGCGTGTGAGAATTTTCTCTCCAATGAATTTGTGTGGCCCTCTCTAGTTGCTTCGGTTTGGTGTTGTACCCCCATGGCACCAAAACTTGTACTTATCTTTGCATTCGAAACCACCATTTCCCAGGTACTCGTATACCAGCAGGAGTTTGCAGCATTATTATAGCAGTATCCCGATTTTAATGTGTTTTATAGGACGGTCCTAAGGATGGAAATTCTTTTTGCTGTGCTCAGAATTCAGTGTGCATCGCCTCTGTTCAGTATATATTCCTGAATTAACTGCTATTAAACTTGCCCTCGACCATAAGCTTACGCTCTCGTTACGTTGTGTACTGGTTTGCACTGATTAGCAGAGCGTAGTTCTGAGCCTACAGAATGTCTTCAGTAAGCACGACTTCGTTCAAGAAATTCTTATGAGATACCATCAACTACAGCAACAGGATGATTTGTCGTTGTCTGCTGAGTGCCGAGTCATGTTGGCATTCGGGTAAACGAACGTGCTAACACAACTGCCAAGCACGCCAATTTGGCTGTGGTTGTATTGGAGCATAGTCTTCCTTGCTTCAATCTCTATAGCTATTTCCATACTTTGATTCGCTCTCATTGGCAAGCAGAATGGGACCAGGCAAATAAAAATAAACTTTACGCAGTTAAGCCACGCCTTGGAGAATGACACACATCAGCTCGGTCTCATCGTAAAGATTAAGTGCTCCTAACGTGTTTGCGTATCGGACACTCTCATCTGACGCAGAGTTGCTACGTGGTATGAATCGTAATGTATTGTCCTACTTAGTATTCGGCATATTTTTGTCGAATGTCCTGAATACTTCGAACTCAGAGAGTGTTCGGATGCAATGGTGATGATACCTGTGTGAATAGGTAAAAAAAAAAGTCAAATTAAAGCTAATTTAGCGATCTTATTAAAACTATTCTACATGTTTAATGATTATTCTAAACTTTGCGCGTTATGTTGCAATATATGATTGAAGGTGTGTTCGAAAAAATATTTTATATTCAATTACCGTATTTTTCTCATTATAAATTTTAAGTGTGAGTAACAATAAGTGATATCATATCATATCATATTATTTTTTACGCAATTTAAGATTGAACTACTAGTTTAGGAGACGAAAGTATTCACAGCAAACACTACACAACCTTTAGCCGCCATATTGAATTATCGCAATTTTGGATTGCCCAAGGGAGACAAGGTGGCACTCGTCGGATAGTCACAATGCAGAATTCACCTAAATTTTGACCTTTTGCCACCAGACTATTACGCAAAAACCTAGTCTGCAATGATATAAGTAGATAGGATTGACTCCCAGAAATGGAGCCGGACTTGCCGGTTACGTCGAATCGGACACCATACTACTCAGACAGCATGTTTGCTTGCCGCAAGCTTACCTATCGCTTTTATTTTATTTTATTTCGCTTTGGCTTATACACAAAAGCTTATTTCTGCTTAGCGCAAGCCGTAGTGCGGGCAACCCACGCTTCGCTTGCGAGACGCTTTTCTTTAGATTGAAGTAAAAAGCCAGCGCGCGTTAGATTTTCAGTTGTTCTCAAAATCCACGTGACGCTGACCTCCTTACTTTCGGCGATAAGGTAGTGTTCGCGTTGTTAGTGTCTTGTTAGCATTCAGCTTGAATAAAGGACAAACTTAATTATTTTTTTTTAATTGTTCCGTCTAGTACTCTAGTACTCTAGTCCCACGTACCTATAATATCGCTCTTTATTTCCTCATATTTCGGTAACTATGAGGCATAACGAATTGTAGCATTTATGTATAAAGCATAAATGTGAACATAGATGGCAGCAGATTTGAGCCTACTTATTTTGCGAAAGAATACAGAACTGTTGCATATATTTTAATATAAACTTCAAGTTTAACTTAAAGTTTACTATAAACTTTATCTGAACGCTGTGTTTAAAGTATAAACATTTTTCTGCGTTTTTATATAAAAAGGTAGAAATTTCAAGTACTCGCGGCTAATATAGCAACATGTTAGATATTTGCAAGAAGCAACGGCGCGTTGCGTGTCACAACTAAACTGTAACAATTATGCTTATTTTGATGTTTTGCAGAAGCGGATGGGGGACTTGTGTGTTTACATGGTTGTGCATGTGCTTCAATAATTGGGGAGGTGAGTGGACAATATATTGTAGCATAGATTTCGTCAGACGGTTAAATTATACTGATTTCATACTGTTTTATGTAAATTCGCTTAGTGCAAGATTCCATATAACTCCTTTGGCGTGTGTTTCACTTGCGATAAGCTTATTAAAGCTTGCCATTGATGAGATACGCTTATAATGGCTTGCGTTTGAGACAATTTGACTTGTGTTTAACTTGTGAAGACAAGCTTGCCCCAAGCCTTGCCCAGATGTAACTAGCTTGCCACAAGCTTAAAGCAAGCTAATTGGCTTGCATAGTATAGCTTGCGGCAAGCTAATTTACCTTGCAACAGCAAGTTTGTGGGAACTTGCAGCAAGTTTAAATTGCTGTCTGGGTATAATGTAATCTACTCTTAATTGTCAAATACACACAAAAATGCATTACAGTATGTATACGCTTTTGTTGACAATCCCAGTAACTGTGACATCTGAGGCAAGGAGTTATTCTAAGTTGAAACTGATTAAAATTTAGTTGTGAAAAGGGAAAGAAAAGAAAAGGAAAAAGAAAGAAAGAATCTCCGTAACAAAAGAAAAAACAAGGGTGGGAAACCCTGTATCGTGTAAATGAGATGAATGGGATAAGTCGTGAGTGGGAACCCTTCACCCCTGGTGGGGGAATATTCAGGAAGCTATCAGCTTATGTCTAATTATATATATAATTCATTTCTTACTTTCGAACCTACAAGGTTCGACCAAAATGAAAAGACTTTTATATCGGACTTCCGAAGAAAAATAAAATAAATACATGACCGTGTTTATTATATATGGAATTCCCAGTCATGACCCCCTTTTCAGTTTTATTAAAATAGAAGAAGTAAAGAAGAGAAGAGGAAGTTGTGATAGGAAGAGAGGAAAAAAGAGGGAAAGTAAGAAGATGAGAAAAGAGGGAAACCGTTACTGGATATTTTTGAGAAATATGGTAAAGTAAAGCAAATAATTATCGAATTGGGATCATTTCCAATAGCTATTGGGTGAATATTTGGTATTAAGGTGATCAAAGGTAGACACATGTTAACCCATACCTCCCATACCTAGATCCATTTAACCCCAACTACCGAATTATCCCAATCTAGCTCTGAGATAGATGAGAAAGTTTAATTTAACAGTTTATTCAATATTTCAGAAAGTTCTCGACTAGTATCCAATACTTGAAAGATAAATGACGAAGTTGATGGCATGTTAGAATCGACCACAGAAAAAAAAATCAGAGTAACACATATTTGTCGAAGATTTTGACTCTCGAAGTTCTCCCATGATGATCGTTCGTTCAGGTTACTTCGGTCTTTTTTGCTTCCTTTATAGAGCCACCTTAAATTAAGTTAGTATTGACTTTCAACTACTTTAATTGCCAACTAACATTAATTATAGTAGGTCACGCATATATGTCAACAGAATTGGTGCACTTAATACTAAACCTACATTTCACTCACACTCACATTCATAAAGGACAATGTATACTTCAGGTTGCATTTAGTGGAATTAAACTAACCTAACTACATTTCTATAGACATTTATTACATTCCAAGAAAACTTAATTCGACAGCACAGGAGAAATTTCGATACATGAAAAGAAAATAATACTAGTAATAACAACATGGTTTATATACATGCATAGAAATTTGTTACTTTTCAATATCTAATAACACATTTCTCTTTGTAGAAATGTTAAAAGTTGAATTACGTTAAAAAAATCGACAAAACGAAAGACGAAGAGAAAAAAATCAAAGGTCAACATTGAACATATTTAAGATTCAGTACAAAGAATACATATCAATGTGAAAGAGGAAAGGAAAAAAATATAATTGGTTAATCATTTTTTTTAAAAAAAAGCACTTTGGTAGCATTTTTATTGAGTCTCTGTCCCAAGAGGAGAAATTTCGACAATTTTATGAATCCTTTTCTCACGTCGATAATAACTCCTTTATCAACTCTCTTTATACACTATGATTGACGTCCATGAGAGTATTTAATCGTTTGTCTTAACTACAGACAAAAAAATAGTTTCTTCATATTATATATATTTTCCATTTCGTCACTTGACACACTTGGTATAAAAATTCAAAATTTATTATGATTAAAAAATATCGAATCCAGTCCCAAACATTGGGAACATATTTCCGTAATACTATATGATATCTCAATGGAGCTAGGTCTCTGGACCTATCTAGGTCCTGTATTCACATTACTAAATTATTAACCAAAATCAGTTCATCGAATTTTTTCTTGGTCTAGATCGTGTAGTCAAAAGATTCTAGTCACTGAACTGACGAACGACAAATAGTTTGGTTTCCGATCGTAGGGGAAGGATTTGAGGCGCACTGTTTCATAGTTTACTGATTTCACTATTGTTTTACAAAATAACTTTAGATACGGATTAGTTTTTTTCTTTTCTTACGACCTGCTACTTGTTCTATTTACATGCAACATTTAACATAGTATAAAACTTTAAAAGTTACGAACATTACTAACAAATCAGTAAGGTGTCATTTATCAGAAATTACGCGGTAATACTTTACAAACACAAATAGTTGGTAAAATATCGGGTGTCAAAATCTATGGCAACCTAAAACAACCAGGGTAAATACCAAGCCCTTTACATACATATTCGCTCATATATATATATTCATATTCCTCAATATAATAAATTTTATTCTAATATCAATCTTAGTATTTCATCGACACTTAATTCTCTACATAACCTTTTCATATTTAATGGGTATTCACACTTTCTTGGCTCAAAACAAACAGAAAAAAACCATGACAAACAAAAATTCCTTTCATTTAATAAGGTTGCAACATTGAAATGTATATATAAACTCGATAATCGATAATAATTCAATTTACTAAGATCCGCGTATAGAGAAATGGTTGATATTATTTAATAAGTTGACACAAGAAGTGGAAATACAGCAAATAGAGCGGGCACGTAAGTTTCAAAACTATGTAAGCACACATAGAGAAAGAAAGAAAAAAATCAAGATTATTTAAAATTAGTGGGCCTAAACTACTAGTACATACACACCATATAACCAATCAATAGGAAAAAAACAGAAATCAGTAATCAATGGGTATAGTTTGTACGATCGATGAACAACAATCAAGTTTCTGGGAATCTGAAATCGTAGTGTACCTTCTTCTCAGTCCCTCCCATGGCGGATTGAGTATCGTGAAAAACAGTAGTAAGTTTTCTGAAATACCTAAAATACCTCCACGAATTGTATCCCTCGATGTCTCAGTTAGTACATACGATCGAAATAAGTGATACGAACATTGTATGTTTTCATGAGTTTCAGAACCGGGGGGGAATGTTCAAAAAATAAAAAGAAAACCTTTAGAGAAGGAGTAGAAGAAGGATAGGTAAAAAGAGAAGAGAGAGAACACTACAACTACGAAAGATAAGTGGTCGAATTTATGTATACAACATACTATAACCAAATATTCTCTTTTATGCCAACAGGGGTTCGGCTTACCAAATAAATAGCCGAAAAACAAATATCTTCAACGACGAGACGAGTCTGTGCCCTCGATGGGATTTTCGGAAAGACAAAGGCTTTAGGGAAATCCCACCACTCACCGTATCCGGTCAACGCCATTGAAGACCCCGGAATCCACCGGAAGGTTAGAGAAGGCTCTAATTTAGAATTTCAAAAAGAAAAAATCATCCGACCTCTCAGAAACTAAGAAAGTCCAGAATAGTAATGAAACTAAAGTAAAATAATAGCTAAGATATCCCTAACTAGTAATTTGCCAAAATAAAAAAAATAAATAAACTGAATTTTGGATCGGTGATTTCAGTGACCAAACATCACCGATGGCTCCCTGCGCAGATTGCCAAAGTCTGGGACGTCGTTAATTTCCATCATCTAATTGAACTAAGAAAAGAAACGGAAATACTTAAGAGGACCAGGGGTCGACATCCTGGTACGCAATGGACATAAATATTAATTTAGTAGCGGTTGATTTAATCGGATAGCCCGATCTGAGCTGTTAGCTATATGAACACTGCACAGTAAATAAGGTAAGCAAAGAAGGAAAAAATCTCGGGGAGTCAATGAATGTTAAAGGTACAAATGACCAAACCTGTACTTTTCGATGATCACAGGGTATAGCAGTTATTTTTCTTAATTATCATTTCTGTCATCCTTTAAAAGTAATTCCCACATGCTACCCTATCTGATGAAAGGCTTAAGAACCGGGGCTGTTAGTATGAGGTACTTAAATGCGAAGTAACATACAATTCCCAACTACACAATACTATCCAATAGCAAACTCGGTTGAATGAATGTATTGGTGTAGAAGTCAAAACGCGAGAGGTTTTCAGTAAACATATTCATATTCTCAATATATAATATACACTGGGGCTATTCACTTAAGTACAGGTGTCCTATCATCTCATTCATTTCATATTATAATCGTATTATTATTATATCGTTACATTTATTCATTATTTACTCATTTCCACGCGAAGTAATATTTTACAGACACCCTATTACATACATTTACACGCAGGCCATACACATATTTACATTACGCACTAATAAATATATAATTATCACAATCCGTCACGCTTAAACTACTACACGATAACATTCATCGAACCACGGACTCTGTTTCGAAGCACCCAAATTATATTTACTTCGCAGTTTGAAAAAAAATCATACGTGCATTCACTGAAAGTTAAATGGTCAACGATTATTTTATTTCTGATTTGCTGATAAAACTAAAGCAACAATGAAATTTTTCTACAGCTACGGGAAAAGAGAATTTAATATTACATTTTGAAACAAACAGTAACATCATGTGGGCTTTACTTCTATTAAGAAAATAGGCATTCTTGATTTCAGTGGATATTTCGGTTTCTAATTGACATAGCAAGCTGTAATTTTCAGAACAGTAAGATCTCATGCTATTTTATATGAATGTGTACTCATTCGAACCGCAAACCATGTCCACGGGATGTAATTTAAGAAGAAGGGGCCAAAATCAAACAAACTAAATCACTAACTCGTGCAATGACGTAATGTCAACAAACAATTGATTACCGAAAACGGACACGATGGTGCTGTAGTAAGGAATAATCCGCTGTGTACTAAATACAGCCTTACACTTATTAATCAAAACTCTAATATTTACTCTGGTTTAGTTATTTTTAGTTAGAAAAATGGTACTAAATTGACGCATGTTTAATACACTGTTTTTACGGTAAAATCATGCACTCACACAGAACTACGAACTACACACCACTATAAATACTACACATAAATACTAACTAAACAAGCACCATTTATTATAGGCATGTTAAAGACAAGTACCTTCAGACACATTACTCCTTGTAGGTATATAAAGTTGGCTCTATTGAACTTTAGGGGGACAAAATGAGAAGGGTAACCCTAGGTCCAATTGACCTGGCCAATTACTTAAAACATGTTTACTAGAATTTGAAGCCCTGGGGGTACCTTAACAAAATTTACTGAGGGACCTTTCCCCTGAAAGGGGAGAAGGTCCTAAAACAAACAATAACTAACCCATTCCCCCTGCTAGAACTGGTTCAATTTGGAGAGATGAATAGGAGCCCTTTTAGTTAGATTAAGCTGTCATTCTGAGAGTTAATATTACAAATATGAGACTTACTACGTACATGCAATTACTGAATAATAAAAAAATCACATCTATCAAATACATGAACAAAACAAACGAAACAGGTCATATCTTCCCTAACTCCTAACTGAACTTGTTGATTTGAAAGAAAAATAAAGTAAAATCACTATTTCACTCTGTCTATTCTAGCTTGCAGCAACATGGCGTCCTGTCAACCGGAATTTGACTGACATTTCACTGGATTACTAATTGTTTTTTTCAACAAAGTATAGGTTTATAGGCTCCTAAATCATCATACGGCGTTTACTATGACAGAGAAACTAAAATTTTACCTTGCTTTCCTCGAATTTCCAGTCTTTTAGGCAGATATGTGGCCGTAAGATGTTGCAGGTTGCTCCTCTTAATGTGTTCACGATGATAATGATAACATTGCGCCGAAAACAACAGAGATAGGAGGATTCCACTAATCAGGGCGAAATCTTTCAGCCCCGGAAATTACAAAGCAAATAGAAATTGGTAAATTCAGATATAACCGGATCTGAAAGTGACTATGGACTAGTGAGAGGGGGTGAGGGAAAGTTTATATACCTGGCCAAATTCTACATTGGTCTGAAATTAAGAAAATTTATATCCAATGACGGAACTATATTTCGGTATGACGTCAGAATGGTAAACCTTGTAACTATTCAACTTGTATATGCGAAAATGGGATTTACAATTAATCAAAATATAAATAAATAGGTTATTCAGTTAAAATATGATTCCTAATTAGACCTTTCGATTCATTACATTTAATTTGAAGTAAAGAGAATAAATAAATCGTGTAATTAAACCGAAATCGAATTTTTTTAAAAAAATTAATAGGTACAGGGTGAGTAAAAAAAAGTTGCCATTACTCTCAACTGTAATGGTACATTACAGTTTAGATCATCAATTGAACAAAAACAGTTTAACAATTTTGTTCATTAAATCTTAAATTAACAGGAGTTTGAACTTGGACAAAATTATGATACCGTATTTTGCAGAAAAAGAAAGAGAAATAACTTTAACAAAAAGGAATAATAATAACACATTTATAGTTTATGACTGTTAAGTGATTTTTATAGTGTCAACCTAGAGATTGCATCCAATACCAAAAACAGTATATTTGTGGTTCGTGCAACTATGGTTTTTACTTACTGTTTGCCTGAGAACTGCTTCGAAGCTTATATTTATTTCCATTTTCCCTCAATCTCCACTAGGTTTTGTTTAAATATCTTCTACAAAGCAATCATATCATGAGCAGAAAATGACTGGGTCATAATCTAGGTCACGATTTTTGTCCGGGTCTCCCAGATAAGGATCTCGCTTCTCAGACCCGGTATGATCCGGACAGACCCAGTAACTCGGCCAAACCCAATGTCCCGGAATCAGCTCTACATCATTACTGCAGAACATTATACTGGCTTAATAATAATGTCAACTATTCGAGATCGAATATTCACATGTTTGTTTCCAGGTGTGATGTTTCTTAATTAAGATAACTTGTTTTTCACTACTTCAAATATAATTTGAAGTTTTGTTGATCTTTCCGTACTGAAAAACAAAGGCAGTAGTTTTGAACGCAGACGTACACAAATATTTAATAAAACACTGTTTAGGTTCAATGGTATCTATTATATTCTACACAATACATTTTGTAGGCTTGTTCGAATAATTTTTGACTATCCTTCGACAAGAAAATCACGTAGCATTTCTCTCCTATGATTTTCACGGATTTATACTCTAATAGACCTTGTGGTTATTTTTCAGCGCATTTCAAATTTTTCATGTACACATACGCACATAAACGAAGAATATTATAGATTTATTGAGGAGGAAAAAAGATTTAGATTTTTGAGTTTAGCGTCCCTTTCAGCTGCAAGGCTATATAAGACGTGGATCTACAGCTTAACATGAGATCCCAGCCACATGAGCTCCCACCGGGAATCGAATTCGGGTTTCCCACGTCAGAAACGTCTACACTATCCACATAGCCGCGAACGAACTTTGAGAAAGAGAGAGGGGGGGGGGAGAATGGTGTTTATTAAAAAAAAATTAGAAGCTTTATATATACTCTCCATCTGTACAATATTTCGTAGTTTGTGGGTCATGGGATCTGACCTGGTCACAGGTCTTGGTGACCTGTCCGATCACTGCTATAAATAATGCATTAAAAGGATAGTACTGAAAAACAAGGGTGGATTCAATTTAAAGCAAGCATTATCATTAACTCATAACTCCCTTTGCTTACTCTATATTGAATTGGTGGAACTACATAGTGATTGGTACTACATAATGCAATCTCTGAAGAATATTACTTTTATATCTTCTAATCCAAAAGATATATGTGAGCAATAACAGTAAAATCCATCACATTCGAGATGAAATTTCCAAAATTTTTAACATGGTAACACTTTACCCCCAATCAGTATTTTTTTTTTTTAAATTCAAGGATCATTAACTCGTTTTCGTTTGATTATACTTTTTACTACCGCACTTATAAATCTCTCTAAATGCCGTGTGTCATCTATATGGAATGTAGGCAAGCAAATAAATATTATCCATGTCAAAGAGCGTATGTAATAATACACCGAATTTCGTGTAGTACGGCTTTTGGTTCAAAAGAAACTCGTAATACTAGTAATATTTTCGCCCTCCTTTCTCAGTCTGTGGGAATCTCTCGTCTCTCAAAGAGAAGAACCCTTAATAGATAATTTATCTTCATATTCAAAAAATATCTTGAGCTCCCTCGTGGCTAAGCGGTTAGCGTACGGGCGTACGCTGCTCTGGCGTGAGAGACCCAGGTTTCAAGTTGGACAGGAACTCATGTAATTCGGATCCTACGTTAAGCTGTAGGTCCACATGTCATATAGCCTTGGTGCTGAAAGGAACGCTAAACTCAAAATCAAATCAAAAAGATCTCTATTCATTTAAATCATTAATTAGTTGATTGATTTCAATTTACTGCTTTTTTCAGCGACATGACTACCTATTACTAGCGCCGATCCTGGGGGTGCCAAAGGGACCCGGGGGCGCCTGAAGTTTACATGGGTCAATGTAATTGTATTAAAATCCTCATTGGTGTCTTATTAGATTATATCTGGCAAACCTGAATGCCCCTTTCCAGTTATACAGAAATTGAAGCCACTGCTTCCTGCTGCTTAAAGTAGGATTTGAACCACTGATGTTCTTCTATCGGGAATGGGATCCGGGCCCTCGTGCAGCAAAGCTAGACTATCAACCGATGAGGGCAGATCCCGATTCATAAAGTAGTATGAAGTAATTTCTTAAAGTGTCTCTTGCAGATTAAAAAAATAACAAGATAAAACATATCAATTATTTTTATAAACGAATAACATTAAATTAGAGGATAGTAGATGACCCTGGAAGACTATAAAAAGTATTAACATGATATTTGACATGAGGCTTATTTGCAATTTTGGACATTTATTACCAAGGTTAGGATTTGTATTGGTGATTTTCGTGGTCGAAAGAAACGAAAAAGGTGCTAAAATAAGATGAAAGAGGACAAAAAAAGAAAAGCAATTTGTCTCAACTATTTTGACAATTGCTGTTCTAAGTAATTGAAAACAATTTACTGAAAACTCTTCACCTTCAGTGTAGCATAGATATTCAACAGACTATATTAGGAAAGAAAGACGTAAAGCTCTTATACTTATCAACATTAAGCATTTCAAGGCATGTTTAATAAACATGTTTCAATTTGGAGATGAAACGTCTTTGTAGATGCTAGAGCTTGTTTCCACAGAGAGCAGTAGGGTGAACTCCTTTTCATCTGGGATTCGAACTCTGTAGTCCTGCGTAACGTATGTAGTCCTTAGTGCTTTTGGCTTTGGTGCGACCAGTCCCGGATTCGATTGTCGGTGGGGGAAAAGTGCAAAAGCTTTTTCAGGCTAACCATCTGAGTGAGATCTCCCTGGATTTTTCTCATTCACTCCAGACAAATGCTGGGATGGTACCTATCATTTTTGTTCCAGGCTGCTTCTTTCTTTCTTCCTTCTCGATTTCTTGGATAGTGTGATCTTTGAGGGACGTCATAAACTCATACTTGATGGTGTAACATGTCTATAGATGTCGAAAGCCTAGGAATATAATACACAATCCTAATCTGTAGATGTTGCAAATTCGGATTCTTCTGAAGACTAACCTTAAGGTATTCTTTGTCAAAATCATTTAACTGTTGTCTCACGTAAGTAGATAGCCTACTATTATTTTCAAAGTGTTGTTATTCCACGTGCATAATGGTAGCTTGTCTCGTACAGAGATCGGCCTAATGTAGACCGAAGGGTGGCCGACTTTACAAAAATGCCGAGTTATCGGGAATAGTGTTAAAAAAAAGAACAAGTACGAGTGTTTCCTCAGAAAATATAGTACTGTACTTGTATGTGTGGTTGCTTGAGAATAGAACAGAAAATAAACTACCCAATTACCCTTAAAGAAACAAAGGAAAAGTACGTACTTTATGAAGGCATAGAGCTTTTACTATACATGAAAATGAAAATTAATGAATACACACTGTACAGAATTTAGCTGATAAGATAGACCTCAGAAAAATACCCGGCAATGATCTTGAACGGGTCTGCGCGCGTTTTTTTTTTTTTTTTTCGTCCTGCCACGGTGCAGCCGAGTTATCCGTGTTATCGAATGTCGAGTTTTATTAACTCTACTATATTTGTATTCGTTGGTACAAAACTGTTCTCAATTAGAATCATGAATCTTCTCTAGTTAAACAAGTTCGTGTACTTTTTGGAAATTACATCTATATCGTTAGGATTCAGAGAAAGCACAAAGTGTTTGATATCTTATAAAAAAAATATTCGCACAAGAAACAGTACATTAAATCCACGATGACTGAAAATTTTGGAATAAAATTTTAAAATGGAGTAAAAAAAAAAAACGAGGAAAAGGAATGGAGGAGTGGATTAAGTCTGATTAACAGAATAAAGAAGCCAAAATGGTAATAAAATAACGCTGGATATTTTTTCTCATTTCCCAGCTGGAAACAACATTCGACACCTAGGATTCTTTCGGAGAGCTTATTCATTACTCTAAAAGTTGAGTATTATATAAGTCGAAGTATTATTGTACAGACTTATGTTGTATGTTGTATGAATACATATGTTGTATGAGTACATAATTATGTTGTATGAACCGCTTGAATGCCAAATGGTGTAACTCCAAAATGTACATTTATCATGAGAGAACTTTAAAGTTCAATATCTCAAGAACAATTCGTATTTCTTTTGTGTGGTTGCAACCAAAATCATAATTATAAAGTGTATTTTTTTTTAAATGTTGATTGTGTATAACATTGTCTTGATACCAATTTACATGAGAAGTTCAATTTCTAAGTTCTCTTTTTTGAAAATTTCAATTATGGATTTATGCCAATTGACTTCTAAACGATATATGTATAAAGTACATGTATTCTAAGATAATATAAGCGGAAGTATGGTGGTTCAGTGGTAAAGTGCTTACCTCCGATGCATGGGGTTCCTGGTTCGACCCCCAGCCGAGTAAGTTTGTGGTGGACAACATCGTGTCCGTGGGTTTTCACGAGGCACTCCCACATTCCCATCCCACCAATTCTTCCATCATCAATCACTTGCCTTAATCATCCATCTCTCTTAGCTTAAAGGGCATAATCATGGGATGTTAAACGGAGAGATTTCGTTTCTAAAATCATATATTTTTCTACACCTTCTGGAGTGCCACTTTTGGTGTCGATTGTACGCATTGATAAGAAGATTTATTGACTTCAAGCAAGATCTGAATTGAAATCAGTAGTGTTGCCACGAGACGAGACATTTCTCGTGTCTCGTCTCGTCTCGTCTCGTAAACGAGACGAGACACGAGACGGGACAAAACCCTTTTAGACGAGACACGAGACGAGACAGGCTACTTGTCCCGTCTCGAAAACGAGACGAGACAGAGACGAGACGGGACGACTCGTGAAATGTCTCGTCTCGTCTCGTGTCTCGAAAATGAAAACGCTGGCGGGAATGGCCAAGATTGAAATTGCCGGTGGTCATATAGATTGCAAAAGGAAAATTCCCTTTGTGAGAAAACATGTTGAAAAGCCTTCATAGAAAAGTGTCCTCTGTCTATTGAATGAAACAATCGTGATACATAAGCTTCCAGGAATATCATCCTTAATGTCTTGTCCCCAATTCTCCTTGCTGTAAACTGAGGAATTCTCATTTTTTTAATTTCTGGTTGGAATGATGACAAACAAAATCAAAGACAAGGAAGATTTTTACAAGGTCAAGAAACCGAACTACCACCACCATCTATTCAATTTGAAAACTGGGTAAGGTCTACACTCATTACAGGCTGTAGTTAAAAGTTCTGGCTAAGATGGCGGAAGAGAACAGAACAGACTACACTTGTCTTTATTCTCTGATGGCGGTATTCTTTTTGCTATATGCACCGAAAACGGCAATTGAAGTATGTCATCTTGCAACTAAAATTACGTCTTCTCTCCCCCCCTCTCTCTCTCTCACACACACACACACATACACATAAAAACATACATTTACCATTTTACCAATCGCTCGCTTATTATACAGTAGTCATGTTGTAAAATTCACCTCTTCATTCGGAAGGCGGGCGAAGGACAAAGAAAGCAAATATTTTATCGACAAACCCTTCAAATTGTTTGCTTTCAGCAAATTTATGATACTAACAATAACACTTTAGGTGAAGAGGTTTCACAGGGGGACCTTCGTTTTGTTACGCGGAAATGTTTGATCTGACCAGAGTGCGAAATTGCCCTATGCTTCCATGTTGAGAGGAGGGGAATACTTCCCTTTTCTAGTGAATAATATTCATTAGGACCTGAATTATCTTCAGAAATTGTTTCTTACAGGCATATAAAACCTATCGAACTTGATATGTTTAAAGAACATTTGGTATAATATTCATGGAACTCCGTTGAAAGCAGAAAATATCATAAGAATGATCAAAATTCGAACATTGGAGAACATAATTAACAGAAAAGAAACAGGATACCCGAACCATATTTTTAAACCTGCTATAAAATGTATATCCTATATTTTTACTAATTCCTTACTCCCATGAAAGTATCCTGGGGAGGATATTCTCTCCAATTTTTTCAGACTGAAATCCTTTTATCACGTACGATTCCCCCCTGACACAATACGAAAAAACAAATGTTAAAATCCACATGACCCTTCCAGGACTCAACCCGGGGCCTTCAAACCATGTTCTATCGCCGCAGACCGTTCGGCTTGGTATGAAGATGTACGTTGTATGATTGCGAATAGATCACGACAATATAAGAAACTTTAATCCAAAATGGCCACCCAAAAATCAACTTTTTTTTAGACCACTAGCTAATCTGGGTGTACTGTCATGAGTTTGTTACACAAACGGGGCAACCACCACATAGTAGCACACACCCCGCGGTTATGGGAACAGATTTGAACCATGGAGGTGAAGACTGGCCCCAAGCATTCTTTCGTCCGATGTGTCGTTCAGCTCCCATTACTATGGCACTTTAAGTAGAGCTTACTGTGCACTAACAAATAAAATTCCAATCAAATACTTTCCATTACTCAATAAAATTATTTGGTTCTAAGCTTTTTTAAAAAAATAATTGCAGCAAATCTAAACATGCTAAAATGGAAAGTAGTTTTTGGATTGTTATGGGTTAACACTGTGAAACCTAAAGGCTGGAATATATGAAATCAAAGTGTACACATATATCTATCTCTCTATTTATCTATATATCTTTCCATCTCTCTCTCTCTCTCTCTCTCTCTCTCTCTCTCTCTATATATATATATATATATATATATATATATATATATATATATATATATACAGATGGTGATCAGAAAAATGGAAACACCTGAACGAAATTGCAACTTACCAGATTAATATGGTGTCGGGCCACCTTTCTTCTTCAGAACAGCCTTGATGCGACGTGGAATGGAGGAATAGAGGTCGTGAATGGAATTTTACACCATTCCTCGTGCAGGGCATCGGCCAGTTCTGTGAGAGAGGATGGAGGTGGAAATCGTCGCCGAAGTCGTGTTTCCAAGACGGACCACAGATGTTCAATTATGTTGAGATCTGGGGATTGGGCGGGCCAGGGGAGGTGTTGAACTTCATCCAGATGTTCCTCAAACCACGCTGCAACAACGCCAGCTGTGTGAATGGATGCATTATCATCCTGGAAGATGGCGTCATTGTCCGGGAACAACATCCGGACTATAGGATGCAAGTGGTCTCTTAAAATTGCGACATAATCGTTGGCAGTGATTCGTCCGCTAAGTGTAACCACAGGACCCAATGAAAACCATGATATGGCGGCCCACAGCATCACCGAGCCGCCGCTATATTTCACAGTTGGGCGGAAACACTGCAGATCATAAGCTTCTTTGGGCGTTCTCCACACATAAACACGGCCCGTGGTTGGGAATAGGGTGAAAGATGACTCATCCGACCATATCACACGTTTCCAGTCCTCAACGATCCAAGTTGCATGGTCGCGGCACCATTTGCGGCGTGCGAAAGCGTTATGGTCGCTGAAGAGCGGTTTGGCCCGTGCAACACGACCCCGTAAGTTCATGTCAGGTAATTCGCGGCGGACTGTGATTGTCAAAACAGGGTGGGGGATGTGCTGATTGCCTTCCTCCGTCACTTGCTCCGCAGGGACACGACGGTTATGTGTGACAATGCGCTTTAATACCCGGGGTGACCTCTCACCCATGATTTTCTTTCGCCCGCTCTTCCGCTTCCCCGATGTGGTTTTCCCGTGTGTTGTGTAAGCCGTCATCACCTTCGACACTGTCCCACGCGACACACCTAAGACAGTAGCCACTGCCGTCACACTCACTCCACATAACCGCGCACCAACAATTTGCCCTCTTTGAAAATCTGAGAGGTCTCCCATTTTACACTACCTCCGTCTGCTGCAGCCACTGGACACTGCTGTCCCATTGCGCCTGACGTAGTATGGAGACCGACCTAACACACCACCACCAGCGCGCTGGCGGGCGCCACGATACCACTGCCAACCCATACATCTGACGTGTTGCCAACTACAGATGTTTCCATTTTTCTGATCACCATCTGTATATATATATATATATATATATATACAGACACTATAAAGCAAGTGGGCTGATAGTATACGATAGTGTCGGGGATGGTGACACCTTTACATCGAACTTTGCTTGTCGTGTAAACAAAATTTGACATTAGTGCCTTCATCTTCGACGTACCTATGAGCAATTTGCTGTATATTCGTGTATTGAAACTGGCGAAACAAATTTCAATGTTTCAAAATGTGTAAAAAAAAAAAAAAAAAAAAAAAAAACTATTTGTCCTTGCCTTGTGAACTTATTTGAATTTATTTTTAAAACCTTTAGGCAACTTTGGCCGAATGGATGATGATGGGAAAATTAGTGGAATGAAGAAAGTGGTAGAATACTAGACAACTTCGAGAAAACACACACATTCGAAAAATGAAATGAAATCTTTGAGTTTTACGTCCCGCGATTATGCCGGTTAGGCTAAAGGAGACAGTGATGATGAGTAATTAATGAAATGTTGGAATGAAGAAAGTGGGAGGAAACGGGAGAACCCCGAGAAAACCCACGCACAGGGTGTTTGTCCACCACAAAGTTCACTTGGCGGGGCTGGGATCAAACCCGAGACCCCAAGCACCAGAGGTGAACGCTCTACCAATGAGCCACCGCGGTCCCTACACACATTTAATGTTTGTCCATCATAAAGCTCACATGGCACTAACCGAGATCGAACCGACTACCACATACACTAGAGCTGAAGGCTTCACGGTGTAGCTATCGTGACATTTCTTGTCTTGTGTGTTCTGGGTAATACTTGTAACTTAGTTGTATCTTGATTAGCATGGTGCAGAATGCTTCATTTTACTTTCGTTCCCATGGTATGCTGCTATATTTTTTACGAGACAAGACGAGACAAAACGAGACAAACGAGACGAGACGAGACGGGACAGCAGCTCTCGAGACGAGACACGAGACGGGACGAGCACATTTTTTCGAGACGAGACACGAGACGAGACATGCTTTGCACGAGACGAGACGAGACAGGCTGAAATCTCGTCTCGTCTCGTCTCGTGGCAACACTAGAAATCAGGGACTTATTTGTGCTACAGTAAAAACTTAGTGCTAAAAATGAAATGGTGGTAGGAAGAAAGTGAGAGGAAACGGAAGAACCCCTGAGAAAACTCTCGCACATGGTGTTTGTCCCCTACAAAGTTCACTTAGCGCGAGATGGGATCGAACCAGCGACCCCATGCACCAGAGGTGAACGCTCTACCACTGAGCCACTGCGGCCCCAACTTAGTGATAAGAAAGTATGGAATAGAACAGATGTGCATTTGTAAATGCTCTAGGAATGTACCAGTGGTGGCTTTTCGGGAAATCCCATAGGTAAAAATTTAAATTTTATAGCGACACGCCAAAGGAAGAAGGATTATCTAATGTATTAATTTTTGTATATAGCTTTCTGAAGCAGTATCAAAGTATCTTCCCTTAGTTTACCGCGATAACTAGTTCTTTTACTGATACGACTTCCCTCATGAACCGCCACTAGATTGTACTACGCAGTTTCGTAATACAAAATAAAAATATGTTAAAACAGTTGTGTATTGTGGTTAACCAGCTCTTTCCTACATTTGTCTCTTCCAGTAATAAAAACCAAGGTTTGAGAAGTAGCAGATACTATGTACGTATGTAAAGACTTCACAAATCTAAGGATTTTGAATATAATTACACCACACCACACGACATTACAAAACCAAATTAATGAGAATAATCATTATCACCAAATGAATTTTGCATATGGTTGTTTCAACAGTACGTGTTAGTTAGTCTACCGTACCAAGAAGCCGAGAATATAGCTTATAACACTCAAACAATGCGTATCATACGGTGATACGATTTCTGTTTTTCCTATCCATAGTAATTCCCCACTCTCCCAAACCGCAAGGCGTTAAGGTGGTGGAAGGGGAGGTGTATAAAAATAGGAAAAGAGAATTGAAGGGGGGTCATATATGAGGAATAGTGGTCGGGGAACACCAACAAGGAGAGAGAGGCAAGGGGGGAAGTAGATCCGTCGTCGTAGTAGTAGCTGTGCCTAGGACCTATACGTCTGCCTACTTGCCGTTTAATTTGAATCTGGTGCGCGCCACATGCAAATGACAGCACCTATTACTAAGAGGAATGATGTGGTCTGGGGGGCTGCATTTACTCCTCCCCGAGAAGGGATCAATCAGCGTTCATTTTCCGGCCCAAGCCACGTTATTAGGGCGGCCCGCTTTGGCAGTGACAGGCCCATGAATTGGTATGAAGCCCCGAAGAAAGGCTCACAAGTTGGGCTTAGCGGAAGAAAATCACACAAAGAGAGAGAGAGAGAGAGAGAGAGAGGAGCGTGGTGGTAGTAGAGAAAACAGGGAGTCTTCACTTCACTTTCGGTCGATGCGAGCAGATCTTCAGCCTCTCTCTCTCTCTCTCTTTCCACCCTTCTCAGCGTACTTGGCTCCTGCTCTCCTCCCGCCCCCTCTCGCAATTCCAGTCCCTGAGGACTGCCTTATGAGAGTGACATGTTTCATTCGGAGAGCATCATGGAATCCAAGAAGCCTCTCCTACAAGCTTTTTTTTATATCATTTTTTTCTTTTACTCATTTATTCTCTACATATACCCACTCCATCTTGTTTTCTATTCTTTTCTTTTCTTTTGCCTCTCCTTTTTCGTTCGTTTTCATCTTTGGCTTCTTATTCCTACTCACTTTGATTTCACTTCTTTTTTTTTCTCCCTCAAGCATTTTTTTTCCTTTTTCTGGCATCATACATGAATCTAAATTCCACAAACTTAAAACATTCTGTTGTGGAGAAGAAATTCATCACATACGCAATACAAGCTGCTTGTATATAATGATGCGACTATTTGAAAATAAAATATCTTTTAGATAATATGATAGTCATCTTTTTCCTTATCACCATTTTACGCCTATATTTGGGGCATTCAGAGCACAGGGAATTCAAATGCAATTACCAAAGTTGTGAGAAAATGATACATACGGTTTGTACATTCCATTTATATACATAAAAAGTGAACATTTTTTTTTACATTCAGCACCGTAACTTAGATTTTTCTGGGGGGGGGGCAAGCATTAATACGCGTATTTGGTCCTCCTAATAAAAGCTATTTTTCTAATTCTTGGGCCCCTTCTTTCCATCTTTTTCTTACTATTTATGAGCCCTCCCGCACGGCAGGGCCTGCGGGGCTGTTAGTTACGCCCCTGGGCCCGTTCCATATATGACAAATTAATGAAGGGGGCAATATTAACAAATCTTAAAGCCATACAAATAAATATTATTTTTAGGGCCCCTAATAGTAGACTATTTTTACTGAAATGGGCCCAAGACTCATTTTTGTATTATTTACCTTTTGTATGCTGTTTTGTTTACCGTATGTAATGCAGTGAACTGTTCGCATCGGATATGGAGTAAGAAAATTTTGTCTTAAAATGGCCCCCTCGAACGACAGGGAGTTTCCCTGGGTGGTCAGTTGCCCCCCTGCCCCTCAGAAGTTACGGCCCTGTTTACATAATGAGAGTAATTTACAATATCTGGACATGAATCTTTTAAGCATTGAAAAGGAGCATCAGATAGAGATGCTAAGTATGAAACGTATTCTAAATGACCGAAACTGAGGACTAATACTCCTCAACAATTGAAGGGTTTGGTGCAAGAAGGAGTCAGCTCCACTTTGTGCCGCTATTGAGTTGCACACCCTATCACATACAAAAGAAAAAGGCGCTTCGTTTGGTACAAGAATGAGGCAGCTCCACCCGCTAGTTCCAAAGAAATGCGGCAGATGGAGTATTTTGCGTGAAAACCGAGGCAGCTCCAAAACGTTTTTGTTTAATTTGCTACATACTGGAAAAAGTGGAGCTGCCTCCTTCTTGCACCAAACCCTTCAATTGAACCTCAGCAATATTACGTTTCATGGTCCAATCAACAACTTTATTGCCTTTATTACATCAATGGCCAGAATTCGTCGTCTTCCAAGGGAACAGCTACTCAAAATGTTCACAATAGGATGACGACAGGCTTCTTGTCACAAGGCGAACGCTGTGCCGCAATAGATCAAGGAACACACTGGAGAATTTTAATTACTGAAATCACTCCGAAACTCGCCCGACCTTAAACCCAATTCACAACTTAACCTTTGGTATCTCATTGAACGTCAGATCTCAGCTCGTATGCGCACAGATGTGGAGCCCCATGCCTCCAGCCATCTACCAAGGTCTCATTGCTTCCATGCCAAACTGCATTGTTTTGGTCCTTACTAGCCATAGGTGGACGGACATACGAAATATTAGATAGGTTGTCATAATGTTCTGGCTGGTCAATACTATACCATGTTGACTCAACAAAACATAAATAGCAAAATCATGACGATAATAATAATAATAATAATAATAATAATAATAATAATAATAATAATAATAATAATAATAATAATAATAATAATAATAATAATAATAATAATAATAATAAATGAGGAAAAAGGATAGGAGAAATAAACTTTATTTATTTACAGTCGTTTGAATTTAGGAATGTTAAATCACTTATTTGTTCCTTCTGTTAATAATATTTTTTTAAGGAGGAAAAACGATATAAAATGTTTTACTCGCTACTTCAATGTTAAAATACGCAGAAATATTAATGTGTGCATTGACACAGTGGGTTAGTAATTTAAACACGTTAATAATTTTTACAATTAACGTGTTTCACTCAGCGAGTAGTTTAAATCGGATTTATACACAAACGAAAGATTACAATGTTTCTATAATAGTGATTACAGAAATATCTTTTCCGCGTTTCTGTTGTACTATGTACACATTAATAAAATTAAATTTTAACTAAATCAATAACTTGAATTTTAGGTACCAGTGCAGGCAGTATAGTCACCATGGATCATAAAATGTTCATTGTTATTAAGTATCTATTAGTCGGGAAGATAGCAATGGTAAAATTCGCTATCCGTACCACATGGTATAAAGTTTTTTTCTTTGCTTTTTATTATGAAATGGAATGTTCTCTTTCAATGCCACCTTGGCATCGTTGGGCAATTTTCAATATTACGTCATATATGACGTCACCGTTTCACACCTCGAATTTACGCAGTAAACTCTGATGGATGAATTAAAATCTCAGTAACACAGCAACCACACACAGTAAAAATACAATTTTTGGGAGAATACATGTAGTCAAACTCTTCTACAGCTTGGAACATTTTGGTTACAGTTCCTGGTATGGGAATAATATAGTGACGTCACACTTTTGGAAAAATATTCATTTAAAAATTGCACTTTAATAATTCGCTATGAACAAAGTATTTAAACAAATTGGACTAAACTATAGGAAATTGGAAAGAAACATAAAATAAATATTTCTTACTCATGAAAGCCCTACAGTAAAACTTGTATATCGATAAAAAATGTGATACGGGTGTTAAGCTAAAATATGTTCATGTTACGCTAAAATATGTACAGTGTACAGGAATCATATATACCTGATGATACAAGACAATCATATGGATTAACCACGTCTGAAAGATTCATCTTTGCATAATCTCAAACTCAGTGACTTGCTACAAGTAACGTATATGCATTACTTCGCGGTCCAAAGGAACCGTGCCCACCCTTTGTGGCTATCGATAATAATCACCTCTCGATAATATCAAAACTTCAGAGAATATTTCTCATGCCTTAGAAATGGATATGCAGTGGTTACAAAGTATTCTGACTAATGACGATATAGAATTTTAGGGATATATGAACAGAATTGCCAGACAAACGAACTATACGTCAACTCCAAAGCGTTATATGTTTGAACCATTTATTGATTCTCCACCGTCCCATTCAGATACTGTTCTTAAAACGTTGCGTTATGTGAAAGAAGTTGTCAGAGAAAAATATCCCTATATACATATCACAGTAGACGTGCAAATATACAGTCATAACGAAAATCAAGTAGTCTGATATTTAGCGCTGGCATCACCTTGCTGCTAGACCAAGTATGATGCACACACTAATGTCATTCATTGGATCCATTGAACATCTTATGAGAGGAAGCAATTTGAAGGATTTTCTACAGTCAGCATTTGGAGGTGTGAGCAAGATGCTTTCTGGAAAAGTATGGGTGAAACCAGTGAGAGGATTGCGTATGGTGGCATCCATTCTTCTTGAGGAATTTATTCACAATGGGACTAACACTGTAGAAGAGCTACAGTGTAGACTTGACAAAACAAGGGAAAACCCAACTAGTCGTTTCTGGATTGACATGTTAATCAACCCTGTTGTCATTATTCAGTTGTTTATTGAACCATACGCTTTAGACAGTACAGCTCAAGTAAGCAGTCTCCCTCTATTTGTGATTTTTTTTTTTTTTTAGCTGCACACTTCAACTATAGATACATAACGTGGCATATTATTGAAATGGAAAATGCTCTCTCTCTTCTGAGATTAAAGACACTCTCTTAAAAGAACATAGTGTTTGCCACCATAGAGCTGGACCTTGGAATAATGTTCCTCTAGATCAGTTTGGGAAACATATTTATATTAGAAAGGGGAAGGCATAAGAAGATCTCATTTGGATGACTCTTTCTTCAGATCAAGTTTTCGGATGGATTCTTTCTCACCATATCTGCATTACCGTGTCTATATCAATAGATCTGATGGAAGAGGATTCCAAAGAGAATACTCATACAGAGGAGGGAGCCAGCCGTATAGTTCTTGATAAAAATGACCGAAAGAAGATAAGAAAAGCTTTACAACAATGCATTCATCCACCAAATACTGAAATTAATGATATTGTTAACATACAGTAAGTACTGGGAGACAGGCGATATTAATGTAAATGTACAAGATGCTCTGGAGATTGGTGAAGATTGGTGATAAAATGGTTTCAGATTCAAAAATAGTTTAATGCATGGATTCCACTATAGCCTAAGAAAAACCATGAACACCATTTCGTCATTGAAAAAAAAAAAGTCAAACTTGGAAAGAAGTAAGGATATGGTGTTGAAAAAGTATACATCCACTTATTAGTTATATCGCAGAAGAAGCATATGGATATCTCATAGGTTCTCAATTTTGAACTCTCTCCTTTAACATTTAGTCTTTCGGTAGGTATGGGAACATGAGGAAAGGCGATAAGAATGTTGTTACGAAGAAACTGGTTGTGCTGTCTTCCGAGGCCATATCTCAGGCATTGATGGGAATGCGATGTTGTATCGCATACAGTAGTCTAACAAAGGAAACGTATATGATCTGCACAGAAATTTCACTCATTATTGTTGTAGAGAAGCCACAGTCTATCAAGATTTATAAACGCAAGAGACATATACTGTATATTTCTCCTTGCTACCTCATTTAGTTTGGTCCAATTTGTTTAAATACTTTGTTCACAGCGATTTATTAAATCGCAGTTTTAAATGAATATTTTTCCAAAATTGTGACGTCACTATATTGTTCCCATACCAGGAATTGTCACCAAAATGTTCCAAACTGTAGAAAGGTTTGACTACATGTGTTCTGCCAAAAATTTTCTTTTACTGTGTATGGTTGCTGCGTTACTGAGATTTTAACTCATCCATCAGAAATTAGTGCATTTAAATTAGAGGTGTGAAACAGTGACGTCATATATGATGTAATATTGAAAATTGCCCAATGATGCCAAGGTGGCATCAATCGGAATCTGCAAAAGAACATTATATTTTATAATAAAAAGCAAAGAAAAAAATGTATACCACATGGTACTGTTCCCTCCCAAATCTGCCCGACTATATTATTATTATTATTATTATTATTATTATTATTATTATTATTTGTTGTTAATATTTTACCTAACGAATGCATCTATGTATTAAAATGTTAGGTTTATATGTTTGTGGTCAAGAAAAGTTTATATGCTTATCTCCAGAGAAGAGTTTATATGTCTCCAATCCTTTCGACAATAAGGTCTCGAAAACTGCAAGTGCTAGAAACGTGCCGTTTTCATTGGCCAATTCCAAATTTTGTGTATATTGTGCAGTTCTGATTGAATATTTAATAAACATGGCCGTTATTTAATTATTACATTTTATAGGAGTACAATGGAGGTATTGAATTTTAAAAAAAATAAAGCACGAGTTATACATTCTAACACCACATATTTGTAAACAGGGGTTGTATATCTTTCAGGCGTTTGTTTCGTGGCCAAATTATACTGAAAAACGAAGGATAACCATTTCTCCAGTCTAAGACGAATCTCTATTGTTTAAAGTGTTTTGCCCAATGAACACCATATATCACTGACATTATAATTCATTGTGTGTGCAATGTATTTGCTTATTACATACTGCATACAAGAAAGAAAAAAAAAACACTGATCATACATGAATTAGGAACTCCAACAGGAAGTAGGCTCAAATCTTGCAAATGGTGCGAGATATTGAAAACATAAATGAAAAAAATCTCCCTTTTATGGTATCCATGGCGATTTTTATCAAGACGTCTTTCACTTTTGTCTGTAAAAGGATATATATATATATACATATGTTGTGAGGAATGACAAGGAGATTCATGCGCACATGTGAGTGCTGCGATGTGTAGATAGCGCATGTTCAGCTAGTTTATTGTTAAAATCATTTTGAGAATTTGGGTTCATGGGACCCAGAATTCAGTTTATATTATTTTAAATAGAAAACAATGTCTTGGAACTCGAACAGGGTTCTTTAATGGATTAAATTTGTATTCCAATGCATTTGAATAATGCATTCTTTGAATTTTAACAGCAGTAGATTGTATTACTAAACAATGGTATAGTGATATGCCACTAGTTCGTTATTTATAGAACTTTATATTCAGCAACTCACTAATGAATAAGTTTTTTCGTTGACTTAGAGAGATATTTGTAGATTTTCGTATCTTACTCTGTGAGTTGTTCAATTTGAAGATAGTCAAGTGTCTGAAAATAAAGTGATAAAACTTGGTATATGTTTTAGTCTAATTTGCACAGTGAAATAGAATGTAACATTAGATTTTCCACTTTCATTTAATTTGACTCGAATGTGTGACATCTGTTTTGAATGAAACGTGACTGACTATGTAAATATCCTTTGATTCCACTACGTTGAAGAGACAGATTTACGTCTGATAACAAATTAGACGTTGCTACTCTAAAATTCCAAATAGTAATCCTAATTATACTTTTAATCGTAATATGTATAGTAGTGAGTAATCTTTCCAGTTATATGTTCTAATTTACAGTTTTAGTGTTAATACGTTATTGATCAATCTTAAAATCTGTTACTGACATTGGTCAACGAACTCGCTTCGGCTTCAAACTTATCGTCTCTATTCTGTCATCATTAGGACGTCACTTGCAGCAGCTGAAAGCTTCTATGCAACTGCGGTTACGCTATGAGTTATCTATGATCTACATAGAACGGGACGTACGCAAGAGGTGTCATAGCAATAACCAAAACTTTCTTAATAATCTAGACATCGATAAGTTGTACACCAATAAATTCGTCATTAATCATTTCGGTTGAAATAAAAGAATAGGATCTGTGGGGAATGTTTTTAATGTGTGTAGTTTTGATCAGTAGCGTCTATTTGAAACTTCCCAAGCACTGACTCATGACTAGGCATTGACAAATATTAACAGGTACACCTTGTCTCAAAAAGGTTGAGCGCATTCTTTACTGGTGTTTTGAGGCAATAATTTTCTAAGTCCAGCTTCGGGTATCTTCGGGAAAAAGTAAGCCAGGTTCGAACCTCCAAGCCAGCCTTTGCAATCGGGAAAAAGTTTGCAGATGTGTTCTTCTTCTTTTAAATATAATAAGACTTGTTACCAAGTGTTTAAAAAAGCAACATTGATTGAAATACTTAATGATACAATATTTCGAAACCTTTTTTTTCAATGTCAGCACATGCTTGTTTGTCATTTAGCTCTCCATACGTAATGGAACATTTAAATACGTTAAAGAATCTTTCCATATGTAAAAGAATGCTCAAAGTTAAGAAATAGAACATAATTATCGCCTGAGTACTAAAATAAAAGTCAAAGTAGAACAGAAACGGCGTTTGTAATGGATATGAATGTCATAATTATCTTGAGATCCGTTATCCACCGCTAGAAGGTTGTGTTAGCTCATTGGTAAGCTGTCGGATTTCAAATCATAAGGTTGAGGGTTCGAATCCCGTCTAGGCTAATCCTTTTTTTAAAATTATATTTTCCGCAATTCATGAAAAATTATATAAAATAATTACATTAGAATACATAAGTTGTGTATATATAACATAATCATTGCAGAACATAGTAATTATTATGTTTAAAATATAACATCTGAGACAATTTTCACAGTAGGTCGGTATTATATATGAGGATGTAAATACAAGTTAAGAAACTCGTTCAATAGCAATAAATAAATCATGTAGTGTATTTATTTGCAGCTATTTGTCATATAGAGGGTATTTCTCAACATTCATAATACAGAATGTCATTTATGTTCTTGAAAAGTTATTCGATGCATAAACAGAAGGTATAAACAGAGAATCCAAAGTCGGAACGTTCGCAAAAAAAATTCATGAACCCCAAAGGTCACGTGAGCAGACTGGAATTGTCCTTATGAAGCATGCCACAGCAGAAAGTCTTTACATAGGTTTTCAATTCAATTCCTGATATATGCTTTTGCAATGTGGAGGTGGTGATGCCTTGAGTCGCCCTCTCTCGCTCGCTCACTCTCTATTTATACAGAATATAAAAGTGGATTTATGTGTGTATTTCAACATAATTCTGATATATCTAGAGCAATTTTAACTATATTTCTTACAGTCTGGAAAAAGAGTACTGTCGGAATATATATATAATGCTAGAAACGGGTCGATATTAGTATCGAATCTATAGTTTCGTGGTCGCTTAGGTGAATAGTTCTACTTTCAATTCAAGTCCAATTAAGCTTCCATTAGCACCCAGGGTGGTTACGTAGCGACATAAAGATATCGAAATCATTCGATATTAGAATCGAATCGTAAGTTTTCAGCGCCGCTAACAGTGCAGCATTTCCCATTAGTCCACATTAGTCCACATTTCACATTAGTCCCATTGCCTAGAGGGCAACATATTTGCAGAGTGCAAAGTTTAAAACTTGAATAATATTTTAATTTTTTCCGTATGAAAAAGTTATAAATCAAGAGCAAATATACTATTTCACGAACAATCCTCTTTTACTATTCTAATATGTTTAATAATAGCGTAAGAAATCTAATAGTAATTCAGAACATGTTTCACAGTTGTTATTTTTTGTTACATAGTTGTAGCTGTAGCATGTAGTGAGTGGAATTTAACTGTAATAAATTCACTAATTAACCATATTCGAATTAAGTTTTATTTTTAAGTTCGGGATGAAGGGGTGGAGAAATATGTAGTTATTGGGGGCACCGAGCTTTTCTACATTTTACTTTCAAGATCTCCATTTTTCTTTTGTCATTTGTTCCTAATAAAAAAAGTTCAGTCACTTTTGGATTGTCATAGGATAGTAGGAGTTGGATTTTGGGATGCAGCCTGTGAGATTCTAGAGGAGCTAACTGCTTGAAAAAATATTTTTGAATCATCTGTAACATATGAAATAAGGATATGTATCATAAAAAATTGAAAGTAACTATGTCTGCGTAATCATCACGGTCAAATTGCAAAGTCAAATGAATTGACGTTTGGTATATAATCAGGGTCCATTCCCAACTGGGAAGTTACCATACGCGTGTCACTTTCATTATAATACATATCCTTAGGGGGAGTAGAAGTCAGAATTTTTGCGAAAAATTTAGTATCTTACAAGCCGTTCAACTGAGAGCTGAAATTCAACATATAACTCTTTATTAAAAATAAAGAAAATATGTCCTGGCATTTTTTAAAATTATCTTTTATGAGCGGGGGGACGGGGGTGCATTTTCTATATATTGGAAATTGGTAGTGGGTTGATTTGTAAAAATAATCGAAAACGATTGATATTAGTTGAGAAACAAATTGAGTAATGCAAACTAAAGTTCTTTTTGAATTTTATACCCACTGCTTTCTATTTATAATTGCTGAAGCTGGTGTTTAATGTATGGAGCGTTCCGAGCATAAGGCAATCAAGCCATAAAGTTAGAGAAAAATGGCCATAAAATTTGTATTCTAAACTTAATTACATGGGCATTTTCAATTAGTACGGCATGCTTAATTATATAGAAAATTAGTTTCTCTCTCTCTCTCTCTTTTTTTTTTACGTTGGTCTACTTTTCCTTGATTTGAAACTTTCAAATTTCACCCTATTTTCTACTGAAATGTGTCTGTAAGGCAACAAAGGAATAATTATATATGATAAATTTAAATTCATTTTAATTTGGAAGATGAGAAACACTTTGCCATTATATATCGTAAAGGTCAGACCCACCAGTATTGTAACAGAGAGGTGCTTGAGCCATTGACGGTAGAAATTCAAACTCCGATAAGTGATAATTTCACAGTCTTGTTTTATTACAAGTGTAACCTCTTTAGTCAATGGAGAGGAGGACGTGGGCCATCGGTCAGAGTTGATGTCGATGGGTTTTGGTGGGTCGGAGTTGGTCGCAATGGTTCAGAGTGGTTCATAGTTGGTGGTGGGTCAGAGTGGATCACGAGGTTGATGGGTCAGAGTGGGCCAATGGGGCATTTGGGTGGTGGGTGATAGTGGGTCATGGTGGGTCGTGGATCAAATTTTCATTGACCCACACCATCTCTGGTTAAAATTGTACTAAAGATAAGAGGCACCGAAGATGCATGTCGGCTATTATGCTCAAATTTTGCTCATGGATAGTACTCCACCAGGAAGCAATAAATCTGAAACGGTTCACGGTATCACCTTCTAGAACTCGAGATGTAGGGGTTTGTCTGATTGGCTAAATTAAGACGTCAATGATTTATCCTTCAACAACCAAGCTTTTTATGATCGTTTCCGTGGGGAAGTCAGGAGAACACGTGCCTAGTAATCGTAATATTGATAGTTTGCGTCCACCCCGGGTATTTGTTTTGTGTTTTTTTGATTCACCTAAATATAAACAAATCACACATATAGGCATTTTGACATATTTTGGGAGAGTAATTTTGTGGTTCGTTGGCGTTTCATCGCGTCTCTGCTGCTGGTGGTAAAGTTTTCAAAATGGAACTTGGGAAAAATTCGTCGCTGCGGGGCCACCAATTTCTGGCGAGAGGTCAATAGTTGACCATCTGTAGTCCACCGACGCTTACAGCTTAGAGTAATGAACGATGTCTTTGCCTTGTAGAGTTCATGACTACCGACGTCGGCAGTCAACTAGCTTTTAGTATTCCTTTATTAACCATCTATTGTTCATGTTTGTACACGGTGTTGTCATAATAATAATAATAATAATAATAATAATAATAATAATAATAATAATAATAATAATAATAATAATAATAATAATAATAATAATAATACTAATAA
This sequence comes from Thermobia domestica, assembly GCF_964235325.1. Classification (NCBI taxonomy): domain Eukaryota; kingdom Metazoa; phylum Arthropoda; class Insecta; order Zygentoma; family Lepismatidae; genus Thermobia; species Thermobia domestica. The sequence goes on from NC_137463.1 coordinate 77,164,133, forward strand.
TAATAATAATAATAATAATAATAATAATAATAATAATTATTATTATTATTATTATTATTATTATTATTATTATTATTATTATTATTATTTGTAGTAATAGTAGTATAATTGATGATAGAATAATTATTGTCTATGTATTGTCTAGGTAGGATTACACACAGGATTTGGCTCGTTTTGGTTCGACTTGACTCTAATCCGAGTCGAGTTGGAAGATATTTTTCGCGCCGAGTCCAAGAGTAGACCTCAAAGATGTCTGTTTCGAGTCGAGTCGAGTTTCAAAGAAAAGTCGTTCGTGCCCATCCCTACTAATGAGAGCTTAATCGGAGTTAAGCGAAATTGAAAGTCTCACTATTAATCTAAGCGACCCCGAAAACTATGAATCTAATATCGATCATTTTCTTGCAATCTTTTATATGTATCCCCCTCTCATTCACCATAGGTAACCCGACAGCAATCTTTTTGAAACTATAAGAAATGTGGTTAAAATTACTCTAGACCAGTGGTTCTCAATCTAATTCCTATCACGATCCCCTTTTATCACACGCTCTTGCCAGCGACCCTTTTATAATTTGTTTTATAATAAGCTTGTGTGAGATTTTTAACATACCTATTTCTATAATAGTGGAATCCATTTTTTTGTTTATAGTGAACAGTGCCATGGAAAATCAGTGCCCGGGGCGAGAGTATAGTACGATGTCACCGTATATATGAGTGACGTCGACAGACTAGCTACGAAGCGCCACCATGGTTGGCACGAAGCTCAATAACATTTTCAAAATAAACCCTACCTTTCCTTAATTTTGAGCACATTTTATTACGTTTTTCCTTTTATTTTACACATGTGCACATGTACTTTCCTAACATGAGTAACACACTTCCTCCGAAATGTGTGGCCCCTTTTTTCGGCGCCCGGCACTGACAGTGGATACAGTAACTGTAATATCTATATTCCCAATGACGAAGGTGCTGGTTCAAGATGGATGTTAAACTCCTTCATTGAAGAGGCCATTAACGTATCCGATCTAAGCCCACAACTTCTTGACCAAATAATAGAATGATCATGCGACAAGTCTTTGCAACTGGTTTTTTTGTAACGAAGACTTGGACAAGTTCTGCCTGATGAGGAGAGAAGAATACCCTGGTCTGGGGATTGTTGCTGCTTTAAAAGTAATAATTCCATTTGCTATATCGTACTTGTGCGAAAGTGTGTTTTTTTTTTTATGGTAAACATTAAAACAAAGATAAGAAATCGCTTATCAGTAGAAAATGGTTTGATAATGTTCGTCATGAAGATTGAACCGGACATTGCTGCACTAGTGAAATTACACCATGCTTAGGTATCTCATTAGGTTTTAATTTTAATTGTATTTCAATGTGCAGGTTTTGTTGCATGTGTATTTTTCTAGTATTTCTATATACAGTTCTCATTAGTTTTATATCATACCTCTTTGATTTAAATTCATTTTTAAACAACTCTACTAACTAACTAACTCTATGGCCTATGGAACCCGGAGGTTCAATGCCGCGTTCACAAAAGCTCTACACTGACTTCTATCCTTAGCCAATTGGATCCAGTTTCTACTTTGTATTCTTATCTCAGCGAGATCCATCTTAATATTGTCCTCCCATCTGCGCCTAGGTCTTCCTAATGGTCGTTTTCCGATTGGTCTTCCAGTCAAGATTTTGAAAGAGTTTCTACTTTCTTCCATTCTAGCTACATGACCTGCCCACCTAAGCCTCCTAGACTTGACGACCCTAACAATGTTGGGTAAACCGTATAAATTATGTAGTTCCTCGTTATGAAGTTTCCGCCATTCCCCATTCCCGTTCCTCTTGGGCCCGAATATTCGTCTAAGGATCTTGTTCTCAAATACTTTCAGTCTATGTTCTTCCCTCAGAGTAAGCGACCATGTTTCGCAACCATACAGAACAACAGGCATGATTATCGTTTTGTGTATTTTAAGCTTCAAATTTCTCGACAGAATTCGCGACGACAAGAGACTTTGAACCGAATAGTAACACGAATTCTACACCCTTTGAAAATATTCAGTAGACTTATTTTTTATTGTTCTTTACAGTGTGTATAAAAAATAAAAGTATGCTTATCAGAACAAAATTAAAAATAATATTTAAAAATAATTTCTGGTATTAGATTCTAACTATATTTATCTCTTCCGCCTATCTTCGCGATCCCGTAGGGGCCGCGACTCCCAGGTTGAGAAACCCTGCTCTAGGCATACATGAGTTATGTTGGAACATACATACATACACTTTTATGTGTATAAATGCAGATAAGAGAGAGTGGAGAGAGAGCGATTAAGGAATTGCCGCTCTCAATCTCTTCACTTTACTTTTGCGATTCGCGAATTTCTTGCGTGACAGTTTGGGGCTAGCTAGTTTTTTGTCTTGGACCACGATCCGATTTTCGATATGCTCTACCTAAATGCTGTAATGCGAATATTGAGAAGTTATCTGCGATGAAAGTAGCTGCAAATAAATACATTACATAACTTATTTATTGCTATTACACGATTTTTTAAATTTGTATTCAATATTCACACATAACACACCGACGTTCTGTCAATACCTCAGATGTTATATTTTAAAGGTAAGAATTACTTATGTCGTGAAATGATATGAATATATATATTCAACTGATATATACAACTGATGATATGAATATATATATTCAACTGATATATACAACTGATGAATTGTAATGTAACTATTTTACATAATTTTCATGCATTGAGGAAAGTAGAATATCATAAAAGAATTTCACCTGAACGGGTATCGAACTCACGATTTAAGCGCTCGGTGGTGTACCACTGAGCTAATATGACCGCTTTTCGAAAGCTGCTTCTGAAATATAACTGAGCTCATACGTAAATGCTCTTTTCCGTGTGGAAATCACAATGACGAAACGAGAGTGTGAATACATAGTCTCGAAATATTGTATCATTAAGTATTTCAATGTTACTTTTTTCTACACTTAATACCATTTCAACATGTCTTATTATATTTAACAGAAGGAAAAACATATCTGTACATCGTTTCCCGATTACTAAGGTTGGCTTTGGAGGTTCGAACCAGCAGCTTTAGTTTACTGTTTTCCGAAGATACCCGAAGTTGGACTTCGAAAGTGTTTGTCTCAAAACAGCTATCATCATATCGCTCAATCTGTTTGGTATATGGTATATGTTTTTATACGTGTAAAGTCAGTATAACAATTCATTCTTTAAACAGCTTTTCGTATGTATTAATATTCCTTTATAAAAACTGTTTTTAATATTATTATTACGGCGCACCATTTTCAGATTTCTTTCGCGAGTCGTTGACCAAGTCGTTCCCCACCACCGTTGCCAGATTCACAGCTCGGAATTATTCCAAAACCTGATCGAACTTATGCTAGATTCGGTCAAATTATGCTAGATCCTCATAATTACTAATTCAGGAGTTTAAAAAAACGAAGTTAGATACGATAACGTAACTTAAAATACACAGAGAGCAAGAATGCATGGATAGAACTCAATACTTCACGCACCAAAATTTTAACTCAACTAAATTAATGCAGTCGTTGCCAGATTCAATGGCGTATATGTCGTATAAATGAATGCAAAGTTTTTGTTTACATATTTTGAAAGAAAATTACTTCGCAGCATAAGCGGAGTTGGGAATCGTCTGCTGGGGGGGGGGGGCAGATTTTTGGTCGGTCTCGGAGCTGTCATTTCAGGAATAAATATGATCATGAAGTCAGAAATAAAGATGGTGAAGTTGTCAAAAAGTTGGGGGGAGAATGGCCTCCATAGCTCCGCCCATGCGTCGGAGTTAAAGGATTAGAAAACCCTGGGTGGAGCCACAAAAAAGCCCAAAGACGTTTCGAACTTACTTCGAAAAATAAGACTGCCTGTATGGTTTACCGACTATATGAATCAATGGAAGAGGATACATTTCTGCCGTTCGTTTTCTTCCCACGACCAACTTCTTTCTCATCTCCAGGTTTTACGGCTTTTTGATAAACTTGCTGAAATTGTGCTAGATTTGGGCAGGATGCTAAAAGCAAGATGCTAGTGCTAGAGACATGCAAATTATGCTAGATCTAGCATCATTATGCTAGATCTGGCAATGCTGTTCCCCACAATAGGCGTGTCGTGCAAGTAACCAATCACACGTCAGGTACTAGCTTTTACCTATTGCTTCCTTCTCACAGCTCAGAACATTGGTAACTATGGATAGACGTACAGCAGTAATTACTTTATGGGAGTTGGAAGGTTATTCTGCAACTGCAGCTAGCAGGCGAGTAGGTGTCCCGGCCTCTACAGGAAGGCGATGGGTTCGGAAATATGGTGCTACAGGTCAGACTGATAATTTACGATCTCCTGGTCGTCCGCATGTGTCAACCGAAGCCCAAGATGCGAGATTAGTAAACGAAGCCCGGTTAGACCCACTAAGGACGTCTAGACAGCTAAAGGAAGTTTCTCTCTTTCCTGGTAGTAAGCATACAGCTCTGCGAAGGCTTCGTCATGCTGGGTTACGTGGCCGTGTTGCTGCCGTGAAGGAAAAACTCTCAGGCGACCACAAAATTTACCGTCTCGCGTTTGCACAGGCGAATGTGGGTCTCAATTGGGAAAACGTAGTTTTCTCAGATGAATCCATATTCACAACATCAAAGGAGGGACGCCGTTTTGTGTATCGTCCGAGAGGCACCCGATATGACCATGGATATGTGGCTGCTTGCAATCGCAGTGGCCATGTATCTATTTTATGTTGGGGTTGGATTTCCAGTCGCGGAGCAGGACAGCTTCATAGAATTGAAGGACATCTGGACAATGCTCAGTACTTAGACATTATCAGTAATATCATGGTGCTATCTGTACGAGTATTTCAGCCTGATGGTGTAATTCAGTTCCAGCAATACCAGTCGCCGATACATACTTCCCGTGTGATTCAGGAATGGTTCGCAGGGCACCCTGAGATTGATTTAATCGACTGGCCGCTCGTGGAGCAGACCTCAATCTCATGGAAAATATGTGGGCAGAAGTGAAGCGTACTCTAAGGGAAAGTTGGCCTGAGGCAGATCCACCAAGAACTCAGGATGACCTGTGGCATCTTGTTTCCGAAGCATGGCTGGAGGCAGGGAAAGGAGATAGATTTGTCACCCATGTAATAGATTCTATGCCCAGAAGAATGGAGCGTGTAATAAATTCAGAAGGGTCTTGGACACAATATTAATGCCCCCGCCTTAACTCCCGAAAACAGCCCTTTTCAGGGCTACCTAAACGCTTCTGAAAATATTTCTAGAAGTAAACCACTCCTTGTATCCGATTTCTGTGCAATCCTACCAACAAAAGAATGATAATTAGCTGTAGGCTTTGAACTCAAGACCTCTTTATTGGCAAGTCCGTACTCTACCAGTGAGCTAACATGAACACGCAAACCCAATCTGAAGAAACACGATTTTCAATTTCTGGTATTCGATGACAATGATGCTCATATACTTGCCAAATGTTGTATTCAACTTGGGATATTCCGCAACACACACACACATAAACAAAGCGAAAGAGAGAGAGAGAGAGAGATGAATATACAAAAGCATATTCAACGTATTCGAATGAGACTCTAAGTAACGACATTCCGTTCTAAAGAGAATTTGTGTTTCTTCCCGTGACGTTAAGGGGATCGGGAAAAGTTATGTGTCTTGAAGCAGGATACGACTTTGGATACTCTGTTTATACACTTTCTATATCCGTAGGAATATATTGTATTTCACGAATGTAAATGACATGCTGTAATGAGAATATTGAGAAGTTACATCTGTATGACAAATAGATGCAAATAAATACACTACATAACTTATTTATTGCTATTAAATGATTTTCCTAACTTGTATTTACATCCTCATATATAATACCGACCTACTGTGAAAATTATCTCAGATGTTATATTTTAAACATAATAATTACTATGTTCTGCAATGATTATGTTATATATACACAACTTATGTATTCTAATGTAATTATTTTATATAATTTTTCATGCATTGCAGAAAATATAATTTAAAAAAAGGATTAGCCTAGACGGGATTCGAACCCTAAACCTTATGATTTGAAATCCAACAGCTTACCAATGAGCTAACACAACGTTCTAGCGGTGGATAACGGATCTCAAGATAATTATGACATTCATATCCATTACAAACGCTGTTTCTGTTCTACTTTGACTTTTATTTTAGTACTCAGACGATAATTATGTTCTATTTCTTAACTTTGAGCATTCTTTTACATATGGAAAGTTTCTTTAACGTATTTAAATGTTCCATTACGTATGGAGAGCTAAATGACAAACAAGCATGTGCTGACATTGAAAAAAAAGGTTTCGAAATATTGTATCATTAAGTATTTCAATCAATGTTGCTTTTTTAAACACTTGGTAACAAGTCTTATTATATTTAAAAGAAGAAAAACACATCTGCAAACTTTTTCCCGATTGCAAAGGCTGGCTTGGAGGTTCGAACCTGGCTTACTTTTTCCCGAAGATACCCGAAGCTGGACTTAGAAAATTTTTGCCTCAAAACACCAATAAAGAATGCGCTCAACCTTTTTGAGACAAGGTGTACATACCTTTTCTTATTGATGTAGTCTAGATAAGCAATATGATCCACACTAGTGACTAGGTGTTCCTCCTGATGGATTTTCGAAGCTACTACCCCGACTTTGGAAGAGCCCAGTAGTTTTGTTACTCCACTTGAGACGAGGTTATGGAATGTACTCGTGGTGGAATACGTAAAGACGTAAACCTCTGAAATTCACTTCTGTCATCATATTTGTCAATGCATAGATCTTACGTGTTGAATTGTGAAAGCTAGCTGACTTCAGTGCTTGGCAATGATTTCAAAGACGGAATTACATAGCAGTTTTACAGATAAAGAATTCATTAATTAAACAGAATTTGATTTTTGAAATATCCATAATTTCCTTTCGCTGTTCGTTGAATGTCCTTTGAAGAACATTGAACTAAAATTACAATCACGGACAAAGTTTAACGATGATATCGATGAGCGTCCGTGACACAACATTGTCTTCAGTTAACTTTGCCGTCTTCAAGTAGGAATTTTCTGTTCCAGTAGGGCCCATCAACTGTAGCTTGATTCTGCTCTTCTCTTGTTTTTTTTTTTTCTGTCATTGTACCTGTATCCCTCAAGATACAATACTTTCTCAGTCAATGCACTTTATCTTGCTCTAGTTTTCTTACATACTATTCGTAGCTCTTCCTCGTTTGTTTCCCGTTCAAAACAGCTAATTTTCTCAGTTCTTCGACACGCCAATATTTTAAACTATCCTTTCTTTCTTTTTTCTTTTTCATCACTTTCAGGTAGTACCCATGTTTCTGCTCCGTCGAGTGCAATACTCCACAAGAAACATGTTATGGGTCTTTTTGTTAACTCCATTCAAGGACCCTCAAAATAAAATTCTTTTTCCTAAGTGCATCTTTGGCCATTCCTATCCTTGCTTTTATTTCACATTCGCACTTCATATCGCCACTAATAATACTATCTATATATCGAAAGCTAGTCATCTGTTTCACTTTCTTCCCTCCTGCTTCTACATTTCAAATAGTTCGCTTCGTTCCAAATATCATGGCTCTTGTCTTCCTAATCAGTGGCGAATCTAGAAGGTAAAAACTGGGGGGGGGAGGAGGCAGCCAATACCCAGACTATGATAGTTATATATAATTCAGGTATACATATAAATATATAAATAATAGCTTAAATTATTTTGTCACTGAAAAAACTGTGGGGGCCTAAGTCCCCCGGACCTGGCCTAGATCCGCCACTGTTTCTAATGTTCATTTTCATTCAACTGGAGACTTGATTCTTTGATACACTATAAAACAACTCCATTACTTACTATTCAAAACGTTTTTTTGCAGTAAAAAGGAAAGACAATAGTTTGAAATACAGGGTTTTTATTAAAGAATTACGGGATTCCAAACGCCTGTCATTTATCTTGTATGTTAAACTAATGCACTTTTTGTTTCCTGACTGGAGAAACTCATGAAATTTATTTCCTGGAAAGGTGAGGTTGTAATGTCATCAGGTTTTACCTTTACTTGACTTTAACCAAACTTTTGACGTCACAATGACGACTGAGCATGCGATGCCGAATTCATCCGAGAAAGCGCAGTGCGTCAATTTGGTAAACTAAAACTAAATAAGTAGTTACTGTACAACGTAACTTCGGTAGCGTTCAGTAGTTACATTTGTGAGTCTATGAACTAAGTTTTCTTGCAGATAGATCGGCAAAGGAGGAACAATTGCTTAGCCTCCTTGTATCCCTTACCTTATGCCTTTGGAGACACGTAAAATATCTTGTGTGTGCTTAGAAGATTCAAGATTTAAATCACCACAGAAATTCTGAATACTACCCTGGTTAAATAACATCATTAGATAGAGTTGTTGAAGTATTACGTAATCACATTTGTGGTCAGAGTCGGTTCTAGACATTCCTTGAGTGTATGCAAACAATATTTATGCGCCCTCACCTAAATAATAATAAAAAGAGTAGAAAGTTGCTATGGACAAAAATTCTTCAAATAATTGTTACAATAGTAAATTTTCTTCAATATCTGTAGTCTCCCTGTGAATATCAACGAAATATTAACGAAAATTATAACTAATGAACAAAGTTTCAATTTTAATAATTATTACAATTTTATATTAAATAAGCACAAGACACAAGTAAGATATATACCTAAGATGTATTTGACAAGTACAATTCAAACAGAAGTCGAAACAATAAAATTCATGAGCTTCAAGTCTAACATTAACACAGGTTTGATTTTAACAAAGAAGTATGCTCTTATGCTTCATTAAAAGCATAATAATTATATAGTATTTTCTAGTAATACGATTATGGTAATTTAGAACAAGGGCCAAGGGGGTGATAACTCCCCCTCTAGGGAACTTTTGCCACCCTATTAAAAGTGTTCCTTAGGGTCCTTAGAATAAAAAAAAATAATTATTGGTCAATATATAAATCCAACACCTGAGTCCTGGGGCCCTTAACCTTTTAGCACCCGTGCATATTTACAGACATCGATGGGATCTCCTTAAATGACCGTAGATCAGAAAGTTAATGCAACACTGGAACAAGTTATACCTTGATCGATTTGTAAGATAGTAGGCTTTCAGCTTACGTAATGAACGGGACATTTCTGTGTACAAAGGAAAACTAATTGAGGGATATTTAAGAAAATTTCCCTTAAAAAGTCCCTTCTCGCTATTCTTTTAGTTATTACGTGGCAACACTGAAAACTAGGTGAATAATAAAATTTATTTATGTGTCTATTTTATGTTCAACTTAAACTGAAAATTTCATCTTGACCCATCAAATTACATCAGAAAAAATATGATTTTTATAGTTTTCACAGAATTCATAATAATAGATTTTCATGGAAGTAAGACTATGACTTTGTGTCAATGTTCCGACCGCCAGTGCAACACTGAAACAAGTTATACCTCGATCGATTTGTAAGAGTGTAGGGTTTCAGTTTACGTAACGAACGAGACATTTCTGCGTACAAAGAAAAAATAATTGAGGGATATTTAAGAAAATTTTCCTAAAAGGCGCTTCTCGCGATTCTTTTAGTTATTATGTGGCAACACTGCAAACTACGTGAATAATAAGACGTATTTAGGTATTCTGTTTTATGTTCAACTTAAACTGAACATTTCGTCTAGATCCATCAAATAGCAGCAGAGAAAATATGTATTTTATAGTTTTCACAGAATTCATAATAATTGATTTACATGGAAGCACGAGTATGACTTTGTGTCAATGTTCTGTTTTATTTTTCTATAGAAAACAAGTGATACAAACTATTCTACTTCTACTTCATAATTATTCTACTTCATTTTCTCATTCGTTATATTCCGACAGATTCCCAGTACCGAGAAATCTCACAGGAAGGTTTTATGGTTTGTTGGTCCATGGTATAATAGAAAATATTTCGAATAATTTTACTGTTGTGCGGTTCCATTATGTTCCTTTGGAAATACTTGTTGTTTTGGTATTCTGCAATGAATAGATTTCCAAACATGTCTGCTGGTATGTGAAGTTATCAAACAACTCTGGAAGTTATTGCGTAGGGCATGTATTCTTATTACATATGCACACAGATAATCGCACTTAATATAGTATGTAATACGTAGTTTTTTAATTGCCGGAATACTAAACAATTTGTTATATTCTTTGTGTTCATGTCTGTCTGTAAGTTGATAATAGTAGCACATTCGCTCTGAAATCCACGTGTTCTCAGTTATTCTGGAGAAGAATGACAAACAAAAAGAAGCCAGTCAGACAGACGACAATTGCAACCAGAAAATTGATTACTGTTGTGAAAAATCAAAAAAATATGTTTAATACACTACGCATAAAACGAAACTGACATGAGGATGACAAATTTCATCAGAAGGAAAAAGAAAATCTTCCTTAAGAACTTTCAGGTCAGAGTACTGCGGCAAGAGACTGACACTGCACCGCTTAACATCAATTTGCATGCAAATTCCTACAGAATACGACACAAACAAACATGGTCTATCGCTGGGACTATACTGTAAAAAATCGTTGTGTTATTTCAACGACATGCCTATGTGTTAACACGATTGTGTTAGAATATAACACAAACAAGCGGTTAGAACGACTCACTCTCCATTTGGAGTTGTGTCAAATGCCGGTAATTGAAATGACACACAGCTGTGTGTTAAATTAACACAAGTGTAGAATCTTCAGTGTTGTTTTCTGCGTGATTGCCAAATATCTTGGGCATCTAATTATAAAGGCTTATGAATTGAAGCTACAGACAAACACAGTAGAAAGAAATACTTAAACAAATCCAATATACACAAAATTTCATCTCTCACATTTGATGCATTTATTGCTTCTTTTTCTAAGTGATTGTGTACTTAGAAGCAACAAACGCATTAACTTTATTAGATGGCAACTGTCGCCGATCATTTGAAAGTGAATATGGAAGAACTATAAAATAAAGTAAATAGACAGTCGTCATTTTGTTATAAAATTACATGGCGAACAGATTTTATCTTATCTCAAACGGTTATCGTCGAATATACGCGGCTTAAAGGAGCACTCTGATTAGCCAAATTCAAAAGACCTCAACAATTTATTCCTCTACAAGCGACGGTTTCTTCATCGCCTCCGCGGCCAAGCCGGAAGAACACGCGGCTAGTAATCGAAAGATTAGTGGTTCGGGCCCTCTACCCGATACTGGAGTACTTTCTTTTTTTTTACTTGTTTAAAGTGTTTTTGTAGGCTCAGCGTAATAGAAACACATCACACATATAGGCGATCTAACATATTTTGAGGGAATCATTTTGTGGTTCATTAACGCTTGCAGCACGGCTCAACACCAGTTGTGTGTTAAAGACGTACCGCGGGGTATGTGGTCACGCTGGAACCAAGGCCTTGTGTTAAAATTGAGTTGAATTAACACAGCTATTTTTTTATTGTGTATCAAAATTTCACAAAATTACCACGATTGCTAAGTCAAGCTGCTGAGTCATGTCTGGCGGAAAATTGTACACCCTTAGTGGATACTTCACCATATTTGGAACGTACTGCTATACGACAGTATGTAGCAGACATCCTGTTTAAGGAGGAGCAGTGCGTATTTGGTCAGAAATAGAGCTAAAATGCTGATCACGAAAAAAGGGAAAGGGTGTTTCATGGGAAACTCTAGTGCCATGTGTCACTAGAATAGTTGAACGTGTCATTAAAGGAACACCTATTCGATAGGAAGACGAATCACTACTGTTACAGGTTCAAGAGATTTCATAGCAGCCAAAATGAGGTACCACAACTTGTACCAGATCGTGGAGGTGAAATTGTTCATAGAAGAAACATACCTAAAGATAAATTCATTGAAGGCGCAGTCTGCGCAGGTATGTCCGTAAGTGTTTTAGTTACTGAAGCAGCTTTATTGTTACTGCTAGCTTTTATTAATCACCATCGACAAGCGTCAGATCTTTCATGGCTGTCCACGGCAAAATTGCTACATGCCAAGAGCTTGAATGGAACAACAATAACCAGCCATCCACTGAAGATATCAACAGTCCCCAGCCGTCAACATCATCTGCATATATCCGTGATCCTGTAGCTCAAGCTTCGTCTTAGTCTTCTCACTCTAAATCCTCCAGTGACAGCTATTTCACTGAACTTACTCCAACTCCAAAAATTAACAGATCTCTTCCTGGAAGGAATAGATCAAAAAACGTCCAAGCAGTAAACGAACGTCCTAACAGAAAGGGAGTTGAGTTGATTTTGAGTTTTACGTCCCGTTCAGCAGCGAGGCTATATGAGACGTGGACCTACTGATTAACGTGGAATCCGAACCACATGAGCTCCCGCCGGGAATCGAACCCGGGCCTCCCACGCCAAAGGCGCGTACGCTAACCGCTTAGCCACGGAGGAGCTCTAACAGAAAGGGAAAAAGGTCAACTTTGCAAGCGGGTGGACGAAAGAAAGGGTACTTATAAAAAGAATGGCGAAAGTAAACGTTCAAAAACATGTCATTACAGATAGCTTCTACTATTGCGTTACTTGCAAAAGGGTACTATTACGACGATACTGGTGAATTATTGGTTGCAATGTAGAGCCTGTAAGTGGTGATATTACGAAACTTGTGATGACATATTACCTCTTACTGGACACTGCTCTTCTTGTTCCAACTAAATGTACTTGTTCCAGCGTATCTTAGTTCATTGGTTTCATGATAATACGAATAATGATAAAATAGTGCTATTGTATCCATAGTGTATGCAATACCGCCATTTCACTTTGCGCGACATTTTTGTGCACTACTTGTACTACATATATATATATATATATATATATATATATATATATATATATATATATATATATATATATATATATATATATATATATAATATATATATATATATATATTCAAGTTCTTTGCTATGTTGTAATCAGTAAACACTATGCTACCAAACAATGCAACATGTATTTTTTACGTCAAATATTAAATGTGAAATCCTAGAAAAACTAAGAATGATGGCCTCATTGTAGCCAGTTACCCTAATTGTATTCAAACAAATTTTGAAGTACATTGAATTTAATTCAGACTCGTAACCGAAGAAACCGCATCCATTTCATTTTAATTTAACAATTAAATTACTGCAAGAAAGTAAAATAAACTTAGAATTTCAAAAGTTTGTGGACTTGCAAACGCTTCGTTAATGAAACTGCCACCCCGTTTCTACTTCACACCTACTATCCCTATTGACAACTTCCGCACCCCAACATTTGTATGATTATCACTTTCGAAATTTTCTCTAGAAATTGATTGAAACTTTTTAAGAGCCTTCCTTGCCTCTTATTTTCTTTCAAGTTTCGTAGCTTTCTTTACCAATAAATTGCTCATTTGTTTTTTTATCTTTGGCCATTATTATTATATGAAAAACAAAGTACTATTGAAAAGTGAAAACACACATCATTATAAACAAATTATAAAAACGAAATGACTCAGGATAGAAGCGAAAATGTTGACGAATGACAAATGAACTAATAGACATTAACAAAGTGAGCATAAAGCAATGGGCAACGATTGTGAGCCACTGATATTAGGAAGTTAAGTTAAAATTCCCTCAAAAAAGATCAAAAATTCCATTTGTATCGCCTCTTCTTGTTTTAGTTTTCGACCTCTCCCTGGACCAATGGACAACAAAAAACTAGTCGCTCGTACTTCGATAATGTGCATTTCATTTACGCTTACCTTTCTCAACCCTTGAACCGAAGCACTATGTGAGGACACTGTTTATCACAAGGCGGAGCACCCTTGAAGATATTTCTTTCTACTGTGATAATGTCGCCCAACCCATAAGCAACACTTGCAGTTGACTTCCTTTGGCTTGTTGATCCATTGCCATTTCAAAGACATTTCGCAATGATATGCTCCAGCAAGGTCGTGGAAAGGTGGTTGGGAGAGGAATGAAGAGTCTGTTATATTTGTATTTTCTGCATATCGTGAGATTGTGGAAAGAATTCCGCTGTCTTTAGTCGTACTGCCGTAGTGCTTAATATGAGAGCTATTGATAAGTTAAATTTCCTTACATTTTATCTCATATTTGTAAAATTTCCCTTTTTTCCCCCTTGTTTAAAAAAATCTTTCCTAAACCCCCCTGCATCGCGGGAAATTTTCTTTAAACTAGCATTACTTGTAAATATGGCATTGACACTATCTAGGTAATTAATTTACGAGTCTATTTCAATTGTAAGGGCTATTTTACAGTCAACCACGCAAAGATTCGTCTTTATTGTTCTTTTGACGTATTTTAACCGAATCTCGGCCTGTACAACATTTATTTAAAGCTTTGGAAATTTTTTCATCATAACATTTTCTCTAATAAATATTCACAATTAAAACAAAAAATTCATTTTCCAGTTTTACGTCCTCTTCACTTGGCGCCTCCTGCTTACGCATAGTTCGCAGGATTCAAGATCTGGCCCTGTTTGTAGTCATTTTAGAGACCCTAGCTAAGCAAACGTAAGCAGATGATTTTACCCCCTTCCCGCTGATAAGGATTATTTTTATTTCTCAGGAACTGTTATGTTTCGTGGCTTTCAGAGTCTGTTTTAGCTCATTCAGGGTATGATGTTTGTTTTCAAAATACATTTTTGTTCTTGAATGGTCAGCGGAAAGTTACCAAAAATATTTGTCAGGCATTATCGATTAAAATATTTCAGAAGCAAGATGCAGATTGAAACACTACTAAAGATAACAATAAGATTGAGCAGTAAAACCTTCCTGTACCAACGAAACGAATGCTTAGTTCAATGTCAAAGAAGTAAAATCGTGAACTTAATTAAATCCATATTTTATGCATTCAAGTTTTCTTTATTCGACTTTTGAATTGTCTTACTCAAAAGTTGAAGAGATAGATCTACCTAATCCTGTGAAAAAAAAAAAAAAACTAATATTCCCTTCCTTTCTTCTTCGCTGAAATCCGGGACATTTAAACGTCCCGAGAAATATTTTCGGTACGCCGGGACGCAGATCTCGATTCCGTGAAGGTCCATAATTTTCCGGGACAAATGACAACTCTAGACAATTTGTATTTAAAAGATGTTTACAACACTTAGAAGATGAATCTAATTATATAAAGAAGAAGAAAAATCCAGTAAGAATGTACTCGGAATCGTTTAGATTCAGAGTTATAGACTGCCGAAAATATGGAAAATGAATTCTTTTATCACATTAATTTCAAAATAGAATTTTTTCATGTGGGCTGTGAGATGAGTGCATGAAACTCTGAGTATCTGTTGTGTATATATAATGTCCTGGTAACTGAACTAACTAATTAAACAACTAACATTAAATAATAACAACAATACATTTATGGAGGACACATACCAGTTCTTTTTCTCCTGAACGGATTCGGCATGAATGATTTGCTTGGCTTACAAAGAAAGAGCATGGGTTTGCTTATCATTGAGCATCTATGTGCATCAGCCGTTACATAAGCAACTTGGATAGAGCAGTAGTGATGCCAGCAAACTTCAGCATCACAATGAAAAGGTAAGACTGGAAAATTCTTATGCAGAATAACTATTAAGAATTGGTTTAATTTTCAAAAAAATATCTCTGTGAAGCGGCGAAAAGGTAACATTTAAAAAAACAATCATGCAGAAATTGCTGCCTTGCATGAGCCTTTGTTATTTTGAGATAATCTTCAGTTTGTCCAAAACTTCCGCAATTTATGGAAGCATAATTGTCTACTTACGTTGCTTCAAAATATAAAAACTGTTAGCGAGGAGTCCACAGATCTATTTTTTTTGTGAAAAAAGAAAAGAAAGAAAGAAAATCTATAAACATATGTCGAAGTCATGCGTGAGTATATACCGTATACAATTACACTGAGAAGAAAAAACGTAGGTTACATGTGTAAATCATGTAGTTTTTGGACTTAACGTACAGCAAACGTATAGCCGAAAAAGTATATTTTATACGTACTTTTCGTATAAGTATTCCCAATAAACGTGCTTTCCGTGCGAACAAAAGAACTATATATAGGAGGTCAGGATCTCACACACAGATGGATGTATGTAACATATAGCTGACGTATGTAACTTAGGCATATGAAAAATGAAATGAAATCTTTGAGTTTTACGTCCCACGGTTATGCCGGTTATTAGGTATATGAATGTGATATACGGAAGACCGTTATATGTCATACATCCTGCAATGACATGATGTAACATCTAAGCGGGAAAATATGAGCTCATGAATAACGTGTGTTAGTATTGATTTCCGTAGTAAACATAAGGATTCTGTATATTTGTACAATATACAGCTGTCCGGATAACGGATTTTTCTGTGTATGGCATTAATCATTGATAAGTTTTATAGTATATTCCGAAGTTATCATCGGACTCTGATTACATTTACATGGGATCACCGGAGATAGATATCCTTTCAAATAAATAAGAACCATCAATATTGAAGTTCATGGGACAACTCCGAGAAGAACCATTGAGTACGATGTTGCCCATCATAAACTCACTTGACTTGGGATCGAACAAGGAAACTTTAGCATCTGAAAGAAGCTTTCTACCATGAGTCTAAGTGCTCTTAGTATATTTGTTACTATTTCACTTTATTTGTTTCTATTTCACTTTCGATTCCTTTAAATAGCACCTCAATACAAACAATTATCATACACCACTCTTGCAATACGTCTTCTCATTTATTGCACCATAGACCCATGCTTATGAACCACAAACCCGAGGTCAGTGACATGGGTCTCCAATCTCTTGGAGGAAGATAGTGTGGTAAGGAATGACCTATAGGGTAATTTGGGGTAATTTGGGGTAATATGGGCAGTAAAAGAAAAATGTTAAAATTTCTCATAGATACTAAAATATAATTTGACAACAAATATTACAGCAATGTAGACTAATACCTTGTGTTTACTCTCATAGAGTTTGCTTTCAAAAATATTTGAATGTTTGTCGAGAAAATTAAAAAAACTAACCTTACTGCAATTGCTCATATTTAACAAAATGTATGTGTTATATGAGCAGACATTATGAATAAAATAAGCAGGTGTCTCTCATTGGTACTTAAATTATCCATTACAAACTAAGAGCAAAATATAATAATGGATGAAGTGGTACTAAATATTGAACAAATTTAAGCTGTACAATAACACTATAAAATATATGGAAGCATTAAAATGGGAATACACAATGTTGATTGTAATATTCGTAGCTACTTGAAAACTACAATGTTAGACACTGAAACCAAATGTGATAAATTTAAATGTATATGATGTGATAAAAGTAAAATATAGTTTTTGCTCACACGTTATTGCAATGGAGTTGGAAAGACCGAGAGTGGAATCCGTTGACTGACTGCCTTTGTCATATTTTCCGATTTTCACCACACTTGTGATAAAATGTAACAAAACTCAAGTTTAATTAAAGGTCGATCATTGCGATAACGGATTTAAGTACTTGACACAAATTTATAATGAGTATTCTTCCAGTGGTCTTAAGAGAGATTTGTCAGGTGGCCGTAGCCATTGAAGTCAGACAGTGGCGTACTTTGAAGTAAAATATAATTTTTGCGCGTACAATATTTTTCAAAACATTTTCTTTCAAGATGAAAAAGGTATGTATAATATGAAATTATTTCATTGTTTATGTGATAATAAGTATTCAGTGGATGTTTATTATAACTGCCCATTTTGTACAAAATGAATATGCCCATATTATACGTAATGACAATGCTTAGTGATTTGCAACACTGCAGTTAGAATGTAATGCGGCAACTCTTATTCTTTGCTGTGTAGTGATAATGCAATGTTTGTAGATTACCATAAATGAGCTGACTTTTGTATTCAAAAGATTATAGTGCATGAATTCCTTATATCCATGTTACTGAAATTTACAAACAAAATGTACAAATCAAATAACGATAATTACTCATTTTTTTGTTTTTCAAAATAACACAAAATAACAGCACAACCGTCATGCACATTTGTGTCCACTTTCCAACACAATATTAAGTTGTGTACACAATGTTATCAACTAACAAATTCAGTTTTAGATTAATTCTGGTATGAGTAATACTCTGAAAACCTTAGTTTCGCCCATATTATCGAACTGCCCATATTACTGAATTCACTCATTTCATTCATTCATTTTTGAGTTTAATGTCCCCTTCAGCAGCGGGGCTATATGAGACGTGGACCTACTGATTAACCTGAAATCCGAACTACATGAGCTCCCGCCGGGAATCGAACACTGATCTCTCACGCCAAAGGTGCGTATGCTAACCGCCATATTACTCTAGACTACCCTCTGTGAAAATTGATTTTGATGATAATCTGTGCACCCGTCAACTGGATCGGATCCAAGCTCTGATCGTGGTCCAGAACTCACATTAATATAAGGATATTTTCCCATATATTATTTTTGTTCTTTGTATATTACTTTCACAGATACTCGGAGCAATGAATTTAGTATAAGTTCTGAAAATAATATTTTATAGCAATATTATGAAAAAGAGGTGACAGACCCTAGAAATTCTCAATACTACGCTGGCTAAATAACTTTAGAAGACTCTACAATTTCCAAGAATAACCCTTTCTGTTATAATATAGTGTGTATCTAAAAGTTGTTTACAGTATTTAGGAGGTGAATCTATTCATAGAAAGAAGAAGAAAAGCGTTTACTCGAAATCGCTTAGATTCAGAGGTAGGGTGCTGACTGCCAGAGCCAATTATTGGTGCTGATTGCCACGACTAGCGCTGATTGCCAATATCAAGGTGCTGACTACCACGAGCTTGAGAGAAAGTTGCTAGACGTAACATGAAAGAAACTATATGAACCTTAGGATTGTGCTGTTCAGACCAACACCTAACAAAGGTAAACAGATCTCTGTATGTAAACTCGTGCCAAAATTATTGTCGCATGACTATAAATATGTTGTTCTAGTAATATAATTTGATAACGAATTCGCCCGGTATTTCTTATAATGTTAATATGTGTATAGTCGATAAAGACAAGTATGTGGTAAATTTCATGTCAAAAGAGCAGTAAATAAGAACAATAAAACGAAAATAAAATTTTATTGTCCATTTAGTTACATTTTATTTTACTCATTATAATTTTCGT
Source organism: Thermobia domestica (assembly GCF_964235325.1). NCBI lineage: Eukaryota > Metazoa > Arthropoda > Insecta > Zygentoma > Lepismatidae > Thermobia > Thermobia domestica. The sequence continues at coordinate 77,183,353 of NC_137463.1, forward strand.
ATTTATAATTCTTTTCCTATGAAATTTACCACAAATATACATTTCCTGATTATACACATAATATCAGTAGATCTCTATTAAAAGTACTCTGCAAAATTATCAAATTATATTCTTACAAGAAGACAGTTATAGATATGCGACAATAATTTTGGACATGAGTGTACTTTCAGTTTTGTCAGGGAGCGTTGCGTACAAAATTGGTACGATTTATGTATTCCCACTTGAACTCCCTATGTCAGCATGAACTGTGTACAGCTGCTCAAATTGTTTAGATCAGCTCTTGAAAGTTAAGTCAAAAAAGCACTGCTGGCTGTCCTTCACAAGGGAAGTTCAGAAGAAAGCACTCGCCTGCAGAGAAACTAAGCGTGCCATTTGAAGTCCCAATTCATGCTGATTACAACAAGCTAATAAAATTCTTGTACTGTTGAGAACGGTTCGAGATATTTAACTTGGAAGTTTATATGAGAAAATGAGGATATACGCATTTATACGCGTTAAGCACAACATAATTAGTAACGAATATTGACATACGAATTGAAAGCTATCGGAAGTAACAGGAAAAAAAGTGTTTCGCAATAACTAACGGGTTTGTTAGATAGAATTAATCATTACATTGTTCACAATAATCATAGGTTAGAGATGAAAATTGATCACTATTGTTGTTCTGTTTTATGAAGAAATGATGCAGACAAAAGACTCCCTTGCACCATGAACATTTTATATGTGCAATTGCGTTGCATCCATCAAGGGAACAGTTCGCAGAACCAACGCAAAAAGCAAATTCGACAAGTGATTCAAAAGTTATAGGCCTGTAATTTGTTCGTAACCTGCCTTGTAGAACGCAAACTGAAACAATCCAATGTATCGCGGTGATCGGAAGTGATTCGTATGGACACGAACTTTATTTGATTGTTTCGTTGGTACATTATAATGTCCAGATGAAGAAGTTTCATACTATGTACAAATCTCCTGCCATAATCTTTGATTGATCGGAATCAAAACACATCAAATGGTTGCACAAATCGTGTGCAATTCTTTGGTATCTTCTCAACCATTAGGTCTTTTCCATCCGTCATGCAACTTGTAATGGACAATTTGTCTGTGAGTGGACCCCATTGATCAAGCAATAGCAAGTTCAAACCATCAGGCTTCGCCGTGCATCCACTCATTTTCTCATATAAACTTCCAAGCTGAATATCTCGAACAGTTCTCACTTACAGGAGTTTTATTACCTGTTGTAATCAGCATGAATTGGTTCTTAAAATGACATGCTTATTTCTCTGCAGGCGAGTGCTTCTCCCAAACTTCCCTTGTCAGCTGGCTTCAGACCATCATATCCATTACATAATACAATAAAACAATTAATATAAACAATGAAATGTGCAAATTGTACATATAACAGAAAAGACAACCCCTTTATAAACATCCAAGTGTATGTCGTTCCACTTAGTGAGCAACTTTGTAACTTATAGGATGCCACATAGATTTGCTGTGATGATTACTAAATTAATCCCTCTTAATTAATTAATAATCATAAATTTAGTATGAGGGATTAATTCTTCTCTTTCCAAATACAGTTTCTCCCAGGCTCGTGGCAGTCAGCACGCCGTCGTGGCAGTCAGCACCTTCATATTTGCAATCAGCGACAGTCGTGGCAATCAGCACCAATAATTGGCTGTGGCAGTCAGCACCCGTGGCAATCAGCACCTATCCGATTCAGAGTTACAAGCTGCCGAAGCCGTGGAGAAATGAACTTTCGAGGTAATTATCTGTAAAATTAGTAACAATTAAGCTGAGGCGTCATGTTATCGCCTTATATTTGTAATTTTCTCTATCCAAAAATGAATGATTCAGAAACTGTTAGTGGTGGTGCAAGGGATTCCTTCACAGGAAGTGAGGTATTTCGTTAGGATAGGTGACATATAGAACGATATCCCAGCAAGTAACGAAAACTAATTGATAGAACATCGATATCTTGTACGGGGTCAGGATGGTGACAGATATTTTGTGTGTTGTACGTGGTTGCATAACTACAGAGGGAATGAGTGTAGTTGATAAAAAGAAATGAAATAAAATCTTCAATTTAATGATCCCTGATCATACCCTGTGGGCTAAAGGAGACGGGTGATTAATGATATTTAATGATTTTGGACGAGTTTGTGGAATGAAGATGTGGGAGATAATTGGAGTATCTTTACGTGTAGTTTGTATAGTAAAAAAATAACCATGTATTTGTAGTATTAATTATATTGTATTGTATTTTGAGTTCAGCGTCCCTTTAAGCAACACGGTTATATGAGACGTGTACCTACAGATTAACGTGGGATCAGAAGCACATGAATTCCCACCGGGAATCGAACCCAGGTTTCCTATACTAAAGGCGCATACACTAATCGCTTAGCTACGAGAAAGCTCATTATAGTATTAAAATACTTGACATTGCATTTTGGTGAAACCTTCCCTTCGCTACGCCACTGGGTAGACATAGTCTGTAGTAAATATTTTATTGGTCCTCGGGGTTATATTCTATCTTTTAAGCATAGTATACGTTAAAACAGCTGTCTGTTACATTTTTTTTTTTAAATCTTGAACAAATACCTTGAATCTCTGTAACCCATTCTAGACTTTTTCTTTTTTCACCTCTTACTGCAATATATTTTGCATAACTATATAATAACAGTTATATCAACAACAATTAGGCTTACATAGATAGAAATATATAAGAACAGATCGGAGAGAAAATGTAATTAAATGTACCGAAAGTAATTCCTTTCAAGCATTAATCACGTCCATGATTTAAAGCATTATTCAAAGTACTGGCGGACATTATTTGCCAATTGCATGCTTCGTTGCATCTAAGCAAAAGGTGTAGTTTTTTTTTCTTTCTTTTATTCTTCTGTCAGGCTCTGTTCCTTTTGTAATGTTCCGTGATATAGAGAAAAGAGCATCTGCATACCCTTGGCTAAGAATTTAAAAAAAAGAAAGTATTATTAATTGCTTAGGAGGAAAAAAAAAGGTGTTTATATGTACGTACCTACCTAGCAAGAGAAATATTAATTTCTAACAGTAACATTTGTGTGTGTTTGTAGATTTATTTCCCTCACGTTTTTCTTTTACTTATAATAACCAGATGTTGTTAGCATCTAAAGAAAGAAAAAAAAAGTTCAAAATACCCTTAAAGCTCATTGTGGATTGTAATGGAAGCACCATCCACATATCATCATAACATTATGTTGCTGAAATATCTCCTCATAACTTTCGTTATAATTTTTAAAACTGGCTAAAAATGGTAAAATTTACCTTTTATTTTCTTAGCTTTTGATAATTATAATGGTGAACTGGCTAGATTTTAAAATTATTTTATCCATAAGTATGGGAAGAACAGGATGGTTATATGTCCATCCGCCCGTTCGTCTACCATTCGACAAGCATCACAGCAATAATAATAACAATAATAATAATAATAATAATAATAATAATAATAATAATAATAATAATAATAATAATAATAATAATAATAATAATAATAATAAAAGATGGTGTGAGAAACAGGCTTCTGATATGAATTCAGCATCCTCAGAATAGGTTCCACTTCCATGATTATCTCTCTATTCCAACCGGAAGTGGTAGAGCACTACCATTTCCGGTTTTAATATTGATCGCTATAGAGAGCGAATGGTACGAGATAATGGGGAACTTTCTTAAAAAATATATTAACTCGACATTTCAAGGACAGATACTATTCCCCTCATGAACCTTTTACTGAAACCGGAAGTGGTGGATATTTATTACAAATTCCTGTTTCAATATTGTTTTTTATGGAGCAAAAAACCGTAACGCAGTAGATAACGTGTGAAATTGCGGTTTGATATATATTTCCTGTCCCAGTAGTAGAGCTAATCTTGCGTTTAATGCCTACTTTAAAGCCGAAAATAGTAGAAATCTATTACCCTCTTCCGGTTGCAATCGCAATGAAACAAAAACTGTAATAGATAGTGAGAAAGGGTTATGAATTTAATGTTCCACCAATAGGTTCAATCTCGGAATCAATCCTCTATTGAAATCGGACATGTAACGAACTTGTCGATTCCGGTTTGATATTGGATTTTCTTAATTTAAAAGCAGTAAGAAACAGAGAAAAATTGTCTTGGATATAGATAAAGAAGAATGTTTTCTTTTTTTAAAAAAATGTAGATCAAGTATCACAAGAAGAGGTTTCTGTTCCTTTCTTTATACTCTCATTGTAACCGGAACTGATGAATTTGTCATTTTTGGTTAGAACATAAAATCTTTATAGTTTGGAAATCTATTGTTGTTTCACGTGATACGAAACTTACTTGTTTTGTAGCATCTAACAAATTAGGACAAGCTTCGGGTATGGATAATTCTGAAGGGATTCTGTTCAACTATTGAAAGTTACGATGGAGATTTGATCTTTGGTTTTTAAGAAATAACTACAGTATTTAGTTTTACGTTTTTAATATAGAAGATATTCTGTGTGTCACCTCATGGTAATACGTGTGGTATTTACTAGACGTTTCATGCAGTTTGTTTCTGTGAATATTTCTGAACGAGTACCTTATATTATACAACGATAATCATGCCTGGGTGCTGTATGGTTGCAAAACATGGTCCACTTACTCTGAGAAAAGAGCGTAGACTGAAAAGTACTTCAGAATAAAATCTTGAGGCAAATATTCAGACCCAAGAGGAACGGGAATTAGGAATGTTGGAAACTTCATAACGAAGAACTGCATAATTTATACCGTTTACCAAACATTGTTAGGGTCATCAAATCTAGGAGGCTCAAGTGAGCTGGTCGTGTAGCCAGAATGGAAGAAAGAAGGAACAATTTCAACATTTTAACTGGAAATTCAATCCAAAAATTGACCATATGTGCACGTGAGATGACAATATTAAGATGGATCTCGCAGAAATAGGAATACAAAGTAGAAACTGGATCCAGCTGGTTAAGAAGTCAATTGAGAGCTTGAGAACGCGACATTGAATCCCCGGGTTTTCATAGAACATAGAGTTAGTTAGTTCATGCATTTTACTATTCAATACAGAAATCCTATATAGATTACGGTATTCAAAAGAATTCTTGTGGAGCTAAATAGTCATTAATTGCTTTAACTAATCATCATATGTTGTAAGTAATTTTTTTCTTGTACTGAAGTTTGAAATAATAAGTTGGGGAGGGGGAAAACTATTGGTCTAGTACAGGCGCATAAACAGGAATTTATTTTGAGGGTCCAAATTTAAAATGAGGATAAATTACACTAAAATTTGTAAAATCACCCCTAAAATTATACTAAATTTACAGGAAAGTGGGGATTTAAGGAGGGTCCAGACAATCAGGACCCACCACCTGCGTAAGTCCTTCCAGTACACAATCGAATATCTTTGAATAAATCGTTCGTAACTTGTTGATATTTTTTCATTGAATTAAGATAAATGATTCAACAAACTTTATATGTAAACTATCTGAAATGTCCTTTCTTCGCACGGTTTATGGAAAATATTTGAGCTTCCCTACCCCTTGGGACATGCATTTCAATGAACTGTAATGATGAAAGCTTATAAGATAATCAATTTTTAGTATAAATTTTGAATACCAACCTCCGAGGATACTCCTTTCAACCCTTTATGGACAGCTATTTTAAGTAAGTCTTTCCTTAGGCATGAAACGAAAGAAAAATATACAATTTTCAAACTAATTCTTATAATATTGCAGTACATAAAATTACTTATTTGAAAAATTCAGGCAAATGGGATTTATGATTCACATTCGTCCTCCTAGTTCACATTTTGTGTTCATACGCCATACTCGTCCTCAACGGTCGTTTGTGTTTATATGCCACACATATATCTAAAGGGCCCCTTTAGAGACGATTACCAGTATTTCTTCAAAGACGCAAAAATTGAGCCTCTAAACCAAATTCAACTTTGTGATGGAGTATTGAATGAATTATTTGGCAAAGTAAATGCAAATGAGGAGTATAAACCACACTTGTCCTCTGTCCAAGTGTTCATATACCACACCAGGTCTCAACAAAACGATCAGATCTGTGTTTATATGCTACATCCATCTCTAGAGGATTAATCAAAATAAATTATAAAGATCCAGCTTGGAGTACATACTATGACCGAAAATTCAGTGGTTTTTCTGTGACACGATCACAAACAAGAGACAACATCGATTTTAATGTGATGAAACATATAGAAAATGTACCCCTCATGCCCTTAGAACGCGAATTTTTCAAAAAATCTGTTCACCTGTCAGCTTATTTTAATGAAGATGTTATGTACTGAGTTTTATCTTCCTAAGTCTCGGACTAATCAAATGCTCAACTTTCCTCATAACTTTTGACCATCCTTAGCCCACCCTTTCCTTTAAAAATCCCAGTTACCAGTGGATAACTATATTTCAAAATTCATTTCAAATAGTTCAACCGTGACACGATCCCATACAAGATGAGTTTCATTTTTATGTATTAAACTAGTCAGCTCGAGTCTTCTCCCCCAGAACCACATGTTTCCTCGTCGTAAGGCCTCGTTCTTCATATTTTATCCTTTGCTTCTTAACACTCTACTTGTCCACTTGGATTTTATTTCTACAGCAAATTTTGTTTTGTCGTCCACAAATTATCGACTTATTGTACGTCGTTGATATTGGATTTTGATTTTACAAACTTTTTTGTTAAATTTGCAATTTTTAGTTTTCGAAAAGAAATTCGAGAATACCTTCTACATAATTATTAGGTACTTTATACTCTGTAAGAAAATATGTCACGTTTATAACATGATTTAAATCTATTTTTTTAAAAATAATAGTAGTTAAGATTGCGTGTATCGTTTTCTTAAATTTTGGACATCTTTCGGGAATTTGCCGGGCCTGAGAAGATGTCAATTGATTGTATATAGGCCCTCAGCGCCCATGGCCTGCAAATTACAAAGGGGAAAGGAACCTGAGGAAGATACCATTAAGGTAAACAACCGTCAAAGCTTCCTTTTCATAGAGGGTCTTGTTCCGGGGCGCTGTTCCCCTTCCCTCCGTTGCCCCTAAGTAATCTTAACAGCCAAGTTAACAAACTACCATATTTACGTAAATTCATGGTAGTTCTAGTATATAAAAGGGTTTCACGTATTCCTAGTAACGTTTTTGTCCTCAACGCCACTAGAAAGAAAAATTGGGGAATTTAGATACTTACGTGAATTGTCCACACACTACCCAAAACAAATTTTTAACTAAGCAACTGCTTAATTGTTATAGTCAATAATGGAATAAAATGTTTAAGAACTTAACACGTTGATCAATATAAATCAATAAAAAATATACTTCACACTAATAATAATAATAATAATAATAATAATAATAATAATAATAATCTGCAACTTGAATCTGTTTCAATTTATAATGTTCCGCAGAAACCAAGAAATTGCTATTTTGAGCTATATCGATCAAATATAATACAATAAGATAAGATTTTATGAACTTATAGCTTTGTGATTTTGTTTTGTTCCATATCCAAGACGGAAAACAAGTATTAAAATGGTCTGTTGCATATCTTTGCACACTCGACTCTAGCCATAGAAACTAAATCACGTTTCTGATTTGTTGCAGTTTGCGATTGTTCAAATCTCTGGTGCATGTGTTGTATATTATAGTAATAGAACAAAGTTGTCATTTTGTGTGTTGATAAAAATAAAAAGAATTATGTTTAGGTTACATTTTTCAAGAACATGAGGCATATTTTTTCACGCGCTACCCCAAAAAATTATGCAATTTGGTCACAAGGACGCGGGTGAGGTTCGAAGTTGGACCACCCGAGTGTGACGTAACATCACGTGGTATTATCATGAGGATAAAGATGGAACAAAACGAGCCGAGTGGTACTTCTAACCCTCTTCGCCCGCTAACGCCCGCTCAGCTGTTTCGTTACGTAAGTAAATCACTTTTTATGGGTTATATATTACGTACAAGGAGAAGTGAGTATCATTTTAATATTATTTTAATGACAAGTGTTATGAATTTTTTTTAAAAAATCTTGGACCAAGTTTGAACCCACGCCAAATCCGATTTTGATTACGAGCTCATTTGCTAGCACGCTCGGCTACGAGAATCAACAGCAACAGGTTTGATTTGTGCTTATACGTATGCCACGTGGCGAGAAAAGGATAACTTTAACCAATCAGAAAAGCGTATCTAGCTTCTGTGGCTAGAGTCGAGCGTGTTTAATTTGAGTTGAGTTGATTTTGAGTTTAACGTCCCTTTCAGCAGTGAGGCTATATGAGACGTGGACCTACTGATTAACGTGGAATCCGAACCACATGAGCTCCTGCCGGGAATCGAACCCGGGTCTCCCACGCCAAAGGCGGATACGCTACCGCTTAGCTCGAGTGTGATTCAAATATATGCTTGTCTCTTATATAGGGTTCCTCTATCCAACTAGAGTGACCAAAAAGAGTATATTGACGTAAATTAACAGGAGAATGAATACCGAAATATATACCTAACATGAGAGCATGTTCAATCAGAGAGAAAGAACCTCAAATAGTAAATCAAAATAATTCCCTTATCATCATTAATACTCCTGATATGATTTAACCTTTTCGAGTAACTGAAGTCCGTCCTATCTTGCAACTCTACAGTCTATAGGTCATTTTTACATTACCTTTTACCTTCAGAATTTGTTCCGATGTAAAGTGAAAATGAATTCAATGAGTGACAAAATTACTTTCAAGCAGTGTTCGTAATTTGAGGGAAATTTCCCTAATCCTGGGAAATTTCGTAGATAAATTTAGCAAAAAAAGGGCAAAAGGGAATTTTTCGATAAAACATGAAAATCCAGGGAAAAACTCGCACTAACTGATTAACCAATATAAATGCTTAAATTTTTCTTTGTTCTTAAGAAATATACCAATACAATAGCAATAGTTTGTATGAGTGTGTATCTGTGTCTGTGTTCAAAGGAGCATAATTTGCACGCATTGTTTACTGGGTGTATTTTTGTGTGTATTTTTTTTGTAAAAAGGAAAAAAGAAAAAAAGTAAAAAAAAGAGAAATGACTAAAAGAAATGTCTTTGGTACTTCCTTTAATATAGCTAAATTAATCTTATTACAACTTGTCATAGGATTGGACACTTGACCAAATTTGATAAGAAAAACGAAAATTATGTGTCAGTCGAAGGAAATTTTCTTAAGGAAACCTAGGAACAGTTTTCAAATTAGATCTGTCCTCCATCTACCAACATTGTCCTCCATCTACCATCATTGACGCTTTTCTTTTCTGGATATTAAAATGTTTCTCAATACATTTTGATACTGCGCAATATGCATAAAAATTTCAATATCATTAAATTCTTATAAAAAACTGTGAATTACTTATTTGTTTGAGAAAGTAAGGAAATGACTTGAAATTTCTTATTTAAAAATAATAAAAATAAACAGTGTAAAGAAGAAGGTACTTCATTTTACTTATAGTGGACTCCTAAATTACGAACCTGTCGTTTTGCGAGCAAATCCCTCGGTTTGCGAACAATATTTTGGAATACGAAAGCACACGCACGTCTGTAGCGACAATTTCACGCACCTAGGGGAAGGAACCTGCACGGGCTGAACTTTTCAACCCGAGTCCAATCCAGCCCCAATGTACCTAGGCCCGGCCCAGCCCGAGCCCGAAAAGTTTTGGAGATGTTCGGCCCGAGCCCGGCCCGGCCCGATAAGTGTTTTGAAATTATTAGCCCAAGCCTGGCCCGATAAATTTTAAAAGTTTCTGGCCGGACCCCAGCCCGATATTTAAAAAAAAAAAAAAATAGCTCGAGTCCCAATCTTTCTCAAAATTTAGTATAAAAATTGACCTAACCCTCAGAAACATTTTCTAAACTCTGGTTCACAACCTGACGCTTGCCTCCCAAATGGTACCATTGCCTCCTAGAACTTTGCCTGTCATCGAGAGAACAAAAACTCCATTTCCTGTAACAAAAATCTAACTTAGTTGATTTTTAGCGTAAAGTGAAGATAGCAATATTGTTTAGCGACAGGCAGAACTTTCCCACCCCTTCTTGTCATATTTTGGGTTCAGTAAAGGTCAAGGTCAGAGCTCAATTTACCGCGCAATGCCTCTAATCCTCTATAGTGAAAGTGGAGCCGCTAAACAACACAAATTGTAAATAGCTATTGCATTCTTTGTAACATTTTTCACGGGCACACTTCTTCAACGTTTGGCTTTATTCCAATTATTGTTTAACGAAAGTCAATAATTATTAAAGAATTGCAATTAATCGGCCCCAGCCTGACCCGACCTGAAGAGAAATCTGTGTCGGCCCGCCCAAGCCCGACCCGGCCCAAAGAAATAACAGAGTCGGCCCGCGCAAGCCCGGCCCGGCCCGGCCCAAAGAAATAACAGTCAGCCCGCCTAAGCCCGGCCCGTGCAGGTCTCTACCTAAGGGTACTTTTGCGCATTTGCTCTAAACATTATCTATCAAAAGTCTGTGTTTAACAATATTTCCTTTTGTTAATTTTTGCAATTTTTGTGTTTTTAAGCCCTAGCACTGTTCTTTATTATTTGTGTTTAAAAATAGAAGTGTTACTTTAATTCTATCATCACAGAAAATACTTAAAGTGAAAGAAATGCATACAATACCACGATTCATTGTCTAGAACGGATTAACTGTATTTAATTTCAGTGGGAAAAATAATTTCGATTTACGAACAGTATTGTACCGTGGGGGGCGAGCGGGGCGATGGCCTCGGGCGCCGAAGTAAGGGTCACAACATTCGAGAGAGAAAAGAAAAGATATATATAAAATGGAAGAAAAAGTAATAAAAAAGTGCTCAAAATCAATGAAAAGCGGGGTTTATTTTAAAAAAAAAAATTCTTACGCTTCGCTCCAACCATGGTTGTGCTTCGCTGCTGGTCTGTCGACTTCATCGATATTTACGGGGTCGCCATCGTATACTCCTGCCTCGGGCGCTGATTTTCCAGGCATGGCACTGTTTACGAACAGCGTTATGGGACGGATTAAGATCGTAATCCAAAAATCCACTGATATACCTACAGGGTGGTCCGGAAGTGGGCATACCCATAATTGGTGTTCACCAGCTCCCTTTGTCTGGCTTCCAAGAAGTCCCGATCTGACGACACCAGACAATGCTCTCTGGGGTTTCATAAAGCAAGAAGTAAGAAACACTTGATATTACACAACGCAGGAATTACGAGCAGCTGTGGAACACGCTTTCACCCTCGTGATTCCGGAGTATCTCCGGAAAACATCAGCGAGAACTTGGCGCAGAATTCAGCTGTGTCACGATATGGATGGTGATCATACCGATGTCTATGACTCTTAAGACTTCAGGGTAACTGTGTACGGGCATTCTACCATAACTAACACTATACTGTTGAAACTAAAGGGAAGGTACACCCACTTTCGGACCTACCCTGTAAGTACATTTACTAGAATTTATGACTTCACAACCTGAGTGCGGTGGAAGAATTAAACGTTAAGCCAACGTTTCTGGTTAGAGGATTCTTTATTCCTTTGTTTAGTTCAACGCCTAGCTATTATACACCGAGGCTAAGAGAAACGGTGATAATGAGATATAGAACAGTGTTGGAATGAAGAAATACATATGTTCGTCTGCGTTTCTTCTCGTCAGTTGGAAACACAGAGTTGTCAGTCAATTCAACCCATCACCAGAAGACAATCACTGGTGAGATTGTTATTAAATCATTAACCACAAATGTAGCCATTCTAACCTATTTTGTGTTCCGTTAATGAATATAAATTTCCTTGAATATAGATCTCGTTGAATTTCATACTCGTCGAACACATGTATTGGTTAACACTCTTGAAAGAATATTTGAAAAAGCTAGTTTAACTGGTTACGTACGTATTATCAATGAAATTGTGTTATATGATTTGAATACAGGTTTGATTTATAAATTTCTTGACAGACACATGTTACTTTGTGTTGAAAGTAGACTTGTAATACCTATATTTGAAAGAAAGAAAACTTATTAATACATAGAGGGAACTAATATTGCAGCGAATCTCTATTCCGACCTACTAGTAAGTCCTGAGGGACTTTTTGATGGGTCACGAAATATTTGGAAATATTTGTATCAGACTAAAGTGTTAAATTAAGGTTAATAATTTCTGTTGTGTAAAGAATGAGTTTTCTCCGATTTCAAATGAAGCGTTGAATGCCATGTTACTTCTCACTATACAATTGGGCGTAATAAGAAGTATTAGTTCTGAGATCCAATTGAAAGTGAAATTTGACTTTATTTTTTAACATTAAGACTATGTAGATTGTAGAAAGCCTGTGAGCATTTTTTTTTCTAACAATAAGTATAAAACAATTTATTGTTTTGTGTCTATGTTCTAAAGGATATTTTCCGGGTTATGTTTAGCAGAAGAGGTCCAGAAGCACGTAAAAAACACAAAATTTACAGGAGAGTAGATGATGAAAAGTACTTAGACCTAATATAACGTAACCTAAACTAACCTAATATAAGCAGAAATAAGCGAAATCCTATCATTTTTTGGAAAATTATGCTGGACTCCTACACTAACATAATCTGACAAAAGCTAATCTAACCTAACTTAAACTAACCCAAACTCATCTAACCTAACCTAATCTAACCCAAACTAACCTAATATGAACAGAAATGACTGAAATTATAACATTTTTTAGAAACAATTGCTGGACCCCTTCTGGTAAACATTAGCCAATTTTCCTTATACTTTTGGGTTTCTTAAGAGTTCGAGGTGATCACAAACTACCATAACTTCCTTCAAGCTGAATGAAATTATTCGAAATAAAAGCATCCATTATCAAGACAATCCAGTCTACGAAAATCAGAGTTATATTAAAATTTTCGATTCTGGGGCGAGCAAGTTCTTCGAAGGTATTCTGAGATTCTCTTGGTTGTTGAAGACGTCTCCGTTCAAGAATACGTCCAGATGCTGGAATAGGTCGAAGTTATTGAGAGAGCATGGTGGATAGAGAGTGTTTCATATTACAATGCACTAACCTTGTTCACATTGTTTTTCGTGTAAAATGATTAGACCATTCCTGTTGACTAATAACCGAAATAGACGTTTCAGTTTTTGGTGCATTTTGCCAATATTCTGAATTCTCTGGAGGAAAGAGTCTCATGGTCACTATAAACTTCTCTAAGTGCAATGTTGGCTCTGGAATAGTTTTAGAAGTGGATGCGCGAATTTAACCATTGGTAGAGCGCACTGCTTGGCGCCTATACAAGATTCATTTTTCCTTGTATGTGTGAATGTGATCGAGAAATGGATCCCTTCTTGTAGCGCAAAGGCAGTAGCATCGTAAAGTAGAATTTAAAAAATAATTAGATATTTCTGGGTCTCGATCAGTTCATGTGGAATCCATTTATCCATAGTTTTCTCCAAATGCAATGCTAGATCGAATGAACAATGCTTAGTTCCTCTGCAACTTCTCGTGTCGTTTCCGCGGATTTGCTTCGGAGATCATTTACCTTCAGTTCGTCATCACCAACAACAGAACTACGTCCTTCACCTTCTTATCTTTCAAACCTGCGTCATTACAAGAGAATTTTCGAAGCTAATTCTGCACTGTATATTTTTACAGTTCCTTAATGTTTCGAGTTGTTTAGCTGCTTTTTTTTTTTTTTTTGCAAAAGAATTGTGTTTTATCATCCTATTCTTTCAGCCTGAAAATAGACGAAAATACAGAGATATTTTACATAGCCTATTTGTCCAGGAAGTGCAGTGCATAAGGTTTCGAATGATATGTAACACAGCAGGGTACAGATAGTATATTTTATGACCACAAGCATGTGCAATTGAAAGTGCCCGAAATCTTGCACCAATTTTTTTAAACAAATTTAAACACGGCTATATTCTATTAGTTAAGCAAACCATTAGAAAATCATATACGTAGTTAGAAGCTCCGAAGAAATTGGTTACTTTATTTTGAGTTGCACGAGTCATGTTGTGTTTAGTTACTAGCCGCCACTGTCTTGAGGTCGCCTCGTTTAACCAACCAAGATCAAATTTAAACTGGACTGAAAAAGATCCTAAAGGAAGTTGTTTTGAATGTAATACTTTGCTGGAATTTAATAATTTCCAAGATATAATAGTTTACTGGAAAATGAAAATCAAAAAGCGAGATTTTCTCATAAACAGCTCTAAGTATTAATGTTTATATTTCACAAATAAAAAAATAATTAACTTCCCTACAATGTACCATTATTAATTTGTCATGAAATTTCATAAAAGCAATTTTAACTAGTGTGGATATATTTTCTCAACGGCAATTTTCTTGGAAATTGCTCGAATGATTTTCTTGATACTTTGTGAATAAATATTTCATTAAAATAACCTTTGATATGGTATAAAATGTTTTTACTTTCTGAAGAACCCAGAGAGGTGTTTTCTTATTCTGGAAGAAATTTATCGAGAACTATGTATGTATATATTTTAATCACATTACCCATTCCAGCAAAAACTGCAAAATAACATGAATTCATGATTTATGCTAACATTTTAACAACAGGTATATATATAAATCCGAAATGGCTGAGAATAAAAAGATAAAACAAAAACTGAGATAGGAAAATGTCATAGGGCACATCACATGGTGTTGTTGTGGTGACCCCCAAGGCCCTCTTTCAAGGGGGCCCAGGGGCCAACTCCAAATTTTCAAATGGGAACACGTATTGAATCATACCTCATTCAATAGTACTTGAAAAACGAAACAACTTTTGCAGGAAACAATTTTCGATTTGGGCCACCGTTTTCAAAATGGCCGCAAAAAGTGGGTCCTGTATCAGATAAAACGTCCAGTGCTTATAGGCCTAAATCAGAAACGGCTGAGAATAGAAAGATGAAACATAAACTGAGATAGAAACGATGACAAAGCATATCAAGTGGTGTTGTTCTGGTGACCCTCAGGAAACTCCTTGAAGGGGGCCCAGGTGCCAACTTCAAACTGATACAGGACTTTTTGTGGCCATTTTGAAAACGGTGCCCCAAATCGAAAATTGTTTCATACAAAAGTTGCTTCGTATTTCAAGGACTATTGAATGAGGTATGATTCAATACATGTTCCCATTTGAAAATTTGAAGTTGGCCCCTGGGCCCCCTTGAAGGAGGGCCCTGTGGGTCACCATGAGAACACCATGTGATGCGCCCTATGACATTTTCCTATCTCAGTTTTTGTTTCATCTTTTTATTTTCAGCCATTTCGGATTTATAAGCACTGGACGTTTTATCTGATACAGGACCCACTTTTTGCGGCCATTTAAAAACGGTGGCCCAAATCGAAAATTGTTTCCTACAAAAGTTGTTTCGTTTTTCAAGTACTATTGAATGAGGTATGACTCAACACATGTTCCTATTTGAAAATTTGAAGTTGGCCCCTTGGCCCCCTTGAAGGAGGGCCCTGGGGGTCACCACAACAACACCATGTGATGTGCCCTATGACATTTTCCTATCTCAGTTTTTGTTTCACCTTTTTATTCTCAGCCGTTTCGGATTTATAAGCACTGGACGTTTTATCTGAAACACCCTATATATATATATATATATATATATATATATATATATATATAGTTTTATTTGTGGAGGTATGCAACGTTACGGCGTACCGGCACCTTTTTAATGAGAACAATATTTCCTCTTCTAAACTGAACTGAATTGAACTAAACTAAAAGCTAGTACAAAAATTCTGCTGAGACTTTCTGTACTGTACTTTCTCGGCAGAAAAGTCTTTACTCAGTTTCTATTTTAATGTATCCAATTAATTGTTTTTATTCATTATTGGGAAGAGGGTTAAGTGTGAACATCCCCTAGATTCTTTTTTTCACAAAGCTTATCCATTAATTCATTAGAGATTTGTAGAACATTATGGTAGCACGACTACTACTCGGAAGAACATTATATGAACAATGTACTGTATGTGTATTATCATTGAATTTCAGTATTTGCGAATCTCTTGGTGCCTTTTGAAAAAACAAACAATAGCACCTTCCTTCCGCTCGTTTACAAAAAGAGAAAAAGCAAGAAACAAATCATTAAGAAATATTGATTATCATTACGTTTATTGTATTATAAAATTAAGATCTAAGGATCACACATTTTGAAACAACTTTATATATATGTAGCTAAGAGTTTTGTTACAAGACTAGTGTTGTGAAATTTTGAACAAGACTAATGTTGGTAAAAAACCGTTTTTCCCGGTTTCTTTCCGGAAAAATGGGAAAAATAAAAATCTTTGTATTAGGTTAATTTTACTAGTAATGGAACTTTTTTTTTTTTTTTTTTTTTTGAACGCGTGAAAAATGTTAAGTGGAGAAATTTCAATATTGTGAATATTTTAAAAAAGAAGCATTCGAAAATAAAAATGTAATTATTCTTAAAACTTAATAGTCTGCACTCATTTCCTTTATGAGCCTTTTAGTCATTTACTCCTGGTTATGCATTAATTACAGAACTTTTACAATTCCATACACATCTACCATCATGAAGCGTTTCTGTTGCAACAAATAGGGCTCTTGAATGAAACTTGAGTTCTTAATGTGCTCTTTGATCAGGTGAAATTTTGTTAATTTTAACCAAATTGCTTCTTAAAAGAGAGAACAGTAGGCAAATTCACTAATACCCATGCACTAAAACATATAATTACTATTATTTAATATTCTAATATAGACTTCTATATAAACTTTATGTCCAAAATTCTATATATAAGCAAATACCTGTTTTGTAGTGCGACAAATTATATAAAAATGAAAGTAATGAAAAAATATTTGTAAATGAACAACCCTTGAACCACGAGACCGATCTCGATAAAATTTTCAACATAGATGAGATTCGGTATACTTTATTATCATTTCACTTTGAAGGTGCAACTTGCAGGAAGGAAGGGGGGATATATATTGAGAATGATCGATATTAGTGTAGAATCCATTCTTTTCGGGGTCGCTGAGATGAACAGTGACATTTCCAATGCCGTAAAATCCAAATTCAGCGTCGTAACTTTGTGGCGGGGGAGAGGGAAATTTTCAGTATAGATGAGATTCGGGATGTTTTTTTTTATTATTTTTTCACTTTGAAGGTGCAACTTGGAGGAAAGAAAAGGGGATAAATATTGAGATTGACTTATAAGAACAGTGACACTTCCGATGTCGTTTAAATCCAAATTCAGCCCCCTTTAGTACTCTTTATGGGAGAAGGTGACAGGTAAAAGTAACTGAAAATGACCGATACTAGTGTAGAATTCATAGTTTTTGGGGTCCAAGTTTATTTCTGATAGTTTTGTTGCCCTTTATGTCCAAAATGAAACGTATTTACCCCGTGCGAAGAACGGGTATTTTGGTAATCTTTAATAATAACGACCGAAAATTTCACATGTTCAGTTCTTTAATATATTTCTCACTGCTCAAATTTACGCACTTCAGCGGTGTATGTGTGTATATATAAATAAGATCATCTCTCTTTTTGAGTTGTTCGAAAGATATAAAAGTAATAAAGAGGGAATTTTCCAGAAATCAGAAAACTAAAACGTAAAATTAAAACCTGTTGCTTTAAATATTTCTTATGCTAGGGAAGCACATTGTATATATATGGTGCAGACACGTTACAGCAAATGAGATTAGCATCAGGCGAAGAAATAGTTTTTAAATTGTATTTTTCGGTTTTTGTCAATATTTCCGAATAAAATATTTTTCTAATGGGTTCAAAATTTTCTGAAATTTTACACAGCATAGGGAAGATACGTATCTCCATAAAATGTATATTTGATGTGAACATACTGGTATAAACTAAAATGATTCTGGCCCCGTTATTTTAACACTTCCTTGCTATAAAGCGGAAACTTCATAAGATCGCTTAAGATAATTTAAATGCGTCTATATTAATTAATCCAGATAAAATTATGTTTTAGTATCTTTTGTAACCATAACTCTATTCTATCACGGTGCTAACTTTAAAGGAGTGGTGCACATATATTTGTTGACGCAAATTTTCCCTATTCTAATACAAGAAACATAACTACTCAATGATCTTAACTGTAAACTAGTAAATATAAAATAGTTTTTTATTTTAAAAGTATTATGTAGTAAAATATTCAAAAATTTCAATTTTCCCAAATTTTCCGTTTTTTTTTTCCCCAAGCTCACACAGAATCATAGTCATACATCTTGCAAATACAATTAAAAAAAATAAACACACTGCTGAACAAGACTGCACTTATTTAACATAAAAACACATTTACATGTGACGTTTCGATCTTCTAGCCAAGATCCTCACCAGACGTACACTCAACTGAGTAGAGTGTACATCTGATGAGGATCTTGGCTAGAAGATCGAAACGTCACGTGTAAATGTGTTTTATATTAAATAAGTGCAGTCTTGTTCAGCAGTGTATTAATTTTCCAAGCTCAGGAAAAAAACGGTAAAAAACTGTTTTTTTTTACCCAAAATTTCCGGATTTTTCCAGGCCTTCACAACACTATATAAGACCAGTGATATGCTGCTGGACATTATTATTATTATTATTTTATTATTATTATTATTATTATTATTATTATTATTATTATTATTATTATTATTATTATTATTATTATTATCCTGAAACGTACACAACTTTTTAACTATTATGAACCTGTGACTCAGCGTACCGGCACCTTTATTTTTAGAAATAAAACGCTATATATATATATATATATATATATATATATATATATATATATATATATATATATACACAGAAGAGGGAAAGAGAAAGAGATAGTAGATAGATGAATATAATTATCTTAGGAAACAAACTATAACAAACTATACAAGGTGGACTAAAATAAATAATAAGAATAGACGTACACAGCACCCTAATATAAGGTGGTGTCACTAAATTAGGAAGCATCGCGGCGAATATCTTGGAAACGAATTATCCAAGAAAGAAGCTTATCAAGAAGTATTGGAAAGACTTAATCTAGCAATGGATCAATAATTGTTGATATTGGTATATATGCGTTTCAAATATAAATAACCTCACCATTACACTCACATGATCCCAGTTCTCATTCTTGATATATGAGCATTTAAGATTAAAAAATATACGCTTACACCTTGTTCTGAGAGATCATATGTTTAACCCTATAGTTGTAAGAATGTCTGAAAGCAAAGATAGTTAAACGACAATTTATAGTTCCTGGGTAAAACTTACTGTTATGTCTGGTTAGATCAAACGATTCTACGAACTGGAAATATTTTAACAACCGATTCTAATGAACCGGTGCGAACCGGATGAACAGCACCACTGGATATATGATATAGGACAGGGAAAGTGCAGTTCACGTACCATTTATTTAGCCTTATTTGCATAAAAGTCACTAGAATATTAAAGGCACGTAAACCTATAGGGTCTATCTACCGAGGAAGCACAAGTTTGAGCAGAAATATTTTAAAAGCAGTTTGACCCCGATTTTCGCTTCATGTTATCCTGAGAAATCAATTACATTATACATTGTACGAGTTTAATCGAATTTGTCCGGTCGGAATTAAGCTTGGCATAGTACTACGACGTGACCTGCTTATATATCTATAAGCGTCTGAATTATTATGTTGTGTAGCAGGTCGGTAGCCAGCCCAAAAATGTAGGGTGGGCCCGATCCAACTATATTATAGTTTATCACCATACTATAGTTCATTTTCAAGCTTACCGTGACAATTTTAGGGGGACAGCAAAAAATTAAGAGGGGGCCTAGACCCCTGGATACGGGCCTGTTGTGTAGCCTTTTGGTTCCCGAGTTATGTTAAATTTATAATCACGTTTTCGAATAACGAAAGAAAGAAATAAGCATACACCAAAAGTCATCTTATCGTGATCAAATTTGGCATGATGTTAGATGTTGACCTGCTATACAATTGCGAGAAATATTTTAGTGTGCAAGTTATGAGGGGTCAGAAGTTGAGTTAGAGTTGCGAATAATAATAATAATAATAATAATAATAATAATAATAATAATAATAATTATTATTATTATTATTATTATTATTATTATTATTATTATTAATAATAATAATAATAATAATAATAGTAATAATAAAAACACCGAACACACGCGATTGGGGTCAGACTTTGCAAAATGGCAGACCTTGACCTGCTATATAAATGTGTGAGATAATATTTCATGCATTTTTCCGTTTTCCGAATTATATTCAGATTTTCGAAGAAATAAACATATACTGAGCTCATCCGATCGGAACAAAATTTGACATGGTGGGCAAAATTTGCCTGTTATACAAGCGATGTGAAATAAGTTCCTAAGTTATACGCAATCAACGTTTTAAATCGATTCATTAGGCAAAATACAAACGTAATAACTACTGTATAAAAAGTAATTAAAAGACCAGTCTTGAACAGAAAAAAATATTATCAAATAAGGGCTCTTTTTACGGTCATTCGTATTTCATCTATAGAATTACATTAAAAAAATTACAAATATGCACTTAACAAGTAACGTGTATCGGCACAGTACCCAGAAACAGTGTTCGTAGGTTTTCCTAAGAAAATTTCCCTCGATTGACACAAAAAATTTCTCTTTTCTCATCAAATTTTCCCTCGTTTGTTGAGAGTCCAATTTCTATGATAGAAGTTATGTGATAAGATTAATTTTGCTACATGAAAGGAAATGTCAAGCACATTTGTTTTATTTGTTTGCTTTCTGCTTCTACTTTTTTTTTTTTACTTTTTCCTTCACTTTTTTAAACAAAAAATACACATAAATACACCTAGCCAACAACTGGTTTAAATCGTGATACTTTGAAGATACACACGAAACATACGCAAACATTTATTGTTTTGGTTTATTTCTGAAGAACAAAGAAAAATTTAAGCATTTATATTGGTCAATCAGTTTAACGCTAGAATTTTCCTGGATTTTTCACCTTTTATCAAAAAGTTGCCTTTTTCCCCATTTCGCTACATTTACTCAGTGGCGGCTCGTGAGTATATGATACGGTAGTGCCAAAACGTACATAATAAAAATGTATTTCCGTAAAAAAAAAAGAAGAAGAAGAAGTAATGCAAAGGCACAAATAACATCATTTTAGAATTATTTCCTTACATTGTAATATTATATATATATATATATATATATATATATATATATATATATATATATATATATATATATATATATATATATATATATATATAATGAAGCTGTTTTTGCCTACATTAAACTTACTATAAACATAATGCAAAATGAATAGTTTTTAACTTACCTAGCATGTGGTGACTTCTGTTAAATATAAGAAGATGGGAGAATCCTAATGGGAGCGGTAAACAAAGTCCATCCGACGATTCTTCTGTTTGGCAAATAGGTCAATGACCTTCCCATTGAAATCACTTATATCGTTCACAAAACTTTTCTCACACGATAACATTCCTAAAGCACTGAGTCTTTCCTCTTTCATACTGTTCCTGAGGAATGTCTTTATCCTCTTCAATTCAGAAAAACATCTTTCAGCCTCAGATGTAGACATCGGCATTGTGACTAGCAATTTTAACAGCTTTACAGTTTCACTAAATGATTCACACAAACCGTCTTCGATGAGTAGAGACAAAAGTGGAACAGCTCCAGAAATAGTTTTTAGCTCTTCCCTTTCATACAGCACTGCAAGTTCATTCTTCAGTCTATTCTTTATTAAAACAGGATACTTGTCTACCATTTCACTAAGGTATTCGTCAGGGAATCTTACGTGATAGTTGTCAAATTCTTCAACTAGGAATAGGTTAGTAGCTATGAGATGACCAGAAAATTCAAATCTATTTTTAATTTCCACTACTATTGTGTCACACACTTCCATCGCATCTCTTTTCATGGTGTCTAGTTCTTTATTATCAGTGCGTGGCCTTTTTGATGGAATGTTATCAAATTCCAACTCATTCCGAACTTCCTCAATTATAAGATCAATTTCCCCCCTTACTTTCTGAATGCCCATTTCGAAATTGTGAATTTGTTCCCTGACTTTAACGGGATCTGTGATTTTCTTCTGCAACTGTGAAAAAAATATCTCAACGTGAGGCATGATTTTATGTAAAAATGTTAGCCAGAATACAAATGTGCGATCTTGAAGCCTCAGTTTATATGCTCCAGTTTGTTCAATGGTACTGTGCAATTTAATATCTTCACTGTTTTCAATTGTTTTCATTACCTCAATCAGTTCTTTTCTGTACTCATACACTACATTTACTCCACGCGAATGAAAGTTCCATCTGGTTTGTGATGTACGAGGCAGTCTTGTCTGTACAATAGCATCAAGGATTTTTGTTCTTTCCGTTGATTGTGAAAAAAATGCGCATATCCCAGACAAATGTGCGAAGAAGATACGAGCATGGCGGTTTATGGATACTGCACGAGACATTATGAGATTGAATTGATGTGCATAACAGTGGATGTAATTTGCATTGGAATATTTATCTTTTATGATTTTTTGCACCCCATTTGTGCATCCACTCATAACCGAAGCACCATCAAAACTTTGTGCTATGAGTTTCTCTGGATTTTCGCTGAGCAAGGAATCCAGTTGGTTTAATATGCAATTTGCTATTGCACGAGCATCATGACCATCGGGATTTACAAAATTCCAGAATCTCTCTACTGGGATTCCCCCAACGATATACCTCAGTACTAAAACTAACTGAAACTGGGTAGTATATCTGTTGTTTCATTAGCTATAATGGCAACGTAATCCACACTTCTTATTTCTTTAGCTACTTCATCATGATACACTTGTAACATACAGGAAAGCAGTTCGTTTTGTATTGTTTTTGACGTGCCTTTGAACACGGATGACTGACTAAGGTGGCTTTTCAAATCTTTATCCAGTTCTGCACTGAAATCAATTAATTCTCGAAAGACACCTTTATTTGAAGAGTCCTCAGACTCATCATGCCTCCTTAATGCAAGTTCTAAAGCTCCGCAGAAACGAATGCAGTTTATAATCAAATTCAAAATGTATCTGTTTTTATTTACTTGTTCATTATGCTTAACTATGGACTGATGATATTGAGAATCCAGCCGAGCTTGGATATTTGTCTTCCCTAACAAAGACAAACTTAGTACATTGTTCAGATGTACTGTTGACTTTTTATGTTTTTTAATCTTATCCCAAATATGCACTAAGTCTGTGACGCCAGATTTTGTCCAGCTTGCGTCCCCCCCAAACAACATACACGGAAAACAGAATAAAGCATTGGCTACATCACAACCACAAATCCAACTGTTTTTCAAATATATGTTCATGTTAAATTGACGCAGTCTTTCCTTATTACGGATCACTTGCTTAACAGACAATTTTAAATTAGGCATTGGCCTTCCTAAATTTTTAACACTTAGTTTGTCGTCATATGATAGGAATGAAAACGGAATTTTCAGTAAATTACTTACCGCATTCATCGTAATGTATTGTCCTGGTTTCACGAAAAGTACTTATAAATAGGAAGAAAGAAGAAAACAACACTACACTTAAATACACACCATCAAAACTTCGCAAAAATATATAATTCGCAAGTTATACACACACACACACACACACCACATTCAACACCCAAACACTCAGGCGCACAAAGTGTTTTTTTTTCTATTACCGGGGGAAAAAGCATACCTGCGTTGACAACACAATAACTAAAAAAAAAACTTCAAATCGATTTTTTGGGATGGTCAAATCCAGATGGTACATATTGATATGTAATAAGTAGCTAGTTTGGAAACACTGCAATAGAAACAAGTGAATTAGGAATCACGTGTTGGAATTCCAGGCGATTGTAGCTCCGAAATAATGCCCCCTTTCCTAACGAAACAAATCTCCCGCTTCGAGCCACCTTCAATCGTGGCACAAAACGCTAGTTATTTCTCCGCACTTTTCTCCTGCTCTCCAACTAACGAGTATGCGCACAAACCATTTTTAGAACAGTCGGGAGAGCAACGTAGAATTTGGCACGAACAGAGTAGAAAGATATGTACTGCTAGCGCGCGAGTAACTCGGAGCTACCGCGCGACTCAAACCAGCATCTAGTGAGCAATGATGACGTTGGAAGTAAAGTACTGTGCGTAAAATTGAGAAATGTATTTAGTAAGAGGCAAATTATATTATTTATATTATTTTGTTGTATTATTTGTGGTAGTGCCATGGCACATTGGCTCCCCCCCAGCGGCCGCCGCTGCATTTACTTATGAAATTTCCCTCAAACTACGAACACTGCCCAGAAGTGGCCATAAATGAGCATGGTATTTTGACTGAAATCTTAAATATAAGTTTGACGCACGATAAAAATAAATTATAGGTTACTAGCTTCATAAAATTTTGTGGAAAGTTTGAGTTAATGTGCAGTACCTTGACGCAAAACTAGTTCATATGGGGTCAGTATTTTCCAGCCTCGGAGAAGTGAAAAGCCAACAAGAAGTTAGAAGTTGAGTAATAATTATGCCACAGAGATGAAGGAGTACAAAGGAAAAATAATTATTCAATACACCGCCATCTAAATACACACAATATATGCAACTGCATACTGGAGTACATTTGGAATAAGAAGAAAAATCTTTTCAACAGTAGTTTCCATTTTTTCGTTATGTTTTTTAAAGTGTGTAGTTTGCGTGTAGTTTGATTGATTTGATTTCTGAGTTTAACAGCGAGGCATTCCATTCAGCAGCGAGGCTGTATGAAACGTGAACCTTCAGTTTAACATAGAATCTGTAGGCTCACCTAGGCTCACATATACCTATTGTGGATATCTCATCATGTCCATTCATTTCTACTATAGGCCCTAATAGTAGAATCCATTTCTTGTATATGGTGGATATAGTAACTTTCCTAAAAGCGAATGGATTAAAACCAAATTTGGTCAGTTCATTCATATTACAAATGTCGAATCCGATCCGTCATACTGTTTTAAAATGGAGGCCGTTTGAAATTAAAAAAAAAAATCTCTTAATTTTGGGTAATATGGTAAAAAAATCAAGTGATTTCTAACTTTGGTTAAGAAAACTTGGACAGTTGTTTAAAACGTTATTGAATATTTTAAATAGAGATGCGCACGAGACAAGATTTGTGGCTCTCTCGTCTCGAAAATGTGCTGTAAAAGTGATGTCTCGACTCGAAAACTGTATATTGCTCTACTGGAAGAGCCGTGTCTCGACTCGAATTTTTTGCTGAACCGGTCATTTCCACACTAAGTGATATTACACCATGCTCAGATATCTCATTAGCTTTCAATTTTAATTGTATTTCAATTTGCAGGTTTTGTTGCATTTGTATTTTTCTGGTATTTCACTATTCAGTTCTCATTAGTTTCATATCGCACCTCTTTCATTTATATTGATTTTAAAACAACTCTGCACTTGCTGCAAATGTTTAGTAGACCTATTTTTTGTTGTTCGTGATAATATGTGTAAAAATAAAAATATGCCTATCAAAACAAAATTCAAATAATATTTAAAAATATTTTCCGGTATTAAATTCTAATTACATGATTTATCCCTTCCGCTTATCTTCGCGACCCCCATGAAACCCTCTCGTGACACTCAGGTTGAGGATTGTATTTTGTGTTGACGATATGATGAAAGATAGAGTTGGAGTCTTTGTCTAAGTTTCTGGAGCATTAAGTATCAAAGAGCAAGTAACAGTATCACGTGTACACTACATGAAGGAGTTTGGTTTGTATGGGGTGATAGTTTTTCAATTAGGTCCTAATGTTGAGACCGGAACTGGTAGTAAAATTTCTTCCGCTTCCAGTTTTAGTAAAGAAGTTAAGAGTGGAAATGTAATACATTCTTGGAATGCTTATTGATAACTGAGAACCATTCTCGCTATCTATAGTCAGTGCAACAAGAGCTGGCCTCTGACAGATCAATATTCCAAGTATTATTATTGTTGTTATTTGGAAAGCATACGCTCCTGTTATATTTTTACGATTATAAAATTATGACTTGTTAAATGTTCTAATTTGTCGCCAGAGCTGCTGTGTCTGTTGCGGACCCTTTAAAGCAACAGCTCCACCAATACTCTAAGTGCTCTGCCCAACTGTCAGAAGCCGGCTCTTGTTGCACGGACTTTAATAACGTGTTATTCTATAGATAGTGATCAACGTTACAACAGAAAGTGATCATTTCTGCCACTTTTCGTTTCAGTAGAGACATTCGAGTGGAGATGGAATATATACTCTTTGGATTCTTAATTGATTGTAGAAAACCTCTCTTCACTAACTATTTCTGTTTT
This sequence comes from Thermobia domestica, assembly GCF_964235325.1. NCBI lineage: Eukaryota > Metazoa > Arthropoda > Insecta > Zygentoma > Lepismatidae > Thermobia > Thermobia domestica. The sequence continues at coordinate 77,209,636 of NC_137463.1, forward strand.
TACTCATTCAAGGTTGAAACCGGAAGTGGTTGATATCTGCCACTTCCGGTTTGACTACAGAGTTAAAAGAGCAGATAGTAGCTATCATTAGAACGATAAATCAATTAAAAATAACTGCTTCTCACTATCTCTTATCGTTTTTACTCTATGTAGATCAATACTTAAACCGGAAGTTGTACTCGATTTGTCACTTCCGGTTTTAGTAGAGAGTTAAGGATGAAAATGAAATGTATACTTGAGACGCTTAATTGATTGCAGGAAATCGCTTCTGGCTATCTAATAACGTTCTTTGATCGATAGTGATCAATGTAAAGTAGAAAATGATTGATTTATATCACTTCTGGTAAATAGATAATCTCAACCAACAAACTCGATTTCTGACTTTCTCGACTCTTACATCCCGATCAAAAGTGATGGTGATCCAAGAAATCGAACGCGATGGTAATCGAGATATCTTGTCTGCAAGAGCAGCGGACGGACAAAGTAAATATATAAGGGAGTTTTGGTAAACCAAGCAGTAGTCATTTCAGGTTTTCAGGTTGTCCACCGACATATATTTTAGTATATAATTTATTAAAAAGCATTTCTTCTGAAACTCGGGGCGGATAATTGACACCGTGCCCTCCTCAAATGACGCTCCCTGAAACCAAAATCCTTTTAAAAATATCAATGGTAAGGAAGATAAGGAAATGTATGAAAATATAAGTCAACTACGGTATCGGCTTGTGCTTTCTTTATTATTTAACAGCCACACTATTTGGAACTGAAAATGGCTTGCTCTATCGAAAGTTTTGAACACAGGTTTCACATTGCCATGCATTTTTCATTAACATCGGAAGTTACGAAATTACTCCACTCATTCATACTGGCACATGTGGCTCTTGAGTTGTCCAGCCGTCTTCGTACTAGACCAATGAGGTGGCATAGGATTTGCAGGGCTTACAAAGTTCGGGAGCACTCGGTAAACAGAAATTATGAACCTAAATGATTCAATAAGCATCACAACAAATCCTAGAAACATCCACAAACATTATTCACTCGAGTCCACACATTGATGTATCTATATTTTCCACAAAGAACATACACAGAAGAAGAACACAGAAAGTGCAACTAGAACACAAACAAAATGGAAACATAACAACCAGAAGCTCTTGTAATAAGCAAACCACATACATAGATATACGTATAACCAGAGGGTAAAAGTGAGGGGGAACGAAGGAGGACGTCGCTTCCCCACTTCCAAAAGATATCTATGGCGTCCGCCCACTTTCAAAAATATTACAATGGCCAAAGATGGACACGGGGGACGGCGTGACGTCAAGCATCCCCCTAGCTTTTCAGATCCACTTTTACTCCTGCGTATAATACAGAATCAAGATCATTGTTAACCTACAACTTAAATATTCTTTCTTGCAACTAAATAATGATAATACTTTTCTAGTTTTTTATTGATATAAACAACACTGCAGCTATAAAACCATTAATTGGTCACATTAAAATAAATCGATAAAAATTACAAATCGTGCAAAAAATATACCGCGTCCTTAGAGCGCAAAGGTTATAAGTCCAATTTTTTCCGAAATTGAGTTTTTTTTATATACTTATAGATGACGCGAAAAATGCTCTTTCACAGGGCGACAAAAAACCGTACGGAATCGTTATTATTTACAACAAATAATGAAATAAATATTGTCCTATGTCCATTATTTTTGCTCTCCTGTAAAATTTCTAAAATTGGACGTAGAACCTTTGCGCTACTGTATTACTAAGACAAAACTTAATAGAAAACATGTGAAAGACGTAAGACAAAATAAGACAAGGAATGTCTTATTTTGTCTTACGTCTTTCACATGTTTTCTATTAAGTTTTGTCTTAGTAATACAGTAGCGCAAAGGTTCTATATCGTCTTCGCACTCTCTATATACAGAGCCGTATAGCTGAGGCACATCTAATTCTTGGTGCTCTGCTCGATCAGACTCCTGCACTACCAAGGCATGCCTATCCACCAGTTGACCATCTACTTGCACTGCATGAACTTGACCAGGCCACGGCAACCTATAACCCACGTCGTCGCATTTATCAAAGCCATCTGCATATCTATCGTCCATAATCTCTCCTACTCTGCACTTCTTCTACTACATCTAAAGATATAATCATTATCGTACATCACCACAATTAATAGCTTCCTGTATCCCATCTATAACCAGGCGCTTCTCACAATTCTGTTTTTCTCCTGGGCCCGGAGAAGCCGTTGCCTTTTGTGGCCCGCCCAGTTTCGACTGGGAATGAAATTGCAGTTTAAAAAAAATAAAATCATTTGACATAAAATTAAATACTGACGTTACAATACAATTTTCTATACATCATAAAATTACCCAAAGAACAGATTTCTTCAACACTTTTTAATAAATCGATTTTAAATTTCAGTTTTTTTTTTTTTTTAATACCAAATACTAAAAGTTTGCTATTAAGAGTTCCAATACCCTTCGAGGTATCAAATCAAGGTATCATCACATGAAAGAAGTTGCTAATTTCTTTGGTGATAAGGTAGAACTCTGGTATAAAGCAAATCAATAAGGCTGATCTTACCATGAATTATATTATAAACAAATTTAATCTGTTGTAAAATTCTTTTTTTTCAGTAAGGGACAGTAAATTCAATTTTTTAAAAAATACCACCATTAGTTAACTTATTAAATTTAAATTTAAATCGAAGCCAAGCCAAAAAGCGAAATTTGAATAGCCTCGATGGATTAAGAAATCGAAACTAAGTCCTTGTTTCAAACCAAAAATAGGGATATGAAAAAGATATAGTTTTTAAAATAGGATATGATGAGAAGTTTTCTTAAAAGCTTTAGCAAAACTAAAATGTACTGTGTGCACGTGACCTCTTTTGTACACCACAAGAAGCATTTATTTAATATATATATATATATATATATATATATATATATATATATATATATATATACCGGGTGCACCATTTATAATGTCCCACCATTATAACAGAGGAACTAAGAGAGAGAAAGAAGCGAAAGTTTGCACAAAGAAACTACAGTAAGGGGGACATCTATCCATATATTGGGTAAGATCACCAGGTGAACAGTGTTGCCAACCCAACATAAAGTTATGATTTTTTAAATGGAATGACCTAAATTTAATTTCATAATTCGAATCAACAATGAAAACAAAGACGAAAGAGATGACACTCGAAAATCAGAGTTGCACACTTTTTGAGAAATAACGTTAAACATGTGTCAAATTTAAACGCCTTTAACACACACAAGGAATGAAGGAGGAACTATTGATGCACATTAAATTATTGATTGATTGATTCGTGAGTTTTACGTCCCGTTCAGCAGCGAGGCTATATGAGACGTGGACCTACTGATTAACGTGGAATCCGAACCACATGAGCTCCCGCCGGGAATCGAACCCGGGTCTCCCGCGCCGCACATTAAATTAAATACCGGGAAGAACTCTTTAAGATGACTTCAAGTTTAGAAGGATCAGCTAAACAGTGTTGCCACAACAGAAGAGAGAAAAGTAGAGTTTGGAAATAGTGCAATAACTTGGAAAAGGCTGCTAGTACAGTATGGTTTAAAATTCATGGAGCAAATAAGTATGTCATAAGGAGCATTGTCACGTTTATTTGAGATCGATAAGTAAAATACTTACCGAGATATTCGGTACTTTGTAAAAGCTGAGAATTTTTTGCTGTACAAGATGGTAACGATGCCTCAAAATTCCCTTTTTTCCCTCAGCGTTGGAGAAATCGTGAAGAAATGATTAAAACGAAATAAAAAATTAATGAATGGACATACAATGAAATGAAACCCATTTGAGTTCTTGAAGGGACTAATCAAACGTAATGTTGTGGATATAAATTGTTTTTGAGTTAGTAATACGAATTCACATTTCAACAATATGGTACAAATACGTTTACGAGAGTTACCTAATAGCTACTTTCGTGCGGTGAATATACTTATTCTCGTGCAACTTTAGGGGAGTAATATCGAAACAATTCAATATTATCTCTAAATGAATGAAATAAATAAGAGTTTGTTGCAATTGAAGCAATACAAAGGATGGTTTGCAAGGACAATTCGTTTGGCTGTGTGGTAACTAGTGGGTGTAACCAGGGCCGTGCCGGAGGGGGAGCGGGTCCATGACTCCGGGAGCCGATGTAAGGGGGCGTAAAATTCGGGAGAAAATATACGAAATATTGTTTGGAATGTATGTATGGGGTCGCCGTCGTATACTCTCGCCCCGGGCGCTGATTTTTCACGACATGGCCCTGGGTGTAACCAAGTACGTGTAACCAAGATAACCACTCACTTCCTTCGTTTTCTAACACACGTCTACGAGGATCATTCGGAAGCAATGCTCAAAAAATTCTACATACAAGAAATGCAAGAAGTCGTTATAACTGCTATGCCGATGATCACTAACAAAATGGTAAATATTGCTTTCCGCTGACGCATTCCATATCGAAATGGTCCCCCAAGTCTCTCGCAACACCCATTCGGTCACAAATCAAATTACTTTGTATGGTATAGTTAGTACAGATGAATTCTCACTTAGGAACTTAAAATTTTAGTCATTGGCCTTAACTCAGTCCTTTTTTTATTTATTATTTTGTTACCATATTATAAATCTCTGGAAAGGTTAGATGTTAGATGTATGAGCTGTAACCTATATGCAATGAAATAGGTCTTATTCTGGAAATAGATAATTATATTTACGAAAAAAGTTCGTGTTTTTTTTTTTTTTTTTTTTTTTTTTTTTTTTTTTTTACATTTCTACTTTGCCGCCAGCTTGTGAAGCTGCACGTTATCTTCCGTAGTTGTCAGTTCATTTATTTAATGTATAGTTACAATTCATCGAATTAGTTTGAAACGCGCTACTGTCTTTCATGTGAAGCTCGACATAATGTTTTAAGCACAGATTTAGGAATATTTCTCGTGCAGGTTTACTTTTGCCGCACCACTCGAAATAATTGTTTAAAAATTACAATTCTTTCACAAATTCCTTCTTATTGCTTACTAAATAATTTCCGCTAGGCGACATGAAAATATCTCAAATAGCATAGTTAAATTTTAAGTGGACCATCATAATCGTTGAAAAATTAAAACTCTTCCAGGATTTGCGTGTACATACGGCGTCCGGATGTATGCATAAAAACTGCAATGCAAAAACACGGAACAACCTTTGCTAGGAGGCCACTAAAAGCACGAACGCTATCTAACCGAGTCACGGCAGGACAAAATTGAGGGATCGAGCTCTAGCGAGGGGGTGTGTCCGAAAGGAGCAGGTGCGTCAGCAAATGTTGGTATATGCAAAACTGAGGATAGTGAAAACGAGTAGATTTTGGCAATGATATGAGTTTCAATAATACTTGTCAAGGTTTCATACTTGTAGCGTTCCACTTGTAAACATAAAATACATCTTCTGTACACTTTGCATAAGTACAACACCGCTGGAAAATTGGGTCAATGTTCGGTTAAGGAGGTCCAGTGTCTTTGACACCACTTCTTTCTATTGATTTTCGTTTGATTGCATAATATAACGTCACATTAAGTTCTATTAGGTTAGTTTAGGTTAGGTTAAGGGGGTCCAGTGTAGTTTTGGACGCCCTTAACAGAACATGGACCAAAAATAGTTTCTAATAGAACCATCTTTCATATGCACTCACTTATTTTATCCGTTCTTGTAAGGATTTTACACTAGTAACCCTGCACTTGTAAACATAAAATACAGATGTGTTATAACTTTGTACTTAATTCTATCGCTTGCAGAAATTTGTTCTTTATAAATATATGTCTTTTCATGCGAAGTATTGAATTTTACTTGTAAATCTTTCAGAATTTGGTGTGCCAAAAGTAACCCAGCTCCATATTTATTATAAATGCAAAGGTAAATAAGTTGACCAAAATACAAGTAGTAAGACTGACGTAATGTATTATACACGGGCTCACGTACAACAACTCGTGATATGTTTAATTTGTGCAATATAGTGCTGACGGGGTTCAATAAAATTAGGTGTTTTTTTTTCTTTCTTGTTGTTCTTCAACATAAAATATGAGTTAGGATAGGTAGGTTGGCTTTGGTTAGCTTAGCAAAGTATACATTTGGTAAACTCCTTCTATGATAATTCACCAAACGTAAAAATATGTGAATTGTGTATTAATATCACAAAAGTCATAGGGTCAAGTTTTCTTTTACATACGCAGCAGCTGGATAGTAATTAATGAATGTCTTATACGGCTTAAAATGTTTTATACGGCTTTATTCTGCAGTGGATTGTGTTAGAGAAATCCAAAGTTTTTTTTTTTGCGATAATTATTATTATCAATTATTATTATTTCATTATTTGCGTTCGTTTGCAATCCGCAAATTTTACGAACATTATTACGAAATTAGACTCAGATACTGTTATTTAGTGTAGCACGTAAGACCGTAATTTGTTATGGTGCCAATAATTTCTAAAGTTTGCATTTAGTGTTTACATGTACCTTTACGTACAATCAACTAACAACTGTTCGGAATATTTTATGCAATATATTGTACGACAGTCATTTCGAACTTCCGCACACTGAAAGATGTTTTGGAAGTAAATAATTTATTGTAAAAATACCTTTACAGGCCTTCAATATAATCTCCATACTTGTTTATGACAGCTTCCCAACATTTGGTGAATTCTGTATTCTGGATAGGGCACCTTCATTGTTGAGGGGGGGCGCGGTGGCTCAGTGGTAGAGCGTTCACCTTCGGTGCTTTGGGTCCCTGGTTCGATCCCAGCTCGCGCCGTGTGGACTTTGTGGTGGACAAACACCGTGCTCGAGGGTTTTCTCGGGGTTCTCCTGTTTCCTCCCACTTTCTTCATTCCACCATTTCACTTATCTCTCATCATCACCGTCTCCTTCAGTCTAACCGGCATAAACGTGGGACGTAAAACTTAAAGATTTAATTTTTTCCATTGAGGTTGATCACTCGGGTCACCTCACTGAAAGCTTTGTCAATTGAATCAAAACGTTTTCCATAGAGTGGTTCTTTCAATTTGAAAAACAAATGAAAGTCTGGTGGGCTCAAATCAGGACTATATTGAGAAGGGAAGTATTTTCCATTCATACTTGTCGAGTGTCACCCTTACTTGTAGAGCAGTATGCGGTCTTGCATTATCGTTCAAAATGAGGATGCCAGCTGTAAGCAAGTCAGGATATCTTTCACGAATTTTCGTTCGCAGAACATTTTGCAGAAACAGCTTGTAGTATACGCTTGGTACAGACGTCCCCTGTGACACTCTTTTCTAGCCATCTCTCCATTCGTATCATACGGGATCATCGTGAATTTAACCTTTGATTGTTGCCGGCGGAATTTCTTCGGGCGTGAGAGTCTGAACTGTTTTATTGTGACGACTGAGATTTCAGTTCTAATTCAGAATGCGTGATGAAAAATTGCAACAGTCCTTCGTAAAAACTGATCATCTTCTGTTTGATAACGTTGAAGTAATTCTTCAGCGATTCTTTTGCGACATGCTTTCTGCTCTTTACTCAGATCATGCGGAATCCATCTCATCTTTATCTTCAGCTTCTCAGTAATGATTCTGTAAACTGAAGTGACAGTCATTTTGGCCTCATATGCAATTTTCTTTCATGTTTTCGTCGATCCTCTCTCAAAATGTCATTCACAATAATCTCAAGGGTGTAGCCTATTGCAAGGGTGTCCGCAGTGCTTACACAACCTTCACGGAAACGAGCAGAGCATCGTAATACAGTGCTATGATCCACTATACTATTTCCGCAAACGTCTCGCAAAGCATTGTAAATTTTAGTTTGTATCTTTCTAAGCACATAGTTTCGATTTTGATATAGGAACGCTTGTCATCATGTTCTTGATATAGGAACGCTTACCCAACCTCAGTCGGATTCGCCACTGAATTTCTCACAACACAGCAACGCAAACGAGAAAACACAGAAACAATCGTGAAGCCCAAACTCTGACCCACAACTAACCTAAAAGTGAACTTGATCAAACCACTGAAACGGTCGTGCATGGGCTACGTGCAAGACTTTTGAAATGACCCTCGTACTTATACCTGGATTCTCTCATTTTGTAACGATTTGCGTCAACACAAAGCGAAAATAAGCCTCTACGTTTTACTTTCCGTATTGACGTGTTTATTTTCTAAGAACTCAGTCCCATGTTCCCTCTTCCTGAACTCCAAGAATGTGTCATATCACAATGGCTACGTAGCACAGGTTGTGCTCGTTTCTCGCCCTTGTCTTCTCTTACGCACATATACACTGTCAATGACATGCGTCCTCCATACGGACACAAGCCCGTGTGAGTTTCAACTTCGTTCTGTTCAAATAGATGAAATGGTAGTTTCCAGTCACCACCATGCAGAGGTTTGTACGTACTTTTCCGAGAAGAATCGCTTTCCAGACATATCATTTTGAGTATATCACAAATCTGTGTTCAATTATTGTGAAGCATTGTACAAAAAAAATTGATTGAATTATAACAGGAAAATTGTGTAGGTATTTCTTCTTAATGTTAAGCTGCGAGGGCACGGTGGCTCAGCGGTAGAGCGCTTACCTCTGGTGTGTGGGATCCCTGGTATGATTCCCGGTCCAGTAAGATTGTGGTGGATAACATCATGTCCATGGGGTTGTCGGGTACTCTCGCTTTCTTTCACATTTTCATCCTACCAATTCTTCCATCATCAGTCACTTGCCTTAACCATTGTTCTCCTTAGCCTAAATGGCATAAACGTGGTACGTTATATAGAAAGTTAACCTGCGCTAAGGAATAACGATGCCGCGTATAATTTGCAGAAGAACTATGGAATATTCTTTATACAGTATGTTTACACTATTTTGTTTACAAGGATACCCACGTTTGCTAACGCGCCTGGTCCCTATAGACACCTTGAGTTCTACTAGTTTCGCCCTGCCCTAGCTTGGTTAAATACTTCCCTGCTTTTTGTGGCCATCCAATACAGGTTTGATCATTTTTTTTTTACACTGTACTCGTTTACTCGCTAGCTCACGGATCCAATCGTTCATGCACCCATCAGGTTCTTAGTTTCTTGACCGATCGGATACATTTCTTGTTTTTAATGGCCACATAACACGGGTTGTTTGGTGCTTGTTCCAGTATAGCTTTTATTGCATATTTCTACGTGCTGTATTTTTACCCATAACGTTTGAGTCCTCATAAGGGAATCGGGGTTAACTGTTGTATCGCCGCACTAGTTTTAGGAAATTTAGAGGGTAAATTGCAGAATTTATTTAAGTTTGTGAGGAAGAATGAGTGAAAGTCAGGTAAGGGGAATAGTAAAAGTTAAGAAAGTGGTAGTATTTGCTGACTGTTTTTGATGTTGTAAGCGGCACTGTATGTGGAGGCGGATGGACTATTTCGCGGACTTGTTTTATTATACGGATCCATAGACTGTAAAATGCACAGAAAAATTTGGGCAAGTCTTTAATTTGCCCGTTTTATGTCGAGAACAGAACCCAACGAACCCCTGCGGGGCTTCTAACCCGTTCCTCCTCCTCCTACTACTACTACTTCTACTCCTACTCCTATTTCTACTACTACTTATATTATGGATCCGTATAGTAAAACTACACGCCTAATAACGTAATAACACGTAACGTAATGTAATCCAACCACATATAATCGAATGCACTACATTTTGGTACTTTTTTCGATATTCAAATTGGCCGGCGATACAGCAGTGATGCCGGGAATCGGCACCTATGAATCCATAAATGCAGCTCACTTCTTAAAAACAATTTGTAAATTATTTGTAGTTAATTTCGTGCTGAATAAAGTACAAAATGAGTTTTGTATATTCCCCTAAAATTGAACAGTACGTGTAAATATTGGATGATTTGAAAAAAATTGCAAGAATTTAACAGAACTTAGCCTAGGTATTTTCAATTAAATTTTTGTCAACTATTAATATCTACGTTTTATTGTCTTTTCTAACTTATATTCAGGAGAAAGATATTAAATTAAAGTAATATATCTTTACGATGATCAAGAAACAATTATTCGTAGCATACATTACAAAATTAATGAAACAGAAAAAATATTGTTTGCTTTAAATCGGCATGTCACAGAATATAACTTATGTCACAGATTACTACTAAAAAATTTTTCCAACGCAGAGGGAAAAAAGGGAATTTTGAAACAGCGTTACCATCTTGTACAGCACAAAATTCTCAGCTTTTACAAAGTACCGAATATCTCGTTAAGTACTTCACTTATCGATCTCAAATAAACGTGACAATGCTCCTTATGACATACTTATTTGCTCCATGAATTTTAAACCATACTGTACTAGGAGCCTTTTCCAAGTTATTGCACTATTTCCAAATTCTACTTTTCTCTCTTCTGTTGTGGCAACACTTTAGCTGATCCTTCTAAACTTGAAGTCATCTTAAAGAGTTCTTCCCGGTATTTAATTTAATGTGCACAAATAGTTCCTACTTCATTCCTTGTGTGTGTTAAAGGCGTTTAAATTTGACACATGTTTAACGTTATTTCTCAAAAAGTGTGCAACACTGATTTTCGAGTGTCATCTCTTTCGTCTTTGTTTTCATTGTTGATTCGAATTATGAAATTAAATTTAGGTCATTCCATTTAAAAAATCATAACTTTATGTTGGGTTGGCAACACTGTTCACCTGGTGATGTTACCCAATATATGGATAGATGTCCCCCTTACTGTAGTTTCTTTGTGCAAACTTTCGCTTCTCTCTCTCTCTTAGTTCCTCTGTTATAATGGTGGGACATTATAAATGGTGCACCCGGTATATATATATATCGAGTCAATGGAACCATATGTTTCAGAGATGATGCAACCCTCTGTGGAACCGTATTGTTCAGAACCATACGATAGTGAACAAAGTTGTAAATGCATTGAAAAATAAATTGATCAAAAATCTTAGGTATGACATCAAATAAAGACATTGATCTATCTATAATCTGTTATATATATATATATATTTTTTTTTTTAAATCAGTTTTGGGAATTGAAGTTAGGGTAAATATGAGAAGCTAGACTCCAGTTAAACAAAGATGTCAAAACTGGAGCGAACAATTGGTAGAAATACCTATAACTATAAAAATCGGTATTCAGTCAAGGTCGATAAAAGCTTTTACATTCAAACCCTTGATAACCTCATTTACCTGATCAACAGCATTACACAATTCATTACAAACCTGATTAACCATTAAACAATCATTTACTTTCATTTGAACCATCCTTATTAGACAACTTCAAACTGTTTAGCTGTAAATTCAGTTAATGGATGTGGATCTGATGAAACAATCTCATCATTAACCAAAACAGCATTATTACTTTATTTGGTATTCAACTTATTCATGATAAGCCTTGAATTTTTTTTAGGATAATATTTTTTTTGAAGAAGAAGAAGTTACATCTTAAAATTGAGAGACATCTAGAAAACACATCGTGATACCAAATGCATAACTCTAGCTTTGACTAGTTATTGGTGTTCTTAGTGTTAAACTTGATTTTTAACATCAGTTATTAGAAGTTTATTATAGAAAGGACCTTTTAGGATACAACTAGGCCAAATCGAAGGGCTACGTATAATTCCAAAATCAGTATCAAATACTTCAACATGGAAAGATGCATAAATGGAAATATATATATATTTAAATACATTCTAACAATTTATCTCTTTTAACAGTCGGATCACATCTCGTTACAAAAAGAACACTTTTTTTACTTCTCGCAACCAAATTAACCTTCTCTACATTACAGTCTGAAATCAATTTACGAAGGTCAGTCAATAAGTAACTGCAATGTTTTTCTATTCCTTTTCGGGTTGGCTCTACGGCATTGTGTGGTCACCTAATGCTAACTGTTACCGCTGGCTTCGCCTGTGGTAGGTTGCAACGTTATCACATCAATTCGCTTTGTGCTGTTGGGAAGTAAAGATGGCGCACCACTCTCTGTGTGTACCAAAGAATAACAGCGTTCTGTCACTTTTTTTTTTTTAATGGTCGGAAGGTGTACCCGGAGAGGAATTTCATAGAAAACTTTCAATACAATACAGGACAATGCGTTACCACATTGAAGTGTTTACCGGTGGATTGAACAGTTCAAAAGTAATTGAACGAGCGTGAAGGATGAGAAAAGATCAGAGCGTCCTGCTACAACAAGAACTGATGACATTATTGAACGAGTCCGTGCTTAAATAACACACGAGTGATTATTGATGAAGTGGCAACCCATATGCAGTTTAGTCATGCATATTACATTATGCATACCAGACACAACTTTCACAAAGTCTGTGCGAGGTAGGTCCCGAAGAAACTTGATGAAGAGCACAAGCAAAATCATGTGAGAATCTATTAGCACCTACCGGACCGTTATGCTAATGAAGGTGAAGCGTTTCTCAGGCAAATCATCACTGGAGATGAAACGTGGGTTCATTACTCTGATTCAGCCAGAGAGCAAACGATAGAGCATGGAATGGAAGCACCTCGTATCTCCCGTCAAGAAGAAATTCAGAAGTCAACTCACGAAATGTTCATTGTTTTGAGACTCGCGAGGACCAATCCTGGAGCATTTCCTGGAAAAGGGGTCAACAATAAATCAATAAAAGGTACAGTGATATGCTGTTAAGCAAATTCAAGACTGCAATTTGTAATAAACGCAGAGGCCGGTTGTCGGAAGGTGTTCTTGTGTTGCATGACAATCCGCGTCTACATACCGCCGGCCACACCTCTCAAACTCTTCAGACGTTGCGTTTGGAAGTGTTGGAGTATCCTGTATACAGTCCCGATCTCGCCCCGTCAGATTACCATCTGTTTGGTCCACTTAAAAATGCTCTCAAACGCCATCGATTCAGCTCCGATCAACAAGAGAAGGAAGCGGTGCATTTGTGGCTTGCTGCATAACCAAAATCCTCTTTCGCTGAGGGTATTGGAAAGTTTGTGCAACGGTGGATCAGGAGTATTGAAAAGCAGGTTGAGTATGCTGAAAAATAACATGAATTAAACCATTGTACTCTTGTGGTAATAAATAATAGAAATTGATTGCATATACTTATTGACGTATCCTTGTGCATACTTAATAGTAAAAATAATATAAAATAAATAAATAACATAAAATAAGAAATATAAAAAAATCCTCTTAGAGGTACAAGATCTGGAGAACTACCCAATCTAGGCAAGACTTACTCACACATACACACAGAGCTCCCTCGTGGCTAAGCGGTTAACGTACCCATCTTTGGTGTGGGAGACCCGGGTTCGATTCCTGGCGGGAGCTCATGTTCGAACTCCACGTTAATCAGTAGGTCCACGTCTCATGTAGCCTCGCTGCTGAAAGGGACGCTAAACTAAAATCAACCCAACTCACACATACACACAAGTTAGGACTCTTGCTTTCCCAGCTCAAAAGTTCTGGCTCTCAAAGTATGCCAAAGGTAACCTTCAAAAATTGATATTTCAAAGGATGTAGTAACCAAAGGGCTAGAAAAGTCCTTCCCACCCTTCATGTGGATAAAACCTTCAGTTTTAAGACAGTCAGTATGATTAGATAGGGATATGTGAAATCAATACATTCCAAACTTTTTTTGTACTCGCCCGGTAATTAACACGGCACCACATGTTCCAAAGCCTAATATGCTATCAATTTGTTTCCTTGCGAACTCTGAGTTATTATAAATCAGTGGTTTCCAACCTTGTTTGCCTGGCGTCCCTCTCTGTGAATCCTGCACAGTTTACACACCTCTTCCTTACCGCTCGTTAATCTGGCTCCTTTTACGATTTCATATGCAAGATTAAATTCTCAAATCCTCAATAATAATAATAATAATAATAATAATAATAATAATAATAATAATAATAATAATAATAATAATAATAATAATAATAATAGTAGTAGTACTATTAGTACCAATTGTGATATATTTGTAAGTAGCTGAATCAGGGCCATTTTTAACCTCCCGGAGCCCTAGGCACTTCAAATTATGTCTCTCCCACTATTTCCAGAGCACAGCCATGATGGTTACAAATAAACGTTGATAATTGCTGCTAAATAATCAAGTGACAAGATAATCCCATGCATGTATAGGAGATTGAAATTTATTGGGCGCACTGTTAATAATAATACATTGAACTCATCAAAAGTATATTATAATTGTTTTTTTTTTTTTATTCTTTCATCATGTTGATGTTCAGTTTATTATATTGAGTGAAAAGCTAGTAGTTTTATATGGACGGAGGTTGCATTTATAGGTTTCTCGTAAATTATTATAATTAAAAGGTGGAAAGGGAATCATTTCCACAGTCTCGGCTGTTGTCTGCTAATAGCAGAAAACACGTATTTTTCCTAATATTAGTACAATTAATAGTTTGTTTTCACCCCCCAGTTTTCCTAAGATAACTGTCCGTAAGTATTCTTATTTAGGCCTAACTCTATTTTCAATTAACAAAAGTAAAATTATACGTAGACCCTATCACATTTACATTAGCTGCTGAGATCTAGTTTGTTCGTAACCAGGTGGTAGCTCAATCGGAACAGAAATGGCGTTTCTTGCACCAGCGTATTTTTATTTTTCTCTTTTTCCGCCCTCCAATGTTTTGCGCCCCCAAATCTTTTCCACCCTAGGCACGTGCCTAGCATGCCTAAACGGAAAAGCAGCTCTGACCTGAATTGCCCGTTCTTCACAGGGGGAGAATGTTTATGGGAAATTTTTGAACTTTTCCCCCTTAGAATGAACATTTCCATAAAAGTAATAATAAAAGGCCATAGGACACTCTATTTTTGGCATAAATTTTAAGTGCGATACTCTTTAACCCAGGGGCGGATCCAGAACGGACTTCTGGGGTTGGGGGTCGGTGGGTTGTAGTATTGCTACTTAGAGCTACTTTTAAAAGCTCCAAACTCTGGGATGGGTTTTATTTATATATAAAATAAAAGTTTCCTCTTCTGGGGGGGGGGCGATCACCCCGATAGCCCTCCTGGATCCGCCACTGCTTTAATTAAAACGAGTTGACAAAAATCCAGCTTGCGGTAAGTAATAGCTATGTCCCAAAACTTATTTCAAACGGATAAGCAACAGACAACATAGTGTGTTGAAAAAATAGGTATATAGGCTATAATACGGTATAACGTTGGCCCCCTCCCTTAAAACGAGAATTTTCAGAAACAACGAGACACATGTCTATTTATAATGAGGAGTTTGATCTTCCTCCCGTGACAGGCATGTGAGAAACTTTTTTTTTTTTTTTTGCATAAATTACAGCGCCGCCCTCTCCTTGGGATATGCATTTGAATAACTTTAAAAAATAAAGAAAAATAAAAAAATCAATTCCAGATAGTTGATAACTACGAGTATACCCAAAAACTCATTTCAACCGTGTGCATGGGTTTTCTCCTGCCTCTTTCCTCATTCCACCCTTTCATTCATTTCCCATCATCTCCTTTAGCCTGGCTGGCATAATCGAGGGACGTAAAACATAAAAATTTCATTTCATTTTATTTTTATTTCAATTGGTTCAGCTGTTTTCCCGTGATTCGATCACAATCGAAATTAGTTTCATTTTTATACATTAGATTACAAATGTACGTAGTTTAGTTCTGTCAGGAGTGCGCGCAGTGGTGTCGGGAAAACTTTTCAACTGAGGGGGGGGGAACTGCTTCTGAAATGCTGTCGAATATTTGTTCCAAATGTAATAATAATTGGATTCGGTTGGACAATAATAATCATAACAATAATAATAATAATGTAATGCAAATGTAATTAGATTCGTGGGGGAGAAAATTCATCTATGAGAATCATCTTGGTTTATATGTTTAAGATTAATTAATTAAGTGCCAGTTTAGTAATGAATTTTGGTATGGTGCAGAAATTTTCAACTACTTAATCACAATTAAAAACATAAAATAGTAAAAATTGTACTACTTAACAATGGTAAGTAAAAGTTTTACCATTTTATATATGTATTTTACACTGTGTTGAAAATGGCCACACGAACACTATTCAAGAATCTTGGAATTACTTAAATTACTTGGAAACGAGGGAAAAAATATATTTTTAAAAATCCAGTTCTGGTGTTGCAGTACACTGTAATGTGAAATTATTATTAGAACTACAAATTTTGTTGTACTACCATGAGCAAAATAAATGACGCGTCTCTTTATTTTGAAGTTTTTTGAAAATATCTCCGTTTTCTTTATATGTTCGAAATTTCGGAAGGTTTCCCCAGCAGGACAGGTTAATAACAAACCCGTTTTTAATATTTGTGTTAGATATTAGCTTAATATAAAGAAATTAGAAGCAAAAAACATTAAATCGACAGAAATCTCGAGAATTACCAATTCTGCTAAAGTGGGAAATTTTCAAGAACACGAGGGAATTCTGCAGTTCAACACGAAGCAGCGACATCTATGTCATTGAGAGAAATGTGGATTAAATCTACAAACTAAACTTTTAACGAATATTTCTAGTATGTCTTATTATATGCATTATCTGCAAACTCCAAATATATGAATATATGCTAAGTATTAACATAAAGATAGAGCAAATAGTGGAAATTATCTATGGAAAAGGACGAATTGGTAGGACGATCGTAATGAAATATCGTCTTTACCGGAACAGGCTCAGTTGACGTAAAAAGCAAATAGCTCAGTTAGTTAAAACAACGAGTCTGTATGCTGAAGGTAGCGGGTTCGATCCTGTGGAAGTGCCGTTATCATTTTTATCACTACACTACGGTTATTTTTTTATTTTTTTATTTGGGAAAGAATCAAATTGTAACGTATGTGTAAAACTCATGACGATACCAAAAAAAGAAAAAATGCTGTTGTCGCACTTGCATTAGCATCCCTAATTTTGTTTGCAAACAGTTTCGTAATTATTTCCCATGTGCTCACTGCTCACCATATGCTCGCTGGCGCATAACGAATGTTTCCCAGTAAATGTTAATTCTAATTTGGAGAATTTTATAAAGTTTCACAATATTTCTCACTACATAGTCTTCTATCTACGTGTTTGGATATTTTGTTAACAGATTTCCCTATTAAATGTTTAATTTTCCCTAGATGTTTAATTACGGAAAAGTTTTACAATGTATTTGTATTGAATTGAAATTGTTTTGAATTTACTACATAAGGTAAGTAGATCGAAGGAGGAGAACTCAAGTAATTGATATTCTACGTAAAAGCAACCTATTGTAGAATGATGATGCTTCTTACCTTCAGCACATAATCTTTACGTTAGAGAGTCAGAGAGAGAAAAATCCTGGTTTTTCCTCCTCTATGACCACCCATCTTAAACCTCTACATATCATTGTTCGTCTCACAAAATTTCGGTGCTCCAAAAACATTCAAATAATAATAATAATAATAATAATAATAATAATAATAATAATAATAATAATAATAATAATAATAATAATAATAATAATAATAATAATGAATATGCCATCCTTACATAATGTAGGATATCTTAGTTTCCTAGTTTAAATCTTAAATATCTTAGTTTAAAATGCTTTCTTTAGTACTTATTTGAGCAACCATGTAGGAGGGGGTACGACTTTTTATTTTGCCCCTCTCATTTCAGTAGCCTTCCAACAGAAAGTAATTTTTGATAAGCAGGACAGACAAAATGAATAAGAAATATATTTACAGCATCCTTTCCCCTTTCATGATTGGAATATCACGTAATATTTTTTATTCTACGAAAGATGGCTTTGTGCGGTTAGGGGTAGGTAACTAAAAAAATACCTAATATATAGCGCCCCTTGATTGTAATATTACCGCTTCTTTATTTGTACGAGGGAGCCCCTACACAATCAAGGGTGACAAAAAGAATAGGAAGAGTGTCTATTGATTCCAGTGGTGGATCCAGCACGAACTCCTGGGGGAGGGGAGGGGAAGTGAAACATTCTTTTGATGATGTGAAGCTGTCACAAATTACCAGTTAACTAAACTAAACAATACTGGGGGGAACTGGAACCCAGCCAGTTTAAATTGATGTAAAAGTTTAATTTTTGGATTCATATTAAAGTTTTGGTTTCAAATGAGAATTTCAGTCCAAGTGGTCAATGATCAAATCTCGTGGGGCTCTTCAGTGTAGGCTAATACGGCCCTCTTATGAGAAAAGGCAAAATTATTAACATGTTTATAACTTTCGAATTTTTCGTCTATTTTAAAGAAATATTTTGCTTCGTATTAAAGTGTTGGTTCCAAATGACAAACTCAGTCCGAGTGGACAATGATCAAATCTCCGGGGGGGTCTTCAGTATAGGGGGCTACGGCTCCCTTATGGGAAAAGGCAAAAATATGAAAATGCTTATAACTTCCGAATTTTCCGTCTATTTTAAAGAAATTATTGGCTTCATATTAAAGTCTTGGCTTCAAATGACAATTTCAGTCCGTGTGGACAATGATCAAATCTCGGAGGGCTCTTCGGTGTAGGGGTTTCGGCTTCTTTATGGGACAAGATTCACGTAGTTGATATTGCAAAATTGTTTTGTATATATAAGTGGAAACTTGCACCGTTTGGTTAATTTTACCTCTTATGTTTTGCAGATTCATATTCCAAGCAATAGTTACTTCGCAGAGCTAAAAGAAGGCACTTACTAGTTTCATTAAAATGAAATGTCTTTTATGAGAGGAGCAGACGAACGAACAGGCACCCAAACGTTGGTTGAGTCGTACGGTTGAAACTCGTTAAGTTCGCTTCAATTATTATTATTATTATTATTATTATTATTATTATTATTATTATTATTATTATTATTATTATTATTAATAATAATAATAATAATAATAATAATAATAATAATAATAATAATAATAATAATAATAAAGCATTGCAGGGACCTTCGGTGCAGGGGGTCCGTGGCTCGATTCCACTTCGTGCCAAGTGAAATTTGAGTTGGACAAATACCGTGTGCATGGGTATGTGTTTTCTTGAGATTTTTCCATTTTCCTCCCACTTTCTTCATTTCACCATATCATTCATCATCATTCTCCCTTAGCGTAGGTGCATAATCGTCCAACGTTAAACTAGATATTGCAATTTCAATAATAATAATAATACAAACTAATTCAACTGAAAGGACTGTATTTTATGTGGACAGCAATTATCATAAATATGCAACCATTATAAAAACAATGCTTTGAGTAGAAAGATAATTCTTCCCAAGTGTTAACGAATGCGCACGAGATAAGACATGTCTCGAGAAAGAGACAAGATGCGCTTTGTGACATCCAAGATAATACGAGGCAAATGTTTTGGATACGAGATAGCTTGTAAAATGTCTCGTCTTGTCTGGAATGTCTCGAAAACAAAAGTCTAAGTTTTAAAATTATTTTTCAAGATCTATTCTCTCAGAAGTAGTTCTCTGCCTTAAAATTAATAACGACATTTGTGATTTAAAAAAAGATAAACAATGCATAAAGTTAATAGTTAACTTTTCGAAAAGAAGCTTCATTAAGGGTGAACCTGAAAGATGTCCACAAACTTCGGGAGGTGATTCGTGACATCAAAAGGAGACAAATGGTCCTCTTGCAGTTTTCGAATTCAGCTTCGTTGTCGAGATACAGGGTTGCCAAATGGTCGTGTTTGAGAAACTCACTGGGAATAAATTCAAGTCCAAGAATAAACTACTACTCATATATTTTTCAGGTCAATTGACTTATACCATGTTGTAAGGTCAAATATTTATTTATGAAGTGTGTACAAAATTCGCCAGGGTCTTTTCTGAGAAAATCGTTGAGAAAAAGTCACCTCCAAGAATAAACTACCCCTCGTAAATTTTTCTAAGAGAAATATCTGATACTGCAATATAGGGTTGTTAATTAAATATTGATTAATGAAAAATAAACAAAATTGTTAAAACCATTTTTGAGAAAATAGCGTTTTTCGATTTTCGGCTGTTTGTAAACCACACTTATTTTAGGTGGTAGGAAAAAATGGAAAAGCTCCTGTAAGAATACTAAGTAAACCCTAAGTTTAAAATTTGGTGTAGATAAGTTGAACAGTATGGCCTCTAGGCGAGTGCATATAAAAGTGTGCCGAACGGACGGACCGGAAGAACGGGTGTCGAAAAGTTACATTTTCGGTATGTAGACGCCATGAAACATGTAAATCCGTTGAAATCTGAATTTGATATTATTTTCACAATCACTATATTTTCTTCTCTCTTTTGTCGCTCGAAAAAGAAAAGCCTGAGTTTACCACAAAAAGCTAGGGAGTTTCTCAAAAAATATTCAATTACAGGGCCACCGCACTAAACTTTTTCAATTCAATTTCTTAACTGTGTTAGGCCGCAGTTGTTACTGAAGTGTGTATTTGGATAATACGAATAAAATTATCGTATTATTCAAATACATCGAATGTCAGATTATCGAATAAAAAACTTCGATTGAAGAAAATCCATACTACAAAACTAACTCACATTTTGAGCACATTTTCATTAGACATATAATAGACCAATTAATGCAATCATTGTTTATGAAATATGAAAAAAATCAAATTAGTCACTTTGGGAAAGTCGTTCAGAAAGAACACGTCAGGAGTAACCTACCTCTTGTGAATTGTTTCGAACAATGAGTTAAGATATACTTTTGGTTATTAATGAAATATTTATTTGCGAAATTTGAACCAAATCGCCTGTCGTTCGAGAAAATTGTCGGGGAAAAAACCTTGACCCCAAAAATAAACTATCCGTTGTAATTGTTTTTCATAGAAATGACTTATACTAAAATATAGGGTTATTAATGAAATACTTATTTATGAATTATCAATAAAATTGTCCGAGTAATTTTTGAGAAAATCGTGAGGGAAAAATAACTCCCCAAATAAACTATCTCTTGAGGATTCTTTCAGGGTAAGCGAGTTATTCCATATTACTAGGTTTTTAATGAAATATTTATTTCTGAGTATGAACAAAATTGCTTGACTCATTTTTGAGAAAACCGTGGAGGAAAAACACCCCCAAGAGTAAACTACCCCTCGCATATTTTTTCAGGACAAACGAGTTTTGCCATATTGTTCGGTTATTAACGAAATATTTATTTTTGAGTCGTTTTTGAGAAAATCGCCCAGACAACACTCCACCAAGAATAAACTACCCCTCGCATTTTTTTAGGACAAACGAGTTATGCCATATTGATAAGTTATTAATGAAATCTTTATTTATGAAATATGAACGAAAACATTTGAGTCCATTTTGAGAAAATCACTGAGAAAAAACTCACCCCCTTAGTATAAACTACCCCTTGTAGATTTTTCTCAGATAAATGCCTTATACCACAAAATAGGGTTGCTAATTAAATATTGATTTATAAAAAAAGAAAGAAAACAAGATTGTTAGAGCCAGTTATGAGAAAATATCTTTTTTTATTTTCATCGTACAGGAAACTACCCTTGTTTTGGGAGTAGGAGGGAAATAAAAAAACTATAGGAAATACTATGAAAATCTTAAACTAAAATTTGGTGCAGATAAGTTGAACATACCGTAAATTTTTCAACTAATTTACGGTATGTTCAAGTATGGCTTCTAGGCGAGGTATGGCTTCAGGTATGGCTTCTAGGCGAGATCACAGAAAAGTGTAGCGAACGGACGGACGAACTGATGGACATGTATCGAAAAATAACTTTTTCGGTGTTAGGGGCTATAATACGTGTAAATTCGTTGAAATCTCAAATTTGATTTTTTTTCGAACACCATACTTTCTTCTCTCATTTGTCACTTCAAAGTAAAAGGAACTCAGAACTACATATAAAAGACACCTACTTTTACACATAGACATTTATTGATTTAAAACTGTTTTAGTTTGTGTCATTTCACTTCCAATTGAAAGGTTTTACAATGATTAACGGCATACCAATGACGAGACGGAAGTTTTCAGGAAGTAAATGCATTCAGAAGTCTAGACTGCATTACAGCCTGTTTTTATTTATGCAATTGTTAACAGCTGTAATTTCGTCCAAACGCTACATGAAATAATTTTTGGTTGACGTCATTGTATTACTATTTTAGTATTGTTCTCTTCAGACTTGGTTGAAGTTTTGTCTTAACGGTTATACATTTTTTCT
The DNA here is from genome assembly GCF_964235325.1 of Thermobia domestica. Taxonomy (NCBI): domain Eukaryota; kingdom Metazoa; phylum Arthropoda; class Insecta; order Zygentoma; family Lepismatidae; genus Thermobia; species Thermobia domestica. The sequence goes on from NC_137463.1 coordinate 77,231,744, forward strand.
TTCTTATTTCATCGTTACACATAAGAACAAAATGTTATGGTGAGTGGATAGATTCGAACCTACGAACATTGAGTTTATATTCTTCCAACACTTTACCAATGGACCAAGCTTTGTCTTCACGTTAACGCCCGGTTACAGGGTTTACTACGATTTAATAAAATGGCTGGCTGTTAGAATTCCCTGCTCACATATTTCGATAAATAATTTTCATTGCTTCGTAGATACGTAGAGCAATGTTTAGATACACATTTTAGGAGAGTGAATTTTGGTGTATATAATAATTTCATGCCAGGTAAAAGCTAGATAAGTTTTGATAAAATGTTTCATATGTAGTTCTCAATAATAAGCTTGCTGTTCGGTGTGGAGTTCCAAGGTTCAGCATTGCCTAGCAGTTTTTGCTATTAATATCCCTTCTAACAATATTGGCAGTGGACAAAAGTTAGCCCGTGTTGAAGCTTTTTGCTCTTAATTTAGTTATTTTACTTATTTAAGGAATATATTGAAAATTGTCAGCAGGCACGTATGCAGTAATTTATTTCGGGAGAAGTCCGACTTCAATATTAGGATAAATTATAATAAAATTTAAAAGATAATCCTTAAATTTAGGCTAAATTTACAGAGAAGTTGGGATTTCAGAGGGGAGTCCGGACCACCTGGACCCACCCCTAAATGCGTCCTTGTTTGTCAGTAACGTTTCCTCATTTTGAAACCCTCAAAAACGTCGGATATATAAAGGAAAACGAGTTATTTTCGATAAAATATCACTTGAGAAGACGCGACAGTTTTATTGCACATGGTGGTATCCCAAGTTCACAAGGGCAAGAATTCATTAATTTTGATTCTCTGTCATTGTGCTCTATCGAAAGGTTAGGTTTGTAACATATTACTCCTACGAACAAGCATGACTGGCAGATAGGAATACTGAACACAACTCCAGAGAAATGCATGCTGAACTTACGTTTATAGCTACGCTTTGGTGATTTGCCCTCAAGGTCAATCGAGTGGTAATTCAGTTCCGTCCCTGCTCTTAAGCCATGTTCGTATTACTTCGAACAGTTTTGATAATGAAAAGCATGCCTTTTAATATAACAGACTTCTTTCGCGTAAGAAATCGAAACTCAGTTGGTCAGAGCAACTAGTCTGTAAGATTTAGGTTGTTAGTTAGTTAGGAGCCCAGTACGAGTAAGGGTTTTTATTACTATTGTTTTTATCTTTTTTATGTGAGGAAAAATCAAATTGTGACATCGCGATATCAAATGTATTTGATTAGGTAGCTTTGTCTTAGCTAAACTTTAAACATCAGTAACCGTCGAAATTATTTCACCAACTGATCACTTACTGAACATTTCAAACACGTCAAACCAGTGGCATAACATGAAGGTTAACCTCTCCTCCACAGTCCTTAGTTATGCGTCCGTACTTTCAAGGCGGACTAAGGGCCGGGCGACTGCCCGGGGCCCCAGAGAAAGAGGGGCACCAAAACGAGCCTCAAAAAGTAAATTTTATAATGTGCTTTCTACTGACGTTTTTGGTTTATATTCTTGTAAAGTAGTGGCAATTATATGATCTTTTTCCATTTCACTATGGAAGAAGAGAGTTTCATAGTACTAAGGGGGCTGTATCGAAAAATTGAGAGATGGCATGTAGAATAAAGAGTGCCGGGAATTAAGTATTGTTTGTTTGTTTGCTTGAGTTTAGCGTTCCACGGTTATGCCTTAATGGGCAAGGGAGATGTGGATACTAATTATAGTGGAATCCGAACCACTTTTATCGTTCAACAGTAATCCACCGGGAATTGGACATGGTACCACAGAAGGCAGGCGTGCTAGCCACTAGACCAGGGGGGTGGAGTTGGTATTGTTTATAGCGGGCCATATTCTTTGTGAACTTTTCCTAGGTAATGGATTTCTTTTTGAAAATGGGTTTAAAACAGGGGCGTCATTTAGGGAGGGCAGGGAGGGGCATTTGCCCCCCGTGAGTTTGAGATGTATATAGATTTTATCATTAGAATAGTAGTAAATCAGTGAAAAACGCGAAATTTTACTTATATCAAGAGGTCTTGCCCCCCCCCCCCAAAGCAAAATCTGAAATGACGCTCCTGGTTTAAACTATTAAAAACACTATGATAAAATGTAAAATATAGGCTACTACTAGGGGAAGGGCGCCAAAAAGTCACTTTGCCCGTGTGAAAATTTGGCCTGCTCCGCCCTTGCGTACTTTCTGTATATTTTTTGGCCTTGCAGCTTGTGCGGTCCCCACGCCACATTGTTGCGGGGGCGCTATTTACGCGTACCCTTCGAACGTAATTCAATAACTGTTTAAGAAATTCTACCATCAGCGTGAAAACGGGAATATATTTTTCTAATAGTCCCATAGAACTTTCACTCAGAATGCCAGATGCAATTTTTCAGAGTGGGCTCTGGCTAAGTAGAAGGAAGATCTGTTTCCTAAGTAAGTTCCTTTCAGAAAGTTTGCTATTTCTTTAACAGTGATGTAAATAAATATACTTATCGTTATTAGCTCGACACCAAACCATCCTGGACAAGTCCCTCTAGAACAATGATCGGCAAAAGTTATTCTGCATAATTTTATAAGCGACTCAAGGGTGAAACACTTGTTAACGAAAGCAATGTTGTGTATATACTGCCTTGTTTCTGACAAAATATAAAGTCTTTTGTAATCTTTAGACACTTTTCTATTCTTTTTGTCACCCTTGGTTGTGTAGGGAAGCCTCGAACAAATAAAGAAGAGGTAATATTACAGATAAGGGGCGCTATAAATATATTAGGTATTTCTTTTGTTACCTAACCATAACGGCCTAGGGTCGTCTTCAGTAGAATAAAAAATGCTACGTGATATTACATTCACGAAGGAGGAAAGGATGCTCTAAATATATTTCTTATTCATTTTGTCTGCCCTGCTTCTCAGAAATTATATACCTTCTGTTGGAGGGTGGTGAAAAGAGAGGTGGGGAAATAAAACGTCGTGCCCCCTCATACATTTTAAATTTTGTGACGTGGTTGCTCAAATTATTACTAAAGAAAGCACTTTAAACTAAGATGTGTAAAGTTACAACATTATGTAAGGGTGGCATATTCATTAATAATAATAATAATAATAATAATAATAATAATAATAATAATAATAATAATAATAATAATAATAATAAATATGAATGTGTTTGGAGAGCCGAAATTATGTGAGACGAACAATGATATGTAGAGGTTTAAGATGGGTGGTCATAGAGGAGAAAAAACCAGGATTTTTCTCTCTCTGACTCTCTAACGTTAAGATTATGTGTTGAAGGTAAGAAGCATCATCATTCTACAATAGGTTGCTTTTACGTAGAATATCTATTACTTGAGCTCCCCTCCTTCGGGCAACTTTGCTTATGTAGTAAATTGAAAACAATTTCAATTTAAAACAAATATATATAGAGAAAATTAAACATTTAATAGGGAAATCTGTTATCAAAATATCCAAACACATAGATAGAAGACTATGTAGTGAGAAACATTGTGAAACTATAAAATTCTCCAAATTAGAATTAACATTTACTGGAAAACATTCATTATGCATCAGTGAACACAGGGGAAATAATTACAAATGTTTGCAAACAAAAATTAGAGACACTAATGCAAATGCGACGATATTTTCTCTCTTTTTTTTTGGTATCGTCATGAGTTTTACACATATGTTACAATTTGATTCTTTCCCAAATAAAAAATAAATAAAATAACCTTAGTGATAAAAATGACAACAGTACTTCCACGGGATTCGAACCGTCTACCTTCGGTATACAAACTCGTTGCTTTACCTAACTCAGCTATTTGCTCTCTTACGTAAGCTGAACCTGTTCTACAGTAAAGACGATTTTTCATTACGATTGGGCTAACAATTCGTCTTTTTCCATAGGTAATTTCCACTATTTGCACTATCTATACGTTAATACTTAGCATAGATTCATATATTTGGAGTTCGCTGATAATGCATATAATAAGACATACTAGAAATATTTCGTTAAAATTTTCGTTTGTAGATCTAATCCACGCTTCTCTCAATGACATAGATGTCGCTGCTTCGTGTTGAACTGCAGAATTCCCTCGCGATCTTGAAAATTTCCCACTTTAGCAGAGTTGGTAATTCTCGAGATTTCTGTCAATTTAATGTTTTTTGCTTCTAATTTCTTTATTTTAAGCTAATATCTAACACAAATATTAAAAACGGGTTTGTTATTAACCTGTCCTGCTGGGGAAACCTTCCGAAATTTCGAACATATAAAGAAAACGGAGATATTTTCAAAAAACTTCAAAATAAAGAGACGCGTCATTTATTTTGCTCATGGTAGTACATTGTAGTGCAAAGTAAACTTAAACATTATAAAACGCTACATAATCAACTAAACAATAAGAAAATACCTATATATTTTTCTACTTACTTGACTTCGTGCCAGAAATGGAAAGATGGAATTTTCACCAAAGACTTCATAAAATTACACCTAAGTATATCCAGATGGTTGTTACATTCACCTCTGTTTCTAATGTCATTATTTTTACTTCACTTCACACTGATAAAGTATGACACAATTAATAAGGAATAATTCAAATTTATATTGAATTTTAAGTGCTATTTTTTAATATAAAGAATTGGTTATGTAACGCTTAGCATTTTCACTTACTTGATTCTAGATTTATTTCTTTTCAAAATTGACCGAAAGTTGCTTTCCTTTCGCTTGTCTTTGATATAAATTCTCTTACAATGGTGTTTAAAATGTAACTTTGAAGTCTGGTCGTTATGCACATACAACAACAGCAGCTTAGACAATCTTTCCTGCATCATGGACGTCCTCAAGTATATCTTTAGACGACGCAAAGTGCTGAATGATCTTTCGTAAGATGCTGGAGAAACTAACACAGTGAGAACGAGAGTCCCTAGACGAACAACTTGGTCGAGAAGGCTGCGAATAGTTGGGGTTTCAATACTAATCCTTTTTAGTATGCTGATGGTCGTTAGTGACTCGGTCGTCATCAAAGTAATTGGAAGCAGTGTGAGCTGAGCGTATTATCTATCCAGGTTAAAATCCAAAGCATGAACTCCCAATTCCTGTTTCAAATAATCTCTTGAGAGAGGCTCACCACCACATACAGTTCCTTCACAAAGTATCTTCTTGAGCTTGAGTATGAGTTGTTTGAAGCCTGGCTGATTGAAACGACGCTGCACTTCATTCGGCAGTCAATGATTTTGAAGTACTTTTTCCGAAGATCTGATACAGGTTCTAGAGTAGCTGCTTTAGAATGATTATCAGTCTGTTCCAACCTAGTTGGTGTTTTCTTTTCTCTTGATGAAGTGTGCAATTTGAAGTGCATTCTGTCTGCATTTTCCTTTGCTTCTTTACACATATCAGGGCCGTAACTTGTGGGAGGAGCAGGAGGAGCAACTGCCCCCCAGGGAAGCACCCCTCCGTTCGAGGGAGGCCCACTTTAAGACAAAATTTTCTTGCTCCATATACGATACGAACATGAAATTATAAATGAAGCATCAAACAGGTTCAACACATTACATAAACAAAACAGCTTACAAAAAGTGTAGAAGGCCGAGTTCCTTCTCCTTCATCTGCATATCAAAATGCAGATGATGTGCACATTTGCATATCATTATTTAAATATATTAATTTGTGGTAAAATTAATTGCTTCTTAATTAGCATGCATATTAAATATTATCTTGTTATTATGAATATTAATGGGTAAACACCGAGCGTAATACGGAAGTATTAATACAATATTGCTGTATATTGTATTTATTTATGTATGTTATTTCCTTTATAGGCTATGAATGATTTATTTCTTGCGTGCATCTCATTACTGGGACATTATGTTGTATATATTACATATGTAAATGAAGTGAGATAGTTATTATACTATTCTACATTCCATTAATTAAAGAAGAAATTAAAGCATATTCTATGGATTCTTGTATAGAAGTTAGAACTTTGGGGCGACAAAGCTACATGGACAGAGATTTTTATTCTCGGCGACACTTGTCTGCATCGAGAACTGCATGTGAGGTCTAAGACAACTCACGAGTGAAGAAATCACTGAATGAGCAAGAGAAAATGACGCATTAAGTATAGGATGTATCCTGTTCACTTCCTCTTGTAAAGCATACTGGTATGGATACATTGCTGACTGACGCTCAACATGCTTTGTTGAAAAAGTCGTAAAATTTTTAGCGTCAACATGGTAGATTTTGAATTTTTAAAGGTGCGGTTTTTACACCTTTTAAAAGAATTTCTCGAGTAGCTAGCTCATAGCGTCATTCCACCCCTCTTCACCAAAGTTCGTTACCCCGTCAGCGAGCGGACCTAGGAAATTTTCCCAGGATGCACAGCAGTTTTGAAGTTTTGTATTTTATTTTGATTCATTTTATATGTAAAATATTAATATTAACGTATTACGCTCACTAGTTCTTGGAAAGACCGTTCAAAATTCATGACTATATTTGTCAACGTGTTTCCCTGCGTTCAAGACATTTGGCTCTTGTATATTTTCAAAATTAATAGTAACCTAAGATGTTTTCTTTCTCTCTCTCTTGCAAACATGGCTACTGGAGTTGGTAGCAGACAGTTTTGAGGGAAGCCATAGGAAAAGAGACTTCCTTCTAATACCCAGAGAGATGACAGTTTTGTATATATGTACCAATGTATTCTATATATATTTTTCTTTATTTTTGTACATTTTATTATGTGAAACCACAATGCAATGTGTTGTTTTTAAGTGAAATAGTAAATGTTTACAGGCTAGTGTTATGGACTTCTGTTTTGTTCAGAAGCTTTTTATAGTTACCGCCATCGCAGATAGGGCAGCACCTCGCATAGGTGTCTGGCGAAAATGTGCAGGCAGAAGCTAGGTGCTGTGGTCTGTACATAAGCGACCACCCACGATATGTTGCCTGCGGCATCAAACCCTTTGTGGGAACACTCTAAGAAGAGCGAGTCGGCTATTTTCCTGGAATAGTCGAGTTTAATAACCTTGTTCGTGGCTGAACAGAGGTAGTTGTTGTATAGTCTCGGAAGAGAACACGTCAAGCTATCGCGTGTGAAGTTTAAAATTGACCCAGGAAGGTGAGAGAATCGCTCCCTAGGATTTCCTGTGATTATTATGTATCGACATGTATCGGGTACGGATTCGTACTAGTAAACAGTGCTGATAAATATCTATTTGATTGTGAATTACATCAAGTTTTTTTGAACAGTGTTAACCTTCAAAATTTGAAAACTACATTATGATCAATTATTACTTCTGAACATGATTGTTTCGACCATTAACTTAAATATGGCTAATTTGCTGTATTTGGTCAGCGGTGCTAAGTAGCAGTTATTCTGTCTACAAACTTTCTTATAAGTGCAGTGGCACTTGTCACTAATTCCTATTATGGAATTGGAATTTATGTTTCAAATCTCTATCTGAGAGATTCCTGGCCTGTCACGCTATTACGGCAGTGCCGTCCTTGGACTATAGAACAAGGAGACAAGCAGTTGCTTGGTTTTACTATTATGCTGACGTATCTTATGTCAGTTCCAGCGTACTTGTGACCATTCCGCTAGTCTGCATCGTCACGAACATTTCCCGTTTAGTGGAATGCGAATGTTGGAAACTATATACGTGATTTCCGCCAGGAACTGTGCGTCACCCTTTCTTCTGATGAACAGTGCGTCGTATATGTATATAAATATATATATATATTGATAATTTATAATCTCACGTATAATTTGTGTACTACCATTGTATTGCTATTATTATCCTCCTCTCTGAAAGACAGTCAGAGACAGTGAACTTGAAGTTATGAGGAGTGCGTGTAAAATGTGGTGTGTCTGTTTATCAGATCTTTGAGAGGTCAGACAAACCTCTATTGTTCAAATAATTTTTGTTATATAATTTTTGTTTTTTTTAAAGTGAAAATTTGTGTGTGTATATTTCACTTAAAGTGTGGTGCACCAAAGTATAAAGAAAATGTTTGATAGTCAGTGTGTATAAAAATGGAAGTGTTAAGTGGCTTCTACTTTCATAAATGGTTTACTTAACCAAGAATAAATCTTCATCTATCCAAAGTATTTCCAGGGTGTCTGTTTTCCTGTACGGTGAGTACCTGAATACTAATTCCTATGTTTTGTTTTCAGGAGTGAGAGTCAAGGAAGCATTTCTCCTTGTATTTGTACATCTGACCATCTTCCTGTATGGGGCGCAGGAAGAATTACGCCCAAAGAACTAAAGGGGACACAGTCATGAGTATAGAGAGAAATTAACAGGCTGCTACCTGTTTGGTTTGAAGCCATTAGATTTTTTTTAACCTTTTGTTTATTTTAAAACTCTCTATAAGTTGCTTCAAGACCATGACTGTAGTCCAAGAAAACCCTGAGATCTTCTGTTCATTTTTATTCATGTATTTCATGCTCTACCGACTATAAACGTGGCAGTGGCGGCTTCCACAGGAGATCACCTTTATCTCCAAGTAGGGAAAAACATATGCTAATGCTGTTTATTTGCATTTTATTTATATTTTCTGTATAAATTTAAATATCCCTAGCCACTCCACCGTATATTATCATCTTTATTGTGGTGGTGTACCCAAGGTATGCATAGATTTCTTCTAGAGCTACCTGCACCTCACAAAAGTAAATAAAACAAAAATGAGTCTGGGCCATTTCAGTAAAAAATGTCTACTATTAGGGGCCTTAGAAATAATATTTATTCGTATGGCTTTGAGTTTTGTCAATATTGTCCCCTTAATTAATTTGTCATGTATGGAACGGGCCCAGAAACGTGCGGGACGGCCCACAGGCTTCGGAGCGCCCAGAAAGAGTAAGAAAAAGAAATGGCCTATTTCCGAATTTTGCGGGAGGGCCCAAAACAACTTCTCTAGGGAGCCTAAAATATTAATGCTTCCCCCTCCCCAGGAAAAAAAATCTAAGTTACGGAGCTGTTTCGAATGCATTGTCCGTTCGTAGGTTTCTCAGCGTATTCTTTAGAATTGCTGCTGCTCTTTTAGCTCCAGAAGCAGAAGCTTCAGAATTTTGAAGCACTTTCCCATGTTGTTTGCAAGATACAAAAGCATGTATACTGACTATCAGAGAAACCATAATTTCGAATTTGTTCGTTCTTTTCGAATACCCTTTCAGTATTACTTTTCGATCATCATTTAGACCACTTGTATTATTGACGATTTCTTCCAACGTGATTTGAATTCGTTGTTAGATTGAGTGAGTAGGGTGGGTAGGGTAAAGAGGCAGCAAATATTTTGGATGGTTTTCATTGTTAGTTTTACATGGTTCAAGAACAATGTCGGGTATGTTGTCATTCGTTTTGAAGAATCCAGGATGATGTTACAAACGTCTTTCACTGTGGCCAGTACGTCACACAAAGATTCATATTTTCGTGCTACTTCCTGCAATGCAAGATCTAATGCATGATTACTACAATGAACGTATACTGCTTTTGGATGTTTAGTCAAAACTGTCTTCTGCACACCATTCACTCTTTCTGGCATGTTAGCTGCACCATCATAACACTGGTTGCGTATTTTTTTCTGAATTCAGGTTAAGTTTAATTAGAATTCTAATGTTTCCGATTTTGTGTCATGTGGGGTGATCATTCCCATAAATATTTCTTTTGGGTTTAATAAATCAGAGTCAACAAAACACACACAGAGACAACTGTTCTTTCTTTGAAATATCAGTTGTGGAGTCGGCTATGATTGCATAAAATGGAGACTCTTTAACTTCTGCTACCAAGTCTCTCTGTATTGTATGTGTCATAATCCTCAAAACTTTATTCTGGCAATCAGTACTAAGCCAGTTATCCCGTCGGTTAACCCATTGATTGAGAACTTTCACATCTGTTTTTCTTTCACCCAGGAGTGACATCGAATTAGTCGTATTATGCAAATGCTCATGGATTCCTTGACCACTGCGAGCTAAATATCTAAGAGTACTAATTATTACAAGTAGCGAATGTCTTGTTGTTTATGAACTTGGCCTGAAAGAGGAGTTGAAACACGTGTTCAACGATAGTATTTGTGAAGCTTTGGCGTTTAGACACCGTGGATTCATTCAATTCTTCCAAAATCTATCTGTATATACGTTCGATGAAATTGTAGAGCCAGATGAAAATATAGTGTGAATTATTAGGAATGTAGATTTGAGATAAAATTTGTTTCTAATTAAATTAAATGTTTTAATCAAATTAATGAGTACACATACACAAATGAAGAGCCAAGTTTTTTTTTCCCTGAAAAGAGACCTTCCCCATTAAGGGAACACTTGTTGGAATTTCTTCAAGGGAATAACAATTATATATATGCCTTTGCAGTGTGCGATTTGCAGAAGGATCGAGGATTCTACCCCCTTCTGATCCCATCCTCTGGTTACGAATGATCCATCACAAAAAGGGATGCATTTTTTCTACTCACTATAAAACTTACTGCACTCTGGACATTGTTTGTAAGATCTATAATTTAAATTTATAGAAAATACATGTAAATGCCTTGTTAAGCATTTAAACTGTTATTTTTTTAAAACTTTAAAATCTCGCTCGACCACTCATTTCATATTGGAGACTTGGGTCAGAAATGCGCCCGGTCCCATGTCTCAAAGGGAAAGATGAATCTGGAACAGAATTGTTTTATATTACCATAAAAAGCAAAATTTAGTTCACATAATAACTGTTGTGTGATGTTTTTACAGTCTGAAAGTGGGGGGCAAAACGAATATCTTGCTTTCCATGAAAATTTCAGGTTGCAGCTGCCCTCCTTGCCCCCCTGGGTTACAACGCCCCTGAGCTCGCGCCTCCTTTGCTCGCTCTTCACTGTCTCCAGGTTGGGAAACGCTGTAATAAAATTACTAATATTAATAACAGTGTTCAAAAGGATCCATTACTTTTTATGTTGTTTCAATATAAATATGCAGATTATGAATATAATCATTGTTTAACGTCAAGAAAGCTAAAAGCTTGTGTTCTGATATGAATAAAGCTATATGAGATGAAACGAAAAGGAGTCATATGCATGCAGATGACAATGGATTTTGAAATTAATTATGTAATTGATTTTCCCCATTTGAAATTAATGATGTGGAACAGGGTAGTGTCGGTACAGATTTAATAACGTTAAGACCATATCAAATTCAGTATCTTCCGCATTCATGTCTTTTATGTTGTTTTTTTTTTTTAAATAATATTGAAAGAAATCCATACGTTGGAACAAGGGAGTTGAAAAAAAGATGCGTAAAGATAATGCAGATAAAGTGAGAAAGAGAGAGAAGGATGATAAAACTAAACTCAAAGCTCTTTCTCTACCCCTTCTCCCTTTCTCCCTGTGAGTGTATGTGAACTCACCCCTATACCTCCTTGGCTCCAAAAGTGAAGAGGGAGAAATCTATTGTTCAGTGCAAGCTGTGTATGGCAGATTCTGCACTGCAAGAGACTGGAATAAAGCAACCATGAAATGGGAACCTGATTAATTTTGAATGTCGGGCCTAAAGCTTTTTGCCATGCGTCAAACCGGCTCGAATTTGTCAACTAATTTTTTCTTCCCTTCCTCTTTCTCCTTTGCCTTTTAATATTATTTTTTTGGGTTCTTCCTTTAACGGGGTTTGTCTCCAGTTCACGCCTTTCTCTTTTCTTTCCCCAGTAGGTGTTACGCGAAGGAGAAATGAAAGTGGGAGCGGGAAGAAACTTCCTTATTCTGGCAACCCTGTAAGGTCCCCATGTTACCCCATTCTACCTTATTCTTCTCGCGCTTTTTTTTTATTATTATCATCATCCTATTTAAAAGCACACCCCTTTTTGAACTATACACGAGCCCCTAAAGTTAGTAAGCTTGCGTGCAGGAGTCCAATGAAATATAGATCATCGTATTGTGTTGGGGACATTATCTGCTCATCAATTCAGTTTGCCGCGATACGGGGCTTCGATATGTGCTTAAATTGGCTTTAGCTATTATTCTAAGCTCCATATCTGTCGTGGTTATTACCGAACAAGTTTAACCCACATGGCCCTGTCTTCTGCCTTCCCTTATATACAATAGCCATAATACAACAGGCTTATAATCTATATATATTTGTAGAAAGAGAAAGAGAGAGAGAGTTGTAAATTTAGTGAGACCACCTCAATGCAAGATAAGATTCAATTTGTTCCCCAGATAAAAAAAAAAGACTAATGTTTTGTATAGAAAGATAACTTTCTTTTTTTATGTTGAGCTATAGATATGTCGAAACGTTAGAATAATAGTATCGGTACCTATTCTATTAATCCATTTTTCAACAAAAATATTTAAAAAAGGTATTTTTATTGCTAACAAATGTTAACGTATTTTTGAACAGTCATTCTTCTTATTGAACAATCATTATGTTCAACTTTGTTTGCAAATGTTCAGATTATTGGTTCACAAATAGAGACTTTGACGAGAAAGAAGCGTTGTATTTGTTGAATATTTCTAAATTTAGTTCGGGTATGTAATGTATTCTTGCCTGAATAACACACACATACACCCCCCCACATACACACAAACACACAAGTTCTGTGCACCCTGAGGTATGGATCCTATGTGTTTTGTTTCACAAAATTCAAATTTCAAAAAGGGGCCGCGGTGGCTTAGTGGTAGAGCGTTCACCTCTGGTGCATGGGGTCCCGGGTTCAAACCCTGCTCCCGCTAAGTGAACTTTGTGGTGGACAAACACCGTGTGCGTGGGTTTTCTCGGGGTTCTCCCGTTTCCTCCCACTTTCTTCATTCCACCATTTCATTCATTTCTCATAATCACCGTCTCCTTTAGCCTAACCGGCATAACCGTGGGACGTAAAACTCAAAGATTTCATTTCATTTTTTTTTTCAAATTTCGAAACCCTATAATGATGGATTGAGTCAGTTTCTTTTTATGGACGAAAAACTTCAGCAATTTTGGATAGGGACTATACACGTAGCACAGCCATACAAAAGACAAAAGTGCTCTGATTCGATGTGTCTTGTTACCCCGAATCCAAATTTCGAAACCCCAGGACTGTTAACCGTGTCAATTTTGTTTTATGGGCGAAAAACGTGCGTCCTCCTTACCCAAAATCGATCAAGTTTTTCGTCAATAAAACATAAAACTGATACGGTCAATCGTCCTGGGGTTTCGAAATTTGGATTCTGTGTAACAAAATACATCAAATCATATCATAGTGTCCGGTGCACAGAACTTTTGTATATGTGTGTGGCTGTGAATCAATATTTTTAGTGGATTTCTAAATTTAGTTCATACATATACCATATTATCACGTGAATAACCCATGTCTTTAATCTTGCTGGATTATTTCTAATTTTAGTTCCGCATGTGCCATTGTTTGCGTGTATGAACTGCATCTTCATTTTTTGATTATTTCCAAAATTAGTTAATGCATATTCCGTATTAACGCGTGTATTAGCGCTCTTTATTTCTTGACGAATTACTTTTAATTTTAGTTCGGATTAAGATTAGGTAGTAGATTTCTGGGCTGTCGGTATCTATGGCCATATTAGCCCGTCACATATGAGGGGTGACGTCCCTCGGTGATCACAGTGTCCGAAGAAAGGAAAGGAAGAAAACGGCTTGGGATCTTTGTTAAATACCATCCCGGTATTTGCCTGGTGTGATTAAGGAAAACCTCACGCAGAATGGCTGACCTGAAGAAGCTTTTACACTTTTTCGACCGAGTGTCGTCATCGGGAAACGAATCCGGAATCGCCCACACCAGAGACGAGAGCGTTAGTAAGTACGCCATGTGAGGCCAATAGTTTTAGTTCGGGTATGTTTCATACATTCTCCTATAAAATAGAGTATGGTACATTTTTGTTTAGATTTTCAGGAAAAAAGAACACATTTGTGTGTACAAGCTGTGACTGGCCTTTAGGTAACATTTAACTCTTTGCTACAGCTGAAAAAGTAATCACTATTTCTCAATTTGCACAAAATTTCTCAATTTGCACAAAGCAGATAAGGATGACACTCATGCAACAGGGAATGAACTATGTATTAGCAACAAAAGTTATAAAAATTGTTATTTTTCTCGTATCTCAAATATAATATAGAAAGCCTATAAAAGAATAGGTGGATCCAAAACATATGATTCTGTTGCAACCCAATCCTCTGCAGTGGAAACCCCGATGCCGGGGAATAGTCAGTAGAAGTAGCCTGCAGCTCGAACCCAACCGGTTGGTGGAAACATGGCATTTCCTTGGTAAGTGGCACATTGAAATTCGGCTCAATATAAATGAATCAACCAGTGCACAGTTGTATCTTATGTTTACAAGTGTAGGTTTACTAGTGTAAAGTTATTACAAGTGCTTTACGACGGTTAAAATAAGTGAGTGCGTATGAAAGATTACTGTATTACACACTATCTTCCGCCGGCGAAGTATTTCTACACAGTATACAAAAGTTGTATTGTGCGGTGAAATTAAGAGATGACAAATTAACAATGCATGAAGCAAAGGCAAACAGAATACACATTGTAACGGAGAGGTCTGTTACATTGTAAACGGTCAGAACAATGATTCGATTGTGATCAACTTCCAGGACGGTTTCGTAAACTACTTTTCCACGTGAAGGGTGTTGTTACTCGTACGGCGATTTAGATGGGAGTGATTCATCATTATTTTCTCAGATCAATTGTTCGCAAGCACCCAGCAAATATTCAATACACATGGTGTCCATCAATAGACAAATGCTGTCACATAAAGGACAGTGCAGGATCTCGTGAGTTAGGGCTACCATATTTTGAAATGTCAATGTGATTACTATGCTTCGGATTTTTAGGTTCCAAAAAATTCAAATTAGAATTTTAAAAAGTGCATTTTAGGATTTTATAGGTTTTTAAAAACGCCGTTTAGGATTTTTAGCGTTATATTACTGAAAACGGAATATTATTACACTTTAAACACTTTGTTGGCTATTTCATACTTAAATGGTAACCTTAATTTAGTAAGCTTTATGCTAACCAGTCTTCTGCGTAATAAAAATAATAAAACTCGTCTTACCTTGGACTTTTTTTGATAGCTGAAATATAGTTTAACATATGTATGGCCTGTCGTACTATAGTCGCAGACTTAAACTCACCTGCTTGGCAAAAGATGACTTTGCCATCAGTTGTGAAGTTGTTGTCCGATACTATCCATTCTCGAATTAGAGCACTTTCGGATGATTTTTGTTTCGGCACGATCTTTCCTTTTCAATTCCAATCTTCAATGTTAAGAGAACTCGTACAAATTTGATATGATCCAAATGCAATCCCAATAAACACACTTCCTTCTCCTTTCTTACAAGGTTAGAAAACTGACACAATGTCCATTGCTGACAGGGAGACAGGGTTGCCACACTCGAGACTTGCGATGATGCCAAAAATGGGTCTGAATTATGCTAGATTTTTATAAATTATGCCAGATTTTGAAATTATCTTTCCGAGCTTATTTTAAAGACCCGCTCTTACTTATCTTCATCATTTTAAAAGTATTCGTGTACAAAACTAATATGACACTATCACGAGTGATAATGAAATAAATTGATAAATGACGTATCATTATATCTATATATCTATGTCTCTCTCTCTCTCTTTATATATATATATATATATATATAGGAGTGAGTATGTGTAACAAACTCCGGAATTACTCCAAAAACCGCTCCTGGAGAACACTTTTCTCAGAAAACTTGCCTTATTAACAGCCTGAAGGAACATTTGTGCAAATTTCAGAGTTTTCATGCCGAACTATTACAGAGACCTGGTGAACAGTAAAAAAAGGGAAAAAAAGAAAAACGGAGATTATGAAGGAACGGATCTACTGTACAAAATAGAATAAATGACATCTCATTTGGTTTTCTATCATCCCGCAGTCCAACCCAATACTGAAACACAAGAGAGGGATTTCTGTTTTTAAAAGAGATAACTTTCCTAGCTAAGACTTTACATTGTGAACATTATATTAGTGAAAGTTATACAAATAAAACTTAATATACATATTACTAAGTATTAAGTTCCCCCATTGCTATGTAGTTAGCGTAGGAGTCTATACTACATGTCTTCGGCAACCGGTGTTTGATTCCCGGTAGGAGCTCATGTGTTTCAAATCCCACGTTAAGCTGTAGGTTCAGATCTTATAGAGCTTTACTCCTGAAAGGGACGCTAAACTATCATTTAAATTAATATTACTAAATATTAAAGAATAATGACGTGACCAAGATGACGTGAATTTGGCAGCCATCAGATCCGTTTGATATTTTCACTTAATTCAGTGGATATTATTACAACAATTATAAGACACAAGTGTATAAATTCCGAATTAAGCACATACAAACACGGACATATACTCAAATATGTACACTTCAAGGCTATTTACATATGGTGAACTACGCTGCTTCAAGTACAGTTCAATCAAATTTCCATCATCTTCTTCCCATTTGTCTGCATTATTTCATTCACCGACAGATTTATCATATATATATTTGCACTTATTGTTGCTTTTAGCATTTTGGGAGAGGTTTCAGGTTTTTTTCCTTAGCAAAAGAGTCGGTTCTATGTATTGAAAAGAGGACAGAGGAGGAAGGGCGAATTTATATTTTATGAATGGATAACATTTTGAGAAATATATACAAAACATGTTGCTTCCGACACAGCTCTGAAACATTTCTTTCAGCGGTGTATTGCTAGCTGTCCCCTGACGCTTATATCCCCTCCCATCTCAAGTTGTAAAGTAAAAAGGGACAAACATCCCAGATAACCAAACATTCAGGTTTCAGTTGACAGTGTAAAACTATGGGTAAGTAAACATCTTTTGCAGAGTCACGTTTTGCTATTTTTGAACATTTCTGTGAATTCAACAATACAACATGGAAATACTGACTGGTTTTATTGCTCCAACCATCGCTTCAACTAAAAAAGATAATTCCCGATGCTCCTTGAATCATCTAAATTTTTCTTTTTCTGTTCTCCAGAGGAGAGAATGAAATTATGCTAGATTTGGCCAAGATGCTAAAGTCAAGATGCTAGATGCTAAATGCATGTGAATTATGCTAGATCTAGCACCAAGATGCTAGATGTGGCTTCACTGCAGGGAGAAGAGATCAACGCCATCAGCTTGAACTTTCTATCGAATGACCGCGCACCTGTTGTTGCTAAAAATAAACTTGCTGCCCCGCTTATTCACAATCGCAGCCGCAAATTACAAAGAAACATGCTGTGTGAAGGAAACCTTGCTATTGCATTGCTGAAAACTGGTTGACTACGTGTTTGAAAGTATTTTTCAGGTTAAAAATAACTATAAAGAATCATTTAGGACGTTATAGGTTCTAAAAGCTAATTTAGGATTTTTTAGGTCCTAACCCCCAATTAGGACATTTTAGGTCCTATAAAACTAATATAGTTCTACTTATAGCAACTTGAAATGTAAAGAAAACACGGTTTTTTTGCATTCACTATACAGGAATAAAATAGATTCGAACCTAAGAATCCGGAGCCTAGTGATTACACACAACTGTCTGCTCGTCATATAAACATTGACTTTCGATACAAAATGATGAGTTTTATCTTTTCCTTTCAAGTTTGCTTTTAAAACATCATGAAAAATATATTGAAACTTATGAAAGTTAAAATATACAAAAGTACTTACAAGGTGGCCATAAAGTCCCATTAATCTTTGATAAATGCTAATGTAAGTTTTCTCGTTACTCCTTGATAAATGTAAGGTTTTCCAATGTTTCAGATTGTGTGGATGACTGATACTTCCAGTTATAATATTGAAGAATATGTTATTACAAACCTCGGCAAAGTGATCTTTACCGATGAGTGTGCAATTTAGAGGAACTCCTGCACGCAATGTGGTCTTTTGGTCAGGACAATCCACACCTTTATGAAGAGTTGGAACAGAATCCCCCGCATACAACGATATGGGCAGGCGTGGACAGCAGACACGTGTTTGGGCCGTTCTTTTTCGACGATGTTGTGAATCACCAGCGATGCCTGCACATGTTGCAGAACTGTTTTTTTTTTTCTCTCTCTCTTGGAGGAGCATGGAATCAAAGGGACATATTGGTTTTAACATGATAGGACATCTGCTCAATATCCCCTCGTCGTACGTGAATATCTTACGGAAGTCTTTCCTGGGCGATGGACTGGTCGTGGTAGTCCGGATCTGCCCTCGTCACTTGCCTGGCCACCACGAAGCCCAAACCTCACCACCTGTGATAATGCGCTATGGGGGTTCATAAAGAGCATCGTTGCACAAAACCTTTACGATAAAGCTGCTGAACCGACAGAAGCTGTGAAACAAGCTTTCACTCAAGCTACGCCTGCAATGCTCCGCAAAATATATCACAGAACCTGGCGGTGTGTTATCCTTAGTCATGAGAATGATGGTCGACAGACTGACCCTTTGGACACCTAATGTTTCCTATCTCCTAAAAACTTCTAGAAAGCATTGTTGTTCATGTTATTCAGTTCTTTTCCTGTAGTTATTTAATTATGTTTAGTGGTTTATATTACTTATTTTCAGGGACAACGCGAATTTGTGGCCACACTGTACACAGAATCATGCTAACTTCGCCTATCCATGTTTTTCAATAGATCTAGTCTCTCTTAACAATTTCTTCCGTGAATACAGATAACCATACAGATATTTTTACATTTGAAATATGTGAAATTGAATTAACAATACATTTGGGCCAGAAAATACAAAACAAATCAGGGAATTTCGGAAAACGTGTGTGGACGGAAATCTTTATTCTCACATCCCGGAATTTTCCGCATAAATGCTGATATATACTGCTTGACAATTGCTAAGGAACAACTGATTTATGGCACGTAGCATTCCCGGCAGCCGACCAGTTGCAGTCAAATGCAATGCAGAGGG
This sequence comes from Thermobia domestica, assembly GCF_964235325.1. Taxonomy (NCBI): domain Eukaryota; kingdom Metazoa; phylum Arthropoda; class Insecta; order Zygentoma; family Lepismatidae; genus Thermobia; species Thermobia domestica. The sequence continues at coordinate 77,250,654 of NC_137463.1, forward strand.
CGTAGTTGAGCAAAACCTGTTATCTGTATAAGGGGCAGAGCACGAATGCTTTGTATTCAGTCCAAAGTGCATGGAGTGAGATGCTGGACGTAGATAGCGCCGTAGGTGGTGGAACTCAGTTCTGTGAAATTCAGTGTGGTGGGGCAATAATTAAGTTCAAAATGGCTTTAACATACGATCATGGATGTGTTGTTTGATGGCTAGAAGCTGGTCAAAATGTCACTACTATCGCGACAGTTATGGGAGTGTCAAAAAGTGTCATCTCGCGATTGCAAAAAGGCCGCGGAAGGTGAAAACGCGATGTGAAAGCATACCGGCAGTCGTCGGAGGAAGACCACACCTCAAGACGATCAATATGTACCCCTAGTGGCGAAAAGGAACAGACAACGCACTCCGCGTCAGATAGCTGCAGACTTTGCAACCGCTACCTGTGCACATATAGCTGCCAGAACCATTTTGCGGTGCAATCAGGTTTGTTTGTATGCAACAAAACTTGTTAAATATATCCCACTTCAACTACGCCATAGTCGCGAACGATTACAGTGCTGTCAGGAACATGTTGGGTGGGACCAGCAACAGTGGTCCAGAATGATGTTCTTGGATGAATCCCGTTTAACTGTGACAAGTGATTCTGGCCACCAGCTACTATGGAGCAAGCGGGAAACACGTTATGCACAACATAATTATGAACGTGATCGCTATGACTTGGGCGTGATGGTGTTGGCAAGTATTATATACAATAGCAGAACCGCGCTTCACATCTTTGAACGAGGTAGCATGACATTGCAGCGGTACTGCAGAGGGATTCTTCTGAATCCTGTTCGTCGTTTTCAGGGTGTGGTAGGTCCAGACTTTCTGTTTATGGACTACAATGCGCGCCTACACAGGGCCGCTGAAGTATCGGAAACACTTCAACATGAAGATATTACACGTATGCAATGGACTACTTACTCTTCGGACCTTAATCCGATTAAGCATGCCTAAGATGTCCTTGCTAGACATGTTTCTCAGCGAAGTCTCCCTCCCCGAACCGTGCAAGAACTGGCAAGTATCTTGCTAGAAGAGTGAGACAATATCCTCCAAGGACTCCGCATTAATTTAGTACATAGTATGAAGAACAGGTGCAGAATGTGCATTAGTGTCCGAGGAAGTCATACACCTTACTGAGGTACTCATATCTGTGTCCTTCTGGCGGAAAGATCCATTTCGCGTGGCTGTTTATACATGCTCCAAAGAGTACCCTTTTCTTTTTTCGTTTTCTTCTTTCCATGTGGCTCGATCTGTATCATATTCCATTAGAATAATAGCACGCTGTCTATACTGCATTGTACTGCATTTCATTTCGTCCTTCAATGTCTATTCTGAATTATTCCGAAAAATGGCACTGTTCCTTAGCATTTGTCAAGCAGTGTGTGACAACACTACCATGAGTTCCATTATGGTACCTTTTCTTTTTCACTGTACCGATCCAACTGACTACTGTCTCTATTGGCATGTTAATCTCTTCTTGACAAGGAAGCCCTTTCCTGATGATTGGACAATGAAACATGCGGTTGTGGACGCCAGATTTTTTTTCGTCACAGAATCCAATCCTTGGTTAAGCTATAGGAAAAGAGTGTGGTTCCAAAATGATGCATTTGAGCACCCATATTGCTCTCAGGAATTTATTTGGGGGGTTCAAATTGAACATGAGGAAATATTAAATTTAGTACAATCACTTTTAAAATTAGACTAAATTTACAGAAAAGTCGAGTTTTCAGGAGATGCGGACTTCCAGAACCCACCCTTGTGCGTAATCCCTGTCTTATAACTTCCATATTCAATATCTATCATGTGCTTCTGTGAGATTTCATTTCGCATTTTTTTGGCATTGTTTAAGAACATCTTGTATATTTTGTTCGTTCTAGTACCACGAATTGCAAACGTTCTACTTCTTACCTAAGTTTATTCAAGATGGTTCGATATAAGAAACCAATAAATAATAACAAGGTGCTAATAAAACTATTGTTATATTTAGAATCAACATTAACAAATTAACTCTTTTTATACATTGTTTGCGATGGACGAAAGTAATCTCTTCGCTCAAAGCAACTCGCAAGTACAATCTCTCACTTAATAAAACAAAACGCTACGTGATTTACCAAAAAGGATGTAATAGGCCATAGGCAGTTTGCTCTATGTAATTTACACAATAGGACGTGTTTTCTAATGATGGGCCAAAGGAAGTTCGTTCTATGTGATTTACCTAAAAGAATTTACTTTCCACGACGAGCAATAAGCCGTACATTGTAAGTGATTTACCCAAAAGGGTGTGTCTTTCAATGATGGGCTATAGGCAGTTTTTGTTTTATGTGATTTACCAAAAAGGATATTTTCCAATAATGGGCCATAGAGGGTTTGTACTACGTGATTAAACAAAAAGGATGTGTCTTCAAACTATGGGTCATAGGCGGTTTGTTCTACTTGATTTATCCAAAAGGATGTGTCTTCTAGTGATGGGCCATAGACAGTTTGTTGTATGTGATTTAACAAAACGAATTTATCTTCCAGAGATCGCCCGTAGTTGGTTTGTTCTGCGTGATTTACCCAAATGGATGTCTTCCAGAGATGGACCATAGACAGTTTGTTCTACGTGATTTACTAAAAAGAATGTGTCTTCCAATGATGGTCCGTAGACGGTTTGTTCTACGTGATTTACCAAAAAGTATGTGTCTTCCAGTGATGGGCCATAGATACTTTGTTCTACGTGATTTACCAAAGGGGTGTGTCTTCCAATGATGGCCCGTAGGCAGTTTGTTCTACGTGATTTCCCAAAAGGATGTGTCTTCCAGTGATGGGCCATACGCACTTTGTTCTACGTGATTTACTAAAAGAGATGTGTCTTCCAATGGTGGCCCGTAGGCGGTTTGTTCTACGTGATTTACTGAAAAGGATGTGTCCTCCAGTGATGGCCCGTAGGAGGTTTGTTCTACGTAACTTACTAAAAAGGATGTGTGTTCCAATGATGGCCTGTAAGCGGTTTGTTCTACGTGATTTACCAAAAAGGATTTCTCTTCCAATAATGGCCTGTGAGCGGTTTGTTTTACGTGATTTACCAAGAAGTACGTGTCTTCCAGTGATTGGCCATATTCAGTTTGTTCTACGTGAATTACTAAAAAGGATATGCCTTCCAATGGTGGCCCGTAGGCGATTTATTCTACGTGATTTAACCAAAAGGATGTCTTCCAGAGATGGACCATAGGCATTTTGTTCTACGTGATTTACCCAAAAGGATGTGTCTTCCAACGATGGAATATTGGAAGTTTATGTCTTCTTCTACGAATATTTCTGAACGTTCTTTATTTATTGAGGTTTTCTTGTGATGTGTAATATAGATATTTAACATTTTGTTCCGCAATATTTGTAAGAAAACGCATTTATTTTACTGATGAAGTCTACAGCTATTTAATATCTCGCTCCACAAGATTTATCGCGAAGCATTATCCAATGTATGTATAAATATAGTTTTCTTTCCAAATTATGAGATTTAGCAGGAATCGGTCACTTCCTTTTTGAGGAAATTGCAGTCGTATACCTATTGAAAATAAAACAAATATCAGTTAAAAGACATATTTTTTTACAATTGTTTTTTTTTCTTTTAGTGATCTATAGTTTTGAGGAAGACACATTCGTTACACGATAGTGATTTCTGTATAAGTAAATATTCAATTTCAACATGTTTGTGATATTTCGGGAAAGAGCCTTAATATATGCTACAAACATGACATTCAAACATTTTTGTATTAACAACTATATTTCTGGTAGGCGGTTTTGTTTGTCGTTTTCCAGTAGTGAGACGTTGTGAATATTCTCTTTCCACTTACCGAATCAAATGTACCTAATATTTACTATGGTGTGACATGGAAATTTTGATATGTATTGAAAGTATATGTTTGGTCTTAATTCATACTGTGGTGTTACTAGTACTAAGTTATTTTAAATAGGATATTAAATTTTTTACTAGTTCTCACTTTTACTGTCCTTATGTTCATATTAACTCGCAATTCATGTATGGTTATTATGACTCAATGGAAATCTATGAATTTATATTTTTTTGTTCACTTCTTATTTTTTTCTGTTACGACGTTTCTGTTTAGATGCTGTCTTGTATGTATATTGCTTTGTATAATACACAATTGAGAAACGAAATAATATTGACAAATTTCAAGTAATTACTATGAAAAAATCTTTAAAGCCTAACTTCTAATGCAGATATTCCTTGTATAGGTTGATACTATTTCTCAATCTATGAATATCCTGCTATTTTGAGGAAGCAGTTTCACACACCGCACTTTATTCATTTGTGGATGAAAAATGAAAGGGCGAATAATCATAATTATTTGCCGACATGCTGTAAGACCTACAAGTGGCTGTACCTAATATACATAGACGCCTCCAACTACGAATACAGAAATATTTGAGTGGGCGATTGAAACATTCGTTTTACATCTGATGGGAAACAATTCTTTTTATTCACCGGAGGTCACGCGTACGACGTCACAATCTCCCCACATGCTCAGCAAACAGACTAGGGTGTCTGGTCAGCCAGGAGACACAGTGTTGTTGAATAGGGTCATGTGAAAGTCCACCAAACATGTAATTGAGATTGATTTTTCTTCAAAATTGGCGATTCTGCACACCTTAACCCCGCCATAGCCGGTCCAAAGCCCAGGTAAAAAGGGGGGATCCCAACAATTTGTTGTTAAGACTGTTACTGGTACCTTAAGCGCGTAACACTTATGCTCAGTATTTACTGGGGGGGGGAGAGAACTTGGGGAGAAGAAAAACACTGATGTACAAATACATCGCTCTTCCTCATACAGCAATGTAGCACGGAAATGGACATAGATGGAGGTTGTGATGAATATACCCTACTGGGAGAAGTGATATGTATGCTAGCGTGCGTTGTTACTAGCCTCAAAACGAGTCATTAACAGGAACTATCGGACCCGGCAATGTACCTCGCAGCGGAGTTCAACGATGTAATGAAGACAATTAGCTATTGACATTCTCACCGTAGAGGGCAATTGATGCCTCCCGAATTGCATTATCTGTCTGTACGTATCTAGTCTACATCCGCTATGGGTTCCAGTAATATACGGTGTACCTGTTCTGTAAATGAAGTAGGCAGGGCATTGGCATCCTGTTAAATCCTACCGGGGAGTAGGAGCCTAGGGGATAACTCTCAAATGAGCAAGTAAGTAGTGTCCTTGGGTTTGGAGGTCGAGGTTGGACGTAGGCGCGGTACCTCTGGGCCTACGTTGCAAGGCCGGTAGGTAGACAGGACCAGAAACCAAGACCCTCTGGATTAGCTTAGAGTTCCCTGGATGGGATTGGACTATGTTGAGCTGTGATCACACCTTGAGATTCGGTAACTTGGAGACTTATTACTCCAAGGGAAATGTAAACTTACCCTAAAACGAAGGGTGCCTACATTGCATATTACGGTAAACTTACTCTAGAACAAAGGGTGCCTACACCACATATTAGGAAAAACCTCTACTCGCTTTGGAAGGCCCCTCAACCACTAGGCATAACTTGAAGTCACAATGATCTGGTTGTTTGCACACTAGGGCTATCGATATGTATGGGCTTAATCCATTACTCTGCTCACAAGGAGGTTTGATATTTTTGTTAATGCAATCGTATCTGTGAAGTAGGAGCAAAAGTTGTAGTAATTGGAATGGTAATAGTTGTAGTAATTGTATAGGAATTAGAAATCGTTTAGGTAGCCAGCGGCAATGAGGATTGACCTAACCTTCCGGGAATAATCTAAATTGTTTTATTTCATTAATTCAAAATATTTATGCAGTCTTACTATAAGTGAAATTCGATAAACCAATGGATTAACGTATCCAATAACTATGTCACGTCCTCTTGGTTTATGCTTTGTACAAAAGTATTGGTATGTTTCCCAATGTAAGCTGATGAGAAAATTGTGAAAACATTAAACCAAAATCCCTGTAAGTAGCAATGATTAAAGTTCTTGACATTTATTTAACCTTAATGAGAGAAGTTTGGATTGAATTAAGGAATATACTAGTCTACATAAGCATTTAAAATACTAACCTACAAATAACCTTATACATGAATATTAAAATAAGCAAGTTAATATCATGTAACATGTATTTTCGCTCAACTTGCCTACATCTGGAGCATCTTTAGCATTACTCCAACAATAGTTGGCCAACATGGTAGGTATCCACTTCCCTTCATATCTTTTCTTCATGGCTGCAATATTTTAATGGAAATGTTTGTCATGTTCACCGCTTTCTGCTCAACAATTCTCAGGAAACAAATTTAGGTGCGAATGAAGAAAGTTCTAGGGCTATATGGCATCCAAGTATTCCGTAGCATGACAACAACTTTGTCACAAGTTCTTTATAATTTGTTGCTCGCCGTATTCCCAAGAGCTGTGAACAAAGACTTAAAGATTTCCCACGCAGCTTTCTTATTACCTTCTAGTATTTAATCGAACTGTTGATCTGTCAATATCTGTGGGCTTATGAAGATGCCCTCCTTAACTTTGGTATCACTTAATCGAGAGAATTCTTTTAACTTATCGTTCTTCCCTTCGTGATTCATACTTTTAATAAAACGTTTTACAAGGTCTAGTTTAATGTGTAGCAGGGAAAGCAAAGTTTGTTTAGGGTCTGCAAGTGATTCATGTTACACGCTTCTCACGTTTGGCTGAATAGTTTCTTTAATATCCCAATCACTTTTCAAGTTTTCATACGATTTCTTCATATGAACTGCAGCAGCAACCGGAATAGAACAAAGCATGTTTCCAAACTCGTCTTTGGGAATCTATGATGAGCTTCTATTCCTTAAGATCGTAATTAATTCTGAGAGCCTTCATCAGATCATTTATGTCTACACATACCACAGGTGTGTGTTGTATAATAAAAATGAAGTAAAATTCTTCTCCCTTTTCCGATTCACTGAACTATTAACTTCCTCTTGCAGTAGATTCCATTCTTGTAACCGTGACGCTAAAATTTCGACTTTGCTTTTTGAGAGATCCAATCCTCTAATCAGATCACTTATCTCTCCTTGGATTAGTCTATGTGATTCACTTGAAATTCAGGAATCTTTGTATTACTTGGTTCGGGAGACGCAACTTCTTGATCGTCATGAGATGAATAATAATAATCAGATGAATATTTGGGTGGGTAAATAGAAAAATGAACCCTATTGTCATAGAATTGAGGGAAATTAAGTTACCTGAACTTCGTGCATAGCAGGTAGTCCTTCTCCATGTGGAAGTGGGTACAATTTTCTTCTGAATAGGAGAAACCATACAAAAATAACAATCACTGTTATGATCACATGGCTCCCTCCAAATCACGGGCACAGCAAAAGGTATTACACATCTCTTTTCATTTATGCAATTTCTTAGATTGCTGGTACACGTGTTGCAAACAATGTTGGGTGCCCAATCTTTATCTTGGAAGGAGTGTTGGATAAGGCATCGGCATCTCTTTCATGTGAAACGAGCATGGTTTAAAAATGCAACTGTAGCAGAATTGGTAATAGAAAATCCAGAATCAGTGGTCCATTGAGCAATGTGTGTGATCTCACTTTCAAATTTCGATTCAAAACCCAAACCAATCGTTTGTTTTTTGTTTGTTATTAAATTTGTTTCGAAACAGAAATCGTGGATTTCGAACACATAAATAATTATTTGCAAAATAAAGTTGGGGGGATGGAAGCTCCTGTAACGATGCAGTACACGAAACTTGAATTGATTCCATTGAATGTCTTCAGCATTCATTACATCAATTAACCCAAGCTTGTTCTTGAGCTTCGATCAAGTTGTGTGGATCCAATGGCATGAAAATTCTGTTCAGGTGGCCACGCAAAATCGTATGTATTGGCTTCATTCAATATTTATAGTTGCTTGAATCTCACGATATGTAACATGCTGATCTCTCTCAATAATTTCACGCATATACTGTAAAACATTGTACGGTCACATTTACTGACTGATTACCGTCAATTCTCTCTGTCAACCGATTACTCTAAAATTTACGATATTACTGTAAAAGTTTTGGTTATATAGACCTTAAAAAGGCCTGCCCTATTACCATAACTTTAACACTAATACCGTAAATTTTTAGTGTAATCGGCTACAGTTGGCAGCCAGAATTGACGGTAATCAGTCAGTACATGTGACCGTAATTGTTTTCAGTGTAGCATCGACATTATTGGCAACAACAGACATGAATGAACAAGCTTCACGGAATTCGTCAATGAGAAATGGAGCACTACGCTGGAATTCAGAAAACCAATTTTACACGTCCTACTGGGTAGTGATTCATTTCAAAAGCCAACAGAAGTCTCCCAGTGCATTGTATTGGTGTTGAAAACACGTTCGAATTCACACACAAAAAATCATTGTTCGAAAGTAAAAATAAACGAATAGGCTTTAACAAACAATCAAATATAATTCCAACAAAGTCTATTCTTCCTAATTTTATAATGACGGAAAGCTAACGCAGTGTAAATTTTAGTTAACAGAAAGCTTTCCAACAGCCCTCGTAAATAGTTGAGCCTGACAAAAATAACTATCAGTTGGCAACCCTATAGATTCTGAATTCACACAGAACTACTTATAGCTATAGATACAGTATATTATTGTTTTTCTAGTATGGTGATCGTTGTTGAAACTGCAAATCGTAGATTTACACTACATTTCATTTGAATAAAGTAGTAAAATTCGAAATGAAACACTCTTGAGACGCTGAGTTTATATCAGAAAGCCGACTGACACGATTTGTTTCCATTCTATTTATAGATCTATACAAATCAATATTGAAGCTGTAAGTTGTAGTTAATTTCTACTACTTCCGGTTATGGTAGAGAAGTGTAATGGTGGAGTTGGAATCTTTTCTTGAGATGATGAATACATTCCAAAAAATGGTACCAATTCCAATATTACTTAAACTCTTCTCGTTATCGTATCTATTACAATTTTACTTCATGATAATCTAGTACTTTAACACCGGAAATAGTTGATGTTTACCACTTGTGGTTTGAATGGATAGATAAAGAAGAAGATAGAACCTATTTGGGACGCTGACTCGATTACAAAATCTGTTTGTCGCTATCTTTTATCAACTTTGTTTATATCTGTCAACAGACAAACGAAAAGGCGCTATATTCTACATAAGACTTTACATGGTTAAGCTTAGCATAGTTTTGAATTCTAAAAGAGTATGAAATGATATCTTTGCAGTGAGTACAATTTAACATAACCTATAAAAACCTCTAGTTATTTGAAAGGTCTATAATACTCATATTTTATACGTATTAACTCTTTAGACAAGATTTTGAAAGAAATTTTATTGAAAAACTTTTTTCTTCTTACTTACAAGTATCCAATGTTCATATATGTTTGCATGTAGACTTTACTTGCAATATTAATAACCATACAACGTAACCACACATATTAAACAAACAATGAAATATTGTTGTTAATTATTTGATTGTAAATTACTTGGAACTGATGTTACTCATATTCTAGTTTCTAAACAGATTTCTACAGAATTCCAAATCCAATTATTTCGGAGGTTCGATGAAAGGAATGATATATTTAAATCAATAATTCTCCCTCTTTCCTTCGCCAAAGAAGCTGAAATTTCACATACGAAATGTGTTCAAAAAGAAACCAAATATTTGCTATAACATCTTTATCGCTCAATGTACAATTTTAAGCACTGTTCCCCTCAAAGTAGTATCCTCTCCTGGCACTACATTGTTCCCAACGTTTCTTCCATTTGTGGAAAGCTTCCTGGAATGCACTTTCTGGGGTGGTGCGCAGTCCTCTTGTCGCATTATCCTGAATCTCCTTCAATAGTTTGGAAACGACGTCCTTTTAAAGTGTTTTTTTTTTTAAGTTTGGGAAACAGGAAAACGACTACTGGGGCCAGGTCCGAAGAATGGAGTGGATGGGACACAACGGGAGTAGCGAAGCGTGAGTAGGCGCATTAGCACCGTGCACTATCCGAGTCTGGTTTTCCCACAATCCAGGAATATTCCTACGCAGGCACAGGAACGAACGTCTAAATGTACAGGTAATGTTCCAGCACGGGTTCATGTAGTCCAATTTATATAGCAGTCCTTTGATATCATTACTAAAATAAATATGTAACTCTTTCTCACAAAGGTTGGGGACATTGACCTTTGTGCCCTAGTGGTTGCGCCACGGATTGTTACATTATGTTTTCACGATAGTTGTTGTGCATTGTATCTACATACATAATGCATAGAACTGAGTAATAAGACCACTCGTTTCAGTAGTAACTACTACTCATGCTGTTTCTTGAGTACCGTAGCTAATGACAATTATGCAACCACACACAACACCACACCAAGTTTAAATATCATGGAGTATATGGAATACCGAATTGGCTCAAACGAATTAATGTTGCTCGTTGTGCAGTTGTGAGCTTCTTCAATACAAGTTCATTTGTACCTACTTTTATCTGAAAAATAACCGGGAATCCCTCCTTTCCTTTTGGGAATCCCTTTATTCCACATTGCTTAATTTTATAACGCGCATTTTTGAAAAAAGTAAGTATGACTTCTTTATAAAATTAAATGACCACCATTTTCGCCCCGCGTAGCGTAGTCGCTAGCGCTCTCGTCGTCGGTGCAAGCGGTCGCAGGTTCGATTCCCGGTGGCGGCACTCGGTCGAAAAAGTGTAAAAAGCTTTATCAGGCCAGTCATTCTGAATGAGGTTTTCCCGGATTTTCCTCATTCACATCAGGCAAATTTCGGGGTGGTACCTAAACTTATATGTCCCAGGCCACTTCCTTCCTCAATCCTTCCCTTTCCTGGGATATATACCAGCAGTACGCTTATTGGTATTCGAAATAAACGGCTCTGAAGTTCATTTTCGCACGCTTTTAGCATATTGTAACTCTGAAACTACTTCGAAAAGTTACATAGGACTTTTCTTTTTGTTTTGACCTGAGGTACCTACCCTTAATTTTTTTGCACGGATTAATCGTTACGGTGTATATATATATTTGTAATATTTAACTTTATGCTTTATATAACTCTTTTTCTCTACTCTAAGATGTCTCCCATAATATTGAAAATATACAAGGAATTCAAATAATCCTTTTACACCGTATTTGGTAAACCATGAAGATAGTTGTATTCATGGAGAAAACTCTAGTAAACAATTGTATTACATGTATCGTTAGAAGAGCATGCATCAAGATCTTTGGACATCGTGCTCATAATAACCTATCATTAATGTATACACATTATCTACAGTCTGAAGGAAACTTAGTTAATTTTGGTTGTATTTATAACCTAGCGATATTTCGTAAAAGTAATAAGGGGGGGTATAATTTGAAAAACGTTTAATTAACATTTTTGCTCCATCTACTCGTGATTAAAAGTACTTTTGTTAAATGTGTTCTCATCATTACCTAATCAAAACTTTAGCGAAAACTTCTAGAAACTAGATTTCTCACAAATTCTAACTTTCGAGCGATAATAGGGCTGATAGAATTCCTATAATAATGATAATAATATCATCCATCACCAATTGTGCCATCGCTATATGTAAAATAAAATGGCACTAACTGGTACAAAAGATAATTGGCAGGGAAGATAAAAATGGATGGGAACGATCAAGGCCGTCCTAAAGCATGGAGCCGATGATCACTTGCCCGGGTACTTCACCAGCAAAATTAAGTGTATCACATTGTATTATTTAGTCGTAGAGACCCACAGTGCTGTTAAGGTTTATCCAGGTACCCACAGTGCTGTTACGTCAACATTGAGATGGATTTATCTCATGTGTGCTGGGAACATTTGGACAATTAGGTTCAGTAATACCTCTAGCAAGGGACGGAACGAGTTATATCGCCAGTACAGAGAAAGTAGGGAATTGTGACAATCGTCGCATACAGTCAGGAGAGAAAGTTGAACATAAAGATAGACAAGAAACATGAATGGTTTTAGGAATATATCATTATCTCAGTTTATCGGAAAGACATCCCTCGTTTCTACTGAGCCAACCAGGGACGAATCCATATGGTAAAAGCGTCCTCCTGTACCCTACGGATTTTTCATGACATGAAGCAGGACACGGGAATTTATGATATTCCATTTCACGATATTCTTCAAAAACCCTGACCGAGGGATTAATGAATTCCTGTACATTTGGACTATTAAAACTACGCAACGTCTACATCACCACTCTCGTATCTTCACTGGTCTATGGAAACCCCGCAGGGGAAATTGGACGCATATCCTACGCTATACTCAAACGTAATTTCTGACAGTAGATATTACGATGTCAGGCGATAGTCCATGATACTGTTTGCCCTTCCTTCCCGTTGGTCCAGTGGCTGGCGCTCGCACTTTTATTGCACGGGGTTTCGGGCTCAATTTCCGATGGAAGAGCCAAGAAAAAGTTGAACTCAATACGGCGGTTTGGATTCCTCATTAAACTACAGGTCCATGTTTCATGTAGCCTCGATGATGAAAAGAAACGCTAAAACTCCAATAAAAACACCCGATAATGCTTGTGAACACAACTGGTGGTGGCGGCGGCATGGCTGTCATAGGTTAAATAGAAGAAAAAATAATCATGGCGAATTAAACATATTGGATGCTTATGTAGACTATTTAAATATTCAACGAGAAATAAAATGCAATTAAGGTGATATCTCATGTTCCGGCCAGTGTTGGGTGAGTTAGTTGTAAAAATGTAACGCGTTACAAGTTATTTTGCTTTTCCTTAAAATGTAACGCATTACTTGCCCCAGAAAAGTAACTCTTACCCTACTTCGAAAATAACGCAAGTAACGCGTACTTTTAGGTTAGAAACTTTGAATAGGCTATATATACAAACAAACATTATTATTATTATTATTATTATTATTATTATTATTATTATTATTATTATTATTATTATTATTATTATTATTATTATTATTATTATTATTGTTATTATTGCACATTCTGATTGTCCCCAATCATTATAAATGTTTAGAACTGTAGATTGATAAAAGTAGCGCTGCTATATCCTTTCGTGCGGACAGTTACTTTCTAGTAATAAAATAGGCCTGCTTATCAGCCACAGTTTATTTATATTAATCCCTTACTGTATATCGTTAATTATGGCACTTATCAAACATATCCACAGTAATAGCAACTATAAACAATGTGCTATTGTTGAAATGCTATACTGCACTGTAAAAAATTGTTCACTTTTAGTACGCGTAAAGTGCAACGACTTTTGATCACATGTGTGCAAGAGGAGGAGTGCAAAATGTGTACAAAACGTGTGAGAAATATGCACATCTTGCATCCTTGGAAGTTTCTGCACATTTCTCAGACATTTTGTAAGCAATTTGCACTCCTGTTGCATGCACATATACATGTAAAAGAAGTGATCAAACGTCGTTGCAGTTTACACGTACAACAAGAATTTTAGGAATGATAAAAAAATGGATCAAAAGATTGCGATCTTGGCCAATAATTAGTATTTGGATCAGGAGCCACTAAATCGAGTTTTCGTATTTTCTACGGAACAAACACACCATACTGAGTTAGGTGATAGTTCGAGTTTAGCTACACTCATAAGATTTTTGATTGTAATATATATGATCTTTTGAACTAAAAAGTGTAGGATTTTGTACAGTGTGTGTGTGGCACTATTTGTAGTTGCTGTAGCATATTGAAAACATGTTTGTTGACAAATAAAAAATATTTTGAAAAGTCTCTCTCTCTCTCTCTCTCTCTCTCTCTCTCTCTCTCTCTATATATATATATATATATATATATATATATATATATATATATATATATATATATCGGGTGTTGCAAAATAAGTGTTACAACTCTTGGGAGGTGACTCCTGCCACTGAGACAAGAAAAAAAGTTCTCTTCAACTTTCTGCTATCGGACATAGTTTCAGATCTACAAGGTGCCGAAAGCGTGGGAAAATGACTTTCGGACGCCAATAGTTCGGAAACTATCCAACATAAAGAGGGCGGGTAAAAAATTCACTAAAGAAGTCATACCTGCTCTATTGAATTTTGTATGTTTCAGAATCCTACCATGCACGCGCAAGGGATTCCCGAAAGGAACGTAGGGAGTCCCGGATAATCTGCCAAATGAAACTTGTCTAAATAGATATGAATTGATAGGCTTTCTACCAGGTAACAATAATTCGTTTGTATTAAGTCGATATCTGGATCAAATACAAAATGGCGGACACCTTCATGCCCGTTGTGTGTGGTTGCATAATCGCCAGGTACGGATCCTGGCCAACAGTGACGTTCTGAGTATTAATTGTAGCGAATTTGCAGTCAAATGCTCTAGAAAGACATCTAGAGTGTCGGTAGAGCATAACAGATGAAGCAAGGTGATTCACATGTGTGAAAACACTTAACGAAAAATGCCCAGAAATGCACTCATACTCAGTAAACGTGAGTTCAAAGCGTCGGAAATATAAAGATTAGCGTCAAAAATATGAAAGCCATTGCCAATTCACCAATAATATTCCTTCAAACCGATGCAATATGATGTGCACGGTTGCATACCAATAAGGATGCAACAGCTGAGGCCAAGTTCAAATTGTGCAATTGTACTCACAAAGAAACTGGGTAAACTAAATTAATGTCACTAGTGGGATCGCATGATCGATATTGAAATGTGGCCGATGTGTGTGTTGATATCAACATGTAGCTGATGAACAAATGTCAACATGTCGCACTACTGCTGGGACATCGTCCCACGTGCGAAAAATAGGAAAATAACTACTCGGGTCTTGAATCTGAGGCCTTGGGCTCACAGTAGGATTGGAAACTGCGACCACGCGAGCAAAAGCGAGCGCTCTAGCCCTGAGGTTCGAAGGAGCCTCACTTTCTCTGTATTTATTTCTTCGAGGAGTACCCACTTTGTTTGGGAAGCCCTCTTGTACAGCCTCCCGACATACTTGTGTGTTTCATTTTGTTACTCCTACTGCACAGTTGTAAACAATCAGAGCTTTAAGATGTTTCTTGCTATTTCTCATGTCGTTTTATTTTCCATATGTATGTTGCTCCAGCTGTAGTGTTAAATGTACCAAATCGGTTCATTTTCGTCTTTGTTTTGGCATGTGCACTGCGTGTAAGATACGAATTTCTGGAGGTATTTTCCTATATTTTGAGTACGTCATATGTCTCAGAAGACCTGGGACATGATACAAGTTTGTTATTTTCACGCTCTATCGGAATTTGAACCATGCAATAAGAGATTTCTTTTTATGTGTCGAACGTGGGACAATGTCCCAAAGAAAGAGGGACATTGATACAATCGTGTTCTAGTTACGTTCTACCAAAAGGTGCACCAGATGTAATAGCAGAATGTACAACGTTATTTTCCTAGTTTTCGCACGTGGGACAGTGTCCCAGCAATAGTGCGACATGTTGACATTTGTCCATTAGCAACATGTTGATATCAACAACCGTGCACATCATATTGCATCGGTTTGAAGGAATATTATTGGTGAATTGGCAATGGCTTTCATGTTCATGACGCTAATCCTTACATTTCCGACGCTTTGAACTCACGTTTACTGAGTATGAGTGCATTTCTGGGCATTTTTCGTTAAGTGTTTCCATACATGTGAATCACCCTGCTTCATCTGTTATGCTCTATCGACACTCCAGATGTCTTTCTAGAGCATTTGAGTACAAATTCGCTACAATTAATACTCAGGACATCTCTGTTGGCCAGCATCCGTACCTGGCGATTATGCAACCACACACAACGGGCATGAAGGTGTCCGCCATTTTGTATTTGATCCAGATATCGACTTAATACAAACGAATTATTGTTACCTGGTAGAAAGCCTATCAATTCATATCTATTTAGACAAGTTTCATTTGGCAGATTATCCGGGACTCCCTACGTTCCTTTCGGGAATCCCTTGCGCGTGCATGGTAGGATTCTGAAACATACAAAATTCAATAGAGCAGGTATGACTTCTTTAGTGAATTTTTTACCCGCCCTCTTTATGTTGGATAGTTTCCGAACTATTGGCGTCCGAAAGTCATTTTCCCACGCTTTCGGCACCTTGTAGATCTGAAACTATGTCCGATAGCAGAAAGTTGAAGAGAACTTTTTTTCTTGTCTCAGTGGCAGGAGTCACCTCCCAAGCGTTGTAACACTTATTTTGCAACACCCGATATATATATATATATATATATATATATATATATATATATATATATATATATACTGGCTGTCCTATTAATGCGTACACAAAATTTAAGGGTAGATAGCTGATGTCAAACCAAGAAAAAAAGTCCTCTTGGAGCATTCTCAACTGTTTTTTCTTATGGAGAGTTTGATTATATCTGCTAATGTGGATGGAAAGTCCTCTTTGATTAGCCAGATATTTTTCACAATGAGTGCAGAATGCATATTTTTCATTATATGAAAAATAACTAATTCTTCCTTGTTAGTAACTGACATGCTTCCGACCTCAGAAATGGTCGGTTTCCTCAAGATTGTGACTCTCCTGGTCAGGGTTGCTAACTTTTCTTAAGAAAAAATCGGGACGGGACAATCGGTGTTGGAGCCCCCTCCACCCGGACATTCAACACATGATGGACTGTATGTAACAAATAACTTTATCACTTAACGTCGAAGAACAAAATAATACTGCACAGCACAGGTTAATGTAAACAATGCAATTTCGCGCCAATCGAAAAATAAAGTAGAAGACGCCAACAGTGGTGGCAGATCTAGCAGATGGCCGGTACCTGGTAAAGTTAGCTTGGCGGCTACCCACTGAAGTGAGCACTAGTGTTACTGCCACTGAGATAGCAGTCACTTTTATGTAGAGGTTGCAAAAAGAATATTTTTAGCACTACATGGAATATACTATCATCATGATCGGCTGAAATATTAACTCAAAACAATTAGGGAATAAATATAAATTAAAGACGAGCTGCTGTCTATTTTTTCATGAGTCAAATCATAAATTTGTTAAATTGATTCTATACATACAACTGTGCGTGTAAAAGAATAAGTTATTCCTTTGTAAAAATATCCCAGTAAAATATTAATTAACTTTGAAAATCGATAAATCGGGACAATATGAGTCCCGACGAATGTTTGGTCGGGACGAGGGACAAATAAATCAGAAATCGATACAGTTCCGACATGATCGGGACGGTTGGCAACCCTGCTGCTGGCAGGAAGCATCATTGGGGATTAAAGGATTCCCATCATCATGAATGTCGTCAAGCCTCTGCGATAAACCGCCACTCTGTACAAAAACAGTTGTGGATTGTTATTTTCGTGTAATGACTCCATCCACCATTATTGATCCAAGAAAGAAACTTAATAAAATCTAAACAACACAAAAATTTTAAATTGGTATTTAAAATAACAATTTAACGGATTTTACAATGAATTGAAAGAAAACATATCATAGAATCAAAGTTTAAATCATAAAAACACCACAACATCGTGAGATATCGTTTGTGGAATAGTACTCCTCCAGAAGCATCTCTCCTCCTACTCACATTTACACACACATATACAATTCGCAAACACGATATATTACCAACTAGTCAAACTAAAATTGCAGAGCACATTCTGTTTTCAACAACCGAATGAACGAATGAACGAAAGAAATTATTTCATGAAACCTGCGCAACTTATTAGTTTTGTTAGGTCCATTTCATATTGAGTCTTTGGTAAGATATTTCTATTACTTACGCATTATTAAGAAAGATGTAGAATTAGATAGATCTTTAATCTTGTTTTCTCTTGATCTATTGATCTTGCTAAATTTGTTGATTTTGCTAAATATGTGTGTTGATTAGGGATGCAACAAGGTTACACGAAGTACGCATGCTTTTTGTGTGAATGGGAGAGTCGGGAAAGAACTTCCCACTATGTGAAAAAGGAGTGGCCTAAACGCAATTGGTCAGTTGGTGAAAAGAATGTGCAACGGGACAGTCTTGTAGATCCTAGAAATGTTCTTGTTCCACCCCTACATATAAAACTTGGACTTATTAAACAGCTTGTGAAGGCAATGGATCCCAATGGGCCAGCTTATGCATATCTTGCTGACAAATTTCCTCGACTGTCAGCTGCGAAAATAAGAGAGGGCGTGTTTGTAGGTTCGCAGATACGAGAATTGCAGAAAGATAGAGGTTTTAAGGCATATCTCACAGGGAAAGAAAAGCGCGCATGGATGAGTTTTACGAATGTAACCCAAAACTTCCTTGGGAGAAGACGGGGCCCTAAATGCAAGGAGATGGTGGAAGAAATGCTTGCAGCTTATCAGGATATAGGGTGCAAAATGTCCTTGAAGATGCATATCATGGACTCACATCTGGATTACTTCTTCAGTAATTGCTGTGACATTTCCAATGAACACGGAGAAAGATTTCATAAAGATATATCCACCATTGAAAAACGCTATGAAGGGAAGTGGATGTCCACTATGCTGGCAGACTATTGCTGGTGTATCATTAGAGACAAGAGAGACATTCAGTACAAAAGAGAAAAGTAAATCATTATGTACGGTCGACAGCTGTTTCCCATACCTACAATTCCATGTAATATATAGTGTCAACAATATATAGTAATTCTTTACAAACACAAACATTACGTGCTGATTACTCCAAAACTATCCCTGATGCAGAAAAACTAAAATCAGATTTGAATTCAGGAGTGAAAATCCTTTCAGAATCACTACTTTGTTACCCAGAAATAGAACTTTTTTTTTTTTTTTTGTAGAACAGTGTAATAATACTATTACCTTGAAGTCACAACACAACTTCCACTTATGTTCGCTGTACTTAATTAAGGTCAATATCTTTCTGAAAATTTCATAACTCTGTGGTAAAAGTGGCATATGCAACTGGGATTGAAGACAGTGTATTCCCGATATACAGCAATACACCTTTTAAGCTATTCTTCGAAGCATCCAAAATAATCTCCATTCACCAGGTTCGTATGTTATGTGCAAGGCTGTCATTAATCCATGAACATCATTGCAGAATGTCACGGAACTATCACTGGCGAAATAAGACACAAAAGCACGTCCTCTGTTCCTGAAGGTTATGTTGGTTGTTTCGTGGAGAAGGTTATATTCCTGTAACCTGGAGCCTATCAATTATGCTTTCTGTTTACTGAGTCCTAAGTCTCGCACTAAATCATTTAAATCATCCTGCTGTAATACTCATCCCTTGATACGGGGATCCCTTCTTTTTTCCCGAGAAGTTGTAAGTTCTGTGGTGCTACTTTCTTCACTATCACTCATCTCTTCTATATGTGTGGGCCTTGAAGGAACTGGTAAAGCTTCAGAATGTGACACAGGTCGTCTTACTGACGGCAGATCCGGATAAACAATATGTTTCTTTGATTGCTGTTCGTGAATCCCTGAATTTCGGATAAGCAGAAATAACAGTCTGTCAAATGGTCCCTTGGTTCCCTCCAAACCATCGGTACAGCAAATAATGAAACATTTTTTCCTTGCCACCACTTAATTAATTTACAATATCATGTAGCACAACACATATTAGGTGACCACTTCTTATCAAAATCACCAGCTCCGACGCCAAAGTACTGCTTATATGCTCTCTTGATGATGGGTGTGATTTTCTTTCTGTTCCTCACGAAGGTGAACTAGCCATAAACATAACAGAGTTGTTAGCTGCGTACTTACAACCACGAGTGTGAGGCTTTTTTTTTACTTCACTTAAACACAAACAAAATGAATCCACAGTATTCAGTTTACATACAGTAAGTAGTACTGACGCCGAATAAAATACCAGATTTACACGCTCAGTTTAACTCACAAACTACTCCCAACATCACATTGCAACAACAAAACACTGTCGGGCAAGTTTTGCCAACCTCTGAAAAATGAAAGTTGTCAATGTTGCAAGGTCTTACTTTCCAAATTCCCTTTTGTGACCATATACTGTGTTTGGCATGTATATGAATATATGTAGTACATGAATGCTTGAATTTCTCGTAAACTATCCCTGACGGATCAAATCGGATGTCTCATTTGAACTTCCACGTCACATTCCTTTCATAGTACAAAATTTCATTTCAGAAATACAACCCTTGTAAAACAGTGTTATTTGAACATTGAATTTGAAAGTCGTCTAAACGATCGTTGTGCCATCTACCGTATACTAAACTAACAGAAATGCTCATTTTTTGCACGGAAAAATAAGTTTTTGGAAAATATTTAATCCCTTTTCCTCCGATTACGGTAAGCATTTCAATGCAAGTGGAATAATAAAAACCCGAATATATATTTTTAACACAAATTTTGAACCCCTAGTACCCCTTACTAAACGCCTTTTAATTAAAGTGACATGATAAAATCCCAAGTTGAGGTAGGTACTAGCTGGGGACCTGAATTTGACGTCGCCTCTCTATATTACGTAGTATCTTCTTTTAAGATTTATTACATCCTGTTTCTTTCCATGGCGACATATATGAAATACCAATAGGGTGATAAATATGGAATAGTATTCCATAATTAAGATTTATTACATCCTGTTTCTTTCCATGGCGACATATATGAAATACCAATAGGGTGATAAATATGGAATAGTATTCCATAATTGTATTTCTCACGATTTTCTTTTATTTTTCCTTTCTGTTTTGTGTCTTTACAGACATGCCTCCATCCAAAGAGAAAGATTGTCATCGGAAACAATGGGAAGAAAAGGATATGTAAGAAGCCATCTTCCAGGTTAGAAGTAAGAAAATGGGACACCTAAAAGTGGACAAATACTATCATGTTCCCTGAACAACTCTATTTAGGCTTGCAAATAAAAATCTCCAAGTTACACCTCAGAAAGCTGCCAAAACAAAACTTGGACGCAAACTGTATTACCTACAGAGTTGGAAAATGAATTAGTTGAATATTTATTGCATATGAAAAAATATTACGGCTTCACGAGGACTGATGCGAAGAATATGGCATACAAACTTACAGAAATGAACAGCATGCCACATCCGTTCCAATCGGAAAGGTTTTCTGAAGTTGTTTTTGAGGAAACATGCATATAGGTTGACTACTAGAAAACCAACTGCTACCTCCTTCAATAGAGCAACTGGATTTAGTAGAGAGAAAGTAGATATTTTTTTTCAAGATCCTTATTGAGGAAATGGATCCTTCTGACCGCATATTTAATGTTGACGAGAGTGGCCTTTCCATTGTTCAAACAAAAATTCCCGAAGTTATTGCACTAAGAGGTAAACGGTAGGTCGCGGTAATGAGCTCTGCTGAAAGAGGCTCACTAATTACAGAAGTGTTTTGAATTTGTGCCTCTGGGATATTTGTTCCACCAATGTTAATTTTCCCAAGGAAAAACATGAGTCCGCAGCTGATGAGAGGAGCCCCTCCAGAAACTATTGGTGTATGCCATCCATCTGGGTGGATACAAACAAATCTATTTACAAAATGATTTCAACATTTTATTGAAAAGGTCAAACCTACTGAAGAGTCGCCAGTTCTGCTAATTTTAGATGGACATCAATCTCACAAACGCAATATTGAGGCGATCAACATGGTTCGCGAACACCAACTAAATATTGTTTGTCTTCCACCTCACTGCACACACAAATTACAACCTCTTGATGGGGTCCTTAAAACGACATTATAGTGAGGCAGTAAGAGTTTGGTTAAGACACAGTGAACGTCACTTAAGCACTTTTGATATCACAGAACTATTTGGTAAAGTGTATCTAAAAGTACAATCAGGCCAAATAGCAGTAAGTGAATTTTGTAAAACGGTGATTTATCCAACTAATCCACACATTTTTACAGGCGATGATTTCTTGCCTTTTCTTGTTCTTGACGACAACGATATCCACAATAGACACAATTCACCATCCACGACAGCAACTGTACCATCCATCGCATAGATGAAAACATCCACTTCAGCAATTGGACAATCTACTTCAGCAACTGGAATATGCACTGAAGAGATAGGACCGTCCACTTCACCATCTGGACCATCCACTGCAAAGAGAGGACTAGCCAATTTAAGTCCATCCATTTTACAGAAGGAACCGTCCACTTCACAAATTGGATCATCCACTGCCGAGATAGGAATATCCACTTCAGTAACTGGAACATCCACTCCACAGATAGGACCATCCACTTCGGCGATTAAATCATCCTCTGCACAGATAGGACTACCTACTTCAGAAACTGGACCTTCCATCGCAACAAAGTCTACAATGTTCAGCACTCCTACGCGATCATCCAGATCACCTGTATCGTCACAAGTGTTTTCACAATCTAATTCTGAGCACTATAGTTAGTTTGTACTATTTATATTTTACTGTGCATTTTTAAATATGGCATTGAATACAATACCTTACCAATATGTTTTATTAAATATATTATTGTATTGAATATATTAATATGTTTGTGTAATTTAGTTTGAATTTTGAAAAACATTATGAAGTATAATGTTGAATAATATTTTGAATTACAAATAACTATTGATTTATATTCAAATAGTGAAATTATTTTGTGTTTACATTTCAAGGAATAATTGAAATAAATGAAAAATATAAACTAATAATAAAAATGAAAGGACTCAAAAGACATTTACGAAATGGCCCTCGCGTTATCGTAAATGGCCCTCGCGTTCGTTATTCTTCGAATTTCGCGATCATGTGCGTTCGAGTGAAGCTACAAACTGTTATCCTTCAGTGTGAACGAACTTGAAATGACATTAACCCCCTATGGACTAATGGAGTGCTGTGATTGCTGTTGTGTTGCACTATGGTTAGGAAGATTTGGATTCCAGGGTTCTTGCCCACTTCTGCGGTACCTTCAGTGGACAGTCCGTCGGCCACTATCTATAACAAGATGGATTGGCGTGAATTTTTAAACCAACCCTCGTATTATTCCAACATCAATTCTTGGAAATGAAATGCGACTAATCAACAGTTGGAGAAGAACAATGCTCAGGAATTTCTCACCCAAAAGGTGCCTCACTTATCCAGACAGCTCTGCTTCCTCCCGTCAGCCCATATTTGGAGGAAAAATTTAGCTACTCTCGAGAGAAACGCCCACGCAGTGAACTCTCATGATGATGACAGAGTTTTACGTGACAATGTGAAGTCTATCAATAATCGTCGATTGTACAACTTATTCGAACAATCAGTGTTTTTAAGGTGATTTCTATTAACTTATGAACTATTCATTATATATTATTAGCAATAGAATAAAGTCAAAACTTAATGTTCTCTACGAACTATATTTTAGTTTGTCAGTGTATTCTCGCGCTGTGAACTGGCAACGATGGAACGCCGGAAGAGAAGTGTGTGTGTCTTGTTTGTGCCACCATGTGAGCTGAATGTACTGTTTCTGTCTTCACGAAGATTATTGAAGTATGTAAAGTCTTCTAATCATTGCTTTTTGATATACAAGTGAATAATGAAAACGACACAAGAAAATAATGAAATCCACAATTCGCAATGTCAAGGAAAGCATCGACTTCTTCACCAGTTGTAGTTGACTTCTTCGAATGAGGAAACTTATAGAAGATGACGCAAAACTCATCCTTCTAAAACAGTGGACTAGTGAATTGTATTCGGTATAGTCGCCGGAACCGTCGTGCGCGTTTACAGATCGTCGCGAAATCCTTCAAGGGCCAATTTCTTTTCGAGTGAAATGTCAAAAGTAATATGAAAATCTTAGTATTGTTCTAAATCACATGTAGTGTAACCCACATAGTGCATAATAATACAAAGTTATTTACAATTCTTGTTATCATTTCTAAAAAATGATGATAGTGCTAATCAGATGCGTTTAGTAAGTTATTTTTTTCTTTTCTTAGTGATTGAAATGTGTACAGGTTAGAACGTATGCGACCTAAAGTGTTTATCAGAAGGTAAGGTATTTATCAATAGAGAAGTTCAAACATTTACTTTCGTCTCCCACTACTCGTCTGGTGTTAATCACGCATGGCTATCCTACCTTGCACTTTTTTACAGGTATTGACCAATGTATCTTGGAGCTGACGTAACAGCGATGGTGGGTATATGGCCTAGGCCTCTGATACATATAACGCCCGAATCTTAGGACCGTGGAGGAGTGAAGATACTTGTTTATTGCCAGTTTCTTACGTCTATTTACTAATTTGTGCAGTCGAATGATGTTATAAAGGAGCCTTTGAGAGATCCAAGGTTCGAATCCCAATGTTATTACTATTAGTCGGTCTTCTCGAACTGGAACAAACGAGTATCCAACCCTATTCCCCTTATATCTGGTGCTTCGAACACGGACATCCGGAACTCGAACCCAGAACCGGCACTCCCATTATAATATTTGTATCTTTCCCTCTACATAGTAAAATGTTCCTTATGAATTTACTCTTTGAAGTGTAACCTATAGAAAATATAAAAGTTTAAGTTCTATTTCACCCATTTATTTTATTTATTCTCACTCATTCTATTTCACTATTTTATTCATTTATTGGTTGGAGTTGAACATACCCTTTTCACCAGTACAGCTATAAAGATAAGACCTATTAGTTAAAGTGAGATCCATTCCTTTTATTTTATCCGAAGCAAGTATTGAACCGAAGGTCGAACCTGGAATCACATATGGAACAAGAAAGAGCATGATTATAAATAGGTGCAACACCCTCCTTCAATATCATGTGATGTCGTCCACGAAAGTTAATAGTGTCTTTCATGTACTTGCACTATTTTGTTTTGTTAAATACACGATTTTGTTTTTCTTGATACATAAGTATTTTTCTTATAATTATTATTAAGTATTCTGCCTTGTAGCAGGTCCTGGGACTAATGAGATTTTTTTTCTTAAATTTCAGTTTGGGCCTGGAAATGTTTCTTCCATGTTTCTCGAGTTTCAGCTTCCTCTGTTAACTCTCAATATTTTCTTTATTTTTCAAATCATCGATCAGTTGTGTTTTTCTCCTTCTATTCCTCGCTTTTCTTCCATCTTTCCTTCTATGGCGGTATAAAGAAGACAATTTCTTCGCAAGATGTGTCCAATTCAATTGGTTTTCCTACGAAGGATACTGGTCTTCTCTCCTATTTGTTTCAAAACATCTACATTTGTTACTCACTTTGTCCATTTTATCTTCTCCATCTTCCTCAAACACCACACTTCGAAGCTCTCTAAGTATTTCTTTTCTAACTTCCGTAATGTCCAAGTCTCTGAACCATAGAATCCAATACTCCACATATAGCACTTGACCAACTTCTTCCTTAGTCCAGTATTAAGGCTGCTACTTAAGAGTGATGTTTTCTTGCTGAATGCTTCTTTGGCTATGGCAAATCTTGATCTGATCTCTTTGGTGCAGTACACATCTTTCGTCAAAATACTTCCCAGATACTTGAAATGATTGACCTCTTCGAGTTCTCTTTGTTCTACTCTAACCCATAAGGGCACATTTCCTCGGGATATCCTCATGACTTTCGATCTTTTCAATGTTGATTTCCATTCCATATAGTTTCCCAAGGTCAGCATGTTCTCCTTGCTTGCTTGTAGTTGCAAAATTCAAGATGAATTTTGGAGGGGTGCTGGAATTTGCATATGAAAAATATTGTAGCATATCACATAAAGAACCCTGAAAAAATCGAAGCATAGTTGTTGATATTTTGCCACTTTAGATGTCTTTTCGAACTTGCAACAACAATGTTAGTATGAGATGTTTCATAACACCAGTATACTTCTTGTTTTCGTGAAGACTAGAGCCAATAAGCTTATCAACAAGGATTCGGGAAGTGTGTTTCATGAAGCACCTTATACTAAAATTATTGTTGCAAGTTCAAAAAACGCCTAAACTAACAAAATATCAACAACTATGCTTTGTTTGCGGGGCTCTTTATGTGACATGCTGCAATATGTTTCACATGCATCTTACATAAATGTAACATTTAATACCTGAACTTAATACTATATACTGGCTTTTATGAACACTTTTACTTTTTATGACTATTGTAGGCGAGAAAATGCCGAACTTGACTCATCTCGTTTTGGCATTTTTATCTATTAATTTCAAACTGAAAATTTGAGTCAAGAGAAATGTTTCATCCTTGATATATTACTTTGATTGGAATCATGGATACTTCCATAATTGAATGAAATTCGAGTCTTCTGTCCTGAAGTGGAGTAGTCTTTAGAGTTGTAGGGATTTCTAAAATTATTTAACTCATTTTCTTAGTTATCGTTTTAAATGGTAATTGTTGTAATGTTTAAATGGTAAAATTTGAGCTAACGCCACATTAATATTGGATTAGATATTCAGGGGCCGCGGTGGCTCAGTGGTAAAACGTTCACTTCTGGAGCATGGGGTCCCAGGTTCTATTCCAGCTCCCGCCAAGTGAACTTTGTGGTGGACAAACACCATGTGCGTGGGTTTCCTTGGGGTTCTCCCGTTTCCTCTCGCTTTCTTCATTCCATCATTTCATTCATTTCTCATCATCACTGTGCCTAACCGGACCATAATTGTGGGACGTAAAACTCAAAGATCTCATTTTTTCGGTTAGATATTCGTTGCTTTTAGTTTTAAATATACAGTAATAGTTAATGTGGAGAATTAAAATTAAGTTTAATAATACTAAATACTTATGTACTGCATAAGTGTATATCATATGGTTCTTGTTACTATAATAATTTCATGCAAAAATATAATAGTTTTAACAATATACCTATGCATATATACCTATATTTTAATAGTACTACGTGTAATTTAAATATCTAGACAACGTCCAATTATAGGTACACACCGGAAAAAAGTAGCCTAGTTGTAATTATTATCAAAATATTCATTTTTGAAATTACGTACACACCTACAAAATCCGGAAAAAGCTCTCGATTGATTATTATGACAAAACCTGTAGCATTTTGCATACAAATACTACAAAATTTTAAAACTTTTTGCAGTGAGTTTTGTAATCATATTAAATAAAGCTTCATCTGGTAAGGATCAAATTCAAGATGGAGGATTTGTTAGAACAAAAATGCGAGTGTGATAAACTATTTTACACAAATTTGAGAAATAGATTTGAAATACTGCTTTACGAAGAGTGGAGCATAAGAGAATGTTTGTGCCATCTATCGAGTGCAAATATGGAAGATATGAACATCAACCCATCTGGGATGATTTTAAGATAGGATGTGCGATATCTCCCTAGCTATAATTTGAATGAACTACAAATTAGATTCTGAAAGAAAGAAAGGCTAAATTTCTATTGATTACTGATTGTGTATGAAGAAAACATTGGAAAATGAAAATGTTCCTTTTTTGTGTATTGGATTATCGTTCAAGCCCGCTCCGTCAAATATATTATCAAACATTGACATCTTTATTTATCCTGTGAATTAATGTGCGAAGTCTTCCCAGAATTGTAAATTGAATTTTAAATTGGTATATATGTTGCTGATTAAGGTACATGATGCG
Organism: Thermobia domestica; assembly: GCF_964235325.1. Classification (NCBI taxonomy): domain Eukaryota; kingdom Metazoa; phylum Arthropoda; class Insecta; order Zygentoma; family Lepismatidae; genus Thermobia; species Thermobia domestica. The sequence continues at coordinate 77,278,152 of NC_137463.1, forward strand.
AAAATTATATTGTGTATGGAAACCATGTTAATAATGGACAATCTGCTGTTTCTATAATAATAACAATAATAAACTGTTCTTATTAAAATAATTATATATTTTCTTTTATTTTCAACTTTTATGTACGGTATAACACAAAATACATTATTAAATGAAGACTTTGACTATAATGAGCAGTGGCGACGAAAACAGTGAGAACTGTTCAAGAGCATTTTGATGATATAGTGTCTGATCTGGAGTTTTTTTTTTTTTTTTTCATGTAGATACTGAGTTATATATTGGAGTTACGGGACTTTAGGAAAGTGTTACTCGTGTACACATCAGAAATCTGTTTTACTACCGTTTTTATGTTATGAATCCTATCAACATTTAAGCCAGGTAACAGTGCACTACAACACAGAGAAATGCAACTCGGAAAACCATATCATGTTTGGAAGTCTTGAAATGAAAATGAAATCTTTGAGTTTTACGTCCCACGGTTATGCCGGCTAGACTAAAGGAGAGGGTGATGATGAGAAGTAAATGACATGATGGAATGAATAAAGTGGGAGGGAACGAGAGAACCCCGAGGAAACCCATGCACACGGTGTTTATCCACCACAAAGTTCACGTGGCGGGAGCAGGGTTTGAACCCGGGACCTCATGCACCAGAGTTGAACGCTCTACCACTGAGCCACCGCAGCCCCTATTTCGAAGTCTTGTCAATCAGTTTTGGGGCAGCAAACAAGAGAGTCTTGGATTTGATAAAAAATGAAATGAAATCTTTAAGTTTTACGTCCCATGCTTATGCCGGTTAGGCTAAAGGAGACGGTGATGATGAGATATGAATGAAATGGTGGAATGAAGAAAGTGGGAGGAAACGGGAGAATCCGAGAAAGCCCCCACACACAGTGTTTGTCCACCACAAAGTTCACTTGGCGGGAGCAGGGTTTGAACCCGTGACCTCAAGCACCAGAAGTGAACGCTCTACCACTGAGCCACCGCGGCCCTGGAATTGATAACGTGCTTACTATAGCCAAAGACAAATTACATAGTACTGAGTTCCCTCCGTTAAAGCGAATTCGGAATGCTCTCTCGTCTTTAACGTTTCTTTCAGAAAAAATGTTCCGGGGGGAAGGGGCACTGCTGGTACCATTCTATTTATTATTACATTATAGACATATTATTTTGGTCTCATCCGGGTAGGCAATCTAAGAGCTCGGGGGGGGGGGCAGTTCCCCCTAAAACATGTCTGGAAGAAACACTGGTCTTTAAAAGATTTTATTGTTAAAGAAATTCTAAATATGATTCAAGATGAAGCAATTCTCTTAAGCAAAATTTAAAGAAAGCACTCGACCGTACAATATTAGAAACTAAAGAGAGGTTTGCAGAGAAAAACAAACAGAATTTGAAATGTCTCGATTGTTTGTTGCCGCAATCAGAAACATTTTTTGAATAGTTCTGAAGTATTGCCACTATTGAATCTACAATAAACGTGATTTCGAATTGAAAGTTGAAGTTGTTAAAGTAAATAATTTGTTCCAACAACAAGAGCAAAAATAATATTTTGAATCTACCATATATATATATATATATATATATATATATATATATATATATATATATATATATATATATATATATATATATGTTGAATCTGCGTAAAAGTGCTTTTCTTAATGTGCATGAATTGTATGCAACAGTTGTAGCTATTTATGCTCCAACAGTAACACGTGAGAATACATTTTGTTGCCTTAAAAGGGTTCTTATACCTTAAGGAGAATTAATGTTTACGATAGAGAATCCAACCTTGCTCTATTGGCATTCGAAAAAGAATCCTGGAGCACTTTAGATATGAAGCGCTTGACGACAAGTTTCAAAGATGCTATCGATGATTAAAACTGTACAAGGTTTGAATGAAGCGAAATAAAACTTACGAACCTTTTAAGTATTTTTTTTTAAACAAGCGCACAGAGAGATTTATCATTAAGCATGGCTTCTATTATTTCTAGTACTATAGAGGCTCAAAAGAGAAATGCTTGTTTCTGAATTTTCGTAATAACGTGCTAGATAAATATTAGAAATTGCCACAAGGTTCCGGTTCAGGCGGAACCCGTTCCGCGAGGAACCGGTTCTTGGAGATCCGGTTTTCGGAACCGGTTCTAGACCTGCATCTGAAAATCTGTTCCAGAACCGGACCTTAGGAACCGGTTCCGGACCTGGAACCGAAAACTCGGCTCTAGAACCGGATCTTAGGAACCGATTCCACACCTGGATCCGAAAACCCGGTTCCGGAACCGGATCCGTTTATAGCCGAAAACCGGTTCCAGCAGGAACCGGTTCTGGCCATACCTAATAAATATGTGCGATTTTGTTTGTTTAATTTGAAATAAAATAATCTATTCCTACTTCATTAGGTATTCGCTACGCAAAAGATAGAAGTTCTTAACTGTGCTAAGCATGTATGCATTTGTTCTGAAGTGTTTATGGTATATGGCTTCATAAATTCTTAAACTGTGTAATTAGGGTAATAGTGTCACGTTGTGATCAACCGAGAGCTCTGCTCTTTCAGGTATTCAAATAATATAGGAATAAACAGAGCAGTAGTGCAAATTAAAAATATTGTTTTTTGACCATACTCTCTTTCTCCCCCCTCTCTGTGTGTATGTCTTATAGCCTTTATATCAGCGTTTTTCTAAAAGCAGTATCACATCGTAGCTTGCTACACAAAATCACAGAAAAGCGATGCAAACGAAAAATTACACCGTAAAATGCGATGTATCATCTAGTAAAGAAGTGAGGTACTTTTACGACGAAGACAATATACCATAAGTCTTTCCTCCGTGAGAAAAGAGTTCTTTTTGGAAGTCGCTAGTTGTGGTAATTTTCCTCTCGAAAATATGTTTTCCTTTAGGTTCGTTCCTCTTTAGGTAACGCAAACCAATGCACTGTTGATTGAAGATTTATATTGCTTGAAACTGGCTGTAGAATTGACAACAATGAAACATTTTGCACTTCAACATTTTGTAACATAATGTAAATAAAAACTCCTCAATTCTGTTTCGAAATGCAAGACCTCAGTTTTCTTTTTGGAAATGATATCTAGCGAAAACAGGTAAGTTTAACAGTATCTTCCTTTTGTTCTCTGTTATTTGAAACTCTGGTAAGTAATTCACAAATAACACATTTACATAATTATTTCATAGTGTTAACCCAGGAATGTTATTTTGCTACTTCGCCTTGCTTTTCATTGAAATGGCGGAAGAAAAGTTGTATTGGGTTTACAGCTTTTTTTAAAAAAAAAAAGAAAATGGAAGAATGAACTTGATCCGGTAACATTCGGCTACAATTAGGTTATTAACACTTGTGCACATTACGTTATTGAGCTTTACCATAAAAATGAAGGATCACTTCCTGCGTTACGTAATGTCAATTCTCCATTTTTTTTTTTTTTTTTTTACGAAATTACGGGTTCTACAAAATAATAATAAACTAAATATGAGCACATTCTCATGGCAATATATGTTTTTTTTACATAAATATTTTTTATGTCACGTCCACGTAATACAATAAAATACACAGATAATAACTCCCTTCTCTTCCGAAAATGCGATACAAAAATTATAAATTGTGATGCAAATTTAAATTGGATTTGCAAATTGCTACGCAAGAAGCAAAAAAGAAAAAGACGCAAAATCTATAGTTTTTAGTAGGTCGTGGGGCGACGGAGAGGCACTCACCTCCGTGTTCCCCCTCTAGCGTCGTCACTACTAATGAGTGCTTATGCGACACAAAGTCACTGCATATTTTCATTTTCGAACATTAGGCCAAAAGAAAGTTAGCAAGTAGTGATCGCGAAATCGAATTCAAAATGCCAACCAAGATATTTTTGCACCTCACTCTTCAACTGAGAGGAATAAATTTCAACTTTTAAGTTTTCATAAGATTTAGGTTTAATCAGTGATGCCAACCTGAAACATGATGAAATCCCATGTCGAGAGGCAAAAAATCCAATTTTACGTATGAATTTCCCACGTTATACTAAGTAAAAGTACGCTATAATATTAAACACTAGGAATGCAATGTATATACCCGATTGCAATGAAATGAGCTGAGCGAGCTTAAACTACGTAATCATTCCTGGCCATTATGCAATAATAAATGCTATTTTTAATTGTTGACAAAAAAATCGCGTGAAAACTTTTTCCCCATGTTAAGTCTATGCAAGCGTTTTTCGGTGATTATTCCTCGATGGTACATCGAATTTTTTATTTCGATCTATGTTGTCACTCAACACGACATACTCTATCAGCGTGCTAAGTTTTCTTGAGATTGGCCAAACGGTCTAGGAGGAAGCGTTTTTCGGTGATTATTCCTCGATGGTACATCGGATTTTTGATTTCGACCTATGTTGTCACTCAGCACGACATACTCTATCAGCGTGCTAAGTTTGGTTGAGATCGGCCAAACGGTCTAGGAGGAGTTCGCGGACAACCAAACGGCTAACCCGAGTATAAGAGCTTCGCTTCGCTCAGCTCAATTAAATTTCTCTTTGTTAGTCACTTTTTACAATATCTAAATGAATAAGCTGTAAATTTCGATCTTCACGAAAAATCCCATACATGCTGTTCTTTATCCCTTTCCAAGAAAATAAGGTCAAAACTCCCATTATCTGAGATTTATCCCACAAGTTGGCATCACTGGGTTTAGTAAGTCTTATTTCTGATAATAAATATACAGTATAATGGAAGGTTAAAAAAAAGGTACTCTATCTTAAAGCGGCTCTAACGAATTTCATTAACTCTAAATTGCATATTGATGCCAATTGGCATCATAGTGAATTAATAATAGTAAGAACAATAACAATATTCTTAAAATACGTATATTAACAAATGGTGCACGTTGCTGTTGCGCACCATCAATGTGTAACGTTTTCTGCCACATTGTTACCCTTTAGTGAGAAGATAGAGAACAATGTTAATTACCTTTAAAATAGGTATCAAATCCCTTCTTTCTTCCTGCCTAATATCCAAAAATAATTGTTTGACGATTGTATATATTATACGACTTTTCCTGAGACTGGCATCAAACTTTGTTTTCAGTAGTGTAGTGCTATGATGCCAAAGCAAATGGAATCAATCCTGTAACTTGGTACCGTACAAGTAACAACACAAAATGAGAATCATCTCATTTTGTACGTAGGCACTATTTATATTTACCTGTATAAGGTATAAAGAAAAAAAAATATTTAACACAACCAAATTAATTCATGTATTAAAGGGCTAAACTATACAGGGTAGTCCAAAAGTAGGTATACACCAATGCATTGCTCAAGAACAATATTCTAGCTTATAGGTTTATTTGTTTCAGCTGTTCAAGCTTACGCTATAAGTAAAAATACACTAAAAACAAATAATAAAGAAAACTAAGTCTACTTGATGGATAACAATAAGAAATTATATAAAAAGTAATGAGTTCATCAGTACAGTACTGTATACCTACTTTTGGGCCACCCTGTGTATAATTTCGGCTTATGTTTAGCAGAAGGGGTCCAGCTCTTTCCACTAAAAAAATGTTATAATTTTGGTAATTTCTGTTTACATTTGGTTAGCTTAGGGTAGGGTTGGTTAGTTTAAGTTAGGTTAGGCTAGTTTAGGTTACGTTAGGTTAGTTTAGTTTATGTTATATTAGTGTAGGTGTCCCGCATAATTTTCCACAAAAATGATAGAATTTCGCTCATTTCTACTAATATTACGTTAGTTTATGTTAGTTCAGGTTAACTTACGTTAGTTTATGTTAGGTTAGGTTAGATTTGGTTATGTTATGTTACGTCTAAGTACTTGCATTACTCATTTCTCCTGTAAATTGTGTGTTTTTTACGTGCTTCTGGACTCATTGTACTAAACATACCCCATAATTTCATTAACAACCCTATAACGTGACATTAATCATTTCTGTGAGGCGCACGGTGGCTCAGTGGTAGGGCTAACCCCTAGTGCGTGAGGTCCCTGGTACAATCCCCGGTCAAGTAAGTTAGTGATGGACAACATCGTATCCGAGGGTTTTCTCGGGGTTTTCCCGTTTGCTCCCACATTCTCATCCCACCAATTCTTCTATTATCATTCACTTGTCTTAATCATCGTTTCCTTTAGCCTAAAAAGAGCATACACGAAGGACGTTAAACGGAAAGATTCCGTTTCATTTAGTCATTTCTCACAAAAAAAATCTGCAAGGCTTACTCTTGGGAAGGGATCGGGTGAAATTTTCTCAACAACGATTAAGAGGATTTTGATCATATTTTATAAACATTTCATTAATAGCACTACAATAGGCATACGTTATTTCTCATGAATATATCCTCAAACGGTAGATTACTCACTTAGAAATGATTTTTTCGTGAATAGAGTTCTTGTTGAGTTGATTTTAGTTTAGCGTCCCGTTCAGCAGCGAGGCTATATGAAACGTGGACCTATTGATTAACGTGGAATCCGAACCACAGGAGCTACCGCCGGGTTTTTCGTGAATAGAATGTACACTTTGCAGTAAATGTTGCCTATTATAATTTTATTCATGTTTCATAAATTAATGTTTCACTCATAGTTGCAGCATGGCATGATTTTACTTAAGAAACGATTCAATGTTGCCTCATCCGTCTGAGCATATTTCTTTGACAATTTTTGGTTGCACATACATATTTTTTTTTTCAGAAACAAGACAGAGTAATCTTGCTCAAGAGAGAAAACCTGCTAATGGTAAAAAATACTTAAACTTGGATAAGTTTTTAATGGAGCTTTTTACGTTAATTTGAGGGCGCTGAATCTAATGGAAGGTTTTAAAAACGTATCCACCCATTGAATTACGAGAAAAGTGACTTCAAAATTCGGGTTTAAATAATCACTAATATCGAAACTTTGAGATGATTTTTCTCATGACCCCATGATCGGATGAACTTGAAAATGATCCCATTGGGTTTAGGATAATAGTATAAAAATGAAGTAACAAATGAGGACATTTTTTACACTTTGATATGAGTGTTTTTTTTAATCTTGGATGGTTTCCCTTGTCTCTATTTATGGTTCTTAATTAATCTTCTATATTCTTTTTTTTTTAAAGCTCTTTTCCCCTTTTTAGATATAATCTTTCACTTATCGCTTTACCTTACACATAAACATAGGACAACAACACATTTACAATTCACGTATCTTTTCTTGTTTACAATATTTGAGTTTTGTAGTTGTGATTTTCTCGGTTTTCTGTGCATTTTCCCATTTTTGCATACTTCAGAGGTTATTAATACCAATTATAACACAGTTTTAAGTGTAGATAACATCCACACACACCATTATAGATCGTCATATTAAAGAAACCTCTTTTGGAGTAATTACTCTCCTGAGAATAATCTACACTTTCATATTCTATAAAGTCTTTCACTAGGTTGGAAAATGTGCAAGTCACTTACGTTCCATCCAAACCCGTCAAACCATCGTGTGACATCTCTTCGTATAAACCCATCCAATTAACTTCTACTTCCAGTAAAGTATGTCGTCAAATGACTTACAGGAATAAGAATTCATCCTACCAACTCAACAAGTAGGACTGCTGAATGGCTAGCGCGAGTGAGTGTGTTCAGTGCGCAGGGTTCCGGGCTCGACTCTCCGGGTGAGGTTGCATGCCTTGAATACAAGCCAGACTAGTGGTTCGGATCCCACTTTAAACAGGATTTCCGTCTCAAATAGCATTGGTACAGAACAGGAAGGCAGTTTTATCCAAATCAATCCAACTCAATTCGAAAACCTTTATTTTTAGATTAAAAAAAAAACTTGGAGAGAGCATTAATGTAGTATGACTTCTGGTCTTCTTCATAACCTTATAAAACTTTACATAGTTTGTTTGTCAATAGTACTATTTACATTGCTATCAATGATTAGTTAAAAGTATTCTTCTGATGTTCGGTGCTCCATTGAGGTTTGCTTTATGATTATTACTACTTGATATTTTCTTTGTTTCTAATTTTCCACTGTTATCTTCAACTATTCATCTATTTCAGTATGCTGATGATATTGCTTAATTTTCTTACTCTTGGCAAATCTGTACAATAAATCAACTTTTCACTTCAAGAAACTATCAATTGAGTCTTCACTTGGTATTATTAGTGGAATTTCTCAATCAACCCAACTAATAAACAAATTATAACTTTCATAAGCGCTTCACGTTAAAGTTCCGAAGTGCATTTAGATAGTCTATATTTTCTGTCATTAACAGTTCATGATACTTTCTTCAATATTCCCCCATTTCTACAAAAAAAAAAGCTTAGAACATGTTTTTTACCAACTTTTTTTAAATGTGGTAGCAGTGATTATGCTAGGGGCAAAAAGGGCGTAATTCTGTCCATTCTTCTCCACACCTACATTACAAAAGCTTCCAGTTTTTTTTAAAATCACTTTTTCGTGATGTCCATATTTCTGCTTTATACAGTAAAATACTCCAACGAAGCATTTTATGTGTTTCTCTCAACGTTTTATTTAAGATTCCACAAAATAGTACTTCCTTCTTCCTAAAGGCTTCTTTCGCCATTCCTATCCTTTATTTTTATTTCACGTTCACATTTCATACCATCACTAATAATACTACTCAGATATCGAAAACTAGTCATTTGTTCTATTTTCTCCCCTCCTGCTTCTATATTTGACACAGACCACTACGGTCCAATCACCATGGGGTTCGTCTTTCTAAAATGTATTTTCATCCCATATCCTTCACAGCTGTTCCTCGAGCTTTCTAACATCTTATTTATTTTCTTTTCAGATTTCGTAAGAAGCGACATATCTTGAAAACGTATAACCTAATCACTCAACATTCTACCGAAATGCCATCTATATTATGGAGGGCCTTTTTCATTATCTCTTCTTGATAAATATTAAATAATGTTGGCGAGAGACAGCATCCCTGTCGAACTTGCCTTCCAATTGTACTGTCCCCTGTAATTTCCTTCAATATTCTAACTTATTTGTTAGTTCATATATAAATTTATGAGTACATATGAGTATAAATTTATCTTTTCGTCTCAACCCAGCCTTCTTTAGAACTCCCAAAAGCAACTCTTATTTCACCCTGAAAAAGAATTTTCTAGATCAATAAATACATCATACACTTTTTTCCCTTTTCCTATAAACCTATCACCAATCACCTTTAATAATCCAATTGTATCTCTTGTGCCCTTACCTCTCCTTAACCCGAACTGTTCCTCCTTAAGTATTTCATTTGTCCTTCCATACAATCTTTTGTTCAGTATTCGAAGAGAATTTTTTTGCTGTATGCGATACGGTAATAGCTCTAAAATCCCTTGATTTGTTTCAGGATGTCTTCTGGCCATTCTCTTCATTCATATATTTCATTGCAGAGTCGGAACAATTCTTTCTTGCTCTTGTCTCCTATATCCTTCATGAATTCGATTGTTGGTATATTATCTATCCCGGTTGCCTTTTTATTCCTAATTCTGAATAATACTAAACACTTTATCATCCTCGCCGGCTTCATTTTGTACTTTAATATCTAGGTCACATAGTGTATTCCTACTCTCATACAAGTCCACAACATACTCTTTCCATCTTCCTAAGACTTCACTTCTTTCTCTGACTACCTTCCCATTATTATTTTCTATTGCCATCGTTATACGTCCTTGTTTCCTCCGAAGTTTCACAGATTTCACCATCTTGTACATTTTCTCAAACTTTCCAACTTCTTCTAATTCTTTTATGTTTATTTTTCTTTGTGAAACTCTTTCCTTGACCTGTCTGTTTCCTTCGTAACTCGTTTAGCTCCCTGCACATTTTTCTGTCCTTTTCTGTATCAAACTGTTTCCACGTCATCCTTTCCCTCGTTTTATGCAATATCTGTTCTGTAACCCATGATTTCTTAGCTGTTTTGTGCTCGTGGTAACCTACTATTTCTGCAACCTGCTGTATGCAAAGTTTAATATGCTCCTACCCTTTGTTACTACCTTCACCTATCCTGTCCTCGTTGAAATATTTTTCTTCGAATTTTTCAACTAAAAGATTTCTTACTTCCTTATTTTTCAAGTTTTCAGTATTCAACATTGTGTTGCCTACTTTCCTTCTGCCTATATTTTAAATTGAATATCCACTTCCCCCAGCACAAGGTTATGCTCAGAGAAAATGTCGATCTCGGGAAGGTTCTTCGCATTCTTCAAGCTATTCCAATATTTCTCCTAAACAGGCGCAGGCACGTATCCAGGGGGATCTAGGGGGCCGGGCCCCCCTAAATTTATGCTGGCCCCTTCTAAAATTTTCACGGTAGGCTTGCAAATGAACTATATAATATGGTAAGATCGGGCCCCGTCTAACTTCAGCCAGGCCCCCCTACATTTTTGGGCTGGTTACCGGCCTGAACAGGCGCGCACTCAGAAATGTTTATTGGATGTGTCCAATACTATAAACGCTATGTGTTATTGAAAGAGTATTATTCTCTATTCGAAAAGACGATAAGTAATTTTAAAGTATTTCCACCTATATTTTCAGAAAAAAATAATGGTAGAACTAGACTATTTTTTTAAAAAGAAAATGTACAGATGAAGTGTAAGGTCAAATTTTCGTTTGTTTACCTTCCTACTACTACATCAAACATTTCCCTGTTAAACACGTAAAGTTTTATTGAAAAAGTGTAGAAATGTATGTTGAGTTAGAAAGTTTTGGTAGGGGGTTCTGTTCTGGTGGACCCCTCCGTGGGTGCACTCCTGTTTAACTAGTCTGATATTTTCTGCCGTCTATTGAGAATTTCCATGTATATATTCTTCTCTGTGCTGACTGAGCCAAATGTTCCCAATTACTTGTGAATTCTGTCTACAGAAATTGACCAGTCCCTCTTCCCTTTCATTTCTTTCGCCTACACCATATTTACATACTTTCGTGTTTTTCTTCCACATCTGCATTGAAATTTCCTATTACTATTACGCATGCACCCCTCTTCTCACTGCTTATAATTTCTTGTGTTTTCTCATAATTTTCCTCTACTTCTTCAGCTGTAGGCAAAGTCGTCGATGTGTATGCCTGGGTCATCATTAGATCTTTGTTTCTTGTTTCCCCTTTATTTATAAGTTGAAGTATAAGGAATCCATTAAACAAAATCCTGCATTAAATTACGAAAACAAAATCTACTTTCAATTTTATTACTTTCATATTTGAATGAAACACGTGTTAGATTAGTCTCCCCCTATCTCCCAGACAAAGAGAAAAATAACAATCTGTAGTTGGGCTTGTGCTACCTTGAAAAGTTATGCACTAGAAGAGGTGCTGTGGGTAGACTTTGTCCGCATAAACCCAATTATTCGCGTTTTCGCGCCCCGCTGCTTGTTTTGAAAACCTCTACCGTACAAATGAAGAAGAGTAGTAGGTTAGACTTTGGAAATTAAATGCGGGAGAATAAATGCTTTATGGGGGTGGAAAATACTCTGCTAGTGGTTATAGATGGTGAGTGGGAAGGTGGGAATAGTAGGGATGAATGAGAACGGAGGAAAAAGTTAACGAAAGCGCAGTAGCCCTCTTCTACAGTGGATCTGAGCTTCACCTCTTTTACGCTCTCCGTTCTGTTGAGGTTTTACTTCTATACGCACTTTTTTATTATTATTTATTATTATTATTATTTTCTCTTTTTTCCCCCTTTCTTACCCTCTGCAAGCCTTTTCTTTTTTCAATATTCACCCCATTTTCTGCCTTTACCAATAGTCCTGGTAGTGATAAACATTCAAAAAGACTCCCTATTCTAGTATTTTCACCCCAAAAAAGAGCCATGCCTTCTTTACACTTTACAGCACTGCCATGTTGTTCGAGGCGGTTTCTTTCTACATAATAGGCAAAGAAGGGAACCAAAATGACTACCGAAGTTATAGTTTTTTTTTTGTCATATAGTATTATTATTATTCAATTTTTTTACACGCAAAAAACATTGGTGCACAAAAAGTGCCATGCTGACGCGTTAAATTATGTGTGTGGCATACGCTTTTGGTCTCGTAATATCCTTTCATTAGTATTCTATGGTTATTATCATTTTCCTTACGTGTTTTTTTTTTCCTTAATATATATAAAAACGCAATAACAGGATTGCCAGTGGTTCAAAAATAATTCTTCGATACAGACTGTGCATGACATGAGAAACAATCTCTAAAACTTGGGGACAAGGATCCTGTTGTTATTCAGCATAAGAAAATTCCTAGCGCGAAGTGATCATTTATCGTGGTCCATGCTGATCCTTCTTAAATTCTTGAGGATCGAAACCCCTTCACTCGGGCAAGGCTTAGGGGGCCGCGGTGGGTCAGTGGTAGAGCGTTAACCTCTGGTGCTTGGGGTCCCGGGTTCGATCCCAGCCCTCGCCAAGTGAACTTTGTGGTGGACAAACACCGTGTGCGTGGGTTTCCTCGGGGTTCTCCCGTTTCCTCCCACTTTCTTCATTCCACCATTTCATTCATTACTCATCATCACCGTCTCCTTTAGCCTAACCGGCATAACCGTGGGACGTAAAACTCAAAGATTTCATTTCATTTCGGGCAAGGCTTAATTTAGAACAGTGGTTCCCAACCTGGTGGGCGCAAACTATTGAGAGAAATAAACTACATTCGTAACTACAAATGTTGTAATAAAGTAGTAAAGAGTCATTAAATTAAACCCCTTACAAACACAAAATAACTATTGTGTGAGAGAACTGTCCTTCTATCTACACTGGTGTAGTGAATTTTACAGTAGCTTGTACTGTTTGGAATGTATTGTATGTTAAATCCTTCTAGGCACTTCGCTAATAGACATTGCAGAGTAATATCAGTTACGATTACGATTTTGATGAAGACAAATCAAAACAGTTTCTAACTGGAAAAATACTGTAGGTATATTTTTATACAAACTCTTTACAACATTGGTGCTATAACATTATTACATTTCTGCGAGTGATTGTCATTACTTCCATTAGTGTTGCCACGAGACGAGACATTTCTCGTGTCTCGTCTCGTCTCGTCTCGTAAACGAGACGTAAACGAGACGAGACACGAGACGGGACAGAACCCTCTTACACGAGACACGAGACGAGACAGACTACTTGTCCCGTCTCGAAAACGAGACGAGACACGAGACGAGACGGGACGTCTCGTGAAATGTCTCGACTCGTCTCGTGTCTCGAAAATGAAAACGCTGGCGGGAATGGCCAAGATTGAAATTGCCAATGATCATATAGATTGCAAAAGGAAAATCCCCTTTGTGAGAAAACATGTTGAAAAGCCTTCATAGAAAAGTGTCCTCTGTCTATTGAATGAAACAGTCGTGATACATGAGCTTCCAGGAATATCATCCTTAATGTCTTGTCCCCAATTCCCCTTGCTGTAAACTGAGGAATTCTCTTTTTTTTTATTTCTGGCTGGAATGATGACAAACAAAATCAAAGACAGGGAAGATTTTTACAAGGTCAAGAAACCGAACTACCACCACCATCTATTCAATTTGAAAACTGGGTAAGGTCTACACTTGTCTTTATTCTCTGGTGGCGGTATTCTTTTTGCTATATGAACCGAAAACGGCAATTGAAGTATGTCATCTTGTAACTAAAATTTTGTCTTCTCTCTCTCTCTCTCTCTCTCTCTTCCTCTCTCTCTCTCTTTCACACACACACACACACACACAAAAACACACTTTTGCCATTTTACCAATCGCTCGCTTATTATACAGCAGTCATGTTGTAAAATTCACCTCTTCGTTTGGAAGGCGGGAGGACGACAAAGGAAGCAAAGATATTATCGACGAACCCTTCAAATTGTTTGCTTTCAGCAAATTTATGATACTAATAGTAACACTTTAGGTAAAGAAGTTTTACAGGGGGACCTTCGTTTTGTTACGCGGAAATGTTTGATCTGACCAGAGTGCGAAATTGCCCTCTGCTTCCGTGTTGAAAGGAGGGGAATACTTAACTTTCCTAGTGAATAATATTCATTAGGACCTGAATTATCTTCAGAAATTGTTTCTTACAGGCGCATAAAACCTCTCGAACTTGAGAAGTGTAAAGAACATTTGGTATAATATTCATGGAACTCCGTTGAAAACAGAAAATATCATGAGAATGATCAAAATTCGAACATTGAAGAGCATAATTAACAGAAAAGAAATAGGATACCCAAACCATATTTTTAAACCTGCTATAAAATGTATATCCTATATTTTTACTAATTCCTTACTCCCATGAAATTATCCTGGGGAGGATATTCTCTCCATTTTTTTCAGACTGAAATCCTTTTATCCCGTACGATTTCCCCCCCTGACACAGTACGAAAAAACAAATGTTGTTAAAATCCATACACATGACCCTTCCGGGACTCAACCCGGGGCCTTCATGCTGATGGTCTATCGCCGCAGACCGCTCGGCTTGGTATAAAGATGTACGTTGTATGATTGCAAATAGATCCCGACAATATAAGGAACTTTAATCCAAAATGGCCACCCAAAAATCAACTTCTTTTTTTTTTTTTTTTTTTTTTTTTTTTTTTTTTTTAGTCATTAGCTAATATGGGTGTACTGTCATGAGTTTGTTACACAAACGGGGCAAGCACCACATAGTAGCACACCCCCCGCGGTTATGGGAACAGATTTGAACCATGGAGGTGAAGACTGGCCCCAAGCATTCTTTCGTCCGAGGTGTCGTTCAGCTCCCATTACTATGGCACTTTAAGTAGAGCTTAGTGTGCAGTAACATATAAAATTTCAATCAAATACTTTCCATTACTCAATAAAATTATTTGGTTCCGAGCTTTTTTTTTTTTTTTAAAAAAAATAATAATTGCAACAAATCTAAATATGCTAAAATTGGAAGTAATTTTTGGATTGTTATGGGTTAACACTGTGAAACCTAAAGGCTGGAATATATGAAATCAAAGTGTAGACACATATCTATCTCTGTATTTATCTATATATCTTTCCATCTCTCTCTCTCTCTGTATATATATATATATATATATATATATATATATATATATATATATATATATATATATATATATATATATATATATATATATATATATATATATAGACACTATAAAGCAAGTGGGCTGATAGTATACGATAGTGTCGGAGATGATGACACCTTTACATCGAACTTTGCTTGTCGTGAAAACATTATTTAACATTAGTGTCTTCATCTTCGACGTACCTATGAGCAATTTACTGTATATTCGTGTATTGAAACTGGTGAAACAAATTTCAATGTTTTAGAATGTAAAAAAAAGAAGCCAGGGTCGAGAAGCCTCGGACAACTAACAGCAGAGATATATTATCTTCTAAACTATTTGTCCTTGCCTTGTGAGCTTATTTGAATTTATTTTTAAGACCTTTAGGCAACTTTGGCCGAATGGATGATGATGGGAAAATTAGTGGAATGAAGAAAGTGGTAGGATACTAGACAACTTCGAGGAAACACACACATTCGAAAAATGAAATGAAATTAAATGAAATCTTTGAGTTTTACGTCCCACAGTTATGCCGGTTAGGCTAAAGGAGACGGTGATGATGAGTAATGAATGAAATGGTGGAATGAAAAAAGTGGGAGAAAACGGGAGAACCCCGAGAAAACCCACGCACACGGTGTTTGTCCACCATAAAGTTCACCTGGCGGGGCTGGGATCGAACCCGAGACCCCAAGCACCAGAGGTGAACGCTCTTCCACTGAGCCACCGCGGTCCCCACACACATTCAATATTTGTCCACCACAAAGCTCCCATGGCACTAACCGAGATCGAACCGACTACCACATACACCAGAGGTGAAGGCTTCACGGTGTAGCTACCGTGACATTTCTTGTCTTGTGTGTTCTGGGTAATACTTGTAACTTACAAGGGAAGAGAGGGAGATTATATATCGAAGTGGAAGATGGTTTATATACCAATGGGAAGCACTAATGACGCCTATTACAAAACTGTAATAAAAATTTTCCGAATGCATATACTATGCGAGTTATATGGATATATAGAGTGTCCAGATAATCCGTTACCACCCCTTCAAATCGCAAATGATAAGACAGATGCCAAAATTGGAAAACATGTGTTTGATCATTTCAAAAGTACAACGTATCAAAGCAAAAATTCTTGTCATAAGGCCACCCGCAGTGTACTGGGCGGGATCCAACTCAAATATTACAAAAGGTAAGGGGATCAAGTAGCATATCGTTCGAAACTTCTTGGGAAATGAAAGAAGACGGAACAAGCCTCAATACTCTAAAATTACCTTGTGCAAAATGGCGGCCGGTCAAACTGTCAGCAAAAACGTCATTGTAAAGTCGATGGCCACCCCCAAAAAAATGGTGAGGCAGATGTCAAAACAGGAAAACATGTATGTCATCATTTCAAAAGTACAATGATTGGAAGTAAAAATATTTGTCTCAGGGTCCTCCACAGTGTTCCAGGCGGGGTCATGTTCAAATTGTTCAAATGGCAAGGGAGGTCAAGTAGCACATCGTTCAAAGCTGTTATTAAATGAAAGAAGATAGAACAAGTATGGACGCTCTACGATAATACTGTGCAAACATCTTGCATTTTAGTTGTTCTTTCTGTAACCGGATTTTAGTTTATTTTCACTTTAATTCTTGTACTCAACGGAAAGAAAGGAAATGCCCCTACTGTGAGATTCTGCTCTTTGAGCCCAATAATATCTAAATAAAGAAAAAATAATAAAATAAAAGCAAATTAAGACATAAAGAAAAGAAAGGACAACATTTGACATCTTTGAGTATAGAACTGACTAGTTAACATATAATGTACTTCCACGAACATAAATAAGTAGAGGTTGGAGCCATCAGAAGTAAAGACTCTTACCTCTACTTATTTATGTTTATGACTGCACAACAGTGGTGCTTATGCTCGTTATCTGGTTTATCAATTATAAAATGATTCAAACGAAAGAATTCCTTGCACCAGGAAGAGTAAATACGTACAAATGTCTCAGAATGAAAACAAGTGCCGATTGCAAAATGGAAAGTGAACGTGCTCAGAAAATCGAAATGAAGATGAACATTTTGACCGGCCGCCATTTTACACAGGGTAATTTTAGAGGATCGAGACTTGTTCCGTGTTCTTTTATTTCTCAACAGCTTTATTTGACCATATTTGCCATTTGAAAATTTTGAGTAGGACCCCGTCTGGAACCTTGTGGAGGACCCTGGGACAAACATTTTTACTTTCAATCATTGTACTTTTGAAAAGATGACACACATCTTTTTCTTTTTTGACATCTGTCTTACCGTTTCAGTTTTTTTTTTTCTTTCTTTGGAGGGTGGCCATAGACTCTACAATGACGTTTTTGCTGACAGTTTGACCGGCCGCCATTTTGCACAGGGTAATTTTAGAGAGTTGGGACTTGTTCGTCTTCTTTCATTTCCCAAGAAGTTTCGAACGATATACTAATTCACCCCCTTACCTTTTGTAATTTTTGAGTTGGATCCCGCCTGGGACTCTGCGGGTGGCCCTGGGACAACAATGTTTGCTCTGATACATTGTACTTTTATAATGATCAAAAACGTGTTTTCTAGTTTTGGCATTTGTCTCATCGTTTGCGATTTCAAGGGGTGGAAATGGATTTTCTGGACACCCTGTATATTCATATAGCTCGCACAGTATATGCATTCGGAAAATTTTTATTACAGTTTTGTAATAGGCGTCATTAGTGCTTTCGATTGGTATATAAACCATCTTCCACTTCGATATATAATCTCCCTCTCTTACCTTGTTAGTTGTATCTTGATTAGCATGGTACAGCCTGCTACATTTTACATTCGTTCCCATGGTATGCTGCCATATTTTTACGAGACAAGACGAGACAAAACGAGACAAACGAGACGAGACGAGACGGGACGGGACAGAACCTCTCGAGACGAGACACGAGACGGGACGAGCACATTTTTTCGAGACGAGACACGAGACGGGACATGCTTTGCACGAGACGAGACGAGACAGCCTAAAGTCTCGTCTCGTCTCGTCTCGTGGCAACACTAACTTCCATGTTATACTATAACAAGGAAGTATTATATTACGGTCAAAATACCTAATGTAAATCCAGATACGACCAGATTTGAATGAAAACATACCACTTCAGTATTGACATCTGTGTGTCTATATGTATGTACATTCAGAGAATATTTCGCTCAACGATAAATCGCGTAAAAGGTTACACATAGACACGGGTCCCTGCATAACATTCTATTAGTGAAGTTCCTGATATTTTTAGCATGCAATACCTTGAAAACGGTACAAGCTGCTGTAAAATTTACTACACCAATAAATTTCCGAGAAAATTTTATATGAATTTGATGTATCACTTCCACCTATTCTTATTTGAAAAATCGAAAGTTGAATTCAATATGGCGGACGAGGTAGGTAACATGTATCAGAGAAGCAGTACTTGATCCAATTTGTTTTGCATATGCCCGCATTCATGTCCAGTAACATCTAAATAAACTAAAAGCAATTTTATGTAAGAGCGCTATAGTAGTATAGTATTGAATTCCAGAAATATGAAGACCCATAAATATGCAAAATACCGGTATGGGCCGCTAAAATTAATACAATACGCATTGGGCCGCGGAGAACTTTGCATTTGAATCAATTTTACACGAGTCCCGAGGGGACACTTCTCTAAAGCAACTTGTGAGAAAGAACTAACTAGTAAATATAGGAGTGGGTCATGTCTAACGTGATTTGGCAGCTAATAATTGAAGCTAGTAAATAGGCAAAAAAAAAAAAAAAAAAAAAACTGGGATTATTATACTCAGATGTAAGATCTTACGCTGTGAATATGAGTTAACTTTCCACAAAAACGCTACATTTTTACAATTTTATTTCGATAAATATGCAAATGCTGCGCGTGCAGGCCAGTGAAGGAATTTGCGCTATTTGTGGGCAAGATATGTTATCGAAAACAATAGCGAGAGGATAGTTCTATCGCTTTCGTTTGGAAATTTCGATATCCGAGATGCTTTTCGTAGTGGGCGACCAATCACAGCAAAAGTGGAAAGTATTCTGGCTAAAGTCGAGTAAAACTGACATGTAAGTAGTCATGGCATCGCCAATGACATAGACATGAATCACCAATGTTAAAACCATTTGAAGAAAGCTGGCTACACAAAGGAAACTCAACGTTCGGATTCTTCCTGATTTGACTCAGAAACATTTAGTCTATCTCTACATTTCTGTGAATCTCTGCTAAAATGCAACGAACTCGAGACGGACATTTTCGAAATGGTTGGTCACAAGTGATGAAAAGTAGATAACATGCGACATCAAAAGATCGTGATCGAAGCGAGAATAAATTCCCATAGTATGTGCCAAAGCCTACACTGACGCCCAGAAAGTGTACTGAGAGTTTAGTGGAACTGGAAAAGCGTCGTACATCAAAGATCTGCTGTCTCCAAACAGAAAGATAGGCTCGTACTTGTACTGTCAACAATTAACACGAGTGCACCTAGTAAGTCAAAAGAAAAACGGACGCAACTGGTCTATAGTCAGGTTTGCTACACTGACTACGCCAGAACTCACACAGCCTTTACAACCCGGCAGAAATTGAAAGAACTTGACTAGGAGGTTTTAATTCATACATCGTATAGCCTGGACATGGCACCGCCGAACTGTCATTTGTTTCAGCCTTTCTAGTATGGTTTTAAGTTCATTTCAAAATGGGCTTGTGTAAACCACGTGCTATCTTTTCTTTTTTAAAAGAAATAATAGAAGTTCCATAGCTACGGAAATTGATGCTGCCGGAAAAATGATAAGAAGTCATCGAAGAAACTGGTGCATAAATGTGGTTTCATAATGTTATTTCCAAATCACAATAAATGTATTCGCAATTTTGACCTCCAAAGGCAATACATTTTAGAAAAAATATTATTATTATTATTATTATTATTATTATTATTATTATTATTATTATTATTATTATTATTATTATTATTATTATTATTATTATTATTATATATTTGAGAGCCCAATGATGCATCTGAAATCGCAAAAGGAGTCCGATCAACGAGTGCCAAAGTGGAAGGGGGAATCGTGAAATATGCTGAATTTACGAAGTGAATCCCAACTCAACAAGATGGGCAACCCCTGATTTAAAATGTGTTGCTTTTACTTAATTATACACTCTTATGTAATATATATATGAACACATTGGCTAAGGTGGGTTTGAACCACGCGTAATATTTGCTAGTATTCCACATATTGCTGAATTGGCAACAAGACTGAAAATTCAATTTAAAAAAAAAAATAACCAAACAAAAGCAGTAAATTGTATACAATATGGAACCAAATAGCCTAGGAGGACTAGGTCATTTTTAACCCACTGGAAAAAGAATAGAACTTGTATGAACTGATTCAGATATGTATGTATAGATGGACACAGTGTGTATAGGGGCTTCGCTAACTTTCGGAGGAAGGGCTTTGCCTGGAAATGTGAAAATTCCGCAAGATATTTCATTTACTTTACTATATTAAGTAAGATTTCGGGGGCGGGGGGCTTAAGCCCGGAAGCCACCCCCTAAATACGCCACTGGATGGACATAAGTGTATATATATAAGGCACCCAGTTTAGTCGGGACAGTCAAGAATTTACATTATCTGTTCCTACAACAATTGTCGTAAACTCCAAATGTCCCGATTTTTCTCTAAAACATAAATTAGTATCATTCGTGCGATATCCGCTTTTAATCCTTTTGGGATTTTGGAATTTTTAAGATAGATTTTAGACTTTCAGTCCAGCAACTACTACATCACTACTATGTATCCTAGGATATTGGTTTGTATATATCATTTTCTTCAGAATAAAGCAAACTTACAAACGGTACCA
Organism: Thermobia domestica; assembly: GCF_964235325.1. Taxonomy (NCBI): domain Eukaryota; kingdom Metazoa; phylum Arthropoda; class Insecta; order Zygentoma; family Lepismatidae; genus Thermobia; species Thermobia domestica. The sequence goes on from NC_137463.1 coordinate 77,299,004, forward strand.
TTCACATGTCCGTACCATATACCTCAAAAGCGTAATTCAAATTAAATAGAATTTTTTCTAAAAATAAATACCTTTTTCATAAGTTCAGGCTCTTCTGGACCATCTCTATGTTAATGTATATGGGAGCGGAAGAAGGAGGAAAGAAGCCATAACACCTATACTCTTGCTGATGGCCATGTTGACGATGTATATCGATGTATATATGTCAAACCCATAAAACCTTTTAGACAGCATTTGCGAGGGAATAAAATAAGTTTTTTTTTTTCATTGTAGTCCTGAAGGCCAAACAAATGACGGCATGACCCCCACTAACTTGACGAGCTCCTCAAAACACATGTGATCTGTTTTGGAATGCATGAACGACTGAACAATAAAAAAAAATCCAACAGTGATATATTATGTTAAATGAGCGTTTTAAAACAATACACAAGTATTGTGTGTATAAGTATATATATACACACACCATGGATCCCGAAAAGGTTAATCATCGGTACTCAGCAGGAACAATCTACTCTCTGTCACTCACGTTTGGTAAGTATTTAATTCTGGTATTTCAAGCAAGTGCATAACTATAATTTACTGTCAATTTTCATAGGGTGTTCTGATTTTCAGTCTGATAAACTAGGAGCATAATGTATACGTCAAGTCGAGCCTTGGCTACGACGATATTAACAACAATTGAGAACGGGTAAACGGTGACTTGGCAGTAAATGCTCGCCTCTAGGTGTTAGGGGTCCTTGTTTAGATGCCAGACTATGTGAGTTTACGGTGGTCAACATCGTGTCCGTGGGATCTATCGTTTCTCCTACATTCTCATTCCGTCAATTCCTTTCATAATTATTCACTTTTATTAATCATCCATCTCCGTTAGTCTAAAGGGCATAAAACTGCATAATTTCATGTTTCATTTACAATTGAGGAAATACGTACCTATTTTTTTTAAATAACTTTTATATCTTTAAATGAATCTCCTATATTACTTAAATTTGTTTAGTGTCATAAAATTTTGTGATAAACAAAATTCATTCAACTAAAATCCTTTTTAAATAGACTACGAAAAACACGGTTTTGCATAGCAAGATCGATTCTTTTAAGCAGTTAACCTCATTATCATATTATGCAAGTATTGTTTGTTTGTATGTAATAAATTCAGTTGAAAATATAATTCAATTATTGAACCTGGTTTGTATGTAATAAAATCAACTGAAAATTTAATTCAATTTTATAGTCTTGTTCATATGATATAAATCCGATTGTAAATTAATTTAATTCTATCATTAACACTAGTTCATATGTAATAAATATTTTTTTAAAAAAATAATTCAATCATTGAACTTTGTTCCTATGGAATAAAATCAGCTGAAAATTCAAATGAATTATTGAAACTTTTTGTATATAACGCGTTCAACTTTAAATTTAATTCAATTAATGCAGTTTGTTTGTATGTAATACATTCAAATGAAAATATGATTAAATTTTTATTGAAACTTGTTTGTATATATGATATACGTTGAAAGTTTAACTCAAATATTGAAATTTATTCATATGTAATAAATTAAGTTTGTTTTAATTCAAAAGAAAAGGAATTTAAGACAACGGAATCTGCAATGTTATGTTGGTTTACGTATATGAATATCTCTATATGAACTTATCAAGCAAAAGACTATCGTTTCCTAGTTTAATGTAAATGTGCTGTCTTCTCAATAAATAAATAAATAAATAATTTATTTGTTGAAGTTTATCGGCTCTTTCCAGCAATGAGGCTATATGAGACGTGAATTTATAGCTTAAGAAAAAATTCGAACCAACGTAATGCTTTCGCTCTTCCAAACGGAATAGAACCCGGGACCATGTGCACTAATGGAGTAAGCACTAGCAATTAAAGAGTAAAATGATAATTGTTTGGTAAACCTTTCTTTACTCGGTCGTTTGGAGTACAAGGGAGCAGTATTTCAAAGATTGAGAACATTGCTGAACTAGATTATGTGTTGAAATTCACCTGGCAACCCTGATATATGATATCCTTGGTATGAGGTAGCCTTTTACACAAGAGTTTTCTATGGGAACATTTTTTCTACTATTATTATTATATAAATTTCTTTTGGTATAGAATATGGCGTTTCAGAATCCGAGTCTTTGGAAAAAGCCAAGAGAGAGTGCGGGAGTTTTATGTGAACAGAAGTCAAGTTTGAAGAGAGGAGGGAGTAACGAGATGAAGCGGGAAGGAGAAGAAAGAGCAGACAAAGCAACAGAAAGAGAGAGAGAGAGAGAGAAAAGGAGAAAAGGAAAAGAGCGATACTTGTGGGAAGTTGCGGTCTGCGAGGGGTCTTAGACGCTTTGTCGGTTTGTCGAGAGAGTTGGACTAAATGTCGCCACTTTCGGAAAACCACGCCAACCTCAAGTTCTATGATCTCCTGTTTGAGTACAACGATATTATTAAGAGAAGGATCAACTTCCGAGTAGCCCACTTTGTTTACTCAGACGTCAGTTCAAAATGGAGAACTAGACAGTCTTCCTACATTTTGTATGTACCAAAGATCAAATCAATCGCCGTCAAAATTCAGCGGAAACCTAGTAGAATCATTAGTGCTCAACAAGAGATTTACAAAGATATATAACACACTCGTTAACCGTGGAGGAGAAAAAAAAAACTACCTCGTGACTACATGTTTAGCGTCCGTGTCTTCTCTGTAGGTGCCATGAGTTCGATTCCCGGTAAGAGCTCATGTGGTTAGGATCCCGCTTAACTGTAAGTCTACGCCTCATATAGCCTTGGTGTTGAATGAAAAGCTAAAATCCAAATCAAGAAATCATGCGGAGAAAAGTTGAATGAAGTGCCAAAGACCAAGGTCATATTATTGTCATCCCTTACTGCTAATAATTAATGGTACTCAGGAATATTTTACTCTATGAGGCAGAAAAATGAATACTACGCAAGAGCGACGAAAAGAGACTTGAAACTTTTGAAATGTGGCTTTGGAAAAGAATGAAGAAGAGTATCTAGTTTCAAACGAAAAACGAATGAAGAAGAGCGACAAGGAACAATTTTAGATGTACGAAAAGAGGACTAAAAACTCACGAGCCTAGGAAGGACTTTGAGTCACTACCGGGGGCTAAATCCAGTGCTCTTAGTGGATGTACATAATCTCATGCAACAGCGACTCATACCACTTGGGCCGTTCTCACCAAATTATGTAGCTTTCGAGAGAGATGGATTATAGGAACATGCCACCAGTCTCTTCAGAAAGAAAAAATGGGTTGGATCGTTAAATGAGAAGGAACTGCATTCTGAGGGAAGTGATAAAGTATGCTGTGGAAGGAAAAAAGAGGAGAGGAAAAAGAGACTACAATGAATGGACGGTTTTGAAACAGAACATGTCTACGTGGAAACGAAGAGGTTATCTGAAGACCGTGGTGAATGAGAAATTTTCAGTTTGCAGCAAATGACTGCCAATAATGACAGAACACCTATGACGATGATGCTACTTAACTATAGTGTAATTTACAATATAATGAACCTGAAATTTAATCAAGCATAACTAAGCAACAGAGTTATTATAACATGAGAATTTATTGAGCAATAACTTTCCGTACCTTCAAACGTTGATAAATGTTCTTGATTGTGTCTGTACAGTCACTTAAGAGGCCTCATCACTGCGAAATTAAAATACCGCTAATTTTACAGTAATTATATGATATCTTCAAATAGATAAAAGATAATCGAAAAGTTGAACAAGACCTCCCTAGACAATATTATTCTGCTTGAGATACCGTTATCATGACTCATTTATCTGGTTTCGATTTCCAGACATTTAGAAAATCGGTATTTATTTTCGCGTTTCTAAATAACTGCAAACAGAAAGCTACTAGGTGACTCGTGATAACGGTAGGTCATGCAAAATAACATCGTCTAAGGAGGTCTTGATCCACTTTTCGATTATCTTTTATCTATTTGAAGATATCACATAATTACTGTAAAATTAGCGGTATTTTAATTTTGCAGTGATAGGGACTCTTAATTAATTTATAGATTTTTTTTTAACACTGTGAATCATGTAACACTAAAATAGTGCCTGAGATCTAACACTTCGGTGAACCATTGTTGGTTACGAGACTTGTGACATTTCTCGAGTTGTCTCGAAAATGAGACGAGAATTCTCGCTTTGTCTCGAATTTGAAAATGTACTTTTAGTCCCGTGGGCAACACTATACGCGCCTCAGAAAAATTAAAAAATGTCAGCATAAGCTAAAAGAAGAAACTTACTTAAGAGTCTTCATCCCGGGGAAATTTAAATACCGCTAATTTTACGGTAATTATGTGATATCTTCAAATAGATAAAAGATAATTGAAATATGGAACAAGAGCCCCCTAGACATTTTTTTTTGCGTGAGGTACCGTTATCACAAGTCATCTAGTGGCTTTCCGTTTTCAGCTGTTTAGTAACGCGAAAATAAATGCCGATTTTCAAAATGGCTCGAAATCGAAAGCAGATAAGTGCGTCGTGATAACGGTTTCTCATGTAAAATAATATTGCCTAGGGCGCTCTTGTTCCACATTTCGATTATCTTTTATCTATTTGAAGATATCACATAATTAATGTAAAATTACCGGCATTTTAATTTCGTCGGGATGAAGACTCTTAATGTTCTAATTTTGTTTATACATGGATTAAGACATTAGGAAAACATTCTTCCTTTAGCTTGTAGCAACACAAAGTAAACAAATTAGCGTTGAAGATTTTTAAGTAAACAGTTTAATTGTATCTCGTTCATCAGCATATAAAACGTTTCTTGTCAACAAAACAGAACATTTTGTTGTTGTATGAAATTTGTACTTGACATAACTTGTAGTAAGCAACAAGGAGAAACGACGTGTAGATGTACAGTTAATTAACGTTAGTTGTTTCTTTTAAACAAACGTAACCGCATTCTTAATAACAACGTAGCACTTTCTCCAGTCTCCAGCAAAGCAAAAGATTGCGTTGTGGACGAGGGTCAGTTGCAGACTCTATGGACCTTTCTCTTCTCTCTCTCTCTCTCTCCCTCTCGGAATGTTAACTTTTCTTCATTAGACGAAGAAGTTTTCTCTTGGAGGATTTCCGTGGCGTCAAGAACAGATTTGTTGGCTCTGCTCCCTCGTTTTGCATGGGGGGCTGGCAATGACATCTTGGGCTGTACAATTGTAACTTGTAGAAAAGAGCTCGGTAGCTGCAGTTGTAAGCGGTAACCAAGACTCATCTTGAGTGTCAGGTGAAGGTATCTGCAAACTGGCCACTACTACAGGAGGGTTGAGAGAGAAGAAGAGAACAAGATACCGTCCAATACATGTCAAGACCAAACCAATGCTAAATTGTATATAGTGTTTTTCTTTTTTTTTTTAATGTAATAACTGGATAATACTGAAATATTTGTATCATATTTGTAGAAAAAAAATATAATTTAGCATTTGAGTCTAATACATAAATACAATGGAAGAAGTTAATGATATACAGGGTGGTAGGTAACTCCACCGACAAACTTCGCGAGATGATGCCTTATATAAAATGAAAGAAAAAAAGTTCTAATAAACATAGGTCGAAAAAGTCTCCTTTCAGAGTTATGAACCGCCGAAAATTAGAAAAATCATGTTTCGAAACGTCCTGCCTTAGAAACTATAGGAACTATCCCAAGTGGTTTAAGAAATTACACAGGAACTAGTATGCGATCTATCTAAATATCCATGTTTTACCATCCTCCGTTATTGGCGAAATGAACGCGCCATTAGCACTTAAAGGAGTATCCCTATAGACCCTACCTCAACTTCCTTTTTACAGTTCGTTTCGCCGATAACGGACCACGGTAGAACATAGATATTTAGATAGAGCGCATACTTCTTCCTTTGTAATTCCTTAAACCGATTGGGATCGGTCCTGTAGTTTCTAAGGCAGAGCGTTTCGAAACGTGAATTTTCGAATTTTCGGCGGCTCATAACTTTAAAAGGAAACGTTTTTCATCCCATGTTTATTAGAACTTTTTTCTTTCATTTTATATAAAGAATCACCTCCCAAAGTTTGTTGGTGGAGTTACCTACCACCCTGTATATTTAATGTATTAAGAGCGTCTTTCAAAAATCAAGTTGTAGAAATTTAAGTATACGAGGTGTATTTAAAAAGTATCGAACCTTTGTTTGGAAATGAAACACTAATCCCCTTCAAAGTAGTGTAGTTGGTAATGCATACACTTCTCCCAGCTCTCCCACCATTGTTTGAAACACTTCTGGAAGCCACATTTTTGGAGTGATGAGGAACTGTGCCGTCGCAATTCAGAATAATGTGTTCTCTTAACTCAAATCGGGTCCCTTTTGGTGACATTTTCAGCTTGGGAAATAACCAAAAGTCACACGGAACCATGAGTATAGGGAGCTTGATGACACACAAGACTGAATCTACCGATGCGATTGAATGGTTTCCACTTTGGTATCCTCAAGCTTTTGGCAAAATTTGATGCAATACCGCTACCCAAGTGTTTTTTTTTTTGTCATTTTAGAAAAAAAAATGAAATTCGACGACTTCTCACTACACGTCTTCACACGTTGGCCGACTGTCAGTGACTGAGGCTTTCTGCGGGAGGGGAAAAAATCACGATTGGGTATGAGTGTCCCCCTCTACATATACATTGAAGAAAGTTTCCCGCGCTTCATTGGTTTACGTACAGAAAAAGGAGTTCGATACTTTTTGAACATACCTCGTATGGAGAGAGGGGTTAGTTATTAATGGAAAATAGTACAAAATTGTTAGACTACTAGTTTGGGGCTTTGTATAAGTATAGGAAGTCATCTACATCAATTATGTCCCTCTGTCCATCTGACCATCTACCTGTCGACAAAGTGAAATCAATAATAGACAACATAATGTGGTTTTATGCAATAGATTAAGCGTCCCAAGAATATATCCTTATCTTTCTTCTAAATAGAAGAAATTTAATACCCTTTCAAGCTTCAATATTGATTACCATAATGACAAAATAGTGATAAATAGCGAGAAACTGATTTTATACGGAGTCAGTACTACAAGAATAGATTAGATCTCTGACTTAATTAATCTATACAACTAGAAGTGGTACACACAGTGTGTTCAATAAGTTCCGAGACTATCTCGAAAAAGAAAATATATTTAACGATGCAACAAAACTTTATTACCTCTTTAGTTTCTTTTTCTACATATACAGGGTGTTTCAAAACAACACCGACAACGTTTCGGAGGTGATTGTTCACACCAAGATAAGACCAAAAGTATAGACCAACCTGGGTGCACAAATGCTTCCTTTCGGAGTTATAGGCTGCCGAAAGCCTGAAATAATGAACTTGAAAGGTCCATAGCTCCAAAACTATGACACCTACCGTAGTCGGGTCAAAACTTCAGTTAGGAACTAGTGTGTGTCCTATTCAAATATCCAAGTTTCAGAATCCTAAGGTACTTCCGCAACAATTTTTATAGAGGTAGTTAGTACTTCAAATTATACGTCCGTAACCAAACTCTCTCTATAAAATTTACTGCGTGAATACTTTAGAATTTTGAAATATATGATTTTTGATAGGGCACATATTAGTTCCTATGTGAAGTCTTGACCCGACTACGGTAGGTGCCATAGTTTTGAGGCTATGGAACTTTCAAGTTAATTTTTTCATGTTTTCGGCAGCCTATAACTCCGAAAGGAAGCATTTGTGCACCCAGGTTGGTCTATACTTTTTGTCTTATCTTGGTGTCAGGAATCACTTCCCAAACGTTGTCGGTGTTGTTTTGAAACACCCTGTATATCTTCCTGTGCCATACATTTGTGGAACCGGATGTAGTGGATCTGGAATACCTTACAAAAGTCGCCCACTGTTCAGCAGCTCCGATACATTCGTTTGCATTGATACATCATCAAAATGCTCTCCCTTGATGGTAAATTTGAGCTTAGGAAAGAACATGAAATTTTCTGGTGCCAAATCAGGCAAATATGGGGACATTCAAGGCGATCCTTTGTTTAACAATAAAGCTGACGCACAAGAGAACTGGTATAGGAAGGCGCACCTTGCTTCAACTAAAAAAAAAAAATCATGTCCATACGTGGTATGGATCGTTCTGTACGGTTCAGTTGCGGTTTTAGAGCATTTTAAACAAAATTTGACTGCAACACTTTGCTCCATTCCCTCATCATTGACAACTAGTAAAGAAACACGAATGTGATAGAGGTACTGAACGACTATTTTAGGGCGTTCAAGAGCCTCTACGGCCGGTTCCGCGAGTGTATGGTGCAGGAAGGGATGTATCTATAAAACTAATATGGTATTCTTTTTGTTTGGCATCATTAAGTGTTTTTTTAAGTAGTCCCGGAACTTATTCAACCATTCTAAATAAATCTACTATCACTTACGATTCCAATATTGATTTCCATAGAACGAAAATCCTAGGAGGTAGGAAACGAGTTTGGGATATGAATTGAAGATCTCAAAAATAGATTTAATCTCATGTTATTTTTCTTTTTCTGAAGCCGGAAGTAGTAAAAAAACAATATCAACTTCCGGTTTCAATATTGCTTCCTGATTAATAATAATAATAATAATAATAATAATAATAATAATAATAATAATAATTATTATTATTATTATTATTATTATTATTATTATTATTATTATTATTTAAGAGATAGAGAGGAACTGCTTTTGATATGGATTCAGCTTGTATCGAACCAAGGATCCCTCACACCAGAGGTGAGCGCTCCAATTACTAAAGTCACTGCACTTCAAAAACGTCCGATCTTACGATATAGCCCATATCGCGTGTTTAAAATGCTTCTCTATTCAATTCTTTTAATACTGTGTTAGACAAGACAGTAAACTTTTTTTCTGTTAAAATGAAGAACATGTTATTTCTATTTGGTTAGTGAAAAGCTATTTCTTCAAACACATAAAAACACCATTTCATCAAAATCAATAGATGATTATAAGAGTAAAATAGACCCTAGCAAAAGATGTTTAAACATAATGTTAAAATAGTTTTATTCTATATGATTATATGTGTATATACCCTAATCTTCACCAATAAATTTCATATTTTACTTTAAACGATGTCGTCATCTTGTTAGCTTAGCTGTTGACTCTTTCCTCTACAGATGTGTCTGTTTCTATCCAAATCTTCCCCATTCAATCTTGATTTGTTCCCTTCTTTCCGCAGTGTCATCGGTCACTGTCTATCCGCCAACACACAAGCTATACACAACCTCTTCTCTTTAACATTTATTCCATTTATTATATATATATATATATATATAACTAATACGAACAGGAAGAAAAAGAGTGTTATTGTCGGTGAACAGTAGGACACAATTTGATAACTGAATACAAGGTGCAGACAAGGCGAATTGTCACCATTAAAAGAGGCGGCTGGTGGACTCGCTTAACAAAGCAGCTCCTATTGTTAAAAAGTGGGTCCCATTAAATAACAAACCCTATATACTATCTGTTAAAAAAAAAAAAAAAAAAAAAAACGAAGCTTCAATACTGAATTCTTTCAAATGTCAAAAATTTATTTTAAATGACTTTCAACGAAAAATCATCAGTTTTCCTGTCATTCATCGAATTGAAAAACCAGTTTTCTTTCTTACGTACAATAGTTTTCTGACACTTATATTTTCATGCTCTAGTTTTCGATTACGCTTACAGAAAAAAGAAAGAAACTCTCTCTCTCTCTCCCGTACTAGTTTTGTACGCACAGACTCACATACAACTATAATAAAAGATCCAATATCAATTTTCATTTCATCATTCTGTAACATATACAAGTTATACGTCAGACAATAAACGGCTCGCGTGAGAGGTACTGGTTGCAAGAATAATGTATGTAATGCTAAACTCCATCTCTCATTTAAGAAAGTAGCAAAACGGAAGTGACGTTCAATGTGACGTCATGTAGCACGATATTGGCACTAATAGTTGTTACAACGCTTGAAATAAGAAATGAAACCAAATCTTTTAGTTTTACGTTCCATGGTTATTACGGCTAGGCTAAAGGAGACGGTGATGATGAGAAGTGAATGCAATGGTGGAATGGATAAAATGGTGGAATGGTGTCCACCACAAACTCCAGTTAGCGCGAGCTGGGATCGAACTAGAGACCCCACGCACAAGAGTTAAACGCTTTACCACTGAGCCACTGCAACCACCGCACCGTTGAAATAGTACAGCTCAACAACAACATGAAGAAAACGAGCTACCAGCAGTAAATGAGTCCATAATTATAATGTTAATGCAACTGATTCGTTTTCAGTATTGTATTATGTTATATCAAGGACTGTCCTTTTTATTGTCTTTGTTGCTTTCATCAACAAAGTCGCACCACATCATTCACCGAGTTCCTTACACAATCACAGGTCAATCAATAACAACTACAATTCCGCCGAATGATAGTGACTGATCTGAGTTAATATTTGCAAACTTACGCTATCGCAAGAAATTTCACGAAGAAAGAATGAGCTTGCAATTTTCTTTTTGTTATCTAACAGTGGTTCTTACTTTCATCGTTTCCCTTCTGCTAACATAACTATATTAAAGCTTTCTATATACTATAAGAATCTGACAACCTTATTTGCGTCATGCTTCTCTCGCCATTGGTTGCAGTTAGTTTGTAAGTATCTAAGTTAATATATTGGACTACATAGATCATAAAGTTATATAGAATGCGTTTCTAAATACCTACGGTAAGTGGCTTGTGCTATTCATCTTCCCCTTATTCTACAGGTCTAAATAGAGACAACAGCCATATTTGAAAGAAATGTTGCATTAGATGCGCACGCATTACTATGGTAAACAAGTTTTCGTGTTTTCTGACAGAAAAGCGCACCACTTATTATCAGCTATGCTGCTATAATAAATTCTACATCCTTCCTTTCATTTTAATTGGTTCTAAAGCCGTGCTGTGGAGTTTATCACTCCCAATGCATTAATATCACGTTTCGAGCTTTTTTTTTCAAAACATTCATTTTCATCAGGGATGGCCGGGCAGTAGAAGGTTATGCCTTCTCTTAGGGGGAATTAGGAATTAGATTTCTGAGTTTTCGGCATCGATGGCCATTTTGCCCGTCATGTTTGAGGGATGACGTCCCTCGGCGAGCACACTATCCGTGGAAAGCGGAGGAAGAAAGGATTGGGGAAGGAAGGAAGCGGTCTGGAACCTATAAGTTAGGTACCACCCCGGCATTTGCCTAGTGTAAATGAGGAAAACCCAGGAGAATCTCATTCAGGGTGGCTGGCCTGAAAAAGCGTTTCACACCCGGGGCCGCTCGCACCGAAGTCGAGAGCGTTAGCGACTACGCTACGCGGGGCCACTTATGCCTTCCCTAGTGTAATTTAAATGAACAGAAGCAGGTACTCGCTCACCAATACACACATATGAATATGAAACACAGGATATTAATTAGACGAAAAGATGGAAACATAGAGACTGAATGTTTGGAATGGCGTAGATATATGTGGCGATTAATGTTTTGATGCTTAGAAGGTTGTTCCTGTTCATAAATGGCAAATAAATAGTCTATTGGCGGATACGTGATGTAGCAGGAGCCATGAATGGGAGGGTAAGTGTTGGTAATATGATTGAACATAATTGAGAGCAGTGATGGCGAGGTTGAGGAAGGATTGTAGCGATGCTGGTATGACGATCAACCGTCTGTGTAGGCGTTCGTTGTGGAAGAAAATAGGCAAAACAGAGTGCATGGCGTTCTAGTACTTGTAGTCCTTCATAGAATTTTGAAATCGCTGAAAGCCAGGCTAAATAACAGTGAATAGTAGCTGATGTAACGAAGATTTTGTACATATAAAGAAGCAGTTTGGTGTTCAGTTCCTTCGTAGTGCTTTTAAGATTTTGAAGTAAGTTTTTGCAACTACGGATATTTGATTCCAAGCTCCAAAAATGGGCGGTCCATGTAAGATGTGTTTCGGACGTAACACCGAGATATTTTAAGATATCTTGTAACGTAAGACGTGTTCCCATATCTAAAGGAAAAGATCTTTTGAGTCTTCGTAGGATTTAGTTTACGTTTCCACTTAAGACATTACCTTATGAGCATGTCTAAGGTAGGTTGATGACAGGATCGATTTGGTCAACGGAGAATCCAAGTACGAGATAAGTCGTGTCGAGGGCAAACTGGAGCACATGAACTGAAGGTTTTGATTTTAGCATATCAGCGACATAGAGGTTGGGAGACAGAACTGAGCCTTGAGGAACAACTACACATAGAAGAAAGTTTGGAGATTGGGATCCATTAATCTGGACTTAAGCAAGTCTGTGATTAAGGAAATTAGCGATGACTCGTACCAAAGTGAGTAGTAAAATAGATGAACGCTTGTGAATAAGACCAACACGCCAAACAGTGTGAAATGCTCGTTCAATGTCAATCGAAATGGGTAAAGCTTGAAGTCGTTTATTATAGAGGTTGATCTGTAGAGAAGAAAGTTTCAGTGGTTGCTCATTGGTGAGAAATGCAGGACCCAAACCAGCTTGAGTAAGAGGTAATACGGGATTTGTTGCAAGATATGGATATAATCGTTTCACTAGAATTCATTCCAACGTCTTACTGAAAACGATGATGAGACTGATATGTCGGTAAAACGCCATCCACTGACGATGGATCTTTCTTAGGTTTTAAGAATACAGTAGAGCGTCGATTATCCGAACGTCGGTCAACCGAATTAGCGCTTAACCGAACTGTGTACTCGCTCGCACCTGTTACTCTCCCACCCTACCGTCCATCATCCCCCTCACTCCCAAACCAAGTTTCCCACATTAGTCGCCGCACTGAGCCACCGCTGGCGGAACATTGCTTCTAATGGAACCTTCATAAGGCGCTGCTGATCGGCCAAGCCGCCAGTCGCTGTGTTTCAACAATCAGCACACTTCTTTTTATGAATAAATTTACTGTACAGTACTTCTTTTTGGCAAATAAACATGTACAGTTCGATTATCCGAACAAACCAGTTTTCCGAACACCCATGTCCCCCAATTACTTCGGATAATCGACTCTCTGCTGTACTACTATTTTTGCAAGTTTTCACTGTTAGGGAAAATAACTAGTTGATAAAGATCGCGGAGTAAAGTAGTGCAAACAGTGCTAGAAAGACTTGAGCGAGGAGAAGTTGACGGAATGATATATTATCGGCACTCTGTTTCGATATTTTTGAAGGCTAGCATCTTATTAGAGGGTTACGGTCTCTTTTAGGGAAGCGAATGGGAAGGTACATATAAAAACATAACATAGAGTTTTCAAATTTAATACGTGGATTGAAATGTGCTCAAAATAATACACAAAGCCATAACAAAAGACACATTTAACTAATATTATACATATATATTGAAAAATACACAGTTATTCGCTTAATTACGACAGAATTACAACTCACAGGTATCATCTTCTCTATTTCTATCATCTTGTTACAAAAATTATCTGTGTGCACGGAAAATTAGTCAAAAATATTAATGCATAAGTAGTATTAATAATAATCACAGTGCGTCTCTCATACTGTCCTTTTTTAGTATTTGACATAAAATAGCAAATATCACCTATGAATCGTATGCACGCACAAAGAAAAAGAAAAGTTTAAGTTAACGAGTCACCTCATGGTTTGCAACAAAATATATATTGAATTACAGGGTTGATTGATTTAACTCAAATTGATGTAACTCATGATTTCGATTTAAATCGAATGATTTCTTCTTAAATCTATGATTTAAATTCATTTTCCTTAAAACAGAAACAAAATGCGATATTTCTGACCATTCTGTGACAGCTGAGACTAATTGAATATAGGCCTGTCTGAAACTCACATCTTAATCCGTATGACGACAGGATCTTTATACAAGTTTAAATGAAGTTTATATATTTTTTTAGATTACAGTTAATGGGTCTAGAATTTTGACAATTTACTAATTTAATCATTTCTTATTGTGCAGGAGATTTGAGGAGAAAATTTGAATTCATTTCATATCCAATACTCACAATTTTTTGTTCAGAATCGTACATATCCCGGCATAGACGCCGACTTGAAGAAAATATTGGGGAAGCCAAACAATGAATAAACATATTCAGCCGTTTTCTATCAACTACTTCATAAAGGCCCCTGATCTCCCCCCTGATCTCGGTCCACTGCATGCGCTCCACTGCGAAATTCATGAGCTAAGTCAAATTTGTCTAAAGGCATTAAAACAAATTCAAGTTCAAATTCTGGGAACTTCGCTGCACCACATTGATCTTCACTTGTCATATCAGTGTTGCCATAGTGTTGGTCGGTGAGCTTCAGTCCTCTATTAAACACCGTTTGGAAAACGACGCTTTCTAGCGAATAAGAAGGCTGTTCCTAATATTGAATTAAAGGCAAGACGAAATTTGCGACAGAAATTCTTGCTCCTCTTTGTTAATTCTTCCTCAACTGGATTATATTTGGGGACAGGGATCCCAACTTTAAATATTGGGGGGGGGGGGTGTAAAAGTGCCCTGCCCCCCAAACTCGGTGCCTAAGTATTCCGGTAATGTATATCATAGTTCTTTTTTTTTTTTTTTACTGTAATTAAAACGTTTACATAAGATAACGGACTGCCGCTTGAAGTGAATGTTTGAACAAGTACCTATCTGAAACTTGGTTGTTATCATATCACCTTGAAAATGTGCATTGTAAGGCGGGTCAAAACTTTTACTAGAAATAGTACGTCTTAGGATCCTCTCAAGCTAGGAAAATGAAACTTAATATATAATCTATTCACTAAAGATAATTGGACATATCCAGTGGAGTACGCAAGGAGGAGGTTTTGGGGTTTTAACCTTCTTTGAGCAAGATATTATGTGTTTATCATACTAAGATATATATTTAAATAAAAATGAAATTATATTAACTTGGAAGTTTGTACTCCCTTGACGAATTACTGTGTACACCACTGAACACAATTCCAGCGTTTTAGAAAGATCACTTCAAAGGAAGGAAAGGGGGAAATTTGTGTAATTTTCCCTCCATATTCAAATTGACAGTATCTTCGTCATCATGGGAAACCGGCTGAACTGTTTGAAAGCGAATTTTTGAAAATAGCACTTGGATCGAGCCAATTTTTATCGTATCATTTACACTTTCATTAAAGTGCCTATTAGTGCAGTCAAATTACCAAAAAGTAAGGAACAAATTAGTAACAAGCTGAAAATTGGTACAGATGTTGGGAATGATGTTCTAAACAACATACTAAAAGTCCCCTAAAATCCCACGTGACCTTTGCCGCCATATTGGAAAATGGCCGCTAGAAGTGTCAAATGAACAATACCCAGATAAAAATAGCAATATCTTCGCTATGGTTGAACATAAAGCGATAAACTTAGTGTCGTTTTATAGAACATGGATAACACAATATTTTTTATAAAGAAACAATTTTTCATAAAACGCATACTTTTAGAAATATTTAGCTCTAAACACTAAATTCCGAAAATTAATGTCAAACTGATTTAAAATTTTATTGAACTTCTGAAGTAATTATTAACAAGTTAAATTTGGCATAGATGTTGGTAAAGATTACACTAGTTAACAAAGGTTTTGTTACATAAAAGGAAATACCTGTTCTTAAAGAAACTTTTTGCGCTGAATTCGAATATGCACTCGGTTTTTCTCCATCCCGTACGATTTTCCCGTAACAGAGGGATTTTCAGGAAAATCCCTCAAAAATTTCCCTTTTCGTTTATTTTACACCCCAAGATCTTGTCCCCTTGCATATACTAACATAGAAATTATACCTAAGTATACTTTGATTCATATTTAACAAACCCTCCAAGTTTCGTAATAATCGCTTTATTCTTTCTAGAGAAATAAATATGTTTGTGTGTATACTGTGTGTACTGTTTATTGCACCTTATAGTAATGCTTTCAGATCTCTTAAGTTGAGGTAAAACGTTTTGCTTTATTACCACAAACACATATATAAAATATAATACAATATAATTTACAAGTGTGACAATTTACAATAAACAATAATACAAATGTACCAAAAGGTCATGAAAAGACAATCAAAACTATCACAATATATGAAACTTTCATTGGGTTACAAAAACGTACACTACTTCCTTCTTTTGTAAGAAATGTTGCATTCTCTAACAAGACCCCAACAATAGTCCCCCATCATTGAAGGATCCCATCGTCCCTGGTACCTTTTCTCCATTGCCATTATATCTTGGTGGAATCTTTCCCCCTGTTCGTCGCTGAGAGCACTTAGGTTAGCAGGAAAGAAGCTGAGGTGGGAGTGCAAAAAGTGGATTTTTAAAGACATCCTACAACCCAACTCTTTGTATTTCTGTATCATGTCCTGTACGATTTCTGTGTAACTCTCAGCTTTGTTATTGCCCAGAAAGTTGCGCACAACACACTTAAATGCTGTCCAGGCAGCTAGCTCAGCACTGTTTAACTTGTTGTCAAAACTATCATCAAGCATTAATTTCCTAATTTGGGGACCAATAAACACTCCCGCTGAAATTTAGCATCACTCAGGTTAGGGAACTTATCTCGCAAATACTTGAAACCTTCACCAGATGTGTCCATGGCTTTGACAAAGTTTTTCATAAGTCCTAACTTGATATGAAGTGGCGGTAGTAATATCTTATTAGGATCTACCAAAGGAGCGTATTTGACGTTGCATTCTCCAGGTACGTAATTCACTCTAGGTTCCCATTCCTTCACTTCATAATGTTTGTCATCAGCTCGGCTATCCCATAAACATAAAAAACATTGGTACTTCGTGTAACCGCACTGCAGCCCTAATAAAATACCAACTACCTTGAGATCACAACATATTTGCCAACAATGGTCCTTGTAATTTATAAGATTTAGCAAAGTTGACATGGTGTCATAGGATTCCTTAATCTTCACTGAGTGAGCAAGTGGTATAGAAGGTTTTTTATTTCCATTATGTAAAAGGACAGCTTTAAGGCTGACCCTTGACGCGTCGATAAATAACCTCCATTCTTCTGGAACGTAAGGAATTCCTAGCTCCGCCACAACCCATTTATATCCGTACATACGCACACATTATCTTGCATTGAGAAATAGCTTGAAAATTGAACATGTCTTTTCCTGTACACTGATATGTTCGTTTCTGCATCCAATAAGTTCCACTGCTGGAGCCTTGATCCCAGAAGTTCCGCCTCTTGTTTTGTCAGGTGCAAATCACGGACTAGGTCATTAAGTTCACATTGCCGGATGAAATGTGGCTCGCGAACATAGTCAGGGATGAACGTTGGATCCTTGGATGTACATGTTGATGTCGATGGTTCATCAAGGTCATGATCATCATCAGAGTCTTTTGGCCATATCTCTTCCCAGTTGGTAGGGGGCTCGGGAAGTGGAAGTTCTTTTGCATTCTGTTACATTTGATAACAAATATTGATAACCATTTCATGAACAAAACGAAAAAACTTGGAGAATTGTATATATATGTATTAAGATATACATATACTGTACGTTTAAAAAAATATATACGTTGGAAGTACGTTCTATTTTTATACACGTTTCTAATTTACAGAGAGCAATACAAGTGTGTTGTTGACTATTGTAAATACTCATTTTTATGTCTGTGTTTGTAGTAATAAAGCAAATCGTTTTTACACCAACTCAGGAGATCTGAAAGCATTACTATCAGGTGCAATAAACAGTGCACACAGTATACATACAAATATATTTATTTCTCTAGAAAGAACAAAGCGATTTTTACGAAACTTTTAGGGTTTATTAAATATAAATCAAGGTATACTTAGGTATAATTTCTATGTTACTATATGTAAGGGGACAGGAGCTAGGGGAATAAAATATCTAAAAAAGTAAAATTTTTGAGGGAATTTCCCGAAAATCCCTCTGTTAGGGAAAACTGTACGTGATGGAGAGAAACCGAGTGCATATTCGAATTCAGCGCAAAAGGTTCCTTTAAGATCAGGTGATTTTTCTCATGTAACAAACAAAATGTTTAAATTTGTTAACTAGTGTTATTTAAATGACATATTAAAATCCCACAACTTCTTCGTTTGCCATATTGAAAAATGTCCAAATGTCCGAAGTAATTGAAAGATGATAGTATTTTGTTAAGTGAAATACAAAATCTGGACCGTGCTAAATATTCTAGAAACTGTAAATGAAGTCGATCCGAAGTCAATTGCGATCAATGCTGATGCGAGGGGAAACATTATGACGTGATAAAGGTTGTCATCCGCCATCTTGGAATCAACTTGTTTATTTTAAATGGCAACATGGTCCTGTGACATATTAAACAACATCCTCGTTCGAAGGGAAACCCAACGGCATCGTTATTTTTCCAAACTCTGCAAAGGTTTTGAAGTTGTGAATATATTTAGAATATGTTATGTGCGAAATGCTGTGAAATGTGCTATGCGAAGTTTCGAATTGAAGGACAAAGATAAAGTTAAAACCAAGCTTTGTAGCATATCAATCACTTACTTTTAATAACCAGGAAAAGAGAGAGCTAAGACAATTACGATCACATGACATGTTCAACATGCCTACCGTTCTGTTCTGTGCATATTCTTAACCGTGCGACTCATTGCTTGTGCACTTTGCGAAGCATAGTTGGTGATATTTGTCTACAGGCCGTAATGATTCTCCTTTTCAGGTAGCCAATGTCATTAATTTTACACTGGGGGATAATAGCTTTAAAGTGCCCTAAATGATAGAAATCTCACGGAGTTAGTTCGGGGGAGTTTGCTAACCACTCAACTGGTCCATTCCGACCTATCCAGCAACCGGGAATGTGTTAATTGAGCCATCAATTAGATTACGACTATAATGCGGCGGTGACCATCTTGTTGCCAATGTTGAAGAAATCACCCTTCCTCGTTCAACAAAAGTGGCATAACAGTGTTTTCAAGCAATTTTCCATATTGTGCAGCATCCAAGGTCCAATGAATGAAAGAAGCTCCAATAGGTACCATCAATGAAAAGATGCTGAATAATTTTTTCGACCCATATTCTGCACCACACTATTACCCTACTTCTGGCCCGTATTTAGGTAAGTGCTATTCTGTGCTAGAGCATAGGGCGTCAGAATTTAGGGGTGGCAAGCTTTTAATTTTTTTAAGATTCAAAAAGGAAATATTGCAAGCACGAGAAAATATGTTAATGTGTTTGATTCGTTCCAATTACAGTAGTTACTAATTAGCTAGCTTATCTGATTATTTTTAAAAAGTCATCCTCTCCCACCTCCACCCCAAGGATGAGAATGTACTTGAGCATTATGAAAACTGTTACCGTTAAACTCAGTGACCTCGAAAACTATGAATTCAACACTAATATCTATCATACGGCACTAATGTCTGTCGGTGACAGACAGTGCTGTACGAAAACTAATGAACAAATTCAGGGCAACGGGAAATGTTGATGATTAACCTCGATCAGGACCACCACTAAATGCAACTGATCCAGACTCATCAGCTACTGTGTTGGGTGTATTGATGAAAAGTTCTATGAAAAGTGTGCGATGTCTATCAAGTGAACATAATGTTAGTATCAAAAGTGTTCAAAGAATATTAAGTAGGGAAAAGTGTCAGTCTTAAAAATTTCAGTTGAAACAAAAGCTGTCAGAGGATGATTCTGATAGACCAATGGAGTTTTGTGAGTAGGCGTTGGCCCAGATAACTCATGATTCAGTGTTTCCTCATAGCATTGTTTTTAGTGATGAGACAAATTTCTATGTAACAGGTAAGATTAACAAGCAAAATGTCCGATACTCGGCTAATACAAATCTTAATTGGATGGATACATCAAAGATACAATGGACAGGTAAAGTAATGATGTGGTGTTGAATATAGGGCGAAATCATATTGGAGCTATTTTCATTGACGGGACCTTGGATGCTGAACGATATGGAGATACGCTTGAGTTGGAGATATGCCAAAAAGTTTGAGTTGAGTTGGCAATCTTGAAGCTTACCAGGGAATCAAGAAAAGAAGGTTGAAAAAGGATGAAGAAGACAAGGTCGAAGACGAAAAAGATGGTTATGGTGCTTTCTGATTGTTGTCATCCTCTCCTTATTGATAAAAATCCATTGTAAATTTTAAACTTTTAATTTCTCAAAATTGCATTTTTGAACATTCATGTACAATTTTCTCAAAAACTATTAACGCTAAAGTAGCCAAATTTTTCACAAATCTTACTCATATGTGCCTCTATTTACTGAACTAGAATTATAGCTATAGCTTTATTATTTCTATCAATTACTGTTTGGTGAATATAGAAAATCACATTAATTAAATTCTTCAAATTTTTAAAAAATAACTATTAGCTTTGTATGTAACCTACAAAAATAATCCTAGTTAGGTAGCACTACCAGCTAGTCTAGGCTGCATGGTATAAAAATTAAACGAATCCCTTCAGTAGTTTCCAAGAAAAAGTACAAAAATTTTTAGGGCTCTGCTAAAAATTTGAGTCCATGCCGTAAAAGGCAAGATCTAGGGGAAAAAATAACACAGAGATGCAGAACTACTATACACATCTACCACCCAAAAATTAAACTTCTGCCAACAGTAGCAGAGTGTTGGTTTGCAAATTTCTCGTATGCAGCCAAAACACAGACATCCCTCCTTAAGAAAGCTACAGGAATTGCGTTTTAATTGTCACGGAAAATGGTCCAAAATTTAACCTATTGGAGCGCAATAAATAATTCCAGCGTACTTTCATTTCTTAATTACAATGTTATTCAGCCGCTTTGAAACTAATTGAGATAACATTTCGAAAAAAAAAGTCTCTCACAAGTTATTCTTTAATTGCATAAAAATTGGCAGTTTCTAAAATGTCTTTTCTTCTTTCTAATAGTAAGGAATATTGATTAAAAAGAGTAATAAGAAACAAGTTCTAGTGGTGTGTACGAGTGTATATACAATTAAATTTAGTAAATTCAACATATTTCTAGGTTTCAGAATTATTTTGTATAACTGGAGGATTCTAAGTATTGTTGAGTTTAGATGTATTCCAAGAAAGTGAAAACTGCACCTAATGGCAACGAACATGTTTCGGGAAGCTACAAAAGTATTTCTTTAAATGTCGTAGCATACGCTCGTAGTATTCGCTGTCTTTCTAAGAATAATAACATACATTTAATAGCATGTGTGGAATTAAAAATATAAGTTGTTTATTAATCCCCAGTTTCAATGTTACTTTTGTAAAACAAGCCTCATTGTTCATTACTATGATTAGTATTATCCTTTCTATTTATTTGTTTTACATATTTGTTATTAAATAATTATATAATCTGATCACACAATTTTCCAGACAGAATTTTAAGATGTTCATGAGCAAGGAATCAAACCTCCTTTTACACTTTCGTTGTTTAACAATACAAAGGGCTAGTATCTAAGTTTACTTCCGTTGCTCTTGCCAATTTACTTAATAAAATATTAAATACGATATACGGTATTTTAACTGAAAAAAGATAGTATCCTATTAGTTATACAACTTTTCGTCAAACAAAGTGTTAGCATTAACCAGGTAAACTAACATTGATATACAAATATTCAGATCACGTCTTGCCCCCACTTTTAACATCCAATCGCCGCCACTGCTTAGCATCCTACTTGAGAACGGTTTTTATATTGCTACTTTCACCAAAATGCATATTCTAAGGGGTAAGAGGTTGACCATTTATGACAAAAATATGTATCTTACGACCCTTCAAACTAAGTTGATGGAACACGGTATATAAAATCCATGTTGGAAAAACGTTGAGCCGCATCCCAGGGTTTTCGAAAATTCTGTCTCGAAAGGAGGAACATACTGTAATACTTCTAATTTTCTTCTTGTATTCATAAAATGGCGAAAGTAAAAAAAACTGTTGAATCCTTTAAAATAAATTTTTAAACATAACTTGTCTTGATTTGGGTATTTATCATTAATTCTACAATTGTACTGAAATGCGTATTGTAAAAGAGGTGAAAGATTAGATTTTTAGCAAACAATAACGGTCACACCGTTTGAAAAGATTTTTTTCAAGATAGTTAGCGCTTGGGTAGATAGATCTTCGAATTTCGATTCAAATGCCCGTTCTAAGGAGGTGGTTACGGTTGAAATGTACCTTTAATTTATATTTGCCATAAATCTATTCTTTCCGTGCTAAGAACGGGCATTTCAGCTCATGTTAATACTATGAATAAGACGATTTTTTTTTTAGATAAACGAAAAGAAAAAGAACCATCCTTGATTAGCAACACTTTCTACTGCTGAAAGATGTTACATATTACGATGTTATTTTTTGTCTTATTATCTGCAGATAACTTGAAATCAGATATTAATATCTCACATACAATTCATCCTGATATGTAAGTTCATCTTGAATAACTGTACAGTTGTACAGCGAAAGTTACTGATATTCAGAGAAAGTTCTGATGAATTCTAGTAAACTATATACACACACAGGATGTTTCAAAACAACACCAACAACGTTTGGGAGGTGATTCTTCACACCAAGATAAGACAAAAAGTATAGACCAACCTGTATGCACAAATGCTTCATTTCTGAGTTGTAAACTACCGAAAATATGGAAAAAGAAACTTTAAAAATCTATAGCCCAAAATATATGGGTCCTAATATAGTCGGATCAGGACTTTACTTAGAAACTAGTATGTGCCCTATCCAAATATCCAAGTTTCAGAATCCTGCGGTACTTCCAAAACAATTTGTATAGAGGTAGTTCGAGAGTATACCAAATTATATGCCCGTAACCAAACTCCCTCTATAAAAATTGCTTCGTGAGTACCTTAGGTTCTGAAACATGTATTTTTGGATAGCGCACATATTAGTTCCTAAGTGAAGTCTTGGCCCGACTACGGTAGGTCCCATAGTTTTGGAGCTATGGGTCTTTAAAGTTCATTTTTTTAATATATATATTTTCGGCATCCTGTAACTCCAAAAGAAAGCATTTGTGCATCCAGGTTGGTCTTATCTTGGTGTCAGGAATCATCTTCCAAATGTTGTTGGTGTTGTTTTGAAACACCCTGTATATACGTATGTATGTGTATGTGAGAGTGTATATAAACTTTTAAGAGGGATATATAAGTGCTGTGCAACGGAGTGCAAACTTTCTGCAGGTTACAAAATGGTAACATATTCTACACGTCAATATTTTACTTTAGTACTCTACTAAGATGCTTACCTTTCTTTCGCCCACTGTGACCACCCACTCTTGTATGTAGGGAGAACAAAAAATGTACTGCTACTGACACGGGGGGGTCCCACAAGTTGTCGCTAAAATCTGATTGTCAAATAGCACATCTGCTAGAGCATCGTAAGAAATTAACATGAGCAAAATTTAAGGCACTATGGACCAGAAGGATAGGAGTTAGGGGGATTCAAAATTTGAGTTGAGTTGATTTTGAGTTTAACGTCCCGTTCAGCAGCGAGACGTGGACCTACTGATTAACGTGGAATCCGAACCACATGAGCTCCCGCCGGGAATCGAACCCAAAGGCGCGTACGCTAACCGCTTAGCCACGGATGAGCTTGATTCAAAATTTGAATATCCAAAGAATTATATCATAGAATGATGTACGTTTATAGTAAATATCTTGAAAACCGTTAAAGCAATCAAAACAAAAGTTGCACAATATAATGAGAACTAAATGCCCTATCGAAAACCATAAACAGTGTTGTCATAGGTGAAGCAGTGTTTCCAACTCAGCATAAATATATTTTATTATAAATAGCACTATATACAAGTGTGCACAGATTTAAAATGCACTATTATCACTAAACATAACAGTGGAGTGTAGTGGTACAGTGTTGCACCTATTGGAGTTACGTGTCCTGAAAATGTACAATGGAGAAGTCTGATACCTGGTAACAGATAGTAATAAAGGGATTTGGGTCTCATACTATGAATTTAGTTCAAATGCATAACACAAATAGTATAACATAGCAAAATGTCAGCAGTGTAACAAAATATTGATACATTTTGAAGAACGAAATTGAGCGATGCAATTTTTATGTCCTGTGCCAGCTTCGAAACTATATAGGAGTGTAAAGTGAGATCCGAATTACTTTGAAAGAGAAAGATAACAATGAAATGTACGGTGAAAAGTACAACAAAAATATGTCCGAGGCGCGATTGGAACCCACGATGCCTAATATGTCAATTGTCTAGCCTTCTAGACCACATCGATGTCTGATCTGACTAAAAACGAAATGAGATAGTAACACAATAATTATATTTCCAATGTAAATATGGTAATATTACTGTGTGCAAACATAATCATATTGTATGTAGGAAAGGAAGTAAAAGAATATGTTACTTAACTCGAAAGACACAAACCAAGAAAGCACTCTTCCAAATATTGATAAGATAACCTGAAGAACCAGTGTACAGAATTAGAAAACACGTGTTTCTTTCCTCGGGTGTATCATTTTGTTTTCGCGAATTGTCTACTTATTCATCAGGGCTGCTTATGTATATTGCAAAATCCTCACTTTTTTCTAATGCATTCTTTTATTACCCTTTGTTCGCACGTATCAGACTTCTCCATTGTACATTTTCAGCACATGTAGCTCCAATAGCGTGCAACACTGTACTACTACACTTCACTATTATGTTTAGTGATAATAGTGTATTTTAAATCTGTGCAAACGTGCATATGATGCTATTTATAATAACAACATATTTTTATGCTGAGAACGCAACACTGCTTCACCTATGGCAACACTGTTTATGGTTTTCGATAGGGCATTTGGTTCTCAATATATTGTGCCACTTTTGTTTTGATTGCTTTAATGTTTTCAAGATACTTTAAACGTACATAATTCTGTGATATAATTCTTTGGATATTCAAATTTTGAATCCCCCTAGCTCCTATCCTTCTGATCCATAGCACCTTAAGTTTTGCTCATGTTCATTTCTCATGATGCTCTATCAGATGTGCTATGTGGCAATCAGATTTTTGCGACAACTTGTGGGACCCTCCCGTGTGAGTAACTGTCACATGTGAAAACACCTTGAAATGTAACTTAAATATCAATAAACCCTTGATTTCGTATTTATTCTAACATCATAGTAGAAATCTGAATATCCGTACTTTACCAATTAAAAAAAAAATAGAATAACATCCAAAGTACGTCCCCCCCTTTTTTGGATCAAAAGATCCAATATATTTCAGGCAAAAATTTTCTTGTGATTCTTATATGTGGTGAACTGCATATAGTGTAGTCAAACCAAAAATATCACTTAACTCAGTATGATATGCTTATTCCGTAAAAAAAAAAAAAAAAAAAAAAAAAAAAAAAAAAAAAAAAAAAAACTCGATTTTGGAACCGTTCAAAACTTTTGTGGCCCCTGATCCAAAAAATCCAATATATTTCATTCAATCAAGAAATTTCCTGTACGCCCCATACTTGGAGAACTACATATAATGTAGCCAAACCTAAACTATCACTTAACTTAGTATGATGTCCTGTTTCCGCAAAAAATTACGAAAACTTGATTTAGGGGCCGTTCAAAAATTTTGTGGCCCCTGATCTAAAAAATCTAAAATATTTCATTTAATCAAACATTTTCTTCTACGCCTCATATCTGGAGAACTACATACAGTGTAGCCAAACGCAAACTATAACTTAATTCAGTATGATGCCCTTATTCGGTAAAAAATACGAAAATTCGATTTAGAGGCCGTTCAAAAATTTTGTAGCCCCTAATCTAAAAAATCTAAAATATTTCATTTGATCAAACATTTTCTTGTACGCCCCATACCTGGAAAACTACAGATAATGTAGCCAAACCCAAACTATCATTTAGCTCAGTATGACGTGCTTATCCGGTAAAAAATACGAAAACTCTATTGAGGGGCCGTTCAAAAATTTTGTGGCACCGGAACCAAAAACTAATTATTGGCCAAGATCGCAATCTTTTAAGGCGTTTTTTGATCATTCCTAAAATTCTTGACCAAGATCGCAATCTTTTGATCCATTTTTTGGATCATTCCTAAAATTCAAGTACAAATGATTTAAGTTTTCAAAAATCGATTTAAATAAAAAATCAACAAAAAATATTTTTTAAACCCTTGACTGTAAATAAAAGATATGGTTATTGATATGCGTTTGTCTAGAATATTACCTTGGAAGAAATTTTTCAGTACCTGGTTCCTTTTAATCTTATTTGTAGATGTAATGAACAATGTCCAGATAGAGCAACTAGCTCAAAGTAATAGAATAGTGTCTCAACATTGTCGTGCACTGTAGGTTAAAAAAAGGACCTAAACGGATGAAAATGGTTGTGGAATAAATTAAGGCAAAAATGTACATAGAATTTGATCAAAGTGTGTGGGGGGGAGGGCTAATGCACCCAAGTTCATATCGGTTCATATCGCGATTTTTGTATTCATACCAGAGTTTAATCAAGTTTTGTTTCTCTGGAATACATACCTTCTATTAGCGGGGGTATTCAAACCCAGAAACGTCCCTCTTGTATATGAATAAATGAGGAGGAATAGATTAACCTAGAGAAAATCCACGAGCATGATTTTGCTCAAAAGCCCAAATGGCCTATGCTCGAACCTATCACTTAATAACTTTATCACAGAGCGGTAAAAGAAATCTAAACATGTTGAATGATTAATTCATATTTAACGTTCAAATCTCTTTAAATATCTCTTGCTTATTCTAAAAATTAATGTGTATTATATAAATGTAGTATAACGTCAGTTAAATTTAGTATTTGGTCTAGGAATTAATTTGTGCGGGTGGACAAGAGATGGCGCAACGAACAAAGCGTCCCACAGTTCCGTGTTTCCACACATGTGTTGCAAACCCCTGTCATCGCGTATCGTTCGTAGTATAGGGCAGTGGATTAAAGCGTCAACAACACCAGTTTGTAGTTAAGTAAACATGGCGCAATTTGTGCCTGATAAAGTGTTTTTGCGGGGTGTCCTGCTGCATTACTTTAACATGCAGAAAAGTGCGACGGAAAGTCATCGTATTTTGGTGGAAGTGTATGGTGACCATGCTCTAGCTGAGCGAACGTGTCAGAAGTGGTTTGCACGGTTTAGAAGTGGTGATTTCGGTTTGGCAGACTAAGAGCGAGCTGGACAGCCAAAAAAATTTCAAGACGAAGAATTGACAGCATTGCTCGAGCAGGATTCGTGTCAAACGCAGGAACAACTTGCAGCAGCATTAGGCGTTGATCAAACAACAGTCTCCAAACGCTTGAAAGCCATGGGAATGATTCAAAAGATGTCACATTGGGTTCCACATGAATTGAAAGACAGAGACGTTGAAAGACGAAAAACCATTTGCGAATTGCTGCTTCAACGACAGAGCAGAAAGGGGTTTCTGCATCGAATTATTACGGGTGATGAGAAGTGGATCCATTACGAGAACCCTAAACGAAAAAAGGCCTGGGTGAAACCAGGTGAACCAGGTCCATCACAACCAAAACGAGATATTCACTGTGCAAAGGTTATGCTGTGCATATGGTGAGATATGAAAGGTGTGGTGTACTATGAGCTGCTGCAACCGGGTGAAACTATGAATGGAGAACGTTATCGACGACAATTAATGCGTTTGAAGCAAGCTCTGGCCAGAACACGACCAGAATGGGAGAACAGACATGATAAACTTATTGTTCAACATGATAACGCTCGCCCACATGTCGCAAAACCGGTCAAAACCTATTTAGAAAATGTCGGATGGGAAGTTTTACCCCACCCGCCGTATTCACCAGACGTTGCTCCTTCGGACTACTACTTGTTCGATTGCATGAACAACGATTTGATTGGACAGCGGTTTACTTCTTCAGAAGATATCGAAACATGGGTCTCTGACTGGATCGCTTCCAAGGATGAGGACTTCTTTCGCCACGGAATCCGTACATTGCCTGACAGATGGGCGAAAGTGGTGGCTAGCGATGGACAATATTTTTCTTAAGGTATTTATGTATTTTGTGTTTGTACTACAGCTTCAATGTGTGCGTACCAACCGCACGAATTAATTCCTAGACCATATATATAAATATTGTATTCATCACAGAATGTAATTTTCACAACGTAAGGCACGTTTAAATAGATTTGGAAAATAAGACAGTAAAAACACATCATTATATATATAAAGGTATTGTTTTATTAATTTTAAGAAGAAGAATACGCCCTCACATAAAGCAATAAAAGCTCAGAAACCAATATGGGCATGTACTCAACACCTTTAACATAAATAAAATATTAAAGACAACAGAAAGAAAGGAGAAAAAAATAATCAGGAATCAGAAAGTATGAAATGAAACTGAAGAAAGGGTAGCTATTCGTCAGTTCCCAGCAATTGGAACGAGTTTTAGTGTTCACTTTGTTCGGAATTATTGTACCAGCAAACCCACTTTCGGAATCTTGATAAAGTCAGTACAGCATATCTGTTTTATGCTATTTTCACTATTGGTCTTCACTTGATAGAAACTTCTTCAAAAAGCAAAGCTTACACTTTACTCTCCGCTTTCCTTGCATTATTTTGTTCTCTTTCGTACTGATTTTTCGTTTTTCATTATGTTTTGTCTGGCAGTTCAATATTTAACATATAAAACAATTTTGAGGATAATAATTTCTAGAGGGAGCAGAAGAAAAACGATATTAATGTAGGAGGAGATGCTTCAGTACATCATAAAACGTGCAAACTCTTGCGAGGTGGCGAAATTAGGGACAATGAGCCGCTAGTCGTGTTGCAAGTGATTACGGAACACATTCCATAACGGTTTACGGAAACGCAATGCAAAAATCTGTGTTTCAGTTTGCGATATTAGATATAACAGTTATAACTGATTTTTGCATTCTTTGAGTCGCATTGCAGTCCGCAAATTTTGATATTTCGATATCTAAGTGAGCCCTACGTCTTTTTTAGCGTTCTACCAGAGATAAATATATATATATATATATATATATATATATATATATATATATATATATATATATATATATATATATATATATATAAAAATTCGAATTTGAATTGTGAAAATCGATACAAAAATATTGAAACCTATTCCGATATATCGAAATTTCAAAAAAAGATATAGAAACTATAGAAATGTCGGAAAATATCGAAAATCGAAATATCAAGAGATACTGAAATATGAAAACATATCGGAATATTGGAAAATATAAAATTATTGAAAATATTGAATATTGAAAATATTAAATACTGAAATAACAAAACACTAATTACCGAACTTCAAAATATCAAACATATCAAATATCAACCTTGTGGATTAGTAATATTTTTGATATCAATATTTTGATGTTTGAAAATATCAATCGATGGATCAATATATCGAAGTATGGCACA
The DNA here is from genome assembly GCF_964235325.1 of Thermobia domestica. Taxonomy (NCBI): domain Eukaryota; kingdom Metazoa; phylum Arthropoda; class Insecta; order Zygentoma; family Lepismatidae; genus Thermobia; species Thermobia domestica. The sequence continues at coordinate 77,328,349 of NC_137463.1, forward strand.
ACTGTGGTTTTAGTAATTTATTCACACTGTTAATAGTAACTCGAAGAGGTCACTATTCCAGTAATTGGGTAGTTAGTTTTTTCTCCTGTGGTTAATATATATATATATATATATATATATATATATATATATATATATATATATATATATATATATATATATATATATATATATATATATATATATATATATATATATATATATATATATATATATAGAAAGTTGAAAATTAAGGGATTGGAGTGAAGGGATAGACTGAATGTTAGGATTATATATACTAGACATATCATGGCCAGGAGACGTTCAAGTTCCCTTGTAGATTAGATATTATGATTAGAGGTACTACGTATACCAGGCCCATAGCTAGTCGTACCTCTCCCTGTCAGTAAGTAGATATGTTTTTTTAAAAGAAAAAAAGTAGTCAAAAATGTATGGTGAACTCAAATAATCCTCCCTCCAAATAACCTAGGTCAATGTTTGTCAAAGTGTGGGTCGCGACCCATTGGTGGGTCGCAAGAAGCTTTTCCTTTTAATTGTGAAAATTTTATTTTGATGCAGAAACATATGTTGTAAAGTAAGCGCCATTCAGGAAATGAAAATTGAAAGCGTTTGTTAATGGGTTGAAGAGTAAGTGGTTACTCACAAGTAAACCTTACGTTTGGGTGAATCGAGTTGCTGACTGAGACACATATGCGAAAGTAGTACTAAATGTGGTCAGTATTTCAGTGAAGTTATAGGTGCGAAGCTCCAGGGGTTTAGGAGATACAGCTACCAGAACATCACATGGAAGTACAGAATAGTCTTCATACAGTTGGAGGTAAAAGCCCTGTAAGACCTCTTGTAACGACAAAAAGCGAATAACAAATATATGGGTACATATTAGGACTAGGGGGAAGTTATATAGTAAGGGTATACCTGACGGCGGCCATCTTGAAATCCGCCATTTTGAATTAAGGTTAAGTTTTTAAAATAGGAATAGGGTCATGTGATACATGATTTAAGACTCAAATTTAATCAGGAGAACAATGGTGACGTTAATTTTGATTTACGCGCAATTGGTAAAAAGTTACAGGGAAATTAAATATTGTTGCATCATATGTATTAGTCCTTTACTCCATCTTGTAAAGTTTGTGTTAATGATAATAATTAAATAAAAAGCAGGTGGATAAATATTAGGTCTATGGTAAGACATGGCCTATTGCCTTGACGGCGGCCATGTTCAAATCCGCCATTTTGAATCACACAAAAGTTTTTACCAAAACGCATAACAGTGACACCTTATTAATAGCAAATTTTATCAAAAATCCAACGATATAACCATTTTTGCTTTATCATTAACCATCACAAAATTAAATGGGAATAGAGTAATGCAATAGATGACTTCGGGCTAGAAGTTAATCAGAAATACAATGGTGGCGTTACAATGTTAGTTGTTTGATGAGCAAAAATGGTTATACCGTTGGATTTATGGTAAAATTTCCTATTAATAAGGTGTCAATATTATGCGTTTTGTTTAAAACTTTTGTCTGATTCAAAATGGCGGATTTGAACATGGCCGCCGTCAAGGCAACTCTTACCATAGACCTAATATTTGTCCACCTGCTTTTTATTTAATTATTATCATTAACTCAAACTTTACAAGATGGAGTAAAGGACTAATACATATGCTGCAACAATATTTAATTTCCCTGTAACTTTTTACCAATTCCTCGTAAATCAAAATTAACGTCACCATTGTTCTCCTGATTAAATTTGAGTCTTAAATCATGTATCACATGACCCTATTCCTATTTTAAAAACTTAACCTTAATTCAAAATGGCGGATTTCAAGATGGCCGCCGTCAGGTATACCCTTACTATATAACTTCCCCCTAGTCCTAATATGTACCCATATATTTGTTATTCGCCTTTTGTCGTTACAAGAGGTCTTACAGAGCTTTTACCTCCAACTGTATGAAGTCTATTCTGTACTTCCATGTGATGTTCTGGTAGCTGTATCTCCTAAACCCCTGGAGCTTCGCACCTATAACTTCACTGAAATACTGACCACATTTAGTACTACTTTCTCATATGTGTCTCAGTCAGCAACTCGATTCACCCAAACGTAAGGTTTACTTGTCAGAACCCTGCCCTGCTGTACAGTCAGTAGAGATACTGGGATAAGATGAAAAGAGAATGACTGAGTCAAAATCCGTCACGGGGTAGGGCATTGCGTTGAAAATAGCGTTAGCTCTGTGTTGCCTTTATATGAAAAAATTAGCAATATGATTTAAAAATTTAATTGGTTTGAAATACCACCATAAAAGTAGGTGGGCCACAAAGTACTTTTTAAGATTTAATGTGGGTCGCGGTAACAACAAGTTTGAGAACCACTGAGTCTTTTATCTTGGTGTTCTGGCTACAAGTCTGGCGTATGCCAAACAAGAACCAGGGACTCTTACTTCCCATAGAGTCAAGAAGTTCATGATAGAAACCTTTTTTACATTAGTCCGAGTCATCGTTGAATGATTGCAAACAGAGAGAAAAAAAAAAGTTAAATTTCTCTTTTTATTTATTGCTTGTCGACTGTCTATATTTTAACATCAAAAGATATATAAGCTTTTGACATTAGTAATGGAACAATATACATGTACAATGAGAATAACCTCTCTATTATCCGAATTCCTAACAAATTATTCCTAACGAAATATACCACAAAGACATCTTATCAAATGTTCATACCATGCATGAATTACTGGGTAATATAAATATGTATAATAGTAAAATCGATTTCGTAGCTTTGTGATTACATTATCGACTATCTATTTTCTTTTTTTCCTCCAAAGTCATAACTCTCCTCCCAATCTACCCGTTCCTATAAAATTTTACCTATTTTGTACCCCGAAAAAGAAGATCGTTTAAAAAAATAAAGGGGAAAAAAGAAATAAAGTTTTCCGAAGGGTAGATAGCAGATAAATTGACTTTTTAGTTGTTTTTCATTATCATATGCAGTTCTGTGGTTCTAAAGAATAACCCATCTATTTTTTTATGCGCTGTGAATACTTTATTAAGGATAACCTACCTCCACGCCTCATCGTACAGCATTTACCGGCTTCATTTGACTTTTCTATCTTTTCCAAACCCCCTCCTTCACGCTCTTGTGTATTTTTTTCTTGCCTTTAAATTAAAAAAAAAAATCCAGAACGATATCCCATCTCCATTTTCTCTCTTCAATACATTACGTATTTCGTGCGTGTGTGCGTATTTACGTATAGATACGTATAATAATGTCTCTGTGTGTATTTTTTTATTCGAACTCCGCCTAGACGGACCCCTCCCCTTTTGCATCTTTTTATTGGACGAACAGACGAGATACCGGATACAACGTCACCTGCGCGAGATTGGAACGCGCGTTGCTGTTTTCTACTTCTTTCTTTTTAATTCTCCTCCCCCGTCCGCATTCCCCCCTCTCTCTCCCCCTCTCCTACAACACACGCTCTTAATAATTCTCCATCTTTCGTGTTCCCCTATTGAATTTTTTAGTATTTCAATTTTATCCTTTTTCATACTTCGTATACTACTATGAAGCCTTAATCTCCGTGCTATATAAAGCTCTTGTTCCATACCTTTTTTCTTCTTCTCTATATCATGCATGAAGCGCTCATCCTATTGTTCAATATAGTTCGAACGAACTAGCTAGCAACGTTACTGTTAGGTTGATGTGGTTGCTGTATTCTATTGTTCTTGTTAGGTCAATATCAGACAGCTGGTTGAGATTATGTTTTACTATTATTATTATTATTATTACTGTTGCAGGCGAGGACATAAATTCGGGGAATGGATGGGTTTTTCATATTGCTATCAATTCCTTATTAGTCACACATGAAATAATTTTTAAAAGAGGGGAAGTGAATACAATCTTTACTTCCAATATGTATTTATTTATCTCTCCGACGTTGAATGCCAAATATAAATATAAGACGACCAAAAATCAATTCATTATAATAACAACAACTATAATAAGGTGCTCCCATATACTCGTAATAACTGGCTCTGGTGTCTTTAATGCGCATCATTCCTGGAACGATTTTCATTGAGGCACACAATTGTAGGTGTTATCTTGTACTGTAAAGCAATTGGGAAGACACTTATATTAAGAATTATCAGCAGATTGCGAGTTAAATAGCCAAAAGTAATTGCTTTACTGGAATTTCGAAAGTGTCTACTTTTAGCGCCAGAAAATATCAGGAAAGTTTCACTGAAATGATACTTAACCTAAGTTGTTTTTGTACTAGAGGGGGAGCACAGTAGTTCAGTGTTAGAGTACTTATCTCTAATGCCAGAGGTTCATGGTTCGATCCAAGGATAATTTTGTTTCTGGTGGGCAGTAATTGATGTTTTTTTAAGGGTCTCCTCGATGGTCTCTCGTTTCCTTCCACATTCTCATTTCACCAAATTCTTTCATAACCATTCACTTGTATTAATCATTTGCCTATCTGAGCCTAGGGGCCGCGGTGGATCAGTGGTAAAGCGTTCACCTCTGGTGCTTGGGGTCCCGAGTTCGATCCCAGCCCCCGCCAAGTGAACTTTATGGTGGACAAACACCGTATGCATGAGTTTTCTCGGAGGTCTCCCGTTTCCTACCACTTTCTTCATTTCATTCATTACTCATCATCACCGTCTCCTTTAGCCTAACCGGCATAACCGTGGGACGTAAAACTCAAAGATTTCATTTCATTTTTTCTATCTGAGCCTAAAGGTCACAAACATAGGACGTAAAACTAGAACTTTTATTTTATTTTGTGTTGGAAGTGGTCGCACTTCATCCTAGCGATTCCTTTCAGAGGCTGTAGAAAAAACGGACCACAATAGAATCTACCATCTCAACGATGTACTAGTGGCTGACTCGTTAATTTATATTAGATACCAGTAAGAACGGTGATGTTGCGGTTTTTGTTTTTGAATTGAGACAAAATATTGTTTTTTTAAAAAATCTCGTCTCGTTCTGAATCTCGAAGATACCTTTCTCGTCTCGTCCCGAATTTTTTCTCGTGTCGTTTTGCAAATTTACCTACAAAATTCTACATACATTCCTCCCTATGCCACACACTTGCGTGAAAGGATGTAGTGGATCCGGAACACCCTAGAAAAGTCGTCCACTGTTTAGGAGCTCCCTTACATTCGCTTGCATTGATACAACACTTCCAAAATGCTCTCCCTGTGATGGTAAATTTGAGCTTTGGGAAGAGCATGAAACCCGTTGGCACCTAGTCAGGCGAATATGGGGGTTATTAAAGAACTGTGATCCTTGATCCTTTGTGAGACGAGAGGAGACAAGAATATTTTCTCATCTCGTCTCATCCTAATTCTCGATGAAGCCTTTCTCGTCTCGAAATTTTTATCTTGTGGTTTTGTAAATTTACATAGGTCTACAAGATTTATTCTCTAGTATAATGTTTTTCTTAAGTTAATCTAAGAGTCATCAAAGTTCTTCCGTGTTACTATAAGTCCATGAAGAATGTGTTAAAACAATATTTAAATATGTCTATGATTGGAGTATAATATTACCCACGAGCTAGAAGTCTGCACGGGCCGGAATTTTGTGCCCGGGCCCGGCCCGTGAGTTTATAATGTGAGGCCCGATCCGATTCCGAAATATGTTTTGCATTTAGGACCGAGCCCGGCTCTAGTTCGTCTGATAATCAAATGAGCCCGAAATAAGCCGAATTATAAAACTTAACAATTAACGCAAAATTGTATTTTTATTTACAGCAATAAGAGCTTTAATTTTGCAGTTGTGCTTTAAAACTTCTTCCGAAAGAATGATGCAATAACTATCGTTCTATAGTATACTTACAAAGTTAGGCTTTAAAAGACCTTTTTTTTTTTTTTTTTTTTTGCAATCGATTCAGTGTCCCAAGAGAACATATCAATACCATCCGGAACACTTTATTTATAGCGGAAGTAGTTTAAATTTACTAGTACTTCCGGTTTCAATATTGATTTACATTGAGCGAAAATTATAAAAGGTAACGAGAAGCATTTCCTTTTGCATTCCATTTAGCAAACATAAGACGAGCAAAAAATTAAGTCCTAATAATAACAATAATGATAATAAGATGCTCACATATACTTAATAGTGTGAAGTATCTGAGAAATAACAGTGATGTGACTGTGAGATGACTGTGATTTAATTTCTTAAATTCTATTTATTATTTTACGATCATCTTCTACAGTATCATGAACTCTTTAAAATCCAATGAAATAGAAACTTTTTGTCAATGTTGTACATTTCCAGATAGCTTATATAAGCATGTGTTTGTTAATTCTCGCTTTTGAAATTGTTAATAAACACGACTAGTTTCCTTCTTGGTTTTCCACATTCCCTTCAGCACAGCCTGATATTTCCTAGTTCTCTGAAATCCAGAATCATCATTTTTACAACCAAACAAAACCACGGAGGACACATCAACAAGGGGTATTCGCCACGAAGTTAGGTGCAGGATTATCGGAGGCAAGCAGATCCCACCATTGGAGGACGACCGACTCCATGTCCCTAGAATACCATTCTGTTGGTTCATCGCCGCAGACACATTTGAGTTTGACATCTGAGTAGTGGCATGAAGGTGAAGAAGTACATCGTAGAAGGCACATCGTCAAGAGAGAACTCGACGTTTCTAGCAGATCAACAGGATAGAGACCCAGATGTTGATTGATTCAGGCATTTCCAGAATTCCTCCAGAGAAAGACATTCATCGTTCTAGATGACCAGGACGACGCCAGTCTCGTTGGAATATCAGGCTAGTGCTCATTCCTTTATCTCTTAGTTAAAACCTTTCTCTTTCTTCTACCTTTCCCACAACTAGTCATTTTGAAAATAGAAACATTTGAATTTTATTTAAATTCAACCAATAATTTCGCAGTTAAGTACCGTGTTATGCATCAGTTTCATCCCCAATTGTTGCATTCATTTGATGAATATTTTAGAGATTATTCTGAGCTACAACTGATGGCACAGCACCGACACAATAGTCTGTTAATCCTCTATTCAAACCGTACCACTTCCAGTTTTAACGTTTGTCCGAATAGAACAAAAATGGTAATAGATACCAACAAGCGCTTTTTGTAGTCGACTCAACGTCTCAATACCAGATACTATCAACACATACAATACTCTATCAAAAATTTAAGTATTTAAATTTTGTTATTACTTTCGAATTTAATATTAATATTTATAGAAAATAGATAATAGATATAGATTTTTTGTTATCGATTCAGCGTCTCAAGAATAGATTCCATTTTCCCCGTTTATCGAAAATGGTAGATACGGAAATGGCAACAGATAGCGACAAGAGGTTTTCTGCAGTTGATTCAATGTCACACCAGTGGCGTATTTAGGGGGGAGCTTCCGGGCTTAATCCCCCCCCGAAATTTTACTTACTATAATAAAATATATAAAATATCTTGCAGAATTTTCACATTTTCAGGCAAAGCGCCCCCGAAAGTTAGCAAAGCCCCCACCCCCGAAGCAAAATCGTAAATACGCCACTGCAAGAGACCATTGTCATCACCACCCGCAATACGCTACCAAGACCGTAAAGGTTTGAAATTTACTATTACTTTTGGTTTAGATACTTATTTCCATAGGTCACAAACGATAAGATGTCATAAAGCGGTTTTTTTGACCAGTAGCGTACCCAGGAATTTATTTCGGGGGGGGGAGGTGAAACTAAATATGAAGCTATTTTATATTAAAATTGCCCCTAAAATTAGGCTAAATTTTTAAAAAGTCGAAATTTCGGGGGGGGTCCGGACCCCCGTGTCCCCCCCCCTTCCGTACGTCCCTGTTTTTGACACTGATTCCGGGTTACGACAATGAGTTTCGTTTTGACCTTTAACTATTTGTTCAAGCTTGAGGCTGTAAATAGTCTACGAGTTCCGGCTACAATATTGATCCCAAAACGAATAAAACGGAAATAGGAATCAATAAGCAGGTTTCTGATATAGATTGAGTACCGCAATGATATATTATATCTCTTATCTTATTCATGTATTGCAACTGGAAGTGACAAATATCAATTCACACTATCAGTTTCAATATTATTCTCCAATAGAGCGAAGACAGTAAGATATAGCGAGTAATGACGTTTTTGATATGGATTCAACGTCCACAGAACAGGTTCTATCTTTGGTCTTATTTCTCTATTACAACCAGTGGTTATAGATATACTACTTCAAGTTTGAATATTGAATTCGCATAGTTTGGGAGTCTATCGTAGTTTCACACTATGAAACGAAACTCACTTGTTTGTATCAGAACTGGATCTCATTGGTACCCATTTTGAAACCATAGGACATGAATTTTCGAAATTGGTGCTTACACGCCTAAAGGACAGAGCTGATTGTAACGTTATTGTTATTGTTAAGTATTCTGCATTTTGGCAGGTTCTGGGACTCTTTTTTTTTTTTTTTTTTTTTTTAATGTTAGATTTCGGCCTAGAAATGTTTCTTCTACATTTCTCGATCTTCAGCTTCCTCTTTTAACTCCCAATATTTTCTTCTATTTTTCAAATCATCGATCAGTTGTGTTCTTCTTCTTTCTATTCCTCGCTTTCCTTCCATCTTTCCTTCTATAGTAGTATGAAGACAATTTTTGTGCAGTCCAATTGGCTTTTCCACGAAGAATGCTGGCTAGAAGTATCCTCTTCTCTCCTATCCGTTTTAAAACATTTTTGTTTTTTGTTCTCTCTGTTCATTTTATGTTTTCCATTTTCCTTCAACACCACATTTCGAAGCTCTCTAAATGTCTCTTCTCTAACTTCCGTAATGTCGAAGTGTCTGAACCATGCAGTCCAATGCTCCATATATTGCACTTGACCAACTTCTTACGTCCAATATTGAGCCTGCTAGTTAAGAGTATTTTTTCCCCGTTTGATGCTTCTTTGGCTATGGCATTCTTGACCTTAATATCTGGTGCAGTAAGCTTCTGTTTTCAAAATACTTCCCAAGTACATGCCTAATAAATCTAACTTTGATTTATTTATTTTTATCCATTTCATAAAAAATTGGATAAATTCTCTGTCTGATGTAATATACTCGTAAGAAACACTTTCTTACTTCGACTAAGAACTCTCCGCACTGCTCTAATAGCCAGAGTGCGCTTTCGATGTACAGGATCCCGGGTTTCATTTCCGGTGGGAAATAGAGACCTGCACGGGTCGGGCCCGGCCCGAGGCCCGAAGCCCGGTCCGGCCCGCGGGCCGGGCTTGGACGGGCCGACTCTGTTATTTCTTTGGGCCGGGCCGGGCTTGGGCGGGCCGACACTGTTATTTCTTTGGCCCGGCCCAGCTTGGGTTGGCCGACACTGATTTCTCTTCAGGTCGGGCCGGGCTGAGGCTGACAATTCTTTAATAATTATTGACTTTCGTTAAACGATAATTGGAATCAAGCCAAACGTTGAAGAAGTGTGTCCGTGAAAAATGTTACAAAGAATGCAATAGCTATTTACAGTTTGTGTTGGTTAGCGGCTCCACTTTCACTATAGAGGATTTCAGGCATTATGCGGTAAATTGAGCTCTGATCTTGACCTTCACTGAACTCAAAATATAAAAAGAAGGGGTGGAAATGTTTTGCCTGTCGCTAAACAATATTGCCATCTTCACTGTATGCTAAAAATCAATTAAGTTAGATTTTTGATACAGGGAATGGAGTTTTTGTTTTCTCTATGACAGGCAAAGTTCTAGGAGGCAATGGTACCATTCGGGAGGCAAGCGTCAGATTGTGAACCAGAGTTTAGAAAATGTTTCTGAGGGTTAGGTGAAATTTAGTACTAAATTTTGAAAAAGATTCGGGCTCGAGCTAATTTTTTTAAAGAAATTATCGCGCCGGGGTCGGTCCAAAAACTTTTAATATTTATCTGGCCCGGGCCGGGCTTGGGCCAAGAATTTTGAGAAACTTATCGGGCCGGGCCGGGCTCGGGCCGAAAATCTCCAAAACTTTTCGGGCCCGGGCTGGGCCGGGTCTAGGTACGTTCGGGCTGAATTAGGCTCGGGCCGAAAAATTCGGCCCGTGCAGGTCTCTAGTGGGAAAGCATTGAACACATTATGATGGTTCGGATTCCACCTTAAACTGTAGGTCCACGTCTTATAACTTATAATTTATATAGCCCCGGTGCTGAAAGGGGGACGCTAAACTTCAAAGAACAAGTTACATTGGCCAGTAATGATAGGTTGGGAATTCATGAGTATTACTGTATTTTAGGGATTATGATTACTATTTTTTTAAAAAAATAACCATCAAATGCAGACTATGACAATGAATAACCCCCATCTTTATATTGCTTAACATAGAAACTTGTTCTAGCTTCGAGAACTTACAATAGCTATAGGGCTACTGCTACGAAGTGCCTTCCCCTATCCTATCATGAATAAACGATTCGACATACTTTTGTGAATAGAACAATACGTGTCAGACTTCTTACCTTTGCTTGCTTGCTTCCCTTTTATTTTCTGCGAACACCATTTGTAATACATTTTTTTTTTTGTTTAAAAAAAATTAGACACAAAAGGAAGGTTCAAATAAGATGGAATATTCTGTTAAATTTCAGTTGACATTCTACAAATAGGTGACGAAAAACTAAATTTCCCTTTGGATTTTTTTCTTTCCCTAAATTTCGTTTACCCTTGTGTGAATACTATATATGTGTATGCGTGTGTGTGTGTGTGTATTCGTCTTGCCTTCTTTTTCTCCAACTAGTGTTCTTTTCTTCTTTAAAAAAAATACTTGAAAAAAACCTTATACGATAGTTGGCACGAAGTTTCCGCTACATTTAACTCGAAATGGACTTCTAAAAATCTCAGTTTTCAACTCGTTGACTGATCATTTATCAAATAGAGTGAGAGAGAAGAAAACCGCGGAAAGAATTCCTACCACGAAGATTTCAAGGGGTAAAAAAAAGTACTACCATTACCCCTTCTTCTTTTTATTCTCTATTATCATCCTCTTTTTTTCTCTTTTCTTTCGTCCCTTTTCTGCCCTTTATATAATACAGGTCTTCTTAACACTCTCCGCTTCTTTTTTTTTTTGCTCACCCCCATTGGAAAAGAATTTTCATGGACCACCCCCTGTGGCGGTCCCTTGAATTCTCATTAATCACCTTATTGATGAAATTTAATTTGTCAAAAACAGCAAATTGATATATATATATATATATATATATATACACGTACTGTATATCACGTGTGTTGGGGGCACGCGGACGCAGGTTTAGAAAGACACCTTGGGTTCGCAGGGCAAGAATCAAATGCTTGTCAATACCTAAAAGGTTCGAAGGTTGAACTCATTCTCTTGTTAGCTTTCCCGAAAATTGCAACTGTTTCAATTTTGCTATTCGACGCAACGCGACTTTTGATTCATCAATTATACCCAAGAGTTTTTTCTTCTTTTAATGTTCATTTGTATCTGTTATTCCCAAACTGTGTTCTGCGTATCTCAAAAGACTCGCACTTATTTTCTACAATGAAATGAAATCTTCAGTTTTACACCCCATATTACACTCTAAGTTATAGAAGAGAGGTTTTAAATAATAATGAATAATAATAATAAAAAAAAGGTGATAAAAATACAGGAAAGAAACGGGATAACTGCGGTAAAAGAACAAAAACATGGATACGAACAAGGGCACCGATTCTGGGGGGCCCCCAAACCTCATGTGGTCCCCCTCACATTGTATTTATGAATATACGATATTTGGTATAATTTGAATGCAATTTGTCTTAAAATCCTCATATATCCCTTGTGCATCTGGATGGGCCCCCCAATTTTACAGAGAAATCGGCGCCCTTGGATACGAAAGGTTTCGTGATCAAGAATCGTACTAGGAGCTCCTTGTGACAGAACTAAATGCTCTACCATAGTCACTGTGCCTCAAAATATTTACTACAATAATCCGTAATTGAATACCCATAATCCAAGATAGATGGCTATAGTGTGCATGTTCAAATATGTAGAAAGTTGGCTTGAAAAAGAAACACGTATACTACACTAATCAGGTCAGTATGTAAGAGTTAAGTAAGGTCTTCGAAACTCTAACCTCGTAGAAAAGAAATATACAAGTGTATTAGGAAATAAAATCAGGAAGAGTCAGTATCACAGTAGTCCTATCATTTCGTAAAAGTATAAACTTTCTGTGTCGTCAGATTAACGTGATAACACAATATCGCTTTCCAGCTCGGAAGTGAATGTGCCTCAGGGGCTGCTAAATATGCGATTCGAACTGGGATTGGTCGCTGGAAGTGTGACGTCACGCGGAAGAGAGGAAATCGCGTCTTCTGCTTTTAGCATATAATTTTTGTATACTCCGAGCATATTCTAACTTCATTTGATTGTTGAAACTACATAGAGACAGAAATATTACTAATTCTAACACTACAAATACGCAGGGTAAATTGCTATATTACTTGTATAATAAATTTATATTAATGTTATCATCCACTCATTGTTATTGTTTTATGAATATTGATAGGAAATGTTAGTGATAATTCTAATTGCAGCCCTCAGAGTCACAGAACCCGGAACGCATTAATTGTTTTTCCTTGCACTGTGTTTCTTCATTGTTTGGGCTTTATTTTTTAAGGTTGAGATTGCTCAAATAAATGTTCTTGTTTTTACATGTGTTTCTAATATATTTTGGGTTTAGTTCGCGGAAAATGTGACCGAACAAAATTCTTATAATAACTTCACTGCAAGTCTCATTAAAGTATCTGAGCCAGAACCTGACTAAGCACGAGCCTGAATGAAGGATGTGAGCCCAAGCAAATATGAGTACAAGCCCTATTAGCGCCAGTGAGCTCGAGTCCCACTGAATGTTGAAGTCTGAGCCCAAGTAAGCGCTTGCCCAAAAGACATCGAGCTTCAAGGAACCTAGTTAGTGCAAGCCTCATTGAAAGATATGAGCCCGGGGCCGGGGCACGAGCTTCAACGAGAATAATGAGCACGAGCCCACTAAAGCTAATGAACCCGAGTCCACATTAGTGAAAACCGTGCTGGTATCAGCGAGCTCGAGTTATATTGATGATAGTGAGATCGAGCCTAGCTGACGGAAGTGAGCCAACACAAGTGAGCACGAGTCCAATCCAAATTAGTGTGCCCGAATCCAAGCAAGTGCGTGACCGAAGGAGACTAGAGAGCGCGAGTTGCAAGGAGCCTAGTTAGTTCGAACCTCATTAAAGAATGTGAATCCTAGACCAAGAAAGCGCGAGCTTCAACGAGAATAAATAGCGCAAACCCCACTGAAAATATGGAACCCGAGCCCACACTAATACATTCTGGTGTCAGTGAGTTTGAGCCCCATTGATGAGCGAGCTCGAGCCCAGTTGACGGGAGATAGTCCGCGCGAGTGCGCAAGAGTCTAATTAAGCTTAGTGACCCCAAACCTAACTAATCACGTGCTCGCTCGAAATAGATTAGGGTGCGCGATCTCCAAGGAGCCTAGTGAGAGTGAGCCCTACTGAAGGATGTGAGACCAAGACCGAGTAAACTCGAGTCTCATTGAAGGATATGAGCACGAGCTTGAGTAAGAACGAGCCTTAACGAGAATAGTGAACGCTTTCCACACTGAAAGTAATAAACTCATTGCAAGTCCCACTGACGTCATTGAGCACGAGCTCATTAATGGTAGTGACCCTTACTCTAGTTCAGATTTGTAAGCCCGAGCTTTATTGAGTGTAGTGAGTCCAAACCCAATAAACGTGTACCCCAATGAAATTAAATGAAAATGAAATGAAATGAAATCTTTAAGTTTTACGTCACGTGGTTATGTCGGTTAGGCTAAAGGAGACGGTGATATATGGGAAATGAATGAAATGGTGGAATGAAGAAAGTGAGAGGAACCGGGAGAACCTCGAGAAACCCACGAGCACGGTGTTTGTCCACCACAAAATCCACACGGCGCGTGCTGGGATCGAACCAGGGACCCCAAGCTCGGGAGGTGAACGATCTACCACTGAGCCACCGCGCCTCCGCCCCCAATGAAATTAGTGAGCACGAGCTCCCAACAGTCTATAGTGAGTGTGATCAGGGCCTGATTTAGGGGTGCACCCATTCGGTGTAAATATACACTATCTAAAATGAGAAGCTAGCAGTGAAAATACCAACACTTTCCGAAACTTTCTGAGCAATACAATAAGTCGATTTTCGGAAGGTTGAAGGAAAATGATTCACCAAGCAAAACAATATAACATTTGTCAAGTAGGACAGAAAACATGAGACTTTCTTTAAAATAACCGCCCCCTCCCGTTCTATGTATCAGCGTTGTCAAGGGTAAAAAAATATTGTCACATATCACTTTGAAGCGTTTCAGTGTGATTGGTTAGTTTGGTAATTATTGGTGCGCCCCCGCTCAGAAATTCGTGGATCCCACCCTGATTGTGATCCTTATTGAAGAATGAGCCCTAGCCCAAATGAGCACGAGCCTCAACGGAAATAAGAACGCAAGCCCCGTTGAAGGTAACGAACACGAACCCATAAGCTGCGTAAACATTAAAGCGAATATTTAAATAAGAATAAATGCAATGAACACTACATGTTGGCATACGGAAAACCTAGTTTTGAGCGAACATTACTGGCGGAAAAGAGAGCAGCCAATCAGGTTTGTCTCGATCACTTTTTTGACTTCAGCGAGTTGTGGGGACAAAATGGACAATCCTCTTTTCTAACATTTTTGCTCGTCCTACATGATCGACATCCATGACTGTAGTTATTTAAATTTCTTTCAAGTTCCTCAACTTCATATGTTTGAAAATAAATTATTTCTCTTAACCTTTTACTTCTGTTCGTTCTTAACAATTCCATGCCAATTCGATAAATGCAGAGAAGAAATTGCATGAGAGTGGAACTTTTTTTTTCTTACAGGTAGCTTATGAAGTTCGTGTTGTAAGTCTGTCTCATAATCTTTTGGTAAGAAATGAATAGAATAAATGTTAGCATTGTTTACATCGATTCCGTCTGCGCGTTTACACCGAGAAACTCACTGTCGT
Source organism: Thermobia domestica (assembly GCF_964235325.1). Classification (NCBI taxonomy): domain Eukaryota; kingdom Metazoa; phylum Arthropoda; class Insecta; order Zygentoma; family Lepismatidae; genus Thermobia; species Thermobia domestica. The sequence goes on from NC_137463.1 coordinate 77,343,363, forward strand.
TGCACCAACAACATTTTTAGAAAAGAAGTGCTATGTTATACATGGAGTCTTCCTTTCTCAATTCGGACATTGAGCAACAACAAAGTTATTTTTATTCATTTTTCTCAACAATTATCTATTCTTTATAAATTTCACGCATCGACACCGCTTACTGTATTCCCTACAATGTATTTGTTTCGTGCTCTCTTCCACGTGACGTCACGTCGCGCAAGAATTCTGGGTATTTTTATCTCTCGATAGCAGAAAATGTGCTACCTGTAATACTCTATATACATTGAATGTGCCTAATTATATAAAGGTTACTAAATAGGATGTTTTGAAATGTAGACAGGCATGGGTCTGAGGAGGGGTGACGGGACTATTGTTATCCTTTGAGCTCAAAATGTGTACTGAACAAAATGGTACTTTACAACTGACAAAGCATGTAGTCCTCCCTTGCCCAAATCTTGGTTTCTGCCAGTCAAATTGCTGAGATGTAATTGAAACGTTGATGTATGGAATATGAAATAAATCGCTAGAACCACTTTTGAGAAACTCATACGAGAAACACTCCTTATAGTAAACGACCCATTCTGATTCTTTCTAAGAGAAATAATTTATGAAATTCAGAAAGGCTGTAAATATAATACGAACAAAATAATTTGTGCCCACTTTGAGAAAATAGTTTGACAAAAACGAGCTCTGAAAGAACATCTAACGTTATATACTGTTGCTAATGAAATATGAAACCAGTGCTGTAATCGCACTATGGTACCGCTTGTCGTGAGATCAGCGAAGTCAAACAGCTTCTTCGGTTCTGGTCAGTGGGCATTCGTACTCAGATATTATTGGCTATAGTGCGTGTGTTTTTCTTGCACGTTCGTGGTACCAGGTACGATTCCCAGCGGGAGAGCATATGTGGAAAATTAACTGTCCTCAATATTTGTGTGTTCTTGTCTTTGTCGTGTTAAGTAGAAAAATGAGAAGAGTGAAGAAGGAAAAAATAGGTAAATCAACTAACTGAGAAATGTTCGATTAATCGTTTAATTATCGAGAATGTTCTGATATTACCTAGGTATAACTATTTTTTTTTTTTAATTTCTTATTCTTGTATTCTTTAGAGAAACCACCACGATCACCCTTTATTGCATTCCTACATCTGTTGCTAATTTCCTTGTGCTGACATCTGGTCACAAAGTTTTGGAAATTGAATTATGATTCGTGTTGGCGTTACGACAACACTATTAAATTCTGCCATGTAGCAGTATGTTTAAACACTGTTGAAACTAAAGAATGAATGAAGACTTGAAATCTCTAATGTTTAAGGTTAATTTTGAGTTAATTTTCGATACGAAATACTTTCTGAATGTTGCATTAATCTTATTGGAATATTGATGTTATATTTTGAGCAAAATTTCTCAAAGAAGGTACTATTGAAACTTAGCATTTTTGAAAAGTGAAAAATTAAATCCTTGCTTGGCCTTCGTAAGAATAGTTTATATCCTTATTTGTTAGGAATATTTTGGAGGTTACAAAGACAATATTTAAACTGTAAACAACAATAATTCTGAATTGATTGGTTTTGAACATGAAAAGTAATAAAGTCCCAAAAAATTTCTTCAATTGGATTTCGGTGTGTTATTAAGAGTTTTAGGTTGTTATTCCTCAACTAATACTGACTGAGGTTAAGGATCAAAATTTCCTTTGTCCCACTGGACAGATGTCAGGATGAATTTTGAAATTTGCTATTTGTTTCTAATTTTTTTGGGAGTTTAACAATTGAAAAAATTAAAATTATTTATTGTTCTTTTGTGATTTTTTTTGCAGATATACTCCTATTCCTCTAGATATACAGGGTGTAGGATGTATTTAAGAACACATATTATAGGTGACACAGTATCCTGTACGTTATAGTTACAAATCCTTTCTTGTATAGATAAACGTGGCAAAACTTGGTCTAATTCAAGGGAACAGGAGACATACTGCTATGATCTTGGCTGCAAGCCACTCCGATTAACCAATTCCTTATGGTTGTCCCGTCAATCGTCTTCAAAGTTCGGAGAGAATTGGCACTGCCAGGGGTAATGTCGCCATAGGCGCCGACTTTGTGGGGGACAGGACACTTTGGCTCCCGCAATATTTAAAGGTGGGGTCCTCGCCCCCTCAATATAATCCAGTCGAGGAAGAATTAGCAAAGAGGAGCAATAATTTCTATCGTAAACTTCGTCATGCCTTTAATTCAATATTAGGAACAGCTTCCTTATTCGATAAAATGCCGAATTTTGAAAACAATGTTTTCAATAGAGTGCTGAAGCTTCAATCAAAACTCTGGCAGCACTGATATGAAAAGTAAAGATCAATGTGTTTTGCAAAGTTGCAGTGAAGTTCTCAAATTTTGAACCTGAATTTGTTTTAATGCCTTTAAGCGACTTCGACTTAGGACGTGGCTTTCGCAACGTAGTAGTGGACTGAGATATGGGGAGGGCATTCATCAAGCAGTTGATAGAAAACAGCTGAATATGATTATATATTTATTCATTGTTTGGGCCCCCCAATATTTTCTTCAAGTCGGCGCCTATGAATGTCGCCCCAATTCTCCGCAGGAAACGGCATTGTCACCATTTGGAAATAATCAGGACGCTGGATTTCGTCTGTTCTGTTCAAGCTGCCATCTGGGACGTTCATGCGGACACACACAAGAAGAATACAAGTTGAAGTGGGCAACATACGACGTGTGATGAATCAGAACTTACGTTATAAAGCGTATGTAATGCAGAGAGGACAGTTCTTGTTTGAGAGAACCAGCGCGAACCGAGTGACCAGAGGCAAGCACGTCCTGAACAACCTGAAACATCTAGAGGAACCCGGAATACTCTGGCTTCTCTCCGATGAGAAAAACTTCATCCAGGACAAGAAGGTAAACCGCAAAAATAGTCAGTGGGTATGTCAAAGCCACGGGGAGGCTCCAACCGTTATGTATACCAAATTCCCAGTCTCAGTGATGGTTCGATATCGTGAGCAATGAAAGCGACGTGATGCTTCCACAGTTCTTTTGTTAAGGTGCCATAATCAACGTTATTGCTTATTCCGGGCGTTAAACACAGTTGCGAAGTCCTGATTACTGTTTATTGTAACGCGTGGGAGGCCTTATGTTCTTCAGCAGAACTCCGCTGCATCCCATATAGCCTTCTATGGCACCCAAGAATGGCTAGTCTATAATTTTCATGATCATGTCATTATCAAAATGGGCCCCCAGCTCCTCTGATGTTAGCCCAATGAACCATTACGTATGAGGTGTGGTTCAGAGGAACTCCACTAAGCATCTACACAACACAATTGCAGCTCTCAGGGTAACTGTTGTGGATGCAATGGCGAACATTCCCAGGTCCCATCTCATTGTTGCCTGCTGGCGGTTTTGAGAGCGAGGAAAGGCTGTTACTAAAAGCTGACAGCTGCCTCATTGAATGCTGTTGTTATTCCGGATGCAATCATCTGTACAGCACATTAAAAAGTAATAAATGCTCTCTCTTAAGTGTGTGTTCCGTATTCTTTGCAGACATGACAAATACCTCTTAAACTTTGTATTTTAATCTAAGAGTAATGTGTAAATCCTAATTCAGCAGTAAAGGAAGCCACTGATGAAAAGGATGAAACAACTGCTGGGCCATTCAATATTGACGATTCTCCAGCTACATGTACACCCCAATACGACAATCATAGTGGAAAAGACAAATCATAGTGACAGAGTCCACAACGTAACCAGTGCAACACAGTGCACGATTGTATTACACTGACTTCAGTATTATTGAGACTATTCTGTTCAGAATTTGAGATCGCAGGACGTTCAAAGCCTTAAGAGATCCCGTGCAGATGTATAATTTTGCGTGGTATAGGAAGAAACGTGGATATCCGTCGTCCGGAAACGAATGTTAGCAGCTCATCAAGAGAATAATAGTTCCTCATCTAAGTATGGATGTAAGATGTGACAAAGTTTTGTGATGATGTGAGCCTGTTCTTTACTTTGCTTATAATACTGCATAATTGGGAAAATATTTGAGATTGTAATCCTGTGATAGCACAAAGTTATGGCCAAAAATCCGCGTTCCAAATGGAATTGCATGCTCCATTTAAGTGTTGTGATATACGTTTTTGTCGGTTATTTTGTTGATTTGAATTTAATCGCCAACGTGATTGCCTATAAAATATCCCCACACAATAACTCTTCCTTTTCCTTGTTTTACTGTGGGTATTATACAGTCAAGATGAAAGTGCTTTTTGGAAAGACGATGCACAAACATCTGAAACATTGGGACTCGAACAGTTGAAATTTAGATTCGTCGGTAGAGACTACTGTCTTCCATTGTTCATCGGTCCAGCCTTTCCCCAAGTTTTTCCCCAAGAGTACAATTTTGCACTGTTCCCTGCTCGAAGGAATGGTTTCATAACTGTAATCGCATTCCAAGACATAAATCTGTAGGTTTCGGTCTACCGTCCCATTTTATATTGAGTGAGGACGGTTCTCTCGTAGTTCTGTTGCTATTCCGGAGCTGTTAAGTGTCTTTTTCGTTTCCTTGTAGTTTTAATGAACTTATCTTTACAAGAAATTATTTCTGAACGACCAGTTTGTTTCCGTGCAATATTTACACCAGATTGTGACTATCTTACAAAAAATCAGACGCAGTGCTCCGACTGATACCTGCAACCATTGAGCAATCTTTTCTCAAAATAATAGTCTACTTGAGCACTGATTCGGCACTTATTTACGAGTTTTTCTTCCGCATTTTACAGTACTTTTACGTTCTTCACATTAATTTACTAATTCACGCGAGTGAAAGCAGTACGATTGCATGGCATACATTTCGCACCCAGCTTTATCCATATACCACTCGATTGAATGATAATAAACAGACAACTACTGATAAGGATTCGTACAAACATCACGAGATGTCGATGAAACGATATATTACCAAACAAAACGTAACGTTTGTTGTCTGTTCGTTATTTATTTGCTTGCTGCAAAATAGTTTTTCTCAATAAATGTATCTCAATGCTAACAGGATCATGCATATTCGTATTCTTATATGAACAATGTTGCAGAGTATCTGAGAAAGTTTGGCGTAGTCGGATAGCAATGCTGATCGCTGTTAAAAGATAAGTTCATCTAGAAATCGTATAATTTGATACATAATGTGAATAAAAAGTAATGGCAACATTTGTTATAGTTCACAACAAGCTTTATGCACAAAACAAAGTGTTTCTTTTAATGCAATCGCGTCAAATTTCTATCACCTTCTGCCACATGTCTGTAAAGCGCAAGGTGACCAGAACTTTTACTTTCAAAATCGGGACGCATACGAATCGTTGACAGGGAGGGGGGGACTTCCACATTGAATTTTGGGACTCAGCAGTGTTTTCAATTTACAAAATACACAAGTAAGAATGATAACACACTACCCAAAAATACTTTTAACTACTTCAACACTCAGAGTTACCACTCAATTCCCACTTGAACCACAGAACACTCAATTCTCACTTGAATATTCAGAAGTTCTAGGCACGGCTGAACCTTCCCAATGTGTGTTAATACGGAAGAGTGGAGAATTAGCAGTGGCCATTTATATTTTGAATAATAATTACGGGACACCTGGGTCATGTTTGCTTAAAAACGGGACATTTAGGCGTCCCGTTTGAGAATCAGAAAAAACGGGACACCGGTTGAAAATAAGGGACTGTCCCGGCTAAAACGGGACGTCTTGTCACCTTGGTAAAGCGTCGTACACCATCAGTGTCTTGCCGATATCCCGCAGAGACCGTCATAGGCAGGAATGATGGCTTCTCTTGAATAGTGGTGCTCCCGCGGGCGAAAAGGTCACAAAGTCCCTGAAAACATTGTGCACTGCGCCCAAGTGCCAGAGTGCCACTTCAGTCTTGATCCACGCATGTTGTTAGTCTTTCCGAAACATATGTTTATGGCGCTTCCATTTTCCTTCTCTTTTTTATGGCATTGCTGTTTTTGACTGAATAACACACAGTCATTAGCACTCACCATACTTCACCGCCTCACATTCCCTTATCAGCTATGGAACTCTTACAGTCAGTGTTCGAAGTGGAAATAAACCAGAGGCGGTACGTTTTATTACGATTTTGACTTGACATACTGGCTACCTGAATGTTGAGATGCAGTGAGGATATGTTTCCTAAAAGATTGCTTTTCTATTTACATAATGACTGAAAACCATAGGAGAGCTTCTCTGTAGTAACGCGTGAAGGGGGAGGACTTTGATCCCCTCCAACTTTCTGAAAAAAAAATATCCCCTTATGTTGTATTATACACAAAAATGCTCAAAAACCGAATAAGGACATTAATAATTTCCTTCGAGAAAGCTCCCAGTCCCCCACTCGACTGTGGGGTATTCCAAACACCCGGAAGGTTCGCTCCCATAGCAGACAACTTCTAAATCCGCAAATGCTCAAAACATGGCATTTGTAGGCATTAAGGAAAGAAGGCACACATAAACAAACATACATAACAAAGAAACAATTCAATGTGGCACATCAAAGTACAAACTAGGTGAATTTCTTTGCAGACACGTCATTTTAAAAACAAAAGGTAGAAAAAAAGGGAAGAAAAATGTGGCGTTGTGAATTTAGAAATTATTTCTACATAAGAAATAACAACTTTTACGTGCAAAGCTATTCGTCAATTACTGTGTATAAAAATGAATTTATTAAAGGTATTTGGCATCTACTTTCCAGTGACGGTATGTTTTAATCATTGGAAAACCAGAGACGGTATGCGTTCATCACTGAAAACCCAGAGACGATATGGCATACCACCGCATACCGTCTGACTTCGACCAGTGCTTATAGTACTGGGACATTGCCCTCTGACGTGAGAACAGTTGCCATGTATATCGATGTCACTTCATTAGCCAAACTACTCTCAATATGGCAATAAATGTAACAGTCAAGTATTTTGTTGTATTTTTGCAATATCAAACTTCTTCAAGATAAAAAAATGAAATAATTAAAATTCCGCATTTTAACAATGTTTTGGGTCCAGAAGCACGTTCTCATAATTTTTCCATTGCTGGAAGGCAATCGACCGGGACTGGGTTTAAGATAAAGTGGTAGAGCGCTCACCAGAGCGCGTGGGGTCTCTGGTTTGATCTCAGATCCCGTGAAGTGGGTTTGTGGTGTATAAACACCGTGTGATGGTTTTCAAAGGATTCTACTGTTCGTTCCTACTTTAGTTTATATGGATCAATGAGAAAGAGACTGATATTGAAAATTACTGGTTTTAAAGGGCGTGTAGTGTCCATGAACCGTAAAATTCGTTGAAATCTCAAGTCATTTTCTTACGATCGCAAAGATTTCTTAATCTTAACTATCGCAAAAAAAAAGAAAAAAAAGAAAAAAAGAAAAAGAAAAAAAAGAAAAAGAAAAAAACTAGAATTGGGTCACTTTCAGTGAAGCAATCACATTTTGTTCGTCTTTCCTATCAATGTTAATTACACACAAATATTGTATGTAAAAGAAATAATTTTGAAGGAAGAAAGTTGGAATTCTGTTTGGAAGGATATGACAAGAAGACTCGTGCAAAGTAAAGGAAGGCAGGAGCAAGAAGAATAGAGGATTAATTAATTCATTAATTGAAGTTTAACTTTAAAAAAAAAAAAAAAAGGATGGAATCCGAAGCGTTTTTCTTTGCTTGTTTCTTAAAGGTTAGTCCCCTTTCAGGACCGAAGCCATTTGAGATCTAAACCAACAGTTGTAAGGTTGGTGTTGCTCACTTGACGAGACATTTCTCGACTCTCGTAGACAACACTAGCTTACCGAAGTCCTATATTTCAAACACTACTTTTAGTGCTCCATGATTCATAAATATGATAACTATAAACTGATAAAGTGATTGTATCAACACAATGAAGAGCATTTATTAACATTGAAAGATACGCAAGTTATTATGCAATATAATCCAATAATAAATATAGTTTATGTATTCTCATCTTACACCCTTCGTGAACTTCTCGTGACGAGGAGGGATTCTGATAACTTCTAGATCAAATTAAGATAAAATGAGGATATAAATTTTGTAAAAATTGTAGACGAGAAAAATATTCGAGACGACACGAGACAAGCTTTCCGAGAATCGAGACTAGATGGGACTTCTTCAAAATTTACACTAATCCGTGAACAATGGCGTATTTACGACTTTGTTCCGTGGGAGGCTTTGCTAACTTTATTCCTGGAAATATGAAAATTCTGTAATATATTTCATTTACTTTAAAATAGAAAATAAAATTTCGCGGAGGGGTCTTAATATCGGAAGCCTCCCCCTTAAATACACCACTGTCCGTGAATAACACTTATCCGACGCATTGTAATGCTGTCAATGCTTTCCCACCCGGAATCAAACCAGGGACTATGTGCGTCAAGATTCGCGCGCTAGACAATAGAGAAACATGGAGGACTCCGAACCACTTTTCAGGTTTGTTTCCGATGACAGTACTTCCATGGGGAGTCGAACCCAGAATCACAAGCACAGAAACATAGACCTATGTATCTCTCGCTTCAATACGAAGAAGCGTTACGAGATAATTCATACGTCCAAACAGGTTAGGTAGGAAACATAGTGAATTGGAAAATTCAATTGACCGTAGAATCTACCATAATAAGACCTGTACTACGTAGGCACTACACGCAAAAGAGTAGGATATATTGGTAAAACATTCAAAGCATAATCTGGGCTATTACACGCATGCATACAGTAATATCAATAATGTTATTACTATTTGATTTGTGTTTCCAAATATTATACGATCCTTATATTGACAAGAAAAAAAAAAAAAAGATTTTTATTTTCAAATCCTAAGCCTTATCCCCTTGTCTATTACTTTAACATTTTTGCCTATCGATTCATATTTGATGGTATTCTAAAAAAGAATTTTAAATTCCCTTTATTTTCTTTGTAAGTAACTACATCTCATGTTATATCACTTTAAAGGGCACATTTATCATTATTCACTTCAATGAATACGCTTCTTTATACATTAATATATAAACACATTTGAAGGAAATCCAATTCTACCCAACAGCTTTTTTAAAAAAAGAATGAATGAATGAATGAACAAAATCAACTAGGATGGAAGGAGAAAAGCAAACCATATTTTATTATTCTCCGAAAATGTAGGTCCTCATATCATGCAGGTTCTAAAACGGTCCTCATGTATTGGGTTGAACTGTTGGATAAACATATCGCTTTCTGGTCCGCCCTGACACCTTTTTACCGCTGTTGCCTTCATCTTGTATGGGCTTTTTTACCCCTTTAGACCCTAGTCTTTCTATTTTGCCGTCTCTTTCTCTCATCTGTCTATATGTACCGCATGCATCCCGTCAGAACTGAAGTCACCCAGCCGTCAAATAGGGGTCGGTATTCAAATGAGCGAATGATTTGTAACTTGGGACGCTCCAGTTGTTGGGTGGCCTAACCAAGCTTGCCTGCCTTTCCAATATAAGCAAACATCACAGTTAGTCAGTCCCTTTTTATTCGCTTGAATGTTCCACGTGATTTTTTTTTTTTGGTTCTTGCTACTTCATTTCTCTTCCACTTCACGTGGTTTGTATGTATATGTACAGAATGCACCAACAAAAGGTGTGGGGGGAAAGGGAGACAGCTATGGATACATGTATATGTATGTGTAGATATATATATATATAGAAGCTCAACACTATCCTCCACTACCATTGCTGAAGTGTAACATATTAGGCAAGAAGAAATAGTCTTTTGCAGATTGCTCTGGCGTCAGGCAGCTGAATATATAGATCAAACAAATACATATGTGCACACACCACCACCAAATTCTAGGAGCTTAATTTGACAGTAAAGATCTAAAGGCTTTGCTATAATTCCGTTACAAAGTGCAATATTTGATTACTAATTTACCTTTTGACATCAAAACTCGTTTCTATTTGTTTCATTTATTTCATTAAGGACAGAATTTACTTAGTTTCACTTTTTCAGTGATGTCTTAGAGCAGTGAGGTACAAAACTCTTTAGGAGTGGGGCAAAGAAAAGAACAAAAGACCTTAAGTGTGCTAATAGTATGTATTAAAATTAACAATGATACATTTTACAAAATTATTGTAATACTAAGCCCTACATGTATTAGTGATTGAAAGCTAATGAATAAAAATTCGACAAATGAAATTGCCACAAAGCTACCCATGAAAAAGTGGAAAGAGGGAGAAAACAATACAGAGACTATTAATTTTCCTTAATTTTTCTTCCCTTCATTCGTCAACTTTGGAATCATGTCATGGGCCGGAGATAGCCTTTTAGAGAGCCAGGTCTGGCTCACGGACCGTAGTTTGCCCATCACTGTCTGAGGGATTTCTAGTAATCGATTATGTAGTAAGCGATCGTGGGTTCAAAGCTCGTGATCGTAGGTTCAATCCTCACTAAAGTTATTTGGGGTTCAGGTCCTCATTAAGCACTACGTCAATTATATTAAACTTTGCAATCTCTGGCCTAAAAGTTGTCAGCCCCTTGACGCAAAAGATCTGGTGACCCACGAAAACTCGCATATGGCATAGAAGGTTTGTCATATGCACAAAGAAATGCAAAATGAAATTCTAGCATGCACGATTTTCTCCTTCTCTCTCTCTCTCTCTCACACACACATACACACACACACACTCTCTCTCTCTCTCTCCCTCTCTTTTCATATAATTTTTCGTTTTCTTTCTCTCTTCTGAAAGTGTGTGTGTGAGTGAACTTTGGTTCACTTTAGAATTTACCTTTTATGATATTGCCGTACGACATGATTGTGTTCTCGCCTTCGGCATAGCTTATTCAAATTCAATTTCTGGTAGATGTGCATGCCAAAGTAAGCTGTTAAGTCCGCATTTTAGTGAAATCTGTTCTGCAACATGATATGAACTTTTAACAACTCGATTACATACAGGGTGAACCTGAAAGATGTGCAAAAACTCCGGAAGGTAATTCGTGACAAAACGTCCATTTGCACATTGTCGAATTCCATGTCGTGTACGAGTGACAGGGATGTCAACTTGGAATTGAAACGATGTATTGTCACGATTGAAGTTTCGATTCCAAGTTGGTATCTGTGTCACTCGTACACGGCACGGAATTCGACAACATGCAAGAAGAGTTTTGTCTTCCTTCGATGTCACGAATCACCTCTCGGAGTTTCTGTACATGTTTCAGATTCACCCTGTATATATATATATATCATGACTAAGAAAGAATGTTACATTTAGAATCGAATGTCTTCGGCGTATTTTTGTCATGGGACCAGACTAAGTCTGAGAAACGATACCGAAACCTGGGTGATATGAGTACCAAGTGCCATCACACTGGAAGAAAAAAAAAAACAACTGATTTTTTAAGTCTAGAAAATCCGGAAATGCGAAATTCAGCATTTTCTGTATCACACACAAGATTTTTTTGTACCAGGCTACATACAGGTTTGTTAATTAGCCAAAATCAATCAGTGTAGTCGCACATAGACTGAAGTCATGTGTATCCTCCGTCGACGCGTACATGATACAGAAAACCATGGTTATGTACAGTGGTGCCCACCCCCCCTCATGTCCATGACGCACCCCAATCAATTGTCTATCCGTAGGTGTTCTTCCATGAAAAAAAAATCTTTTCGATTAATTTTTGCAACCCCCTCAAACATATTTATATAGATTTTTACCCCCCCCTCCAATATTTCAATGACACAGTTTGCGTCATAGCCCCCGTCTGTGGGCACCCCTGTTATGTACGGTACTTAGATAATTATTATCTGGTTGTGGACGAATACTATATAATCCCATTCTTATGAATGATCTAAATTTTCCTTCTGGTTGGAAATAAATATACAAGAAAAAAATCAGTATATACACCGTATATCACCATCTAGAAAATCTATACGGAATATATACAGGGTGTTACAAAAATTTGTCACAATTTATCGGGATCAGATTTCTCACATCAAAATAAGAAAAAATGTTTATATATACCTGTGCTCAAAAATGGATAGTTTCGGAGTTATAGGGTGCCGAAAACGTGAAACAAATTAACTTTTTAAGGTCCATAGTTCCACTGCTATAGAATCTATAGTAGTCGGGTCAAGAAATCACTAAGGAACTGGTATGTGAACTATCCAAATATTCATGTTTAAGAATGCTCCAGTACTTGCACACCAATTTTCAGGGAGCTAGGTGAAGAGTGATCAAGTACTCCCAAACAGCGTGTCTAAAAGTGATTGTGCAAGTACCGGAGGTTCTAAAAGATGGATAGTTCACATACTAGTTCCTTAGTGATGTCTTGACCCGATTACGATCGGTTCTATAGTAGTGGAAGTACGGATCTTTAAAATTCATGATCCCCCTATAACTACGACTCTATGCACTTTCAACCACAGGTCCATGTAAACTTTATTTCTTATTTTGATGGAAGAAATCCATTTCCAAAATATTGTGACAGGTGTTTGTAACAATCTTGTATACAAAGATAAGGAGTGCGTATGCACCATCCAGTCTGACCTGGTTTCAACTCAACACAGAAAATCTGCACCATATCACAGATTACAATTCTCTTGCTGTTGAAGAAGCAGTATCAGGAAAGCCGTCTGTAGCTGGAATCTACAGATTTTCCTTCTAAATTCGCTCGATTTTTCTCTCCATGCACCTCTGCGAAATGCAAACTTCTAGAAACGGAAATTAACGCACGTTTCTCGTTAACCTCTATATGCATTCTTTTTTTTCAGCAGACTTTGTTATTGATATACTTAAAACATGAAATAGTGGTCTGGGTCCAGATTTAATCACTAGATACAGTCTTATGTAGCATCAGTGTTGAAGAAAAAGTTAAGACTCCAATTAGTCAGAGCTCCTTCGTGGTTAAGCGGTTAACCCTACCCGTTGGTCTAGTAACTAGCACGTGCGCCTTTGGTGTATGGGGTCCCGGGTCCGATTCCCGGTGAGAGAGCGTTTGGAATTTTAACTGTCCTTGATGTTTCTGTGTTCGTATCCCTATCGTTCTAGGTTACTGGTGAAACGAGTAAAAATCAAGTAGAAACATAGTAATTAGTAGTAAATCACGTTAATGAGGCACGTTCGGTGAATCAGCTAACTTGAAGCAAGCGGTTAGCGTACGCGCGTTTGGCGTGGGAGACTCAGGTTCGATTCCCGGCTGGAGCTCATTTGCTTCGGATTCCACGTTAATCAGTAGGTCCCGTCTCATATAGCCTCGCTGCTGAAATGGACGTTAAACTCAAAATCAACTCAACTCCAATTAGTCAATCAATTAATGTGTTCTAAATGAAATTTTACGCATGTAATGGATATCTCATTATAGTTGCTATTTAAATAAGTAGAATTGTCACGTGTACACTGCATGAAGGAGTTTGGTTTGCGTTTTTGTGATATTTTAGTAATATTCGTGACAATAGCGTTTTTGTAATATTGTAACCGGAAGTGGTGTTAGATTTCTACAACATTCGGTTTTAGTAGAGTTGAGATGAAATATATTCTTTTGATGTTTAACTCATTGCAGAAAACAGCTTCTCGGCATCTGTTACCATTTTCACCCTATAGTGAACAATGTTAAAACCAAGAGTGGTTGATATCTGCCACTTCCGGTTTGAATAGATGGTGAAAAGATAAGATGGTACCCATTCTTAGAATGTTAAATCGATTCCAAACGAACAAAAAAACTTCTCGCTATATGCCTTTATTGACCTATGGAGATCAATATCGAAACTGGAAATTGTCGTTGATTTCTATCACTTCTGGTTTTGTAAAGAGTTAAGAATCAAGGTAATAATGTGGCCTGGGTACGCTTAATTGATTGCGTGAAATTGCATCTCGCAATCTATTTACCGTTTTTGATCTATAATGATCAACGATAAAACCGGAAATGTTTGATTTCTACCATTTTCTAGTTCTGAATATCAACTCCACCAACGAACTCGATTCCTAACTTATGAACCTGTACATCCTGGCTAAAATTGATGGTGAACCATCAAATAGTTCTTGAGATTTTTTTGTTTCCCGATGGGCGGATGCACAGACAGACAGGGTAAATATAGACACGGTAAACCAAATTCCTTATAAATTAACTCTCAACAGCATACCTGTAGTCACAAGTAGCTTGTGACTCACTGTTAAAAATATATATCTGTATTAGCATTATCTGTGTCACCTTAGAAGAAGAAAACAATAATATATGCTATCTTCTACTTAATAGTGTATTTGTTACATAGACGTACATAAATAAATAAATAAATAAATAAATTGCTCCAGCAGCATAGAAACTATCAACTATTATTGGCATCGAAAGGCATACATTTGGACTAGACCCTTAAAAATAGGGATGCGCACGAGACGAGTCGAGACAGAATTTTCCAGACAAAATTCGAGTCAAGACACAGCTCTTCCTATAGAGAAGAATACATTTTTCGAGTCGAGACATCACTTTTACAACACATTTTCGAGACGAGACAGCCTCAAATTTTGTCTCGTGCGCATCCCTACTTAAAAAAATTGTTTTTCTCGAGAACCACGCATGAGAATTTACACTCACGTATAAAAACTTTTCATTTTGTTCAGGTGAATAAGATGTATCAATTGGTATGTCTCACCTTCGATCTTTTTTTTTCGTTATGCAAAACATATAGTGCTAGCGTGATAGTAAATAGAAAATATGTGTTTGCAATTTCCCATACTATTCATATTAGTATAATACAGGATAGGATGGCCATAGTTATGTATGTGATATTTGACTGATTGTAGTAGTTGTAATTCTCAACAAAAAGTTTCGATATGACAACACTGTGTAGCCTGAGAGTGAGGAAACGGTCACTAGACTTAGAACCGTTAGTGTTAGGGATGCGCACGAGACGAGTCGAGACAGGATTTTCCTGACAAAATTCGAGTCGAGACACGGCTCTTCCAATAGAAAAATATATTTTTTTCGAGTCGAGACATCACTTTTACAGCACATTTTCGAGACGAGACAGCCAGAAATCTTGTCACGTGCGCATCCCTAGTTAGTGTGCCGTGCCATTGCGAGAGTACTGAACGAAATATTCCAAAACTGCTGGATCGACCGACGTGAGTCTGTGGAGGGACCAGCTCGATCTCCCGATTTAAGACCACCTGACTTTTTCTTATGGGGTATTTTAAAGAACAAAGTGTGTCAACATCACGTACGAAATCCGGTCGAACTACTGGTAGCTATCACTGAAGAGTTTCGCAGGATACCTTCTGTCAGGCTGCTTGTGACAACATTTCTCTTCGTCTTCAGGCATGTAGCGATTTGGATGGTGGTTGATGGACCATGCCATGAAGAACAGAGATTAAAATTCTTATAAGGAAATGTATGAAAGAAATGTGCAAATTTATGCTCAAATTATGTTGCTAGTTTGTTTAGGCCTAGCACAATCTTTGAAACATCATATAGCCTACATAATTATGAGCCACCCTTTCAATGCTCCAATATTTTAAATTTCTTCATAGCTTTAACTAAACTACCACATCTTGTACAAATATGTTAGTTTTCCATTAATTTTAGTTTTCTATTACAAATTCATATAAAAAAAATGTACTGTTTTCACTTTTTTTTAAAAAAAAAAAACTTATTTAACAAATTGGTCAGATGAATGAAAGGAAGTCAAGTCACCTCCAATTTCGATCGTTATGTCAGACCCATGTTAGCACCCCGCGGGGTAATCTTCAAATTCCAATTACCACCAGCAGATTCCCAAGCGAGGATGATGTTAGAAGCTTAAGCAACGGGGAGGGGAGAGAAAGAAGAGAAACAAAATATTGCCTTTGTGCTTTGCAACATTGAAACACAATCTGTCGAGAGATTGTTTTATACTCGCGAGACAAGACGGATTATTATAGAGAAGAAATGCGCTCTAATGCCTGCAGGGTTTTCTTAGTTAAAAGACAGTTTTCTTAGCTCTATTTATGTTCAAAGTGAACGCTTTTTCCCCTCCTCCTGTCTTAAATTTCTATCTCATTCGAAATTTTCTCGCTTTAGTTCTTTGTTCAAACAAAGATGCCATCTTTGTAGTGTGCAATATTCTCAGTATATAATTTATTATTATGTGTTCCCATGATGGGATGGTTATATAATAGTCTATACTCTACCTTATGGGTTCGCATTTTAGCGGTTTAATTCGACCCTTGACTGCAAATGACTATCAGTAGTGTGGTTAATTCAAAATTGCCCATGCAATACTCAGATCGTACCGAAAAAATGTACGTTGATTAGCAAGATTAGTGTTTGCCCATGAGACGAGATCACACGGCAAAAAAGATTTTCTCGTTTCGTTCCGTTTCAGAAGGGGCTATACATTGTTACACAATCTGAGATATAGGCTAGAACACTTGTCTTGGTTTTACACTAATAACTCAATACTTGTAAACATAAAATACACGTTCCCTACATTGTGGAGGAACACATCCTCATTTTAACCATAGTATAGTTATTGTCATGGTTGGATACTTCTAACCTTACAGTTGTAAACATAAATTACTGGTTTCCTATGTTGTGTAGAAAAGCTCCGCCAGTGGAAATTAATATTCAACAAAATCCTCTTTCATATACACTCGCTCGTTTTAACCGGCAAATTACCAGGTTTACGATTGTTCATTGTAATGCTGCTCCGAAAGTGCTAGTAGAATTATAATATGGGTGTTCGTGATTCCAAATTCGGTTCCTGATGAGAGGACAATTTTCAGTACTAGCCCAATATTTTAAGACATTTGTAAAGCTGTCTGCATTCAGAAATTGTGAGTTCCAATTTAGAATGTCACAGACAACAACAATTGATAGCAAGACTTCTGGCCAGCCAGAGCGTTGAGTTGGCTTTAACATTAAGGAGTTTACATTAACTCTAGCTACACCTCATGATAACATATAACACTGTGCAACAGTGATTTTTTTTTTTTTTTTTTTTTTTTTTTTTTTTTACAGAAATGTAAATAGTTGATTTTTGGGCGCTGAACACGAAACTGACAATAAAAATGTGCTCCTGGCTAAGATTTACTTGTAATTACACAATTTACATGTTACATATAACGCTATAATAATGAAATTGTAAAGGTAAATGTCACAAAACATTGAAATGATTACGGAAATAAAAATAGCTATTCTTTATAATTTCTTGGACGCTGAACAATAAAATGACAATGATAATATATTCCTAGCTCAGATTTAGTGGTAATTGCATAATTTACCTCTTACATATAACGCTATTATAATGACATTGTAAAGGTAAAAGTCATCAAATTTTGAAATGATTACATAAATAGAAATATCCGTCCTCTATAACTTTTTGGGCGTGGAACACGAAAAACACAATAAATACGTGCTTCGAATTCAGATTTAGTACTAATTATACAATTTACACTTTGCATATAACGCTATGATAATGAAACTGTAAAGGTAAAAGTAACAAACATTAACATAACTACGGAAATAAAAATAGCTGTCTCTTACAAATGTTTGGACACTGAATATCAAAAATATAACGTACTCCTGACACACCATCGGTGTAATAGCACTCTTAACATTTTGCATATAGCGCTACAGGACAAGAACTGTATTAGTAAAAGTTACCTAAAGTAACTGTAAGTATCTGTTTTAAACACGCCGTCTCTTTGCTTGTTTCTTGTAAGGAACATCTGGAGCATCTCTTCTAATTAACCAGAAGAAATCCACTAACATTGAAACTGATCACTCTCCTTTGTAATGTTGTTCCACCGCAGAAATGTCCTGGTGAAATCGCTCTCCTTGCTAGTCTCTGAAAGATCCACAATTCACTGGAAAGACATCAAAGTGGGAGTGGAGGAAGAGCATTTTGAGTGACATATTGCAACCAAGTTTCTCGTAAGCAGATAGCAATTCTTCTACTAATTCTTTGTAATTTTCGGCTCGGTGGTTGCACAAGAATCTGGTATAAACATTGCGGAAACAATGCCACGCATGGAGCTAATCAGCACTGAAAATAGATTCAAACACCTCGTCTTGCAATAGCTTGCGTATTTGCGGACCAATAAACACTCCCTGCTTAATCTTTTCTGTACTTAGACGCGGAAACTTTTGGCACAAGTATGCCAACGCACGTTCATTCCTGTTCATGGCCTTCACAAATGCCTTCATGAGTCCAAGTTTGATGTGCAATGGTGGTAGCACAATGCTTTGTGGGTTCACAAGAGGTACATTTGAAATGTATTTTCGCCTGGCAACAAAGCTGTTCGTCGCGGCCATTCCTTTTGAGTGTAATTGATATTCTTTGCACGACTATCCCAGTAACATATGTAACAACTGTACTTTGTATAGCCACCCTGTAGACCAAGCAAAATTGCGATCACCTTAAAATCACCACAAACTAACCACTTGTGTTCACGATATTTTATAAGATCCAGAACGCATTCTAACACGGGATAACTTTCTTTACCTAGGGGCGCATAAGCAACAGGGATTGATGCTGATATCTACTTACTGTTGTACAGGAGCACAGCCTTAAGGCTTGCTTTGGAGGCGTCTATAAACAGTCTCCAATCTTCCACTTTGTACGGAATCTTCAGTTTCTGCATCAAACCTGGAACAACATCATTGCAAAATATTAACTCATCGGTGCAGCATAAATATTTTGCAGATCTTTCTGACGATCGCGTAGAGTTGATACCCTAACTGTATCCTCCAGAAGGTTCCACTGATGTAACCTACGTGCTAAGAGCGCAGCTTTATTCTTTGGCAGTTCCAAATCTCTAATCAGATCATGAAGCTCCGCTTGTGTGAGTCGGTGTGGTGCAGGATAGTTGGTTTTCGGCTCAAATAAATGATCAGTGTCACTGGCATGTGGAGCAGGTACACCTTCACTTTCATCCTTTGTATCACTTTCGGTCGGAATGGTAGCCGGGGGATCGGGAACAGGCCTTTTCCATGGGCCACTGAACGAATGACAGATGGTATTTTTGGGTATTCGATCATCCTCTTCTTCTTCGTATTTATACCTTTCTTCAAGCACGGTAGCATACAAAAGTAGCAGTCTGTACTATAATTTGTTGGTTCACTCCAAATGACGAGCACAGCAAAGCGCATGGAAACGTTCTTCCCAGGCATCCAGACATTGAGAATAGATGAACAACTCGTATAACAAACGTGGAGAGCCCATGATTTATCCTGGTCTCCAACACGACACCCAAAGAATAGTAAATATGCTCTTCGCACTGCAGCAGTCAATGGCCGCTTTCTGGAACCACAAATCACGTCCGCACATATGTAGCACACACTGTTTACCGTATTTTTACAAACGTGGGACATTGCTGCACTTTCCTTAAATCACTGACACTTCACAATGAAAACAATATGTACAACAGCAATAATGTCCTCACTCACTACTTTCAAACTGCTGGTTCACCAGTAACACAGTCTGCCAAACTACTGCTTGAAGCACGCCACGAATACGATTAGAGACGTTAACTGGAGCTAGTTGCAACTTGCAATCATTCCCTCACGTGACTCATGAGACGCTCGCACTAGCTGTTGATAACGTACAACGTTGCCAAGTCGAATATGCAGCAAGTGCTTGCCAAGAACGATACTTTGTACCGTGTAAAATAATAATTTCAAATCATGTACTTATAATGTGCCATAGCGATATATGCAAAATATAAAACGTTAAATTACTCAGAAACCTGAGCCAGGAGAGAATTTTAAGTGCGATTTTCGCGTTCTGTGACCAAAAATCAATAAAGAAGGGCTACTTTCGTTTCTGTAAAAAATAAAAAGTGAAAAAAATGTTGAGCAGTGTAATCCATAAGTGTCTCTTCAATTTGCCTAATACAGTAAATTAAAACACGCAGAAATGGTTTGGTTTGTTCAATGGTGGTTATGTGTTCCTTATGTGACTGTGGTAGTGACTCATCTTTTGCCTTAGGGGCCGCGGTGGCTCAGTGGTAGAGCGTTCACCTCTGGTGCTTGGGGTCTCGGGTTCGATCCCAGTCCCCGCCAAGTGAACTTTCTGGTGGACAAACACCGTGTGCGTGGGTTTTCTCGGGGTTCTCCAGTTTCTTCCCACTTTCTTCATTCCACCATTTCATTCATCATCACCGTCTCCTTTAGCCTAACCGGCATAATCGTGGGACGTAAAACTCAAAGATTTCATTTCATTTTCATCTTTTGCCTTGTAATTGAATAACAAAACTTGGAGAGCTCTCACACGATTATTTTTATAGGATCAGTAATGAAACGCACTTACAAACAATTTTGAAGGAGATTGGATTACCAAGTGCTACTTTCTGTCCGAGTGACATAAAATCTAAAAACCTTCTTGATGAATGACCACCAATTTTGACCAGGATGAAGAGAATCAAAAGTATGAAACCTAGTTTTTTGATGGAGGTGGTTCATACACTTGGTCACAACAAATGGACAATCAAAAATCGGTTCTCTATGTATTCTTATGGGAATAATTATGGGTGTCATTCTTACTTGATAGAGTACCCGCAGCCATGTCGAGATTAACAGGTTTAAATAATCCTCAGGATACAAAATATTCATTTGAACAACACTAAAATGAAACTATAAAAGTAACCAAGAAAGTTCTGTCGTAAGTAAAAATTTTATCATGATAATTTCAAAGTTTGTTTTTCATTGTTTTCAGGAATTGCATAATGTAGACAGATCCTTAATACACCTTTTGATGCACTGAAACATCAGCAAGGTTGCCAATTCAGAGTGTTAATTTATGAAAACTACGATTTCCCTAGTTCCCCCTTAGAGAGGCCTAATCCGATTAGTTATCGGTAGAAATAAAAAACTTTTTTTTTTGCTCTATAGTTTTTAAGCTACTCCAACTAAACAAACTGAAAATTAACGACATAACGTCCATACGTATGAGTTATGAGTCAATTTACATGTTTGCAAAAAAATTGATTTCCCCCTTCGGTTACATCTTGCAACACTGTGTGGTTCCTAGTGTACTTCAGTCGTTCCTTCCTAGTTTAAAAATATATGCATGAACAAGGTTTCATTTTGGTATAACCATTATTTGTGTATCACTTCAGATTCAAAAGTTCTACTATCCCAAACTTCGGGTTGCATTGTATATTGGACACCCTGTAGTACAAGTCACGGAGAAAAAAAAAATAAACTGAAAAGAAGGCAGATTACAATCTTGCAATTCTACGATGCGCTGGGTTGTCAATAATCGAATGATTAAAACATAACCTATTGATAGCGACAATACATAGCATTAAAGACAAGACATCTAGTACCATCATTCAATGTTATTCGCTCAAAATTATACCTCCCAGCGGCGGAACTAGCTCGGGGCCGGGGGCCTACGCCTCTCCAGTTTTCTGAGTGCCAAAAATAATTTGTTATTATATATATATATATATATTAAACTTTATAATAAACCCATGATAGGCTATACCTATCATGGTTTGGGTTCTGGCTGCTCCATCCTTCTAGTTCCGCCACTGACACTTCAAGCACGAAGTCAATATTCTGAACGAAAATAAGGAAATTTTCAATGATAAAAGTTAATGCTAGAGTTTTTGATAGGTATACACTCGACCATTTTCAAAAGCATAACATACACTTACTCCCGTATACAATCCATTACATCCCTGGACATTTCGTATTATTTTATTACAACTTTTTCATTTGTTTTATATCATGAATTTACAACGATAAATTTCACGACTCTCCAGGGCGAGACACCTATATTAAAAAGCACTGCTTAGTGAGAGAGAGAGAGAGGTATTTTGGTTTGACGTCCCACAATTATGCCCTTTAGGCAAACGGAGACGATGATTAAGGCAAGTGAATATTGATGGGAGAATTGATGGAACGAGAAAGTGGGAGGAAACGGGAGCAACTCGACCGGGATCGAACCAAGAATCCCACTACAGGAACTCTATCATGGAGCCACCGTGTCCCCTGCTCTGGTTTAGTGTCGACGGTTCTAATGTAGTAAAGTGTGAATGGTGTACGTTCTTGCGATTTTATTTCCCGAAGAAACAGCGTAACTTACAAAAACTTACAAAACAAAAACAAAAACAGAAATTCTTATTGCAACAACAACAACAACTATATATATATATATATATATATATATATATATATATATATATATATATATATATATATATATATATATATATATATATATTGAAAAGACTTGAAAATAATTTAAAATGCATCTTTATGCGGGGAAAACTTGAGAATTTCTGAATGTGGGGCTCTGACCCTTTCATATCCTTCCTGGGTACGCCTTAGTTAAAAAGGTAAATTATCCTTGTCGTCTTCGAGTGAATTGTAACAATATGGCAACATTGGGCAAGTTCACACGCGCATGTAAAGTGACTGCAACGCTCATCCCAGTTTGACTCTGGTTAATGTGAACCAGGAAGGGATAACAGTGGACTCTCTCTCTCTCTCTCTCTCTTTGAGAGGAGGTAATGGGCCGAGAAATGGCTCTAATTAATTTCATGACGGGACCATATTGAGATTGAAATAGGGGATGAGGGTCATTTCCCTTGTTTTCATTATTAGCTTGCGGGGCCAAAGCATCACGACTCCCGCAACCCTAAAATCCTTTCCTTTTTCCTTTTTTTCTTTTCTTTTTTTATGTGAAGTTACTAACTCAATTCAACTCCCAGCAACAAGAGCAATATTGTGGAACAGCAGCAGTTCAAGCTGAAAGTTAGAGCCAGGACACTTTTCTTTCTTTCTTTCTCTTTTTTAACACCAAGCTATAATACGTCATAAATGTATTCAGCTCGAACTGCAAATATGCAACATAAACTAATTTAACGTAACTTGAGTATACAGGGAGTTTACTCTATATGCTTGCTACGCTTGATAGTACACTATACACAGGTATCTCTTAAGGAGAAAGGGGATATATTCTTGCAGTTACAGTATTTTGTAATTAATGAAATGAAATCTTTAAGTTTTATGTTCCACGCTTATGCCGGCTAGGCTAAAGGAGATGGTGATGATGAGAAATGAGTGAAATGGTGGAACAAAGAAAGTGGGAGGAAACGGGAGAACCCCGAGGAAACCTACGCACACGGTGTTTGTCCACCACAAAGTTAACTTGGCATCAACGGGGATAGAACCAGAGACCCCACGCACCAGAGAGGAACGCTCTTAAAGGCCGCGGTGGCTCAGTGGTAGAGCGTTCCCCTCTGGTAAGTGAGGTCCCTGGTTCGATGCCAGCTCGTGCCAAATGAGCTTTGTGGTGGACAAACACCGTGCGTGGGTTTTCTCAGGGTTCTGTTTTCTCCCACTTTTTTCTTCCCACCATCTTATACATTTCTCATTATCACTGTCTCTCTTAACCTCGGTGTATAATCGTGAGACGTTAAACTAAATATTTCAGCAAATTTTTAAAAATATTAGCTTAATTGTAGGTACTGCCTATTTTCGACATTTTTTTACAAGTAGGAGCGTATGTGCCACCGTTAGCAAAAAGACAAACAACAAGAATGATCTATCTGCTAGTTTATAGTGTATTTTGCGACATATACAGAGTAGCCAAGAAAGTCCTTTCACATTCGAACTAAATGCGTGTAACTTTCTTCATTTCATTCATTTCTCATCCTCACCGTCTCCTTTAGCCTAGACGGCATGAGTGTATGATATAAAACTTAAAGATTTCATTTCATTTAATTTCGCCTTTCCGAGTTCGGTAAATATCAATGGCAGATACCAGTGATTTCACTTTGGAGGAGCGCTTAGAGGCAAATGTTGTGTCCATGAATGGAATCACAACAACTAAAATATGTAGCAGGTGATGGATATGGTTCGTGAATAGTTTGGTAAGAAACCATTAAGTCGTCAGACTTTGATCACGTAGGAGAAGAAAGCTTTTCGCCTTGGAAGTGTTTTGCCCCTCATTCTGGCCGTTCATCAACCTGAAAGGAAACGTGTGCAGATGTTAGGGCGCCAGTGATGTGTTCACCCTGCGGGTCGACCAGGAAGCGTTAAGGTGTAGAGGGACTTTCTGGTCACCCTATACAGTACATAAATTATAATTTTTTGCAGGAAAATAAGAACTGTCTATCATTATTACTATTACTAACGAACAATATGCTTCTTTGCGCTACAAAACTTCCCTTTTCTCGGAAACAACGCATGAGAATGTACCAACTCATATGTTATTTTGTGATCACTCTCGGTGTGATCACTCTATGTGTGTGTCTTATATTTGGACAATATTTTACGTAACAGACATTAAATTTTAAGAGATAATGAAGGCATTAGGTTACATCTGATTAACCATACTGTACTTTGCCATCTTGCTAATATCATAATGAAGAACTTAAAGAAGACAGATTTCGATAACAATTTCACCCCAATATATGGCATGTTTTTTGTAAACCATCAATTTTTAGATTTACAAAGAAATTCGTTTTTCCTTTATTTTCTCTCTGTACGCAAGATGTATTACACTTACTAATATGATTTAGATCATGGCAATAAGATCTATGAATAAATTTATATCTCATTTTTGGATTTTTACGTATCCATTAATGTAATTTTGTTTTCGGATGCGTGCTTAGCACCTGGCAGGATGGGAGAAATATTATGGTATCTTTCGTTAGTTAAGTGAATACTGTAAGGATCCCCACCTTCAGCGCTAGCACCTATTGCCACAACACGAGCTATTTACAAACACCACAAGCAGACGAGAAACTACAACCAGAAAGACACGAAACCAAAGCGACGGAGCCCGAGGAGGAAGGAGTCACCAGGAGACCATCTATAAAAGCGAAGCCTGAAGAGGAACCAGCGATCAGTTTGACCGCTGATCAAATAACCTACACCCGCTCCTGAGGTTGCTTCGGACTAGGGAGTTCACCTTTACCTAAACCCGAGGTCTCTTCGGACTAGGGAATCCTAACCACAACCAAACCTCGCGAAGCTGCTTTGGGCTGAGGAGGTTTCCTGCAAGAATCACCTAAATTCTGCAGATGCTCCGGAGACTGCTTTGAGCAAAAGGGGAACCGTGTAAAACAGCTTTCTCCTTCATCTTGGTCACTTATAAGGAGAGGCGTTACTAGATTGTTCTTTGTAAATTCAAAGATAACTGTATTTAAATTTTCTAATAAAATTGGTAAAAGGGAAACACTCGGACCGTTATTGATTCTACCTGAAAGACATTACAATATGAATTATAAGAATCAGAAACTAACGCATGTGAACAGGAAACTTTTAGCTCGGTTAACCTATTTCGAAGTACAGTGTATGTAAATCCTGAGATTTATTTGGTGCGTGAGACCCAGGCTCGATTCCCGGTAAAAGGTTATGTCCCATGCTAATCTGTAGGTCCTCGTCTCATTTAGGCTCAGTACTGTAAGGGACGGAAAACTCCAATCTGTCAATGCTTTCATCATCATCTACTTGGTTTAATAATCGTCTCCCTTAGCCCAAAGGCAGTGGTGCTATTCAGCCAGTTCGCACTGGTTCGCTAAAATCTCGAGTTTGCAGAACCCTTTGTTATATCCAGACATACACAAACGCACACAAACACACACTCTCTCTCACACACACATACACACACACGCATGATCGTGCCAAAAGTGAAAGAAAAACAAACAAATTTGTGAAAACATCTCTGTGTTTTTCCCGCTCGCTTGTATTGTTGTGAAAACAAGCAACTTTGAATTGTTTCAATTTAATGCGCAGACAGAAATTTGAACGGGCAGATAGAAATTTGAATATGAATTCCGGGATTGTCTCCAGGATACTGGGATCTGTGAATGTAATGAATGTCATACGTATCTAATGCCTATTACAAATGCTATCTATCTGTTTTTGAATAACTCCGATCTCTTCATTAGTTCTCGACATAGCCTATTGTAGTGTATCATACATGCCCCACCGGAAGTCAAGGAAGGAACTGTACCACTAGTTAGATAATTTAATAATAAACAATATTTCCTCGCATCATAGCAGCAGCATATACAACACATACATAACGGCACGCTATTAGATTGGATACCCCCCTTAGGCAGATATAGTAGAAACAGAAGGCTTTTCCAAATCAAAACATTATCCTCAATTAAAAGGTATACCAATGAACAATTTATTAACGAGGTCATATAGAACAAGTAAACAACAAATATATATGTAAGTGAAGCTCATATAGAACAAGATGTAAATATATAGTAAATATTCTCAAATTTCAATTTCAATTAACCTCTCTATATATATGTAACACGGTAGTAACAGTAGATTAATATCAAATTAACAAAAATAATTGAATTTAATTATACATTAAGTTAACACTACTTTTACCTGTATATGAAAAGGGCAACTTCCAATGGTCAACTCGGGAACGAACGATGGCAGGAAGTTTCACAAACACAAAATATCATATATTAAAAAAAGAAAGAAAACACTGGAGGAAAAAAAACTATAATTAAAAAAATCACAAACTACGGAACTAAATAACTGAACACTTCCGTCTTCGATCCATTCCCTCGTTGTCCATTGAATTGCAAGGTACAATTTTACACTTAAAAAAATTCAACCAATACGCACCCGATTTGAAGTCAATCTGACAAACGGCAGAAGGAATTCAAATCACGGAGCCAGACATGACGTCATGTTCTATACAATAGTACCAGAACAATTAACCAATATAACACCAAAATGAGAAAACTTATTTTTTAAAGAGATATTAAAGTAGAATACACTACATGGTGGGTACCCCCGGAATTCAAAAAATGTAAGAAACATTCTTTGAATTACCAGAAATATGAAACACTTATGGAAATGAAGACGATTTTGTTAGTAAGGGTGATAGATGAATATGAAGTATGAAAAGACGAAACAACAAACCATAAATAAATAATGAAAGGGACCACCAAATAATATAAAGCCAAATTGACAAAATATATAGCATATCATTAAATATATTGTAGTTTTGGTAAAACACAAAAAACAGAATAGAGTACTAAATACAAAAAGAAAAAAAACAGAATAGAGTTATACCATGAATAGAGTTTACCATAGAATAGAGTTATAGCCTTGAATAAACCTTAAATATCCATCGACGATGAGATTCATATCCATAAAGCGCAGAATGATATATATATATATATCTCAAATAGAAGTGTAGAATGGCCAGTCTTTACAAATTGGAACAAACGGATTTTTTTTATAAAAACAAACAGCTCCCTTACACCTGAAAAAGAAATAAGTGTAAGAACATCACAAATATTACATCAAAATTTACAATTCGGGTTAAGGAGTTTCACGTCTTTCATACTTTATTAATTGGCTAACATGAGAAGAAAATTTTCGGTTTTTACTTTCGTCTAAAAGAATTATAGTATTCGGACCAGCAAAGGAGTCGATGCGGTAAGGACCAAGCTAGAGAGGCGACAAAGATTTACTAACTTTATCTGTTATGGACGACTTAAAGTGAGATTTCCAAAGAACTAATTGGCCCACCTGGAAAGTAACTGGATTATTACGCTGCAAGAAAAGCTGCTTTCTATCTTCCCAAGCTCTATGCATATTTTTTAAGGCATCGGACCATACCTCTACTGAATTATGTAAGTTCAGGTCGGAATCCTTTACAGACCATTTAACTAACAAAGGATCTAGAGCTTCACGTCCCAAATAAAGCTCAAATGGCGATGCCTTTAATTCACAATGTTCAGAAACGTTAAGAGAAAATTGGATCGGATATATGAAATTGCTCCATACCGTCTGATTCTCAGAGCAATAACATCTTAAGGCATTCTTTACCGTCTGAACATATTTTTCTGCTGCATTTCCGGACTCAAAGTAAGCTGAACTACGTATATGTTTGATCCCTAGTCCAAAGAGAAAACGACGAAACTCCTCGCTACAAAAATAACTAGCCCGATCCGTGGATAATGCAAAACAATGACCAAAACGACAAAATATCTCCTTCATTATTTTAATAATAATTCTACTGGTCGCATTACGTAATGGAACTAAGTGCAAAAACCGGGAGGCGTTATCCACAAGTAACATTATGTACCTATAGCCATTGCTTGGGATTAAGGGACCGGCCAAATGAAGTATAAATGTCCCTGGGGTTGTGTTACATATTTAGAAGACAAAAGACCTTGGGGCTTTTCAAAACGTGGTTTCGAAATCTGACATTCATGACATGAGCGTACCTATTGATGCACATCACGAATCAAAGAAGGCCACGTAAAATAACGTTTAATTTTACTAAGTGTTTTAAAATTTCCCGTATGTGTTCCCGCTAAAGTTCCAGAATGATAATATTCCAATACCAAAGGTCGTAAAGACTTAGGCAATAGAACCTTGTAAGGATTATACCGTGCTTTTGTTCTTTTATATAACAAACCACGTGACAAACGATATTCTCTCCAGACATTTCCTGCAGCTTCAGTTTTCTTATAAATATCTGAGATATTTGGATCCTTTATTTGCTCTTCTTTTACATTATAAAATGCCAAAGGAGTATTCAACAGGCTTGAAGCCAAAAATTCACGTTGGTATACCTCCTCATCTATAGGTTCATCTATAAGATCATACAAACTTGAATCATATATTCGACTCAAAAAATTTGCGTTAATCATCTTGTTGCTCGGTACATGCAAGATATCGAATTTAAATTCTAACAATCTATGAATCATAGTACTATATCGTGTAAATTTTTTAGGGTTACGCAACACGCAAGCTAAAGCATGGTTATCAGTTAATATTGTAAATCTTGAAACAAGATAGTGCTGAAAACGAGTAATAGTATTGTACAAGCTAGCCAACTCTAAGGCAAAGATAGGACGATTATAGTCCGAAGGTTTCAGTTTTCTGCTATAGAACGCAACAGGTTGATAAAAACCGCTGGAATCCTTCTGTAGGATCACACTTCCGAACCCTCGCAAACTAGAATCTGCTTCAATAAAAAACCTTTTACTCATATCCGGAATCTTCAAGATAACCTGCTCTTTAAAAGCGTCCTTAATACGAGCTAATGCCTCAGATTGTTCTTTACCCCAAACAAAGGGAATTTTAGGTGATTTTAAGTCAGTTATGGGACGCATAATATCAGCAAAATTACTAATAAATCGACTATAGAAAGACAAAAACCCAACAAGAGATTTGACACCTGTTCTTTATGGACATTACCTGATCAGTTTCGTACAAGAGGATGAACTACACTACGCGATCTAAAGTCACTGCTTTCACGAATTATATCGAATGATGATCCACCAACAGTTGTTTGATGCTGCTTCGTAAAAAGTTCTAACTGTGAGTAAGCCTTTAAAGAGTTCATAAGTTCATCACGCGTTTGAGGATGCTCACTATAAAATACATGCGATCTAACATCCGGTCTACAATATAACGACTCTATAGAAAAGCGTCGTCAACCTGGTCCGTCTGGTAAAATATAAGTTACGAAGCGATAATAACTTTTCTTTATGCAAGAATCAACTCAGATATTCAAAGATCATTAGCCTCACCTTTATTGCTTGATATGTCTTAAATATTCCTTTTTAAAACCGTGAAATACATAAATTCACTTGACTAGGTCAACACATAACATGTACATAGTCACAACTATCCCATAATAATCTCTTACATATATTAAAAACATTCTTCTTTTCTGTTAATTTAAAATGAACATTCTACTAAGTATATTACATATTTATGAGCACTTTTTGCCCACGGTACAGGTAAATATTATACAAACTAAAGTATTTCGTTATAGAAAATGTCGCCTGACAAAGGGACTGAATATAAAAGTCATGAGTAGGCTTGGCTTTTATATTCAAGAACCACTGGTCTGATTAGATTAATGTTCGTACATTACATATGTTCTTTATATTTTGATCACACCTCGTATATATCTTCATTATTTTTTGGTTAACCCTCATATATATATATATAAAATATTAGTTATTATCATTCACATAAATACATTTACAATAAATCTTTGATTTCATTAATATTTCTCTTTTATTACATTATTATTTATTCTTTATCATTAAAAACATCGTCGCTTAGAAATATAATTAACGAGGGTGAAACACAAATTATCAAGATTACTGGTTTCGATCATTATTACAAACGATGATGTGACAAATAATATTTATTCTTTTCGGGCGCATTGTATAACAAATAAGTTAGGTGTTGCAATTGTAATGTATACATAGTAGCACTAAGATGTCATAAATAAAGAAGAATTTCATTCAAGGTAGTTATTGAATAATGGATTTTATAGAATGGATCTTATTCTTAACATAATCTTTGACAATTAAACACAAATCAATCTGATATAAAGTAATTTTTTTTTTTGCCTTTAACTAATTATAAATTGAATTATGATTCTTCACATTAATAAGAAAGAATAAAAATTAAACATAACCTACGTTTGAATAATCAAATGGAAGTAAATAAATTTATTTTACAGAAACAAAAGACACCTTTTTGTTATTAAATAAACACATTTTTCATTATTATTGTTATTTTTCATTCTTATTTATTTGATCAAGAATGTTGGGTGCTACTAACTCTTTAACTAGATGCATTTCACATATTTATAACCATCGTTTTCATTATTAATATTAACACAAACTTTAAAACGAAAATTCACAAGAATCTATAACCAACATGGGTTTAACCTAATTTCGTTAACGGTAATCATGTTACATTCGCACTGGCATATGAATCTAATAAAGTGCATTGTACCGCACAATCGTGGTTAGGTTCTACATTAGGTTGTACATGTCTTTCATCGTGATTTGAATTTGGATACGAAGTACCATCTCGTGAACAATGATTATGTCTATACATAGGATTGATAGCATCTCTAGGATTTCGACATGTATTTCTATTACTTTTGTGTCTACTTCGGTTGATTAGGTTAGGCGGATTCCTTACATAGCCTTGTCTATTTTGTTCATTTTGATTGCTAGAGTATACTCGTCTTAGGTTCGGTTCATTATTATTCACACTTCGGATATTCAAATTCCGAACAGGGACCAAATGATCTGAATTATTCTTATTTTTACCCATTCCTGATTGTGTTAGATTCATAGCATGGTATTGAGTTTCGTAGCATTGTACAAGCATTAATAAATGACTGAAACTCATACACTGTGTGGAAAATAAGATCTGCTGTAATTTAAATGGAAGCAAATTGCGAATCGATGCAATTATTCTTGATTCCGATTGCAAGGGATTAACAACCTTTAATTCATTATAGACATTTATAACAAACTCTACAATAGATTTGTGCAATCGAGGATTGAAATGTTGATTTCTAAGAGTGGCATCTCTGTTTGCCAGCAAAAAGTCATTTTCGTAATTCGCGATCAATGCCGCTTTAAATTCCTCATATGTACTAATGTGATCACGTATTGCCTTAAACCATAAGGAACAAGGTGGGAGTAATACATGGGGTATTAATTTCATGTATTGTGATCGGTCGATAGACATTATATTACATTCGTCTTGGAATTTCTCTAAGAAAGAACTAGCATTTCCATTGCACTTACCACTAAATTTACTCATGGCTTTGATTTCGCTCATCTTGACACTTAGCTTTACCTTTCTTTTCTCACTCCTTGTTCTTGTGGTGTGATTGTTCCGGTCCGTAGCGTGCTGTGTCATGATACCATTTATATTTCGTTCATCAGTGATCTTCGGACAATTTTCCTCTAATATAATATCCTCCTCAGATTCCGGCGAAGGCGTATTTATATCCGGTGATTGGGGAAACTCGAAGCGATCACTGCCCAGATTATTGCAATGAATGGTGTCTCTAGCCTGTAACGTTTTAATTTCTTCCTGCATAGTAGCCAACTGAATCTTCTGATGTTTAACGGAAGATTCTATTAACGTTAAATCCTTTTTTACAGCACAGATTTCATGATTTTGATGATCGTGCTTTTCTTGACACTCATCGGCTAACCTTTTTAACTTCTCTTCAAACTGCGAGGATATGTCGTTCATCACCTGGACGATTGTTTGTTTCGTATCGTCTGATTTCAGTTCTATCCGTTCTATTCGTTTACTTAATTCTTCATACTGCTTGCTAGCTTCATTAAATTTCAGTTCTATCTTCTTTTCCATGGTCTGGTTAGCTTCATAGAACTTCAATTCTATCTTCTGTTCCATGGTCTGGTTAGCTTCATAGAACTTCTGTTCCATGGTCTTGTTAGCTTCGTTGAATTTCAATTCTATCTTCTGTTCCATGGTCTGGTTAGCTTCATAGAACTTCTGTTCCATGTTTGTGTTAGATTCATTGAGCTTCTGTTCCATGGTTTGTTTTATCTCAGTCGTCATTTGCATAATTTGTCGCTGCACAGCTAACAAAAGTCGATCCTCAGATGACAAACTTGGTGTTGCACTAATTTCACCTGGATTACTGGTATTAGATTCCTGTTGCACTATTTCACTATCCATTTTTCTTTTGATGACCTTACCGCTTCGTAATACGGTTAAGTTCGTATTCATAAATGGTAATATCCAAGTAAATTCAGCCCTACTTTCCTTCTTCGGGAACTGAATTTTCAAAAGATCCCGGGTTTGGTAAACCAAATTTTTATAACGACTCTATAGAAAAGCGTCGTCAACCTGGTCCGTCTGGTAAAATATAAGTTACGAAGCGATAATAACTTTTCTTTATGCAAGAATCAACTCAGATATTCAAAGATCATTAGCCTCACCTTTATTGCTTGATATGTCTTAAATATTCCTTTTTAAAACCGTGAAATACATAAATTCACTTGACTAGGTCAACACATAACATGTACATAGTCACAACTATCCCATAATAATCTCTTACATATATTAAAAACATTCTTCTTTTCTGTTAATTTAAAATGAACATTCTACTAAGTATATTACATATTTATGAGCACTTTTTGCCCACGGTACAGGTAAATATTATACAAACTAAAGTATTTCGTTATAACAACCACTAGCCACCGTTAAGATGTACGTTTCATCACAGATTTGAATATCCAATATACGTGATACTTGATCAAGTCTACGTGAATATTGCAAGACCCCTTCACTTTCACCCTGAGGTTTATAAAAATATCTCGTGGTAAGTTGCTGTATAGCCACGTCAGAAAGCAACTAAGTCATCACATATCTACATAAATCTCCCCAGTTCCTCGTTGTTTTAACACTATCCTTAAGACACTGTAGTAATGGATTTCTAGTTTTTGTTTGTAAAGCGTATACTACACAACGAATTGGAAATTCATTACCACTTAAAAAATCGTCAATTTTACATATAAAATTGAACAACTTGTCAGGGTCATTACCATCACAAATTGGAAGATTTTCCACAAATCTATTTAACACCGTCAAAGCAGTATTATCCTCCAAACGAGAAGAATTGGTACGGACATAAGCATCATCACCTATCACCTTGGTATAATCACTATGGCATCTATTACCAGATACTTTACTAGTACGTTTAGGAATAGCGCCCGTTGACCTATCAAATCCTGTGTTATCCTTATTAACAGGTATCCCAGAAAACATCGGACCCACTTTTCCAGCTATGTCTTCTAACATTTCTCCTAATCTTTCAATACCAAAAAATAACCTATCAATTTTATCTATATTTAGAGGCGACGTTTTTACACCATCATCATCAAATCCGGATATAGTATCTGAGGCTACCTTATCTTTATCTACACCTTCGGCCATGTTTAATATATAATACGAACAGCAAGGGCATTTACAAACTAATTCAATATGTAAAAAGCCTCGAATTGGTGAGATTGACTTCAAACCATTTATATGTAGTGTATCATACATGCCCCACCGGAAGTCAAGGAAGGAACTGTACCACTAGTTAGATAATTTAATAATAAACAATATTTCCTCGCATCATAGCAGCAGCATATACAACACATACATAACGGCACGCTATTAGATTGGATACCCCCCTTAGGCAGATATAGTAGAAACAGAAGGCTTTTCCAAATCAAAACATTATATTCAACTAAAAGGTATACCAATGAACAATTTATTAACGAGGTCATATAGAACAAGTAAACAACAAATATATATGTAAGTGAAGCTCATATAGAACAAGATGTAAATATATAGTATATATTCTCAAATTTCAATTTCAATTAACCTCTCTCTATATATGTAACACGGTAGTAACAGTAGATTAATATCAAATTAACAAAAATAATTGAATTTAATTATACATTAAGTTAACACTACTTTTACCTGTATATGAAAAGGGCAACTTCCAATGGTCAACTCGGGAACGAACGATGGCAGGAAGTTTCACAAACACAAAATATCATATATTAAAAAAAAGAAAGAAAACACTGGAGGAAAAAAATTATAATTAAAAAAATCACAAACTACGGAACTAAATAACTGAACACTTCCCTCTTCGAACCATTCCCTCGTTGTCCATTGAATTGCAAGGTACAATTTTACACTTAAAAAAAATCCAACCAATACGCACCCGATTTGAAGTCAATCTGACAAACGGCAGAAGGAATTCAAATCACGGAGCCAGACATGACGTCATATTCTATACAATAGTACCAGAACAATTAACCAATATAACACCAAAATGAGAAAACTTATTTTTTAAAGAGATATTAAAGTAGAATACACTACACTATGTGCCTTCGAAGCAATGTGTACGAAATAAAGTGTCTTTTTTATCGATATCTCTACCGATTGCTTCTCATGACTCATACTATTATTCCTTAAAATGTGGCACTTTCCTGGTGGACAGTGGGGGTATTTAAGTGGGGGTTTCCGGGCTTAAGCTCTCCGAAATTTTATGTATTATTAGTGCAGTCAAATTACCAAAAAGTAAGAAACAAATTAGTAACAAGCTGAAAATTGGTACAGATGTTGGTAATAATGTTCTAAACAACATACTAAAAGTCCCCTGAAATCCCACTTGACCTTCGCCGCCATATTGGAAAATGGCCGCTGGAAGTGTCAAATGAACAATACCAAGATAAAAATAGCAATAGCTTCGTTATGGTTGAACATAAAGAGATAAACTTAATGTCGTTTTATAGAAAATAGATAACACTATATTTTTTAATAGAGAAACAAGTTTTCATAAAACGCTTACTTTTAGTAATATTTAGCTCTAAATTCTAAAATTCGGAAAACTACCGTCAAACTGATTTAAAATTTTATTGAACTTAGGAAGTAATTGTTAACAAGTAAAAATTTGGCATAGATGTTTGTGAAGATTATTTAAATGACATACTAAAATCCCACTTTTTCGTTCGCTATATTGGAAAATGTCCAAATGTCCGAAGTAATCGAAAGATAATATTTTGTTAAGTGAAATACTAAATCGGGACCGGATTAAATATTTGAGAAACTGTAAATGCAGTTCATTCGAAGTCAATTGGGATCAATGCTGGTGCGAGGGGGGAAACATTATGACGTTTTTAAGGTTGTCGTCCGCCATCTTGATGAGCGCTATCTTGGAATCCACTTGTTTATTTTAAATTGCAACATGGTCACGTGACATATTAAACAATATCCTCGTTCGAAGAGAAACCCAACGGTAAGGTCATTTTTTCAAACCCTGCAACGGTTTTGAAATTGTGAATAGTTTAGGATGTTATGTGTGAAATGCTGTAAAATGTGCTGTGCGAAGTTTCAAATTGAAGAATAAAGATAAACTAGCAAACAATCTTTGTAACATTTCACATTACGTATTCTTTAATAATTAGAAAAAGAGAGAGCTATTCAGCATTCCCACTGTTCTGTTCTATGTATATTCTTGACCGTGAGACCCAGTGCTTGTGCACTTTGCGAAGCATACTTAGTGATATTTGTTAATAGGCCGTAATGATTCTTCTTATCATTTAGCCAATGTTGTTAATTTTACACTAGAAGACAATAGCTTTAAAGTGCTCCCAAAGATAGAAATCCAACTGAGTTAGGTCGTGGGACCTTGCTGGCCACCGGGAAAATCTTCATTGAGCCATTGATTACATTACGACCATAAAGCGGAGGCGCCCTTCCATGTTATTGCCAATATTGATGAAATCAGCCTTCCTTGTTCAACAAAAGTTTCATAACAGTGTTTTCAAGCATATCTCCATATTGTTCAGCATCCAAGGTCCCATCAATGAAAACAGCTGCAATAGGTCCCGTCAATGAAAACAGCTCCGATAAGTTCTTCTCCCCATATTCCACACCACATCATTACCTTACCTGCATCTTGCATCTTTGACAAATCTTTCTAATTAAGATTTGTATTAATCCAGTACCGAACATTTTGCCCAGTACCGAGAAATCCTACAGTAAAGTTTATTTATTTATTTATTTAGTTACTTATTTTTTATTTTTTGCTAATTTGCAACGATTTTGAATGGATTTAGGATAGATTATGTTATCATTTGGACTTAAATTTTGTTATGTTTTGTATAGATGGGAACAAACTGTATCTTTAGGTAAGACAGAATGCTAACTGGAGAGGAAAGAATCGAAATTATCCTTTTGGGTGGAGGACGCAGTTCAGAAATAATAGCAGCCGTCTTCAAAGAGCGACATCCTAATCGCGAGCCGGTGACAGACAGTGCTGTAGGAAACCTAATCCGCAAATTCAAGGCACCGGAAAATGTTGATGCTTTATCTCGATCAGGACGACCTCGAAATGCAACTGATCCAAACACATCAGCACCTGTGTTCGGTGTATTGGTGAAAAGTACTACGAAGAGTATGGAACATCTATCAAAGCACCCTTAAAAATTACAGTTGAAACAAAAATTATCAGAGGAAGATTCTGATAGACCAATGGAGTTTTGTGAGTAGGCGTTGGCCCAGACAGTTGGTCACCCAGTGTTTCCTCATAACATTGTTTTTAGTGATGAGACAAATTTCTCTGTAGCAGGTGAGATTAACAACCAAAATGTCCCGTACTGGGCTAATACAAATCTTAATTGGATAGATGCATCAAAGATGCAAGGTGCAAAGAAGGTAATGGTGCGGTGTAGAATAAGGGACGAAAAACTTATTGGACCTGTTTTCATTAATGGGACCTTGGATGCTGCACAATATGGAGATATGCTAGAAAACACTGCTATGCCACTTATGTTGAACGAAGAAGGGTGATTTCATCAATATTGGCAACAACATGGTGCACCTCCGCGTTATGGTCGTAATGTAATCGATGGCTCAATGAACATTTTCCCGGTTGCTCGATAGGTCGGCATGGACCAGTTGAGTGGCCAGCAAGATCCTACGACCTAACTCAGTTGGATTTCTAACTATGGGGGCGCTTTAAAGCTATTGTCTTCCAGTGTAAAATTAATGACATTGGCTACCTGAAAAGAAGTATCGTTACAGCCTATGAACAAATATCACCAACTATGCTTTGCAAAGTGCACAAGCACTGGGTCTCACGGTCAAGAATATGCATAGAACAGAACAGTGGGCATGCTGAAAATGTTATGTGATTGTAATTGTCTTATGTGTGTTAACTCTCTCTTTTTCTGGTTATTAAAGAATACCTAATGTGAGATGTTACAAAAATTATTTTTTTCAGTTTATCTTTATTCTTCAATTCGAAACTTCGCACCGCACATTTCACATCATTTCATACATAACATATCCTAAATCTATTCACAATTTCAAAACCGTTGCAGGGTTTGGAAAAATGGCCTTACCGTTGGGTTTCTCTTCGAACGAGGATGTTATTTAATATGTCACACGACCATCTTGCAATTTAAAATAAACAAGTGGATTCCAAGATGGCGCCCATCAAGATGGCGGACGACAACCTTAAACACGTTATAATGTTTCCCTCCTCGCACCAGCATTGATCCCAATTGACTCCGAATTAACTGTATTTATAGTTTCCGGTCCCGATTTTGTATTTCACTTAACAAAATATTATCTTTCGATTACTTCGGACATTTGGACATTTTCCAATATAGCGAACGAAAAAGTGGGATTTTAGTATGTCATTTAAATAATCTTCACAAACATCTATGCCAAATTTTTACTTGTTAACAATTACTTCCTAAGTTCAATAAAATTTTAAATCAGTTTGACGGTAGTTTTCCGAATTTTAGAATTTAGAGCTAAATATTACTAAAATTAAGCGTTTTATGAAAACTTGTTTCTCTATATAAAAAAATACAGTGCTATCTATTTTCTATAAAACGACATTAAGTTTATCTCTTTATGTTCAACCATAACGAAACTATTGCTATTTTTATCTTGGTATTGTTCATTTGACACTTCCAGCGGCCATTTTTCAATATGGCGGCGAAGGTAACGTGGGATTTCAGGGGACTTTTAGTATGTTGTTTAGAACATTATTACCAACATCTGTACCAATTTTCAGCATGTTACTAACTTGTTCCTTTCTTCATTAAAATTTGAGCTTCATTTCCTACACTATATATTAAAGTAAATGAAATAACTTTCAGAATTTTCACATTTCCAGGAATAAAGTTAGCAAAGTCTAGTGAAACTAAATCATAAATACGCCACTGTTGGTGAGATACCATCTCCCCCCCCCCTCTCTCTCTCTCTCTCTCTCTCTCTCTATATATATATATATATATATATATATATATATATATATATATATATATATATATATAATCACATGCAGAACCGGTTGTTAAAAAATTATAGCACTACCGCCTAAAGGCCATATTCGTGGGATGTTAAACAGAAATATTTAAATCCAACCAACTAACCAACCTCAAATACATATAAAATTATCCTATACAAATGATTTCTTTGATTGAAAAGTGATACAACTCAAAATTATCAACACCTTTTGAGAGCAAGTTGGAGATTTGGACTGCTGTAGGATAACATGACTGGATAAAATAATTTCTCCCAGGTAAGATGTGTACTTTCGCCTGCGATGCTTTTATCCAAACCTCCCCTAGCATTTAGGGCCATTTTCAACATCATATTATAACAAGGGTGGTTTTTGAGTTGTGTCACTTTTATATTAAAGTAACAAAATGTAAACCTATCCTACCAAATGTAAACCAAAAGGGTCAGAAACCTTCTATGTCAGTTTACGGTTAACATGTGCAAAATTGATATAATGCAAACGATTGGGACGTAAACTTCCATAGATTCACAGACATTTTATGCTCCAATGTTTTACGATACTATATACACCTGCATATACATATAAATAACATTTGGTATTTGGAATATATTTGTTTGAATGGCGAAGAGAATAAAGTTATCATCCAGTTGGCTCAGGCAAAATGTCCCTTACTATATATATATATATATATATATATATAGATATAGATATAGATAGATAGATAGAAAGATATAGATATGTACAGGGTTTCCATAAAGTCCGTTGCCACCCCGTGTATCTGCGAAACGACAAACCGCAAAAACACATTTTTGTCTTTATTTTAAGATGTTCCAACTGTGTGCTATAAAAGTTCCACCCCAGATCCCCGATTAGAGGTACATTCTGATAGTACTGATCCCTTTTTGTGATGTCGATATTTTCGAAACTCTTGATTTTCACTTTTGACATAACCATTTCGTAAAACCTTACTCTTTTGGTAAGGCAGTACAACAGAAAAACGGGCCTCTGGTTCCCAAACTAAGGAACATACACAGAAACAAAGTGTCCACCCAATAACTCATCATTTTTTCGATTTACAAACGTATTTGTGATGCTTACAGGCTTACACCCTACCTACAAATCGCAAAACGTAGAAGGAGCCCATTCACAAGCCATAGATATATAAAAGTCATCAAAGGTCTTCACTCCGACAATTTCGATGTCGGCAACCTGGCAAATTTAAAACATATGTACAAAAAGGTCCTTTTTTAGAGAATGTTTAAATTACCCAATCCCCTTTGCCATTTAAAATGTTGAAGTTTAGCCCCGTACCCTATTTGGCGGGTGTGGGGTGGAACTTTTACGACACACAATTGCAACCTCTTAAAACTGCTTTTGTGTTTTCTCATATTCGCAGTCGTTTGGAAGATTACACGGAGTGACAACGGACTTTATGGACTCCCTGTGTATATATTATTTATCACGGTTGAATTAGTACAAATGATGTATTTGCAAGTAAAATTTGAAATAACTAGTTGTAGTACGAGAATTGAGAATGAGATGGTAGGCACGTCATTGAGTAGAGGTTTTAGCGAGTTCATAACGTAGTGATTTTACTTTCTGTCAGCTAAGTGCACCTCTTTATCTGGTTATTAACTTATTTCCGGAATTTTGGTAAGCCTGAAAATTGACTGTTACGAGAGTAGCTCTCTTAAAGTTTAAAAGGCACTCCTACTACTGTTTACTTGGATGGTATGTTATTAATTTATTAGTCACGTGTTTAAGTTACATTTCAGAAACTTTGTGGAAAAATTTGAACACAGAAAATATATACTTGTGTGGGAAATGAAATTCAGCTGGGGTTAATCCATTCCCGAACGAATACTTGGTGATCAGTGGTGCCAATTTAGCTTATTTGTGGCTAAATCTAGCCTATTTGGAGAGACATTTAGCCATACAAATCTACGAAATGCTTATAACCTTAAATATAGCTTATTTGGAGAGACATTTAGCCATACAAATCTACGAAATGCTTATAACCTTAAATATAGCTTATTTGGAGAGACATTTAGCCATACAAATCTACGAAATGCTTATAACCTTAAATATAGCTTTTTTTTTTTTAAATGAAACTCTTTTGCCATTTTTTTCTTTTGTATTAGTTAAATTAATTGTATAAATACTTTTTATTTGAAAATAAAGTGTAATTTTTAAAAATTATTATATTTGACATTCTATATTATCGTATTAATTGATTTCTCTAGACAAAGGGTATTTTATTACGCAACAAACACTTGTTTTCATTCTTCTTCTCTCTCCCCAACCACAGATTTACAACTATTTAACAATACTTATCAACTCAGAAAGAACTTTAATGTCGCTCCCGTAACCAGGACCGTGCCGTGGAAAATCAGCGCCCGGGGCGAGAGTATACGACGGCGCCCCCATACAAATATTCCAAGCAATTTTTTTCTATCTTTTTTCATTTTTTCTCCTGAATTTTTCGCCTCCCTTACTTCGGCGCCCGGGGCTATTGCCCCGCTACCCCCTTACGGCACGGCCCTGCCCGTAACAGCAGCGTTTGCAACTTTTTAATTATCTTAATTTTCGCATTTCGTTGCAAGAACGAGAGTTTTTTTTTTAAATACAAATTTAGTAAACTGTTCGGTATTTCAAGCCACAGACAGGGGTAAAAGTGCGGGAGAACGCGGGGGAGGCCGTCCTCCCACTTCCAGAATATATCTGTAGCGTCTCCCCACTTTCTAAAAAAAATACAATGGGCAAAGGTAGGTAAGGGGGACGGCGTGATATCGTGCGTTCTCCTACCTTTCAAGATCCACTTGTACCTCTGGCCACAGAGATTGTTTTTGTTTATTAAAGGAAGCAAATAGGATACGTAATTAGCTTGGAAACTCTCAATGCAATCATGATGATTCATGTAGGTATACGGAGAGAAATAAGAAGTGTTTGTAAGGACTACGTCTTGCCGAAAGACTATGACTTCTACTGAAAATTGGGCAATTTCAGTCTACACAAACGCAACCAATCCACGATCCAACGATGCCGCATCCAGTTCTAGCGTCTCGGCTAGCTGATGGCTTATTTCAATTCAACTGGTAATATGGCTGTTGACTTTAATAAATCAGATGATTTGTTGATGGATTTTATTGTAATTTAAAGTCAAGCATGTTGCTTGTTAGTCAGCGAATAAAATTCAAGATTTCAAATTTTGCTATAACTCACTTATAATCCTACACACAAAAAAGGTTTTTAAAATCTACAATGTGAGTTATAGGTTAGCAGTTCAAAATCTAGCCGTTTTTTGCGTTAAAAAGCTTATTTCTGAAGGCCATCTAGCCTATTTTCTTCAGAGGTTGTCGGAAACACTGTTGATGATAAATCTATGCTTGCTTAATTATCTGAAGGTAACCTAAGAGGGTAGGAACAAAGGACAGGTAAATACCTAAAAATAAATAAAAAATAAAAAATAAAAAAGATTAAATAAAATAAACCCTTTGTATTCCAACTTCTGAATTCTGAAGTTGCATTTCTAAACAGCACATAATTAATTTTATTGCTACAATTCGACCGGAAATGGAATCCGGGTCTCCCACCACAAAGGTTCGCAGGCTAAACGTATAGCACGAGAGAGTTCATGTTTGAAAGTATTTTCTGTAATACATATATATATATATATATATATATATATATATATATATATATATATATATATATATATATATATAATCAAAAGTCTGAGCAGAATATTGATTTTTCAGAATTTCCCAAACACAAGACTCTTACTCCAACAAAACCAAGTTTATTGGACTCGTTATTGAAAATAAAGAGTTGTTCATATAAGGGTACGAAAATTCATAATCTTGTTGACATGAAGACAAATTTATTGAGGAAAGCTGTTTGGCAATAAACACTTAAGTAATGAACAGACAAACAAACGTCACGCTTTATTTATTAATGATGGATCGTGTCAACGACATCTAGTGTCCCGGTGCGCCCTCCGAAATATCACACTATAAATAATGGAAAAAGTTTTTAGTAATAAATTCTTACAGTTTTTTTGGTAAAGAACGCGTGAAAGGTGCAGTGCACCCTTTACATTAGGCGCCCTTCCGAGACCACATCAAAGATGAATGATTTTATTTACTCTTCTGTATAGCACAGTTCTGTACAATAAATACACACAGTTACTGTTGGAGAAAAACCCGTGAAAGGTACAGTGCGCCCTTTACGTAAGGCGCCCTATGAAACATCACATTATAGATAAGTGGTTTTAGTTATCCTGTATACCAGCTTTGTTTAATTAATTCAAATACTGACTGGTAGTATAGAACCTGTGAAAAATACAAGGCGCCCTTTACATAGGATACCCTGCGAAATATCACATTATTTTTTTTTTATTTTGTTCTTCTATATTTCAGTTTTGTATTATAAATTCATACAGTTTCTATTGGCAGAGAACAGGTAAAGAGTATAATCACTTACAAAAATATTATAAAGTTATATAGCTATAAAACGAAACAATGTGATACATCAAGAATAGTTCGGATAGTCAAACGTACGATGCATTTATGTAATACTATACTGACACTAGTCTCTAATTTACAATTTTTACGGCATCGAAGCTTTCACAGTCTTAATATGCATCCATATATGCGAGCGTATTGATTGTTCCTGTGTGTTTTAAAGCAGTGTTCGGATAATCTATACCTGTTGTATTTCTGAAATATAGCTGTATTAATTTCCGTAAAATGTGGTCTTCCTGTCAACACGGAACGGCGCGTCCTCAGGTTGTGGAACGAGGAGAAGGCCTCTGGAATAAAGAGGTTGGCTGCGAATATACTGAGTAAGCAGTCGCGGACAGACAAGGGGTGATAATCCAGCTTGAGAATTTTGTGAGAGGCTAACCTCATCCTGTAAAAAAAAAGGATTGTTCAGATAAGTTCGCAGAATCCTCGGATCAGAACTGATAACTTGGCACGAATTCCGCAAAGTAAAATCGACATAAGATTCGGAACATGAAATGTAAGAAGTCTCTATAGGGCAGGCGCGTTAAAATTTGTAAAAAATGAGTTTACAAATAGAGGTTGGACCTAGTGGGATATCAGCAAGTTAGATGACAAGGAAATGGAGGTGTCTAGTCGGGGAACAAACTAAAAATTACCAACTAGAAACAGGGCTTTCCGTTCACAAACGAATACGTAATATTAGCAATTACATAGGTTGAATTTGTTAATGATATATTTTCTTTTACTTCTCTTAAGGGTCGGTGGTGTAATATTATTTTAAATGTACATGCCCCAACAGAAAATAAGGATGGCGATTAAAAAATACAGTTTTTACGAAAAAATAGAACGGGTATTTGATCATCTCCTCCAATACCATATGAAAATTCTGTTAGGCGGTTTCAATGCGAAGGTAGGACCAGAGACTATTTTCAAACCGATTATAGGGAATAAATATGTGCATAAGGAAGGTTGTGACATTGGCGTTAGACTCGTGAACTGTGCAATATCCAGAAACCTTATCGTAAAGATTACAAAATTCCAACATCGCGACATTCATAAATATACTTGGATTCATCAGATGGAAAAACACATATTCAAACTGATCATGTTTTAGTAGACAGAAAAGTCTAGCACAACTGATGTTCGATCGTTCAGAAGAGTTGATTGTGATAGTAAGAGAGAGAATATCGTTGAATAAAGGAAATATTCAATGTCTGAAAACTAAGCGATTTATTTTTTTTTTTAAATAGAAGAGAGTGAGGGGAGAGGGGAGCCAGATTTAAGTGTCGAATAGATTCTCGGTTTTAGAAGGTTCGGAATGCACCAGTGTTCACGATACTTGGTTGAAATTAGAGATAACATTAAAATTTCAGCAAAAGAAATATTGGAGCACGCAGAAATACGTAGCACGCATTCATGGTTCAACCAGGAATGTACTAAAGTAGCAGAGAAGAGAAAACAGAAGAAACTGCGTTGGCTACAAAATCCGAACGAAATAACTACATAAAATTTCATTGTCATCTGGCA
Source organism: Thermobia domestica (assembly GCF_964235325.1). Lineage (NCBI taxonomy): Eukaryota > Metazoa > Arthropoda > Insecta > Zygentoma > Lepismatidae > Thermobia > Thermobia domestica. The sequence continues at coordinate 77,387,989 of NC_137463.1, forward strand.
GTGACTTCTAAAACTTTTAAAACTTTTAGAACAAAGAAACACGACTTTTGAAAGTTAAAATTAATTAACTTGAAGATAATGGTGAAAACAAAAACATTCGGGACATGTATAAATGCATCAATGAACTTAAGAAAGGCTATCAACTTCGTGCTTATATATTTAAGAAACCTAAAGGAACAGTTCTCACTGATGCAGATAGCATCCTAAATAGATGGAAAGATTTCTTTGACGATTTGCTTAACACATATCCAAAACCTAATGCGCGTGGAGAAAGTGAAATGCATGCAGCATAACCGTATATTCCAGAACCTAACCAGACAGAAATAGAAATCGCTATTTAAAAAAATAAACACACATCTCCGGGTGTAGACGAAATTCTGGTTGACTTAATTTTAGCTGGAGGGGAAAAATTGTAGAGCAAGATACACAAACTCATTATCTGGAACAAGGAGGAATTACCACAAGATTGAAGAGAATGAATCATTGTTCCAGTTCAGAAGAAAAGCAACAAAACAGATTTAATAGTTATCGAGACATTTCTCTTCTGTCAACATCCAATAAATCCTCTTAAACATTGTATTAACAAGATTGACTCCATACGCAGATGAAATTATTGGAGATTATCAGAACGGATTTAGGTAAAATCGATCAACTATCGACCAGATATTTACCATTCGACTAATACTTAAAAAGAAATGAGAGAATACAACATCCTGGCACATCAATTATTGACTTTAGACTCTGGTAGGAGGGAAACGTTGTACAACATGCTTACAGAATTTGCAATACCGAAAAAGGTAGTTTAATTAAGGTATTTTTAAATGAATCCCAAAGTAAGGTTCGAGTAGAAAAATTCTTGTTCACGAGCTTTGACGCTGAGAATGACCTGAAACAAGGAGATGCGTTGTCGTCATTATTATTTAACTTTGTTCTGGAGAACACGATAAGGAAATTCAAAGACAGCAATCAGGTCCTAGAGCTGAATTGTATTTGCCAGGTTATGGCATATGCTGATGTAAATTTAATAAGTAATGATAGAATAATAGAAAGGAATGCAGAAATCTTAATTAACGCTTGCAGGGATATAGGCTTAAAAGTAAATGCAGAGAAAACTGAATAAATGGAAGTTTGTCGAGATCGTAATACTGCATTTTATTGATGTGTTAAAATACCAAATAATATTTTCTTTGGACAAAGTGGATACTTTCAAATATCTAGAATCATTATTAACAGACCAAAACCATAATCACTAAAAAATTGATGTCAACTGAAAAAAGGGATTTCGCGCTATTATTCAGTTAAAATCATTTGTTGTCGCTAATTCTATTGAGGAATTTGCAGCTTAAAATATAAAACGATAATCATGCCTGTTGTGCTGTATGGTTGCGAAACATGATAACTGACTGAGGGAAAATAGCAGACTGAAAGTATTTGAAAACAAGATTCTTAAACCAATATTCGAACTCCAAAATGAACGGGAATGGGGAAAGACGAAAACTTCATAAGGAGGAACTGCATAATTTTATACCGTTTACCAAACATTGTTAGGGTCATCAAGTTTAGGAGGCTCAAATGGTCATTTTATGTAGGCAGAATGAAAGAAATTAGAAATGCTTTCGAAGTTGTAACTGGAAATCCAAATAGGAAAATGACCGTTAGGAAGACCGAGGCGCAGATGGGAGGACAATATTAAAATGGTTCTCGCAGAGATTGAAATATAAAATAGAAACTGGGTTCAGTTTTCTAAGGACAGAAATTAATGGAGAGCTTTTGTAAACGCGGCAATAAGCCTCCTGCGTCCATAGGTGTGCTATATTAAGTTGTTGATACATTTAGCTTCTTTTTATTTGACAGAAATGCTATTACAGGAACTAAAAAGTTTTTTGTAGAAAAGAGGATTTCGATTCGAGGTTAGATGTTTACGTTAATACCAAAACAAATTTGGTGGTGATTTTGATATAAAATGGCACCCATACTTTCTTTCAAAGTCTCTCTCTCTCTCTCTCTCTCTCTCTCTCTCTCTCTATCTATCTATCTATCTATCTATCTATCTATCTATCTATCTATCTACCCGTTTGTATAGGCGCCCTTTTAGTAGACTTGTCCACCGCCCTCATTAGTATCCCAGCACGGCCCTGGTTATATCACCTTCAATCCGGCCCTGGATATAAGGAACAGGTAAACTGTACGCGTTTGACAAGTATATCCTCCTTTAGAATTACAGAAAGGTGGGTACCGTAGGTTAAAACACAGAAAACTCCCCTTGGCGTAGACAACTGTCCACTTTTTTTTTCTATTAAGTTACTCAATACAATTTACGAAATAAAATTCGAATCTTCGAATAATTGCGAAAACAAAACGTATTTGAAGAATATGTAAATTCAAGGTTTTTAAAAGAATCCATTAGCTTACTATGTATATAATTTAAATACTTGTGCTAATATTATGGTTCGATAAAAAGAATACAATTGTGAAACCTTATGTTTTTCATTTCCCCAATAAATACATATTTTTTTTCTGCTTTAAAATAAAATTTAAGAAAAAAAAAATAGTCGCTACGGGAAGCATCAGTGTTTGAGGGAGAAAAACCACTGTTTCATTAGCGAAATGTCATGGCAAGCGCTTGTTTCGTGACACGTAACCATCATCCAATCGTTCGCATTACTTTGTTTCCCCCCTTTTTTTCTTCTTGCGTAGTTATGTACTTGACAAACACAGAATTTTAGAGATAGTTTTGGAAAATTAAATTCTAGTGATAATTTATTTTAGATCTGTTAAAAATTGGTACTTTTAGAGTTCATATTTTGTATGGCTTAGAAATAAGAGGGGAAACCTATATGAATTACCTGTTCGTCCAGATGCACTTTGTGTAAAAAAAAAAAAAAAAAAAAAAAAAAAAAAAAAAAAAAAAAAAAAAAAGCAAATGATTATAAATACAGTAAACGATTATAATAAATGATTATAAATACAGCCCCTTACTGAAAATTAAAATTGTTCAAAAAGATTTTTGGGTTGATTTGCGTCTTTCTATACTTATTTTGCAGATTTTTCCATGGTTGCCGCGCCACTCAATTTTGCAGGTCATCGAGAGTTTATGATAATATTATTCTTCGTAAAAGTTCATTTAATTGCCTTAAAATTTTCGTATTTGATTAGGATTTAGGAATTAGATTTCTGGGCTGAGGGATGACGACCCTCGGCGAACTCACTATCCGATGAAAGTGAAAGAAGAAAGGATTGGATGATGATGAAAACAATAATTGAAATGAATTTTTCAGTTTAACGTCCCATGATTATACCTATTAGGCTAAGGGAGAAGGATTATTAAGAGAAATGAATGATAATGAAAGAATTGGTGGAATGAGAATGCTGGAGGAACAAATTTATTGGAAATAACGTGGTTTTCAATCTAAAATGGCGGAAATATTTCCATTACAACAGCCGCTTGTGTTCTTCATTGATAAGGCGCCGTATATTAAATAAAAATCCAATATTTCCAGTTTAACAAGCATTTGAAATGAAAGTAAGGAAAGGCAAAAAAATTACGCGGGAAACATGCACATTGTTGAATGAAGAAATCTCGAATATTTCCAATCCGTTTCGCAGCAATGCTGTAGTTTTGGTACGGTGAAGGTCCAAAAAAAGAGCCTGCTGAAGTCCCAACGTTGCTTTTTCGCTTGACATAGGGCGACCTACCAGTTTGGAGCACAAATGGCTGGTGCGATTGAAAGAATCCGCCATTTTAGATCAAAAATCAACTATTTCTAACAACTTTCCTCTGTCTTCATTTTTTTCGTATCTCTACTCGTAACGGTGTGGGCCTATGGTCCAGGACTTTTGATACATCCGGTATATTGGGGCAAAGTATGACTATGGAACAGGAAGACATGGTGTTCAATTGTCCTTTTCACTCTTCTGAAGAACCATTAACTTAATTACTCTTATCTAGGGGAGACAATTAAATACGTACTTAGTAAAATCAAATACACATTGAAAAGAGAGTAATAAGTAAATTTTTGCATCATTCCTTCGTTCCAAGGAGCCTGTTGAGGGCAAAAATTGGAACGTAGCGGGAGTGCACAGAAATACCTACTTCTAATTGTATATATAGCTTACGTATTTCGCAATATATACATAGTTTGTGTTTGGATGTACAGCAGGAAGTCGAAAATCCCAACTAATTGGGACCACAGGTAGTTCGGATTTTCAAATTGTTCGGATTTTCGAAAATGACCAAGAAAAAGACATTTAGGGTTAAATATACTGTATAGTATGCTGTTTTATCGTATGGTATGCTGGTTATACAGTACATATAGTAGTTACAATACCGTACGTATGACTACTTACATTTAATGTTTCTGAAGAACCTGCTCGTACACCAAATTACACTGTTGTGTATGACAAACAATTACATATGAATGAGCTTTTGTAAGAACACTGACTTTACACAACGCCAACTAACAACCCTATTGTTTGGTTATCGCTAGCGCTAAGACAAAATGTAAAAAGCTTCTAGGGACCGCGTTCGGATTTTTGACTTTCGGATTATCGACGTCCTACTGTATTAATAATGTTCATAAATACATAGTTCCAGGAGTAAAAGTGAGGGGGAACGCGGGGGACGCCTTTACCCCACTGCCAAAAAACATCTATGTCGCCCCTCCACTTCCTAAAAAAATACAACGGTCAAAGATAAGCACGGGGAATGGCGTGGCGTCATGCGTCCACCTACCTTTTCAGATCCACTTTTACCCTTGGATAGCTCTATGTTATAGTCGTGAACTACTGTACGTATATGAGCTCCTGCGTGGCTAAGCGGTTAGCGTATGCGCCTTTGTCTTGGGAGACCCGGGTTCGATTCGCGACGAGAGCTCATGAGTTCAGATTCCACGTTAATCATTAGATCCCGTCTCATATAGAGTCGGTGCTGAAAGGGACGTTAAAATCAACTATACGTAAGAATGCTTTGTTCTGGTATGCAAGAACTCCGCTCGAAATACCCCTTTTGTCTATGCAACAAGCATACCAACAATGTTTTGTTGGTTGTAGGAAGGTCAAGGCGTTTTCTTACAACGGGAAGATATGCATGCACGCATGGACGGGCGCACCGTTTGATGACTGCGGCAGAGAAATTACTACACTTCTTGGAGAATTACTTATTCGATTCGTTCGATCCTATGCCATATCAACTTGTGATGGGCAACTTGGCGATCATATCTTTTTCTCTGGATTCCCTTTGTTCCTTTCATTGTTTTCATTTCAACAATACTTCCATCACAACTTTTCTCAAAAACTATCCACTTCCTTTAGTTTACATGACATTAACAGTAAATAAACAATTTCATTTTATTTTTCACTATATTAATAATCAATGACGTATTTACGATTTTGTTTCCGGGGGGGCTTTGCTAACTTTATTCCTGGAAATGTGAAAATTCTACAAGATATATTTCAATTACTTTAAAATAGTAAATAAATTTTCGGAGGGGAGGTTTAAGCCCGGAAGTGCCCACTTAAATACGCCACTGTTAATAATAACAATCTTTATTATAGTACCTCGAAGAGCTTTGAGAAAAATATAACCCTTTGTACGGTATAGTAATATAAAAATATAGTATCATTATAAATGATGAGGAAAAAAGAGAAAACTAATAGTCTAATATATAATGGAAAATGAAGGTCAACTAGAGTAGAATAAGTTCCTCGTTGTGTTGTTTAAACATCCAAGCTTTCAAGATCTAATATTCTTAAAGACGAACACAAATAAAGAATAAATTAACGTAAGTCGTTTTAGTGGAATGTTGCTAGTCAATATGCTAAAATAATCAGACCAATCACCTTAAAATAAGAGTCAACCATCTTAAAATTTCACATTTTTAAAGTAGAGGGACTAAAATTAAACTACTTTTTATACTGAGGTTTGAAACTTTGAAGCTAATGTTACGTAAACACAATTCACTGTAATATATATTTTCAAGAACTCTTTTTACGAAAACTTTATCGAAAAACTATTTTCTGTTTGTTAGTTCCTCTAAATCCCTAGAGTTATTCTAGTACTCGTAAGTTTACTTTCATTCTAATAGTAATAAATAATAGTTCATTTTCATTTTAAAACATAATACTCAAATAAATTTATCGTTTAATGGACATTCTGTTTCTCAAAGTTTTAGAAATGTTGTTCCATATTGTACGTACATCTATTTCTAGTTTAGATATACCAAATAATTTGTATAAATCCATATCTATTGTGCTGTTTTGAAAAACAGATCATTGTCTAAAAATAAAGCCTATTGTCCTCCGAGCTTCTTGTATAATATGATTTATATGGTGACAAAATGTTATCTGCCTCTCAAATGTAATTTTTTTTTTTAGTTTAACGCCCCTCTCTTTTTTTAGTATCATCATCATATGAGATCCCATCTGGGGAACACGGCTGTTCAGTAAAAGAGTGTTCACTTCTAGTCCAACAGGTCTATGCTTCGATTCCGGGAAATATGAGTTTGTGGTGTACGATATTGTATCCATGGAGTTTTTTTTTTTTTAGGGATTTCCTCCCATTTTTCATTCCATCAATTATTCCAAAATTACTCACCTCCATTGATCCTTTGGGATGGACCCGAGCAAGTTTTTGTTGAAACTTGACTCGACTCGAAACAGGCAGCTCCCCCTTGCACCCACGACACCCATCGTCGAACTGGATTGCGGTATTAAGGCACTCTTTCGAGTCGAGCCAAATCGAGCTAAGTCCTGTGTGTAGTTTCAAGTACTCTCTTCAAGTATCCTACATAGACATTATAATTATCAATGATACTACTATTACTACAACTTTTCTTCTTCTTCTTCTTCTTCTTCTTCTTATTATTATTATTATTATTATTATTATTATTATTATTATTATTATTATTATTATTATTATTATTATTGTTATTATTATTATTATAACAACATCGTGTACATAACGATGAAAGATAGACGGTTTGCATTTGAATGCTAAAAACTAGTCAACTGCAGATCTCGGTCGTCGAGACGTCTTCAGGAGGCAAGAACATCGTTCACGAGGTTCTGAGTTTGAGTTCCGGAGGAGTAAGTATTCGGGCTCGAGCCAAAAGTTGTCAAAAGTTATAGGGCGCCGGCCAAACATGTTCAAAACTGCTCGGTTCTAGTTTAGAGTTGTCAACGGCTCGAGCAGCTAGGTTCACAGCTCGTTCACTGTCGAGTCGAAGCGAGAAGTGAGTAGAGCCAACAGCTAACCGAACCGGTTCGAGCTATGGGCTCAGGTGAGCCGAGTCGAACCGAGCCGATGGACTCGTTTGAACGGAGCTAACTCTAGCCATCGGCTCAATTGAGCCGAACCACTGGCTCATCTGAACCCGAGCAGGCTCGAGCTGTTCGCTCAGTTGAACCGAGTAGAGCGGGTTGACATCACCACATGGGTTGGACTTCTGTTTGGGCTCAAAAATTCGACAGTGCAGGTCTCAGCGTTGATGGTAATAACTACAGAACTACGTTATATAGCATAGATAGATGTAACGTAACCTTGTGAACACATTAACCTCCGTAACTGGGACTGGATTTCAATGACACTTTGCTGATATATTGAGTGCCTTAATACCGCAATCCAGTTCGACGATGGGTGTCGTGGGTGCAAGGGGGAGCTAACCTCCTCTACCATGTGGACGTGGCAATGACCATGAAGTTAGAAAAACATAACAAACGCCACTCGCAAGCTTTTGCACAACTCAACACAAGCGAAAGCGGACTTAACTGCTGAACCATATGTAGTTTTTGAGATCTAGCGTGAGATATATCCAAACATTTAAATTTTTCCTGGATACGACCACCATCACGCACGTGCTTTCTTCGCGTTTTTACCATATCCTAACTTTTTTCTCCATGTAATATGAGTCCTGACTTTTTTGCAATAGTTTAATTCAAATACAATATTACTTTGTGATCTAAACAGCAATTTTCAGCACTTTGCTCTTCTGAAATATTACGCCCCAAAAATGCCATCAAAATTACAAACTCCAACTTTCGTACCCACATAAATCTCCGCCACCAGTAGTATCATAGCTGTGGATATTTCTGCAGACTCTTTACATGCAATAGTATTCAGAACAAAACTTACGAACACCCCAGTTTGTGCCATTACAACATACAGCCCCTTTAAATGTGCAATTTTCTGAACTTTTTCTGGTGATTTCATGTATTGGTGTTTAACCCTGCATTTTTATTTAGAAGCAAGAGTATATATTTTTCGTGTACCCCAGTCTATCCTGTAAACAATCGTTTTTGTTTCGTGTTCGTCTAATTCGTACATTCTGAGCAACTGTAATTTTCGTACACGCTTGCAAATGCATAAAATGGCACTCCACCGACAACAAAGATGGCCGCCATTCAGGAACACTTTTGATTTGATTTGATTTTAGTTTAGCGTCCCGTTCAGCAGCGGGGCTATATGAGACGTGGACCTATTGATTAACGTGGAATCCGAACCACATGAGCTTCCGCCGGGATCAGGAACGCTTGTAAATATGACAAAGTGAATAGTGCTGTTGACCTCCTCATACAGAAGGTTCATCACATTCCATTTCTACAATTTTCGGAGGTGGTCAAGCAATCTGCTCTGGACCACTTCGTATGGACTGACCCATGGCTTTCGCTTCCCAGTGTAATCAGACCATAATTTCAAAACGAGTTAAAACGAGTTGAACGAGAAAGCTATTTATCAAACTCAACTCGACTCGAAACTCGATTTCAAAAACAGTGACTCGGCTCGGAACTCGACTCGAGAAAATTACGTTTGACTCGACTCGAAACTTTAGTCGAACTTGAGTCGAGTTTCGAGTCAAGTCAAGTTTCAGTTCGACTCGTGCCCATCCCTATCGATCCTCCGCCCCTTTTAGCTTACAAGGTATAATTGTGAGATCTAAAACTAAAAATTTTGTTTTGTGAGGTCTCACCAGAAACTGAACCAGGATCTCCTACTACAAAGGCAAGAGAATTCACAATTTAACAACGTATAATCTTTGAGACAGAGAGGCGTAGTTAGTGGTTATACAAAATTAGGAATTATAAGGATGACTATCCTTTTCAAGTTAGCATTTCCTTATGATAGAGAAGAATATAGAAAAGAAAGAAGCAATTAATTCAATAAGGGTTAGTATTCATCGTGCGAATCAATGATTCAATTCTCTCTTCTGAGAAAGAAAAAAAATTGATTATGTAACGTAATGTTCGATCATATCTCGGAGTGTACCACGAGATATAGGAAAGAAAGATAAAAAAAGGAGAAAGAACTCTGGTTGGTGTGTACCAGATGAGAAAGATCACAGACGTTGTATGATGAAGCAATACGTCAACTGATGCAGCTAATTCTTCTCAGAGAGGATGGAAGGAACGGAAAAATAATAATAATAAAAAAAACGAACTTTTTTTTTTACGGTCCTTCAATATTGGCTTTGGAGAATTCTCTTTCTTTCTTCTTCTTATCTTTCTTTTGGAAACTCTCATCAAGTCGTTTTTCTGCTCTGTCTCATCGCTTTTTTCCTTTTTTCACTTCTCTTCCTCCTTTATTTTCGTTTCTCCTCTTTCTTCTTTTTCGTTCTATTTTATTTAACTCGTCCACTTCATTTCTGCCATTGCTTTCTTCTTTATTCCATCCTCGTCGTGTGGTGGTAATAGCGAGAGGTGTGGCGGATAACAATCCACTTCAGGCGTCCACTGCAGATGACTTTTCTGTTCTTTCTTTTCAGAAGCGACGTTATACAATCTACCACCACCACCACCACTCTACGCTTCTCTCGCTTTATCTCTTTCTCTCTCTTCCTGCTGCACCAACATCAGTCTCTACCTCACAGCGTTGCCAAGATGTACAATAATTTTGGTTCATGTTGTTGGATGAGCAATAACACACAACTATTATGAATATTTCGTGAGTTTATTGTTTCAATTCTATTCCAAAGGAGGTTGGTAAGAGCGATTAATTTTCATACCCTAATTCAGAAGACAGGATAGATTTGGCAATCATGATCGGCTAATCTGCTTTTTCAAAAAACTTTTTGCCTCTGTTTTGAGAGGCGAGTGCCAGATGCAAAGGACATGCAATGATTAAGATATTTATTATTAAAACATTTGCCATCTACCAAGTTGTGAGAAGCAGTGGTCCACAATATACGACGTGTTTTAGTGGGTGCGCGAAGACCAATGAGGATGATACAGTCTACTGACAAAGTAAAAAATGTACTCGAAGCTCATATAAGGTGGCACGATGTCTCAATGGTAGAGCGTCTCTGTCTGATGCAAGAGGTTCCTGGTTCGATTCTTGGTCGTGTGAGTTGTGGTCGACAATATCGAATCCGTTGGTTTTCTCAGGGATTCACTCGTTTCTTCTCGCATCCTAAACTTTACCAAATCTTTCAAAAAATTATTCTCTTTCATTAATGTTCACTGGCCTTTATCATATACAGGGCTTAAAGGCGAAACGTAAATAGATATTTCATTTCATTTTCATTTTTCATCTCATACAATGAATCACTATTGAAATCGAATCCTGGATTGCACACACTGAAGTTGAGTAGGGTATTAGACAACAAGTGAGACATGAATTGATTGACTGATTTCACCTTATATCCTTATGCAACACTGGGCCTATAAAGGATGGAACCAGGGCCGACCTTAAGCCAATTGGACCGATTTCTCCCAATCGGGCCCCGCGAGTAAGGGGGCCCCGCGCTAGTGCCGTCTACTCTGCTGTCCAGTTTAATATATTTTCCAGTGCCGTTTTAACAGCATATTAGGTACCAGAGCAAACAAGTGTGTTGTGGTCTCTATGACTAAATTTTGCTCCTAATACATGTAATTAATACATGCCATTATGCTCGCGGAGCCCCCAGCCAAGAGCTATGATACCGTTAAGACGGCTCTGCTACTCTCGGTTGTCAAGTACACACAACAGCATATTACAATATAAGTACATCCATAGACTCCACAAGGGAGGGTACGGCCTCTCCCTAACAAGGAAATGAATAGTTTGTATTAAGTTTCTCGACATAAGCAAATATTTTCTGAATTTAATGCTGCAGTAGTTTCTTTATTTTTTTTTTACGTTTACAATTTATGTTGTAAAAATAGATATTATGTCCAGGGAGTATTCTGCACACCAGCAACACCCCTGACACTTTCCAAATTTCCTTACACACACCCCTGGGAGTAAAAATATTGTTTTCTTTGAGTTTGTGTAAAAATGTAGATCATTATATTGGGTGCAGACCCTCTTTTATTTTGAACACCCCATTAAGTAAAAGTTCCTGGCGTTCTTACTGATCATGTAATGTGATACTACCGTGAATACCGAGATGGTATCAAATAAATCAGCCTCAGTGCGACTTCTTTGCATATCCTTTCTCTTATTTCAGCGGCGCAAATCTGTTTTCAACATTGAGGGAGACGGGTAAGACCCTTCCGCTCATTTTTTTTTTTTTTTTTTTGGGGGGGGATGTTCAAAATATTTATGAAGTTGAAAAACAATGCTGTGGGGGATCAGGGAAGCAGAGTTGTCTTCAACATTGGGAGGCAGGCAGAGGCTTATTCTGGGGGGACATCAATTTAATCTCACTTTTTTTTATGGCAGTCGGACACAATTTATCACATCTCTCCAAAAACACATTTCAAATCGGATTATTGGGCGGGACAGTCCCCCCAGTTCCAAGATTGGGGGGACATGTCCTCCTCATCTCTCAAGGATTTGCGCCAGTGCTTATTATAGCTATATTAAAAATACAAAACCAGGGGACAAACTTTGCCCTCTCCTGCGAAACATCCCGTGATTTTATTTTAAAAAAATAAGTCAGGAAAACCTAATGTATACTACTTATTTTTTTCAGTAGTGCATAATGAATAGGTGTCTGCTTATGAAGGTTTGTCTTCTAACTCGAATAATCCAATCAAAAATATGTCATCCATCTTTCATCAGTTCCTTAAGGTTTGTGATCGTCTCATCACCATTTCATTTTGTCTGCAGTCGATAACTGTTTCAAGCTGATTATACCTTTCATAAATAGCTTCCTTTTTCACTAGTGTACATTACGTTTTCCTGACTTAAATTCTTTTAAAAAAGATCTTCAAATATTTATACATTACGTGGCCCTCTTCCTATTTAAAAAGTCAATAGAAATACAGGATGACCGACTTCAAGATGGCGGCCATGATAAGCGTACCCTCAAATAAATGTTTACTTCCTCCCGGTGTCGGTTAACGTGTTTTTGTTTTTCATCCTTTTTTACAGGTTTTACAAATGAAATGAAATTTTCAAATGTTCAAACGTCTTCTGACTCAAGAACAAAAACATACTTGGTACCTCCTATACGTGGACAATTTGAAACTGTTAGAACGTGATGTGGACGATTTTTATGTCGATTCATCACTATGGACGAGTGTTGGGTACACCATTACAGCCAGAAACAAAACAATAATCCAAACAATGAATGCCCCCTTCTCCCCTTCCCCAAAGAAGGCAAAGGTGATCCCCTTCGCTGGCAAAGTGAATGCCTCTGTTTTTTTTTTTGGGATTCCCAAGGTGTGGCATTCATTGATTACCTGCAAAGGGGTCATACCATCACAAGACAATACTATATTAATTTTCCGAAAAAAAACTTCGAGTCCAAATTCAAGAAAAAGGGCCACAAATTATCTCCAGAGGCGTTCTCTACCATCATAACAATGATCCCGGCCACACATCAGCAGTTGGCATGGCTACTATTCATGAATGCGGCTTTGAACTCATTCCTCATCTACTCTATTCTCCAGATCTGGCCCCTCAGATTTCCACTTGTTCTCTTATCTAAAAAAGACTCTAGCAGGACGACATTTTGCAAGTGATAATGACGTCATGACAGCAGTGGAGGAGTTTCTGTGGTCACAACATAAGGAACTTTTTTCTACTGGGATAAGAGCACTGCAGCACTGTTAGAGCAAATGTGTTGCTGTCCAAGATAATTATGTTGAAAAATGAAGGCATTACCAAATCTGTACTTTTTATAGTTTCCTCAACGCTCAAAACGTTTTAGTCGCCCCTCGTATATATATATAGTTCTAAACCTGAGGCCCCGCAAAATGTCCCCAACTGGGCCCTGCACTAGCTAAGGCCGGATCTGGATCGAACATAGTATGTAGGTTGTCTCCGAAAACTTCAGAATTTGAAGTAGATATGTAACAACACCTTCCCTTTCACACAAAATTGCCACAATGAGATTTGCATAAGAAATCGCCAGCTTTGATACAGTTGTCTACTTTGATACAGCAGTCCATAAATTGTAGTCCTTATTTATTCCCGTTTTTAATTTTTTCTTTCGTTATACTTTTCATCATAGTCTTCAGAATATATTTTCTTTCTAAACAATTTATCAACTAGGTTCTCCTCTTTTTAATTACTCTCATCTTTCTAGCATACACTGACCAGCCAAATCATTTTGACCACCAGGCTACATTTTGAACAAAGTCGTTGGACTGAAGTAAGAGGCACGGGGCACAGCAGAACCGCTCGCCAGACAGTGAAAGGGATATCGCTCGACTAGTTAGTGTGGTGCTTAAGCGTAGAATAGGGAAGGCGTGCAATATATTAATGTATATAGGAAATAAATTGTAATGGCCAGACAGTTCGAAATTATTATCTCTGAAACAGCACGACTTGTCGGGTGTTGAGTTGGTGTGATTAGTATCTTCCAAAGGAGTGAAAGGACGATGAAATCAGCACCAAACAATAAAACAACAAGACGTGGGGAGGCCACATCTCATTAAAGATGCCGGATGTCGTAGACTGTCGAAGTTGGTACAACAGAATAGGACACAAATAACACTAGACTTTAACAGTGGTAAAAGTACGAGTGTGTCTGAGCACTCAGTTCATCGTACACTGTTATATATGGGCCTCTGCAGTCGACTTTCATACATGTACAAATATTAACCACACGGCATCGTCTATTACGACTGGAATGTGCACTGTGCATTGTCATTGGACCGCCGAGCATCGACCGCCGTTGCATGGTTCGATGAATCACGGTATTGCCTTCATCACATTGATATCCAGGTCAGAATCTACCGTCTTCCAAAGGATTAGCTGCTCGAGACATACACAGTATGACGACGATAGGCTAGCGGTGTCTCCAATATGGTTGGAGAACTTTTATATGGTCATCCATGGGCCCAATAGTGTATGTTGAGGGCACCGTGGCGTCTTCTAGCTACCGGCAGGTCACTGTTGATCATGTACACTCATTCGTATCTGCCATGTTCCCAGTTTTCAATGGCAGCCTTCAGCAGGACAACACTCCTTGTCACTAGACCAATGTATTGCAGTGGTTTGTGGAGTAAAGTGGTTAATGTTAATTGCTGCAATGGTTTCCAAACTTACCCGTTCTCAACTCAATTGAACACTGAAATTAATAGCAGATATGGTACTCCATGCCTTCGGCCACCTACCAAGGCCTCAATGCTTCTATGTCAAGTCGCATTATTGCTGTCCTACGAACGAAAAGTGTACATACTAGATATTGGGTAGGTGAGTATAATATTTTCGTTGGTCAGTATATATTAGTAACACTACACTAATAATGAAAGACAAGTGAGTTTCGTTTCAACTTGTAAAACTATAGTATAATTTTAAACTATAGTTCTTCAATATTGTAACCAGTAGTGACTGTTTTGTCACTTCCGGTTTTAGTGGGCGAATAAGGAGGGACATGGAATCCTCTTGGGATGCTGAATCTATATCAAAAATCAATTTCTCTGAATTTCCATTAAAAAAAAAACAACTTTTTGCTATTACTAACAGTGTTTGCTCTATAAAAATCCAATACTAAAAGCTGGAAAAGACAAATTTCTACAACTTCCTGTTTCAAATAAAGAAATTGAAGCTAAAATTGAACCTACTATTAGAACACGAAATTCATAGCATAAAAGAAAAGAAACAGTTTCTCGCTATCTGTTGCCGTTCACTATCTATTACAGTTATCATTATCTATTACCGTTATCGCTATCTATTACCGTCATTGTTATCTATTACCGTTATGGAGATCACTATTGAAACTGGAAATGATAGTAGATCTCTTCTATCTCCACTTTCAACACAGGCATTAGAACCTTGATTAAATCTATTGTTTTCACACCGAATCCAAGTCAGAAAACAGTTTCTCGACATCTCTTACCGTTTCTATCCCGAAGCCTATCTACAGATAGACGGAATGGCCATTCTTTAAGAATTCTCATATCTGTGCATAGTATAATTTGGAAATCTAATAATGTCAACACAATGCAAAAGAACCAAAGTGAGTTCCGTTCCCATTGTGAAACTACGATAGACTTACTTAGCCCTAACATGATTATTTGGCAAAGAGAAACCAATTGCCATCTCGTTCCCAGTATGAACGACGTCTCTGTCCGATAGTTAAAGGAAAAGACATCGTTTAAAACCCACAGAACAAATTTTATTTGCAGCATAGAGTTCCAGTTAGCCTACTGAGAATAATGAATTGCACTTAAGTTAAAATTAACATAATCCAATTCGCCTTCTATTTTTGTTCACGTTTCATGTTTTAATTTGGTTCCCGTATAATCTTCATGGGTAATATCATAAACCACTAAATAAACTGTCACAGCTTCAATCAACTTCACCACTTTTTCTCTTTCTTACACACAGTGCTTCTCAGTTCGGGTAGGCTGTCCTGCTATCAATTAGCGGCCATCCTAAGAAAGAGGCTCATAAAATGTTTCGTGTGCAGTATTGTACTCTATGAATCAAAAACATGAACATTAGGAAAAAGGATTAAAAACGAATGAATTCTTTTCAAATGTGGGCGTAGAAAAGAATAGAGAGAATTATCTGGGTCGAACGGAAAACGAATGAGAAGGTGCTAGAAATAGTAGGTGAGAAATAAACAATTTTAGACATAGAAAGAGGAAGGGAAACTGGTTGGTACCTTGGCTGAGAATGGGATGTATCATGAGAGTACTGTGTGGTATGGTGAAAGGAAGAAGAGAGAGGATGCGAAGGAAACCATAGTTGATGGACAGTATTAAAATAGAACATTCCTACTTGGACACGAAAGGATAGCAGAAGATTTTGGTGTATGGAAACTTCTCAGTTGCCACACGTGATCTGCAGATAAGGGCAGAACATCTATGAATGTGACGATATACTAAAGGATTCCCTTATTCGTAATACAGAATGAATATTTTACTGGTGGAAAAAATCGGTATTTTTCTCCTCTGTGCCAGCAATATTTCTTAAAGCACAACAGCATAAAAGTCTCTTTTCATGCTATAGATATTTCTTAGACTTCCACACTCTGCTGAGCATAAGTATGGAAGTCTTATAGAACAGCTGCGTCCGTCTGTCTATCTGTCAACAGAAATCAGAGTAAAAAACCGTGATAGAAAGCGACAATCAGTTTGCACCAATTGATTCAGCATCTCAAGGATATATTTCATCCCCCGGACGTGGAACAGGTGGACTGAAACTC
This sequence comes from Thermobia domestica, assembly GCF_964235325.1. Classification (NCBI taxonomy): domain Eukaryota; kingdom Metazoa; phylum Arthropoda; class Insecta; order Zygentoma; family Lepismatidae; genus Thermobia; species Thermobia domestica. The sequence continues at coordinate 77,404,506 of NC_137463.1, forward strand.
AAGTGGTAGAAACCCATTGCAACTTCCATTTTCAACATTGATTTCTGTAGTCAAAATGGTTAGAGATAGTTAATTAAAAATGATCATCCCAAAAATAAATTTCATCCCGAACTTCCGTGTTAAAACTGGAAATGGCGCAAGTATATCATTTCTGGTTTCATAACTGATCCCTATAGTGAGAAAATCGGTAATAGATAATTAGAAGTAGTTCCTTCTATATGTATTCAGTACTGCGTCTATAGTTTCCATCTTCAACTTTACTCTCCTATCGTAAGCAGAAGTGGTAGAAATTTACTAACGATAAGAGATATCGAGAAATTGCTTTTTGATATGACACTAGCGGCTCAAACATAAGTTTTATTTCGACTTTTATTCCTCTATTCAAACAGGAAGTGACGGAAACCAACTACTTCCGGTTTCAGCACTGATCGCCATAATGGAGAAATGGTAGTACTTAGCCGCTAGTAGTTTTAAAATACTTGGATTCAGTATGGCATGGATGGAGTCCATCTTCATTACATTCCTCGTGGCTATATGATCAGCGTACTCGACCAGGGTTCTATTTCCGGTGGGAGCTCATGTGATAAGAATCCCTTGTTAAATTGTACATCCATGTCTCATATACCCTCGTTTCGCAACGAGCCGAGGACTCTACCTCAACCTTCATTCCGTTTCAATATTGATCCTTATAAAGCGAAAACAGCAATAAGACGTGACAAGCCATTTTTTAATACCCATTTAATATGCCAAACACAGATTTAATTTCAGATCTTATTTTTCTACTGAAAACGAAAGTAAATAAAAACTAGTAACACTTTGTATGAGATAGTGAGAAATTGCTTTCAGTCTTGATCCAGAGTCCGAAAAATAGGTTTTATCTCTGGCGTTATTCGTCTACTGCAACCAGAAGTTATAAATCTATTCTTTCTGGTTTCAATATTGAATTCACATAGTTTGAAAGTCTTACCATAGTTTTACAATCTGAAACGTATCTCTGGCGTTATTCGTCTACTGCAACCAGAAGTTATAAATCTATTCTTTCTGGTTTCAATATTGAATTCACATAGTTTGAAAGTCTTACCATAGTTTTACAATCTGAAACGTTTCTCTGGCGTTATTCGTCTACTGCAACCAGAAGTTATAAATCTATTCTTTCTGGTTTCAATATTGAATTCACATAGTTTGAAAGTCTTGCCATAGTTTTACAATCTGAAACGTATCTCTGGCGTTATTCGTCTACTGTAACCAGAAGTTATAAATCTATTCTTTCCGGTTTCAGTATTGAATTCACATAGTTTGAAAGTCTTGCCATAGTTTTACAATCTGAAACGTATCTCTGGCGTTATTCGTCTACTGTAACCAGAAGTTATAAATCTATTCTTTCCGGTTTCAGTATTGAATTCACATAGTTTGAAAGTCTTACCATAGTTTTACAATCTGAAACGTATCTCTGGTGTTATTCGTCTACTGTAACCAGAAGTTATAAATCTATTCTTTCCGGTTTCAGTATTGAATTCACATAGTTTGAAAGTCTTACCATAGTTTTACAATCTGAAACGTATCTCTGGCGTTATTCGTCTACTGTAACCAGAAGTTATAAATCTATTCTTTCCGGTTTCAGTATTGAATTTACATAGTTTGAAAGTCTTGCCATAGTTTTACAATCTGAAACGTATCTCTGGCGTTATTCGTCTACTGTAACCAGAAGTTATAAATCTATTCTTTCCGGTTTCAGTATTGAATTCACATAGTTTGAAAGTCTTACCATAGTTTTACAATCTGAAACGTATCTCTGGCGTTATTCGTCTACTGTAACCAGAAGTTATAAATCTATTCTTTCCGGTTTCAGTATTGAATTTACATAGTTTGAAAGTCTTGCCATAGTTTTACAATCTGAAACGTATCTCTGGTGTTATTCGTCTACTGTAACCAGAAGTTATAAATCTATTCTTTCCGGTTTCAGTATTGAATTCACATAGTTTGAAAGTCTTGCCATAGTTTTACAATCTGAAACGTATCTCTGGCGTTATTCGTCTACTGTAACCAGAAGTTATAAATCTATTCTTTCCGGTTTCAGTATTGAATTCACATAGTTTGAAAGTCTTACCATAGTTTTACAATCTGAAACGTATCTCTGGTGTTATTCGTCTACTGTAACCAGAAGTTATAAATCTATTCTTTCCGGTTTCAGTATTGAATTTACATAGTTTGAAAGTCTTGCCATAGTTTTACAATCTGAAACGTATCTCTGGCGTTATTCGTCTACTGTAACCAGAAGTTATAAATCTATTCTTTCCGGTTTCAGTATTGAATTCACATAGTTTGAAAGTCTTGCCATAGTTTTACAATCTGAAACGTATCTCTGGCGTTATTCGTCTACTGTAACCAGAAGTTATAAATCTATTCTTTCCGGTTTCAGTATTGAATTCACATAGTTTGAAAGTCTTACCATAGTTTTACAATCTGAAACGTATCTCTGGTGTTATTCGTCTACTGTAACCAGAAGTTATAAATCTATTCTTTCCGGTTTCAGTATTGAATTCACATTGTTTGAAAGTCTTACCATAGTTTTACAATCTGAAACTTATCTCTGGTGTTATTCGTCTACTGCAACCAGAAGTTATAAATCTATTCTTTCTGTTTTCAGTATTGAATTCACATAGTTTGAAAGTCTTACCATAGTTTTACAATCTGAAACTTATCTCTGGTGTTATTCGTCTACTGTAACCAGAAGTTATAAATCTATTCTTTCTGTTTTCAGTATTGAATTCACATAGTTTGAAAGTCTTACCATAGTTTTACAATCTGAAACTTATCTTTGGTGTTATTCGTCTACCGTAACCAGAAGTTATAAATCTATTCTTTCTGGTTTCAATATTGAATTTACATAATTGCAAAGTCTTACCATAGTTTTACAATCTGAAACAAAACACACTTGTTTACTATTATCATTAATTACAACATTTATTTTAAAAATATTATTTTTGAGACATATGTATTCAAAAGATGCCAATATAATTAAGTCATTATTTCTCGTTATTTAATTCAAAATTTTGAAAATTTTTGAGTAAATTCTTTTAGAAATTTTAACATTTTAAAAAGGAAGTTTAAAGAAAAATTGTTAAAATTACGTCATTATTTAATGCATATAGCTGAAAGTGTATGCAAGTGCTGTAATGTTGGGTAGAAAATGTTCTTTTTAAGAATTTCAATAAATTCTAAGAATTTCGATTGTGTTTTACTATAATTAATTTGTTTCCTTATGATGAGACAGTTCCTAGAGATGGTGGTACTGTGTGAGTTCTTCCCAAGACACTTTGATTAATTTATATTTGAAACTTTCCTGTCTAGAATTCATTTATTTATTACTTATTAATATACGTTCTCGTATAGCTGACACCATATTTTATAGCTGGCTCCATGAATTTGAATTCGTGGAGATAAATTTAAAATCATACCATGTGTGTCTAAAGTGGTCGTGGTGATGTTACGGTTAGTTTGAGTGCACCAGCACACGTGTCACCGTAGGAGACCGTCATTTCAGATTTTGCTTTGGGGAAGAGAAGAAAGACCCCCAAATAGACGTATAAGTCGATTTTCACATTTTTCATTGGTATATTATTATCCAGTTAATTAAAATGTACTGTACATGAATCTCAAGCTCCCTTGGGAAGGCTTATCGTAGCGTATATAGAAGCCATGTTATTAGTTGTTTGAAAGACTGTAGTTCTATTCTTGAATAACGTGTATGGAATATATGGAATAAATAGAGGCATTTGGTAAGTCCGTGGCTTTCTACAACAGGACACTCCAATCGCAAGTTTAATTTTGTAGTGGAAATTAAGCCATTTTTCACAAGATAAACTCTAAGAATTTCGATTGTGTTTTACTTGTTACACTATGGTTAACAGCATTCTAAACCGCATAGGTGAGTGTTTCGTGCTATTTGAAATGAATGAATAATTTAAAAAAAAAACAACTGAATTTCGTGTGCTAATTAACAAAAACTATTTTTGAAAAAATGAATGAAGCTGGTCCTCCTTACAGAGCGGTGTGAGTGGAGGCTACAGAATTTCGTTCTAATCGAACGAACACGAAGCGTTCGGAGCGTCCAAAGGAGGTTGTCTAATAAAGATACGAGTGATAGCTAAGACGTAAATATCTTCTTACAAAGATGTAGTTTCAATATTTTGCATTAATATTTTCGCATGAGGAATCTGTCGGTAGGGAAGGTGTAACGATTTTTTACTGTTGACCAAAAACGGAATCACATAAACAATGTTTAGACATGTGAAAGTGCGATTCAAATAATTTTTTTTAAGGACATTCAGATTGTTACTGCAATCAGAAAGCAATTAATAGTTAAAGCAATAGGAGAAAATACCTTAAATACGAAAGAAAGGATAAAGTGTTCCGTCGTTTAGAAGTTATTGCAATGACTTGTATGGAATTTCATTACATATTTTTCATGCATTACCTGAAAAAGAGTAAATTTATTACAGGTAAGTACTATGCCTCCTTATTATTATTTTTTTCAACTAATACTTTATGGGAAGGAGCCCCATTTATTGAAAAAATATCCTTCAACAAGATCCTAACCTCAGCAATGGCATGGCCAAAATTGTTGAACAACACTATCAACGGCCACATCATTTGTCATATTATCCAGATTTGGCTCCTCCGACTTTTTCCTCTTCAGAGACCGGAAAATCTGACTCGGTGAAGGAATATTTGCTTCTGATGGGAAGTTAGACAGAAAGACCTCTTTGTGCTGGAAAGCATAACAGTTTTGGAGAAAGTGGATCGAGCTAAAAAAGAGAGTATATGTTAAAAACAAATTGATTTCCAATATGAAATACAATTCTCTTCTATTTCAAACACACGTGCTTATCAAACGTCTTGCAGATTAGATCTTGTAAGAAACCAACGAACGCTTATTGAATGTAATTAAATGACTTTCAGCGTAAATCATATAGTAGAACTGCGAGAAGCAGTGTGATCACTCCATGGAATTAGAATTTGTGTAGTTCGTGACTTCTAAATGGTTCGTCGATAATATACACTATTGGAGGCAAAGTTTTCGCGCAACAAATTTACTTTCCCAGTGTCCTTGCGACACAATGGAGAGCGCTTGAACGCAAGGACCGTTTGGTTCGCTGTAAGTGATATGACTTAGGACCTTCAGTGTAATCAGAGCCACTGTACCCTTTATTCCACTTGACTGCAGCCTCACATGTGAGCGCACAATTATGAAATAATCGATTGTTCGAAGCAGGTTTAGATTCCCGTTCTTTGCTCCTACCAGACAATTACCTTTCACACTTACTCGTTGCCGGGAACATATTTCAGTGGTGTTCAGCGATGGAAATCATTTCCGCCTCGAACACAGAGACGGTCATGTGAGTATCTGTAGATGTGCAAATACACACACGCTACACATGACGAACACGTGATATTTTAGTTAGCAATGCCCACGAGATGAGTCAAATCGAGATGAAACGAGGAATCTGACGAGCCTCGTGGGCAATACTAGTTCACCCAAGTCTTAGTGCTCGAACATTGTTTTAGTGTTACATAATGCATAGGTAAAACTATAAGTTGATGAAGGGATTATACGAACATAATGAAGACCATTTATTAACGTTTAAAGATACGCAAGACATTACAGAATGAACTTTAATAATAAATATAGTTTAAATACTGTTATATCCCACCCTTCGTGAACCTCTTGTGACACGCAAGGATTTTTTGACAACTTCTGCACGAAAGAAGAAAATCAGGGTAAACATTTTGTATATAAATTCACAAAACGAGACGAGACAAATTTCAGGACTTGGTGAGAAAATATTTTCGTGTATCAAGACGAGACTCGAAAATGTTTCCGTGAATCGAGACGAGACGAGAAAAAAATGTTCGAGAGTCAAGACGAGACTACAAAAATTTACGAAACGAGGAAACCTTATTTTTCGTCTAGTCTCGTGAGCAACACTAGCGGTACATCACTATTTCTCCTCCAGCAAATATTTTCCTAGTACAGTCAACAGTTTATGTTTATGAAGTAATCGGAGATCATTAATGTGGGTTCAGAAACTCAAGAAAAGATTGTATTAGATATTCTATATATATTAGACTAATATTGAAGAATAAGTTGGGATTTATCAATAATTCATAAACACTTTACGTATACTCGATTAAAATACAAATGCATTTTGTTGAAGGAAGAATTCGGAATTCTCAATGAGATTATAAAGTTAGTGAAGGCGTGACTTGGCTAAACCAGCAGTAAGGTAAGAAAGAGAAGAACTGATTGACAACGTAATAACTTGAAAGAAAGAGGAGACCGTATCACCTTTGGCATTTAATTTTGCTTAGAGTTGAGTTGATTTTAGTTCAGCATTCCGTTTAACAGCGAGGCTATATGAGACGTGGACCTACTTATTAACGTGGAATCCGAACCACATGAGCTCCCGCCAGGAATCGAACCCGGGTCTCCCACGCCAAAGGCGCGTACGCTAACCGCTTAGCCACGAGGGAGCTCTAATTTTGCTTAGAGTGCGTAATCAGGAAATCAAAGATTGCATCTTGAGACTAACGTTGAATAGACTTTACTGGTTGCCTCTGTATCGAACAACGTATAATTGATAGGGAATTATGTAAAGATGCGATGTTGCTTAGCTTGTTCATGTTTCTACTACAGTTTTGCAGAGAATTTCCATTTTTCTCATATTAGATGTAGGTGAAAGAGAATTTTTCTGCACGATCGATGTGAGCAGAGCCGTATGCGAAACAAAAATAAGCTAAACATAAACTTTTTTCGCCTACACCTTAAGATTACATAAAGTTTAATAGTATGCATTTTAGGCATATCTTTAGGCGAAATAGCGATAGCCCGAACATGGATTCCTGCATCATTGACGTCTGCGACCTGCAAAGGTTGAGCAAATAAACGAAGGAACATTCCTTCCTGCTACATCTACTTGAACACTTGCTTAATTACGTACTGGAATATTCGTATGCACCGAGAAATTCTCGACCATACATGCGTTTCGGGGAATACAGAACCGATCAAGCATGTGTCTCGGGAAATTCCCGGTCACGCGTGTGTTTCGGGGAATCCTCAATTATACGTGTGCCTGAGGGCATACCCAGGCAGTAGTTAAGAGAACCTAAGAATTAAAGATGGCCACATTTTCCAAAAAAAAAAAAAAAAAAGGAAACGGAAAATATTTTTTCCGGAAACTGGAAAATTGAAAACGAAAGACGAAAAATTTTCCGGAAAAGCGGAAAACGGAAAATGTGACTTCTGGAAACCGGAAAACTATTTTTTTAGGAGATTTCCAACCCTAATTTCGATACGGTTTCTACTAATGGAATAAGCTATTTCCAAGAAAGATTAATACATATAAAAACATTAAAAAACATAATAATAAATTAAATATTTTTTAAAAGATCAAATAATATCTGTAACGCCTAAATTGTACTGCAACCAGAAATCCAGCAGAATAAAGTGGGTTGCATAAATCAGGAGGTAGGAACATTTCAGTCAACTTTCTCCGATACTGTTCAACAAGTTTAAACTTCATTTTTTTCTTTTTTTTTTTTTAATGAAAGAAAGTGTTCTTCATAATATTTGAACTGCTGAAAATGAGTCTGACTTTAGTTTTTGTCCTACGTCCTTAAATTTAGAGATAATGGAAGTTATAATAGATGTTCACTTTGGAGCCCTTTGTGAGGTTCTCCTAATTATCTCAATATAACAAATTGTATCTCGTTGGAAAGCTTATATAACACAAATTTAAGTGAGTAATATTTAGGATTCAATTTGTAGAAAAGAAAGAAGAAAGCATGGCTTGTGAAAAACTGGTTTCATGGAGAAGCTCAGAAAAGTTTGCAACACTTACAGTGACGCTACGCAAACATAAGCTCAGTAACTCACATTTTACGCATTTAAGTATAATATATTAAAATATTACTGAGATAGTTCGAATACAAGATGAGAAAAGCGTAGAGAAGAAGATCAAGAAATTTAAAAGATGGGAAAATTGTAATTTTTGGAGAAATTAAGATAAGTTTACAAAATCTACAGTTATGCTACGGAAACCTAAGCGCAGTAACTCTCCCCACCATTCATTGAGGTAAAACATAAAAATTTACATATATTGCTGGAATACAAAGTGAGGAAAAGTTGGTTAACTAGAGTTGTAGGGCGATTGTTAATAAAGGGTCATACGTAAAGTACAAATATACTCGTTGCGATATGTGAGGAAGAATACTGCATATGAAACAATATACATACCTAGTTCAGTGTTTTGCATCATTTAAGCTTCCTCTTGTGGGTGTTCTCGGTGTTCCTAAGGAATCACCAGAAATAGTCCGAAAGCATATTTGGTTTCTATCCACTTTTGTAACGTCTCTCCACTGTAACTATTGTTTGTTGAAACGGTTCGCCATGCTTATCACTTACGTCACTGAGATTTGGTGGAAAGAACTCCAGATGACTGTGTAGAAAATGAATTCTCAGCGACGTGTTGCATCCATGCTTCTCGTAACTATTCATCAAATTGTCAAATAATGTTTTCTAATTCTTACCCTTCGTTGTCTAAGAAACCGGAGTGCAAGCTCTTGAATGATAGCCAACACTGACATCCATCCAGGAAATTCAATACATTAAGTCTGGATCCAAGAATCTTAATCTGTAAATTAATTAGATTCAAGTCTCACACAAGGTCATCTAAATCACTTTGTGTTACAAAATGTGGTGTGTTCTCCACAAATTAAAAATCTGGTGTTGTACCCTCAGATTCCAAAGAAGCTGTATTTCTATCGCCCTTTTCCAAAGACCATGTTGCTGGAGTTACAGAAACCGAAAAATGATCACTGTTTTTCACAGGTCTCGTTGCAGATTAAATATTGTCAGGATATTTACTTTTTTTATCTTTCCCTTTCATGCCTTGAAGGTTTACAGCACAGAAGTAGCAGTCATTTAATAGTCTGCTGGCTGCTGCCATATCATTGGAACACCAAGTAGGAACACAGAGGGATATTCATGTATGTAAGCTTAGAATTGGAGAAACGCATGATGCGACAGCATTTATATTCTGAGGAAAATTGTGTTTTTCTGAAGCATAATAAGAATCATACGTGCTCAATAAAACCTGTGGGCATCACACCCGCAGTTATCGAACTAAGGTGGAGAACTCTTTTTTTTTGAAGCATTAGATGATTACGCAGAAATTGAAAGAACTTAACATATCGAGAATGAAGAATTAAAGAATTCACAGCTTTCGGAGAAGGGTTTCGAACCAAGAACCTTTCAGTTATGAAGCCACGACGTTAACTACTCATCCATGGAGAAGGTTCCTTGGCAAAACATGTTTTTCTTGCATATCTCGAGAATGCCTATATTTTCGAGACATGAAAATTGGAAATATAATCTTATTGTGTCTATGTTTCCTGTTTAAAGTGTCTAAATACTTGCAGCTTAGTAACAGTGAAGTTATAGGGAGTCACGACGAACCGTTGGTAGAACTTTTACATCTGGTTTCGAGAGTCGGACGTTTGATCTCAGGTTATATGAGTTCGTGACGGATGACATTGAGACACAGAAGAAGTATATTTTCACATTTGCAAGGTTAGAATTGAAAGCATCCATGTTCTGAGTAAAACTGTGATTTAGTGAAGCATAAAATTCAAAGTTGATTTTTTTTTTTTTTTTTTTTTTTTTTTTTTAGCCGAACCTTCGAACGTCACACCAGCAGTTGTCAAATTAAGGTGGAAAATTCGTTCTGAAGCATGAGATGATTGTGCAGGGAGAGAAAGATCTTAACATTTGGAGAATAAAGAATTTAAAAATTCACAGCTTTCGGAGATGAAGCTATCGGCTATGAAGCCATGATCTTCACTACTCATCCACGGAGAATGCTACTTGACGAATCATGTTCTTGTCGTATATCTCAAGAATGCAAACGCTTTAGAGGGATGAAAATTGGAAATCTACTTATTTATATTAGAAATGGTTATGTATTTTAAATACTCAAACAGGCGTTGCCCAGTGAGGAAAAAAACAAAGTGAAAGATCCATAGTAGACGAGAAATTTTAGCGTACGAAGTACTGCGAGGGCTCACAAGTAAACGTTCTCACGCAGAAATAGTTGATCTAAACATGGTTCGTAAAGCACTAACCTAGGTTAATAAAATAATAAGAAATTGAATGAAAGTGTATAGGAGCTATAAATATCTAAAGTAATCTATGGAAAATCTTATTTGAACGTTAGTCTTGATCCTCTACAAACTCCCCTTGCTGGTCTACTGGGTAAGATGTGCCTTTGGTGCAGGTGGTCCCGCGTTTGATTCCCAGTGGAAGAGTACAAAATTGAAATTCCACAATCATTCACTTCGATTACACATCCCTCTCCTTCAGAATATAAGGAATAATCATGGAAAGTAAAACTAAAAACTTTTATTACTCGAATTTCTACGATGTTCGACTAAGAAAGTTTAATCTTATGCTTCACAAAATCACAATTTTTCTCAGAATGTGAATGTCCGATAATTTGTTTCTCTAATCCTTTGACATTTTTTTTTTACAACCGACACGAAATTTCTGGATGCAATGATTTCCTATTCTGTGGTTCACTGTACCGTCCCCTTTTACATGACAAATATTTTGGTTTGCTTCCGCAGCGTTATTTCTAAGTTCGAACTCATAAAAGAACAGTTCATGTATCAGACGTTGTTAAGCGCTATCGACACTCATTAAAAATTGGCTGAAGATATTGATGGAGTAACGGCCACTGTTGTAAATAGTATGTTCGCTATACTAAATCTTGAGGCAGTGTGACATACTTGCGATCCATCACGGCGTTTACACACGCCTGCTGCTTGTGTTATGGAAATATTACAAGACTCGCCCTTGTATCATTCGTTATTGTATGTGTTAAACATTTTTAACACAGCTCTTTGAGACTCGATAAATCATTTATAATCACCCTGTACAGTAAAACAGTATTTTCGGGAAATAGGGTAAATCAATCTGACTGGATTGGTGTAACGCAGGATAGAATCAAATTGTGTTGTATTGTTTCTGCTGTGATGAGCCTCGGGCATACTCATAGAGTTACTTAAATCCCAAGACATTTATGACTATATGACGGAAAAATATAAATATTTTCTATTTATAGATTAGCAAATGTTATTTCTCTCGAGAGAATGGATGACACCACACCATGGCGTAAATTTAGTCCGTGTTCTAAAACTAGGAGATAAAAGAAAAGAAAGAGAGAAAAACTCTAAAGAAATAATAAACTAAATCCATTCAGGGTAAATCCTAATAATAGTGTTTCGACTAAGAACTTGAAAAATAATCTTCTTGCAGCACAATAAATACAAATATCATGGCATAGTTATTAAAATGAAACGAAATCTTTGAGTTTTACGTCCCACGAATACGCCGGCTAGGCTAAAGGAGACGATGATGATGAGAAATGAATGAAATGGTAGAATGAAGAAAGTGGAAGGAAACGAGACAACTCTGAGAAAACTCATGCACACGGTATTTGTCCAACACAAAGCTCACTTGGCGCTGAGATCGAACCAAGGACCCTATGCACCAGAGGTGAACGCTCTACCCCTGAGCAACCGCGGTCCGCTTTAGTTCTGAAAGAAAAATACGAATATCGAGAGGATTCAGAATTTTTCATTATAGGAAGAAAACTAACCAAGTTCTAAAAATGACCAAAGAACATTAGAACGACATTTGGTTGGTCTTATATCAATAACATGAATTACAAGAAATAAAAGAAAAACTAAAATAATAAAGTGTATTTTATTCATGAAAAATGCAAGCAAAATTTAGGTCAAGGCAACTCGAGAAAAATACCAGTATCTTCCATTTTAACAATGAGAGTCTTCTCTTCGATTTTCTAGAAGTATGAGACTTTTGTGGGATTATCTCTGCTTTTATGTATCATAAAACTGTAAATATGTAAGTTTATTCTTCGCCGTTTACATTAAGCTCTGCTGAAGAAGTTGGCAACGATGTCCTACTACTACTACCCCCTCACACAGCACAGGAGCGAACGAACAGGGAACGCCGGGTGCAAATTGCTCGAAGGGAGAAAAGCAGTGGACGCGATAAGCCAGCCTCACGGAGGCTGTGGATGACAGGTCGGCGGGGTGCTCTGCCCAGTGGCGCCGCTGCCGTGCAAATTGCTCGTCATTCGCACGACTCCTGCTGTGCGCTCGCGCGCAAGGATTCGTTACCTGGCAACGCGAAAGGAACGACAGGGCCAAGTGAGAAAATAAGGGCAGGGCGGCAATGCGTTCACTGTTGTAAAACGAAGCGACACGAAACAATAGAAGCGTGTTGTGTTGTGAAGGACTTTAACCGAACGGCTGCCTCACTCACAGAAGCAAAAGGTGTTTGGTTGGAGATGCTCTATTGTTTGTCCTCAATGAAGTTTAGCCTTTCTTTCTGTTTCGGAGGTGGAGTTTCGTAATTAATTAACGACTATACCTTTTATTCTTTTTTTTTTTTAAAAAAAAACATCTTTTGTTTGAAGAATTTTCTCTTCATCTCTTTTTTGAGTCTTTCTAGGGGAAAAAGTCGCAAAATTTGATCTTTCTCCTAAATTATGAACCTCTTACATTTTCACTTTGTAACATCAAGAGATAGTTAAATTTAATGTTTTCACAATCCATGAGAGACATTCTTGCTTCGCACTGGTGAAGATTCACGTTCGAATCTCATAAAAGGCATTCAGTCTAGGAAATGGTTATCAACGAAGGGGACGCGCAAACTGCTTACAAAAAGAAAACTTTTAAATTATGAATAAAACTCCATTTATAAATTACCATTTACAATTTTGCTTAAGCAAACTTCACAGACAGGGGCGTCATTTAGGGGGTAGGGAGGGGCAATTGGCCCCCTGAGTTTGAGATTTATATAGATGTTATCAATAGAATAGTAGTAAATCAGTGAAAAACGCGAAATTTTATTTATATCAAGGGGGTCTTGCCTCCCCTCAAGCAAAATCTGAAATGACGCTCCTGTTCACAGACACTACATATTTGAAAATTTTATCTTTGTCATGAAAAGGAGGTGTCATGAAGTATGCAGGATTTAGGAAGTGGGTTTCTCGTCAGCAAAGATAGAAACTATTGGTCTAGTTTCTTCTCAAGATACTCTATCAGTATCACGAGATGATTGTCGCAACGGTATCTTTATATGAATAGAACGCACGGTGGTTCACTTCCGGTTTTAAAGATAGCTGGTTCGATCCTGTACATATAATTTTGTGATAGACAATAAAATGTCTTCGTAGGTTTTCTGAAGTTTCTCTCATTTACTTAAATTTCCTCATTCTTCTAATTTTTCCATCATAATTCATATCCATTTACCTTTTTGCCTATGATGCAAAACCATTATGTGTTATACAATTAAAAGAGAAGAAAAGAAAAGAAAGAAAAAGCTGAAACGGAATCTTAGTTTTACGTCCCACAGTTATACTGGCTAGGCTAAAGGAAACGATGATAACGAAAAATGAAGGAAATGGTGGAATGAATGAAGTGGGAGGAAACGTGAGGGCCCCGAGAAAACCGATGCACACGACGTTTGTCCACCACAAAGCTCACTTGGCGCGAGCCGTGATTGAACCAAGGACCCCATGCACCAGAGTGAACGCTCTACTACTGAGCCACCGCGGCCCCAGAAAAAAAAAGAAAATAAATGTATAGGTTCTTAAATACTTCCTTACTAAAATTTCTACTTGTCTTCACTATGTTTTCAGTGAGAAATGCTTTGCAACTGTATTTATATCCAAAAACAGGTTTGGCAAAAACCATGGTTTTTATTGAGAGAAAGGAGTTTTTTTTATTTAAATCAGTTTTTTTGTTTAAATCTGTTTTTTTGGTTTAAACTATGTTTTTTTATTTAAATAATTTGCTCAATGTATTTATATCACATGGACAGAAATAAGTTTGTTTCACATTGGTGTTATTATGCAACAACTGGGTTATGCTGGAAGAGATCACATAAGCTAAAAGTGGAGTTCAAACCGTTTCTCGACTTACGTTCGAAACAAATTGTCCTCCATTTGAACTCGAAACCGGGACTAATTGGCCACAAATGTGATACGTCTGCCGACTCACTCACGAAGTACTCCTGATACGCTGTACTGATCTTTACATATTTTTAATATAATTGTCAAGTCATTTCAGAAGGACAAAGAACAGTTGCACAAGTGAAACCATTATACTGAATTACATATGGACAATTTCAAAATACTGCAGAGTACAGAAGAACTAATTTAGCCCAAGTTAGTTCCCTACGACTTTTATTAGTCCAAGTTAAAGAAATACAACGACTTAATTTGCATATCACTAAGAAAAGTGAATAAAGACAAGAATTATTTGAGTCCGTTTTGGTTCTGACCCATTTATACATGAATAGATACCAAAGATACTTCTGATTTCAGTAAATGCCTCTCGTGAGGTTTGTATGACCCCCCCAAAAAGTATGGTATTTCGATGTATTTTATCAATAGTAAACATTATTAAAACGAAACAATATTTAGAGTTTTTCTTTGATTGCAATTATATAACAATAATAAAAAAAACTATTAAAAAATCACAAAAGAAACATTCATAAACTTATAAGAAAAAAGTTGCTTTTGTAGTACAATCTCTTTGAGTAATGAATGGGGAATTTAGGTCTGAATATGCGGGTGTGACATGCGATAACCCAAAAATGTGTGTTCATCAAGATTTTACGAACACTTATACTTTTACGAACATTTTTCGTTTTTTAGTTTAAACCATTTTTTTTTTTTGTTGTTGTTGAAAAAACCAGCTGGTTTAAACCAGCCAACCCTGTCCAAAAATAAACAAAAAATTAATAGTTAGAAAAAAAGTCACGTTAATAGCCTGAAAAATCTCTTGAATAATTATTTGTCATTGTTGGGTTAAATTATTCCGAGCGATGTGACCAGCAAATTGTTCTGCGAGGGCCATCGCATTTCTCAGGGAGCGGGCTTTTTACATACTATAAAAGCATAAAATATATTTTCTATCAGAATACGGACACATTAGTAGACATGCATACATATTATTATTATTATTATTATTATTATTATTATTATTATTATTATTATTATTATTATTATTATTATTATTATTATTATTATTATTATTATTAAAGCGGACGTTAGCAAACCTTTTACTGTTCGTTTCGTTATTTGTGTGTATGATCGTGTTTCCCCCGATAACTCATGTAAAACTTATCCGATTTTCATTAAACTTGGTATATACCTACCTTCTTCTTGCAGAAGTAACCTTGTTGTTTCGGGTTCCAATCTATCAGATATAAGGGGTGAAAGGGGTTAAAATCTATCCTTTAATATAAACTATGTAAAACTTTTCCGATTATGACAAAACTTAATGTATATTTTCTTTGTGGCATTTTGAATGTCTACACAGCTTAGGATTAAAAACCGCCAATAGTGAAAATGTGAACCATTCCCATCTTCCTCAATTTTAAAAATATGTCTCACGATAATTTCCGATAAAAAATATTCAATTTTGGCGTAATATACTTACATTTTCTTTGAGGCGCCTCAATCATCACCTCTGCTGGAAGGTTAAAAAATGAATGGAAAACTTCAGATATTAAGAAGCTATAAGTATTTTAATAATTTAAACTTGAAATTTACTTGTAAGACGAACGCCAATACAATAGAACGAAAAGTTTTGAAAAATATTTTAAATTATGCTAGAAAGAATAGCTAGGTCATCCCGAATACATAGAGAAAGATCTCTAGATGGCCTGTGTCAACCAATAAAAGCCACAATGAATGCTACGATCTATAAGATGTAAATAAATCAGAAACCAATTGCAGCCCCAGAATAAGACTGTCGAAATCCCTAAGACAATTCATTTTGTAGTTAAGTAAAAAAAAAAAATCGTTGTATTGAAAGACTTTTGATTACCTTTTCTGTTTTTGGGAATTGTATGTAGAGAAAACCTTTCTAAATACATACAAATTACAATTATTACGCATTACAAATTAATATCGATTTAAAGTCTATTTCGAGTTATGACAGTCTTGTTCTGAGGATACAAAATGTGCCAGTTATTATATTTAGGTATAACTCTGATGAATCTGTCCGAAAATTTAATTGGATTCGTTGCGAATCATGTAAACAGTGTCACCACGATATATGTGTAGGACCATCGGAAGAAAACAAACTCTGGTAAAGACAGAAAATAGAATCAAGCTAAACAAAAGACTAATGAATTTTCTGAAGCAAGAAAAACTACATATCTTTTTATCAAAGTCAAACAACAATGCTTTGCTGCTGTACAGGGAATGTCATGGATTAAAATAAGTTAAAATCACCGTCACTCATTGATTTTATTAAAGAACTCGGACAAGATATTCGTTTTAGGTATCTTAACGGATTGACTTCATTAACGAACTCGCCCAAGATAATCGTGTTAGCTGTCTTAGCGGATTGATTTTATTAACGAACTCATCCAAAATAATTGTTTTAGTTGTCTTAACGGATTGACTTCATTAACGAACTCGCCCATGATAATCGTGTTAGCTGTCTTAGCGGATTGATTTTATTAACGAACTCATCCAAAATAATTGTTTTAGTTGTCTTAACGGATTGACTTCATTAACGAACTCGCCCATGATAATCGTGTTAGCTGTCTTAGCGGATTGATTTTATTAACGAACTCATCCAAAATAATTGTTTTAGTTGTCTTAACGGATTGACTTCATTAACGAACTCGCCCATGATAATCGTGTTAGCTGTCTTAGCGGATTGATTTTATTAACGAACTCATCCAAAATAATTGTTTTAGTTGTCTTAACGGATTGACTTCATTAACGAACTCGCCCATGATAATCGTGTTAGCTGTCTTAGCGGATTGATTTTATTAACGAACTCATCCAAAATAATTGTTTTAGTTGTCTTAACGGATTGACTTCATTAACGAACTCGCCCATGATAATCGTGTTAGCTGTCTTAGCGGATTGATTTATTAACGAACTCGGCCAAAATAATTGTTTTAGTTGTCTTGACGGATTGACTTCATTAACGACCTAGGTCGAGGTAATCACTTAAACTATCTATCGCAAAAATTCAAAACTTTGCTTTCATTAAAAATTATTGTGTGGGGTAACGGACAGGTGTAGTAATAGTATAATCTAGTAAGACCCACTGTGTGATCATTTCACTTATTCTCATTATCACCGCCTCCTTTATCTACAGGCCACAATCATGATACGTAAAATTGAAAGAGTTCATTACAGTCTCAGATTTAAATAAATATGTACTTCAAATGTTTTAATACAATGTTCAATAAAATAAAAATAAGTATTTTAATTGAAATAAGTATGGCGTTATTTAAATTTGTCAATACAGTTAGTCTAGCTTGCGAAATTATTTTATGTAAATTACAGATTATATTAATCGGAATTAGAACTTTTTCTTACGTAATAGTAAGCAAAAAACCAAGATAAGCACATTTCTAAAGTTATAAACCAAAAGAATTTAAACTCCTCCACTAAACAGGTGTGTGGCAAACTCCTGTGAAGTTAAGATTTAAAAAGAAACTTTTAAATTCTTTTGGTTCATAACTTTAGTCATGTGCTGATTTTGGTTTTCTGGTCTATTACATATTAGAAATATTGCATATTTCACATGTTACTTTCGTTTTAACATCTTCACACTGCACAAACAAAATAAACATTTCAGTTAGTAGTTACTATAACTCCCGACACCAGTGAGACACTTACAGCATCTATTATTCTGTATATTTTTCAAACAATTCTCTACATCAAAGCAAAGGGCTTATCCCTACTCTGTGAAATTTTACGCAGTGTTCAAAGATATCTCTGTAATTTTCGGCTCCAACCGCATTAATTATGTCATAACTCCGAAACCCCCTATCGAATTTTTAGGAATTTTTCAGGAAGAAATAAGGATTGACTAATGAACAATCACAGAAAGTCTCAGCTTTATATAAATTACTTGAAGGCTTGGTCAAAATTTGGGCTAATTTGGCTAATTTGAGTAATATGAGGTTGCAATTTTCCAACTTTGTCCACGTTTCTTTTTTTTAGAGTGTGAAAATATTCATAAAATAAATAAATATTTCAATTAAAAATACTAGCTAATTAGTAGCTAATATAAAATAAATAAATATTCAAATTAGCTAATTTGGCTAATTTGAGTAATGTGAAGTTGCATTTTTCCAACTTTGTCCACGTTTCTTTATTTTTTTTCAAAAACGTTCATAGAGTGTGAAAATATTCATAAAATAAATAAATATTTCAATTAAAAATATCAATATATTTAGGGGTGCGCACGAGACGAGTCGAGACAGAATTTTTCTCACAAAATTCGAGTCGAGACAAAGCTCTTTCAATACAGAAATATACATTTTTCGAGTCGAGACATCGCTTTTACAGCACATTTTCGAGACGAGACAGCCTCAAATCTTGTCTCGTGCGCATCCCTAAATATATTACTTCATATGAAAAGTTGAATTGACTATTAAAGAAACCTGAAGTAGACCATGTGTCAGTTATGAGACTTGAGAGAAACTCCAAATTCAGTGAAATCTCTGAGTAACGGACACTGGTGAAACATAATTATTTGTCCATAAATAAGAGGTGAGGTATCCGTTACAGGGAGAGAAAAAATGAAATGAAATATTTCAGCTTAACGTCCCTATGATTGTACCATTAGGCTCAGGGAGACAGATGATTAAGATGCCTTATCACGACGAAATTAAAATGTCGCTAATTTTACGGTAATTATGTGATACCTTTAAATACATAAAAGGTAATCGAAAAGTGAAACAAGAGCTCGCTAGACATATATTATTTTACATGAGATACCGTTATCACAACTCACTTATCTGCTTTCGATTTCCAGCCATTTAGGAAAATCAGCATTTATTTTCGCGTTTCTAAATGCTGCAAACAAAAAAAGCTACTAGGTGATTCGTGATAACGGTATCTCCTAGAAAATTACATTGTTTAGCTCGCTCTCTTGTTCTACATTTTGATTATCTTTTATCTATTTGAAGATATCACACAATTACTGTAAAATTAGCAAAATTAGCGCTATTTTAATTTCGCTGTGATTAGGTGAGCGAGTTATGATAGAATTGGTGTAATGAGAACGTGGAAGGAAACGGAAATACCTTGGAAAAATTCGTTGACACGTTGTTGTCCACCACAAGCTTACGTGGACGGGGATTGAACCAGGGACCCCACGCACAGACGGAAGCGTCTGACACTGAGCTACCGTATCTCTCTCAATTACAGTGAGATTGCTTCACTTACGTGTACAGCATACGATTACCGCATTAGCTATAAGTAATCTAACTTCGTGACCTATATTGAAATATTGTACTCAATATTCAAATTAACTGGTGGTATTTTGAAAACAAACTGGGAAAGATAATATTTCTTATAGAAATTTCATTCTAAGACAAACCACGTTTTCTCCTATATCTTGAAAGTTTCAGAAGATTATGCAAAACAAAGAAAAAACATCAGTGCATTTATCAGGGAAGGGAAGAAGTTCCAGTATAGTGTTCTTAGTCATACGATTAGCTCGCTAGGATTACTTAGCAGCTTACTGTAGACTGATTAATAAAAAAATGATCACTTAAATATATTTAGTTTAGAATTAAAAGAACCTGTTTTACCTCGAAATGCTTAATTACAATTTTATTAATACAAAGAGAATTTTGATATATACAAGAGGATATTAATGATGCTATTTGTATATTTTTTGAGTTATTTGCCATAAAACTATTTACGTATGAAAACCAAAACTAGAAAGCTCAAACTGTTCTTAAACTTACATGAGCATATGATAACCTCTCAACCGAAGTCCAAGGTTAGTATTTTTGCACGTGGCTAAAATGATGTCTTTGTTGCTTCCGTTTCCACTTCCCCTTCTGCCCCCCCCCCCCCCTGAATCCCCATTATATTACAAAATTCATCAGTCTTTAATTTGAAATTAAGTGCTTAACTTACGATAGTTTTGCAATTAAAACGTTTTATTAGTTTCTATCACCGTTGTCCCTTAGGACAAGTTATTATAAGAAAAAACGTATTATTGGTTTCTCTTAATTACTTTTCAAGTTTTTTTTAATAATTACACTTAAACACCAACGCTTTTTTTAAACAAATTAGCATATCCATATATTCCTTTTTTCATAAAATTTTTGTTTTTAACACAAAACAGATAAAGAATTAAGATTCAGCTTGCAGCTATTTTGTAAGGTGGTTCGTCAGATCATTGGCTATGACAAAGAGTTTTAGTAGGGAAGAAATTTTCTGTCTACCATATTGAAAATCATATTTATTCTAAAGCTGCAGAAAATATTCTCTATGTTAAACATGTTTGAACTGACTCTAATTCCTGACCGTTATGAAGAGGTTGCTAAAACATTCGTGAGGAAAGAATACTGTCCGTGTCCGTAGTTGGTTGTCCAGAAAAATAGAACTTTGTCTCACAAAAATACATGTAGTTTTGTCGCAGCCAAACAAATTTTCCGTTTTATGAATGAATCTTTTCATAGTACCTTGAAGATGGTTTATCAAGGAAGAGGTGAAGACACTTACCATTACATACATTGAGATGTATTTAAACATATAGGCCATTCCCTAGATCTGGTTTACCAAAAATAGAATAATGAGCCTTCTACACTTCATGCATAGACAATTTGTGGACCTTCTACCGTCAATGTATCTTTCCAAGGAACAAATGAAGAGATATTTACTTTCCATATTTAGACATACGGATAGTCCTCTACCTTGTTCGTATATAACTTTCAAAGTGAAAGAATTGAAGGACTTCTAGGATATGCTTCATTTGTTAGACATATATAAACCGTATATTATCTAAATGGCTCACCAAGGAAGGAATAAAGAGACTTATACATACTTTACCCCATGAGATAGGTTACCAAGGAAGAAATAAATACTTCTACATTCCATACTTGAACCCATAAGATAGCTTACCAAGAAAATATATAAACTTACATATAAGTATGTATAAATTTCTGTATTTATAAGCACGCATATATACACACAAATCCACATTGAGCTTTGAATGTTTATATTTTGCTTCCTTATGTAACACCAAGGATTTGAAGGAGGAGGCTTACGATTTACATTGTTTCCGAACCATGTCCGGGGCGTGTATCACAAAGATCAACTCTCATGTAAGATCAACCCTTACATATGGAAGTTTCCAACTACACTACCTCTCCTTCAAGATAGCTGGATATATTGCCACAATGCCTACTCCAACTATGCGCATAAACAAACAAACAAACAAACACATGGACTTGTATCACCACGGCTATGCCCTTAATACTAAAGGAGACGGATGGTTAATGAAAACGAATTATTAAGAAAGTAAACTTTTTGTGCTCTCTCACCGGGAATCGAATCTGGGACTGCTAGTTACGAGGTCAAGGAGGTATAAAGACCACTACAGAAATATCCTTATTATTGTTACTAATAGTTTAATTTTCTATGCATAAGATTGAATTAACATCTCGTAAATTGATTACTGGAAACAAGAATTATTTCCTCTTTATTGTTCGTAATAATACTGTCAGAACCAAATAATCACACAAAAATCTGACAGCTCTATGCATTATCAGATGTTTTTCTGAAACTGATATCTTTTCTAATAACACCAAATCAGATGACAGTAATTTTTTTATTATTCCTCTAACCATCTCGGGGATCTTTTTTTGTCAAAATTTTTAAATGTTTAAACAGACAGACTTCATACACATATTTCTACCTTCGGGATATATTGTCAGATACAATCCTCACTAACCCAACCCACTTCACACATACATATCCTGATCCAAATGTGAAGACAGACTGCTGTAAACAACAGACAAAGCCATCAAAATAGTGTTCTACGTTTAGAAAATAATAACTCAGGAAAGCATAAAACAAAAGTAAATAAATAAAAATTGTAAGCTCCAGAGATAGAAAATTAGCATTTTAATTGCACTGAGTTTATTTCTGGGGAAAACCTCATTTAGTAGTGGCTGTAATGTCTCATCATATTCTCCGAGATATTAATGACTTTTCTAGATTATCTAACTTCCTGAAGTAGTTAAAAAGGAATGTTTATATAAGGAGATCACATAAAAACTTAATTCAACTCTAAAACGGGATATTGAAAGAAAAATGTTAAGGAGGTTGAGGGTAGAACATACCTGGATGTGGTTTAGATCTGATTACCTAAGAGCGGGATGTAATGCATTCTAATGTGTGAGTTAATCAGAAAACTCCTAATTTTGTGGGAAAAGATTGATTGAGTTTGAATGGTGATAAACAAGTCTTCTCCAATCCTAGTTTTTAAATAAACTTACGGCAGTGTCGTGTAATGAAGACTCTACAACTAAGTTCCTGTTATTCAAAATGAAATAAAATTCTTGGTTGAGATCTATAACCTAAAAAAATGCAAGTAAATTATGATGAAAGATAACGAAAGAACATAGGGAGAATCTACAAATATGATGTTATGCACCCGAAACTCTACTGGGATCAAACAAGGAATCTTTTACATTGGCGAGTGGGTGGTTAAAGTGCGTTAAGTAAAACATTAGTGTTTTAGAGAAATCACATTTAAAATTTTCAGACATAAATCCAAAATCCGGTTTTGGGAAAATGATTAGCTGTTGTAGCTATTCATGTTAATAAGATTTTTTTTTTTTTTTAAATTTATGTCAGAACCCAAAAACGGAATTTTTCGATGCATGTCTGAACTATCAAATGCGATTTCTCTAAAACACTAACTATTGACAACGCACTTTGTATACCCACCCGCCTATTATTATTATTATTATTATTATTATTATTATTATTATTATTATTATTATTATTATTATTATTATTATTATTATTATTATTATTATTATTATTATTATTATTATTATTTTACACTGAGCCAGCTTGTTTCTATGAGTCAGTACAGTGTTGACACGAGTTCCAGAAACATTTGAGAAACTATTTTTATCCGAGTCGCCCGGTGATTTATACAGACCCACATAGAGGGAAGTGATTCAGAAGCAACCGTACTCATACCCACTGTACAGTATTATTCCAGAATTTTATAATGGATGTCCACTATATCCAAAAATGACTTATTAATGTGTTCGATTCCCGATGTGATATTACAGTATCTCTTTATCAAGATACTATATCTTAATATTTATATCTATGAAAATAAATGTATGAATAGTCTAGCATAACTCTTGAATGTCCGGAGCAATTTCAACGAAATGATACATATGTGTCTTACAATGTGAAATATATATATATATATATTGGGAGGTAAGACACCTCTAGGGCCCGCAGTGGGAGTGGAAAATGGGTTACGTTTAATAACAGCCCCTAACAGATTAGGCAATCCATCATAACTTATGACAATGTTGGTTGCCTACACAAAAGGTGTAATACTTTCATTGAAATTAGTATTCTACTCCTGGGAGAGGGAGGAGTTCAAATACTTTTCGTAATTCTATTCTTCTCTACTGACATAAGAACTGGCATTTCAGCTAGTTTCAAATAATTTCATGTTTGTTTATCTTCCTACTCGCTCACAGGTCACAGGTCTGGGCAGTAACCGGTCCTGCTGGGTCAAGAATCTGACTGCTTCTGGGTCTTAAGGTCACGGATCACAAAACTTTATCATCCGTTTAATCACTGCTACGTGTAGGCTTACAAGTATGCTTTGTTAAGAGCAAAAGGATGATAGAAAATGGAATAATTAATCAATTTGGTTTCATATTAGAGCTGAAGTCTTTCTGAACTGAAGGGTAAGTATTCTTACTTTCCTATGATATTCACCAGTAGGTAGAAGTTCCTCGTATGGATCGAAATCTACGTAAAATTGTGGCTGCAGTCTCTCGAATAATAATAATAATAATAATAATAATAATAATAATAATAATAATAATAATAATAATAATAATAATAATAATAAACAACGATCAAGAATGAAGTAACTACAATTACACTCGCAGACACACGTAGACTGATAGCATGTCAGTAGAGACTTACGGTCCTTTTTCTTTTGGCTGTTAAGCATTATCCAGGAATATATCGTGAATTTCTGTAGAGTGTAGACGTTTTGTGTATTTAAGTATATTGTGAAATTCTAATGATTCAAATGTTTTAAAAATCAAGCACCACTGACACACGAGGAATTTCTGTGCTAATTATAGACACAAACAGCGCTTTCAATAAGTTTTGGGACTACCTCGAAATTCTGTATGATATTTAACAAAGCCAAAAAATTATTTTACCAGGTTAATTTTCCATCCATATTCCTTTCCATGCCGCACACTTTGAGGGAGTAGAATAACTGGAATGTTGTTCAGCACAGTTGTCACATTCATATTTCTTTAGTCATTGTCTGTGTTGTGAGAATGAAACAACGTGTTGCATTCAAGTTATGTTAAATGTATAATATAGTAAAACTGCGACTAAAAGATACAGAATGATACAAAACACTTGTAGACGTGATTGTTTTAATCGAAGCAAAGTGTGCCGGCCCACCCAATTTTCTTCTGCTTCAGATTTTTGTCAAAACCAAGAGTTAGAGTCCTTAATTACACCCTACATTCGTCTGATTTGGCCCTAGCGGACTTATGTTCTTCTCTAAAAGTTCTAAGTTCAAATCTGCTCGCAAGAGGGAGCATTTTAAAGATCTTGCATCGAATACAAGAGTCAGCATCCTTGAACATCCTCTATATTCGCCTAATTTGTCCCTAGTGGACTTCATGTTCTTTCCCAGAAGTTTCAAGTTCAAATTTGACCTTAAGTGGGAGCATTTTAAAGATATTGTATCAAATACAACAGTCTCAGCCCTTGAACATCCTCTTTATTCGCCTGATTTAGCCCTAGTGGAATTTATGTTCTTTCCTAAAAGTTCTAAGTTTAAATCTGTCCTCAAGAGAGAGCATTTTGAAGATGTTGCATCGATTTAAGCGAAAGTAATGGTTGTGCAAAACAGCATTCCAATGGATGACTTTCCAGAGCGTCTACGACCAGTCCAGCGAATATATGGCTGGGAAGGGATGTGTAGGGTCTATATATAAAATTAACGTGGTAATATATATATATTTTTCCTGTCATCGTTAAGTCTTTTAATTCGAGGTAGTCCCGGAACCTACTGGGCGCACACCATGTTTTTAGAAATCAGATGAAAATGTGTGCAGTGCATGCTAAAACACAAAATCAATGTATCCTTTCTAGCTACCTAACAGTCTAATATTATTTCAATTCGAAAACAGGAAAGCACTAAAGGTAATATACCCATGAAGACTGAATTCCACATACGACATGCTTTGACAATAGCTTACATGGAAAGCAGTGAAAGAGCAAGGCAAATGTGAAAGAAGAAAGGGGGGGGGGGAATGGAAGCACAACGACGTGAAAGTGAAACGAGAGCACTAGTGCAGAGGATTGAGTTGGGGTGAGAATCGTAGAAAGTATAAGAGGAGTGGGGAAGGGAGGCTTGCGAGGGAATGATATTCGTTGTTAGAGAGGAGGAGGAGGAAAAAAAAACATGAGCGATTTTCGATGCTCCAACGCACTGCTCGTACCGTCATATGAGGCAGGCACTTCTCCCGCTCAGACGAGCTCCATAAAGTTTTGAGTGGAGAAGAGTGCTTGCAATATCGTCACCATATCTCGATGTTGAACATATGCCACATCATGACATCCTCCATATACGGCGAGTTTCTCCACTTTGATCAATACCCATGTTGCCAAATGTATGACAAAGAAGTTTAGCTTATATGTATATATAGTTTCGTAGATGGTGGAGAAAATTAAATTTATATGAGAAAGAATACCGGTATTTTTTTTTTTTTTTTTTTTTTTGCTCTACAGAGGTCAAGACTACAAAAACCGCAAAATCTAGTTCATTTTCTATTGGTCTACATAACAGCATATCAGTGTTTTGTTTTTGGCTTAGCAAATTATTAAACGAACTTACATCTGTATAGCAGTTTATAAATTTTATATCTCATTTTCGGCAACGAAGGAAAAAAATATGTATTTAACTGTTTTATGTGAACATGAAATAATGAAAAAACATGGAACCGAAATTGCGTGAGGGTCATTCCATGTTAAGTGGACCAATTTTGGAAAACGTTTCCACTCCACCATCTCAGATTTTTTCAAATTTTGCACCAATATTACCTGACACCAACAATGAAAAATGGTCCAATTTGAGTTGAAGATCTCTATTGGTTGTGGTAGTAGGACGTTTTGAAAATGGCTCCTGTCTCAGCAACAACGAGCAGCAAACGTCTTCTCCCATTTTCAAGTGCTTGTCATTTTGAAATGGAAGCTCTGAGAACCTTCAAAATTTGTTTCCTACGAAAACTATTAGAGTAGATTAAGGTCAGTTGGTCACAAATTCCCTTGGGGATTCAGAATTTTTACAATAAGTTGGCTAAAAAGGGTGTGCACGTTTAATGTGTACCATATTTACGGAGTTGATGAAGTGGGGACCATTGGTCCACTTGACATGGACTGACCCGTGAGCTTCCAATCGAACTCAGGTCTCCAGAGGGAGATCTAGAAGGTAAAGACTTGGATGGGTATCCAGAACTCAGACTATGAAAGGTAAATCATGAGTTCACTATAAATTTTCAAAAATATATAAATAATAGCTTAACTTTTTTGTCATTCAAAAGACTGGGGAGCCTGGCCCCCGGCCCCCCAGCTAGATCCATCACTGCAGGTTTCCTGTCCTCAAAGCGCGAGAGCTAACCATTGGGGGTTCATAAACAACTTTAACAAACATAAATGGTTAATAGTACTGACAAGTCTATTAGAGTTTTAAAACTTATTAACTTTGTCTTTCTAACTATTGTCTAAGGCACTACTAGCTGATTTGAAATGTGTCCGTATGAAGCTTTTTATTAAGTGCTGCATATCTAATGCCGTCGTAAAACGAGAAATCGACATTACGAAGTCCCAAAAATGAAGCTTAATTTTTATGACAAAAGAGAGGTAACGTAATTTCACAGATTAGGGATTAGATTTCCGGGCTTTCAGCATCTATAGCTATGTTAGCCTGTCACACCCTATGAGGGTTGACGTCCCTCAGCAATCACACTACCCGGGGAACTGGAGAAAAAAGGAATGGAGAAGGAAGGAACAACTTGGGACTATCCCGACATTTGTCTGGTGTGAATGAGGATAACCCAGGAAAGACTTCACTCAGACCCGGGTTCAATTCCCGGCTGGAGCTCATGTGGTTCGGATTCCACGTTAATCAGTAGGTCCACGTCTCATATAGCCTCGCTGCTGAACGGGACGTTAAACTCAAAATCAACTCAACTCAACTATGAAACAATTGGACATGTCATTTATAAACTCCACTTAAGAGATTGAAACAACCAAGAGAAATACTTTCCAAAGAGGAGAAAAAAAAATAGAATACTTGTTTGAAGTTGTGTTGTTTTTTTCTTAGTTGTTTACTTTCTTAGTTTCCGGAATGGAAGATGAAGTTTTACATTTCAAAAATCCATTAAGTGGTTTTATTTACAGATACAATAAAACACTGACTTGCACACCATCTCTTTGTTGTTAATTTTAAGGCCAGTTTCTAGTAGTATGATGTGTATTCCGTAGTCGACACGTTTCTGTTAATAAGAACAAAATATTCCTGAACGAAAACGTCCGTTTTTCGACGGGTTATTTATCACTAAACTTTAACTATACGTAACTTTATGTGAGATCGAAACAGAATCACCCTGTGATGAAGAAATGACCATTTCCTTTTTTTTTTTTAACAGAAATATCGAACCTCAGTAATAACTTATCATCATAAATGTATCGCATTTTGCTATCCAATTTTTCGTTTGCATTGCATTTGTATCCAAATTGGGATGTAATCTTCTGGTATGCAATGCAATATACCTTGCTCTGTCCTTGGGTTTTT
The DNA here is from genome assembly GCF_964235325.1 of Thermobia domestica. NCBI lineage: Eukaryota > Metazoa > Arthropoda > Insecta > Zygentoma > Lepismatidae > Thermobia > Thermobia domestica. Next base: position 77,432,532 of record NC_137463.1, read on the forward strand.
TACAGTTCAGAAAACATACCATATCCATCTAACGCTCAAATTGTTGAACATTCAAGTGAATTGTTTAAAGCCATGGAAATAATATTAGAAAACAGATATTATATTAATTATTATCTGTTTTTTCCCGTAAAAACTTGACAAATGTTTCAGAAAATAGTACGTATGCTGCAATTAAAGAGACCGCTGAGGAGAGACAGTTGCTTTTTATCCAAGAAAACCAGAAACTATTATTATTATTATTATTATTATTATTATTATTAATAATAATAATAATAATAATAATAATAATAATAATAATAATATGATATACTGGGTAAAAAATTGAAAAGTACGTAATTTTCGTAACCACGTACTCGTTCTTCACTAGAATTAGAACAAAGCGTGTGTGTGAAGTCTTTGATGACGCACAGTATTTATGAAAATATTCAATTGTAGTTTATGAACATTCCCAAACCAAGAAGGAATGACGGAATGTATGAGAACGCACAGAATTTATACAAGAGAGTACAACAATGTAGAAATGATAATAATTTCAGGGAGATGGTGCATGCTTAGGCGCAGCAGCGTGTTCGGTTCAATGTACGGAATAATATTACCGGTTTACTCTGCAGTTAGCATTCAGGTAATGGAAGGAACAAAGGATTTTAAAAAGTTGTTGTGGAAACGGATGGAGAAAATAACGTATAGAACAAAAAGTAATGAGGAAATATTATTAAAAAAGGCGAGAAATGCAAAGAACGATATTATAAACTCCACAATAATATTAATATGTAATGAAATATGTATCCAAAGGATATATATATATATATATATATATATATATATATATATATATATATATATATATATATATATATATATCAATTGATAGTTCTCACCGTGCTGAACAAAATGACTTGCTTGGCGGGAAATTCCCATGCATAGTTTTTGAGAAAATCGTTTAAAAAATGTCATTTTATGGCGCTAAAAGAATTGTAATTTTCGGCCAATTAAAACAGATTAGGAATACATGCCACCTATTAAGATGAAACTGATTCCTGAAGTATACCTCATCGTCAAGCTTTTAATTATGATACTAGCAAGATGACAGTATTTACTGTGTTTGAAAAGAAATTATATTCTGTGTGATATACTAGAAGGAATGATGTGAGCTAGTCTGGTCGAGCAGCCTACGATATTGGGCTGGCAGTTGCAGTTGATACAGAATACTGAAGGCAACTATTCTTACGTTAAATTTACCGTGATGTAAATGGACTGTAAGAAAGTGACAAACCAACCTTCCCGGGATACGTATGATTAAGCCCAGATTAAAATAAAATGCATATGCTGATATACAAAAGCATATTTCGAAGACTAGTACATATTTTAAAAGTGTTTGCATATTTCTGTTTTATATTTGAAATAGCAAACCATTTTAATATTCTTAATGTCCAGATGGAATTCCTTAAGAAAACACTTTTCCTATCATCTGAGTAATAAGAATTGTTTTCTAGCATGAAGAAGAGAGTTACATTTTTTCGGTAATTTCCAAACTACCGATAGTTGATTCGGTACTATAATTGATTTAACATTAATGTGTGTCCCTCTACGAGTCAATTGAACTTTATATATATATATATATATATATATATATATATATATATATATATATATATATATATATATATACCGTAGATGCGGGCTACTTGGACCCAATTTTGCAACAAATTCGTTCTTTCGGCCTATTTTCATCCACGAAAACTCGAAAGTTATTGTCATTACCCATATTAAGTGAAACTACAGGCTTTATTGCACATATCGAGGACAGTTTTAGTTACATATATTGAAAACAAAGCACAGGCGATTATTGTAAAAAATGGGTCCAAGTAAGACTCGCGTTCGGGCTACTTGAACCCACCCCATATTTTCCTACAGAAAACCATTGAAATCTGCTCTGAGACTAAGTAGGACGTAGGTGTTCCAAGAACAACACTTTTTATTTACTGCAAACCATAAAGAGAACATTTTAAGAGGTACTATCAAATATAATGATTGTAATAGCTGATTACGTTTTTTTTTCTGCAGCTGCACGAGCCCTATCTATATTAGCAGCGAATCTAGTCGTTGACTGGAGGTGCATTTTCTAAAATAACTTCACTCAATCTCGACTGGGAAGATTGTCTTAGAAAGCAATGACAGTTCTCCCATGCAAGGCAAAATAGGACTTCACAATAAATCTGAAATCAAGTTAATTAACGAGGAATCCGAAATCACAAACTCTATCAAGATGACTAGCGAAGGCTAATTCTTCTTCTTCAGTGAACACTTTCAGATGGCCCGGATTCTGCCTTGACCTATTTTTTAATCTTCTTTCTATGGTGGAACGACTTATCTTGAAGTGAGCTTCTGTTTCTTTTCACGACATTTTCCCCGACTGAATTGCTGGTAAACATTCTTCAAGCTGTTATGAAAAATCAGCATATTTTCGACCTGCAGGCAATCTTTTATATTGATGTACCATTTTGTACCGGTATCCTTAAGGAAACAAAGAAAAGTCCTTACTTGTGTGACACGTGACAACAGACCTTTATTTTTTATTGATAAAGATAACAAAGGATGGGGTGGGATAAAGATAACAAAAGATGTGGGACAAAATATCCATGTTTTCCAGGTCATATGTACACACTTCATATACTGTATAATGCAATTACGCACACATCTTATTGTATATGAGAAAGTTTACCATGTCAATTTCATTAACCTATATGTAACTACTTATGTGTTTACCTAGCATTGGTTCCACTTCCTTGCAAATAGTGTCCACACATAAAAGTTTGGCGCTCAATAAATACACTCTTTTCGTCAACGACCTTTCTCACCAATGCTGCTCAATCGTAGCCTACCACAGAACTAGTTTCGATGTGTGTACGCCTGCATTATGATCCCATCTAACGGATCTAACTCTGAACTCACTCATTATTGCATTGCATATGGGACTTTAAACGAGCTTTTGGTATGGGTCCAAGTAGCCCCTTAAGGGTCCAAGTAGCCCGCATTTACGGTATATATATATATATATATATATATATATATATATATATATATATATATATATATATAACTTTAAGTTTTGGCCTAGACATAACTGGAAAGTGGGTAAGGTGCTTAGCACAAATCCTGAATTAGAAAATACCAAATAAGTACACATGTAGGATCAGTAAATCTTTCCCAAATGAATATTCAGAACTTTACATGCATACAATACCCAATCATCTGACTTGATATTGGAAAGTAGAAAGTCTGATACAAGAATACCTAAATGATTTATAGTAGTGTTGTGGAAATTCATTCTGCATACAATAAACGTTGAAAACAACTGAATTTGAAATGAATACACTGTTTCTTAAAAACATATTATAGTATTTATAGTGAATATCTTCTAAGATTTTAATGCATATTTGCAAACATACAGTATTTTCATAATTGTTAATACATATAAATCCGAGACTACTTATGATGATATGTTATTATATAGTTTTTAGTAAGTATAAAAAATTCTATCAGTAAATATCGTTTGCTTTCTTTACCTTGTTGTTTTCTACTAGGGCCTAGCGTTAATCAAAGAGAGTTAAGAAGAGAAATAATCTCGCAGTGTTTGTACACTATGACAATACCTGACTCAACTTTGTGGATATATATATGCAGCAAAATATGCAGATTCATTGATGATAATTTATTTTTTTCTTCACTTAAGAACCATCTAAACTTTTCTACAGCTTCTTTTCTTGTTCACGACAATGCTGGAAAATAAACCCTGAGAACTACTGTTTAAATGGCTTTAAAATTGGAGCGAAGAAACTAGGTGCAGTGCGAAGGTAGAAGTTATGTGAAGTCCTATCTTCATCCATTGATAGGACTTATATACCGGTATATCAAATGACATAGAATAATTACAAAAGTGCTTGATAACTGCACTTGCTTTGTCCTAATTTTGTTGGGAACAAGACACTCACTTCAATCGGCCAACAGACTGCAGAATCCTAAGATGCACTTCAATCACGTTGTCTTAGGTTTTAAATGTCTCAAGGATCAGTTTTGCACTTGAAAGAGAAACTAGTATGTGAGTCCCTGGATGAACGATTCCACTTTTGTGTAAAACAGTGCCGTGCCGTGGAAAATCAGCGCTCGGAGCACCCCCATACATATATTCCAAGTAATTTTTTCCTCTTTTTTCCTTTTCTCTCCCGAATTTTGCATCTCCCTTACCTCGGCGCCCGGGGCCGTTGCCCCTCTTTCCCCCATGGCACGGTACTGGTTTAAAAATGGGATGTTGAAGATGACAAACGTTGAAGAAAAAAGAAAATGTTGGTGGGGTCCTACTTCTCATAGCTTGTAAATACTAGTGTAAAAATTGGGACAATAAAGAAATACGGTAAGAATCCCGAATATGAGACTCTAAAAGTTAGGATGCTATCTATATACCGGTTAATTAAAGCATAAATAAATACTGTTGTTACCTTAATATATTCTGTGGAGTGTCTAATTTACGATACAAACTATTAGAATGCATAAAAATGTAATAATAAAAACTTATAGTGAAAAATGGGACCAAAGTTGTTACAATGCCATTTTTATGAGGAGTACCTAATAAGATACTTTTTGTGTACTTTTAAAATAGTTCTTTTATTAATTCACCATTCAACACTGTCTTTTTAAGCCAAATCTTGTGATGGCACAAACATATGAAACGTTACATTTTCAATCTACCTCATTTTCTTCAATTTTAGAATATACGTACTGCAAAAAAAATTTACACTTTTTGTACCCATAAACTACAACGACTTTTGATCGCTTCTTTTAATGGGCAAATGTATACAAATGAGTAAGAAATGTGTCCAAAATGTGGTGCCTCTATGCACAGAACTAAGTCGCTCCTAGTTGTAAAAGATTTTGTCGTATCATTTGCATTAGAAGAAAGGAAAAATAATTTCCATAATTGGTTTCTAATTAGGAATATGTATGTGCATTTAGTTAAGATTTATGAGCAACTAGAAACAATTTTTTAAAAATCTGTGCGTCCTACAAAATATGAACATTTTTCCAACAATTAAAGTTGTTTCTCCTTTTCTGATGAACAAATGCCGCTCCATAATGTTTGTATTTTGTTACACAAAGAGAAGGCAAAGATAATGTTTTTATGAATAATGTTAACTTTCACAGTAGGGAATCAACAATGAACTTGAAAATCAAATATTAGACAGAGACGACTTTGTGAATACAGAAATGTCATTACAAATTAGCTCCTAATATAAGACCTAACTAATATTAATATTCGGGTCACATTATGAGACTGGTCTCATATACTAAACCCTTTAAGGGTCTCATATCATAATAAGACATTCGACCGATAAACAAATGATTAACGCCATCTCAAATGTACTGTAAGTGGAAGAAAACCGGTAACTCATTACATATTCATATTCAGTGGTATAAAGGAAAGTAAAGGTAATATGAATATCAATTTCCCTTCTCCATTTTCAGCGCCTGATGTGTGAAAGTTAAGAAAACTTTGTAGGGACAGGATTTTTTCCAGCCTCCCTGTACTAACAACTTTCCACACAACGAGCTCTCGTGACTCCCAGTGCTGTGGCTGGCTATTTCCTTTTGTTTTTAGCTCGCTTCCACTAGATTGCAGTTCTTACTTCACAAGATAGGTAGGGTCTCATTTTAGGTCCTATCCTCATATTAGAGGTTCTTACCCTATACAATTGTGTATATCATGAAACAGGACCGTAACTTGTGAGGGCGGGGAAGCAACTGCCACTCCATGTAAGCTCCCTGCCGTTTGAGGGGAGCCTACTTCAGGATAACACTTTCTTACTGTAAACAGGGATAAAAGTAGATCTGGAAAGGTAGAGGACACATGAAATTATGCCGTCCCCCGTGCCTACCTTTACCCGTTGTAAGCGTGTAGGAAGTAAAGGGACGCATTAGATATATTTTGGAAGAGGGGAACAACGTCCGTTGCGTTCCTTCTCAGTTTTACCCCTGATTCCACATTATATTGTGTGAAAATGAACAGCTTCACCACATCTGGAAAACAACATAAAGACACACAATCTCTTAAATCGAAAAAAAAAATGTAATTTGGGCCCATTTAAGTAAAATGTGTACTATTAAGACATCTAGAAATCATGACAAATCTAAGATATCAGCATTAGTATTATTACAGATGACTTTTACAATTACTCTAGAATTTCTACTGCATAATATCTTACAGCTCGTAATATATAGGCCTATATGTTGCTGCTTTGAGAAGTATGCCCCCTGGTGGTGAAATCTCGTGAGAGAGATTGAAATCGATAAACAACAGATTGATACCGGTATGTGATGAAGGAGTTACTCGGCCATGCTCTCACAGAAGAGATTGAAGTTCATTTCGTTGCAAGTAAGATGCTAATTGAAAATTCGGATTCGTCAATACTGTGTTGACTTTTCTAGCAGTAACGATTTACAAGACAATTGCAGAAACCTGACCGGAATCTACAGCAGTGAAATTGAACAGCACAACAATTACATGGAGAACGTTTGGACTCCAAAATGTTGCTCTCAAATCAAGCTGCAAAGATTTGAACAACTAGAATGTTCTCGATTCATTGCATGGTGTAAAGATGGGAGTATGTACCAATCTTCAAATCTTCATCACAATAAAGTTAACCTGTACTTTTAAGACATAATGAGCAATTTTGCAGGGTTGTCAAAGAAATAACATTCTAATTTCTGTGTGAAAACAAATGAAGTTACTTAAAACAAGTTTTTCGGTAATCAAATAAAACTATAGCACACTAATAAAATAAAATAATTTTCTTTCTTGTCTTGATCAAGATGTGATCTGGTTAGGAACTCTAAAATTGTTTTTGGGGCAGTGCACATATACAACTTTTACTATAAATCGACGTTCGGTATCTTAAAATTTCACTTTTTGGTTCTGGACTTCCATATTTCCACACAGATTCACTTTAGGAGTACTTCAGTGCACGTATACGATAACAACTATTGTGCAAAGAAAAAAAAACTAATCAACTTATGTACTAGATGCCTACTACAAAACACGATTGCTATCTAACCGAGTCAGGATAAGAGAGGAACAGAGCACAAGTAGTAGCGTGGGGCTGCGTCTGTAGGTACCGGTAGCATTTAAGTCAGCGATGGTGGGTATACACATAAAAGAGGATAGCGTTAAACATTGTATATTACATAAAAACACAAACATTACGTGTTGGATTGTGTATTTGTAGTTCTAGGCGTTGTAGGTAATATGTATCGTTGCTTGCACATTTGTATTTTCACAAAAATATGGATCCCTTAACTCTCAGAGACTTATGTGGTTGCGCGTCATGAGTTATTTGCACTGACTTCAGATATTCTACTTCATTTCACTCTGAATACTGTCGTTAATGGCTACCTTATTGGTGAATCCGTGTTTAATAGGTTAGCCTTTCATTAATGTATTTCTACATAGATATGCATCGCACATGTAAGAACACAACATGTTTGGATTAACCCTGTTAGGCTAAAGGAGACCGTTGATTCTGGGAAGTGAATTATGGTGGAAAGATTGATGGAATGAGAACGTTGGAGGAAACGAGAGTACACAGAGAAAACCTGCGGACAGGATGTTGTCCATCACAAACTCACTTAGCTGCGGATCAAACCAAAGACCTCATACACCAGAGGTAAGCGTTCTACCATTGAGCCACCGTTTCCCCTTATCAACTCTAAAATGTGACATAAGTAGCACTTTTTGGCACTTTTAGTGCACAAGAACATCAAATCCTCTTTTTGGTCATTTTGGCCACATTCTTTCTTTAAGATGTCTACCTGAAGATCCTTTCAGAGCTTAGGAGATTCATGTTTAGATATCGTTAACAACTCTTATAATGTAAAAATCGTAATATTGCCAACTATGGATGTCAAAATGTCAAATAATACTTTCGACAAAGAGACGAAAAGAAAAGAAATGCCACTTTTTGTTGCGTATACCAACATCACTAATAGGGTAATTGCTACGTTTTAGATAACATATGTGCAAGTTGGAACAGGGGTTAGGCTAATTACAGAGGACTTACTGAGGTTGAGGGCCCATAAGACAATGTCTAACATTTTCATAACAATCGAATGGCCATATTTAATGAAAAAACTCGTTTGCCATACATTAACATCACTCGTTCGTCATCACAAATTGTTATAACGGTAACCAAAATATTTATTTACCAAAGAAAGGCACAAAAATCTATACGTTTATCATTTTAGTGGGTAATTTGATTCTACATTTTCTGAACTAGTCTCAATGTTCCGTGGTACACTGGATGTGTCTAACGCGGATGATATTTTCCAAGGTAGTCACAAGTTATCTAGGAAATACTTTCAATTCAGTTTAAGGTTATATAAGAAGTATATTTTTCAATTTGGGGTCAGGTTGGATAAAAGGGTTCAGTGGGACGGAACTGGATCGGGGGCAGGCTGTTGCACCTTATTGTTTTAGATAAAAGTTAAAATAAACAGATATACAAAGTAAATACAAGAAAGGAAAATTAGAAGAAAATCAAGCAATAAAAAAGGCGATTTTGAATGTTTGCCATCATTGTAATACAGATTGCTACGTCACCGATATCAGGCTTTTAGTTAAAGAACGCCGCCAACTTCAGATGAGTCACAGGAGGAGGCAAATCAAGGAAGAGTTTAAGTCAATCGAGTATAATTAGCAAAGGACTTTAAGGAAGTACCAGACAGTTGTGGAAGTAGTGAAACTGAGTATATTAGCAAGTAGGAGCTACTCATGTGGAGCTTAGCTGCTATTTATTACAACAGATCATGCTACCTTGTGCTTCTCTGGTACTGACGCCCAAAGCACGTGTTCTACTTGCCCCCACTCTAGATACGTCTCTGGCAAAAAGGATACTGCAATTCAAATAACAACACAAAGATAGAGACATGTTAGGTTCATCTAAAATTAATTTTACACGTAATTAAAAAGAGAAAAATAAAATGATTGAGATATTGGCTAAGAAGGAACTGGATCACGAACAAAACTAGATATTTTGTGGAAAATGACTTTCAGCATTTTTTAAAGTCCCATGATTATGGACTGCCTTTGATTGAAATGTATGTGCGGAGAAGGATGGAGAAAATTAGAAGGGTCGAATGGAAAACAAATCAGAAAGTGTTACGAATAGTAGGGGAGAAAAGAACCATTTTAGAGGTAATTGAAAAGGGAAAGACAAACTGTTTGAGACATTGACTGAAAGTGAATTATATCATAAAAGAACGGTGGTAGGAAAAAGAAGGAAGGGAGAAAGAATCTAAAATTGATGAATGATATTAAAACAAAAAATTGCTAGTTCAAAACAAAGTGGTTAATTGAGGATTGTGTTGCTCAGTTTGCGGCAAGTGATTTTCAAGTAATGGCAGGATATCTATGATGATACGTAGATGAAGGGAGTTGGTATACTCCAACCAGGCTCTTCCCAAATGCCGGATAGAGGAAGACCTACTATATAGATATAGTTAGTACCGGAGATAGCCTGAGTGAATCAAAACTAGCACTGCAGCCTTGCAGTTAGTGAAGGTATCCACAAAGTCTAAAAGAGAAGATGATCATGGCAGAAATATTACCTACTCCTCCAAATTGGTGGTTAGACGTGAGACTAACAACCCCACCCTGAAAAACCAAAGAGTTGCGAACCCAAACCAGTAGCCTCGAATAATAGACAGAAATAACAAAGAACGAACATCAGAATATAGAAGGGCAAAGAGAAAGGATGTAATGATGGTAACATGGAATGTGAGGACTAGGCTAGAACCAAGGAAAATGAAAGAAACAGCCGATGAATTGTCCAATTACAGCACACACACACAAAGTATATATATATATATATATATATATATATATATATATATATATATGTGTGTGTGTGTGTGTGTGTGTGTGTGTGAGAGAGAGAGAGAGAGTGTGTGTGTGTGTGTGTGTTGTACTAGCCCTATGATGGCAAAGAATAGGAAGAACAGATAAAGGAAAGTGTACTCGCGTCAGATAGAAGAACGGGTCAACTCGGAATAGGATTTATGTTAAGATAATTAGAGAAACCTTTCTGTCATTTGAAAAGATCAACGACAGAATAGTCAAAATTAGAATAAAGGGTAGATTCAGGAATATGACAATTCTGTCAGTATATACCCCTACAGAAGACAAAGAGGAAGTAGAGAAAGGCATGTTCTATGCAAAACTCGTTGACATATGTAACAAGGTCCAAAGTATGTTCTCTTGTTGGTAGTGGGGAAACAACTCAACGCAAAATATAGGCCAGGAAGAATTTACAGAAAGCAGTAGCAGGAGATACACTTCACATGAGGAAAGCAATAAGAACGGGAAGATCTTAACATAATTTGCAGGGAGAACTATATGATCACAAAAAGCAAAATGTTCTCACATAAAGAAACGCCTAGAAAAATGGAGAATACCTAGTACAGTCGATGGCGAAAATATCTTTCCCCTGGCTGCTATAACTCCATTAGATCAGGTTGAGTATTTTTGATGATATAACAAACCCCTGCAACGTAACTTACACCTAACATTTCAACAAGGAGATAAAAGTTGGTGTGTTTGTGAAACACTGAACCAGGCTTTTGTTGTGTGTCTTATGCACTAAGATTTTTTTTTCATTTTAAGATGTATCTCTATCGTTTGGAGCGTGTTGTCCAATGAGTGCTACATATCAGTGATATAATTCGTTGTATCTATAACATGTTTTATTTCACTACATACTGGATGTGAGAATAAAGGAAAAAAAGAACACTGATCATACATGAGTTGTTTTTTTTTTTTAATATTAAAATTATCTAAAAATATATATTGTGGAACAATTGAAGGAAACAAATTTGTAAATCTTTGTTTCCATTCATTCTTGGAACCTACTCCAATTCCCCGTCATTCTGTTTCGTTTACAGTCAGATACGACTGAATTTGCGGCAATTAATTGGAAGTTATAGCTTTTGCAATGTACAAACGTATTTTCCACACAAGTCACGTTATCTTTTACGTCACAATAACCAATGTAAAACTGATTGAGTCCTTTGAATGATCGTTAATAATAATAATAATAATACATCAATAGAAGTACAATAACATAATAATTATCTAATAATAAAATTTGATGAAGAAAATTAATTAACTCAACTAATGATGTCTGTTTATACTGTCTTAGTATCTCATCTAGCTTTTCATAAGTCTTTTCGCGAGCTAGCAGTTTTTGTGGAACATCAAGTTACCGATTGGTGTAGATAAATAGTCATTGTATTGCATTTCTACCCAGGAGGCCTGGGTTCGAATCCCAGAAAGTGAACTTTATAACATGTTTTAATTTTAATTTCAATTCATATTCAGTGTGATAAGCAAGATCTTCTCCTATAGATGAAGAAAGAGGTACGATTATGGCGGGAAATTGTAGTAGGTTAATGAATTGAGACAAAGATTTACAAACTTCTTTCCTTTAGTTGTTTCAGGTTTGATATTTTCAGTTTATTCCAACCATTTTTTAACTCATGTATAATCAGTTTTTTCTCCCTTTTCTCATGCAGTATGTAATAAAATAATACACTATACACACAACAAATGATAATATAATTCATATATGATGTTCATAGAAAACACGCTTACAATAATAGAGGTTAATCTAAGAATGGAGAAATAGTCATTTATCATTCCACTACTTCAAAAGCCATTTCAGGGATATCAACAGCTACCAACTTTTCCTTATGTGTTCCGTTACATATCTGTCCAAGTATTTGAGAACTCAAACAAGATCCCCCTTAACTAATCCCTTTCAAAGAGTCAGGAGGGATATATTTATGTGGGTAGCTGTATAATCACGAAATAGAGAAGATTATAGGGAGAGAAAACGTAGTCAGATTCATTGAAACACGTAGAATATCTTGGATGGTGCATGTAGGAAGAATATATGAGCATGTGATACCCCAAAAATACTGAAAGCTAAACTCTATTCTTAAAGGATGAAAGGCAGCCCACAGAAGCAATTGATAAAAGAAGTTTATGCAGATTTGGTGAAAATGGGAAACAGGATGGAGAGAGAAGAATAACAATAGAAAAGAGTAGAGGACACTGATTAAGAAGACCAATGTTCATCCAGAACTGTGGTAGGCAGTATTTATGATGATAGAGGATCACCTACCAATTTCATAATTTCGTTTCTTTCGCATGTTCTGAACTCATGCGTACTCGACTTCAACCTTACGATGTGAACGTGATGTCCAATGATATGAGAACGCTATCCGACTAGCATGTAAGTATGAGGTCGAGTGAGCGTGATGTCTGATTGGTTACATGAACATGATGTTGAGTAAACGAAACGTCGAAATATAGTTGTGAGCATGATATCACATCAGTCTCGTGAGCTTGAGGTCTAACTGGTGATATGAGTGTGAGGTTTTAATGATCCTGAAGTCAGACTAATGATGTGAGCGTGATGAATTGCCTTGTGAGCGTGAGACTAGGGTGGTTATGTGAGCTTGACGTCGAACGAGCATGATGTCGGACTGATAGCGTGAGCATAAGGTTGAATGCGATACTGTCAAAGTGGGCACATTTGGTCAGGAGTGCTTTCGGCGCACGTGATCCCTTATTGAATTCCCAAAGCGGACGAAGTTTTTGATTTTGACCCAATATCTACCGCGGGGAGTTATTTTTGTTGGATTAGTAGTCCAGAAATACTGGTATTGAAAGAGCTGATCCCATGACCAACCATCTTCCCGTTGAACTTGCGCCTGAGCTGTATCATCAGAGAATGTTCTTTTCTACTCAACTCCTCCATTTTTTCTTCATAAGAAAAAAGTTAGGGTGAAAAAAAGAAAAAGAAGAAAAGAAATAAGAGAAAGTCGTAAAAGATAAGAACATAGCTGCTTGTGACAGACGATTAAAGAAACTTGATTCAAAGTTTTTCTTGCGGTTGGTTAGCGTTCATAAGGGTTGTTTTAATTAGAAAAGACCAAAGGAAAGAGAGTGGAAAAAACTTAAGGGTTAATTTTTCATTTTTGGGAACTCAAACACATTCCGGGAAGTTATTGTAGACGAAGACTTCTTTTATTGCTAAGCATAACTTTTGAATACTTAAAAAGTCTCAAAACGATTATTGCGAGACAACCAAAATTCATGCTGAAATACATTCATTTCAATGTACAGTACATTTTTTCTTTTTTTTTTCGCGAATTACAAAGAAATAGAATTGTGAATCTCATTTTTTTTTAAATGATGCTATCCCTCAACATATATTGAGAAACCCAAAGATACATTAGTGCAATTAGCAATAATATGCCGATCCTATTTTGTGACAGTCGAATCTAGTCTAGATCCCAGAACCCGCCAAGTGAACTTTGTGGTGGACAAACACCGTATGCGTGGGTTTTCTCGGGGTTCTCCCGTTTCCTCCCACTTTCTTCATTCCACCATTTCATTCGTTCATTACTCATCATCACCGTCTCCTTTAGCCTAACCGGCATAACCGTGGGACGTAAAACTTAAAGATTTCATTTCATTTTTTTTCGAATCTAGTCTAGGTCATCCTTTACAATAGTCGTTTCCAACATAATGCTGCGTGATGTCACAGTTCGATGTTTGCCTTCTCAGTAAAAGGGGAAGGAGCTAGCAGGTAATCTGATTTTGATAAAAGACAATGGTGACAGGTAAAAACAAGAACATCGATAGCGCAGTCGATGCTTGTGCAGGTATACGAATTCGTGGATCGATGATTACGCGCACACTGCCAATACTTCCTCTCTTATTCCATTCATTTTCCATGCTTTCTTCAGACTGTAAAGCCACGCTTCCACGTTATACATTGGCCAATTAGAAATAACTGGTTTATATTCTTTTCCCACTATCGTTTTAACCTATCCCTACTGATATTTTCCCAGCAGCTTTTCAACTAAAAATCTACAATATTTTTATTAATGTTTAAAGGGAGAAAATTTTCCCAAGATGAGAGACATAGCAATCGGTAGAGCTCACGGAACAGAACAAAATTACATTTGTTGATGAGTGCAAATCCTTATGCATAGTTTTTGAGAAAATCGAGAAAAACGTAATCTTTATGGCGTTAAAATATCTATGAGTTTATGTCTACGACTAAAAACAATGTCGTTCGCAACCAATAATAATTGGTAGCTTTTATTCTGCTGGAACAGATTGTCCATTTATTTGTATACTTTATGTTACACAAATAACATATTATATATCACCATACCATACGGTATATGTTACACACAGTATGGTATATGTTACCGTGCCATATATTACCATACCATCTGATATACGTTAGCATGCCATATGTTAGCATGCAATGTGTTACCATACCATATGTTATACGTTAGCATGCCATATGTTACCATACCATATGGCATATGTTATCATGTTACATAGCATCTGGAATGTTACCATGTCATACGTTATCATAGCATATGGTATATTGCCATACCATACGGTATATGTTATCACGCCATATGTTACCATACCATATGATGTGTTACCATGCCATATGTTACCCAAGCTATATGTTACCATACCATATCGTACATGTTATCATGCCATATGTTATCATACCATATGGAATTTTGTTACAATGCCATATGTAACCATATGTTACCGTGGCATATGTTTCCATGTCATTATATCTTATACGTCTACAACACATATTATTAAGTGGCACCTTGTATCTATTATTTGTCTTCTTTTAACGGTGACACACATGCTCCTAACCATTGCTCTTTTTATCTGAAAATTAAAAAAAACGTCCCATACTCACATTGAACATGTTATTACTGTAACTTTCACAATTTTTTAAACATCTTCTCCAACATAACGTCATTTGTCATTTCGTCCAACGATATTGTCAGGGCCTATACTGCCTCGGCTTCAAGGTGGAATATGCGGTAAGAATATACTGCCTACAAGAAAGAGACATTTAAATGGAGATTTATACTGAAAACAATGTTGGTGCCAAAGCACGATCGAAATTTCTGTCTTGTACAAAAGTATTTTTTGTAGACTAGAGTTTAGTAGTTTTAGTGGTTTTTACTTTTACTTTGTATCCTATAGTTGTACTAAAAACTTTTATTTATTTATTTATTTGTCAATTTCTTGCGTTACTCTTGCTTACACATAACTGAATACGAAGAAAAAGGAGGACTGAAACTGAGGAAACGAACCCGGGGGAAGAAAATATCTAAATACGGGCCTGGATATTGTTTATGCACACTATATTAATGAAGACATTTGGAGAATTAAAATATACAGAATATGATAAATGGCTAGAGAAGTTGCCATTGCAAGAAAATGTGCTGATACTGCATACCATTTATACCACCAGTAAAGAAAAGGCTCTGCTCCTAACTGTTACACTTACACTCCTAAAGAGTGGCGCACACAAAACGTGTAAACTATACTTCTTCTTCTTCTAAGCCTTAGTTAGCCAGTGTCGGCTTTTCGAGTCGCTGTCCTCCTCCAGTTTCTATCTTGTGTCATATTCGCTGTGATATCATACTGCATCATACCGTTCTTAACACGATCACCGCACTTCTTCTTTGACCAACCTCGGGCTCGTTTCCTACTCACTTCTATAGCATCTACTCGATGAGCTACGTATTCCAAATGTCTTCTTCTTACATGCTCAAACCATGTCAGTCTACTTTCTTGCGTTTCTCTACTAATTTCTCATCTTTATTGTTCCCCGGATAATTTAATTCTTAATTTTGTCACTCCACACATCTACCACAATATCTTCATCTACATACATTCAACTTCTGTTCTTCTTTCTTCTTCGTCCTCCAACATTCCGCTCCTTATACTAAGGAAATGTGCACTCACTACTGTTTTGTCTCACTACTGTTTTCTAAACTTTTCCTTTAAGGCGTACTGATACCCTACAGGTCACATAACACTCCTGCCGGCTTCTCTCCATTTCGCCCAAAAGTTGCTAATTCTGCTGTTTACATCTTTTTCTATTTCTGCATTTTCCTGCAGTATTGACCCCAAGTACTTGAATTTCCTTGCCATAACTAACTCTTTTTCGTCCAATCGTGTTCTTGTATTCTCAATCACATTTTTCCTGAAAGGATAATGTAAATATTCTGTTTTGGTTTTAGTAATTCTAATCCCATTACTCTCCGACGCTCCTCTCTAAGTATCTAATTTCTCTTGAAGTGCTGCTTTGGTCTCATTCACCAGCATGATGTCGTACGCAAATAGCATATTTCAAGATGCTGATCCTTGGATATCCTTTGTGAGATGGTCCATCACAACTACAAAAAGGTATGGGCTAAGACTAGATCCCTGATGAAGTCCTAATTTAACTGCGAACTCTTTTGTTATTCCGCACGAGCTCTTCACTCCTGTCCTACATCCATCATACATATCTTGAATTACACAGATGTATGTATTCGGAACACATTTCTTCTTCCGTGCTCACCAAACAAGATACCGTGACACTCTATCATACGCTTTCTATAAGTTGATGATAACCATTTGAAGGTCCTTCTGGTACTCCTAAGCACAAAGCCCCTAACGGCTTTTGTAGACGGGTCGGCAATATTAAGTTGAGATATGTGTGATCAGCACACAGGAATTCCTATCGTGTTTATTACTAATTGCCTTGACCGAAGTCCGTTACTTCAATCATTCTCAAGTAGCTCCCCAATTGTACTCGCGACGCTGAGTGAAAGACACTTTGTTATACTTATTTTGGATTACCCCATATTCAACTCATTCAATTACAGGCTAGATCTGTACTGATTGACGTCGATAATTTCATTAGAACTGGAAAAACCAGCGCTCCTAGGGACTGTCTACCTAGACAAAATTCTATTACAGAGTTTCCACATACAATATCAAGTGAGCATTTTTAGCTGTGTTAACTTTTTATTAGAAAAAAATATATATTTTGGTAAATTTTATTAACATTTAAACAAAGTTCTCAAGTTCCTTCCAAATCTCTTTTAAATGAAATGAAAGATTAATAATAATAACAATAACTCATTGGTGTTACAATCTTTCTGAATAGCAATCAATACATCTTTTCTGAGGCACCTTTATTTTTTGGCTTCCTGGACCAATATGCTCATGGTATCGGATAAATACAAAATCTGTGCTCCTACCCGGAATGAATGCCGACTCTGGACTTCAAGAAAGGCATGCTAATCATTTGGCTACAAAGAAGGTCAAAATAATAATAATAATAATAATAATAATAATAATAATAATAATAATAATAATAATAATAATAATAATAATAATAATAATAATAAAGCAGAAGTAATAGAAGAAGAAGAAATTTGAAACTACGTAAGTTTGTTCAAGAAAGTTTGAAGATGGAAAAATATCTCTTTTGAAAATTACGCTCCAAAAGTGTAAGATTTTAAAACTCAAGCATAACCATGCGACTGCGTGAATTTAAAAACTTACTGTTAAAATTCTTGATTTAATTACCCAAATTATTCAGTAAAAATTATCTGTTATGAAGTTCTGCTTATACAACTTTTTGTATTCATCCTTAGTTAATTTCTTCTTTCTCTAGGCTTCGTTTCCAAATATTTTTAGCCTATATTCATTCCTGACAATTCGGGCTAAATATACGCTATAGGCATGTTTGATGAGATTAAGATCTGGGGAATATGAGGATCAATTTTTACGGTTGATATCCAGAGTTTCCAGTTTCTCTGTAACTTGAACATCTCTGTGTGAGCGCGCATTGTCATCTGAAGTCAGGACCAACAGCACTACAAAAAGGACGAGCACATTTTTTTTCGAATCTCAATAGAATAGTATTCTACAATAATGGATACTGAGTCTAAGATCTGCAATGGTATTCTTACATTTTTCATTATGTCTGCTCATATCATAACTCCAAGACCGTCCATGACTATCATATTCAGAGATGGGCTATAAATATCATTGTTTTCATTATTCTCTCACTACGTGATTTCCAGAATTGCATGTTGCATAGAAGCATGACTTAATTTATCTGAGAATATTACATTGAATCCTCTTCCTTTTTCCCAGTCATGATGTTTCCTACATTACTATACTCTAGCACGACAATAGTCAGGGGATAATAGGGGATAATGGAACACACTTCAATAGCTTCTGGACATACAGTCCAACACAATTCAGCCGTCGTGAGCTGGTTCTGGAGAACACATGAACAAATGCTTGAGCAATTTGGGCTGGATTGTCCAATAGATTCTTTTGTGCCAAATTGTTTATATACTGATCCTGACACCGTTACCTTGTGTACACCTACGTTTTTTTTTTTTCATTTACACGCATAGCTGGTCTCGTAACAGCGGTTTACTGAAGTCGAGGAATGATACTCTTAATGGCCACGTATGCCGATGATACAATTCATATGATTCCTACAAAATAAAGTGATGCTACGGATCTTGACTTTATGTCTACCTGTAATTGGGGAACAATCTGAATATACTTAAAATAATATGCCAGAATACTATAATTGAGTATATCAAGCATATAGACCGCATGAACCCTTCCATTACGATATTTCAAGCAGCGTATGCACTTTGTATGTGCATTACTTTCAAACAATCTTCACACATATATACATATACGTATCTTTGTGAAGTCTTGAATCGTGTAGCGGTACGAATGTAGAAAGACAGAGAGAGAGAGAGAGAGAGAGAGAGAGAGAGAATGTGTATGTGAGAAAGAGAAGATATGATGAGAAATAGGATCATAGGGAGGGGTTAGAGATGGGAGGGGGAAGAAAGCTAGACTTTCATTTCCGTTTAGCCCTCAATCGACTTCCAATTCGAGGCAAGAGGTGTCAATACCAGCTGGCGGCATTGCTAGATTTCTACCGAGAAGACTGTGTGATGTTATTGCTGACTGCCGAGTCTATCTCTCCTTGTCACTTCAATCTGTGTCGTCTGCTGAGATTCGCATCATGCCTTTCGAATACCAAAGTGGTCACAAGCCGCTGTTGCCAAGTGTAGAGAGGCATACATCAATCTTTTCGGGAGATTTTCTTTTTCTCTTCAAAATGGGGTATTTCTTCTTCTTCTTCTGTGCTACGAGAACATGGCTATAATATTTCACTTCAATTCTTTGATCTATGTTGAGAGAAAATCTTGTGAGAGTGGAGGAAAGATTGGTTTCACAGGAAATAAATGTGTGTGTATCTTTTTCTTTCTTTTTTTTTCAAGCTGATGCATTGGAAACATGGATATTCGTACTGGAAATCGAGATTGGAATTTTAACTGAATCGTGTAGTTGCTTATTGACTTCTTAAAATGGCCCAATAGTAAATGATTCTGATGTTCTAAGATCACCATTAAAATCTTAAAAATGTTATATTTACTAACAATTGATTATAATCTAGACTAGAGTTTCTCAAAGTCTGGTCCAAGGACCACATGTACTCCTTGAGGTATACCCTTGTGGTTCTCTTAAATTGGACTTTAGTGTTAAGAAGATTGAAATATTAAAATTTTTCCGTATATGTTTTGGACAACGAACGTAACAAATATGATAAAAAAAACAAGTGAGTTGCATACCACGCACAATAGTTAGCATTTTGAAGCAGGTAGAGATAACACAAATTTTAATGTTTTATACATTGTAGATGTACTATTTTAAAATAAGCCTGATAGCTTTCAATATTTTGAAACAACTAATAAGTATTTGTTATTAATCTAAATATATTATAATTATATATAACTAGATGAATTGACATAAAATAACGGTACTTTGGGTTGACGTGGAAAGTTGAAATTTGACATCCTTATATTTTTAGGACAAAAACTAATAGGGAAGTTTATTTTTTACTGTTGGGAATGAGCTTTACATGGATTGAGGCTGTTAAAATATGGAATCGTTGTGTTACAGAATGGCACATGCCTATATTTTGATTATGCGTTGTTAGAAGAGAGTCTGTGCAAACAAACTAACTTGATTGTATGTTTAATAAGATGGTTTGGTAATTTTTTTTGTAACTTTAGAAGAAATCGTGCTAAAAATTTCAGTCAGAATTTCATTTTATCAAAAATTTCCAGGGTTCTCTATTACGTTAATTATTATCATTTGATAGGCTTGTTGAATAGACAGTGGAACCCCAATTATCCGGTAGGCCCTATAGATCTAATGATTGCTGGGCGCAATCCAGATATGCAAAATATGGATAATTAAAGCATTCATCAAGAAGAGCTTGAGATAAGAATTTCTCTAAAATCATTTTTGGTTAATAAAACCATTTTACTACAAAAAATTCTAAAAACTACAGTACAGCAGTACTTACGAACAGCTTTAGAAGTGTTAGTAGAGAATGTGCAACGAAGTTAATTGTTTTGCTCTCCCTCAAACCATTCATTACTCATCATCACTGTCTCCTTTAGCCTAACCGGCATAAACGTAGGACGTAAACCTCAAAGATTTCATTTTCCATTTCCTCGTTTACTTGCTGCCAAGTTCCGCAAACGCTGACGGGAAAAAGCTGTACCTGGTCACATTCAGGCTACCGTTCCACACAATTCAAGGCAGTGTCAAAATAAACTCTGCGAAAGCCTCACTTGCAGTAGATCTGGGGACAGGAAAAAAAATTCGAATTATCCAAAATTCGAATTAACCAAAAACTAAGTAAAATTAAGTAAAATCAAGGAAACAAAATAACTGTACTGTATACGGAAAACTAACATGCAGTTCACCCTACCTTTTAAAGCACCACATTTTCGTAAGGAATTAGAATACTCTCCGCGATTCGACATTGTGCATAATGCACGCCAATAGATCACAAACTAATCTGCTTACATTTTTGTCACTGCTTTTAGTTCAGTTAATTGGAATTGCACAAATGTCTCTCACAAGTCATTTGCTAGTGGAGGACAGGGTTCAAGGTCATTCACACTTCTATAGAAGGAATGGACACTTCCAGGTTATTGAGAAGGAGGAGAGATGCATACCAGATTCTCTAGAGCGAGAGGGGATCCAGCGGAGGTGGTATCAACAAATAATGCTTTCTCTTTCCCTCGGTCGCCTCTGGATAAGATAACAGATAAACAAAAAAGTTGGAATTGCATTGTTTTGTTTGTAATATGTCGAACACTACACATTTTTCCACTGTAAACACTTCGAATTATCCAAACAGGAGATTCAAAAGTTCGATTTATCCACGATTTTTTACCATTGTTTTTAATACAGTTTTCAAGGGGAATAGACTTTAGTTCGAATTATCCAAGTTCGAATTAAAAAGAGTCCGCTGTATATATATAGGCCTACATTCATATTTAGAGATGAAGTGGCATCTTTGTCTGTAACTGTCAACCTTGAACAGATATGTGACAATTAAACGTCTTTTTGCGCGTACTTCAGAAAAAATGTAAACAAGTAGCTGTAGGCTTTGTTAATACGTAGTTTTTGAGTGCCCCTTGCACATATTTTCTGAAAGATACACTGTGTACTGCATGTTTTCAATTGGTATTTCTTTTTTATCATCAGTTTCTTTGTCTGTTTCCTTTCATTTAATTTAGTTAGTTTCATTTAATTTGATTTTTTTATTTCGTGATATCGTTCTGAATATTTGACAATTCGGATAATTGGAATT
Source organism: Thermobia domestica (assembly GCF_964235325.1). Lineage (NCBI taxonomy): Eukaryota > Metazoa > Arthropoda > Insecta > Zygentoma > Lepismatidae > Thermobia > Thermobia domestica. Next base: position 77,454,188 of record NC_137463.1, read on the forward strand.
ATACTCTTAGGATCTCCAAACCTCCCGGTTTTACCGGAACGGTCTCGGATTTACATAATTTGTCTATTACAAAAAAGGTTCTAAACTTCTTATATCCCGGTTTTCTTCCAAAATGTACGTTAATATCATTCGTGGGATATTTAGAAACTACCACTGTTGGATATTTAGGAACTAATGGGAATAACCTACTCTCCGTCACCTACTTTTGATGAGTGTTTACATGTTACTTAATTAATTCTGATATTGCAACAAATAGCTAGTCCTCAGTTATGACATACTATAAATTTTCGTAGGGATGTTTTTAACAATTTGTAAAAAAAAAAAAAAAAAAAAAAAGGAGTTTTATTACTACCAATGAGTAGCTGAACCTTATAATATCAGAAATTGATTCTTCCTTACTGTTATTCTTCACCCGTATGACACTCTTTTACGAAACATGGTAAAAATGCGTCAATTGCCAATAGATGACAGGAAAGAATTTTTACTTTTTCAATGTACTGTAGGATGTTTAAAAGCAACATCAAGACAAAAACATGAAAGAAAAATCACAGACTAACTTGAGTGTAGATAGGGGTCAGTTTAAAGCTATAGCTCGCCACAAATTTGTCGGAATGCAAGAAAATGATTTATATCTCAAGAATAACATTTGAATAAGGGTCGTACAAAATGACTTAGTGGTTACTTTGAGTCATACCAACAGGATCAAATGCGTTCACCACGAACTTTTCCTTTTTTCTAACCAATAAATGCACACTCTTTCAAGAGAAGAACAATTTAACTATCATAAGTAGCTACCATTTAACTTTCTATTAATTTGAACATGAATGAAATACACACGTTTAATCTTTTTTCTCCTTTTTAAGCAAAATAAAGTATTTTAATTTATGAAGTCATAAATACTAAGATCCATAATATTGAAATTTAAACGTCAGAAATGTACCTATGTAACAAATATATATAGTTTGTTCATATTCTTTCTTCTAGAAAAATCAAATATTTTTCTATGAAGTAACAAGTATCCAAAAAGATAATACTGAAACAACCATGCAAGGAAAATGTTCCATTGTAACAAAATATGAAATTAGGTTGAGTATAGTTTATTTTTCTACTATATTGCACTTACTTTTGAAGTTTCTTTTTCTAGGAAAATCAAACTTTTCGTTATGAATTAAAACGTATTCAGAGATATAGTATTGAGACTTACATGTAATAGACACATGTAATAGACACACAAATGGGAGGGGGCTGGGAGCATGAAGTTGAGTCTTATATATATCACAAAATGTTTTGAAGAATGTCAAGTACCACTGATTCCCTGGTTGGCATGGTCGCCTGATATGAAACGGATCTAATATGTGTCATATAATTTTCGTTGTAGCTTGATCGTCAAGATCCTCCAGCAGACAAGGTCTAATGTCTTGTGGACTCGAATACAAATAAGATTGAAAGACGATTCCTTAGAACCACACTTAAAGCCTGTTTAATTTGATTTCATATATAAATAGAAGTTCTAATAACAGTAAGTGAAGGCTTCACATTAAACTGATTTATTAAAATTAGAAGTATTGTTCAGTTCTGAACTTGTAATGCTTTCTGAATAGGTGTGTGACGAATCTGTGATGTAAATGTAATTCCAATCAGACATGTCTTTCTTAATTCTCGAGTTTTCCCGAGCAGCGGTATAATATAAAAATCAACGTACTCATTCACACATTGCCAGGTTAATATATCAGATCAAAAATGCAAATGTCAATGATATGAAGAAAAATCTAGTGAGAATTCTCTCTAAATCTCTCCACCTTCTAAACGGATTCTATACCAAAATATGGAAATAAGCAGCAAATAGGGAAATAATACCAAGAATAACAACTTGATTTGTTAAAAAAAAATGAAAAGACAGGAGTTAAAACTGCTTTATTTAACTCTGTTGACTTTTTTTAATGTCTAGTTAAAATTACTTCATCAACATATTTCTTAACTACTTTTCTCACCATCTCATCTTTCCCTCCTAAAATAAATTTCTCTGCTTTCCCCTCATTCTGATTCGCATTTTTTTCCTAAAATTTCATTTTAACTTCGTTTCGCCTTTCATACGTTTCTTTGGCCATCTCTTTTCATCCCCTTATTTTGTTTATGACAGTGTCTAATAACAAGGATTGCCAACTTAGAATATTTTTCACTATCCTTTTATGACTGGCAGAATTTATTACAATATTATTTGATATGATCAAAATTGCGTTTTATAGAACAAACAGAATACCTCAATTATTGCTGTTATTGTTGTCACGAGAATACAGTAATAATCGATTGGACGACGATGTAAATAAATAAAGCGCGTCAAATGGGGTGATCAGTACCAAAGATGTTTCAAATAATAATTAAATTTTATGCAAAGCAGTGTCACGTCCAAACCACTCGAAGGAGTTTGATTTGTATGTCGCTAAATTTATTAATTAATATCGAAGCTAAAAGTGATAATGGATTTCTGCCATTTCCGGTTTTACTTGAGATATAAGAATGGAGATGGAATATGTTTTTGGCATTCTTAATTGATTGTACAAAATTGCTTCTCGCTATCTATTACCGGTTTTCTCCAAGCAGTCAATATTAAAAATCACAATTGGTTGATTTCTGTCATTTCCGGTTTGAGTAGAGGTGTAACAGAGAAGATAGTACCTAGTCTTGGAACATTAAATCGATTTTAAGAAACTGTTTCTCGCTAAATCTTAGCTGAACAATACCTTAAGTTATTGTGCCAGTACTTGGTGTCTTCGACTCTTTGAAAACATAAAAGAAAAAAACGAAATATTTCAGTTTAACGTCCCATGGTTATGCCCTTTAGAGTAAGGGAGATAGATAATTAAGTCAAGTAAATAATGATAGAAGAGTCGGTGGAATGATACTGTGGAAGGAACAGGAGTACTCCTAGAAAACCCACGGACACGATGTTCTACACCACAAACTTACTTGACCGAGGATCGAATCAGGAATCCCACGTACTAGAGGCAAACGCTTTACCACTGAGCCATCGCGTTTCTTCTAACATAAAACTGAAACAAACAATAAATATAGTACAAAAAAGTGTACTAATAAAACCTTCAGGTGTTAATAAGACAATGCCAATAGATTCATTGCAAATACTAGCACAATATGAACCTACCCATTGCTAGTTATTAAGAACTGCAATAATAGAACAGAGCAGAAGGGGACAAATTGTAAACGCAAACATAAATCAACGACTGTAAATCACAAATTTAAGAATATAGGAACTGAATTCTGATAAAACTAAAGAAGTTTTTGGATCCCACTCAGAAGTTTCGAACTTCTCGTTTTCTGTGTGTTTATGTGTTAGTGTGTATATTTTACTATTATTATTATTAGTAATAACAATATGAGTATAAATATTTGTAAACATGACCTAGCTGGTGTCAGTACAACGGCAAGGAATTAACAAGAAAGAAAGAATCAACAAAGATATTGAAGAAAGTAGTTCAGAAATGAAACGTTCTGTTGTTGCATTGTGTCTATTGTATTTATTTTGTTATATGATTCTATAGCCTTTCTTTTTTTATTATTTTAGTCTATTATCTTTATTTTATTCTTTTTTACTTATACATTTTCTGTATACTATTTTCAGGTGGTGGAGAAGGAAGTACAACAATGGAGAGATCACGAAGAAGAAATCACATTTTAATTTTAACAGTTAACTAAAGAAGAAGAACAAGAAAATTATGTAAAAAATTAAATGAAATCTTTAGTTTTATTTCCCACGATTATGCCGGTTAGGCTAAAGGAGACAGTGATGATGAGAAATGAATGAAGTGATGAAAGTGGGAGGAAACGGGAGAACCACGAGAAAACCTACGAGCACGGTGTTTGTCCACCACAAAGTCCACACGGCGCGAGCTGGGATCAAACCAGGGACCCCAAGCACCGGAGGTGAACGCTCTACCACTGAGCCACCGCGCCCCCGAGAAGAAAATGATAAATTATTCCCTTATAAATATTATGCATTAATTTTTACTCTATTACAAGTTTTATTTCTATTAAATGTATAATTACTTAAAAGGAAATAATGGGGATAAAAAGAAATAAATGGCATCGATTGAGATAATTAGGATACCATGTTCAAAGTTCCGTGTCTCACCTCAACCTGCTGAGGTTTAAACGGCTAAAATAGTGAGAGAGATTAAATGATAACAAGAAAGTTATGGACAGAAGAAATTGATAAGTAACTTGGGTCTGCCCTAAATAAGTTCTAAAATAACAGATCAAGGCAAGGAAAAATGAAGGTTTTTCATATAAATAAATAAAAAATCTCTTACTATATTGGTGTTGAAACCGGAAATTGTAGTGAATTTCAATCATTTCCCATTTTAGTACAGAAATTAAGATTGGAAGTAAAGTATATCCTAAGGATATTTGATTGCAGAAAACCACATCTCAATATCTATTACGGTTTCCATTTTATTGTGATCAATGTTAAAAGCGGAAGTTATTGATTTGTGCCACTTCTGGTCTGAAATATGATTTAAAAAAAGATTATATTTTTAGAACGTTAAGTCGGTTCCAAACAAAACTGCTTCTTGTTACCTGTTATCGTTTTTGCTCTATGAAGACCAATATTGAAACTGGAACTTACAGTGGATTTCAACCATTTCCATTTACAGTAAAGAGTTTAAGATAAAAATGTAATTTATTTTTTGGAACACTTAATCGATCGCAAAAACTACGTCTTTCTATTACCGCTTTGGCTCTACAGCGATCAACATTAAAACCACAAATGCTTAATTTTTTTTATCAATTTCGGTTTGAATATCGGGTCCGAAAACTAACTCGTTTCCTGACTTTTAACCTCTACATTTTGACCAAATTTGATGATCATTGATCAAATAGTTCTCAAGATTTTCTGTCTCCTTGATGGACGAACATGGTAAAAATAAACCAAACTCCTTTAAAATGCTTTTTTACTCTAGTCGTTGATGTTTATCCTTGGCTGTTATGAAAGCCTGCACAGTGACAAAGTAAAGGGGTTGCATGCGCACAAGGCGTACTTAGAAACTTCGAGAAACTTGGATTATGTTTTCGCGTACATTTTCATCCTCTCCGATCCGACACCCACGAGCCAAAAATCGAAGGAATGGCTTCATACAGCAATACGGTAAAAATTTGTCAGTTTATCAAATTTGGTTTCTTTAGGTCACCGCTTTCTGGGCGAAAACCAGATCACAAACATTATTTTATAGCTATCTAACAAGTAAATCTAGATTAACGACTTAAAATGAAATGAAATTTTTGGGTTTTACGTCCCATGGTTATGCCGGTTAGGCTAAAGGAAACGGTGATTATGAGAAAAATGAGTGAAATGGTGGAATGAAGAAAGTGGGAGGAAACAAGAGAAGCCCGAGAAAACCCACGAGCAAGGCGTTTGTCCATCACAAAGTCCACACGGCGCGAGCTGGGATCGAACCAGCGACCTCAAGCACCGGAGGTGAACGCTCTACCACTGAGCCACCGCGCCCCCAAGATTAACGATTTATTTTACAAATTGAACTAAAGACTGAAATAAGTCCTATCTAAAACTTAAACACGGAGAGATTTACTCAACATCAGAGTAAAAAAGAAAATGTCTAATTGGGATGGAATTTTCATTTGACAAGCCACACAAACCATTATAAGCCTAACATAATTAGTTCTCTCACAAATTTATATGAATATTAGGATTTTTCACTCGTTCTCAGGCTTGACTTTCGCTTTTAAAAAATAAACCTTGGTCATAATGTAAAGAAATTTGCTACAAACATACCTTTTGTGGTATATGAGAAGGACGATGAATTCATTTATTACAGATGGCACCAGTCTCTCTAATCTTTGCGAGTTTGGCCGATTCTGCTAATTGTCGCTCACAGTGACTGGAAAACGGAATCCATAAAGGCCTTACCCTACCTAATTTCGTCTTATGGACATCCTGAAAGGGGAGTTAGGTTGCAATAAATCTCAGATTGTCAGGAACTGCAACGCGGTAATCAGTAGAACTCTGTAAGTAATATTGTGTTAATTTACCTTCTGTAACATGGAAAAGCTTGTGCAAGTATCTAGAAATGATCGTGATAAGTAAAAGTACGGTAATAGATAGCGTGCTACTTTTGCTATTGTTTTCCTAGAAAAACATGGTAAAATATACCTACCAACTTTACAAATATTGCCTCCGGTTTCAATTCTGACCTCCATAGAAGAAGAACGGTAATTGGTAGCGAGAATATAAAAGATCGTATAAAATAAATTTTTGAGATACTTGTACTATAAAACATATAAAAGATCATCATACAAAGAAAATGTATCTTATTCAGCATTACTAAAAAAGTTTGACTTCATATGATTGTGTGATAGAAGGCATTTTATGGAACTTGTTTTTCTCCATAAGTCTGTAAATGGAATAATCGATAATCCAGAGTTTCTGAAATTGTTGTATTTTAATATCAACAATAAATCTCTACGAATGAGACCTCCGTTTTGCTGTAAAAGATCATATTCAGAAGCTCATTCAAATTCTCCTGTAATTAGATTATGTAAAAGATATAATAATATTATAAAAATGAATACAGATATAGATTTAGCGATGCCTTTCTCATGTATATCAACATAGTAAAGAAAATTACCGAATTTGGTCGAGTTTAATAAAACAAATAGAACATTGACTCTGTAATCCTTGAATAGATGATGTTATTGTTTTATAATGAAATGTCCTGGTGGTTCCAAGGGTAATATACAATATGATGTTTTCTTTTTAGGTTTTACATTATATGAATTTTTGCGTACAATATAATAGACTCGCTAGTTAATCATTATGATTTCATTTAGTTTTAGTATAGATTAACACATTCTCTGTTCTTAAAAATACTCTATGCATATATATGTATGTTTGTATGTGTATGTATGTATATGTACTTATATGTATATATATATATATATATATATATATATATATATATATATATGTGTGTGTGTGTGTGTGTGTGTGTGTGTGCGTGTGTGTGTGTGTGTGTGTGTTTGTATGAATCTATATATGTGTATGTATGTGTGTGTGTGTATGTGTATATGCACATGTGTGTGTATGTATGTATGTGCATGTGAATGTATGTATTTATATTACTATTTTCGATTATGAAATCCCATGTTAATGGAGATAACTTGAAAAGAAGGTATGGAATTCTCTGCTTTTCTTTTCTCTTATTGTAACTTTTATTTACTTATTTTGTTTGAATCTATGTATTTTTGTTCTATTTACGAAATTTTTATATTTTACTATTTGTAAGCCTATTGTAATTGGGGTTTATGCCCTGTAATAGGTGCAAAATAAATAAATAAATAAATAAATAAATAAATAAAATAAATAAATAAATATCAAGAACAGTTCATCCCTGACCTTATCCATTGCAACCGGAAGAGATAGGCATAAAACTTCCGGTTTCAGTACGAATTCCAGTGTCGAATCTAGCTCAGCGCCGGAGGGCATAGGTCCCCCAGTTTTTTGAGTGACAAAAATAATGTAAGCTATTATTTATACAGTATTTATGTTTATATAGCTATAATTTTAAAGTTTATAGTAAACTTATTATATATCTATGATAGTATTGATTCTGGCTGCCCCGCCCCCAGTTTTCAACTTCTAGATCCGCCTCTGTTAAAATCCCCACAATTTGGAAGTATATCATAGTTCCACAATGTGAAACACAAAGCTCACTTTATTTGTTTAGTAAAAAAATTACTTTGAAGTTGGTAATACTGTAATAAGAAGGAAAAACCAAAAGTATAAGGGGAAGTTTAAGAAGAAAGAATATGCAAGCGATCTCATTGTTGGATTTTTTCCAGCGAAAAAAAAAGCTAGTAAAAAACGGGGAGTAAAGAAGAGTTTTATTTAATTTTTTTTACCCTCAAGAGACTAAAGAAAAGTCGTGGTTTTGTGAACAAAAGCATGCAGAATTTGGTCAGAACTAGGAATTTTCTGACATATGTCACGGGCACTATACTCTCGCGTAATGAAGCTGTCTTGCCTACAGCGGATGACTGGAACTAAAAAAAATAATAATAGTAATAATAATAATAATAATAATAATAATAATAAAAGAGGAAGAAGAAGATGTGGTAAAGAAAGTTTGGGGAGAAAAAGTCAACTTTATTCTTGCTTATACTATTATTCTGTGCCTCTTCTCGTTTATGCTTCCGTCATCTACTTCTATACAAATTTTCTTGCCTCAATCCCATAGCGAAAAAAAAACTGAATTAGGAACTTTCTGGTACATTTTTTCTTTCCTCACAATATTATTTTTTTTAATGACGAAGATAATTACTTTTCTGTATTTTTTCGAAAAAAAAATCACCTCGTTTCATTTTTTGGGGTTATGAGTTATGAACGAGTTTTCAGAGGGTGACGAACAAGTCCACGGAGATGAAATTAGTTAAGAACCCCACCTCCACCTCTTAATTTATCACTTCCAGAAACATTTCAAACAAAATTACTACCTCATATGACTTCATTATAGCTTTTCTCTGAAACGGAGTTGGCATATCCATTTGAAAAATGAAAATACAGATTGAAGTTGTATCAACCATATTATTATTATTATTATTATTATTATTATTATTATTATTATTATTATTATTATTATTATTATTATTATTATTATTATTATTATTATTATTATTATTATTATTATTACTATTATTATTATTAGCTGAACCTGCGCTCTTTACACAGTACATCATTCAAATATTAGCATGAATCTCCTTGTCATTCCTCAAAACATCCGTACATGTCCCTTTACAAATACAAGTGAAGAACGTCTTGGTAAATATAGGAATAGGTATCATAAAGGGAAGATTTTTCTATTGTTTTCTCAATATCTCGCTTCGTTTGCAAGATTTTAACCAATTTCCGGTTGGAGTTTCTAATTCGTGTATGATTAGTGTTTTTTTTTTCTTCTTGCATGCAGTATTAATAAGCAAATACATTACACACATGATTAATTATAATGTCAATATATATTATGTTCATTTGGCAAAACACTCCAAACAATAAAGATTCATTTTAGACCGGAGAAATAGTTCTCCTATGTTTTTCATTATCATTTGGTCATGAAACAAGAAACACGCTAAAGTGATAGTCATTTTGTGTTGTTTCAACACCTCATTTTTTGCTGTGTAGGAATAGTAATTTTTCCCTAAGATCATACTATTTAACTGTTGTTTACAAGTTATGTGTGTATCACTGTCAGCAGTGGTGGACCCAGGGGGACAATCGCCCCCCCCCCTAGAGGAGGAAACTTTCTTATTTTATATATAAATAAAACCCATCCGAGAATTTGGAGCTCTTAAAAATAGTGTATGTGTATTGTTGTTAGAACAATAGACAATAATAGATAAAACCTACCATTAATGAACTCGGCCGAGAAAATTACTGTAGTTGTGTATTTAAGAAAACAGAATTCAAGAAATTCACTCTCATTCAAGAGTTATTATGTGAATTTATGGACACACTAAGTTTATAATCTTATAAGGCCCACAAACGCGATCCTAATACAAATCTTTCTGTTGGATTGATGACAATAACAATTTTACCCAGGTCAAGTTGGCAGAGAAAATGGTAGTCATGATTATTATTTATACCTAGGTTGTTTCTGTGACGATGAACTTTTAAAAGGTTCTGAAGGCATGAAATATGTTAGCTCCTCCTCACAGAAACGCCAAAAAAGAGCAGAAATATGTCTTGCTAAATGACACCCGCAATCTGTCGTTAAAAAGAAATTCGAAAAGAGTGTAATTCTTCTTCCCCTCCCTCCCATTTTTTCCACAGTGCAAACGTAATTATAAACGTCAAAGATGAGGTATGAAACTTCAATGCATTGTTCATGTAGCTATATATATATACAGGAAATAAGAGGAATTTATAAAATAAATATATAATACTAGCACAGATGTATCCGACCTCTCAGCGATGGCTAACGGCAAATGGAACGGGGAATAACTCGGGGCCAACTCAGCGTTCACAATTAATCAAATATTCATTGTGCAGACGTCTGTGTAATTAGAGCTATCATTAACGTGTATCATAAGTCAATCCAAGCTCTTCTGTTTCAGAACAAAGCAGGTTGAAAAAAGTAAACATAAAAATACTCAATATTGAGATTGCCAATAGGCAATTAAAGTTATAATGGTAACAGTGTAAATAAAAAGCAATAAAAAAACGTTGTGAAAGGAAAGCTTTATTTTTAAAAAAAAAAGTCACATCAAAGATTAGCCAGAAAATTTATTAGGAATTATCAGATTTTCACAGTATAGACTTTTTTCATATGCATCTGTTTCTTCTTTCCATCAGTAGAATATATTGACAGCCGTAGGAACTATTATGTTCAATTTACCTGCAATAGAGGAACTACATATTGAATAGTTACCATGTTCTATTCTTTCTTTAACTACATGGATAATGGAAAACATGAAAGGATTATATTTTGTTTATTTTGTGCTAGTTACGAGGTACGTCCAGAAAATAAGTGTACTAGACTTTTGTAGGTTTCAAAAAAATTATTTAAAACAAAACTTTTAGATGCTTACATCATGTATCCTCGTCGCCAAAAGTGCCTTTACATCGCCGTGACGGGTATGTGACCGCGCAGTACTCTAAGGAAGGGATGGTTGCATAAGAAATTGTGATTAATTTTGAAGAGTTTTTATTTTGACTACGGAAATAACGTACGTATAGGGACTAAAGGCAAGATTAGAAGCATCACCGCACTGTCTTCTCTGAAAATATTCGTATTCTCAGTTTTTCAATTTACTGTCTTATATGTTAAGTTAATAACTGCTACTAGAGCTTTTCACTCTTCAGGACTTTACTACAACATGTTCGCAGGGCACTTTTCTAAGTCCTAAATGTGTGCGTGAATTATTTCATTCCTCTCACTGTAATTATTTGAGAATGAAAACTGATTACGCTGAACGTGAACATGTTTCGCTGTCGTAAAGGAAGGACCGTAATAAATATAGATAAGGTTCTTATTATTATACAAAACACAGAAGTATTTATTCCCTATATAGAACAATATATTACAGTAACTAAGAAACATCATAATCACTTAAGCCCCCAGGACTTTTTCCAACAGGGGGAGGGCAAAATACCGATATAGTGTTTTTCATTTTATTGCCCTATATATGTTAAGTTAAAATCCATAACATAAATATTGATAGCGTATATCGTCTTTGCCCATTAGTCAAAACATTCATCTCCAGACATGATGTTAAGAAAATAGAAAGAAAGGGATATGAACAGTGGTGTAATTAATTTTACTGCGTTCTCGATCTATCGATCATTGATTTACTCATACTCCACCAGGCCCCCTGTGCCAGGTATTTCAGCTGCTGCCTTATATATAGGGTTCCATGTCAGAAGGGCAGACAAAAGGGCAAACACAGAAAGGTCCGAGTCAAAACGGCCCGCGACAAAAGAGACCCGCTACAAAAGGACCAGACCAAAAAGGCCCCGCGTCAAAAGCGCACGGGTGAAAAGGTCTCCGCAACAAAAAGGCCTGAGTCAAACGGGCCCGAATCAAAACGCCCCTTGTAAAAAGGTCTCTGGCCAAAAGGTTCCCACAACAAAAGGACCGGATTCAAAAGGTCCTGTGTCAAACATGACCGGGTCAAAAATTGCCGTCGCTACAAAAGGGCCCAGTCAAACGGTCCCGCATCAAAAGGGACCGGTTCAAAAGGTCTCCGCGAAAAAGGGCCCGAATCAAAACGCCAATTGTAAAAAGGTCTCTGTCCAAAAGGTTCCCACAACAAAAGGACCCGAGTCAAAAGGTCAGGTGTCCAACGGGCCAGGGTCAAAAATGATCGTCGCTACAAAAGGGCTCAGTCAATCGGCCCCGCATCAAAAGGGCCCGATTCAAAAGGTGTCTGCAAAAAGGGTCCGAATCATATCACCTTTCATCAAAAGGACCTGGCTCAAAAGGGTCCGCGACAAATGGGCCTTGCGTCAAACGGGCCCTGGTGAAAATTGCCCCGCTACAGAAGACCCGAGTCAAAACGGCCCCACGTCAAAATGGTCCGGGTCAAAAGGTCTCCGCAACAAAAGGGCACAGGTCAAAAGTGGCCCGGTAAAATGGACACGAGTCAAATGGGACCCGCGACAAAAGGGCTCGAGTCAAAGGTCTCAGCAACAAAAGAGGAGTCAAAAGGGCTCGGGTGAAACATCTCAGCAACAAAAGGGCAGGAGTCAAACGGGCCCGAATCAAAACGACTCTCATCAAAACAGCCGGGTTAAAAGGTTCTCACGACAAAAGAGCCCGAGTCAAAAGGGACCTGCCTCAAACGAGTTCGGCTCAAAAGGGGTCCCGCTACAAAAGGACTCGAGTCAAAACGGTCCAGCGTCAAAAAGTCCCGGGTCAAAAGATCTCGGCAACGAAAGGGCCTGATTCAAAAGGGCCCGAATCAAAACGCCCTTCATAAAAAGGGGTAGAGTTAAAATGGTTCCACGACAAAAGGACCTGAGTCAAAAGGCCCTGAGTCAAACAAGCCCGTGTCAAAAAGGGGGCCCGCTACAAAAGGGAAAGAGTCAAACGGACCTGCGTCAAATGGGCTGATTAAATGTCCTCGCAACAAAAGGGCCTTAGTCAAAGGCCCGAATCAAAACGCCCTTCATCAAAAAAGCCCGGGTCAAGAGTCCCACAACAAAAGGTCTCGAATCACAAGGGCTCAGCGTAAAACGGGCCCAGGTGAAATGGGACTCAAATACAAAAAGCCTAAGTCAAACGGCCCGGTGTCAGAAGGGCCTGGGCCAAAAGTCTACGCAACAAAAGGGCCCGAGTCAAAAGGGGCCGAATCAAAATGCCCATCATCAAAAGAGTCCCACGACAAAAGGGTCCGAGTCAAAAGGGCCCTGCGTCAAACGAACCCGGGTCAAAAGTGGTCCGGCTACAAAATGTCTGAGTCAAAACCACCCCGTCGAAAGGGCCCAGGTAAAAGGTCTCCGCGAAAAAAGGGCCCGAGTCATAAGGGCGCTGCGTCAAAAGAGCCTTTGTCAAAAGGGTTCTGCGACAAAATGGCCCGAGTCAACAGAGAACTACGTCAAACGGGCCCTGGTCAAAGGGGCACCGCTACAAAAGGGCACGGGTTAAAACGGCCAGGCGTCAGCCGGGCCTGAGTCAAAAGTTCCTCGCGTCAAAGTGGCACAAGTCAGAAAGGTCCGGCGTCAAAAGGGCCCGGTAAATACTGTTTCACGGGTAAAAAGCTTTAGATCAAAGCAAGATTGGAGATCAAGCATGCACAAGGAGTTTGTGTCCTCTTAGTAAATTGAAGTGTTTGTGCAAAAGAAGGAAATATATCTGTGGTTATTACTAACAAAAAGCAAATTTGAATGGTGATATTAGTTTTGTTTGTTGATTGGTTTGCAACAATCGCTTTTGCTTAAGTCGTTCTCCATGAAAGTTTGCTTGCACTCCCGTCATAGGCGGATTGGGTGTATTAGGGCCTAGGCCGCGGATACCATGGAGGGCTCTCAGACTATAATATCAATTTCTAAAATATCGTACAATCAGTGGCGCAACCAGCTATGAGCTCGGGGCCTCATGCCTCCCCGAAACAAACCTGGTCTATCTTATACAACCGCGCTGCAGACAAATTTCGGTGAAATTTCAAAATAGATCAATGCATAAATGAATATTGAATTAAGTCAAAGCACTGTCGAAAGAGAAATACACAGAGAAAACGGGGTGTCTAAAAAGTCCCCTTGACTTAGGATAACTCTGTTATTATCAGAGTTACAACAAAATGTAAGAGGAGATACCGTCTTGAAATAAAGTTTTTAATAGACAGTAACTTCATTCATTTATGTTCTGGGTCCAGGTGAATGGTAGCGTTGCATTTTCATGTAACATTATGCGCATATAGAGCGTACAGCCCAAACGGCTTGTCCGATTTAAAAAATTCTTGCACTTTAGATTGAAAACATTATATTTGGAGACGGTTTTCTCTCTTACATTTTGTTGTAACTCTGATAATAAGAGAGTTACTGTATGTCATGGGACTTTTGAGACACACTGTATAGTAGCTGAAACACTAAACAAATAGTAGCCAATAGCTTTTTACTATGGAAAGAACAGAACAGCTTACTGAAAATTGTAACAAACAACTAATAATAACTTTTGACTCTGGAATGAACACGACGTTTTACTGAAAATGAAAAACTGCTGAACAACTAAAAAACTAATAATTTTAAAACGTTAAGATTCTTTTCAGTTCAGATTATGAATGGCAGAATTCCTGAATAACTTCGTTCACAGACACTAAATTTAACATATCTCTTTCCATTTTCATTAGTAAAAATGTGTCCAAAATGTCTTCACACAAATTAGCTCTGAGATTTGTTTACTCTCTAACTTTAACCTTGAGAAGCACCTTTCACATGTCACTTGTATGCATGGTAGAGACAACGCATGTTTGTATGCAATGTATAAATTATTAAAACAACTAGACGGACAGAAATTGGTACAAAATTTTCCCTGCACATGACAAAATTTTTTTACACAAGTTGTTTGCAGCATCATTATCACTCTTGCCGTGAATCAAGTCCAAAATGTTCAATCTCCCATAGCATGCTCAGATGCATAATCATCATCATCTTCTATGGATTCAGGGGCATCAATCTCTTCAGGATCATCAAAAGCCAGAACGTTTTGTGACAAAATATACGACAAAGAACTGCTGGAGATCTTTGTATATTTCCTCCTATTTTATATTTAGTTTTTTCGCAAGAACTCTGAAAGCTCCTGCAGACACACCATTCTTTCCGATTTCCGAAAAGTGCTTGGGATCCAGCATTTGGAGTTCATTTGGCTGCTGAAATCTATCACTGACACATGTAACAGCTGTATTCAGAATTTTCGTTGAAGTTTTTTATTCTGAATAAATCATTTTCACTTATATTTAAGTTCTTTCCCAGTTCAACTGCCGTAAGCTCTCCTGACATTTTCTTCTTCTTTAAGATTCTTCTGGGCGGAAAGCCTTTTTCCATTGCTATCTCTACACCAGATTGCACAAGCTGTTGTTTTTTCACACAAAATATTTTTGTATTTTCGTAAAGCTCAAACAGACATCTTTTACCTCTATTTTCTTCTGAAGCTACTGCAGCAAGTTGTCTACAAGTCTCCAGGTTGTACGATAGTCCAATCCGTGAGACTGCAGGTATTTTGAAACATGCTTCGTTTCTGTAAACAAGTCCTGAAACACAGAGCACATCATTATAGTGTTAAATTCTGTCAATTTATTCAGCCAAGTTTAGCTTGAAATGTTGATTTCGCATTAAAACTCCTGTCCTGTACATCATCATTGAGGAACAATAAAAATGAAAGAAATCTTGACGATGATAGACAGTCGTCTCGTCTTGGCTTCATGTTTCGTAGCGAAACTCGTTAGTGTCGACTACCGCATTCAGTGCCTTGTTTTTGCTCCACAATCGTGTTGCACCAACTTGTTAAACTTTTCGTAGTTTGTCATGTTCCTCGTGGCTTGCATCAATCATTTTCTTCCAAACATTCTTTCTTTTGTAGTATTCAGACAGAACACGGTACTGGTTTCAACCACACCAAATAAGTTTGCAGCTTCAGGGATCTATTCAGTCAAATTTGTCATAGCCAAATTAAGAGCATGAGCCATGCATTGGGTGTAAATGATTTCAGGATTATCCTCCTCCACTAATGCTTTAACTCCTTTATAGCATCCACTCAAGTTAGCAGCTCCATCAAAAGAGCAACTTACAATATCAGAGATCAAAACATTGTTGGCACAAAGTACTCTTTTGTTTTCATTTTAAGTTACTTGTCTTATAGTGTCACTCTTTACAACAACTGCTAACAGCCGCCCAAATACTTGACCGCTTATAACGCAGAGAATTACTATAGTAAACTGATTCAGCACTGAAACATCTTAAATAGAATCAACCATTATGCTGAAAATGCCCGCTTTCTTGCCGTCTTCCACTGTTTTCTCCTGCAATTTTGTAAACGTTTTTGATAGAAAATAATTTTTAAAAAAATGCGCCGTTTTTCCATTTTTCAGTTATCAAATATAGACCTACAAGATGTATTAACATCCATAAAGGACCAATCAGCCTATGGTTAAATATGGACCCAGCTACAATCCAGACCCCAGTCTTCAACGATGAAAGGGCCCCATCTGCCCAACATAATGAAAAAAGTTTCAGGTCCCAACAGCTCAACATGATGAAGAAAGTGCCTAGGAGCCCAACTGCTCAATGAAATGAAAGAAGGTCCCCAGCTGCCCAATATAATGAATAAAGGACTCAGGGCCACAACTGTTCAATGTAATGTAAGAAGGTCCCAACTGTCAGATATATTGAAAGAAGGGTCCGAGGCCCCAGGTACAAACTAAATCACAATTTCTGATAATAAAAGACCATAGTGAAAGATGGACCTAGCCACAAATCCAGTAACAAAAGGACTTTATTGAAAAAGATAACTTACTGATTGATGAAAGGATGGAAGAGGAGTGTGTGTTGGCAGCATAATAACAGTGATCTACCGAATTATTTAGCTTTTCTGTAGGCGATTGCGGCCTAACGGCTCTGGCCAGTCTGCCCCTGACTCCTGTCTTTCTGAGTTTGTATTCTCGTGACATAGCCCAATCAAACTTTATCTATTGCTGATTTCCCCCTTACTTGTAAAATTCCATTTCTACCCCTGGATCAAAGTATAGTATGAAAAATATTCTGTGGAAAAGATTAGTTTAATTTTACTGTGAGAATACATATGTGGATCTGCATACAGGGTTAGTGAAAAGTATTGGGACAGAACAATAATAACGACATGCGCGGACGGAAGAAAAATAAATGTTACAAATGGTATTATTGCAAAACCTGCATTGATTTGGAGTGTGGTTACCACGGAAGGCATCTTGAATTCCGCCATATTGCATATCACACCATATTATTTTAAATGTAAAAGGTTATGATTTTACACTTCAACTTAGGCTTGAATATTCCCACAAATGAGAATGTGAACTCATTTATTACACATCATTTGTTTGAGACAGAGTGTGTTATGTTTGACATACGTATCTAATAGAAAAAATGTATCATGATAGGGCAGTGACAAAGAGATGCATAGACAGAGGAAAAGCAAATGTTACAATTTGGCATTGGTGTAGAAACTGCGTTAAATGGTTTAGTATACATCATAGTAGCCATCTTGAATTCCGCATATTGTGTACCACACAATATTTTTAAAAAAAAAAGAGGTATGTGTTGAGTTTTGATTTTGAGTTTAACGCAGTGGCAAGGCCTGAGGGGAGACAGGGTAGACAGCGTCTACCCTTTAGAATGCTATATGTATTAAGCCATTAAGCCTAAATTACTAACTTAAAATTTTGCAATTTAGATTCTGAACTTAAAATTTCCTATAATTTGTTCTGAGTTTTTTTAATGCTTGCGTATGAAAGACAGAAAGCAATGGATCTCGCGAAACCTTGATCATTATTCCTATAGAAGCGTAGGAGAGACAAACAACCACGTGCGAAGTTCAAAGACTCGTGCTAGTAGTGTAGTGAAACCTCTCTAAAGCGGACAGCCATGGGGAATCAAAAATTATCCGCCTTAGAGAGGTTTCAATATTTTATGACGTAAATTAGTAAACAAGGTAATACACAATTAGAAAACAAATATTTTTGCATGAATCATGTATTTACGAATATTACAAAAATGCCTGAATTATCCTCCGCCACCCAATACTCTATGTTCGAGGCACAACATGGAAATAAGATGATATAGTTCTCTGCTCTTTACACTTGCTACTACTTACTACGTTTTCGGTATGTTGTTTTAATTTGTGAGTTAATTGCAGTCCAGTAGTGTCTTTTTTAAGACAATATGTGTACCCGCGGGCCAAAAATACCAAACTTGTATTCTACTTGCTTACAGATTCTAGCGGAACAGTACCATAACGTATAATCCCAAATTGTGGGTAACTGTCAAACACTTTTCTGTCTAAAACAGTTTGGGTGGGAGTGGATGTAAGCAAAGGACATGAGAGTGTTGTTAAACAGAGACTTCGTCTGGGTTACTGAGCAGGCAGTTGAGAGGCAAAATGTCACAATTCTTCCTTGATGACACATGTATGAATTACTAAAAATGTATTTTTACTGCACTTTAAAACTTGTTTCTAGAGAAAGTGTCCGTAATAATGGTAAATACTGTCCGTGTCCGTACTAGAGAGTGTCCGCTTTAGAGAGGTTTATCAATGTTTTTTCCTATTACAGTGTTTGGGGATTACAAACTATATCCGTTACGGGAAATGTCCGTTGATAGAGGTTTCACTGTAGTACTTGCGAAAAGACACTTGCTATTCTGACTACTTTTACAGGACTACCTATCTTCATTTTAAGCTGGATTTGTAAGTGACAGAAACAGACCGCTATTTTTTCTTATTTGTTTTTATTTTAAACCATCTTTCGAGCTCCCTCTATAAAATGTTAAATTGTTGTGTTCTTGAAGAACATTAGTATATATATATTGTCCCTATATGTCTCCAACATCAGAATAAAAAAAGAAGACTCCCTAAAAAAAGTTTAGATGTATTGGCAATTCTACCACTTTTATATTTTTCGCGAGAGTGACCAGTACTTTTACATGTTCCGGTAAATGCCCCCCCCCCCCGGTTCGATTTTTGAAAAAGAGAAACCTTTTTGTCTTGGTCTGGGACCTGGATCAAGGTACTCGTGACCAAATTTTGGTAACTCGGTCCACTCGTCTCCTCTGCTGGCGCACACAGACACAAAGATATTTAGATAGATACACAAAGAAACTCTACTTTATTTATATTAGATTCTTCGCTCAATAATTGTGCAGATGAAAGATTTGAAAAATACCAAAATCTGGTCATTAAAGAACTAATAAATTATAGAATATTTAGTATGCATCAACAAATTTTTCCATACGGCAAACTGAATGACTTGATATCCACCTTTCCTAATACTTTTTGCTCAGATCAGCTTAATAATGAACTTATCAACATATGTTCCGATAGAACAAACACATTTCTCTTCCTGAATACTTGAAATATATTCTCAGTAATGAACCTCAAAGCATATATCAGGAAACAACGAAGCTGCTAAATATGGTATTGAGCATTCCATCAACTCCAGTATTTTGTAAACATTCAATGAATGCCCTGAAAAGAGTGTAACTTACTTAACAAACAGCATGACAAACTTTCTGAATTACGGACACTTACAATAAAGAACTTGGTATGGAAGCTTTGTAGGAATCTGAATTTAAAAAAAAAAGAAAAAAAGGAGTTATTAATGTTTTCGCCGAAATGAAGAACAGAGTATGGAGCTCATTCACAAAACTGTAAGGTATTAGTTAAGGTATTTGGTATTAGGTATTAAGTTAGGTGTTGTAAGGTGTATGATTCTTTACTTCTATCGCTTTTTTTGTTCACTTTACAGTTCATTTCTAAGGTATTTAGAAATGACTATCCCTAAGGAGGGTATGGGGAAGTAATGACCCCATTTCTTGCAAATGAGGTACCATTCAGAAATCTATGCTTCGAAAAAAAAACTATTCACCAAATTTCACTAATTATAAAATTTTATACTTAAAGGAAGAGAGTAAACATATGCCTTACAAATACTATATATATATATGTACAGCGAAAAATGTCTATGCTGGCCAACATTGGTTCCATTGAAAAGTGGCCAACTTACAGAAAATAAGTGTGATTCGTGTATTTTTAGAATAGGATTTCTAGTATTACTTGGTTGTTAATAAGCAATGGCACGGCAGTTACTTTAAAATAATGTATATAGATTAATCATTTAACTACTTTTTGTTAATGAGCTACAAGTGTTTTCCTCGGAGCAAAAGATGTTTTGAGAAATGTTAAGGGAATTCATATTTCAAAACCTCCACTACCTTCTGGCAAGAAATCATGTGCCAATAGTTGAGAATTGAGATGGTTAGCTTTAGCCTTGAGAATTTTCCGAAATTACTAAAGCTCGCCACTGATGAACGGAACTGATAGGGTATAGCTAATGATTTTACCAAAACAGATAGGGTAAACAAATACGTGCAATCATTTCTGGAATTCCTGTACGTGCTTTTTCTTATACATGTCTTCCTTCCCCAACCCCTTATCAGGGTAGTGTTCTAGCCTTTGACTTCCAAGAACAAATCGTGGGAATCTATGCTTCTTTGTCTTCACTTACAAATACAGAACATCTGCTTCGCGTATGGGAATACGAAAGAGTTAAGAAAAACAACAAAATGGTACTTTGCGTGGCCAAGATATGCAGGCAAATTTATCATTATCATCATAGGGTAAACATTGTTTCAATGTGGCCAACTTCCAAGATAGACAGGTGACCAAGTTGACAGGTTTTGCTATATATGTTTCCATTTAAAATTTTTAAGTTGACCTCGGGCCCTTTTGTTGTGGAGACATTTTGACTTGGGCCCTCTTGACGCGGGGCCATTTGACTTGGGCACTTTTATAGCGGGCCCATTTTTGACAAAGGCCCGATTGACGCAGGTCCTTTTGACGAGTAATTTTGTCGAGGGACCCGTTTGACCGGGATCTATTTATGAGGTGCGTTTTGATTCGGCTCCTTTCGATTTGGGTCCTTTTAACCCGGAGCCGTTTGGGTCGGGTCATTTTGCAGCGAGCCCGTTTTTCACCTGGGCCCGTTTGACGCAGGGCCTTTTGACTTGGGTCATTTTGTCGAGAGACCCTTTAACCCGGGCTCTTTTTATGTGGGGCATTTTGATTCGGCTCCTTTTGACCAGAGCCCGTTTGATGAGGGGCGTTTTGATTCGGAACTTCACTCGCGCCCTTTTGTTGTGGAGACCATTTGACCCGGGCTCTTTGACGCAGGGCCGTTTGACTCAGGGGCCGCGGTGGCTCAGTGGTAGAGCGTTCATCTCTGCTGCTTGGGATCCCGGGTTCGATCCCAGCCCACGCCAATTGAACTTTGTGGTGGACAAACCGTTGCGTGGGTTTTCATCCGGGCTCGTTTGACGCAGGGCCTTTTGACTTGGGTCATTTTATCGAGGGACCCTTTAACCCGGGCTTTTTTTATGAGGGGCAATTTGATTCGGCTCCTTCTGACTAGGGCCCGTTTGATGCGGGGCGTTTTGATTCGGAACTTCACTCGCGCCCTTTTGTTGCGGAGTCCATTTGACCCGGGCTCTTTGACGCGGAGCCGTTTGACTCAGGGGTCGTAGTCGCTCAGTGGTAGAGCGTTCACCTCTGCTGCTTGGGATCTAGGGTTCGATCCCAGCCCACGCCAATTGAACTTTGTGGTGGACAAACACCGTTGCGTGGGTTTTCATCCGGGCTTGTCTGACGCAGGGCTTTTTGATAGTGATGAGCAAATGCAAGACCAAGACCAAGACCGGGGTGGTCTTGGTCTTGGTCTTGGTCTTGCACATCGAGTCTTGGTCTTGGTCTTGCACTGGAACCCTTGGTCTTGGTCTTGGTCTTGGTCTTGCACACCTAGTCTTGGTCTTGGTCTTGGTCTTGCATGCAAGAGTCTTGCAAGTCTTGCATTTAAGAAATCTCAAGCTTTTCATAGGTAAATTTTACTATGGATATAAGGTATAATAAGCTCTACAATGCGCCAGTAGTAACGGAAATACAATGTATGTTTCTAAATGTAATATAATTTAACGTCGTGTAAGTATGATGATAGTGTACAACATTGTTGATGACTTTATTTTTTTTTAACGGGTGCCCACTACTTCACTAATAAGATATGGCTAAATCACAACGTTTCGTAATCTGTTTAGAAAATATATTTTTTAACAGATCCAACAGTCCACTGGTTCCCAAATTGGGGAGGCTACCCCTGAGACGCATGAAAGAAAATCAGAGGCACAGATTATTGAAATACCATGAATTGCAAAATTATTTTTAAACTCTAAAGGCGTCAGATTTTTCTTTTCAAACACGATTAGCTAATCGTTGTATTAAACAAACTTCCAATTAAATATTGAATCTTTGTTTTACTGATTCTAATATGTACTCTATGGGGCAGAAACATTCACATTACGCAAAAGCGATGAAACAATTGCAGACTTTCGAAACATGGACATGGAGGAAAAAAGGAGAGAATTAGCTGTGTTGAACGAAAACGAATGAGGTGTTAGAAATATTAGCAGTAGGTGCAAAAAAGAAGCATTTTATATATTGTTAAGAGGAGGAAGAGGAACTGGTTAGGATATTGGCTGAGGAGGAACTGTATTATGAGGGACGTGCTAGAGATTATTGTGGAAGGAAACAGAGGGAGGGAGTGAAGCAGACTAGTTGAAGGAAGGTATTAAAACAGAAAATTGCTACGTCAAGACGAAGAGACTAGCTGAGGACCACCGAACGTCGAATCTTGTCTGTTGAAGCAAACCTGCTAATAATGGCAGAATAGCTATTATGATGATGATATGTTTAGCAATATTGACCAAAAAAAAAGAGAGAAAATTAAAATTAATATTATAATCAAACCTCTTAATATTTTAGAATAATTTGAGTGAAAACTGAAGACGACTCAACTGTCTGTCTTTTGTGTAAACTCAATACTGTTGACCTGTATTAGAAATACAAAATAACTGCATCAAACTCCAACTTATTTGAAGTCTCACTTGTGAATATGGATCACCAGCATCAAGTACGCACTTCGTTGGGGTAAAATAATAATAATAATAATAATAATAATAATAATAATAATAATAATATATTTCGTTAGTCAATCACTTTTTTACCACTAGTAAAGCGCTCTGTAATATCGGTCATTTTCGATTATTTTTATGTTTCTCTCTCCTCCTTCTCCCCAAGTTGCGGCGCTGAATTTGGATTTAAACGGCATCACAAGTGTCACTGTTCGGGTCAGAAACCCCGAAAACTATGGATTCGGCACTAATATTTGGTCGTTTTTGATCATTATTACGTATCTCCCTCTCCCCCAAGTTACGAGGGTGAATTTGGTTGTAAACGGTGTAGGAAGTCTCAGTATTCAACTCAGCGACTTCGAAAACTATGGATTCGACACTAATATTCGTCATTTTCGATCATTTTTATATATCTCCCCTCCCCTTCGCCAAGCTACGGGGCTGAATTTTGATTTAAACAGCACCGGAAGTATCATTGTTTACCTTAGCGATCCCCCAAACTATAGATTCCATTTTAATGTCAGTCATTTTCGATATTTTTGAATATCTTTCCTCTCCCTTTCCCCTAAACTGCACCGTCAAAGTGATATGGCAGAAACCATCTCAGGTCCGATCCTCACCTATGCTGAAAATAAGATCGAGTTCGGTCGGGTGGTTCAACCCTTCCTCTCCTCGTCCCCTAGGTTCTACCATCAGAGTGGAACAAACTCTTTAAAAAAAAATCTTTCCAGGAAAGAACCTCATACATGTTAAAAATTTGATTGAGATCGGTTCAAGAGTTATTGAGTCACAAACTTAGTCAATTTTACTTTTATTCATATTGATTTTTGTACTTCTCCCGCTCCCCTACGTTACTCCGTCAAAATGAGCTGACATATTCCAGGCTTGAACCTCACCTATGTTAAAAATTTGATCGAAATTGCTCGTTTGGTTTAAGTTATTAAGTTTTATTTATTAATGTATAACTCCCCCTTCTCCCCTCCCCTAAGTTTTATCGTCAAAGTAAAATAATAAAAATACTCCCAGGCCCAAACTCCATCTATGTTGAAAATTTGATCGAGATCGGTCGGGTGGTTCAAGAAGTCACAAAAATAGTTACTTTCAATTTTATAATATAGATTTATTGTTGTAGTATAATGTTATATCGCTCAATCCTCAATGTGTCGTATAACTAGGGAGGCTAAAAGTTATATTGACAAGCAATTATTCAACGTATAAGCATCCACCCATGAAATCAAACTTGCGTTCACATGTACTAAGTTTTTGTCAATGTCACGAAAATATTATTTCGATATTAATTTTATGAGCACAAATTAAACATTTCCAACGGATGCTTGCGTCTCAGAGCCAAGGTCATACCCATGTAGTCGACACCTATGGTGTACGGTATTCCAATGTTCAATACTACATTTTTCTTTAGTTTTGGAAGAAAAGCACCACTATGTTTTGAAACGAAACGAAATATCTAGTTTAACCTCCCACGATTATGCATCGAGGCTAAGGGAGACGGTAATGATGAGAAATGAATGAAATGGTGGAATGAAGAAAGTAGGAGGAAACGTCAAAACCCCGAGTAAACCCACGCACACGGTGCTTGCCTACCAAAAAGTTCCCATGGCGCAAAGCTAGAATCCAACGAGGGACCCGTATAACCACACGCGACTGCTCTACCACCGAGCCGGTACTTGTGCAAGACTCTTGCGCAAGAGTCTTGGTCTTGGTCTTGGTCTTGCAGGTACGGTCTTGGTCTTGGTCTTGGTCTTGCACCCCTTGGTCTTGGTCTTGGTCTTGCATCGGGATTCCTGGTCTTGGTCTTGGTCTTGGTCTTGGTCTTGCATGCAAGACTCTTGCAAAAACTGCAAGACCAAGACTCTTGCGCTCATCACTACTTTTTGACTTGGGTCATTTTGTCGTGGAACCCTTTTGACCCGGGATCTTTTTATGAGGGGCCTTTTACTCGGGCCAGTTTGACTTAGGACCTTTTGTAGCGGGACCCTTTTATCCTTGGCCCGTTTGACTTAGGTCATTTTGTCTTGGGACCCGTTTGACGGGGCTCTATTTATGAGGGGCAATTCGGTTCCTTTCGATTCAGGCCCTTTTAATCCGGGGCCGTTTGACACGGGCCCTTTTGCAGCGGGCCCTTTTTTCTCCTAGGCCCGTTTGACGCATGGCCTTTTGACTTGGGTCATTTTATCGAGGGACCCTTTAACCCGGGCTATTTTTATGAGGGGCATTTAGATTCGGAACTTCACTTGCGCCCTTTTGTTGCGGAGTCCATTTGACCCGGGCTCTTTGAAGCGGGGCCGTTTGACTCAGGGGCCGCGGTGGCTCAGTGGTAGAGTGTTCACCTCTGCTGCTTGGGATCCCGGGTTCGATCCCAGCCCACGCCAATTGAATTTTGTGGTGGACAAACACCGTTGCGTGGGTTTTCACCCGGGCTCGTTTGACGCAGGGCCTTTTGACTTGCGTCATTTTTTCGTGGGACCCGTTTGACCGGGCTCTATTTATGAGTGGCGTTTTGATTCGGCTCCTTTCGATTCGGGCCCTTTTAATCCGGGGCCGTTTGACTCGGGCCCTTTTGCAGCACGACCCTTTTTCTCCTGGGCTCGTTTCACGCAGGGCCTTTTGACTTGGGTCATTTTATCGAGGGACCCTTTAACCCGGGCTCTTTTTATGTGGGGCATTTAGATTCGGGACTTCACTCGCGCCCTTTTGTTGCGGAGACCATTTGACCCGGGCTCTTTGACGCGGGGTCGTTTAACTAAGGGGCCGCGGTGGCTCAGTGGTAGAGCGTTCACTTCTGCTGCTTGGGATCCCGGGTTCGATCCCAGCCCACGCCAATTGAACTTTGTGGTGGACAAACACCGTTGCGTGGGTTTTCACCCGGGCTCGTTTGACGCAAGGCCTTTTGACTTGGGTCATTTTGTCGTGGAACCCTTTTGACCCGGGATCTCTTTATGAGGGCCTTTTGACTCGGGTCCGTTTAACTTGGGACCTTTTGTAGCGGGACTCTTTTTCTTTTGGGCTTATTTGACGCAGGGCCTTTTGACTTGGGTCATTTTGTTGTGGGACGCGTTTGACCCGTTCTTTTTTAATGAGGGGCATTTTGAATCGTCTCCTATCGACTCGGGCCCTTTAACCGGGAAATTTTTACACAGGGCCGTTTGACTCGGGTCCTTTTGTAACGGACCCCTTTCCCCCGGGCCCGTTTGACGCATGGCCTTTTGACTTGAGTCATTTTGTCGTGGACTTTTTTGACCCGGGCTCTATTTATGAGGGGCGTTTTGATTCGGCCCTTTTTGACCCGGGCCCTTTTGATGAGTTGAGTTTCGATTCGGGACTTTTGACTCGCATCCTTTTGTTGCGGAGACCTTTTGACTCGGGCCCTTTTGACGCATGGCCGTTTGACTCAGGGGAGGCGGTGGCTCAGTGGTACAGCGTTCATCTCTTGTGCTTTGGGTCCCGGGTTCGACCCCAGCCCACGCGAATTGAATTTTGTGTTAGACAAACACCGTGTGCGTAGGTTTTCTCGGGGTTCTCTCGTTTCCTCCCACTTTCTTCATTCCACCATTTCATTCATTACTCATCATCACCATCTCTTTTAGCCTAACCGGCATAATCGTGGGACGTAAAACTCAAAGATTTTTCTATATGGATCTTCGCCCCGTTGGAAAAAATTCTGCGGGAGTTAGTGATTATGATGTTGCGTAGTTACTGTATTATATTGTTTTATACACGGAATAAATACTTCTGTGTTTTATACAATAATGAGAACCTTATTTACGTTTATTACGGTCCTTGCTTTACGACAGCGAAACATATTCACGTTCAGCGTAATCAGTTTCCATTCCCAAATAATTACAGTGAGGCGAATGATATAATTCATGCACAGATTTAGGATTTAGGAAACATATCGTAGTAAATTCCTGAAGAGTGAAAAGCGCTAGTAGCAGTAATTAGCTAGTGAGTCCCTATAGTTCCTTAGTGAATTACATAAATCTTACAGATGTTGTATCTCTTTCTTTCTCTTCTTTCTACGTCATGTCTGGAGACTAGTGTTTGGACAAATAAGCTAAAGTAGCAATTTTAAAAAGTAAGATGATCTACGCTATAAGTGACAGATGTTGTGGTGTTTAACTTAACATATAAGGCAATAAATTGAAAAACAGAGATGACAGTGCACTGATGCTTGAAATCTGTGCCTTTCTATACCTGTGTCTCTCTATACCTACGTTATTTCCCTAGTCAAAATAAAAACTCTTCAAAATTAATCACAAATTCTTATGCAACCATCCGTTCCTTAGAGTACTGCGCAGTCACATACCCGTCACGGCGATGTAAAGGCACTTTTGGCGACGAGGATACATATGTGAACTCTTTTTTCATGTAGTCGCCACCCGTCTCGATGCATTTAGTGAGACGGGGGATTAATTTCATTTTAAGCTCTGGTCAAAGAAGTCTGCTGCCACCTCTTTTACCCAATTCTTCATCTCCACCTTCACCTTCCTCGTCAATTGAAAATTTTTCCCATCCATGTGTATCTTCAAGGAGATGAACAAGGGCCAGGTCAGGAGAATGTGTATATCAATCAAAATCGACAGTCTTCCACTCCTTTGCTCATTTTCCATATCACTACGACGGTTTTAAATTCACGACATAACTTAAACACATTCCATAATTCTCTCGCCATAATCTGATTTGATTTCGTTAAAAACTTCAGACGAAGATTTTCTCTTCGCAAAGAGATAACGGATAACTCTGGCACTTGCCAGCAGATTTAAAAGACATCTTTCACGGGAGACGTTACTGTGGCCACAGTTTTGGACGTACTGACGCCTGATTGGACTCGCTGGAAAGGGTAGGAACTAAACTACACAGCAGTGTGACTAACATAGCAACAACAAATTCCCTCTGTTCGCAAGGGCTCTGCCCCTAGTACACTTATTTTGCGGACGTGCCTCGTATTTTATTGTCCAGGTTAGGTTCGTTCTTCGTCTTCCACATCTAGGTTACTCCACACTTTTTCCTTCCATTACCATGTTAGTCCATCTGCAGTGGTACATTAAATGTCCAAACATGTTATTTTTATAAGCTTCCTATTGTCTTTTGCTTCTTTTAAAAATCTTTCCTTTCTGTTCAGTTAACACATTTTGATTAGTGAATTAAATGCTCTTGCTATGATACGTTCTCTCTTCCCTAATGTGCTTTGTTTCTTTTAATACATCTTTGATACTTTACTTCTATCTGCAGTAAGTTCATTCTGTACGGTGAATTAAATGCCCCGTTATGTTATTTAATATTTTCACTCGTGTCTTGCATCTTTCAATTCATCTCTGATACTTTATATTTCTTTCCGGTGAGTCCCTTCTGAATTAGTGAATTAAATTACTAGTCCCATTGTTTTATCACTTTTCTTATCATGCCTTGATTCTTATAACACGTGTCTGATACTTCTTTAAGTGTCCGGTTAGTCTAATATGAATCGTATCTCTCTTTCTCTTACTGGTAATTTATTTTATTTTTATCAAGGCTTAATATTTTCAATGCGTCTCTGATACCTCTTTTAGTGTCCGGTTAGTCCATTTTGAATGGTGAATTAAACGCCTAGTCACGTTATTTTATATCCTCTCTACGTATCTTGCTTCTTTTAATACATCTTTGATACTTCTTTTGTCTGTCCAATTGATCCATTCCATGTGGTGAATTATCATAAATACACAGTCATATTATTTTATATCCCCTCTTCGTGTCTTGCTTGTCTCAATACATCTTTGATACTTATTTTGTCAGCCCAGTTGATTCATTCTGTGTGGTGAATTAAATACCCAATCATGTTATTTTATATCCTCTCTTCGTTTCTTGCTTCTTTCAATACATCTTTGATACTTCTTTTGTCTGTCCAGTTGATCCACTCTGTGCGGTGAATTAAATACTCGCGTTATTTTATATTTTCAACCATACCTTACTTCTTCTAATACATCTCTGATACTTCTCTTTTACCCCAAGTTAACCCACTCTGAGTGATGAATTAAATGACCAGTCATGTTATTTTATCTTCATTTTATCATGCCTTTTATTGATCTCTCTTTTCTTCCCAGTTAATATTTTCTAAATAATGAAGTAAATATCCAAGTATGTTATTTTATCTCTATTCTATTACGCCTTTTCTTATTCTACTATGTCTTTGATTCTTCTCTGTGTCTAGTTAAGCTATTCTGAATGATAAATGCAATACCCTGCCCTGTTATTTTTATTTATTGTTTCCTCTTTGTTCCTGCTAATAGTCTTGTTGCTTCAAAATACTTCAATCATAATTCCTATCCTCGCTTGTAGTTTTCGTTCACATTTCATATCTACATTAATAATAATTCTGTATATGTACCGAAACCTACACGTTTTAGCTAATCTCGTAAGTATGAAAAGGAAGCTATAGACTGTAGAATGTATTATTTTAATAATGGTATAAGCAAACCTAACGAAGTGGGATTGATTTTAGATTGAGAGAGAAAGAAATGGTATCAGACTTTTTGAGACGTTGGGGTAATGGTTTTAAAACTAGAGAGAAAGGAGATATGATGTTTGTACGTACTAGACAGAAGATATGGAAGAAAACTATGAGAAAGTAAAATAAATCTTTAGTAAAGTATAAATATGAAATTTATACTCACATGATAATAAGAGCTGATTTTAAAGTGTTGTGAGGGAAAGACAGGGGGATGATATAATAGATAAATATGATTTAAGTGAGAGAAGTTAGACCGAGAGGATTGCGCTGATCGAACTTATCAATAGTAAGCTACGCGTGGTTCAACTAGTACAAAAAGAATATATTCCTGAATTTCCACATTTGATGAACAGAACTAATAAACAGATAGAAATGATAGGAATATGTTTCGGAAAACTCGGTAGCACCTTAAAGTATAAGATTCTTGTGTGGGCGATGTCTTTTCATATCACAATTTTGTTCTGGAGGAAGTAAATATACGATTGAAAATCATAGCCAAAAGAAAGGAAGTTGAAGAATTGATGAATTGTTAGAAAAAATGCAAAATTCAAAAAGAAGTGTCTAAATTCAGAAAAAAATAGATAGCACTAAAGGTTAGTGATGTTACTTAAAGTATTTTCTTACAATCAGATTGAGACAGCAGGATATAGTAAAGAGAGCAGGACTAGAATAGCATGGATTTCACAAAAGAAAAAGTGGTGTAAAGAAAGCTAAAATATTACAAAGAAAACTGAGAAGATAAAGAAAACTAGGGAATCGTATATTTGTACCATAAATATGAAATGCTGAACAAGGAGAAATTAGACAGAATAGGGAACTACGAAGAAATGTATTGGAAAGTTAAATAAGTGGCAAACAAGAAAAAAAAAAAAAGAAATATGTCAATAGAAACTACAAATAAAAAGATTAAGTTATAAGCAAGCAAATTGAAGTTTCAGGTTATTTGAAGAAAAACAATGAAGACTTGTAGAATGAAAGTGAAAATTGTCCATATATGAGAATAGGCGCTGAAGAGGAAACGGAAGCAAACAGGGGTGACACAGGATTTGAGATATTGAAGAACATATTCGAAATTGCAGTCTGGAAGATGAAGAATGGAAAAGTAAAATACAAACAGTATTCGATTAATTATATTTAAAAGAATTAGTGAAGTTCTATGAACCTATATATATATTTCTATGAACCTATGTATTTATTTTTATGAGCGTGAAATACCTATGGGATGGTAGTTATTTTGTTATTATTAATTAGTTATTTCTGAATGTCCTCCAGCCCCCTTCCGATAATACCTCTACCTTCCAAGTAGTTTCCGTTTATGGATACACTTCCGATGTTGCCCTCCCGGAGATATCACATACATTAGATCCCTTGGAAAACGAATACTAGCAACAGTTAGGGTCGATGATCGAGTAACACATCAATACACTACCATAACCATCATAACAAAAACTAATATTCTCTAGCCTGAAGACAACATTTGGCGCGTTCAGTGCATAAAAGAATCAAGTCCTCTTTTTTGTCATTTTGGATATATTTCATCTTTAAGATTTCGATTCGAAGATCTTTTCAGAGCTTAAAAGATTCATATCCAGATATTGTATATCACTCTTATAGGATAAGCAAGCAGCAGTGTTCCGTTTACGCTATGTGAAGACGCTTGGTTTGTATGACGTGACATTTCTCAATTAATATTGAAACTGAAAGGTAGTAGAATTCTACCCTTCTGGTTTTACTGGAGAGTGGATATGGAATATACCAAAAAAATACTGAAACACATCTTTAATTACTCTTAACCTTGTCGCTACTCTTAAGGGATTTCAAGATATGGTCATCTTATTTTAAGAATTACAATTCTATCCTTTTTCTTCCGTTTTTTTTCTTTCTAAGGGAAACATCTAAAAGACGGTAAATACTAACTTTCATGCCTCTAATCTTAAGGGATTTCGAGATATGGCAATGTTATCTAACAATTGCAACTCAGGCAAGGGCGCTGATTTCTCTGTAAATTGGAGGGGGGGCATTCAGATGCAGAAAGCATATATGAGGATTTTAGGACAAATTGCTTTCAAATTATGCCAAATATTGTAAATTTACAAATACAATGAGGGGGTACATGATCTTTCCGGGCCCGGGCCCCCTCGGCTTCCTCAGGATTGGGGCCCTTGAACTCAGCCTCTTCCTTCATTTGTAGGAGATATATATATTATTTTAAATGAAAAGTCTAAATACCAAATTTTATGTCTCTAACCTAAACGATAGTACGGCTATCTTATTTTAACAACTGCAACCATTACTTGTTTTTCTTCTCGTATTTTCTCTTTCCCTTTAGGAGAAATATTGAAAAACGCTGAAACACGTCTTTGATCATTTTAAGTGAAAAATCTAAGTACCAAATTAAATGAACAAATTTCAAGATATGGCCATCCGATTGTAACAGTTGTTAACTCCGATCTTTTCTCTTCCCTCCTTTTCTTCTTCTTTCCTAGGAGAAATATGGAAACAAATGAGTATCGTTTCACAATGTGGAACTAAGACTTCCAAACTATACGAATTCAATACCTAAACTTGAAGTAGTGAATCTAATATATACTCGTAAGTACTGGTTGCAATAGAGTAATAAGATAAAAAAGATAGAACCTGTTCCTTGGACGCTAAGTCCATATTAAAAAAAAAAACTATTACTCGCTATCTCTTAAAGTGTTTGTTCTATGGCAATAAAGGTTGAGGCCAAAAATCGTATATTTCAACCACTCCCGGTTTGGATAGAGGACTAAGGAAGGAAATGGATCTTATTCTTGGGAGATTGAATCAATTCCAAAAACGGTACTTCCTCATATGTTTTACAGTTTTTGATCTACGGACATCAGTTTTGAAAACAGAAATAATAGTAAATTTCAATCATTTCTGGTTTTGGTAACATGTTGTGGATAGAGACTCTGAATCGTTTGCAAGAGAGCGCTTCTCGATATCTATTAGTTACCATGATTGTTATATGTCAATAAATGTTGAAACCGGAAATGGTTAATTCTAACCACTTCCGGTTTGAATAGAGCTCCTAGATGAAACATATTCTTTAGAATGCAGAATCGATAGCAAAAAATGCATCTTGGTAGCATTTTTCGTTTTTGCTCTACGAAAATCAGTAAACTTATTGAAACCGGAAGTTATAGTAAATTAGAACCACTTTAATTTATGGTACAGTGTTGTGGATATTCATTACATGTTATATTGAGAAGTAACATTATTTACGAGAAACAGCTTCTCGCTATCCGTTACCGTTTTCATTCTATGGCGATAAACGTTGGAACAGGTATTAAAACCAGAATAATAGTAAATATGAACAACTTCTGGTTTTGATAGAGTTTTGTGGATAATTATGTTATGCTGTCTTGAAAAGCTGAAGTGTTTGCAAAAAAGAAAGAAAAAACGCTCCTTGCTATAAGTTACCGTTTTCGTTTTATGATGATAGATCTAAACAATAAAATCGGAAATCGTTAATTTTAACCACTTCTGCTTTGAATATAGAGTTAACGGAGCACATGAAAATTGTTCTTGGGACTCTGAATCAATTAAAAAAAAAAAAAGAGTTCATATTGATAACGCTTACCGTTTGTATTCTACGGAGGACAGTATTGAAACCGGATGCAATAGGAAATTTGAACCACTTTAGATTTCGGTATAAATTGTTGTATATAGTAATGATATGTTGTCTTGAGACGCTGAATGGTTTGCAAAAAAAAAAAAAAAATCTTATTTGTTGTCGTTTCCATTGTATGGCGATAAATGTACAGCTCACAGATGACGAGAAGAACCCTAAAACAGGGGTAGCGGGAAAAGGTCAACGACACGGTCAAGTCGATTTTCGGTTTTTGAGGTGTGGTCTATACTGAGATGTCGTCTGCTACTCCGGGTAAAGTTATATGTGTGCTATTGCGTGATGTCATATAAAACCCCCGTGCGAAAAGTGGGCAAGCCCATACCTACGTCACACTACTTCTGCTAGGGTTCTTCTCGTCATCTGTGAGCTGTAGCTAATTTGAACCACTTCCAGGTTGAATAGAGGGTTAATGGAGCATTGGGACCTATTCTTGGGGCACTGAATTGATTGCAATAAAATGCATCTTGATAGCATTTACCGTTTTTTTTCTACGGAAATTAACATTGATACTGTAAGTAATAATAAATTTCAATCATTTCCGGTTTCGATAGAATGTTTTCAATAGATATGATATATTGTTTTGAGACGCTGACTTGTATGCAAAACAAAAAAAAAAAAAAAAATGCTTCTCGCTATGTTACCATTTTTGTTCTAGGGCAATAAACCGAAAGAAATGGTAAATTCGAACCACTTTCGGTTTTGGTAGTGTTGTGAATAGTCAGGATAATTATATTGTCTTGAAACGCTGAATCATTTGCAAGAAACCACCTCTCGTTATCTGTTACCGTTCTCGTTCTATGGCGATAAACATTGAAGCCGGAAATTTCTAGTTTTAACTACTTCCGCTTTGAATAGATAGTTGACGATGGAGACGAAAGCTACGGAGATGAAAATGAAATGAAATGAAATCTTTAAGTGTTACGTCCTATGATTATGACCGCTAGGCTAAAAGAAACGGTGATGATGAGAAATGAGTGAAATGGTGGAACGAAGAAAGTGGCAGGAAACGGGAGAATCCCGAGAAAACTTAAGCACACGGTGTTTGTCCACCACAAAGCTCACTTGGGTAGAGGTGGGTTCGAACTAAGGATCCCATGCACTAGAGGTGAACGCTCTAGTACTGAGCCACCCTGCCCAGACGGAACCTATGGCTAAGACGTTGGAGCGATTGCAAGAAACCGTATCTCGATATCTCTGTACTTTTTTTGTTCTGATACCTGTCGACAGACGGGCGGACTCTGGCGTATTGTTTCTATAATACCTCCGACACTTATGCATAGCATAGTTTGAAAGTCTGAAAGAGGTTCAATACGTGTATAATTGTTTTATATGAGAGTCCAAATACCGAATTTCATACCTTTAATTTTAAAAGCTTCACAGGTATTGACATCTTATAATAATTGTAGTTTCCACATCATTTTCCTTCTCACTCCTTTTTAATTCCTTTCTGGGTCAAATACATATAAAAAATAAAAAAGTTGCAAGCTTAGGGATTACTTTTAACATTCGTGAAGACAACAGTATGTCCTAGTATTCAATATGCAACTGCGACTTCTTCTGGAAACACACACACTTACAGTTAGCAAGGGAGAACTGCATGAATGGGCAACCACATTTTTCACTTTCATAAAAAACACATTCACGCATTTCAGGAACATATTCATAGCCTAAATGGTTTTCGTCACGCCTTAACCCGTTAAATAAAATTTACATATGGTACATTTTTTTATGATTTCAACGCGGTAGGCAGCAGGGATGAAAGAAAAATCTAAATTACGAAAGCCATAACAGATACCAGAATCTGCGTTTCTTTTTATGATGGCATTGACAAGACCTGTATATCCACATTAGCATAGAGTGAAAGAAAATGATAGTTACAAATATATATTAAATGATATCTAGTTCCAGGTAGTGACAGTAGGGTTAAAAAAAAAAAAAAAAGAATCAGCGTGTCATTTCCATATATTACTTCTCATTTGAACTCACTATTTTAAAGATTTTTTTCTTCCTTTGATAATATCCATATGAAGGGTAGAGATATTCATAGGAGGGGTGAAGATATTCATAGAAGGAGTAAAGATATTCATGTAGTAATAGCATAGTGTTAAAGACAAAATGAATATGGTAGGGCGACTGAATTTAAATTTTCAATTGTTTCCTGACCCATATTCATTAATCTTCATCCATTTTTTAAGAAAACAAAAATAATAGTATTTTAATGTACCGTGACTGTCTTGCATATTACCTGTACTTATTTTGTATGAATATGTTAGGGGAATCGTAATGCTACTGTTTCTTGTATGAATACTTATCAAATGTAGCATGGATAATTTTCCTCTTTTTTTTTTTTTTTTCGGTGGAAAGACCTAAGTCTAACTTAACCGTCGGCGTTGCTGTATAGTTACTAGACATTAAAAAGATCAAAAGGAGATGACAAACTGCAACCACCTTTTAGTTTAACAGAAATTGCCAGTTACATTTATCTCAATTAATCGTCATTTATGAGGATTCCATTTTTATATTCGTCTTTGGTGTCCTGAGATTGGGATGCTATAAGATGGGAACATGGTTCAATATTCGAATTTAACGTTGGGCGTTAACTTAAATATTTCATTCTACAGGCTGATTGTAAATTCAGTACATATTTTAATTTAGATTATCCTAAAAACTAGCTGGCATGTAATACTGTTTACTAATGTGGGGTTTTTACCATTTATGATTTCAGAAATTGGTCCAGTGAAAACCGTAAAATTACTGGTATACAGCGTAGAAGACAGAACTAAGATTACCACCAGGTAAGAATTTTTGAGGTCGGTGATGCAAATGTAGTGATGGTGGAGGTAAGAACGAGGTAGGAATGCAATGCTGTCACATTTCGATCCAAATATAACGGTGGAAAAAAAATCAACGAAGACTAAAGGTAACCATCCGATGTGGAATGACGTCTACCAGATTCTTTGGTTCATACGTGCTACGCAACATCATGAAGAGTGAACGATACTTGGAGATGCTTCGAACGTACTGTGCGGACTGGACAGTACGTATGGACTGTGATTCTAGAATGGGAAAATGGAAGGGAATTGCTGTTCATACAAGATAGAGCTCCGTCCCACTATCCAATTCCAGTGAGAGCATTGCTTGATGACAATTTCCCTGGCAGATTGATTGGCCACCAGAAGCTCACATAATAGCCTGTACGCAGCCCCGATCTAACCCCATGCAACCCTTCCTTTGGAGTTGGGCCAAGGAACAAGTGTACAAGTTAAAACCAATGGATATTAACAGTCTTGAACAAAGTTGAGATGCTAAAAAGAACCGGATTATGTTTCTAAAAGATTCCAGAGGTGTGTTGAGAATGCAGTACATGCGTTGTAATTTAACTTAATAACCAAATGATACACTGTAATAATTTATTCAAGGAAAATAAAACTGTAATAGATTGTTTACTTTTTCAATATTCATTGTTACAAATAGCTAACCGCCCTGTATATATACTACTTACATTGCTACAACCCAAGAGAGAGGTAGCTATGTGAACAGCACCTAGCCCCATCCAATCTTTATTAGATTGAATGTAATGTAACCCGATCAACCTTCAGTATACGTAGTACCCCTAATGTTAAACCTCAACCTGTTCCTTCAATCAAACTGTGTAACTCACAGGGAAAACAACTGGCCCTAGTCCTGCTATATTGATTAGTTTGTTCAGTTTAGGTTTAGTATCTCTTTCAGCAGCGAGGCTATGCCACACTTTAATGCCTGAACCACATAAGCTTCCGCAGGGAGTCGGAACCCGGGTGTCTTGCGCAAAATTTGCTTGGTTGGTTGTATTAGAGCTTACTAGTTAGCGTCTGTTTCAGCTGCATAATTATATGAGACATGGACCTATAGCTTATCATAGGTTCCAAACCACATGAGCTCCCGCGCCGTGACGCGTGCGCCAACCATATAACCACGAGAAAACATCACATAAACAAGAGACCAGTTGTGATTGAAGGTCAGAATTTACGCATTTTGAAATGAAATCTTTAAGTTTTACTTACGTTCCAAGGTTATACTGGCTAGACTAAAGGAGACTGTAATAAGGAGAAATGAAGAAAGTGAGGGAAACTGGTGAACCCCGAGAAAACTCACGCACACGGTGTTTGTCCACCACAAATTCACTTGGCGCAAGCTGGGATCGAACCAGAGACCCTATGCAATAGAGGTGAACGTCCTACCACTGAGCCACCGTGGCCCCAATTTACGCATTTTGTGTGGGAAAGTCAGTTAGAAGCACTAAATATGTACGGTTGTTTGATTTGAAGTCTTTTGCGTCCAGCACTGAGTCTATATGAGACGTGGACTTACAGCTTACCATGAAATCCGGACAACATGAGCTTCTAAGGGGAATCGAATCCGAGTTTTCCGCGCTGAAGACACGTACACTATAATCACATGAAGAAGCTTCTAATTATTAGGTTAGTGCGAGTGAAATGTCCATTTCGAAGACTGGTGAGAAACTCCTCAGTGACGCAACAATGAATGGACTACGGTCACTAGTGTTGCCACGAGACGAGACATTTCTCGTGTCTCGTCTCGTCTCGTCTCGTAAACGAGACGAGACACGAGACGAGACAGAGCCCTTTTAGGCGAGACACGAGACGAGACAGACTACTTTTCTCGTCTCGAAAACGAGACGAGACACGAGACGAGACGGGACGTCTCGTGAAATGTCTCGTCTCGTCTCGTGTCTCGAAAATAAAAACGCTGGCAGGAATGGCCAAGATTGAAATTGCCAGTGGTCATATAGATTGCAAAAGGAAAACCCCCTTTGTGAGAAAACATGTTGAAAAGCCTTCATAGAAAAGTGTCCTCTGTCTATTGAATGAAACAATCGTGATACGTGAGCTTCCAGGAATATCATCCTTAATCTCTTGTCCCAAATTCTCCTTGCTGTAAACTGAGGATTTCTCATTTTTTTTTTTTTATTTCTGGCTGGAATGATGACGAACAAAACAAAGACAGGGAAGATTTTTACAAGGTCAAGAAACCGAACTACCACCATCAGCTATTCAATCACAGGCTGTAGTTGAAAGTTCTGGCTGAGGTGGCAAAGAGAAACAGACAACACTTGTCTTTATTCTCTGGTGGCGCGGCGGTATTCTTTTTTCTAAATGAACTGAAAACGGCAATTGAAGTACGTCATCTTGCGACTAAAATTTTGTCCTCTCTCTCTCTCTCTCTCTCTCTCCCTCCCACTCTCACACACACACATATAAAAATACACTTTTACCGTTTTACCAATCGCCCGCTTACAGCAGTCATGTTGAAAAATTCACATCTTCGTTTGGAAGCCGGGCGACGGACAAAGAAAGCAAACATATTGTCGACGAACACTTCAAATTGTTTGCTTTCAGCAAATTTATGGTACCCCTATAGTAACAATAACCCTGGAGCTGAAGAGGTTTTACAGGGGAGCCTTCCTTTTGTCACGCGGAAATGTTTGATCTGACCAGAGTGCGAAATTGCCCTCTGCTTCCATGTTAGGGAGGAGGGGAATACTTCACTTTCCTAGTGAAAAATATTCATTAGGACCTGAATTATCTTCAAAAACGGTTTCTTACAGGCGCATTAAGCCTTTCGAACTTAATAAATGTAAAGAACATTTGGTATGATATTCATGGAACTCCGTTGAAAGCAGAAAATATTATGAGAATGATCAAAATTCGAACATTGAAGAACGTAATTAAAAGAAAAGAAATAGGATACTCAAACCATATTTTAAACCCTGCTATAAAATGTATATCCTATATTTTTACTAATTCCATACTCCCATGAAAGTAACCTGGCCAGGATATTCTCTCCAAATTTTTCAGACTGAAATCCGTTTATTCCGTACGATTTCGCCCCCTGACACAATACGGAAAAACAAATGCTGTTAAAATCCATACACATGACCCTTCCGGGACTCAACCCGTGGCCTTCAAGCCGATGGTCTATCCCAGCAAACTGCTCGGTTTGGTATGAAGATGTACGTTGTATGATTACGAATAGATCACGACAATATAAGAAACTTTAATCCAAAATGGCCACCCAAAAATCATTTTTTTTTTAGACCACAAGCTAATCTGGGTATACTGTCATGAGTTTGTTACACAAACGGGGCAACCACCATATAGGGACACACACCCCGCGGGTATGGGAAGAGATTTGTACCATGGAGGTGTAGACTGGCCCCAAGCATTCTTTCCTCCGATGTGTCAAATAGAGCTTACTGTGCAGTAACCTATAAAATTTCAATCAAATACTTTCCATTACACTGTGAAACCTAAAGGCTGGAATATAACTAACTAAACTAACTAACTAACTCTATGGCCTATGGAACCCGGAGGTTCAGTGCCGCGTTCACAAAAGCTCTCCACTGACTTCTATCCTTAGCTAATTGCATCCAGTTTCTACTTTGTATTCCTATCTCTGCGAGATCCATCTTAATATTATCCTCCCATCTGCGCCTAGGTCTTCCTAATGGTCGTTTTCCTATGGGTCTACCAGTCAAGATTTTGAAAGCGTTTCTACTTTCTTCCATTCTAGCTACATGACCTGCCCACCTAAGCCTCCTAGACTTGACGACCCTAACAATGTTGGGTAAACCGTATAAACTATGTAGTTCCTCGTTATGAAGCTTCCGCCATTCCCCATTCTCGTTCCTCTTGGGTCCGAATATTCTTCTAAGGATCCCGTTCTCAAATACTTTCAGTCTATGTTCTTCCCTCAGAGTAAGCGACCATGTTTCGCAACCATACAGAACAACAGGCATGATTATCGTTTTATATATTTTAAGCTTCAAATTCCTCGACAGAATTCGTGACGACAAGAGATTTTGAACCGAATAGTAACACGAATTCCCTGCTTTTAGTCGACATTTAATTTCTTCGTGAAAGGCTGGAATATATGAAATCAAAGTGTACACACATCTATCTATCTATCTATCTAATATATATATATATATATATATATATATACCGACGACACTATAAAGCAAGTGGGCTGATAGTATACGGTAGTGTCGGGGATGGTGACACCTTTACATCGGACTTTGCTTGTCGTGAAAACATCATTTGACATTAGTGTCTTCATCTTCCACGTACCTATGAGCAATTTACTATATATTCGTGTATTGAAACTGGTGAAACAAATTTCAATGTTTCAAAATGTAAAAAAAAAAAAAAAAAAAAAAAAAAAAAAAACAGCGTCGAGAAGCCTCAGACAACTAACAGCAGAGATATTATATTATCTTGTAAACTATTTTTGCCCTTACCTTGTCAGCTTATTTGAATTTATTTTTAAGACCTTCAGGCAACTTTGGCCCACTCCGAATAGATGATGATGGGGAAATTAGTGGAATGAAGAAAGTGATAGGATACAAGACAACTTCGAGAAAACACACACACACACACTCGATGTTTGTCCACCACAAAGCTCACATGGCACTAACCGAGATCGAACCGACTACCACACACACCAGAGGTAAATGCTTCACGGTGTAGCTACCGTGACCAGAGATGGAGTGGGTCAATGGGTCAAGTGGGTCAACTTTTCTGAGTGTGTCAGTGGGTCGTGGGTCAACAGCATGTGACCAACCACCCACCATGACCTACTGTGACCCACTGCGACCCACCACCCACCATGACCCACTGCGACCCACCACCCACCGTGACCCACTGCGACCTACCGACTCAGTATGATCTACCGACCCTCTCTGCTCACTGCACTGTAGAGAGTACCTTCTGAAGACTGGTAAATTTGTCTCCGTTTTACTTTCAAGACCTTCATTTCCCTTTCTTTTCCACTTGTTTCTGTCTACTTACCTGAGGTGAGTATATCTAACCAAGTGAAAAAAGAACTTCAGGCACTTTTGGATATTAATATTTTAATAGTAATAATAGCAATAGGACTTACCGTACACTACAACTTGGCTTTCGAGACCTGTGGGTTTTTAGAGCTACCTACTGGAAAAAAATCACTTTTGAATCACTGTAATATATAAATTATTTATAAAAAATTTAATGTAACTATGTGTGCCTGATCATCACCGTCAAATTGCAAAGTCAAATGAAATTACTTTTGGTATATAGTTAGGCCTTAATCCAAATTAGGATGTCATATTGCTTTTATTATAATGCATAACATCCTAAGGAGGTAGTGAGGATCCGAATTTTTGCGAAACAAAATGAGTATCTCGCAAGCCGTTAAACTTACGGAGCTGAAATTCAGTGTATTAACTCTTTATTGAAAATAAACAGAATGTGTCATAGCATTTTTTTAAATTCTCCTTTATGTGGGGAGGGGGGGAAGCGCACTTTCTATACATGGAAAATTGGTAGTGAATTGGTTGTTAAAAAGGATCGAAAACGATCGATGTTATTTCAGAAAAAAAATCAGAAACAAAAAACACAGTGCTTGGCTTCATATATA
Organism: Thermobia domestica; assembly: GCF_964235325.1. Taxonomy (NCBI): domain Eukaryota; kingdom Metazoa; phylum Arthropoda; class Insecta; order Zygentoma; family Lepismatidae; genus Thermobia; species Thermobia domestica. Next base: position 77,495,531 of record NC_137463.1, read on the forward strand.
AATTGCTTTCTGCTATAATAATTGCTGAAGCTTATGTTTATTATATTGAGCGCTCACAGCACAGGGTAATCAACCCATAAAGTTATGAGAAAAATAGGCATAAGATTTGTACTGTAAGCTTAATTACACGGAAATTTGAAATTTGGATTGTACGCATAATTGTATGGAAAATTTTACACTTTTTTTCCTTTACGTTGGTCTACTTACTTTGATTTGGAACTTCGAAATTTCATCCTTTTTTCCACTGAAAAGTATTGATAATTCAATAAGGAAATAATTATACTATGATAATTTAACTGAAACTCATCGTAATTTGGCACATGGCAAACAGCATTGTGGTAATTGAAGTTGAAGAAGGAGGGAAATTCCCATTCACCTCCGAATACTTTCCAGAAACCTCGTTCCCTTTCGCTTTCTAGACGGAGGAACGAACTTGGTAATGGTATCAAACCTTCATGTGTAATTACAAAAATTAAATTTATAAACAAATAAGAAATCATCAGTTTATCAGGCTTTAATTGATAATTTATTCACAAGATTCCCTATCAAAGGCGTGGTATATGAAGTTTCTGTTCTACATGGGTCGACATTGCCAACTGACATGGTCGATATGAAAAAGATGTTGTATGGTGATAGAGACATGATACTTCTTGCTGAGTATTTCAAAACTGACCAAGAAAAATCGTTATCAGACTTAAGTCTAACAAGTAGATTGTCGATGAGAAGTTGCAGAAATCGGGTAGAAGTATTATCAATTTCCACGACAGAGTGCGAACGGGGATTTTCCCTTATGAATTTACAGATGACTGATATTAGAAATAGATTAAGTGCTCAAACATTGTCTAACTTGTTGCTCATCAATGTTAATGGCTCACCGCTAGACAAGCTCAAAGTAGACGAGCTAGTTATTTCTTGACTGAAGGATGAACATCATTCCACTGCGGATGATTTACCGCCAGAAAGTTACCAACAGGAAATAAATCCGATTTCAGATTTGTTTTAAGGTGGAAAATTACGAGTTACGGAAAATGTATACTTGTATTACTAATGGCTTATTTGTGTTATTCAACTTTGTACCTACTTTTTAGTAACTCTCTTCTTTGGTTTAGGTAAACTACGTTTGAATAAATATTCATAATAATTGTAATTATGCATATTTGTAACTTAAATTTAACGTGGTGTTTTAGTGATTACAATTATGAGCATACTTTATGGAGATGCTCTCACATAGGGTACCCGAGCACCTTTATACCCTATGAACAACTGATTTTTCAAGTCTTTTGTGAGAAAAATACTGTGAACTGAGAAACCATAACTTTTTCCATATTGTACATGGGTATTTTCCTGCGAATATGTTTCTTTTGGAATGCGTTCAGAAATTAACACTTGCAAGAATACTCTCTTAGTACAAGTATATTTTAGGCACACACTAATTTCCCCCCACCTCAAACTGTTTCTTCACTGACAAACCTTTACCATTTTATATCGTAAAGGTCAGTTCCACCGTTATTGTAACAGAGTGGTGCTTGAGCAATTGACTAGAAATTCAAACTCCGATTAGTGACATTTCACAATCTTGTTTTATTACAAGTGTAAACTCTTTAGTCAGTTGGGAAGAGGCTGTGGATCGTGTTCAGACTTCATGACGATGGATTTTGGTGAGTCAGACTAGGTCAAAGTGGATGAGAGTGGTTCATGGTGGATTGTGGGTCACGGTGGGTGGTGGGTCACGGTTTGTGGTGGGTCATGGTGGGTTATGGTGGGTCATGGTGGGTGGTGGGTCAGTGGGTCGTGGGTCACGGTGGGTGGTGGGTCAGTGGGTCGTGGGTCAAGTTTTCATTGATCCACGCCAACTCTGACCGTGACATTTCTTGTCTTGTTTGTTCTGGGTAATAACTTAGTTGTATCTTGATTAGCATGGTGCACTCTGCTACATTTTACTTTCGTTCCCATGGTATGCTGCTATTTTTTACGAGACAAGACGAGACAAAACGAGACAAACGAGACGAGACGAGACGAGACGGGACAGAACCTCTCGAGACGAGACACGAGACGGGACGGGCACATTTTTTCGAGACGAGACACGAGACGAGACATGCTTTGCACGAGACGAGACGAGACAGCCTGAAGTCTCGTCTCGTCTCGTCTCGTGGCAACACTAACGGTCACATGTTTAAGTCACAAACTGTGCACGTCCAGCAAACCGATTGAGATACCGGGACAATTAGGAGTAGTACGTTTTTAAACAGAATCGTACGAAAGAGCACCACGGAGAACACACAATTGCGATCGATTTTGCTTTACAAATTCAAACTGGAACATTCTGTACAGCAAGATAAAAAAAAAACTACATTTAGACCAGAAATGGCAAATGAACGCACATTGGTTGTTTGAAAAAAAATTGTTTCGGTGTTACAGCATTGCAAACTGAGCCCCGTGGGCACTGGGCAACATCATGTTCAAATAAGCTATCTCATTAACACATTAGAAGCAGGCCCTGGAAAAATTGTTGGGGCCGTTGAGGAATATCTACTGTTCGGCGGCTCTGTGCAATCGATAAGGTGAAAAAGTTGAACTAACGCATGCCACATGAACTACTGTCGTTCGGTGGTTTCGTGCAATCGATGAGGTGAAAAAGTTGAACTCGTGCATGCCGCATGAACTACTGTTGTTTGGTGGTTTCGTGCAATCGATGAGGTGAAAAAGTTGAACTCGTGCATGCCGCATGAACTACTGTTGTTTGGTGGTTTCGTGCAATCGATGAGGTGAGAAAGTTGAACTCGTGCATGCCACACGAGTTCATACCGGAGTAGAACTTAAGAACTGCCATCTGGAAGTGTGTAATTCTCTAAGTGTAAGGAATGACCGGGAAAGTTTCCTATGTCGGATCGTCTTGTCAGATGAAAAATGGATCTCCTATGACACTCGTAAACGGTCAGGACAATGGCTAGGTCATCATCTACATTCAGGACGATTTGCTAAACCACTTTCCATAGGGGGTGTTATTGCTGGTAAGTGGTCTATAGTGCATGTGATCGATCATTCTTTCTCAAACAGGGTGCAACTAAGAATGCAGACCGTTACAATGCTTAACTACACCAAAATTATTTCCATGTGTCCAGCAATGGTCAAAAGATATCTATGGTATTCTCATGTTGAACGAGGATACTCGCCCAGAAATCACGCAAACGATAGGATAGGCTTTCCATGAGTTGTAGTGTGAAACCCTTTCTCATCCCCCATGTGTCCATAATAGCTCTCTTATGTTTACTACTTCTTCCAGCATCTCGAGCACTTTTTGAAAGGAGACCTTTTTCCACCACGAAATCAAACCATTGGCCGAGCAATGGCTGGAGTGTGTTGCTACAGATGGAGGTTATTTTTATTAACTAGGAATTGTACGTTGTATGTGGTCTTCATTCTTATTGTCTTTTCGAAATGATGCACCTAGGGTGGTCATTTCATTCGTATCAATTTAAGACATATGGCATCAACTACATGTTAAACTTAGTGTTGCCCACAAGACGTGTCGAGACGATAAATAAGGCATCGTCTCGTCTCGAGTTTTGAAAGGTTCTTTCTCGTCTCGATTCTTGTAATAGCTTTTCTCGCTTCATTTTTTAAAGTTTGTATAAAGTTACTCTTGATTTTTCTTAATTTCGTCTACAAGTTGTCAAAATTCTTTCGTGTGACGAGAGATCCACAAAATATGTGATGTAGCAACATATAAATTATAGTTATTATTGAAGTATATTGTTTAATCACTTGAATATCTTTGAAACTTGATAAATGCTCTTCATTATGTTTGTATTTATCAATAAATATAAATAATGTAACTCTAAAACAGTGTTAGAGATCTGAAACTTGGGTGAACTAGTGTTGCCCTCGAGACTCGTAAATTTCTCGTCTCGTCTGGCTTGTCTTGTTTCTCGTTTTCGGGACGAGACGAGAAATTTCTTGCATCATGGACAAAACTGAACAAATGTCATGTTCCCAAATTTTATCGGCTTCCTCGCTATTAATATTTCCACTACTTTTTCTTTATGATATTACTCATTTCCAGTTATTATTTCGCTGATCCGTTTGATACTGCACTGCATAACAGCGACATTGAACTTAAGATTTCATTTTAAGGGTCTTTTCACTACAGCGAAATTAAACTACCACTAATTTTAGAGATTTTCTGAAATATCTTCAAAACAAATAAAAAATATATTAGAAAATCAGAAACGTAGTGTACTAGACAATACGATTTTGCATGTGATACAGTTATCACAACTCATTTATCTGCTTTCAATTTGGAACTGTAGATATACTTAGCATTTTTTGCTGGTTCTGTAAATAGCGGCGTATCAAAATCGTATTGTCTAGTTCACTACGCTTTTGCTTTTCGAATATTTATATTTGTTTCCAAGATATTACAGAAAAACTCTAAAATTAGCGGTAGTTTATTTTCGCTGTAGTGAAGACCCTTAAGGGAACAATTCTGCCAAAAACTACTTTTACTACATGTCTTACATATCTTTTGATTAAGTTATTACTTAAAAACTAGATGTTTTAATTCGTCAATAGCCATAATTGTCAGAAGCTACATTTCTTAAATGAATATATTATATTATCTTCTGTCAGGATATCAGGGCTACTGGCTTAGTACTACACAAATTATTCGCAATTTATATTCCCTATTATCATATTCCAATTTTCTTTTACACAAGCATTGAAGATGGTAACATATAGCCTATAGTAGCTTTCAGAGGAAACACAAAGGCTTAGAAGAGGCTAAGCGGTTAGTGTACGAGCCTTTGGTGTGGGAGACCCGCGTTCGATTCCCGGAGCTCATGTGATGCAGATTCCACGTTAATCAGTAGGCCCAATCTCATATAGCCTCACTGCTGAACGGGACGTTAAAATCAAAATCAACTCAATAAATGCTTAGAGATAGGGAACTCACATGTATTTTGAGGTGTCCTTGGTTCGATTCCAGGTTGTAGACAATAGCGCGTCAGAATTTTCGCGGAATACTCTGTTTTTTTTTCTTTTTCTTTTTTTTTTTTTTTTACATTCTCATCTCACCAATTCTTCCATGATTAGATTAGACTTCATTTTATTTCAATAGTTTTCTCTAACGTTTCTCCCTCATATTCACACATACAAACACACACTCACACATTCATTTATAGCTAAAGCGTAATAGCAGGAAGACACGAGAAGAATTTAAGGTAGTAAATGCTAATAACTTAACTTCATGATATGCTTGCTTGTGCCGAAAATAAAAGGAATTCAATCAACAATAGTTTTGTGTAGAGTTTTCTTCCCTGTTTTTTTTTACCAACATATCATGTAAATAGTACCGAAAGTTGCTTTATGAATATTACTTAAATAAATAAATAAATAAAGAAACAAACAAAAGAGCCAGAAACTAAATTTGTCACACTTATCTCCCAACTAGGACATAAACAAAATAAATAAATATAAATAAAGTCACGCAACACCCGCGTCCAAAGACACACTTTTTTGTCTCTGTAGTTGTTACTATGTAGGCTAAACAATTAAAGTTCGATTTTCCAATAAGAAACGTATCAATAAAATTTCTTATTTCTCTTAATTATCTTCTGAGCGAACAGAAATTCCGTAAAAGTCTATATGTTTAAGCATTTCAATAAACAACATCTGTTCAAAGCTGACTATCTTATTTATAGTTCTCTGCAATACCCTAAGCAGTATCTCTTATCTACTATCGCTGAGCAGAATATGAAAAAAAAAAAACTATAGATAAGAGTCAGCTTTAAACAGATGTTGTTTATTGTAATGCTTAAACATGTAGATTTTTACGGTATTTCTGTTCATTCAGAAGATAATTAAGAGAAATATGAAATATTATTGATATGTTAGTTAAAATAGAAATCAATTGCTAAATGACGAATTACTTTTTCTCTCTTTTATTTACAGCATCATATAAAAACGATCGATTTTTAATGCTCCTACAACTTTGCATAAGTTATATTTCTTAACTTTTATATGTATGCTCTGACAAGGAATAAAGTAAGTAAATTACAGAAATAATGTTTCAATGAGCGTCTAATTATCGATCATTTACAGAAAGGTTTGAACCTGCGACCTTCAGAGTTCAAAATATTCATGCCATCGTTGAACTCAGGCAGTTCAATAAATGGGCTTTAATTCTATCAACGATTAGCCCTTTGCACACGTGCGGTTCGAGACATGCATAGAAGACCCTCTAAATATCGTGTAGTTTCGACCTTTCCACTTCCCCTTGCTCCAGTACCCGATTATGAGTGTCCGGATTGGCTTCGTACGACAAAAATCACCCAAAATTACCGGTCCATTCACTCCTCATTATTGACATAGTGAAGTTGAACATGCTCATAGACCAACTTGTTCACACAAATGCCCAAGATGATAATCACACACATACACACACACACATTCACACAGTAGCTTTCCCTCCCTTATCTCGCTCACATTCACGCACACATATATATATAGAGGGTATAATAGCAGAGAGGGGCAAAGAGGCACTGAAGAGAGCGTAAATTTTAACCTACTCGGCACGCTTTAATGCACAGATTGCCTTTGAAAACCGGTCTCCTCCATCGCAGAACCCCCTGAAGTAAGGCTTGACCCTTCGACCAACCACGTGTTCTCAACTCAAATAGATTCCCAGTATTGGCTAAGCTGTTTGAAAAGCTCCGCCTTTCAGTGACGGATCAATGCAAGAAATGCGCATTTCACTCCCTGAAAAGGGAGGAGCTTCTGAGAAAAGGTTTTCACGTTTTACGGGGCGCGGGGGGAGAGTTTAACTGTAAAAGTGGGGGTTTGAGACCATAAAAAAAGGAGGTGAATGAAGCGGTAGAGGAGGGGGGAATCACATACTTTGAGAACGTTGACAAGAGCCTTGGTGGTTGGATGGTGGGGAGATACGATGAGGATTTGCGGTGGAGTGGGGAGTCGAGAATTGACGATCTACCCTCTCCCCAACGCTCTCTTTTCAAGCGAAAGCGGGAAATACTTCAGAGGGAGTTATCATCACTTAGCTCTTCAGCACGAGACACTTCGAAGTTGATGATATACGATACGTGAAATTGTGGACTCGGAATGGGAGTTCATCATCCTACATGCTGTTATTTGAGAACATGGTAGAGAACGGAGAAGACCGAATCGCGTCTCGTTTAGTGTATCTTAGAACAGTGTCGAAATAAGAAAGCTTCAAGTGCGGCAATAAGATACGACAATATTTGTGAATTATTTTCCGAAGGCTGAAAGAACAACGCAACCGTGAATGTGTTAAAGTGTAATAACAGTGCTGAAAACATATTCCTGTGTGCATGTGCGGTGTGTGATAGTTAAATATTCATTTTTTTAAAAAAATAAGAAACTCAACAACAGTGCTTTTATGTACAAGTTCTTTTGAGTGTGAATAACTGTGGAATGGAATGATAACTGTGCGAAAACTATTAGTTCACCGTCCCGATTTTTCGGCGGTGCTCTCTGCATAAGAGAGTAATACACGGGCCATGTATCCTAATTTACTCAGTTCATCTACATTGTATCACAGCATGCTTAAAGGACTTCCCCAAGGCGTGTCTGGAGGAACTTCACCGTTTCTTATGGACAATCTTTTAAAGGAACGAAGTGTTGCTGGAACTCTTAATGGTAACGGAGGGACCACGTTATTAGCGTGTCCCATACCTTCTAAAGTACCTTTTACTGGATTGGCACAATCAAGTTTAGGTCTTATGGGTAAACAATCTTTGGATAGTCTTGTAGCGTCCAGGGTTACAGAGCCCCCACCAGCAATGCCGTCAACGGCCACGGCATCTTTGACTCTAGGTATAACTGCGTCATATTCTATCGTTGAAGGACGGGGTAGTAATGGGACAGTTTTAGAAAATGGGACAGCTGACATTCCTCTAGGGACTCAGTTACATTGTAGTGGGATGCTCACAGCTCCAGCAGGGTATTTGACAACAAGTTCAGGTCAATCACCTACAGTGACCTCCTCTTCTGCGGTAGTGACCTCATCAGGACGAATACTTCCGGCCCAACCCGTCCCGCTGTCCCTGTGTTCGTGTACCGGTGATGACTGTGGTAAACAACATGTGTATTATAGTGGCTCCTCAGGGACCATAAGCCCGCCCACGGATGCTCCTGTTGCATGTGCTGGTGGATCATGTACCACGTGTACAGCGGACGGAATCACTGCTGCATCATGCACGTGTCAGCACAGGGACGGATATTCAAACTCTTCATCCCCACATAATCAACAAGAACAGCGTCAACAAACATCGTCGGCGTCGAAAAAGGACGATGCAAAGCCTATTCTCAAATTTAGTGTTAGCGCTATTCTAGGGGCGGACGACGGAAAGCCTCAACCATGCACAGGTATGTTCCACATTATTATTATTATTATTATTATTATTATTATTATTATTATTATTATTATTATTATTATTATTATTATTATTATTATTATTATTATTATTATTATTATATTTAGTTGGAGGTTCCTTATGGCTAATTGGTTAACATAATTGCCTTTGGTGTGAGAGAACCGAGTCCAATCCTTGGTTGAGCAGCATGTAATTGCGATTTCCGTTTCAGCTTTAGCCAGTATCTCTTATACTCTTCGTGCCTTAAAAAAATAAAGAGAACAAAGGGAATGAAAGAAAGAAAAGAAAGAAATTATATATATATATTTTTTTAATTTTCATTGAAAATGTAGGGTTTAGCACGAGCCGGGGCAGAGATCTTCTATTAGAAAAATAAATTTTTCGAGGTATCATATTTAAGACACATTTTCGAGACAAGACAGCATCGACTTTTGTCATGTGCCAATCTCTACGAAAAAGTAAGATGCCCTAAATTTTCAAGTAAATGTTCCTTTCTTTTTAACAAATAAAAGAATCAGAATACGGTACTAGATAGATGCAAGAATGCATAATTTATTAAAAGTTAGTTATACAGACATCAATTCATTTTAGACTCTTAAAGAATGTGGCCTAAAACAAATCGGTTAGTGTGTAGTTTGCAATTCCTGCTTTTCACCAATAATTCACGTGATAATAATTATTCGTGTGAGAATAGTAACCACGATATCTTATTATCAAAGTTGTTACCTCTTCTGAACTATACTTTTATTCTGTTTGTTAAAATTACACTAAGTTTGGTGATATTTTGGCTGTCATTTTAACTTCGCTAAATAAGTCGAAAAGTAGTATAACACAAAGAATCCATATCATTCGAAAATATTAATTATTCATAAGAAAAATGACGATCGATAATAATAGCGGAAATGTTAATTTTTAAGATCAACTGTATTTTCTTGCTGTATACTACAGCAATTTACTGAAGACAAAATGGCATTTAATTTGCCAGTGATTAGTTATACTTTAAATAGAAATAAATCTTTGCGAGTGGTTGTTCTTTGCAATTCTCTGCAAAATTTAATTCCATATTTATGTTTACGTCTCTTCGCGCAAAAACCACAACACAAAAGCCTGAGGAAAATGTTTTCAAGTAGCAATATAGCTTCTTGATATTATATATGATGACAATTTCCTGTGTTAAATTTAATTTCATTTTCTTGTAGTTTAAATTAAGTGGCTGATTGATTCAAGACATTTATGATTTATTAAATATTAGGCCTATTATTAACAAAACTGTAGCTAAAAGATATAATAGTTTTTAATACATTTCGAAACACGTTAGAAAATGGATACAATGCATTTTCTCGTTAAATGGGCTAATAAGGAGATTGACATTTTAATGTGCTCCCGTCTTTGGGCGATTGCTTAGTGCTCGTGTCTCTGGTATATGTAGTCCTGTGATCGATTCACAGTAAAGAAAGATAAATCTCATTATCACGTAGCAACCGGAAACCTATTTCAGTTAGTAAGTCAGTAAACATTATTTTAGAAATGCAAAAAAATTCGGCGGTGCCATAGCCCCAATGAGCTTGATTATATAGCACTGAACTTATAGGTATGAAGTCAGTCGTAGTTCTTCGTCGACATAACACTACCGACTTGGCTTATTTTTAAAGCCAAAGACATATTCTTTCTCTATTTATAAAATACATTATTATTATTATTATTATTATTATTATTATTATTATTATTATTATTATTATTATTATTATTATTATTATTATTATTATTATTATTATTATTATTAAGTATTCTGCCCTTAGGTTTAGAAGAAAGTGTGAAAATTGAATGAAAAAGTTTGCATAAAAGACACTGCAAAAGATCTATACATATTTTCTAAGTAAAGTTCGGCTATAGGATCCGTTAAATATGTTGCCTGATAGACATAAAATATATCTCAAACAGGGGCGTCATTAAGGGGGACAGGAGGGGGCAATTGCCCCCCCCCAAGAGTTTGATTAATACATATACTTTCATAGATTGCCTACTAATATACTAGTACAAAACGTGAAAGTCTCACGTCGGTAGTGCTCTTGCACCCCCACCCAAGCGAAGTCTGAAATGACGCCCCTGATCTCAAAGGAGATTATTTTCCATACCGTAATTACCCTCGTATGAAGTAAATAAGCTACAATTCAATTTTTAAAAAGTCACTCAGATGAGAGATCAATTGCATAGGTTATCAATCTTTCGTATTTTCATCATAGGCCTCCTAATTTTTCAACAAAATATAAATATCTAACTGACTAAATCTGTGGCCTCTGGAACCCGGAGGTTCAATGCCTCGTTCACAAAAGCTCTCCATTGGCTTCTGTGTTTTGGCAACTGGATCCACTTTCTACTTTGTACTTCTATTTCTACGAGATCCATGATAACATTGTCCTCCCATCTGCACCTAGGTCTTCCTAATGGTCGTTTTCGAATTGCATTTACAGTTAAAACTTTGAAAGCGTCTCTACTTTCTTTGATTCTGGCTACATGACCTGCCCACCTGAGCCTCCTAAGCTCGATAACACTAACAATGTTCGATAAACGGTATAAATTATGCAGTTTCTCGTTATGAAGTTTCCGCCAATCTCCATTTCAGTTCTTCTTGAGTCCGAATGCTCGTCTCAGAATTTAATTCTCAAATACTTTCAGTCTACGTTCTTCCCTCAGAGTAAGTGATCATGTTTCGCAACCATAGGCCTACAGCACAACAAACATGATTATCGTTTTATATATTTTAAGCTACAAATTTCTCTCAAAAAATGTAGACAAATTTCTTCAATATAATAAAATGTAGAAATTCACCAAGATATATAGCCTATATATATATATATATATATATTTGCATTTACATATGCCATACCATTGTTGAATTCAGACATTCTTTCATCCGGGAAGAAGTTTGTGGGGCTCTGGGATATATCGAAGCTTTGTGAACCATATTAATGAAAGAGTTGAGTTGAGTTTAGCTTAATGTCCCGTTCAGCAGCGAGACTATATGAGACGTGGACCTACTGATTAACGTGGAATCCGAACCACATGAGCTCCCTCCCGGGAATCGAACCCTCGTCTCCCACACCAAAGGCGCGCACGCTAACTGCTTAGCCACGAAGGATATATTAATGAAGGAATAACCGTTAATTTTGAAAGGCTTTACTACTCTAATAACATTATGGCGAAATAAAAATTATACGTTTTCAACTCTCTCTGTGTGTGTGTTTAGGTTATTAAAGCTAATATGAAAAAAAGTAAGTCTTGAGAAGATTTTTTTTTTTTAAGTAAGTGTGTCTGTGGAACATTTTCTCTTTTATTTTTCACATTTGGGATTTAGCGTTCTTTCCGGCATCGCAGTTACCATCAACAATAGATATCTACTATTTTCTACTTATTATTACACCATTATATTTTTTACATACTTTATAAACTATATATAGATAAATAATAATTAAACGATCTGTACCAGTAGAATTGGCAAGGAACATTCTTTCAGTGTCATAAAAATAGTTTTTTTTTTTATTTTCTCGAAAATACACATAAGAATTTACCGTCAAGTGTTTCACTTTTTTCAGTTTGATTTTACCTATCGATTGGTTAATGTCTCATAGGGATGCGCACGAGACAAGATTTGACGCTGTCTCATCTCGAAAATGTATTGTAAAAGTGATGTCTCGACTCCAAAAATTATTTATTTCTCTGTTGGAAGAGCTGCGTCTCGACTCAAATTTTGTCAGGATAAGTCTTTTTCGTCTCGCCTCGTGCACATAACTAATTGTCTCATCTTCCTACAATATCATAGTTAAAAAATAAATAAATAAATAAATAAAGTTTAAAAGTTTAGTCACAATTTTGACCAATGCCTTAGTAACCAAACCATGTACAGTCAGCAACAAAAGTTATTTCCGTTCGGTAAAATTAATTTTGGAAATAACGGTGGTATGGCGGGAAGGTACAGAAAATTGCATTCTTTTTTTTTTTTTTTTTTTTTTTTTTTAGTTTACTGGAAACTATAATCAAATTGTCCCTTTCACTTTGAAGATATTTACGAAAACTAATTTCATGAATCGCAAATAACTTTTGTCGCTGACTGTACTGTGGTCTTCCTAGTGTAACACTGAAAAATCTTGATTTGCGTATCTACGATATCAGATCCATCTTAATATATGGAGTGTATATATATATATATATATATATATATATATATATATATATATATATATATATATATATATATATATATATATATTTTAGATTTACAAAATTTATTCGTACTTTCTTCGATTTTCCCGAATTCTACGCATGATAATTTTTACACTCACCTACCATATAATTTTGCTCAGCTCAATTAGGTCCATCTATTGGCACTTCTTACTTTTAGACATTCTTTTTCTTGTTTTTTTCGTTACATGCTGATATTGTTGTAAAATTGACGAGCTTATTTTAAAAACGTCTCTTGTCCGTGTGACAAAATAACTTATAAATCTAAATAAGGAAACAAAATGTTTAATTATGTGATAAACTTATTATAAAGTAAATTTTCACGTGATTTTATTTTCAATGTTTCTGGGGCGTTTCGAAAGCCAATCAAAACATGAAAATGATTCTAATTATATATAGGGTCTACTGTTAGTAGATATATGTCATAAAATGTGACTACGGCAATATTAGTTACTATTACAGTAAATGAGTGGAGTGGATTTGGAGTTTAACGTCCCTTTCAGCAGCGAGGCTATATGAGACGGGGCCTACTAATTAACGTGGAATCCGAAAAACAAGAACTCCCGCCGGGAATCGAACACGGGTCTCCCACGCCTAAAGTAAATAAGTAAAAGCATGTAAATCTATTAATTACTTTCCGCAACTATAATGTTTAGCGTTTGAGCGTCCATATAACTTCTACACATAAATACACTGATACTCACTGTTTCCTTAATTGTGCGATATTTCTATATTCCAAAGTGAGTACTTAAGTTACTAAAGGAAATTCAACTAAGCCACATAAACACAACTTAATATGATTAGAGCGACATGAGAGGGAAAATACATGAGAGTCCTAAGAAATCATATTCGACATATCTTGTTTGAACAAATTCCTTCTTGACAAATAAACATTCCAAAATAAAGTATGTGCAATCTTCTGTGACACTTTGAGGTCAGTACAATTATTCCGTAGCATTTTGTGCCCGTTCTAATTCATGGGAACATTAACGAATACATTAGTGTAGGGTTCACGGTTCAGAGACTTTTTTTAAAGAGAAAATAAAGGGAGATTTTACTATTTTTACTGAGAAAAACGGAAGATATGTAATATTCAGAATTTGTACGTAATAAACATATCTGATTTCACATAGTAACGTAGAATTCTAGGACATATTCATTAAATATAATTGCAATACATAAAACACATACACAAACTGTATTACAATTTCTGGTGGGACCCTATGTGGTTCAAATCTTGCATTAAGCTGTAGATCCTCGTCTTATATAGTTTCGATGTTGAAAGGGAGGGTACATTTACTCCAACCAACGAAGTTTGTTGCACAAATCTTTGTTTCTGTCTTTGAATTATAGACTTTACCTCTGTTAAGAATATCCATATCATTTTTATACGTTCAAAAAATAGCGTGAGAGTTATAGAAATTAGCAACTTGCGTTTTTCTTTTTTTATTAGTTCACATCAATATACCTCTATTAATCGAAACTTACGATATGATCATTGCCGTAACTTGTGGGAGGAAGGAATGGCAACTTCCCCCCAAGGAAGCACTCAGATAGCCAGCCCAAAAGTGTAGGGGGGGCAGTAGAAGTTAGGGGGGCCGATCCAACCATATTATAATTCGTCACCATATTATAGTTCATTTACAAGCCTACCGTGAATATTTTAGGGGGCCAGTAAAAATTTAGGAGGGCCCGGCCCCCCTAGACTCCCTGGATACTGGCCTGCAGGGAAGCTCCCCGTCGTTTGAGGGGGACCCATTTTAAGACAAAATTTCCTTACTCCATATACGATACGAACATGAAATTATAAATGAAGCATCAAACAGGTTCACTACATTATATAGGGTATAAACAAAACAGCACACAAAAGGTAAATACAACCAAAATGAGTCGTGGGTCCATTTCAGTACAAAACGTCTAGTATTAGGCGCCCTAGAAATAATATATATTCGTATGGCTTTGAGATTTGTCAATATTATCCCCTTAATTACCGTAATTTGTCATGTATGAAACGGGCCCAGAGGCGTAACTAACGGCCCCGCAGACCTTTTCGCACAGGAGGGCCCATAAAGAGTAAGAGAAAGATGGAAAGAGGGGGCCCAAGAATTAGAAAAAAAAACTTTTTCTAGGGGCCCAAATACGCATATCAATGATCCCCCCCCCCCGAAAAAATCTAAGTTATGGCGCTGGATATGATCGAAAAGATGTCTACAGACAAAGGATAAGGTGCTAAAACCCTAATTATTTTTAAAACGTTAAGTTCGAGATGCCGGTTAGATGGTTAATCGTTAAAAATATGACCTGTTGTATTTTCTCTCTAATACTGAATTGCATCGTTGGATTGCGCTGTTAACAGTATGTGAGGAACCAGTTCGTCTAAATATTTATTTTTGCACTAACTTAAGAAAAACATTTCAAAAGTATCGAGGATTAACAGTTCTTTTACTTAATTTATTTAAAAGAAACCGAAAGAAATTGTTTTACGGGAAGAATAAAAAATATAACGTAAAACTTACGGGAAAAACGTAAGATCTGGTTATCCTTCATTAATGGGGCGTGTGAAACTACTGTTACCAGTGATTTAGTTGGGAAAAGTACGGTCTTTATTCGAATGACTAGAATGCACACGGCTCAGGAGCCAATTTGTTACTGAACAACAAAATATCTGAAACAAATATTTTCTGGGACTCTGTTGTAGATCCCCGCGTTCTGGTCCAACTAAAACATTGGTTGTTAGTATAAGCCAGGGTTTCTCAACCTGAGGATCGCGAAGATATAAATATAATTAGGTAATACCGGAAAATATTTTTAAATTTTGTTCTGATAGGCATATTTTTATTTTATACATACTGTTAAAATAAGAAAAATAGGTCTACTAAACATTTTCAACAGATGCAGAGTTATTTAAAAATCAATTTAAATGAAAGAGGTACGATATGAAGCTAATTGGAACTGCATATTGAAATAACACAAAAATACAAATGCAACAAAAGCTGAATATTCAAATACAATAAAATTGAAAGCTAATGTGATACCTGAGCATTTCATTAGTGCGGCAATGCCCGGTAGAATCTTCATGATGCACATTATCAAGTCATTTTCAACTGATAAGAGATTTCTTGTCTTTATTTTAATGCTTACCAGAGAAGATAACCACTCCGGCGAATGGTATTCATTTTGAAACAGTATCACGGATCGGATTCGATATTTGTAATATGAATGAACTGACCAAATTTGGTTTTAATCTATTTGCTTTTAGGGAAGTTACTGTATCCACTATATACACACAAGAAATGGATTCTGCTACTATAGAAATGGATATCGTGAGATCTTCGCAGTAGATATATTAAAAATCCCACACATGCTTATTACAAACCAGAAATTATAAGGGGGTCACGGGCAAGAGGATGTGATAAAATGGAGGTTGTGATAGGAATTAGATTGAGAACCACTGGTATAAGCAATAATTAATAAAGAATTTGTACCAGTATAAAGGACAAAAAATTAAGAAAGAAGTTTTAGTGAAAAAATATTAATTAGTTATAATTAGTATCAAAGATAGAAGATGACGCTTCAAAATTGTGAAAAGATTGATTTTTACCTTTGACACTAAACTCTTAGAAGTTACATGCAAATTAACAACGTTTTACAATGTTTAATTTTCTTATTCTGTATGTGGTTACACTTTAACATAACCGTATTTTCATTTGGAAAATAATTGTTTATATGTTTAAACACAAGTAAGAAAAAATGCGTTCGTTACTTGGATAAGATGTGCCAACAGCTTCCGTACGTTATAAGTGATACAAGTCCATTCTGGTCCGTGATGTTGTCAGATTGTTTCTTAGTTCGACATAATGCCAATCATTTCTGTCTGGACGTAAGCTGTGAATATTCTTTCAACTATCAGATAAGAGGTGATGTAAATTTAGCGAACTCTTCTATTTACGTCCAATTCAGAGCCCTTGGATAGTTTCAGTGTTTATTAATTCTTAATTTGTACCCCACCCTACCCCCACCAGTTGTTGAATTCAAGCATATTCAAGGGGGTGCTGAGCCCCCCCTAGAATATATATGCTCCCCCTAGAATACCTACACACTTGCATAGAAATACTTGCTTTTTTTCTGTTTATTTTTTTTCGGAAATACAAGTCTTAAAAGCAAAAACAAAATTAGTTTTGCTCAATCTAATTGTTGTAATTAACAAACCGCGTTCTCGTATGAAGTCGAAGTTAAATAAAAAACTTAGAAATTAGGTACATACGCACAGAAATGCTTTACAACGTTACTTTGGGGAAGATGGCAACCGACCAACCAATAACAAGTTGCGAATTTTGTTGCGACAGATTCGTGCTGCACTATTGCAATCTAGAACAGAGCTCCCCCCCTTAAATTCGTATTGCCCCCCCCCCTGTGCAAAAGTCTGAATTCAACACTGACCCCCACACACAGAAAGTAACTTTTTAGTGTCTTAATCAACTAATCCTGTTAAAGAAACTCCTATGTATCGTCATCAGGATTAAAAATTATAAAGATTAATAAAAATAAAAAGCTGTTCTCAATATTATTAGCATAATTATAATGAAGAAAGAAAAAACAATCGTGTACCAATCGATAGATACCTGAGCCCAACAGAATGATATAGGTGAGTAGGTATAAATTTTCATGAACAGTTTTCGAGCAAATCGATAAAAATAACTTTTTTTATAAACCTAAAAATGCCAAAGAGAGGGCGTAAAGTGTATGTGTCTATTCGCAACTGTGCTTCAGTGTCCGTATGTTTCAGTAAGAAAATTTCCCTCAAATTACCCCTAAATTTTCCCTTTTCCTATCAAATTTTCCCTAGTTGGTTGAGTATCCAATTCCTACGACAGAAGTTATGTGATAAGATTAATTTAGCTATATTAAAGGAAATGCCAAACACATTTGCTTTGTGCTTCTATTTTTTAAAAATTAATCTTCACTTAAAAAAAAAGTAGACACAAAATACACCTAGCCAACAATGGGTGCAAATTATGCTACTTTGAACAAACGCACACATACAGAAATTATTGCTATTGTATTGGTTTATACCTTAAAAAAACAAGAAAAATTTAAGTATGGTATTTATATTGGTTAATCAGTCAGCAGGAGAATTTCCCTGGATTCTCAGCGTTTTATCGAAAAATTCCCTTTTTCCCTTTTTGTTAAATTTATCTACGGAATTTCCTTAGATTAGGGAAATTTCCCTTAAACTACGAACACTGTTGTGTTTTTGTGTCGATCTTTTGCTGACCCCTATTGGAATCGTCCTTTTGCTCCCCTTGGGAAAAAAATTATGCGGGCGTCCCTGACCATAACAAATTTTTTTAATATGACATTATAGTAAGATGGCGTCCATTATGGTTAATGAGAGAGTCCAAAATTATTTTTAAAAAATTTAATATCTGTTTAAAGTTTAATATCTGTTTAAGTATTATATCGTCAAAAGATGATAGATATGTCAATCAATAGATGTTATTGGGCTGAACAAGATGATACCTGCAAAACTTCATGCTCAGTTTTCAAGAAAAAAAAATATATGGAGCCCTTAATTGGCCAATAACTAACTATATGCCACTTATTAAAATGAAACTGATACTAAAGCATACCGTATCAAATCTTTCATAATATTAGCAAGAAGACAACTTACGCTATGGTTAATGATTATAAAGACCAAAAATTATAATTAATTGTTAAGCTTTTGATTTTAGGTCTTTGTAAATTAATATTGTATATACAGTTGTACGTGGTGCGGATTCCTTGTAAAGAAGCTGATTGTCTATGAGAAAGTAATATCATACTCTGCAAATGCACATGCACAAAAGATGTCAAGATCTTTTTTACTTTTCTTTCATGTGATATGCATAAGAATAAGACCTATAAAAATTTAGAAAGTAGCACAAATTTCCAGATTTGCTTCCTTCTTTGGGCTACCTTATGGCCAAGTAAGTAACGCAAATATTCCTCAGAGTACTGAAAATTATAACTCTGAGTATAACACAAAGATAATCGACATACTGTAAATTATAACTCTGAGTATAACATAAAGATAACTCAGAATATTATAAATTGTAACTCTGAGTATAACAAAAATAACTCAGAGTAATGTGGGTTTTAACTCTACAGTAATACAAAAAAAAATATTGCAAGTATTGTAGATTATAACTTTAACACAAAGACTACTCAGAGTATTGTAAATTATAACTCTGAGTATAACACGAAAATACTCGGAATATTGCAAACTATAAGTAGTATATATGTCACTGTTAGACAAAGACCAATAACACTTGATTCAGTCTGCTAATTAGCATCGATTGTTTAAAATAAAGTACATAAATAGACAAACTGATTCAGCAAAATAAAAACTATTAATTATTATTGGAAACTAAGGAATATACCGTATTAATTTTTCTCGAAGTTCTCAAAAACTAAGCATGAGAATTAACACTTACCCATCCATTTTGTTCAGCTCAATGAGCTATTGGTCTATCATTGGATTTTTTCTTCCGTTATTCTCTAATAATATAGTAGAAATTATTATTATTATTAATAAAATAATAATAATAATAATAATAATAATAATAATAATAATAATAATAATAATAATAATAATAATAATAGAATATAGAGAAATGCAATCAAAATGTTTTGTTAAAATGAGATTCTAACATCATTCAATTGCTTTAAAATAGTATAGACTAGTAATAATGTAAATATGGCGAATTATGAATGAGAAGAATCCACTGAGTAACAAAAAAAAAGAAAAAAAAAGAAAAAAAGAAAAAAGAAAGAAAATTAAACTTTACATTTTAACGTCCCACAATTATGCCCTTTAGTTTAAGGGAGACAATGATTAAAGCAAGTGAATAATAATAATAATAATAATAATAATAATAATAATAATAATAATAATAATAATAATAATAATAATAATAATAATAATAATAATAATAATAATGGAAGAATTGGTGGAATGATAATGTGGGAGGAAACGAGAATACCCGAGAAAACTCACGTATACGATTTTGTCTACCACAGACTTACTTGGCTGGAATCGAACCAGAGATACCATGCACCAGAGGTAAGCACTGTACCACTGAGCCACCCTGCCTCCATTTAGTAATAAGTTATTAACGATATATAAGAAATATGCATGAGTTCCATTCACATACGTTATGCTCAAAAAGTTGAGTTGATTTTGAGTTTAACGTTCCGTTCAGCAGCGAGGCTATATGAGACGTGGACCTACTCATTAACGTGGAATCCGAACCACATGAGCTCCCGCCGGGAATTGAACCCTGGTCTCCCACGCCAAAAGACGTACTATGCTCAAAAGGTTGATATATCTCTCCCATGGCAGGCTTCATTATTTGACTTTTTTTTGGTTCGCTTTAGTTTGAAAAATTAATGGCGTGGAAAAAGCCAATCCTCACACATATTATACATAATTTTTACAATCATGTTTAAACTTACACAAAAAAATGTGACCGAAAAATTTCTGGGTGATTTAAAGAAAATGAAGTAAAAAAAAATCTGCATAAAATAATACATACAAACAGAGAGCATGTTCGCTAAAGGTTCAAATTAATATTGTCACTAATAACGTGTTCACTTAATTAATATGTCTTTTAAGTTTTAGGAGAAGCACACTGAATTATAAAAAATATATTATTCATGATTGTAACTCTAAGACATATAGTATTGAGTTACATGTTGATTCATCTTAAGTTACTCGGAAAAGTAATAGATAGTATAGACTAGTGGTCCGCAAACTATGGTCCGCTTACTACAAGTGGTCCTCGAGGTCTTATTAGCTGTCACTTTAGTGGAAATGCTTATCCAATGTATGTTTAAACACTAATGATTCAGGAACTGTCTTGGGAGTTCTCGTCACTCCCAACAAGTGGAGGATCTTGAGTGAAGTCGCACCAGTAGTCATTTGATAGGGGAAAAGATAACAATGAAATACCATGTTTTATTTGTATGAACTTTTCCTTATCTTGTAATCATAAAATGGTATATCTTGTTACCGATGTGACTTCTGTCAACATTCGCCACTGCTTCTAATTCACGAATTCAGAACTTTCTCCCGAAGAATAAAATATTTTTTCTAAAGTTGTTTGCGGGTCTAAGTTTCATGGCGAAACAGTCCGTGAAGGGCTGTGCCAATCAAATAACATATACTTAATTCGATTATATATGATCAGTTTTTTTACACTAAGGTTCCAGCCCCTTGTTACTATCATGTTAGTGGAGCCTATAAGATAGTAATGTGAAGTACGTCCGTCTCTTACTCTACACTATAACTCTTGAACGAAGCTATTTTTGAATTGTGTCTTTTGCTATTGACACCTAAAACGATTATCTTGGCCGAGTTCGGGAATAAAGTCTGTATGTTAGGAAAGCTAAAACGATTATCTTAGCCAAGTTCGTTAATAAAGACAATTCATTAATATCTCGATGGGTAACGGTGACTTTAAAGGTGTCGATCCATATTCTATATCCTATTTAAGGAAATATCCTGAAGTTGTTTTTTTAAGGTTAAAAAATATAATATTTTGAGGGGGTTAAAAGTATTTTGGAGGTTGACAGATTTTTAGGTTAAACCTGAAAAAAAATTCTGAAAAACGATTCAAAATCAGCATAAGAAATATCTGTACCTTCACTGGGGATTAAACCTTGTACAACGCACACAGAATTAAAGTGCATATTTTTCAGTTATCATTATGATTAAGTTAACATATTACAATACTATCCAATGGACTGAATCCTTTTTATATGGGAGAATTAATTCCTCATAACCCATAACGTAAAGTGACAAAAAAAAATCAATGGTATGACTCACAAAAGGAATGAAAATAAATTTCAATTAAGCACTGTATGCACAAAATTACAGTACTATGCGTAGTATCCCTAGATTATTTTTCCCATGTTATGTAATACAATTAATTGGGTTGTCACGATGGTAAATTGTGCAAACTGTTACCGCTTCTTTGTTAAAGTACTATGATATCGAACAGAAGTTTATTTATAGAAATAGGTGACCATTAATTAATGAGTTATCGATCTTAAAATATAACACAAAGGCTCCCAGATGCTCTAGTTTAGCTGGGATAGTACCAGATTTACATAATATCTCCCCTCCACCCCCTAAAAAAATTGTTTAAAACTTGAACTGTCCCAGCTTTTCTCTTTACAAAATGTTAATTCTCGCATTTCAATGACTAATAAAACGGGGATTATCTACTTTCTGTTACTCACTTTTGGTGAGTGTTCATCTATTATTTAAATAATTTTCATTTTTCAAAAAAATCCAAGTGTATAACTATGATTACACTGTATATTTTTATATTGTCTTCCGGTCTTTTAGGCTGAAAAATTTTGAGCTCTAAATATAACCCACTTATGATTCACGTTTTTTTTTTTTTTTTTTTGCATAGGCTATAGTAATATTAATATCGATATATTCTGTCATAAATTTGTAGACATTTTAGTAAAAGTTTTCCAGTTCAAATTAGAGGAATGGCAGAGTTCCAATTTAAGAGAAATCTCCAGTTTGTTTCCAAACTAAATTGATCTGAAAGACGAAAAGTTATGTTAGATAACGTATAAAGAACGATTTGTATATTTTACATTACACTAAGTTGTGGTTGTGTAGCTGTAGATGCTTCCAGTAATATTGAGGGACTTTTTATTTCGACACATACTCTAAGCTGGATGGCTTCAACATTAAATGTTTTAATTATTTTGGCTTCAAGCACCTTCATGCCTACATCCCAATATGAATGCTTATGCAATACAAAATCGGCTCAGATTACAACCCAAGCTAAACCGCGAAGTTTGGTTCTACATACAAGAAATTCGGATTAAAATATAATCTAGACTTTAATTTAACAAATAATTATTTCTTATATAATCTTAATAATTTGATTAAGAATAATATTAAAGTTGTTTAATTATACTTCGTACCATTAAAAAAGAAAATAGTGATTACCTTAAGGCATAACAAATATTTAAAAGAAGAAAGGAGGTCATACAGTGTCTGCAAAATATTGTTATATAAACTAAAAGCTTTCTGGAGGTCTTTTCTTCAAGGCTAGAAATTCGGGTGTGCAGTTTATGTTGTTGGGTACTCAAATTTCTGCATAATATCAAACATCTTTAATAAGAAAACAAGCTCATTTAACAATAGTCTGTAATTAATTACCAAATAGCCTACTATCCAAAAATTATCAAATTGTTTGTTGTTATGAAGTTATTTACAAAGAAAAAGGACAGATAAGCTCATGTAACAGTTCCTAGTGTAAATATTCTTATTTTCGCTATAAGCGTAAATATCCTTATTTTCAAAATTTTCCTGTTGTTCGCTGTTACCAAGTTATTTACAAAGAAAAGAAAAAATCATTTAACTGTATTTTGCAAGCATTAAATAATCTACTTTTCAAAATTTTCGTATATTTTACTGTTATTAAGTTATTAAAAAAGAAAGAAAATGTTCATTAAGCAGCATTTAGTAAACATTTTAAATAACCTTCTTCTCAAAGTTTTCCCATTGTTTGTCATTATCAAGTTATTTAAAAAAGAAAAAAGTTTTTTTAACAGCATTTTGTAAACATTAAATAATCTACTTATAAAAATTTTTCTATTGCTTGTTTTCACCAAGTTATTTAATTTTTAAAAATGTTAGTTTGACAACATTTTAAAACAATTAAATCACGTAATTCTCAAATTTTTCCGTAGTTTGATATAATCGAGTTGTTTACAAAGAAGAAAAGAAAGAGAATAGTTCATTTAACAGCATTTTGTAAGCATTAATTAACATAGAGAGGAAATTTTCCTATTGTTTGCTGTTATCAAGTTATTTGCAAGGAGAAAAGTTTATTTAGAAACATTTTCTAAGCATCAAATAAACTACTTCTCAAAATTTCCTTATTTTTTGATGTTATCAAGTTATTTACAAAGAAACAAGAAAGAAAAATTCACTCTGCAGCAAGTTTAACCATCAAATAACCTATTAAAATTTTCCTAATGTTTATTGTTATTAAGTTATCTAATAACAAAAAGTTCATTTAACAACATTATGAAAACATGAAATTACCTATTTCTTATTGATAACTGTTTTGTTATTTGATGTTATCGAGTTATTTGGGAAAAAGAAAGAAAATTTTCATTTAACAGTATTTTGTAAGCATAATAAGCAAGTTCTCCAAGCTTTTCTATTGTTTCTTGTTACCAAGTAATTTACAAAGAAAAAACAATGAAAATAAAAATGTGGTGAAAATAGTATATTCCCTGCTCTATTTTGTTCTGATTTCTTTTTCCCCTCTAAAGAACGGAGTTTCAACAATATAATAATAATTTTGGAAACTAAGTCGTTTAGTACTTAATTATTAAGTTTATTAATACTTGTTTTCAAAATTTTAGGACGGAAAGTTTGAGTTTTCTAGAATATCGGACCCGTAAAAGAAGTTTGTAAACAATGACTTATCAGTTAATGACATTCTGAAAATTCTAGATTTCATAATTTGCAAATGATGGACGTTTTTGTGTTTGCAGTTGCACTATTCACTTTGATACTAAAGTAGGGAAGGAATTCTCAAAAGTAGACGAAATATTCTCTGCTTTTAAGGGCCCTGGTGGCTCAGTGGTATAACGCTCACCTCTGGTGCATGGGATCCTTGGTTTTATCCCAGCTCGCGCCAAGTGAGCTTTGTGGTGGACAAACACCGTGTGCGTGGATTTTTTATCGAGGTTCTCCCGTTTCCTTCCACTTTCTTTATTCCATTCATTTCTCATCATCACCGTCTCCTTTTGCCTAGCCTTGCATAACGGTACGACGTAAAACTTAAAGATTTCATTTCACTTTTTCATTAGGGATGCGCACGAGACGAGTCAAGACAGGATTTTCCTAACAAAATTCGAGTCGAGACACGGATCTTCCAATAGAAAACATACATTTTTCGAGTCGAGACATCACTTTTACAGCACATTTTTGAGACGAGACAGCCACAAATCTTGTCTCGTGCGCATCCCTATTTTTCATGTTTATTTCATGCCTTTTTTAAATGAACTTTTGGAAAAGTTACAAATTTAATAAAATCATTACTAGGAGAAGTTATGATTATCACAATAATATCGTGTGTATAACTGCAGGTATGCTTACAAATGTACAGTATTTTTAAAAGCACTTGTGACTTAACTCTCGTAGCACCAAGGCTAGCAAGTTACGTTAAGCACCAAGGAGCGGGTGCAGGTGCACCCCACATGGAAATAGTTTAATACTTATGTAACACTGTGCTTATGATTTTAAATTACGCTTGAAATTAACAAATAAATGTATTTAACACATTTTAGCCTATTTTTTATTGTATTTAGGCGCTTGCATCGTATAAGTTTATGCACAAAAAATACGAAAACAGTGCATTAAAAAAATTGAAGCTGGGGTGCATGTGCATTAGGGTGGTCCTTATTTCTCAAGTTATGTATATCTGAGACCGCACCCCTTAATCTTTTTCCTTTTAATGAGAAAAGTGTTATCTGTAAATTTGAGTTCGTTACGACAACGATAAATGGTGCCGCAAAGACATTTTAATCTTTATAGGAATAAGATTTAAAAAACAGTAGTTTCCTATGTTGCTCAATAGATGGCAATACATTCACAAATGTAGATTATTCTATTTAATCCCATTTTAAAAGTAATTTGAAGCAGGTTTATGAACAAAATTAAATTCAAAATAATAAATAAATATCAAACAATTATTTTTTACGACCCTTTACAACTAAACTGTCCTCTCCTTTGTTTTTAATTACAACTGTTATTGTAAATCAAAGAATTTTAGACTACTTGTAGCATATATTTGAATTCTTTCGGTTTGTATTTATGATCTTTTAATATCATTGTTATTTTTAGGGAATTGAAGTTTCATTGTTGATCTTGTATCATCACATTTGATTAAATGAATATAGTGATCTTTATGTGTTCGGTGTCTAGTGAAATAAGTTATAGTAGTGGTATTTACCTTATCGGCTCGTTGGTAATATGCGTGACAAATATTGGGTTGTAAGCTACTGTCCAACAGACAAGTAGGCCTACTTGGTGCATTCTTTTATAACATACGAATGTGAAATTACCTTTAAGAGAGAATGCCTGGTTAGCAATTCGTGAAACAGAAATGTTTTGGTCTAAAGCAAGAATACCGATCAAGGATACTCACCACAGAACAGAAAATACAATTCCAATGGAAGGAGTAGATTTTGATGAAATAGTGACAGGGTCTTCGAGAAGAAGAGGGAAAGTACGTTTTAGTACTCCACGACTCGTTGCGGCTGTTGATCGCTATAAATTGATTGATAGAGCTCCATGTGCATATTAATCGCAACAGCAGAGACATTGGAACACAACTTCTTCTAATACTGTACGTATCAATCGAGCTTGTATTCTTCTTGAACAAAAATTGGAAAAAGATCTTTTATATCTTCTGTGTAGGCATCACATTTTTGAATTGATATTAAAGTGTGTATTTGAAGAACGTGATAGTTTCTTCCGGTCCAGAGGTGCCAATTTTTAAAAAGTTTCCAGAAAGAGTAGCCGAGATTTCAACACAACAATTTTGTTACATGAATTTCTAATCGAAGTGTTAATTCAGCTCTTTGCAATATGAAGAAAGATAAGCTAGTTTTTGCTGTTCAAAATTTTGAAATGCAGAGAAGCATTGCAGAGAAGATTACAGAGAACTTTTGGAGCTTACAGTAATTTTTCTAGTAAGTACGCCTCCTGGAGGTATTTTTTTCCGTTTTCCTGGAGCTCTAGATCAGACAAGGTGGATGGGAAAATAGTTATGATGTTTAAAAATATTTCTCTTTAGTAATCACTTCAAATTAAATGAGCGGGAAGAAGAAGGACTGGGTCAAGTGTGCACTTTTCCTGTTCTAAAAAGCTTGGTTTACTTGGTTTAGCTACTTGTCCCAGTGCATCTCGTTCACCACATCAAGATTTACAATTTTTGAAGAGCCTTCAAACGTACAAACGTATAAACTCTGATGTCTCGAGAATGGCTTTATTGAAGTTTTCCTAACATCTTTGGTACCTCTCAGAGGAGTGTGAGCACTTTTATTTTTTTGACGAGAATATCAATAATAAACAAAACACAAAATAGCAGAAAAAATTTAAAATAGTGACAGTTCATATGAAACGATGAAGCGATTTGAACTGCACGCTAGTGAAATAGATGATATTGAAGAAAAATAAATTGCTAATTTTGTGATAAGAAACACGAAGTTCTTCGAAAGGTTTCGGATTTCTACAGGTTTTCTAGATCTTGATCCGGTTTGTTGGTCGACAAATGATGAATTTATTATCGGAAAAATAGTTGATAAACTGCATGTTACAAATGACGCAAAAGAAAGAGCGTAAAGTTAATGGAAAATCAGAATGCAGTTGTAACTAAAAATGAAAAACAGAAACAATTCCTTTTGTAAGTGGTGAAAGACAATAGAAACTTGTTTCCAGGATGTGGAGAAGCTACCTTGCGTAAAAAGTAAAAGTTATCATTAAGTCGTTCTACAATTCAAATCAGGCACGTAGCCAGGATTTCGTGAAGGGGGGGGTCCGTGACATGAAATACTGTGGTCATCACAAAAGGGGCTCGATCATTCTAAACTATTTTACTGGAACATATATTGGTTCGTTTAGCCAGGATTTCGTAACGGGGGGGGGGGGGGTAACATGAAATAATGAAGGCCCAGGAGCTCGATCAATCTAAACTACTTTACTATCAACATATATTGGTTTGTTAGGACAATAAAATGAAGATATGTTGGCAAGTATTTTAATAAACTATGAAGAAATTTCGAGCAAAATAATAAAAAATAGTATTGAAAAAGATTTTACAATATTTACGTCCTTCTCCTGTTCATTCAAATATAACAATTTTCCTTTCGTTATGACCTCAATTATTATAAAAAGTACATACTCAATACTGTCTTGTAAACTATCTTCTAATATAAATAAAATAAAAAGTTTGTTTGTGTGTTTGTCTGTCTGTGTGCGGCCTGGAGACCAGACGAGTGGACCGAGAGTTACCAAATTTTGGTCAGGGGTACCTTGGCCCAGGCCCCAGGTCAAGACGAAGTGTTTTTTTTTTTTTAAATTTCGAAACAGGGGGGTCTCAGGGGGGCGTTTACCGGAACCGGCTTGGGAACCAGAAAAATTGACCGAGAGTTACCAAATTTTAGTCACGAATACCTTGGTCCAGGCTCCAGACCAGAGTTAATCGTTTTTGTCGAAATTCGAATCAGGGGGGTCTCAGGGGGGCGTTTACCGGGACATGTAAAAGTAGTTGAAACTGACCGATATTTATTTATTTATTTAACATCACCAGATGCAGCTCAGAGGTCATTTTACACTGGATATCCAACAACATTAACAATGGAAAGGATTTGGGAAGGTATCGGCCAGGGCCTGTTTAGTAGGTGCCATGCCGGCATTTGCCTGGTAGGACTGAGAGAAACCCTGGAAAACCTCAGTCAGGATGGTCGGCAGCGGGATACGAAGCCACGACCTCCCGAAAACGAAGCCAACGCTCTACCACTTGAGCTATTTTGTCGAATTCATATTTACGCGGTCGCTGAAATCAATGGTGAAACTCGGATTGCATTAACTTCCAAATTCACGCTATTCGGCTCCGGGTCGGGGGGTCACCGAAGGGGGGTGAGATACCAAGACATATAAAAGTAATCCAAAATGACGGATATTAGTGTCAAATCCATAGTTTTCGCGGTCGCTGAAATCAATGGTGACACTTCCATTAGCGATGACTTGCAAATTTAGTTACAATTGTATGCGGGCCGGGAGTCAGCGGAGGTTGCATACCGAGACATATAAAAAATAGCCCAAAATGACCGATATTAGTATCAAATCCATAGTTTTCGCCGTCGCTGAAATCCATGGTGATACTCCCACAGGCGTTGACTTCCAAATACAGCCCCTGTGCGAAGCATGTGTATGTTCAACTAGTTTTACAATATATGCGTTCCTTTCTCTGTTGAATCAAATGCTAACAGAACTTTCTTTCAACATAAATTTTTGTTTTTATTATTCCGTCAACTATTGTCGGTTCCAAATGACAGGTTGAAAAAGCAATAGAAAATTGTCCTTGAAACAGCATGTTTGATACTGCAAGGATGCGATGACGAAAAACTATGATTTAAAATGTTCACGCTGTTACACAACGGCACTATGATTTCGAAAGCTTGAAATCTCCCTGACTAGTAGCGGAAATTCTGAGAATTCCATAACTTTTCTTGAAGTTTCACATTCCGCGACTCTTCCAGAATATCTCGCTTACCTCGCCATCATATTGCAAGTAATACAAAATCTCCTCATAAGAAAGAGTAAGCAAAAGCTTCCTGTAGTTTTCTTTTTAATTTTTAACGCTGATCCTTCTTTTTGTCATTTCATTTTATTTTATCCTTCCTTATTTTTTTTCATTTCTGGTCTCGAAGGGGGGGGTCCGGACCCCCCGGACCCCCCCCTTGGCTACGTGCCTGATTCAAATATATTTTTTGTCCATTTTTTTTGGAATATCAGCCATTATCATTAAATTTTTTACTTGTATTTATTAGCTGATTGATTTCTAACTCACGTAAATTTTACTAACGAAGTAAGTGGCATGAGAAACAGGTTCAAATATCTTCTCCACAGTGGTTCATAACACTGTGCATTACCATAAGTACTATATATACGGACAATGATCATGATGCTTGTAGCTTGTTACCTGATAACCAAGTGACTTTATTTGAACCCCAGTCAATTCTGAATTTCAGAGGAAAGCTTTATATTGTCCTATTTACATTTATGATAATTATTATACGTTTATTGACAAATAATAAATTAAGTGCCATTGAAATTCAAATGGATTTCTTTTTACAGAAGTCAACTGCTTTGCGGCACGGGTTAACGTTGTCGGATTTTTGTAAAATTTTGTGTATGATGTTTCTATTACCAAAGGAAAAGAAATAGGGGGTGCGGCGGAAGAAATTCGAAAATTTATTTTTTCCCATATACCTAAGGACCACCCTAATGTGCATCTGCCTTGGTGCTACGAGGGCTACTCTAGCAACAACAACAACAACAACAACAAACACATTATGGGCATAAAACCTGCTAGAATTGTTAAGTTTCCGAGTAAAATTGCAAAGAATCGATTACAAATGAAGTACCTTCATATTATTGGGAAATTACGTAAAATCCAGAGTAATAGTATGGTTATGTCAAGATTAGATTAACATTAAGATCGTAAAATGATAGATATTAAATTAACGATCCGTTATTGATTCTTTTAATATTAATTACACAATACTACCCGTGTTATTCTTGATAATTTTAACAATTTTTCACTTGCCAATTTTCATTATAATATTACTAAGAAAACATTTCGAATATTTGAGTTAAAAAAATTACCAGTAGATAGCACTAACCGTCTTATTCCTTTGATACTATAACTTAGAAAATTAAACATATCCACAATATTATTTGGAAACATTTTTTAAAAGCAAATAATTGTCGGTATTCAGCTAAGATATTAGCTAATTACTAAGCACTTTCTGTGCAAAAGTGAATGTCAAGAATGTAACAATTCCAACAGAGAATTAATCACTGACTTTTATATATAAAGACATTACTTTCGTAGGTGTTAATAGCAGAGTATTTCAGTTGACTGTGTTGCAAAACTTCGTACAATTGTACCAAATCCAGCCCTTTTTTGTCATTCACCCTCCCGTTGGTACCACGCTGGCATTTTCAGCCCCTTTAAAAAATGCTATAATTCTAACCAATTCAACACCATTTAACAGACACTTATCACATTTTCAAAAGTGTCAGTAAGTCTTTTTCTACTCACGTCACTCATACTGTGTGTTGAAATCTTAAGAAATGCTGTTGCAGAATGTCTATCGGTCACAATAGTCACGAAAGTCATGAAAAAGTCACGAAATCAGAAAACGGTCATGAAAGTCTAGAAAAAATCACGAAATTCAGCTTTTGGGTCACGATTTTTTTATCTGTACAACTATATGTATAGATTGAAAAATTTTGTTCTATAAAACGTCAAAATTCACCACCAAAAATGTTTAGACGCTATGTAGTAAATCTCAAGCAAAAACACGCTTCTACTGCGTGCATTAAAATTCGGCCCAATTCGCACCCAAATTTGTTCTTGAGAATGTTACTAAATTTTATGGTTTGGGAAAGAAAAGATCACGAAATTTCAGTTTGGAATTTTAGTAGACACCCTGTGTTGAACATCCATTCTGTGGTGTTGAACCGCATAAAGCTACGAACTTTGTGTGGAAAATTCGTAATTCGAACTACATCGGAAAACAAATGACGCTAGATGGGCGTATCCGCGCCGCGCATGAAGGAGACGAGAAAGAAGCAGTGTTGTGGAAATTTTAGCTTGAAATAATAATAATAATAAAAAAGATCCATACACACGATGAACTAAGTGTTGAAAATTCTGAAAAAGACCAGCGTGTGCTCAAGCGATCTGGGACCTTAGGTACCACCCGGGCATTTGCCTGGTGTGAATGAGAAAAACCCAGCAAAACCTTATTCAGGATGGCTGGTCTGAAAAAGCTTTATAACACTTTTTCGACCGAGTATCCCCACCGAGAATCGAGCCCGGGACCGCTCGCACAGAAGTCGAACACTCTTCTAGAGTTACTTAATTCATATTAATGAAAACCATAAAAATGATAGTGAATGTACGAACACAGTAAAGAGCATCCATGAACGTTTAAGGATAAGTAAGTGATTACACAGTATACTGCAATAGTAAATATGGTTTAAATGTTATTATATCACACCTTTCATGGACCTCTCGTGGTATGGAATTGTTATGATTATTTCCAGATGAATCTTTTTTGAAAAACGAGAACACAATTTGTACACAAATATATAAAACAAAACGGCAAAGATTTCGAAACGAGACAAGAACAATTTTTCAAGAATCAGGACAAGACGAGAAAGAATTGTTTGAAAATCGCGAAGAAACGAGCCTTCTAAAAAAAATTTACGAGACGAGATGAGTAAACATTATTCCTTGTTTTGTCTCGTCTCATGGACAACACTATTGATCATGATAATACTATATTTGTATTTTTTAAAGGAACTAATCATACTTTGAGAATTTACCGAATATTATACCTAATTACCCATTTCTGAAGTAGTTGGACATTTTTTTAATCGAAATATCTGGTTGTGGCCAAGGGACAAAGACACATGATCCCAGGTTCAGTTTCTTAACTCGAATACTTACAAACCCGAGTAGGCGATCTGATTCTAGTATAGCCAGTGTAGGTACCGTCTCATGTTGCGTAGGTGCTGAAAATTGAGATTTAAACTTCAATCAATTAAAAATTCATCACCTCCAGCGCACCGAGGGGTCAGAAACATTATTTCAGGTTTCGTTTAGGGGTGGAAGAAGGGGGGGAATGCAAAACTCTCTGAAAGAAGTAAAGTATTACATTTTTCATTAATATATTATGTTCCTATTTATTAAAATGTGTACATACCTCAAACTCTGGAGATAGGAAGGGGTGGGTGGAATTTCCTCCCTGCAGTATTAAATGACGTCCCTGCAAGTGATCTCATTACCTTGATTTATCAAGGACTGCAACCTGAATTTCATTATAAGCCAGTTGAGAATGCTCCAAGGGCATTGCTAGAACAAACTTAAAAAGAATTAATTTTTCCTATTAACTTCTACAGGCTTTATACCAATTATTCTATGTACTTTATTGTTATACTCATTAAACAACTCTTGTAATCAGTGTTTCTTCCAGACATGTTTTTTGGGGGGCACTGCCCCCCCCCGGAGCTCTGAGAGTGCCCCCCGGAGAAGACCAAAATAATGCGTCTATAATATAATAATAAATAGAATAGTATGTGAAGTGCCCCACCTGAATATTAAGTGTGCCCCCCCTGGAACATTGTTTCTGAAAGAAACACTGCTTGTAATATACGCGTATCTATCCATTTATAATTTCCTTGAGTACTAATTTTTTTACATATGTTTTGTTAAAACGTTCTACGATATGTTGTTTTACGAAGACACATGCTCAAAATGGAGGGCTCAAGATTGAAAATTTCGCAAAATATCATCTTTTTATGACTTACAGTTCCCGAGGTATAGCTACTTAATCTCCCGAAATCCGAATTTTTTTGGCCAATATCTAGGGAACGGTGACCAGTTAACAAGTGGCCATCGGTTACTATTTGATACCAAAATGTTCACTATTATCTTAGGTGTTGATCAACAATCAATATTATCTCTCTATGACTTAGGGTTCCCGAGATTATGGCTCCTTAAATATCCTGAAATTTGAACTTTTTTGGGGCAATATGTCGGGAATGATAAGAGTAACGAGAAGAATTCCTTCATTTCTTTGAGATAGTCTTTGATGCTCTATCGAATGGAGGGCTCAAAATTTTAAAAAATCGCAAATAACAGACACCCCCGCACCATGGGCGCCCACACAGGGGGGGGGGCAAGAGGGGGCAATTGACCCTCCCTGGATTTTTGAAAAAGTTTAACATTTATAGGCTCTTCTGGTGACAATAGTATACTTTTAAAATCAACATTCACTAAATGATGAGTAACAAAATTTAGTCAAACACATAACCAAGATTTTAATCTACTTCTCTACCCCATGTGATGTTTCATATTTTTTCAGTAATAATTATATCCAGCCTGATGCTGCATGCGATGCTAAGTATTTTGAATGATGGTATCCGTCAGTTGAGTTGAAAAGATAATTTCGCTCTTTGTTGTTTCTTTTGCTGATTTGGTGCTGATAGCAATGAAGTTTTGTTTTGTTGGGTTTCATTCTAGCAATTGTATGTGTGTGTCTTGCCCCCCTTGGAAAATATCCTGCGGGCGCCCATGCCCCGCACATACACACACACACACACACACAGAGAGAGAGAGAGAGAGAGAGAGAGAGAGAGAGAGAGAGAGAGAGAATAAAGAATTCATTAACGAACTTTTTAAGAATACTTTTTAATCTTAGAAAATACTATGATGGAATTCATTCATCATCCCTTCAATCCTTACTAGATTGATTAATAGCATAGGCGCAACTAAAGAAGGGACAAATGTGGTCAAGCTTCTCTAGAACATTGATGACCCACTTGAACACCTTGGACTCTGTGGTCGTTCTCAGTAGTGGGAGGTCACGGTTCCCCTAACAAAATATCCTAGTAATGCCATTAATTACTAATTAGTAGAGCAATCCACATTATGCTTTATTTTTTGTTTATTTATGATTTATTTTTTTCCAAATTATGCTTTATTATGCTTTATTGTTAATTTCAATCATTGTTTTACATTAATCGTGTATAATGTATAATATTTACTATATATTAAATATTCTAAATATCTCGATCTATTTATTAATATTTTATGCAACCAATTTCTTTCATATTTAATGAACTTTCTACTTAATGCACTGTAAAGATACATATATCTGCTCGAGTCAGTTTTCCTTATCACTTGTATGCACCTTAGAGGTGCGTATATACAGAAACTGAAAGTAAAAGATGCCACCAAAAAGTACAGAAAGTGCTCAAGTTCAAGAGGTACACATAACAATACAGTGTGGAGTTCTTGTATACTATTCATTGTTGGCGGAAAGTTTTCTTCTTCTTTTATTTTTTTTCTCCACATCAAAGAATTACACCGAAAAGAAGTTTACAGGAGTAAAAATAAGCTTTTCATTGTTGCATTGTTATGTTCTCAATGATTTTGTGTTGTAAATATTGGTTTTAAAAAATATTAATACAGTACTGTATGTTAAACTGGCAGTTAAACAGAATTTTTCAAGAATTGTGCTATATATTTTAAATAATGCTTTATGCTTTATTTTCTAAAATTATGCTTTATTATGCTTTTAAAATTAGTTTCTTCTGGACCCTTAGACAACCACAACCATGTTTAAGGTACCAACCATATATGTAAATTGCTATTATGCTTTTTATGCTTTTGGGTTGCTCTACTAATTAGTTTCTATTCCCTCTTTGCTAACCATTCTCAATTAGTCATTTTTTTACCTCCCTTAACTAGTTATTTTTCTATTAGACGAACTACAGATATGATAATGGCAATGTACTCTATCGAAAAATAAATAACCTTTTCTCAAACAATAAGGATTTTACGTTGTTGAGATTGTATATCCATTACACAACTAGATGCCACAAACTAGATGCCACAAACAATTAGTTGTTTTGAGCACCCTCCACTTGCCTAGATAATTTATCACGGTTCTTACACAAATAATAACTTTTTTTTTTTTTGCTAACAGATAACTTATTCCATTTTAAAAGACTTAAAAAATTGAATGTTTAAAGTCTAAGAATTCTTTACAGTCATACTATAAAATATAATATTTTTGTCTACGTCGTACATGTTGCTTTGATGTCATTCCCCTACATTAAAACTGTGCTGGTGAGTTAGGTATACTACTTAAACTGATTTTATTATAAATGGAGATCATAGATACTAGTTATGTAGTTTGTCTGCACCACGTCAGATTTTTTCCCAGTAAGAATTCCATACAGCGGGAAAATACACATGCCTGCGAAATTGATGTTTTTTTTTTTTAATTTAAGAGTTTTCGTTCAGTTGTATGTGATTTAGCGTGCTGATTTTGAAAATGACCTCCATTTTTGTCCATCACGTCAGGATTTTTTTTTTTGTACAATCGATATCGATATTTTTGCTAAAATCCTATTTGAAAAGGAATTCTCTCGAACAATGTTGCATGTACTATCTGGCAATAGTGGTTTTATCCATTTAAATCTATGTAAAATAATCGAGTCTTGGTGAGGCAAATTGATTTTACAAAATGGATGAAAACCACTGTTGTGAAATCGCACGAGTCGCCTCTGGTCGAGAGAAAAACAAGAAGTTCCTTGAGATTAAACTTTCGAGTCAGAGGCGGATCTAAAAGGTAAAAACTGGGGAGGGGCAGTCAGAAACCAGACTATCATGTTTACTATAAACTTCCAAAAATATATAAATAATAGCTTAAATTATTTTTGTTACTCAGAAGACATGTTAATTTTTTCTATGTATTGGTGCATTTTAAAAAAAAATAATGTATGCATGTGGTTAAGTGCTCGGAGAAGGCTGCAGAGTCTTAACTTCGCCACGTAAAAGGAG
Source organism: Thermobia domestica (assembly GCF_964235325.1). Classification (NCBI taxonomy): domain Eukaryota; kingdom Metazoa; phylum Arthropoda; class Insecta; order Zygentoma; family Lepismatidae; genus Thermobia; species Thermobia domestica. The sequence continues at coordinate 77,531,421 of NC_137463.1, forward strand.
TCATAAATAAATAAATAAATAAGACTGGAGGCCTAGGCTAGATCTGCCACTGTTTCGAGCAGTGTTGAATTCAGACATTTTCACCCGGGGGGAATGTGAACTCCTCGGGGGGAAAGAGTTGTTTTTCTGTATTTTTGCAAGAATGCAGCATATTTAACAATTCCATTCACATCTTACCTAATATTGAGACTAATTGCTGATAAATATTCAATGTGAGATTATAATTTAAAAAAAAAACAATCGTTTAATTTTATCTAAAACATTAAATAAAGACTGGCAAAAATATTTTAGACTAAACTTTAACTGCTATTTACAGTAGCTATTTTTGTTATTATTTCCTATATTCAGTAGTTACTGTTTGTTACTAATGTAGAAGTTTTCAAAAAGATTTAAATTAATGCAAATATTTTTTTGTCCTAAAACAAACATACATAGGAATATCTTAACAAAAAGTTATCATTCTTTCTCACACTTCTGATTCTAAATCAAGCATATTAGCTTTGGTTTCTTCATTGCATACACATCAATAGTTTAGTTTACGAAATCTTCAGTAGGATTTTCCACGACTTTGTGCCGTGTCGTGGAAAATCAGCGGTGGGGCGAGAGTATACGACGGTAGCCCCGTACGTGTGAGTGAGGTCGACAGACCAGCCGCGAAAGATGAGAAAATTTTAAAAAGTAAACCCTGTTTTTCCTTGATTTTGAGCACTTTTTATTACTTTTTTTTCTTTCATTTTATATATGTGCACATGCCCACATGCTCATATGTGTTTCATTCCTCTCTTTTTTTTCTTTCCTTCTTTTCTTTTCTTTTTCCCTCCAGAATTTTGCGCCTCTTACTTCGGCGCCCGGGGCCGTTGCCTCTCCCCCATTGCATGACACTGAGCAGGATCTTCGTCACCTTCAATAGCAATCTTTCACTTATATACTACTATTATATTGATAAATTCTATATAAATCTCTAACCTAGGAGGGATAACTCTTCCTCCCTGATCCCTCTGAATCTCACCCTTTAACTCACTTATTTTTAGTTAAAGAAAGGTGTGTTTACTTTAACAATCGTAAAACACATTTACGTCTGTTACTTCCGATGCGAAAAATGGAATTTAGGCGCTCTATTTCAAATAATGCAAGGACTGTACATTTTCAAGAACTGAATGAAATCTGCTGACATCAGAGATCATATGGAATGATCAAAGCCCTATCTTTCCTTTCCTATCTCAATCTGTGCTAGTGCTACCTACAGTACTAATATATAATATAGGGCGAGAGTATAGTACCTACTAAAATACAAACCCTTCTTCAACAGTTGACAATTTGATGTTCTGCCAAACTCGGTCATAGCGTTAAGAAATACAGGTTTTATTGACTATTTTGGTATTCTATCTTAGATGTTAATTGTTTAATATTTATATAGAATGGGTCTGCGTCATTTATATTTATATTGAGAGATCGGATTTCGTCTGCACGTGCACGGAAAGAAAACCAAATAACTGGGTGAAGTAATTTCTACATTTTGTGACTGAAATTTTGGAAGTTTCTCCGGGGGGAATGAATTTTCTTCGGGGGGGGGGAGATTCCCCCCGGGCTATCCCCTGAATTCATCCCTGGTTTCGAGTGTCCGAGTGTCCAACTGGTACAGATGCATACCAGCTTTCGTGATGAAGAAGGACAGCTTTAGGGTTCCTTTTCGAGGCATCTATAAACAGCCTCCATTCATCTTTACCGAGGTGATACTACATTTGCTCATCAATCAGGAACATCAGAACAATAGACTAGATTCTCCTCTTCCTCAAATTATTTAACAAAATCATTTTCTCGATCCCTGTACCAAGAAAACGAGCTTCCTCTGGTCAATATTTGTTTTCTTTCAATCTGGAACCTAACAATTCAGCTGCCTCTTTCGAAAGGTTCAGATCTCTAGTCAGATCAATTAAGTTCAACCTGAAAGAAAAGCTGAAGTGAATTGCTTCCATAGGGCTTATATTCGGTATCGGAGCCTTAAACTTCTGGACATTCGAGTCTGAAATCTCTGAAGAGATGACTGGCAATTCAGTTGGAGGTAAAGGCACTGGCACATCAGGTCCATGAGGAACGGGGCGTATGGCCGATGGAATGTTCTCAGGAAAAGAGATTACCATTTGATTTTTGCAGTTATATCCACAGACATGGCAGGAACAAAAGTAACAATCATCAGAGTGATTTTGCTGCCACCTCCATAGCATTGGAATTCCAAATCGTAAAGCAGTTTTCTTTCTTTTGAGCCATAAGCGTAGATCATTTTATGAGAAGCTCACGATTTGTCCTGGTCTTCGAGTTCTTTTATACATTTACTTACGTCGACATTCGAATTTCAGCAACTTCTTGTAAACTTTTAGTTCCGGCAGCCGTATTGGTCAATCGCTCTGACATATTTTGTTGACAAATTATGCATCTGATGCTATCGAAGGACTCTTTCATGTATAGACGACTACGTTGAACACCTTGAGGAGTACTTGTTGCAGAAGTATTAGTCACCCCTGCCTCTTTTCTGAAATAATAAAAAGAAATCTTATTACTTAATTGTATACAGTTTTCGTGGCGTGTAAGTACACATACTTAGTACGAACATACTCAAAACCATTTAAAACTAATTTGGAAACGGTTTCATCAGATTCTATAATCCCGAAAACATGGGTTTATACTTTCAAATCACTCAAAAAGTGTCAGTAGTTCCCGAGATAATGTGGAAAGTGTAATAGCAGTCGCCATATTGAAAAATGGCTGCCAAAAGATAACGAACAGGATAACAGATGTTTACCTACGATTTTATTCTTATTCGGTCACTGTTTATCTCATTTCAGCAATAAAATTCTCCGGACCTAGAAATTTTTAAGGGGGTATAGGCTGGGGCCAGGACTATATGATTTGTTATCTAACATAACGATCTTATTAACAATCCGCACTTATTTCATAAGATATTTAGTATTTTTGAATCGCATTATTACTTCTTCCAATCACTTGCTATACAACAGTAAGATTTTTCCGTGTAATTATAACAGACTAGGGCAAGTTCGCCCTATATTTTTTTTATGTTTTTAATGTTTACTTATAGATTGAATACTGAACACAAGAGATGTATACTCACTGATAGTATTCAGCAGTGTATATACATCCATGAGTATTTGTTCTAATGCGTTCTAGAAGTTAAAGTTCAAAGTATTGTTTTAGATATACGTCAATTATATGTATAACGCCAACATGAGAAATTTCTAGCAGCTTACAATAAATTTAATTTATTCTGTAATATATACGGAGAGGGGGAGCTTATAGTTTCACTTCAGGTGTTCTTGTGTTTGTATGTAGTACTTTATTTTGATAAGTACTGGCCGGATCTGAACGAAAGTCGGTAGGCAATTAGCCCATCGCCTAGGAACTTTAGAGCAGTCAAGCTTGGTCAGGAATACGTTTAGTTCGGTAACAGAGCACATATTCCATAGCTTTGCACGCCGGAAGCTTCTGAGTTCGGTTTCTCCTCGTCATTTTATTTATTTATTTATTTTTTTTTTATTTTTTTTTAGCAATTTTCTCAAAAAGCAAGGATAAGAAGTTATGCTGATATCAGTTTGATTCAGTTCAATGACATCGAGCACGTCTTATCTCTTCTCGATAAATGCTAATAATGTTGTAGATAATGAAAAACTAAGATAACTATTTAAAGTTATTCACACTTTCTTTCATTATTATTTTCTGTCCATGACATATTTTCCACATTTTCTTTACCCTTCCACCCTTTCCTCTTCTCATAACAACAACAACAACAAAATCTAAGTAAACAGGGCCAAGGCCAGAAAATTTCAAGCATTTGAATCGAATTTTTACTTGGCGAATTTTGTAATTCGAAAATGACTATTATATGCCCATGCTAACCTCAAATCATTTTGTTTATAACAGCCATTGCATGAAAATTGCTTTTCTTTTCTCTTTTTTAGTTTTCGTAGAATCAATGGCGCCTTCTAAGTATTAACTTTATAAATGTTTGAAGTTTTTCCATGTGCTATGCACCATTATTTTGAATGAATCACTAAGTTTCAAAACCGATCAATAAAATAAATTTGCAACATATCCCCCACGAAAGAGAAAAGAATAGTTTCTATTAAAAATATCACAACTGATACAATGTGACAGTAACATTATGAAAAATTTTTTGTGGTTGCTGAACAAGCTCATGAGATAAGGCAAATTAAAATTTAAACATTAATTAAAAGAATACTACTCGTAAAATAATTCTTGCTTTCTTAAAAACACGTAACAAAATTCATGTGAAGTTAACATGATCAAGCATATTATTCTTTTATATAAAGAAATAGTACTGGCTTGCCATCTAACTTCAACAAAAGTTTTGTTGTCATTAGGTAGTATAAACATTACGTATAATTCTTGCTCTAATAGTAACTTTGACACTTCAATGAAAATAGTAACATATACATTTTTTTACGATTATTACTAAAATTTACGGGTTATTTAATATGAAAGATACGTAAAATTTACAGGATAGAAATTATGAGTCGGTTATTTTTCGTGAAATTCGTACAAACTAAACAAGCTTAATGTGTTATATACTGTTTTAAGTACAGTAGAGGCATGTTGAGGTCAGGCATCAGGATATAATTAGGCAATGATTTACTCCTAGCAGTTCTATGTGACATTTCGATTTTCAGTTTTTAACAACGTATCAGGGGCTTTATGGGGGAAAATTTCCTCCCATAAGTTTGACATTTGTGTACATTTTAATCCAATGAAAAACTTGAAAATCTACTGACATCTAGAATCCCCCCCCCCCCCAAAAAAAAAAACTAAAACGAAGCTCCTGCAACGTATGTTGATGGGGAGCAGAAGTTATTACGTTTTGTGGAGAGGCACAGGCTATTGAAATTAAGCACAAAGTGTGGTAAGTGTAGGAAGACATTGAAAATAAAGAAATGGAGAAACAGTTACATATTCAAATATGAACATCGTGTTCATAATCTAAAAGAAAGAAAAAGTGAGCACATAGAAAGTTATGTATTAGAGTACTTATTAGAGTCCTCTGGCAGAAACGAGTCGGTTGTTCATAATTTAATGAAAGGCAGTGTCGAAATTGTACAGGTAAGTAACCACAGTGAATGTATTAAGAAAGGAAGCAACCTAACGTAGTGTAGTGCTTTTAGTGACATTCTCAAATTATACACGAGGAAAAGGAGCAAAGGAATTCTCGAAGAATTCTTCCTCATCCTGTCTAGTTTCTCGATAAAACTTTTATCGTCTTGTCTCATTTTTTTTTTTTTTTAATTAATGTTCAAAATTTATGTCCAGATTTTTTTTCCCTCTAGAAGTTATCAGAATATTTGAGCCACGAGAAGTCTTCAAATTGTGTAGTATAACAACATTTAAACCATATTTGTAATTGAAGTAAATTTATTGTGTATCGTCGATGACTGTTCTTTATTGTGTTCGTTGAATCACTATTAATTTATACTTTTAACAGTAAAACAGTGTGTGCCATCTAAGACTTGGGTGCGTTGGTATCGCCCATGACACCCGTGAAATTTCTCGTCATGAAAACGAAACAAGACAGTTCTCGACTAGTAGGGAACGCCACATTGTAGTTCAGATGATGGTCTTCAAAACACTTTCTCCAGTAACATTGCGCCCAGTGTGAGTACTACCTGTCCTGGCCTCTTCGGAGAAACATTTGCCATTCCCAAGTGTGTAATAATTACATGTTACTCTAGTCATAATTGTCATCGTTCCACACGATACACTGCTGACTGTTTCCACTGATTTCAGAATATCCACGTTTAATCAGTCCATCTATGGTTCCATACTCTGCAGCGTGTGGCGTATCCTATGATTCAATGTGTACACCTCCGAAACAGTGTGATATCACATATATGTTGGTATGTATGCAGGCCCCTGGCGAATTCTTATCGTATCCTTCTCTTCTGGTTTCTACAATTCACAATAGACATCCTTATAATTTTTATAATAACTGAATTTATTTTACACCCTGCTATTAGAAAAATGCAAACTCTTAATATAATTTATCTGCAAAATATATAGAATTTATTTTTAGAATAATGCTTTTATAAAAGAAATTTTCAATAACATTTTTGCATGCTTTAAAAATTTATTTATTCTTGCTTTGACTTCGGCAAACTTGTCTTTTAATTTTGTGAAGTCTAGTTTCCTAAATTTAAAAAAAAAAAAAAAAATAGCAGCTCCATAGAAGAAAGTGCTAATCCTTTCAATAAACTATTTTCTTGACCTATGGTGCTATTAGATAGTTATTATTACTAACTAGATACTAATAGTCCTAAATAGTTTGGACAATGAACGCTCTGCGCAGTCGGTTCTGCATTACCCATACATAAGATACAAGTTTTACAAGTTCGTTACTGTAATAATTTAGGATTTAGGAATTTCACGCATTGATAAAATTACAGAAATCATCATCAACATAGGTATTCTGGCATTATTGGCAGGTTACTCGCTGCAACTGAGAAGCTTCCATGCTTCACTGTCCTCTACTAACCTCTTTGTCTTCACGTACGATTTTTCTGTTTTGATATCGGCCATTAATTCTAGTCTCCTTCTCCCCTCCCTCTCCTTCCTGCCACCGTACCCTCTAACACCTCTCATGATACAGTTCCTTCTTAACCAACGTCCCAACCACTTTCTCTTCCTCCCATACCATTTTTAACACACTCTCATTCGTTATCGCTCGACCCAGTTAATTCGCTCCATTCTTCTTCACACCTACATTTCAAAAGCTTCCAGTTGTTTTTAATCATTTTTGCGCAACGTCCATGTTTCTGACCCATACAGTACAATATTTCATACGAAACATTTTATGTGTCTTTTTTTGTCAACTCTATTCAAGGTCCCACAAAATAGTATTTTCTTCCTCCTAAAGGCTTCTTTCGCTATTCCTATCCTTGCTTTTATTTCACGTTCACATTTCATATCATTACTAATAATACTATCCAGGTATCGAAAGCGAGTCACTTGTCCTATTTTCTCCCCTCCTACTTTTATGTTTCACACCGACCCTTTTGTTGCAATCACTATAGCTTTTATCTTTCTAACATTAATTTTCACCCCATAGTTTTCACAGTCCTTCTTCAAGTTTCCTAACATCGTATTGATTTTCTTTTCAGATTCTGCAACGAGCGCCATATCTGCAAACCGTATACAGTACAACCCCTCAAATCCGAACCCCGGAAATCCGAACACGCTCTCAGGAAAAAAAAAAAATACAGCTAGAAAATGAAAAAAAGATATAATCACACAAATTTAGATTTTTTTTTAAGGTTTTAACATTTTTAGTCTTAATCCTTATTCAAAACGTTATAAAATACAGTTAAGTTTAGATAAAATAGGAAATAGTTTACGTCTACTTACGTATTTCAAAAAATCCAAAACAATGAAATCATTTTAGGTTAACTGGATTACGATTCACATGAAAAATTACAACACAAGATTAAACAAACACTGATTTTTCACTTGAAGTCAGTTATCTTTACTTGTCGAAGATTAGAAATTCAGTGACGAAATAAGTACGTAATATTATTTCCCGGGTAATCCGAACCCCCCGAAATCCGAACAGGCCTCAGCCCCAATTAGTTCGGATTTGAGGGGTTGTACTGTACACCTAATCATTTTACCCCTACTGAAATGCCATCTTTATTTTGTAGACTCTTTTTCACGATCGCTATATAGATATTAACTAATGTTGGCAAGAGACTGCATCAACTGTCGATCTTCCCTTTCAATTACACTCTCCTCTGTCATTTCCTTCCCTATTCTTACATTTACTTGTTGGTTCATATATAAATTTCTTATGAGTCTTCGATCCAGTGGCGTAGCAGCTGCCCCCGCAACCCCAGCAGTGCGGGGGGGCCCCGAGGTATAGGGGCCCCGAAGTCTTGCGATGAATAAAGATTTGAAGAAGTAGAAGTTCAACCTTACTTCTGTCGGCTTTACAACTAGGGCCCCTTCTCTATACTTTGCGGGGGGGGGGAGCAAAAGTGTGCTACGCCACTGCTTCGATCTTTCCATACCAACCCAACTTTCTTTAGAACTTCCAACAACAATTCCCAATTCACGCGGTCAAAAGCCTTTTCTAGATGTAATTTTTTCCTCTAGATCTAGAAAGATTGAAAAATTACAGAAATCAATAGTGTTTAATCTTAATAAGTTAAGAACGCTTTCTTGAATAAAATATTTTTAAAAAGTAAATATATATATATATATATATATATATATATATATATATATATATATATATATATATATATATATATATATATATATATATATATATATATTTATCGAGTCTTCGTTGGGTCACTGGACATTTGCGAGGCCAGTAACCCTGTAGTAGTTACGTAGCTGCTGCTTCTTAAGAAAAACAATTTGTACTTCGTTAACGCAAGTAATTAATCGTAGGACTCACAGAGTTGAGATTCAAACGAAGATAAAAGAAATTTAGGTTCACGTTAAAGATAGCAAGAACAAGTGAACCAAAAAATGAATTAACATGTATGTACAGAAAGAGAAGTATATATATATATATATATCATAAAGAGATTATTTTTCAAAGATACCAGTACGTTGGGCAATTTTCATGTATTATTATTATTACTAATAGTCTCTTTTTGTTTTCAACACGAATACTTTGCTTTTTCTATCCTTTTTCCATACATACGCACACACTCTCATACACAGAGAGAGAATAAAAAAAAGAGAAAAATCGCATCAGTGATTTTCTAACAGAGGGAATATTATTTTCCCCTCCATTGGTCACAAGAGGCGAACGTAAAAGCTGCCACTTTCAGGCTGCCTGGAATAAACCGCAGTTGGTCGGCATAATATATATATATATATATATATATATATATAGAAAAAAGAGTTGGTAGATTTAGGTGGGAGTCCCGTTATAAGGGCTTTTGGTGTGAGAGGAAAGTGGGGGTGTGAGAAATAGGTTGGTTTTGGTTATGAGGGTGGAATTGGAAAAGGATATATATATAAAAGAATAAAAAAGAGAGAGAAGCCAGTATGCGGAAAGCAAGCGAGCGGGGAACAGAATTCTCTCAGGTGTGAACTTCACAGAAGAATCAACTTTTTTTTTTTTTCCTACTTGCCGGTATGTTTTTGTATTTTCTCGTCTCACTCAACTGTTAGTCAGAGCCTAGAGGTTCTCTCAGTTCCTCTACATCACACTACACTGACACCAGCACCCTCTAGGCGACAATGCTGTCATCAACAAACCTCTTTTCCTGTTGATAATGTTTCGTTAATGGCAAAACATATAAATAAGCAAATGTAAAAGAGGAGAGGATAGCCATTTTTTTAAAAAAATTCCTTGTATTGTTACATGCATCAATGTTGGTTTTTACAATTTTACCAATGATGGAGTGTTTATCTCCAAGGTATTTGTTAATCGGGGAAAGCAACAACAAATATTTTCTCTAAACATCAATATATATATTTTTTTTTTTTTTGCATCAAATATAATGGTCATTTTTATACGTTTACTAGAGTCAATTACCCGCCTCACTGTGTTAAAAAAATAGTAATATGTTTCGTTAGTCAGTCACCATTTACTATTACGGAAGCGCTCTCTGATATTAGTCATTTTCGATCATTTTTATATAGATATCTGCCCCTCCACCTTCTCTAAGTTGCGGGGCTGAATTTAGATTTAAATGGCATCGTAAGTGACACTATTCATCTCAGTGACCCCGAAAACTATGGATCGACAGTAATATTGACCATTTTTGATCATTGTTATATCTTCCCCTCCCCCAAGTTACGGAACTGAATTTGGATTTAAACTGCATTGGAAGTATCACTGTTAATCTCAACAACTCCCAAAACAATGGATTCGCCACTAATGTTCGTCATTTTGGGTTGTTTTTATATATCCCTCTCTCCAAGTTATAAGACTGAATTTGGATTTAAACGGAATCGGAAGTGCCATTGTCTAACTCAGCAACCCCGAAAAATATGGATTCGACACTAATATGAGTAATTTTCGATCTTCCTTTTTTAAAAATATATTGTCCCTTCCCCTCCCCTAAGTTACACCGTCAAAATGAAATGATAAAAACCATCCCAGGCCCGAAACTCATTATTTTAAAAATTTGATCGAGATCGGTCGGATGGTTCAAGCGGTACAAAATCATAAACATAGTCATTTTCATTTTTATATATAGATAGATACATTGAACAAAATGAAACACTACATTCTCACAACAAAATAAAACAAAGGTTTTGACATTAATCTAGTGTAGAGGAATATTCAAATGAATTTATGAAAAAAAAAACGAAAAAGAAAGAAAAATATCACCATCTATCCTTACTCTTATGTAAGTCCTCAACATATTCTTTCCATCTTCCTAAGACTTAATCAAATTAAAAGAATCGAAAAATAATGTCAGTTCAACATTAACACTACTTTATATTTATAGTTGCTGTTATATTTAAGTAATGTTAATTGCTTTCAAAACATGAAAAGATCAGAATAGCTACAAGAACTATAAGTGTACACTCAAAATTTTGACCCATAAATATATATGAGTTATCATATGGTCATAAAGGTAAGCAGGTATCATGATGAAATTGGTAATGGCGGAACCTCAAAACTTGTGGGAAAGCGAACATACCTTTTCCTTTTTTCTTTCTTTCTTTCAGACCTGTAATCACATGTCTCTCCGAATGTTAATATCTCAAAAGCATTTTTCTGTGGTCACATTATAAGTTCCGAAACTGCATTGTTTTGGATGCCATAAATATACAAAGTCGTAGCAGCTGAAATATTGATTTTAGTAAATTCTCTCATACTGCTACCAATAGCGAAATTGCTGCACTGCTTCGTACAGCTTCATCAGTTATCAATACAACTCTTTGTGTAAATACTGTCTCCTCTATAATTTTCTCCATATTTTAATTTGGAGCCTTAGACTCCATTGGTAGTGACCAAAACCAAAAAAGTATATTTATATTTCTCTTAAGAGTGGCCATTCATTGTATTCGAACTGCGAATTGTTCTCAGAAAAATACTTATACCATAGTATAGGGTTATTGATGAAATGTGAATATAGGTATGTGGAAAAACCAAATCATTCGGGCCATACTATAGAAAATAATACTTTTTATTTTTATCCTTTAATAAACTACTCTTATTTTGAGGGTACGAAAGAAAATTTGGGGAAAAAATGAAGAATCTTATATAAACGTTAAAAGAAAATTCGAGGAAGAAAAACTGAAGAACCTTATAAAAATCTTAAGTTTAAAGTTTGGTGCGGATATGTTGAATAGTTGACAGACTTTTTGAAAAAGGATGTCTGCAAACTGCTAGCGGTTTTTTCGATAGAGATTTATCGATATTGTGGTATCCACATAGAGATACTATATGTTAAATAAGCAAATGTACACCTATTTGTGAATGTAAGGTTTATACACCAACTAGTGTGAAGAACATGAGAATTAAATTATAAAAAGCTATAGTTTTGTGGCGAGAGCCAATAAAAGTTTGGAATACATTACGTAAGAGAGCAGAAGTTGTGTATATATAAATTATACATATTGTAGATAAGTAACGACAACAGAAGAGAAATACGAAAGAGTCCATGAAACAGAGAAAACTATGATAGAAGTTTCGAAATAGGAACACAGAACTCGATTGCCGTACAGACATCAATGACAATGTATTCAGAGCGAAGTGCTCGTGGTCTAATGGTTAAGATAACCACCTACGAATCTGGAGCCAACTATAGTTTGAATCAACTCAAAGTGTACTTTCACTATTTATTATTATTATTATTATTATTATTATTATTATTATTATTATTATTATTATTATTATTATTATTATTATTATTATTATTATTATTACGATTCTTCATAGACAAAACGTTTTAATATTTCACTCTTCAGTAAGATAGAAATGCCATTGTCATTGACGATATAATTTTAACGATACAAACTAAGTGTGTATAAACATAGAAACAGAAATAATTATTTAGGGCAAGTGTGGGGTTTTTATTTAAGACCATTTGAGGCCTTCCAGAACCATAAGGTGTGGCCTTATGGCGTATAAGGAACATAAAATAAAATATTCTAGAAATATATTTCTGAAAAAGCAAATGAATTATACATTGTCTTACATTATCTTTTCAATACGTTATAGAGTTATGAATTTTCATGTAAATTATTAATGTAACTAATAAATATAAACTAAGTATAAAAATTAGGTATGTTCAAAACTACCATATGGACATTGTCAATGTGGCCTTTAAAATTTGTTTTAAAAAATAAGGTTTCTATTCTTAAATTAGTGGATAAAAGTAAGAGAGAGTGTTGTTTACAGCATATTGCTCAAAACATTCATTCTGAGAAGAAAATCATGCTGAGTCCGCGTGGTGGTCAATAGTTGACAGTAACTCAGCGTGGTGAAACTATGGGTTGTGCATCACAAGGCCGAAATACACCTCAAATCACCAAAGCACTTGGTTGTGACCGATGAACTGTTTGCAAATGTTTGGAATTAAGTGAGCCAAATCTCCTTCTCAGATCAGGTAGACCTAAGGCAACAACTCCAGCCAGGATTAAACACTGATAGAATTACATCAGAAGCAATCTAATACGCCATAGATCCGTCTTGCAGGATAAGCTTGTAAAGTACAGCTATTCTCACGAAACCATATGCCAAAGATTAAAGACAGCCTGCCTAACAAGTAATCGTGCTCATTAAACAATCGGGATTCTAGATGTGGTATATATATATGCCCATAAAGTGCTAAGATAAGTTTATTAAAAAAAAAAAAAAAAGAAAAAAAACGAAATCTGAACGGCAGACACCAAAGATTGCAGGAATTGGAAAGGTCTAAAGCTAACATAGTAATCTATGAAAATCTAATTTATATGTTAGTATCGAATTTCTTCAAGCCCTTTTTGCTAGTGTAGGGGATAGCGCATGTGCCTCTTGTGTAAGTGGCCCCAGGTTCGATCCCCCGTAAGAGAACACGGAACATAAAATTTTGATGTTATAATCATTCACTTTCATTAATCATCCTTCTCTTTTTTCATCTTGCTAAGTTGTATGAGATTCCCAGCTATCTATAATATGTGATGAACAAGTCACTTACATTTTTTTTTTTTTGACTAATATCCGATTTAAGAGGACCACAGTTTAAGAAACTAGGTATAGAACATCAGAAAGACCCACTAAAGAAGTCGTTTAAAAGATCCTAAATGTGTATGGATTTTTTAAAAAGATTTTTACTAATTATTTTTTTTTAATGGAAGAAAGAACAAGGAGTATTTACCTAGTTGTTTACGCCTAAATTCTAATAATATTTAATCGATGTTATAGTTAACTTCCTAAGAGAGAAAAGGGAATATTATAAACATCGTCTTGTCTAACATAATCTTTTGGACAAATTATAACCAGCAATTTCGATACAAACATACATTTAAACTTGTTAACGCTCTACAATTGCATTTTTGCCAATCTGAAATGTGAAGTTATCCATGTTCACATGCCACCTGCTACTTGCCATCTACTTTTCAGGAGGGAGAAAGCTCTGAACCACCGAGAATTGACAACGGAATGACGAGAAGAAGAACCTCTTATATACGTATATATATATAAGATTCTCTCTAACCCTTACAACGGGTGCCCATTTCCAGCTATTCTTGACCAAAAATCTTTGTACGACAAAAAGTCAATACCACCACGACGTCTGCGTCTCAGCCAGATGGAGGTTTTCGGTTGACGACTAGAGAAGGGAACTACAGGAGGAAGGGGGGACGAATACGCAAGCTGGATAGAGTGCAGAGCAGAGAAGAGTGTGTAATAATGAAATAGACTGCGTCGACAAAGAGATATCAACGACAGAGAAGAAATCATACCAAATTCAGAAACGGAGCTCTTTTAAAAGTTTTCTGGGCACAATAATATTAAATTGTAAGGAAACGCAACTATCGTAAACATTTCTGATGTATTTTAGTGCTAATGTAGCCAGAGAAGTGCTCGAGGAAGTAAATTAAATTAAATTAAATTAATGGTGTGAATTGTGTGCTATCATTCTTATCAATATATCGCAGCAGCTATTGTCGAGAAACTCAAACAGGTTAGTTTCATTAGGAATTCAATTTTGAACCTGGAAGTTATGTTTCAATAGTAGGTTCAAGGGAAGGAAACTGACTGACGCTGAATTTGTATATACCGTTTCCGCACGATGAAGATCCATCATTAAACTGGAAGTTTTGAAATTAACCATTTTCTGTTTTCATAGAAAGATAAGAATGGATATAAATTCTATGCTTGGTACACTAAATTCGCAGCGAAAACCTTTCTCTCTCTCTATGTCTCTCTCACTCTCTCTCTCTTTTTTTGGTGTATGGAAATCCAATATTGAAACCGGAAGTGATAAATCTCTGCCACTTCTGGTTTCAATAAAGGAATAACTGCGGAGACGGAATCTATTCTTGAGACTTCGACGCATATACATAAAGAAGGAAACTTTTCGTAAATATATCTTGTTGTTTTATGTTCTATGGGAACTAATGTTAGAAGCGGAAATTGTATATTCGCACCACTTTGGAATAGAACGAATAAGGACGGAGACCTGGGACGGGGAATCCAGATTTACTTTCAAATCTCACAATTTCCTACCGTTTTTGCTCTGACGAAAGACGCACGGACGAATGGACAGATTTGTTGTATTAGAGTTTCAATACTTTTGCATTGCATATTTGGACCTCTCAAATGAAATTATTCTCAAAACTAAAATTCTTTCTACTTAAGTCTGTGAATGCGGAAGTTGACCGACTACTTGGAGGAATGAACACAAGTAAACATTGACTGATTGATTGAGTGATTTGAGCTTAGCACCCGTTTCAATCGCGAGGCTATATGAGACGTGGACCTACAACTTAACGTGTGATCCGAACCACACTAGCTCCCACCGGGAATCAAACCCAGGTTTCCTCCGCCGAAGGGGCGTACATTAACCACGTAGCTACGAGGAACGTCACAAACATTGATTAAAATCAAAGTTTTTATAGCAATAAAAATAATAATAATGTAAGCAAAATTTCGGAGCAAAATTTGAAGAACAATCCGGGAAATGAATAAAATTAAGCTTTCTCCACGTCCCCACAACTTTCTCTTTTTCAGTTGAAATATTTCTAACTCAAGAACTACAAACAAATGTATTAGTTTGAAAATGAAATCTTTCAGTTATACGCTCGACGATTATGCCGGCCAGGCTAAAGGAGATGGTGATTATGAGAAATGAATGAAATGGTAGAATGGAGAAGTGTGAGGAAACGAGAGAAACACGATAAAACCCACGCACGTGGTGTTTGTCCACACATAGTTCAATTGACGTGAGCTGGGATCGATCCACGGACGCTATTGCACCAGAGGTGAACGCTCTATCACTGAGCCACCACAGCCCCTGTATTAGTTTGAGAAGTGCACTTTTGAATACTGTCAAAACAGTTTTTAACTGAGTTGTTGCTGTCAAGATCTTACGTATTAAGCAGAAATTTGAGAATTCTACATTCTTGATACCTAGACTTCTTGAATCTAGAGAAAAATATTTGAAATAATATATATCTTTTCGGTTAATAGCATTATGTACATTCTATCATCATTATATAAGAATTACCCTCTGTAATACTATTGGGTATTTGTAATTGTATTCGTTTCTTTCGATTTCTAACTTCCGGCATACCTTCTTACAAATCACTGATGAGTTTTTCTCAAATAATGTCCTAATTCGTTTCTTTTCATATTTTTAACTATTTCCAGTATCACCCTTATTTCTCCAACTTCCTCATTGGATGTTCGTTTCTCCAAGCTAATCTCCTTCATTCTTCTCTAAACCAAAAT
Source organism: Thermobia domestica (assembly GCF_964235325.1). NCBI lineage: Eukaryota > Metazoa > Arthropoda > Insecta > Zygentoma > Lepismatidae > Thermobia > Thermobia domestica. The sequence continues at coordinate 77,547,349 of NC_137463.1, forward strand.
CTCGAACGTTTCAACCTTCTAGTTTCTGCTCCGTACAATACAACCTTCCACACGAAACATTGAATGACTGTCTTCCTTGTTGATCTTTTTATGTACGTGCAACGTCTCACAAAACATATTTATCCTCTTCTTAATAGCTTCTTTCGCCATTAGTATTTTTGCTTTTATGTCTCGTTCTCATTTCAGATCTTAACTAATTATGCTTTACATTCACTCACATAATTTTGTTCAGCTTACAGAAATCTATTGATTGGTGCATTTTTCGTCTTTCGACGTTTTTTGAACGCTTACATTACTGTAGAATTTATTTATTTATTTACCTTGCCTTAACATATTTCACTTGATGAATTTAGCATTAATTGTTAATCCTCGAAAAGGGAATTCTAATCCATTTGTCTAGCAAGCTGCTCAAGGACACTAACCCACTATAGCATTGGTATTTACGGTAGGTGACCAATGTCTTTCCTCTTTGGTTGGGTATATGCCAAATATAGAGTTTTAACATAATTCCACAATTTCAATAACAGACTTTCAATTTTATTATATTGTTCAGAGATGATACGTTAATAGAACATCGATAGAAGATAAATGAGTTTTGAATTCTTTTCAGCAACAAAATGTAATAAAATTTTGCATAGATTAATTCGATTTACGTATTTAGTTAACATCGTCAAATTCGGAATTCTGGTAGAGGGAAAAATAAAATAAACTTCACCAATTATAATCTGTAGAATAAAAATGTTTTTACTTAAATATCTTCATATAATTATAAGAATTATTTCTTAAATTACAGTATGTAATGTTCCAGTTGTTTCGAAAGTAAGTAGTCCAATCAATGGTCCTCGAAGATTCTTATGATACGTAAATTTCAGTGGCTCAAATAAATGATTATACTTGTAGCACAGTGTACCCAGTAAGGTATTTTAGGAAGGAAACATGACACTTTAGGGAGCCGATGGTATTTACATACCAAATATCTTCTTTCAATCTATGATAACTCATTAAACATAGAACATACATTATTGCAGACGTACATAACTATTGTTATTATTATTATTATTATTCCAGCATGTACCTTTCTGAAGCATATGTCTTGGCATCACAGGTTAGTAGACAACATTAAAATTAGAGATTGTAAAACACGTACGAATAAGCTATTCATAAGAAAACAAAAACTGTTTATAGATGTTCATTTGTTTTGATGCTTGTATACTGCTGTAAATAGTTAAAAAAAAAAAGAAAAATTAATATCAAATTCTGACAATGTTATACAATAGAATGGTAACAAATTCGCAACTGTGCACTCCCAGTTACGCAAATGAGAGAAAAAAAATGTATGTTTAATTTCAGTTGTATTAATTATTTTAACGGGTTGAAATGGTTTACAATGTATTTTTTAAAAATATTTTTGCTTCACATTCGATAGACGTAGGCAGATTTTTTCCTTTTACTATAACATTCTAGCTTGCTTATTTTTACTGAGTTTTAAGTGTACTAAAAAAGCAGATAGTGTCAAAGAATGAGTTAAATGAGTTAAAGAATTACAGGTAATAACATTTTTGAATACATAACAATTGAATAAAATCTAAAGAATGGGTTAAAGAATTACAGGTAACAAAATTTTTGAATACATAACAATTGAATAAAATCTAAAGAATGAGTTAAATGAGTTAAAGAATTACAGGTAATAAAATTTTTGAATATATAACAATTGAATAAAATCTAAAGAATGAGTTAAAGATTTACAGGTAATAACATTTTTTGAATATATAACAATTGAATAAAATCTAAAGAATGAGTTAAAGAATTACAGGTAACAAAATTTTTGAATACATAACAATTGAATAAAATCTAAAGAATGAGTTAAATGAGTTAAAGAATTACAGATAATAAAATTTTTGAATATATAACAATTGAATAAAATCTAAAGAATGAGTTAAAGATTTACAGGTTGTAACGCTGGGGTTCCGGTATTGGAAGCCAAGTTTTGTAACGATTGAAATTACTAATAATGAAAGGAAAGTTTCTCTGCTCGGGCTACCAAATAGAATTACCGGCGTGATATTATGAATAAGCAGATCTTACGTATTCGGGCGACGAGGAATATGAAACGTGTTGTTTTCGGAATTCGATTCCTTATCTCTGATTTGCATATATAATCTGAACGAGAATGAATAATTAAGGCACTCACGGATGAGCCTAATATGCATCAGAAAAATGAATACCGGACCTTGTACTTGAAAAGTGAATGGTACTGATGAGCGACAACTCATCTGCCTATTACACAAATGAAATAAAAAAAATGAATGAGAGTTTGGAGAATTGAAGTTGACTCCACGAGGCTCGAACTTCAGTTCTCCAAGGTAAAAATACAGTTTTGCTAAGATGGTTTGGAATAAAAAAAATTGATATATATATATATATATATATATATATATAACGAAAGATGACCTAATGTCTAATCGATCCTGTTTTCCCCCATAACGGTGTCTCCAAGGCGCTAGGAAAAGAGGTGCGTAGTTAATAGTTAAGTGATTTAAACATGCGGAGCAAAAATCTCACAAGCTGCAAAGCTGAAAGAAAGATTTTTCGCTAATGGCTTGTTCAGTTGGCTACACTGACTATCACCTTGTCACCAAAGTGTGTGGAGATAGCAAAAATAGTTAAAAGCAACAAACAAGGAAAGTTTAATTTAAAGTCTAAAAAAAATGAGTTAATTTAGATAAAAATTTCTGATGGTCAATGTAACCGTGCTTCAACTTTTTCAGTTCTTCTAGGTATGCTAATACCGGTTAAAGAAATAGGCATATCTTTGAAATGATAATCACATAAATGCTTTGGTTCTAACGTCAAATAGACTTTTAATAAATTTAACGAGAAATAAGGTGATATCTACAAAATTCAACAAGAAAGTTAATTTGGATTTACAAAAAAAAAAAATGAATTAATTGACTTTACTGAAAATGAATCAGACTTTTGACTGTTTTGACCAAATAATATGATTTCTCTTAACACATTCTTCACTGTACAACGTAATATTCAAATTATTTTATCTTGACTGTAAAATTTAGCAACAATTTATTTCTACTCAACTAAACTGGCGATATTCGATTCTTTATAATTACCATGACGTAGTTATACAAACAAAAATTTCTATTAAACTGAATATTAATTAGCAAAATGATTTATTGTTTTCCTCCCAGACATAACCGACTATTAAGTAATTCGCCCACAGTTACTACCTCTTTTTATTAATAAAAGAAATGGAAATAAGTTTAAGAATCGGATTGCGGAATGAAAGAATTAATGGTTTATGTTGCTTGCAAGACTTACTGGAGAAATGGTTTAGAAGCGATAGTATGCTTTTGAGAAAATTTAGTGCACTGATTCTAATGAACTCTAATGAATTCTCAATATTAAAAGATTTGCATAAACAAGACATAACTTTGTACACATACTATATCAGTTGGAAAATAATACAATTCACAATAAAAATCGTTACACAACACTAACTACACAAATATTTCATATTCAAATACACTACACAGAAATATATATATAGTACTACCATTATTATAGTTTGGCCAATTGATCAAAATAATTATATTGTCGACACTTTTTGATTTTCTCACTGATTCCTTCTTTTGCGAATAAACGTTTCTCCATAGCTATGGACCCTATCTGCGTTCGTTGCTCAGATAGGTACCTCCGAAGGGATTCACTCGAGTATCTTAAATTGTTTACCTTATTTATGAGACTCTAACGATATTACGGGATAAGAATATTTACACTTATTTGTCTGAAACTTACTCAACATAGCACGTCTTTGGCAGCTTTATATTGATTGTTTCTTTTAAAAATGAGTATAATAAAAATTGACAAGTTACAATAAAAATGGTATTAAGCCTGTTTTCCGTTCTGACACATATTTCCCTAACACAACCTATACAATTGTTAAAATTTGAACAACTAGACTTTGACGCTAAATCATAATTTACTCAACACAGAAATTACATTACATTCACACATCTTAAACGCGATTTATGTTTAAAAGAGAAATAATCCATACTTGATATAAATAAATACTGGGTTGCATATAAATGATTATAATGACGGCTTCAAGGATCTAAATATTGACACATGACGATTACAAATAAATGCATGATTGAAGATCAAATCAATGTATACAAATTTCACTAGTAAAGTTATCAAAAATTTTATGGTACTTATTCAAGAATGAAATTAATAGTTCCTATATCCGTGAACTAATTTTGGAAATGCAACCAAGGCATTAGGCTATTTGTTTACTTCTTTTAAAAAGAATTTTAAAAAAAATGCTCTAAATGTTTACGGACAGTTCCGTATGAATAAACAATGTCCCGAAGTTTCTAGAAAAAGGTGAGTATGGAGATCACGAATCACGGAAATATTGGCCATAGTCCTTCTTCAATAACGAAAATAACAGAATACTTTGTCCTACCTTAATAAGTCCTTCCGCTTATATTTCCACACTTCAGAAGAAAATTGCACTGTACTTAACTGACCGTCACAATGCTTCCTAATGTCCCTTCTCAGACCCCGCTGTCCTCTGGATTCAACTCCCGGAGAAGAGGTCCACGTTTGTCTGAAGCGTCTGGGTCTTCGTGTGGCAAGGCATCTGTTCTAAGTATCGGGGATCGAACCCGTGTCTCCGTCCTTCATCTCCATGTTGTTGAAATGCAACGATGCGTCACTTATCACATCCATCTGCACTTAAATTTCACTCGCACAGTTTATATATATCCGCCATCCATCGCATTACTTTTCCTCTCTGAATACAGGAAGTCCACGTATATAGCTCAATCACAGACTCAGTTCAAAATCACAAATTACGTAGCGTCACCGTAAGATGATAAAAATAATATCTGTGGCTAATGTTTTAAATATTTACATAAGTAATTTTGTAATGACTATGTTGCTGTGGATAACGCGTGGTTTGAGTAGCTGGCCGCTAAGGGGTCTTTAGCTAGCCATTCTTATTAAATTAATCACTTAAGTATATATATATGTGTGTGTATATATGAATTGACGTATGCTTATGAGTCGCGTATTGGTGATGTTTATACGATGAAGAATCGATTTAGAGTAACCTCTCTTCCGTGTAGGCGTTCTCCCAGCTTTCTTTCTTTCTTTCTTTTTTTTTTTTTAAAAAAAAATAGACGCTTCATTCTTTTCTTTGTGAATTTTGAATTTCGGATTCTGATTCGCCGCTTGAAGTTCGTGACACCATTTCCCCAAAAATCGGTTGATGGCTTGGCTTGGGTTCCTAGCGTCTCTTTTGGGCTAGTACGTGATGTTAAAGAGTTTCATAAGCACTTACGAAGATTGTAGATAAAAAATTTTGGTTCCTGTGTGTCTGTGACGTGATATTTGCGATATCGAGGTACTTAGGTAGTGCGACAGTATGGCTGGAGTAACAATAGCAAATTCCATTACCGTTTACTGGCGAGGTAGAAAAATGGGTGGTCTATTAGTGCGGTTACCGTCTTGTGTTTTTTTTTTCTGAAAAGCAGAGAAACTTCTTTACCTGGGACAAATGGAAGAGGTTGCTTGGTTGCTAAATGAAAAAAATAAAATTTTCCTTGACTTTCAATGTAAATTGAATTTACATATAAATATGTTTTAATTTGAATATAAGAACAATTAATTGAGTGTGTGAGCGTAATTGTCACAAGGTAATAACATTTTTGAATATATAACAATTGAATAAAATCTAAAGAATGAGTTAAATGAGTTAAAGAATTACAGGAAACAAAATTATTGAATACATGACAATTGAATAAAATCAAACCATTTTATTATGGTCGCGCTGACACATTCACACCTCATTCGCCTATGATTTACTGTAAGTGCTAAACATGTTTAATAAACATATAACAGGCAAATCCCATTTGGTCTCATTCCAACTCCGTGCCTACACTCGTGGAATAACATCATTTTTCTCATACTTTTTTAAATAACAGTACTTCACGTTAACTCTGCCAAAAATTCAATCAAATCTCTATTACCTAATGCACCTTTCAACCCTAGCGACAGGAGATGGAGAATTGGAGGATATTTACGTTACCGTTAGGTAATAGAGATTTTATCAAATTTTTGGCCGAGTAATTTGAAATAGTGGTATTTACATTGGCATACAGAGACCATAAAATGTGTAAATTCGTTGTAAACACGAATTCGATTTTATTTTTCACGATTACCGTACTTTCTTCTCTGGAAAGTAAAAATAAAAGAAGTAGCTGATTGTTATTTAGGAGAATAACTATGGAGAAAATACGCGGGAAAAGCCTGTTGGACGTTAATTTGAAATTAAAAGCTGAGTAAATGTAGTGTATATTTATGTATTTACAACAAAAAATTCCTAAAATTGATGTTGAAAGACCACTTTTTTAATGTATGGGAAACTCTTTATTCCCTAAAATTATTATTCGGAAGCACAATAATTCATAGCTAGTAGAAGCTGGAATCAGTGGTGTGGTCTTTAATCCAGTGCTCTTTTGTAGGCAAGGATATTGTGAAGGAGAACTGTCTATATTTCTGTCGGGGTTGGTCTTATATGATGGTCTGTGCACCCGCCAACTGCATCGAATTCGAGCCCTTAACGTGGTTCAGAACTATGTGGTTCGGATTCCACGTTAATCAGTAGGTTCACGTCTCATATAGCCTCGTTGCTAAACGGGACGTTAAACTCAAACCTCGTTAATAATAGATTCCATCCTTCATAAATTCGGTGTTGTATAAGAACTCAAAATAAAACGTGGAGAACTAAAAACTAACTAGTAGGAAGATTAATTGTTTCTTAATTGAATTAGGTTTCGTGATTCGAGTGACTAATTATTAAGAAGGAGACAAGGATTATTTTATAAATAAGGTTTCAATAAACACATAAATATTCAATGTGTCTTATCAGACGATTATGCAATTAATCTAAATAGACATAAATATTCAACTATCTCATCAGACGATGATGTAATTAATCTATAGAAAAAATATTCAACTTCTCTTATCAGGTGATGATGTGATTAATCTGTAGAGACATAAATATTCAACTTCTCTTATCAGGTGATGATGTGATTAATCTGTAGAGACATAAATATTCAATATATCTCATCAGGCGATGACGTAATTAATCTATAGAAACAAAAATATTCAACTTCTCTTATCAGGTGATGAAGTGATTAATCTGTAGAGACAAATATTCAATACCTTATCAGATGATAACATACTTATTCTATAGAACATAAATATTCAGTATGTCTCATCAGATAATGACATAATTGATCTGTAGAGACATAAATATTCAACATGTTTTTATCAGAGGTTTATCTAATTAATCTATATAGATATGAATATTTAACATGTCAAATCAGATAATGACATAGTTAATCTATAAGGACATAAATATTCAAAACACGTCTTATCAAATGATGGCGTAATTATTCTATATAGTCATATACAGTTAAAATGTCTATATAGTCAAGATTAAGACCACAGTCTTTTGATCCATTTTTAAAATCATTCCTAAAATTCTTGTTTCTCTAAAACGACTCAGGCAATTTTTTTCACATGGCTTATAACCTCCGGAACTAAAGACCTAATCAGAACAATATATCAAACCTCCTGACATACAATATTTTACATGCTTATCAATGAAGTAAGAGCTATCTGTACGAAAACTTTGATCGAGATCGAAAGAGTTGCTCTGCATATCGCGTACATTCATATTGTCCTTGCAATCAATTTTATATTTGATATTATTAAACAGAAAAATCGAATGAAGAACAAGAATAACGAATACAATATTCAAATAGTCCAAAAGGAAATCGTTGGAATACAAATAACGTATACGAAAGTATTCGAATTATTTTTAACAGCAGAAACTTCTTTAGAAACTTGTTTGTTATAGAAGAACTGAGCCCAAGTATATGAACATCTTTGACTCAGAATAACTACCGTTATCTTCAGCCCAAAATATTTAGTATTCTTCCGACAATACATTGAGTAAATATATTTTAAATAAATCTTCCGTAGTTTGTAAGTCAACTTCTGTAGAGATAGTAACTTGACATTAAATTAAACTACAGAAAAGCGTTATAGGTATATAGGCATATACATTCCAATGTCTTACCTGCTGTGGATTCTCAGGTAAGGAACATTTTTGTCTTTGTTATGCCGTATTACCCTCCCATAATTCTTTGTATTATTTCGTTTATTGACACAACACTCTATTGAACTTTTTCTTGAATCCCAAATCAAACGCGGTTGACATATTCAAACAGAAAAATATTTGAATTTCATTGAGTTTGCTTCGCAGGAAACTCGATATACCTGCAAATAGCTATATGTATTATAAAGAAGTCGATGCATGTGTAGAAGTAAAAGTTTGTTTAAAAGAGAAGAGAAATAAAAAAAAAATAATGTTATTTGATATTCTTTTCGCAAGGACTTGGCTACATTGGTAAATTTTGATTCATGCAACTAATAGAAGCGAAAAGATGCAACTTCTTACAACTTTTTCTTTATATAGAAAAAGACGGAGAAAATGATAAAAGGGTGGAATGTTTGTGTGGACGCGAATACAAAAGTAGCCAGCACAGCGTTGGCAAATCATGAATAAAATATTATCTGGGAAAAAACCCTTTCCTTTCATATTCCAACATGCGGGGTTTTGAATCTTCTACAAACTTCGTCTGTCTCTGATATATATAGTACATCTGCACAGAAAGAAACTCCAATACCAAACCAACGAAGAAAAAGAATTTTAAATTTGACTTGAGTAAAATTCAGCTGTATGTTTTAAAATTGCTTCATTTTAATAAAATTTCCATCTATAGTCTTTACCCCTTTCATTTCTTTTTCAGAATGAATAAATTTTCGTTAGTTCACAATCTATCTAAAGAAATAACAATTTTTTCTTCGTTACATAGAGGTACTGATGTTCCAACGTATAAAATGTATGTAGGGTCCATATTGTATACTACTGGTGGCCAACTCATCAACCGCCGTTTATGGGGCAGCAAGTTCTGAGAGGCGGCCTGTGCTATACTTTCTGTATTAATTATTGTCATTCTTTGGTGGTTTCCTCTAGCGGACTATTAAAAAGATAAGTAGACCTCCAGTGATTTCTGAAATAAGAAAGTAGCTCTTAATCCCGAAAAGGTTGGTCACCCTTATCGTATACTGTACAAGGTAAATTTGCTTAATATCTTGTATCATTTTTGAATAAAATAAGTTACATAAAATATACTTTTCATTCGAGAAATGAGCGGCTCGGGCGAACACAAATGGTATGTCACATTTTTCTAACTTCCGAGTAAAATGAAAAAAAAAAAGGTTCAACATTCCCATCAATCCAATGCAATGAGACATAGCAAACAAGCCTTCCCTCTCATATGAAGGTATATTCCCAAATCAAACTACCTACATACTGTTCTGTGGTTCAATCCCAACTCATTTAATCTAGTAACTTAATTTCATCGGAAGCAGCGCTATCATTATGTTTCCCCAAATCGTTCAAATATTGTAGTGATCTTTAACTTTAGTACATTACATTTAATCAGTATCATAAGGAAGGGAGGTTTCGGGTTTAACTATCTTCCTTTATTTTGAGCAAGATATTATGGAACAATGGCCAGTTGCTATACACACACACACATACACACACACAAACATACCTATTTCCGCAGTATAATATTAAATCTATATTTTTATTAATAAACAAACTATTTTGAGAGAGATATCAGCACTGGTTATTTAGCAAGTAACAAATGCTCATAACAAAAATGACCTAAACCCAAATTACACCGCGCCGGGTATCACCCCTCCCGAACCCCCCGCGCCTAGTACATCTAGTAATTCCAGTGCAAGTAATTCATTAGATTTCACTAAATTAGCAAATCAAATGGCTGAACTATCTCTTCTTGTAGCTCAAAATGCCATTAAGAACTCACAATTTAGGAGAGGTGGACGTAATAATTATAGGTCGAAAAATACAAATAATGGAAATCAAAATCGGCAGAGAAATGGAAATAAGAACAATTCTAAAAATAATAATAGTAATCCTAGGCCGGAAACAGTTACGGTATGCGATACGTGCTATAAAAAAGGTCATTCTTCCAGTACATGTTATAAGAATAATCAGCAGGGAAACGCCTAAGAGGGCCCCAGGACAAACCCTCTCAAGAACATGTTCTGAGGGCCGAGAAACAGGAAATAAGTGAACAACAAAAATTGGCAAATACATCACTTTATGCAGTAGCTCCGTTATCAGATAGAAGGGAGAACATTAAAATGTTAAATCAGGAACATAAATTATTAATTAATGTAACAATTAATAAAGAAAAGTATCCTGTAATCATAGACACTGGCAGTTCATTGAGTCTTTGGCCTAAAAATTGGCTTCCACCAAACACAAAATTGATTCCTTTTAGCACTAATCTACGAGGAATTGAGAATTCTGTCGTAAATTTACGCTATATAGCTTTGATTACATTTAGAATTGGCTCAACAACATTTTCTCATTATTTCAGAATTTTAGAGCATGGAGATTTTTTGCCTTTATTCGGTGAAGACATTCTAAATCGATTACAGACCAAAATTGACTTAAAGAATAACATGTTGTCAGTATACAAGAAACCACGGCCTCCGCAGTATCCAATTGAAATTGATAACCAGGAAAAATTATCTGCTAACGCTATGCATACAATAAAACAGCACAAGTCGGCTGATGTTTTTACAACTCGGAAGGTTACCATACCAGCCAGGTCACATTTCTTTTTACCAATTAGTGTCAAGAATCGGCAAAAGAATAATAAATATTTTTTCATCTCTCCATTAGAAAATTTGCTGGACAAATACGGACTACAAACGTTACCTACTAAGGTACTAAGAATAATTTGACTTTATTAATATCAAATCCTACTAGTAGACCGGTAACATTAGTAAAGAGCACCCCAATTGCTTACGTAGAAGAGAATCTTCAAGAAGTAGATTTACAGGGTAATTGTCAAGATAGTGGTCATGATGACGAAACTTATTATAGATCAGAAAAAGAAATTCAGGATCGATTAGAAGAAACAAAATCATTTTTTGATATTAATTTGTTTGACATAAACCCGGATTTATCAGAAGAAAAAAAGAAAGCCGTACAAGATTTACTCTTTAAATACAGAGATGTTTTTTCCTACACACCAACAGACATTGGATATTTCCGAGGTTATATACATAAAATACGGATAGACAAAGGAGCATCCTTCCATCAAAGATCTCCTCCGGTTCCATTAGCAGTAAGACCTCAAATTGACTTACAAATTAAGCAACTCTTAGACGCAAATATTATCAAGGAAACTAGCGATAGTTCGTTTTCATCGCCACTTCTCATAGTGAAGAAGCCAAATACTTCAGAGTTCCGCTTAGTTCTTAACCTCCAAGCTTGTAATAGGTTCTCACATTACCTAAGTATACCATTTCAAAATACGGAGGATATTCTACACGTTTTAAGAGGAAAAAACTCCATATCCACAATCGACATAAAATCCTCCTATTTCCAGCTATTGTTGCATCCCAAAAGCCAAAAATACATGACTTTTGAGGTCAACCATACTAGAAAGGCATATAAATTCCAGAGGTGTACCATGGGTCACTCCAGTTCCGCCGCCGGACTCAGTATAGCTGTACGCATGCTTTTAGAGGGCCTACCACCCCGTATAACTGCATTTGCTGATGATTTGGTCATAGGAAGTAAAATTGGAAACAACAGTTATCGGATTTAGAATTACTTTTTCAAAAGATTAAGAAAGCATGATTTCGTGCCAGTCCAAAGAAGACCCACTTACTATACACAGAATTGGACGTTTTAGGCTTCACAGTTAGTGGGAAAGAAATCAAGATTTCACCCAAAATCGCTAACAAGATTCGAAATTTTAAGAAACCAACTACTAAAAGAACTCTGAAAAGCTTTTAGGATTATGTTCTTATTTAAGAGCACATATCAAAAATTTCTCAGAAAAAATAGAACCATTTCAGTGCCTTTTAGACAAGAATTCAAAATTTAAATGGACCTCTCAGCATGACGAATTATTTGAGAAACTTAAGACGGACATCATACACGCGCCATCTTTGTTTCACTTCGATCCCTCACTGGAAATACGTGTGTATACCGACGCTTCCTCTATCTCCGCAGGAGGCTTATTAGCATGTTATAACCAAAAAACGAAACAAGAACGTGTTGTTGCCTATGCTAGTAGACGTCTTACACCAAGTGAAAGGAAAGCATCCACTTGGGCAAAAAAGAGCTGTACGCCTTAATTTATGTTTTGAGAAAATTTAGATACTTCCTACTAAATAGAAGATTTAAATTATTTATAGACGCCAAATGCTTGACATCTCTCACAACACAAGTGGACAAAGTGGGAAAATTTAGTCGCTACCGAATATTCTTAGCAGACTATAATTTCGAAATACAACACATTAAAAGTCAATTACACCCAGCGGACATCTTCAGTCGTTTAGAAGATAAACAGGAGATTAAACAGGGGAGAAAAACAAGAAATTGACAATTTCTTGGACACGGAAGATGCTAAAGTATTTGCATCCCATTCTTTAGACACTACTCTCCAAATTGAACAACCTATAATCCTACCAAATTTAGCAGAAGAACAAAGGAAAGATCCTTCATTCTCTGACATCATCACTGTTTTGGAAAATAAGGAACCTAATAAGTTGTCTACTCTTCGGGCCGCAAAATATTTTTCTCTAAAGGACGGGATATTATACAGAACACAGAAGCATCCCCAATTAGGATTGTTATATCTACTTTGTGTGCCGAAATCTTTATTAAGTAAGTGGTTTGATGCCTTACACAATAACCCAATGGCACCACACTTTGGATATACCAAAACATATCATTCGGCGCTTAGGAAATACTACTTTCCTAATATGAAAGCGTACATTGCCAACAGAATTAAAACATGCATTTCCTGTCAGAAACTCAAGAAATTACCAGTTAAACCAGCGGGTCAATTACTCCATCACCCACCTAAGCCGATCGCAACAGCTTGGCAATATGATTCTATTGGAAAAATAACAGTGGGAAATGGACAGTTTAAACACATATTAGTGGCCATAGAAATGTGCACAAGATATTGTGTGACCAAGGTTGTGGACAACATAACAGCGGAAGAAATTGAACAATTTCTCATATATGACATCATACTCAAATTTGGACCTTTTTCATATTTATACCTGGATAGACATCCAGTACATAACGCTAAGAGGCTGCAAAATTTGGCAAAATGCTATAACTTTGAATTTAAATTTTGCCCTGCATACGACCATAAAAACCTAGGCATAGTGGAAACATTCCACAAGACAATACAGAATGCACTTAAATTTTTCGTGCAAGAAAACCAAAATCTTTGGCCGAAGCTGATACCATATATTACATTCGCTATTAATACATTTGTGCAAGCCGGAACTAAATATTCTGCTTTTTTCCTCATGTATGGATATGAACCTAAGACCATCTCTGATATTGCGTTAGCGTCAACTCCAACATTATGTGTCAACAAAGAACATTTGAATAAAATACGTGAGAGTGTACAGAATAACTTGATCGCTAGCTATAATAAGCAGAAAAAGTATTTCGATAGCAGACACCGACAAACTCAATTTGAAAAGGGACAAAAAGTACTAGTCTACTTTCCTAATCGGCAAATAGGAGTGCCGGAAAGTTTTTCAGCTTCCTATGTTGGACCCGTTCAAATCCTGGATAGACTGAATCCTAACCTTTATAAGATAGAATTTCCAAATTCTTTTCGGAAGAAAATACAAGAAATCTCAATAGACCGAATCAAGCCATTTTATCAAGAATTACAAGACATAGAACAGGATAAATAAGTTCTTTTTATTCTCTACCAAAAAAAAAAAAAAAAAAAAAAGTGCAGTACTCACACTAGGAAGAAAGAAATACAAAGACGACTTCAACCGATAAAAACACTTTTCATAACAACACAAACATTCATTTCCTCTTTGTTTTATAAAAAGCTGAATCATTATTCTGCAACTGAATGAAAAAAAAAAGTGCTGAGATCTGCATTTCCGCATTTAAAAGGCAACTGATCTTTTACAAGGACAGCCAACATAATTCTACATTTTCATCGATATATTTTTCTTTTCCTCTGTGAACTACATATTGTCACCGACATTATGCAACATAAATATTGTACAGGATGTTCCAAAAGTTATGACCACTTCTACATTATACAGGATGATCAGGAATTCAGGACCATCATTACTATTGTCATTGACATTTAAAATTGGATTATTTTATTGAAATACATATCTTTAGTGCAAATATTTTAGAAACTTTTACACCTTATACAGGGTGACCAAGAAATCACGCCGTTCGAATCAGAACTTTCCAATATAAATTATCTTTATATCTCAGTGTCAATAGCAGCTTTTTTAATAATTCTAACTTATTATTTTATACATATTATATCGTCGTCTTCGCTCGTTACCAAACAAATCTAGAACAACCCGCATAGAAATTTCATCTCCTATTCCATTGGAAACATTTAATACCAATAATACAACTAAGGAGCAACAGCTAACACAGACTCCAACCCCACTTACTATAAGTGAATTAGTTTATATTTATTGACGCCAAGCCAAAAACAGCCCTATCTCGAGGGAAATGAAGTATCATGTACCATGTACGGATCCTGCCTGTATATAGGGACCACCTGTTTAGTGCTCTATATTCCGCTACCACATTACTGCTCCGAAAAGTGATTTTCATTTATTTCAGTGCCACAAGTGTTTAGTGTTCAGTGATTTCTTTTGTGTGTGTGATTCTTCAGTGTTGCCAACTATCACATAAACAAAAATAACCCTTCGGCTTATTTTTAAACAAGCCAGGGGGGTGTAATATCCTATGTGATGTCGTAAACAAGCAGTTCCACGCTTCAATGTTTACAAACAACACCACATGGTTCGGCAAGAGGATCTTCCACCAGAGGGACCTGCTATCACCTGCAGACGACGTTTAGCCCCTCCTACGGAGCAGAAGACGAAATCGAAGCAGAAGCGCCACCGCCACCCAAGGGACGCTATAAATTGGGCAGAAGAATCCAGCTCAGTACCAGTTTTCTGGTGACCCTCCTACTGTCTGCTTCGGGACTTTAGGAGTAACCTATCCCAGGGCCTCTAGTCTGCTACGGGACTACGCCTATCCTTTCTCCTGGCTTTGCCTGCTTCGGGGCTCTGTCTGGGAATCCAAACCTCAGCCACTTTGCCTGCTTCGGGGCTCTGTTGGCCATCTAACCTACCCACTGCTTGCTTCGGAGCTTTGGGAACCTAATTCCACTCCACTCTGCCTGCTTCGGGGCTCTGTTGGAGATCCTGTCTGCGACCTTACGGTCAAAGACTACCTTTCACCTACCCTTTTAAAGTAGAGAACAAATTGTATAGTATTTTTGTACAAATACTCTTATAGTGGATTTTTATAATAAAACTGGTAGTGGGAGTCGATTCCGGACACTCTTTTTATTAATTGCTCTACCTCTTCCTTATATGAGACGAAATTACACAAAGTTTTACAATATATTCAGCACCGAGATTATATAAGACGTAGACCAACAGTTTAAATTAGAATCCGATCTACATACGTAGGCTCCCATCTGAAATCGAACTAGGATTCCCTGCTCTCAAGGCACGAATGCAACCTATTTACCTATGCGAGAGCTCTGACAAGTAAAGGGTCCAAATATCAGATATATCAAATTTCAGTGTTAGTTTTCTTGGCTTGTAGATATGTTTAACTTACATGTGTTTTCATGATAATACAAACTTTCAACATACGAGTATCCGTCTCCTAGATGTTCGTAAATAACTATAAATATGATCCTAAATCTTCCAAATAAGTACAGATAACGATCACTGAAGTTCAT
The DNA here is from genome assembly GCF_964235325.1 of Thermobia domestica. Lineage (NCBI taxonomy): Eukaryota > Metazoa > Arthropoda > Insecta > Zygentoma > Lepismatidae > Thermobia > Thermobia domestica. Next base: position 77,563,338 of record NC_137463.1, read on the forward strand.
AATTGACTTTTTGAGAACATGCTGGTCGTAATTGATATATCGCATGACTACCTTTACATTTTAAAAGATATCACAGATTTCAAAACGGCAGATTTCAAGATGGCGGCGCAGGTTCGTGATCTACACTGCCCATTCTTCTTTTACCAATATGTGAAACTACCATCATTTGTATTGTATATCTTTCAGTATTTTCACGATTCAACAGTTTATTTGATGTATTTCAATAACATAGCATAGCTCTTCTCCTATCAACTTTGACCCCCTCCCCCTAAGTTTCTTATGGCGCTCAGCCGCTATAACTTTGCACATATTCATATTTTCCCATCCTCTATATCATGCGCACTAAGTCTCATCCCGCAACTCGATTCATCCATTTGGACCCTTTACTTGTGAATGGGACATTTGTTCAGCATTGAACAGTAATGACTGATCATATCGTTACCTTGACAATCAAAGCATTACCACAGAATTTCTTTGCGATTGCCGTACAAGTACGTAATGAATACAAAACCTTTTTTCTTTTCCTAAAACGTCAATCATTGAAACATTCCAAAGTGAATTGTCCAAAGAAGATATTACTATCACCAGTTTCATTGTATAAACAACCTATGAGATTCCAGTAGTGTTTTCTTTCCAGCGAAGTATTACATAATCGGAAATCCATGAAGAACAACATATCCTTTCAAGTTTACCTAATTTGTGAACATGGGTTTGACATTGTGATATCATCATAGTCATCATCATGTTTGAGATAGAGTGGCAGTAAGGTAAACAAGTAACAAATACACAATCAGCTTCTGTTCCGTTTTGTTATTTTTGGCGTTACAGAGGTGAAGAGGCCAAAAACTCAAGTATAGCTAATTAGAATATTCATGGTTGTTCTCTTCAAAGTCTATTAGAGGCACCAGCATGATTCTATACCGTGGCAAAAGATATTTTAATTGCAAAATGGTTTTATTATTTTACCAACCTCAATTCGATGTTAAGACTATGACAAGAGTAATGCAAAATATCTAAATCGATAACAGTTCGTAGCCCTCACCGCTCTGAGCTTAATTCTCTGTTTGGAAGAGTTTTGAAATTTTAAACACATTACGATGTTTCGGATTCCATCTTAAACTGAAGTTTCACATAAATAATTAATACTTTCTCTTTTGGCAAAGTATGTACTTATTTATTAATTTTCTTTTAAAAAAAGCATAATAGTTTCAATAAATTAACTTTAACTTCATCAAACTATCAAACGTTAACTGGAAGAGATATTTTCATAATATTAAATTATTATTGTTATATAATTGTTATTGTTATATTTTATAGTTTTAAATTTAATATTTTATACTTTTAATAAATTATTCCAAGAATCATTTGAAGTTTCCTCTCTATTCAATGTTCTATCATATAATTTTATTTCTATTGCTTCTCTTAATAATTTCTCATAAACGTAATTTTTATTCTTCAATTCATTCTAACAATCTACATCCCGTAATTAATGTTTAGAAGTTCATTTGTCCAGTTCGTTAAGCTTTCATTTCTTCTTTCTTAATTCTGCGTTCTTCTTTCAATTTTCTTAGTATTGCTCTATTCTCTTTTTCTATAAGCTTTTACCAACTCTTCCCTCTCACCACTACTAAAACCTGAAATGGTGCTGAAGGATTCGATAGATAAGATTTCGCCTAATTTGAGTTTATTTTATGATTATACATTCATTTCGAACTCAGCAGCTTTTCTTCTGGGGTCTCGTATATTTCTTTTCTTCTTCTCATTATTATTATTATTATTATTATTATTATTATTATTATTATTATTATTATTATTATTATTATTATTATTATTATTATTATTTCCAAAGTTTTGTTCTGACGAGATTTCGACTTATGAATTTTATTCCTGTGAGATTTGATCCGGGAGGTTTTTGGGCAGCGAGGTTTAAATTCCGAGAGATTTTGATCGACGATGTTTCGGCTTTAAGATTTTGTCTGTATAACCACCATCGTACGACACAAGTAAATTAACCATTACACATCTATAGTCATATACTGCAATTAAATTCAGCACCTAAGATAAACAATTCATTACACATCAGCAATACATGCTTCGTACAATGAAATAACAACACGATTTATGTATATATATATATATATATATATATATATATATATATATATATATATATATATATATATATATATATATATATATATAGAGAGAGAGAGAGAGAGAGAGAGAGAGAGGCGGATTCAGGATTTTCTGACGGGGTTGCACCAATAATTACTACTACATTTGAATTAAATTTGAATTTGTTAAATGCTTTTAGACATTTATGGCGTGAATAAGGAATATTGTTTTGCTTGGTGTGAATTCCTTTCCTTCAACTTTCAGAAGATTGATTTAAACACTTTTGCTTTTGCAAAATTCCACTTTCTTTTAAGCCCCAAACGGATACATGACTACTGAAAGTTTCGGAAAGTGTTGCTATTTTTACTGCTAGCTTCTCATTTTAGATAGTATATATTTACAACGAAGGGGTCTGCACGTGCACCGGTGCATCCCAATTCCGTCCTATATATGTATTTATAGCACTAGTCACTCACTTTTATAGCTAATAATATGTGAATGATCTTTTTGTTCGACTCTATAATCATGTTCTACTAAAACTACCTCCATATTTTATACATGTAGGAAAATAATCTATCACGCCTTTGCTATACATGAATGAATATATAATAGAAGTTTTGACGTAATTGTAGCCTTGTTTTCACCTTATCTTCTTTCTCTGCTCCATATCTTTCATTATGTCTTTCATGATATAGTTTCTTCTTAGACAATATTCCAACCAGTTTTTCTTCCTTCTTTTCATTATATACCCTATTATTCCTTTCTCGTCTTCTATTTCTAACACTTTCTTCATTGGCTTTCCATCCGACTACGCATTCCAATTTCGAAAGCATCCAGTCCAGGTCAACACTCCAAGGTGCTGTTGTTTCTTGCTTTGTATATAGATTTGCACAACTATATTCTTTTCTTCGTATTAATAAAACTTTTGTTAAGTCTATACATAATAATGATCATCTTAGGGGTCAAAATGTTTAGACGTAAATATTTCGCATTCAAGTACTTTATTTGGACAACATTCCAAGCACTGTAGATGTCCACACAAATGATGTGACAAGAAAAAAATCTTTCTACAGCAGGATTTTTTTTTTTTTTTTTTTTACATTTATCTCAGTAGAGTGTTGATAAGTCTGCTTTTAATAGGATTAGCTTCGTATCTTGGTAAGAATTTACTACTATTTTAAACGATAAAGAAAAACTCTTGATAGATAGAAATAAGACCAGGACACAGTTTTTTAGGAGGCAAAAAAGAAAAGCTCTTCAGAGAAGACCCTTCACTCAAGTTCTTTAAAACTTCCGTACCCCCAACGAAGCCTAATTTTTTTTCTATTGTGACCGTAAGCTACTAGCTTAGGTCAAATTCGAAATACTTCAGCGGCTTTACTTTTTTTCTGTCCTTTTTATTTAAAAAAAAAAGCGAAGAAGAAGATGCTATTTGCCGTTTAACTTAAGCCACTGTGACGTAGATAAACATTGTATAAATGTGGTTTGCAGTGCTGAATATAGTCCTTTAGTCGAGTTCCCTTCTAGTTGTTATTACAGGTGCATTAGATCTCTTCGTCAACTAACAAACCATGTTCTTTTATTGGCTGTGCGTTTTCCCTAAACACATGCCAATCATCGGGTGTAGGCCTCCCCTATTCAATGTATCTTTTTTTTTTTCAAAGTCCTATTGTCGGAAGGAGAAGAAAAATGCAATGATTTCTTTTTATATGGATATTACGCGCCAGAACGGGCGTAATAGACGTTGTAATACAACTGGTTTTACGGTCCATTCTGTTCTTTATGTATAAAAAAATATGCCCATCGGCAACTAACGACCATAGAGGGAATAACAAAGACGACAAAATTCACTTGGTAAGTAATAAAAAGAGCAGTCTTTTGTATTGGGAGTAAGTTTGCTGTAGATATTACACCAATCATTGGTCTTCAGCAATGCATCAAGCGTAATGAATTGAAAAGATATACATTGTGGTAATGAATTGAAGAGACATGCCTGATGCTATATATGATGCGGTGGGGGAGAGAGGTAGTGGACTTGGTTGAGAAGTCTGTTACCTTCTCAGCGCAATGGTTCATAGCCTGGGATTAGCTCTTCTTACCCAATTTCATCACTCGTTTTTCTTGTTTTCGTGTATTCACGAATCATACTGTGTTTTGAATGGTGAATAGGTATACTTCTTGTCAGAGGCGTGGTGGCGTCTACCAAACGACCTGAGCTCGATATCCAGTGAAACGGAATTTATTAGTCTTTCCAACATGGCTCAGGCGTTCACTCAACATTTATAAAATTGATACCGAGAACATCTGAGAGTAAAGGTGGTCATTGAGTGTGCTGACCATATTCTTGCCTGTATGTAGTAGGTGTATAGCTAACCAACTCTATGGCCTAATGAACCCAGAGAGTCACTGCCGTATTCACAAAAGCTGCTTTCTTCTGCTTTCTGCTTTCTTCCATTCTGGCTATATGACCTGCCCACCTGGGCTTCCTAGACTTAATGACCCATAAATGTTTAGTAACGGTACAAATTACGCAGTCTCTAGTTACGAAGTTTCCACCATTTGCCATTTCCGTCCCTCCGTCTTTCTTGGGTTCGAATATTCGTCTTAGGATTTCATTTTTAATTATTTTTAGTCTGCGTTCTTTCCTCAAAATAAGCGACCATGTTTCGCACCCATACAGTACAACAAGCATATAATTAAATATTGTTTTATATATTTTTAGCTTCAAATTCTTCGACTGAATTGATGAAGACAAAAGATTTCGAACTGAATAACAATACAAGTTCACTACTTTTACCTATATACAATATGCTGAAGTCAAGTAATTGAGGAGCTCAACTTCCATGGATGTCATTGGGTCAGTCCGGAGTAAGGAGCGGGATACATCTTTACCTTTTATGCTTCTTCCTTTTATATAGCTTCAAAATGGAGATTATTGGAAAGTTCGATTGATGGACAGATTTAGAGTTTAGTCTTCCTCTTAGCACAGAGGCTATATGAGACAAGAATTTACAGTTTTAACGTAAAGTTGGAGCCACATGAATTCTCACTGAGAATCGTACCGGGCCTACTGTGTAGAACGTGTCGGACTTTGATCCTTCCTACAGTCTCGAATATTTAACTTGAAAGAAATATGTTGAATTAGATTATAAAATATTATAACAAATGACAATGATATTTGAATTATATAAGGCCCTTGTATTGGAATTGCCCTCCTCCTATAAAATTTCGGCGGCGCCGCGGAGGCTCAGTGGTAGAGCGTTCACCTGTGGTGCGTGGGTTTTCTGGGGGTTCTCCCGTTTCCTCTCATTTTATTCATTCCACCATTGTACTCATTTGCCATCATCACGGTCTCCTTTAGCTTAGTCAGCATATACGTTTGACGTAAAATTTAAAGATTTCATTTTATTTCATTTATAAAATTTCGGCGTACAATACTCACCTTACGTTCTACAATTGTTGTTTGACACTCGATATTAAAATTAATGGTTATGATAATGCAATAATAATAATAATAATAATAATAATAATAATAATAATAATAATAATAATAATAATAATAATAATAATAATAATAATAATAATATATCTATTATTGAGTTCTATAAAGCTATTTTCGGGAAACGTGAAAATCTAAATGTTCTGACCTCTCCTGCCCCTCTTCGAAAAAATTAAACTTACATCATTGAAATTGAACTGGTCATATAATAGGCTGATTGCAGAAAATAACTCACTTTCATTTTCTTTCTTTTTTCTTTTTCTTTTTCTTTTTCTTTTCTTTTCTTTTCTTCTTCTTTTTTTTGTAAGGTTTTGCTTCAAAATGTTCATTCTTCTCACGTCGTCTGAACCATTTTGTTGGGTACTAATGTTTAAAAGTGCTACTACAAATGTATTAAATCTATAACATTGTTTATTGGTTTTAAAAAAGAATGTCATTGCTATAGCAAATTTATTTTCTCCTTAGCCAAAAGTTTACCAGATTGTCGAGTAGTAGCACAACCTTCCAATTTCTCCTTTAAAAGAAGAAAGAGAAAGTTAAATTAAAATGACTAATGTTTGGTGCCGCCGCTGGTCGAAATCTTTAGTAGTTTCGTCTTCTCCAACAGCATGCAGCAGTAGGAGAAGAAAACGAAGCCACGTAGCAGCTTTGTGGAGGCCAACTAATGGAAGATCCCTCGTTCCAGAAACGCTGTTGCCTGCGCCCTTTCTGGGATACGGCCTTGGATCAGCAACGTGCATAGCGAAACCAATCCCTCGTCCAGCCGCCCCAGGACCTGTGTTCGATCCTCATTTGCAGTCCCTATTGGCTTGCAGACATCCCTACCTCACAGGTAAGTTGTTTTTTCTTTCTTTTTTGCCTTGTACATTAACATAATAAGAGCACAAAAGAGATGATCATTAACATGTTTGATGTATAGTAAATAGTAATAACGTGTTGTAGGGGCGGAGATAGACTAAGGAGGGAGGTTATGGGTTACCTTAAGGCTATCTCTTAGCCAGAAACGTGCATATTATTATCCTAAATCTTTCGATTTTCAAAATCTTTTTTACTTTGTTTTATTGTCTAATAAAACTTCCTTTTCTGGCATCGCCACTAAGACTACTTTCTCTGGTATGACAAAATTGAATTTTTAATCTCAGAAAACCTAAACAGGATGAAACGCTTAGTACAATGAACATATCCTTGCTGACCAAAGATTTTAATTTAATATCTTGTTGAACTACCCTCCAAAATAGCACACAGCTTCAAACAATACAAAAATGCGCTGCTTACGTCACAGCAACACAAAAAGTTTTTACATAAAGGTAACCAAGAAAGTCCTGTAGCTTTTAGTGGAGGTCTGTGTTCAATTGGCCTTTACACCATAAGTTGAATGTAAGTGGAGATAAGGCAAACGTAAGTTGTTGGTGTAGGTATATCCAAATATTACCTGGTTGTGGCAGTTCAGTTACACCGTGAATTTGCTTAAGGAAAGAGTGAACATGGGACCTCCATAGTGTGTCATAAAGACATGTATGCTATACGTATTCAAACTGGGATCAAACGCCGCTACAGCGGGGAGGAAGATATACCGGGCCTTTGATGAGGGTGTCGTGACTACGCGGACAGAGCAATGGTGGTTTAATAAGTTGTTTAAGAACGGTGACGAAACACTCAAAGACGCACCACGTGCCGAGAGACCAACGCATGTACAAAATGAAGAACTTCAGTCAGTAATTGGTGCGAACAGTGGCCAGACATGTGAGGAACTGGGACTACAATTCAGCTTGAGTAGAGAAACCATCCTGCAGCACCTCAATCAATTTGGGAAGCACTGCAAGTTGGTACGATGGGTCCCACATGATTTGACTAATTGCCAGAAGGTAACGCGAGCAGACACCTGTGTTTCTTTGCTGTCTCGTCTGAGGAAGGAGCCATTTCTGGACAGGGTGTTGACATGTGATGAGAAGTGGGTCCTGTACGAAGCTCCACGGCGCCGTTATCATTTGTTAGCATCCCATGAACCGGTTCCAAAACAGCCGAAACCAGCACTGCACTAGAAGAAGGTCCTCCTGTGTTTGGTGGATTGCTCGTGGCATCGTGTGGTCAGGAATTGAGCCGTGTTAAAAAAAAAAACAACTCACAACTCTGGAGCCAGCACTTCTGAATCGCAAATTGGTCCTCCTGTTACAGGACAACGCTAAGCCCCACATGGCTATAGTGTACCGGGAGACTATTCTATGCCTTGGATGGAAAACACTATTGCATCCACCATAATCTCCATACATTGCGCCGTCCGATTATCACCAGCTCCATTCCTTGGACAATCACCGTAGAGGGCGCCAGTTTAAATTCCTACTAGAGGTGCCAAATGCACTTGAAACTTTCTTCGCCTCACGGGCCACCAAGTTCGACCGCTATGGAATTCATGGCCTTAAAGAACGTTGCCAGGAGGTCGTCGATGCTGATGGGGACTATTCCAAGTACGTATTAGGGACATATAGATGTTCGAAGGTGGTGGGTGAAAAAGCGACAGAACTTTCTTCGTTACCTTTTTAGTTCCTAAAGTGGCAATAAAAAAGTGGTAGAGCGCTATCTCTAGTGATTAGGGTCCCTGATTTGATCCCAGTTCTGAGTTTGTGGTGGACTACATCATGTACATGGCTTCTCCGTCGTTTCCTTCCACATTCCCATTTTACCAATTCTTTTATACAATCACTTTAATCATTAATCTGTCTCCTTTATCCTACAGGACATGACAATATGGTCGTAAAACTAAGTATTTCAGATTTCTAAGGACATAAATATAAATTAATCAATCTTTAATTGGTAAATGATGAGGATATTTGGCTTCTGTGCAGTTGACTCGAAGTGTGATAGTATATGCCAGGATTGCACATTAAACTATTAGTTCACGTAATAATATCTCCGCGTAGCGTAGTCGCTGGAACACTTTCGCTTTTGGTGCGAGCGTTCCCGGGTTAGATTCCCGGTGGAGAAAGTCGGTCGAAAAGTTGTAACACTTGTTTCGTTCCAGTAATCCTGAATGATGATTTTCATAGGTTTTCCTCATTCACAACAGGCAAATGCGGGGAGGGTACCTAAGATAATAGTCCCAGGATGCTCCCATCGTTTCCATTTCTTTCTTTCTGTCCAATTGCAAAGGCAGTGTGAATCGCCGAGGAACGTCGTCCCTCATGTGTGTGACGGGCTAACATGCCATAGATGCCGAAAGCTCAAAAATAAAATTCCTAATGCTAATCCTAGTTCCTCTTCCTAATTAAAAAAGAAAATATCCTCCTTCCCGTAAAAGAAAAAACAAGTAGCGAAAAATTAATATACAGATAATAGGAAAACAAGAAAATTAGGAAAACCAAAAAGGGATCAAAAGATTGGATCTTGACCAATAATTAGTTTTTGGATCAGCGCCCACAAATTTTTTGAACGGCCCCTAAATCTGGTTTCCGTATTTTCTGTGGAATAAGCACATCATACTGAGTTAACTGATAGTTTGAGTTTGGCTCCACTGTCTGTAGTTCTCCAGATATAATGCCTACAAGAGAATTGTTGATTAAAATACTATATTGGACCTTTTGATCCAAAAATAATTATTTCAAATAACGTGTATATGAATAATTTTAACAGTATAAGTTGAAATCTACCGTTAAATTGTAAGAATATTTTACGTGTAGATAGGGTACTAAAAAGAAAAAAAGGACATTATAGACTCCAAACAATCTTTGATATAAATCATTGTCGTCACGCCATAATTCATATAGACTCCATTCAAGAAGAGATGTTTTCCCTACACATTCTTAAAATGAAAACCACTTTTTTTTTTTCAAAACAGAAAAGAGAAGCAATGTAGGTATAACATTTAGAAAAAGAAAAAGGTGTCGATAGCTTTTTTATTGAATGTAAGCGTGCACCATAGCACATCAACAAAGTCCGCCCTCTCTTCACTGATAAGCTCATCTACAAAAGAACCCTTTTAACAGAAATATTTCTTCTTAACTTTGTATCTTTTCTCCATTATTATTTCCAAAACTTTCCGCCTTTTTTGTTCTGCATTTACCGAAGATTTGTGCCTTCTGTCGAGCTCCTTGAAGAGGAAAAAAAATGTTATATGTATTAAAAATGTTATTCGTTTTATATATATAATATATATAAAAAAGATTGCAATATATCAAAGAGAAAAAGGTATGTCGACATAAAGAGGAAAGAATAACATTCAAAGGTGGTCTTCTAGACCCCCCACGTATTGTTACATTTAGACTCACGCCCTTGTACAAAGGGTTACTCAAGACAGAAGGGTATGAGATCTTTCTGCCCTTTCAGAAGGGAAATTTTTCTTGCCCTTTTCTGAAGGGCAATATATACACACACACTGATAGTCTCTTTCCTAGGCCTATTATGTTTACATTTTGTCCATTTTAAGTTACAAAGAATACCTTTCCCCCCTTTATAGTCAGAACAAGTATTTTATATATATATAAGAAAATAAGGAAGACCTTTCTATATAAAGAAAAGGTATATGGTTCATGCCTGATATCTCCTTCACGTCACCTTCGGGTACTGTGTTGCAGATATTCCTCAAGAAGGTTACCTTTCCATACTACGTTAAAATCTCTCGTTTTTTTTTTTTCCTTTTGCTAAGGGGAGACCACTGGTACGTTCCTTTTTTTTATGTATTATTACTTCCTATGCTTCTTTAACCTTTTAAAAAAATGTTTCGCCACACCTTTTTTCATTTGCTTGTGTAGGTATATAAAAAAAGACTGCGATTTTGTTGTACTTTTTTCTATCTTTTTTTTTGATATAGGGTATGTGTGTTTGTGTGGCAACAATTTTAACAAACAAGTGAACAACGATAAAACATGAAACAGGAAAAAAATAGCAACTACTGTGTGGATAAATCTTGAAAAACGTTAAAAATAATAAATAAATAAATAAAAGTTAATGCATTTGGATGATAGAATAATAACCGGAAGAGGGACATCCGTAAGAATACGAAGCGAAATTTTGGACTAGCAATTAATATTTCGATATTTGTTTATCAATTGATCAGTACTTACAGTATCAAACTATCAATATCAAATTCATTCAATCGATATATCAATCAAACATACCGGTATAATACCAATTTTTATACGAAAACTTTCATATGGTGAAGTCATACATGTTGACAAATGAGACACACATACTATAGCCTCCATTCTATTTCTAATTCTCTATTTTCTTAAGGATCTTCTATATGATCTCGAAAACAAAATAAAATTGAGTACAGTTGTGAATAAATCAAAGAAGTAAACAAAATTAAAATATTCAATAATAATAATAATAATAATAATAATAATAATAATAATAATAATAATAATAATAATAATAATAATAATAATAATAATAATAATAGATATTCACCTGTTGGAAATCTAGCAACAACACTGAGTAATTACATCGGAAGGACTTGATGGATTTAAAAAAAAAAAAATCGAAATAGTGTCATGATACAAATCTTTTAATAAATGATATACCTAGGTAGTATAAAAATGGTTACACAAAGCTATGCTAATCAGAATATACTCTATATAAATTTAATAAGTGGGAATGTACTCTAGATAATATGAAACTAGATTTTTAATGGCTGTCTCGACTCGTCTCGAGCAAATCTCTCATGTTATCTCCAGAAATTGTCTCGTCTCGAAAATATATGTCTGTGAGGTATATAATTAAAAAATTAAATTGTGGGAAATTTGCAATTTTCTGACCAACGTGGAGCATATCTCACAAGTTATGACGGAAGTAATCAACAATCAACAATACAAGAACTATGAACGGACAATTTACGAAGCAATACCTGTATTTTTCTGCCTTTTGGGGCTGTCCTACTTTTGAAGTCAACAATTTCTTTTTAAGTGGTGAAATTTTGATGTTTGCATGCCCATCAGTCGCGCAGCTACTTTTCCACATTTTAAAAATGCTATATAATCCTGATTTTACGTTATTTAATGAGATATTAACTTGATCCCGGTAAATAACATTACTTAAATAACGCATTTAAATCCGAGTTTAAGTTTTTCGAGAATAAGTTTTCCGTATTGAACGAAAAATAATGAGGAAGACATATCATTATTAAATAGAAAGTATTGATATACATCGCTCACGGAACGCCATATTTACTAGAACCAATAAGTCGATTTATATAAAAGTTTTCGATATCTATTGACAAAATCAAGTGCCAACAATTCAACAACTATCAACTGACAGTAGGATCGGTATTTCCATCGAATGTCACAAAACTCGATTTCATAACGATCCACATGTATTCAGCGGCACCAACTTCGGTGTAAATTTTTAGGATCGCGTTCAGCTATAGATTATGTGTTTAATTTTCAGGTAGGCCTATAGTCTCAGAAGACATCAATGATAATTTTGATACAAATTTGGGGGGAGCAATCAAATTTTGTAGGATTCCATGCCCCTTTGATTTTCCGGGATCGAGACCAGCTTCTCGAAAAGGAAGAAGCTTACAAGAAAATGTAAACATAATTCATGAAGCTGAGGGAAAACATAAGTGACTCGTTTTTAACAATTTGTTTGAAGCAAGATGTTTTCTATGCAATTTAAATGTGCTTTTTTATCTTTCTAAATGAACAATCCTGAAAAATGCAGATCAAATACATTCAGATCTAGTATTTTTAAAGACACAAAATGTGATTAAATATTAAAATCTTATATTACATTTTAGTGGAACTCTTTTCTGATGTGTACTTCTTTTATAACAAACCCTATTTAGTTAAACTCCCAATTTAACACGTTCACTAACACTGTATATCCCACCTTGGTCTGATTTGAACTGACGTGTATGAACTATCATATCCGACTAAAGTCGGATTCTAGCATGCACGAATATTTTATGTTATAAATGTCACATCAAATGATTTAGTTCGCCTTGCTCTCAGAGATGTCAGATAAAAGTTCGTTTTACTAAGGAGTTAAGTGTTTTAATGTTAATTCCTTTTTCTTAAGATCTGTTTTCTAAATATTATGTCAGAAGCTCACAGAAATTTAAAAGTGAGTGGGCTCTGCGTGGAAATATTTTGTAACTGCTGGTAGTGAAAATGTTAAGAAAACAGTCCCCAGGCAAGCTAAGCCAGACTTCAGAAAATCCCGAATATACGAGGATAATTCAAAAATTATCCGCAATTTTAACATAACTTTTCTTCCATTTTCCATACTGACCTCTGCCCTCGTTCATTTTATTGTTATGTTGTTGTGGTCATGCTATGAACGTTTGATCCTAATTCCTCAATTTGCCTTCCTTTTGTTGCAGATAGATCATGGCCGCTCCATTAGAAGTTTGCACCAAAGAGGAACAACCAACACTGATCCGGTTTTTGTGGTCGGAAGGTGTATCAGGAACCATGATTAATCTCCAGACGATGTGCCACTTCATCAATAGTCTCTCGTCTGTCTAACAGAACCATGCCACGTGCACGCTCAATGTTGTCATCGTTTGTGACCGTAGATGGTCGTCCGGCTCCATCCTTGTGCGTAACACTTGGGAGACAATTTTTGAATTTTTCAATCCATCCGTAGACACTGCGTTGCGGCAAGACACTGTTCCGATATTATGCCGAAAGTCTTTGATGGATTGCGGCCCCTGATACACCTTCCGACCACAAAAACCGGATCACTGTTCGTTGTTCCTCTTTGGTGCAATCTTATAATGGAACGGCCATGATTTATCTGCAACAAAAGGCAGTCAAATGGTGGAATTAGGATCAAACTTTCACAGCATGACCACAACAGCATAACAAGGACAGAGCTCAGTATGAAATGTAAGAAGAGTGTCAAAATTGCGGATAATTTTGACTTCTCCTCGTATATATAAACTAACAAAGGAAGCTATCCAACTTCTTGACGAGTATCGCATTGAAACTTGCATCGCAAACGAAACTCGATTCGCATCAGTGACGTACCAGAGATCACAATCACCATTGGCTGTTATCATCTTGAATTTGCAACATTTGTCTTCGTGGGAAAACAAGTTCCAGTGTATTAGATTCGTAACCCATCCAAGGCATGTACGACCCAAGTTATGAGTACATAACTTTCAGGGGCTATGGGAAACGATCATTATACTTCCTGTTCGACGACGTTGCAAATCGTCAAAATAAGCATGTTTCCATCTTTCAACATGTCCTTCCATTTGTCCAAGTTTCAATGCGTTACTTGTCGAGGAGTTGGATAGCTTCCCTTGTAAGCCATGGTAGGATCAATGCTATACTGCTTAGGAAACAATGAAAGTAAAGTGGAAAGGAAAAATAATGTTGTGGCCCCACAATGCAAAGTGTTCCGGTTTTCGAGATATCGCTCGATTGAGATGATTTACGTAACAAGGATTAAGAAAATAGAAATTATACTGATTTTTAAAAAAAATTCAGTTGAAATATAGCGCTAAATAAACATCTGAATATCAGAAGACGATACAAACTGTTGCAATGCTACAACGTGAAAAAAAATCCATCTTAAACATTAGAAAACAATACTTGTGTAAAGAAATTACTTTCGTGAAGAATATGAATAAAATGTGTATTCGAATTCATGGAGAAACTCTCTTGTCTCACAGTCATTGTTGTTCTGTGAGATTCCATGGAAAAAGAAAGAGAAAGAGAAAACTAGAAATATAAACCTTAACAAACATATCCTTAAAATTCAAAGAGTACTATGAACGCAAGAGAATTATATATAGTTCTTCACGATGTTACATAGATACATTTTATTACACAAGCGGAAAATGCGAATCTCCATTGTCTATGCAAGTCCTTGTTCTCCTGCAACTTCCTTTGTTGTAACAGTCAGTTTCATCTTGAGGTGGGTTGGTGTAAATTTATCTTCTTATGTACGCGTAAACGCTGAGGGTTTCTTGTTTTCTATGCAGGAATAAAGTAGATCTTTGAAACATGATTAGACCGGAATGAATTTAAATATTGAACACGACAGATGACCATTCCATAATAGGATCCCATAATGAAAGAGCTATCATATCCAATTTAACCCGATGTAGATCAATACAATGTCCTGCTATTTTCCCTCACTGAGAAAAAATCCCTTATCCGAACAGGGTATATTTGCACAAAATATACGGTACCCATATGTTTACTACGGAAACATGTACAGAGCATATGATATCCATATGCTACATACGTATAGCCTTTTTCCCGCTTAGATGCTACACCATGCCGATGCAGGATATCCTAAATCTAAAACAGTCTTCCGTATATTACATAAGTATACGTATGTTACATACGTCAGCTATATGTTATATACGTCCATTTGTATGTGAGATCCTGACCGTCAATATACAATTCTGTCTTTCTCACGGAAAGTACAAATATACAGAATATTATACGGAAAACACGTATAAAATATACTTTTCGGTTATATATTTGCTGCAAGATGTTACGTACGGCTGTACGTTAAGTCCAGAAACTACAGGATTTACGCATTTGACCTTTTTTTTTTTTACGTAAACCACGCTTTTTTAGTCAGTGCAGATCTCATACCAATGGGACATTAAATATGAGAAGTACGGAAAAGTTTTTTTTTCG
This sequence comes from Thermobia domestica, assembly GCF_964235325.1. Lineage (NCBI taxonomy): Eukaryota > Metazoa > Arthropoda > Insecta > Zygentoma > Lepismatidae > Thermobia > Thermobia domestica. The sequence continues at coordinate 77,578,548 of NC_137463.1, forward strand.
ACAATATAAGAAATTAATAATTTTATTAAGAAAAACGAAAGTTACAACTGAAATCATGCTGCACGAGATGAGATTGAGTATCAGAACCACTGAAATGTACAGCAAACGAGTGAATATGTAGCTATGAAGAGAAACGTTTTGTTGTGTTATAGGGTACTTATATCCTATATTCTCGTTAGTTGGTTGAATTGGAGTTTAGTCCCTCTTTCAGCACCGAAACTATATGAAACATGGATCTAAAGCTGTTGTTGTTTGAACCACATGATCTCCGCCAGGAATCGAATCTGGGTCTCCCGAACTCGAGGACGATTACGCTAACCATATAGCAACGATAGGAGCTCGATTATACATTCTTGTACGTTCATAAAACCACCAGTCGCTCCAAGGCTGAAATGAAATTTCAGTTTAGGTCCCAACAGGCCCGGTGTAGAGATGGAGTGGGACAGTGAATCGTGGATCAACAGGACGAGATCCACTGCGACCCATCACCCACCGAGACTCATTCTGACCCACCATGACCCACTTTGACCTACCGACTTACTACAATCCACTCTGCTCAGTGCATTGTAGACAGCATCTTCTGAACACTCGTGAATTTGTCTATGATTTTTTCATTTGTTTCCATTTACTTCTATTTACCTGAGATAAGCATATCTTAAGAGAAAAAGGAACTTCAGGTACACTATGTGATCAAAAGTATCCGGACACTCCCAAAAATATACGTTTTTCATATTAGGTGCATTGTGCTGCCACCTACTGCCAGGTACTCATTATCTGCAACCTCAGTAGTCACTAGTCATCGTGAGAAGCAGAATGGAGCGCTCCCCGAAACTCACGGACTTCGAACGTGCTCAGGTGATTGGGTGTCACTTGTGTCAGAAGTCTGTACGTGAGATTTCCACACTCCTAAACATCTCTAGATCAATTGTGTCTGATATGATAGTGAGGTGGAAACGTGAAGGGACACGTACAGCACAAAAGCGTACAGGCCGACCTCGTCTGTTCACTGACAGAGACCGCCGACAGTTGAAGAGGGTCGTAAAGTGTAATAGACAGCCATCTATCCAGACCATCATACAGGAATGCCTATGACAGTTAGGCGTGAGGTGAGAAAACTTGGATTTCATGGTCGAGCGGCTGCTCATATGCCACACACCACGCAGGTAAATGCCAAACGACGCCTCGCTTGGTGTAAGGAGCGTAAACATTGGACGATTGAACAGTGGAAAAACGTTGTGTGGAGTGATGAATCACGGTACACAATATGGCGATCCGATGACAGGGTGTGGGTATGGCGAATGCCCGGTGAACGTCATCTGTCAGCGTGTGTAGTGTCAACAGTTAAATTCAGAGGAGGTGGTGTTATGGTGTGGTCGTGTTTTTCTTGGAGGGGGCTTGCACCCCTTGTTGTTTTGCGTGGCACTCTCACAGCGCAGGTCTACATTGATGTTTTAAGCGCCTTCTTGCTTCCCACTGTTGAAGAGCAATTCGGGAATGGCGATTGCATCTTTCAACACAATCGAGCACCCGTTCATACTGCACGGCCTGTGGCGGAGTGGTTACACGACCATAACATTCCTGTAATGGACTGGCCTGCACAGAGTCCTGACTTGAATCCTATAGAACACCTAGATGTTTTGGAACGCCGACTTCGTGCCAGGCCTCACCGACTTACATCGATACCTCTCCTCAGTTCAGCACTCCGTGAAGAATGGGCTGCCATTCCCCAAGAAACCTTCCAGCACCTGATTGAAAGTATGCCTGCGAGAGTGGAAGCTGTCATCAAGGCTAAGGGTGGGCCAACACATATTGAATTCCAGAAGTACCGATGGAGGGCACCACGAACTTGTAAGTCATTTTCAGCCAGGTATCCAGATACTTTTGATCACATAGTGTATTTTTGCATATTGATATTTGTAATTGTAACAATAACAATAAAACTTACTACTTGACTTTCGAGACAGCTTATGCGCTTTTTGAGGAGTTGACTATTGGCAAAATATATTTTTAATAACCTCTAATATATGAACTACTATGAAAAAATTGAATGTTAACTATGTGTGTGTGATAATCACCGCCAAAATTGCTTTTGCTTTATAGTTAGAGCCCAGTCACAACTACCTAGTAGAATATTATATCGCTTTCATTATAATGCATAGGGCTGGGGAAGTAGGGTTCAGAATTTTTGCGAAAAATTAAATGTCTTATGAGTAGTGGGTCACAGTCGGTGGTGGGGCAGTGGGTCATGGGTCATAATGGGTCAGTGGATTATGGCTCAAGTTTTCATTGGCCCACGCCGTCTCTGGTCCGATCAGAGTGCGGTTGTGTGAGACTTAAAAAACACAGTCAATTATGTCTAGAAAGTGCCAAACTATAATCCTAAACCAGGGTTTGAGTGATTTAGTACTCTGCTTATTCTGAAGAACGCTTTATTAATATCAGATTGAGATCTTAAGATATCCAAAAACAAAAATTAAATTTCAAAATTCATTGAATTAGAAACGAATTTAGCGAAGGTTTATTTGAGAAATAAGCTTTATCAATTTTATTACTCATATTTTATGGAGTCCGGACTTCAAAATCATTTCACGTTTCGTTAGTCTTTCCCTATCTTTCTTTTCAAAAATCTTTTTAAGCGAAATTTTTAACATGAATATAAAAATCTAGTAGTAGTACTCTATGTGAAAACATTGAAATGACGTTACTTACAGTAAAAAACATCCTCATATAACTGTCTCTATGACCTCGTTTCCCCTCATCCTGGTTCCTATTCCAGGTCAACTACTGTTGCGTGTATGAACAAACATTGACCTACTGAAAGGTGGGGAAAAAGGGGTTCTAACAGGAGACAGAGGGATGGGATGCAACAGAGAAGAATGATGGAATAATGAATTCGTGAAACTGGAAAGAGGGGAGGTTGTTATTCTAAGCAAACCAATGGGTTTTTACGTAAGGTTTACACATGGAACACTTTGAATTGATGTTCTCATCTGAAGTAAGAGAAGAGGGACTAAACAGCAATGAACTTTTTTAAATCAGAATGGCTAATTTGAGTAAAAAAATAAATGAACCATCTTAACCTGTAATTTTCTCATGCACATAAATAGGAATATAAAACAGACATATGGAAACAATGATATCTTTCAATGCAGCAATAGATATATGTATTGTATGTATTCCGAGAGACATAGCCAGTTCGGACTCAGAAAGATCAAGTTTCTCAATATTGTATAGTTACTTTGAAAGAAATTGTCTTGATTGGTTGATTGTAGTTTAGCGTCCCTTAAGAAGTTTTTATTAGTTATCTTCCCCGCACATACGGCTTAGGTAGGGCCTATATATGTCTATACAGGGTGGTAAAAAAAAAACTATTTGAAAAAAATTCTGAAGCTGATTCCCGACGCTGAAACCAGCAAAAAAGTCCTCTGGAACTTCGGTCAGTGAGGGATAGTTCCGGCGATATAATGTGATGAAAGCGTGGAAAAATGAACTTCAGAGAACTGTAATTAAAAAACAGCGCAACGTAAAGAGTGCGGTTTAGAACATGACACTCCAAATCATACATGCTCCATTGAAAAATGTATGTTTCAAATCTCCGCAAGTTGTCTGCGAGGGATTCCTCAAAAGAACGTAGGGCTTACTTGCCAGCTTGAATGGAATCCCTCGCAGGTAATACCCTCGGTCGGGGAATCCCTCGCCGACAACTTGAGGAGGTTTGAAACATGCATTTTTCAATCGAGCAGATATGACTTCGAGTATCATATTCTAAACCGCACTCTCTACGTTGCGTTGTTTTTGAATTACAGCCCTCTGAAGTTCATTTTCCCACGCTTTCGGTACCTTATATCGCCGAAACTAACCCTCACTGACCAAAGTTCCACAGGACTTTTTTTCCTGGTTTCGGTGTCGGGAATCAGCTCCCGAAGATTGTTCAAATAGTTTCTTACCACCTTGTATAAATAGTGGCCATATGAATTTTTTTCTTATATAACGTGAATACCCATAATGCGAGGAAACCTTTGTCATAATCTTGTTGGAACTTACGTACTGCTTAAGGGCCATAACCAGTGTTAAATCAGCGAACAAAACGATTTTAATTTCTATGCAATTATTCTCAACCTGAGTAAGGAGTGAGTAAAAGGATAGGAAGAGAGGTGCACGTTAAAAGAAGGAAAACATTTCTTTCTTCTTCAATTAAAGAGTTTGTAACGTCATCAAATAAAAGAATGCTGCTGGGTATGAATTGATAATTACCGGGAAGATTATCTATGAATAAGTGCATGACTATTCGATGCGTTCGCAACGCATTTTATGACTCATGTGTACGCTTGGAATACGCTGATCATGTATTTAAAGGTAGATGGCTAATCAAAATGCGTTACAAACGCGAAAGCAATAAAAACTAGCAGAATACATCGGCTTGAGCGTATTCAATGCGTTTCGGTACAACAGACTGTCTGCTGTTTCGGAATCAGTAAAAGATGTCTAAAGGAAGGAAAAAAGGAAAGACATGTTGCCCGGCAAGGGGATTTTAGCAAGCCCTTCATGTCTTCTCACAACAAACCAACTGAAGCAGGTCATTGTGATTCTACCCTTCAAGCGCTCGAAATAAAAAAAAATGGAAACCCTGACTGGCTCATAGTGATTTGTAACTCTGGAGAAAGTAAAATGACCGAGTAGCCACCTAGGTCGCGTTCGCTGCAGGGCTAACGCATCGGAAACGAATCCTCGTCTAGCCATAGCCTAAGGACGAAGGTAGGTTTAGCATGTTGTGTCACTACTATGTGGCATAGATTGGTGAAATTTCAACCACATGTTGAAAGTAGTGTTATAGTATGATACAGCAAACAACAGGAAGAAACACGTGATTAGAAAAACAAAATTGGCACTTTTATATATAAGTAATAACTTACACTGAAAACACTGTGACTCATGACGCTACCCCTGACATCAGAGTAGGAGTCCTTACAAGGGTGTATGATTACCACATACAGTAATGTATAATCTACAATGTGCTCAATATATAGACGAGCATGAATAATTATGGTTAACATTATTATAATTAGAAAACATTAAAAATATAGATATTTCCCAAGCTAGTTCCAGAAAATTAAAAAAAATCAATCACATCTTTGTTTTTTTTTCAAAAATTGAGACCTGATAGGTGAAAACGAATATTATTTTCGAATTCAGCAAAAAATAACTCAGAATCACCTATTGCTTTTTAGGAAAGAAATTCAACCTTAGACACAGTGATAATTAACACATATTTAGCAACTTGTGAACGGAGGAAAACATCGTTCTTGCATGAAAAAGCATTAGATGCCAAGCTTAACCTTTAGTATTCGCGGTTGTTTCTTTCTTACTTTCTCTTGATGTATGTTTTAAGTTTGGTTATGGGGTTTAATGCGAGAACAGTTTAAACCCATATTTTGTCCATAATCTTCGATGGTGTATTCTGGAAAGTAAGGAGACTATGTTTTTACAGAGGTTGTTCAGGCTACTTTTGGCCAATTTCGACTTACCTAAAAATTTAAAAGAATCCATGGCGCCAGGTCCGTAAGTGCTCGATGTGTTTCCCTTGGTTCTTAACAAAAGCCCGACAGCGTAATTTCCACTGTAATAGGCTTCCCTGAAGAACTGGGAGGGGAATCTTGTCTCATTCCCTTTGCACAGCTTTCCAAAGTCCTTCCACAGTTGTCACACGCCGTTTTTCCAAAGCCCGCTTCAGCAATCCAAATCCACAATAGTCCATAGGACTTGCATCTGGAGATTTAACAGGTACCTCATTGAAAGGTATCACCTCTATACCACTTGCCTCCTCCATTTCCCTGTATAATGCGAGGGACGATCGTGAGGTATGTGATGAGGCCCTGTCCATGTGGATGCGCACCAAATTGGCGTCATTTCCGTACATTGTTAGAATCTAATGCTCGTAGATCGACCGCATGATCTGCTCCTGAAAATACTGCGAATTTATTTTGCAGTTCTTCGCCACCCTACGAATCTTCAGTTTACCTCGGTAACAGTACCCAGTAACGACCATGAACCCTTTTGGGAAGGATTCTTTACAGACACGGACCCATCTTCTGAAGTTCTTGGCGCCTTTCTCTCGGTACATGATGGCTCTCGGTTTGCCGCAGTCGGAAAGGTAAATCCATGCTTCATCGAGCGTTACGACGTACATCCACCTTTGTTTTGCCAGATGCCGTTCGTACAGCTTCCAGGCGTTACACTTTCGTTCTTTTAGTGGGCATCCGTGAGAAGATGGCCGCGAGCTTTCAGGACTTTTCCAGCTTGAGTTGATGGTGTAACGTCCGGCTCACAGTCCCCAAAGACACATCAAGACGATTAGCCATACACCTTTGTGTTGGCGGATTTTCTTGCACTGCCATTTTGCGAAGTTTCCTCTGCATGGTGGAGGTGGTCTTGGTGCATTCCCGCTTGTTAGGCAACTTCGTTGGTGATCCAAATGGTGGAGCTTCGTTGCCCTTGTACTTTTTAATAACATTTTTTATTCCACTTAAACTGATGTTGCAACCATTCTTCTTGCACTGTTTTCTAATGACAGAAACACTAAAGTGGGCGTCATAAAGAGCCGCAACATAGCACTCCCAAAACCGGCTTAGTTTGGGCGGCATTTTGGTCACGAAGCGGAAACCCACACACTTGGAAACAAATTTAACGCAACACTCACAACAATGGTCCTGTTTTGTGCGCTATTGTCGTCCGCGCGGAAAAAACAACTCCGTTCCCAGGAAGCCACTGCACAACACTACAGGACGCCACGAACCAGGTCGGGTGAGTCCATTCTGCCCGGAACGGGGAAGGAACGAAATCGGCCAAATGTAGGCTGAACAACCTCTGTAATTAATATTCATATGACACAATCCTGTTTTTATTTTAATGCGTATGAATTGACCGTGTAACTCCAGTACCATCAGAAGAAACTTTGAGTACTTTGAAGAAAACACTTTGGAACATCTATAATTTAGAATTCCGTGATTAACGTACGAAACTGAATAAAATCATGGTAATCGATGTACCTATACTGTTTGGAGAGTATACAAACACGTACTGCTTGTTCATAGTTTTCTGTATTACTATCTGATTAAGTACTGTCATTATGTTCGCTAATCAAGAACAAATTTTTGAAAACTTTTACTTTAAAGCAATGGAAGCGCCATCTATCGGACAGCACAACATAAATAGAATAACATACACCAAATGTCTAACAGTTTGACCAGACAGAAAAGTTAGCGAATTTGTAGGAGAACGATCGCATTAATTTAACGCAAAATTACCGTTTTAGAGATCAACAGTTTATCAACAACTTTAGTTCGTTTATCTATGCAGAATTTGACGTCTCTTTTCAGTAGCTGGATGCTATCCTTAAAGCTGTATTTTCAAGAAAGATCTGAACCGTATACAGGGAATATGCTGACAACAAATTCATGGCGTCATTTGGGAAGGGTAGAAAGACAATTGGTCCTACTAGTATCAGTGACAGTTGGCAAAAATTTTGTGCCCCTGGCTCCCTGGATCAGGAGCCATAATCACTGCTCAGGACCACTCCCTCTAAATTTCAGCAGGGGTACCATGGCCCACCTCTAAATTTTGGGGGACCTAGGACCACCGTTCTTAAATTTTGAAAATTCTCAAAACAAGAAATTGTATTGTAATATAGTCCTATAGTAGTACCATAGCTCCTGGGCCAGGGACCATAGCTCCCGATCCAGGGACTCAGGGTCACAATGTTTCCTCAACCGACGAAAATAGTACTGTCTCAACTGAGTTTTCCCTACCAATTTCTAAAAGATATTAATTTAAAAAAAGTTAAACTCTTATGTCGATTCAGAATCTTCATATCGAGAGGGAAAGACAACCTCGAATCCGTTTCCCATCAATACTGTATTATTGGTATAGTAAAGGACCCAAGGGAACGGTCTGCTGAATTGGTAACTTTTACTTTTTTCTTCTTTTCATTTAAAATAGGGCGCCTTATCAGCGTGAAGTCCAAACGGCTGATGCGATTGGAAAGATTCCTCCATTTTGGATTGAAAACTACCTATTTCGAACAACGTTCCTCTTTTTCCATTTTTTCGTATCTTGACTCATAACGGAGTTGGCCTATGGCTTCAGACTTTTGATACACCCTGTATATATTTTGATATATAGAGCTATAGAATGTGGTTAACTCAAATATACGTATTACATACTTCTAGTTTATACTTTATCTTTCCCTCTAAAGCTACTTTGCCTGATAAACAGCCAATTGCCATCCTTCTTTGCTTGTGACGTTCAAGAGATAATAACGATAGCGCTGCTCTTTCTTGACATTGTTGATGTGCTGATTGGCTGTTACTTGTGCTGCCCACACAACTCGAATATCAATACCACAGCACTGACAATAGGCCTTACAGTGGTAAACAGAAGGCTAGTCAACTGCCAACATTGTTCCTACATTGTACACTCAAAAACAAACTATTAGGCCTACGTATAAAGTAGGTTACATGCGTAAATCCTGTAGTTTTTTGACAACGTATAACCCTATGTAACATCCTGCAGCAAACGTAAGTTTTAGACGTACTTTCCGTATAAGTATTCCGAATAAACGTACTTTCGGTATGAAAGAAAGAACTGTATACAGGCGATAAGAATCTCACATACAGATGGACGTATGTAACATATAGCTGACGTATGTAACATACGTATACGTATGTAATATACGGAAGTACGTATGTAGTATATGGATAATGTATGTTCCGTACAGATTTCCGTACTAAACATATGGATTCCTTATATTTGTACAGTACACCGCTGTCCGGCTAACGGATTTTCCTAAGTGTAATTGGACGCCTTGCCGAAAATTCGCAAAAATAACCCTCGCCTACGAAAGAAGTAAAATTAGGGTTTGCAATACGAGGTTGACATTGTTGGATAAATAACACCAAGTTGTTGGTTACCCAACCAAGTTTTAAACTTTATTGAGACAGCGAATTTTTCATGTGTATTTTTAGAATATCATCTTCCTACCACGCCGACCATTTACCTACGACGAACCCACCCAAATGTGGTGTGTAGGTAGGAGAAAGTACGTCTGTTTGTTTGTCTATGGTCAGAGTCATACAAGTATAGATCCTTCAGGAATAAACAAGTAGCAGCAACTTGTATGGCGCGATATTTTCTCAATTAATAATGAAACCGGAAGTGGTAGTACATTTCTAACACTTCCGGTTTTAGTAGAGATATTCAAGTGGAAACGAAATATATTCTTGGGACGCTTAATTGATTACAGAGCACATCTCGCTATCTATTACTATTTTAACTCTATAGTGAACAACGTTAAAAACCGGAAGAGATTGATTTCTGCTACTTCTGGTTTCAATAGAGTATTAAGAGTTTTCATCCCGGCGAAATTAAAATACCGCTAATTTTACAATAATTATGTGATATCTTCAAATAGATAAAAGATAATTGAAATATGGAACAAGAGCGCCCTAGACAATATTATTTTGCGTGAGGCATCGTTATCACAAGTCACCCAGTGGCTTTCCCTTTTCAGCTGTTTAAAAATGCGAAAATAAATGCCGATTTTCAAAATGGCTCGAAATCGAAAGCAGATAAATCAGTCATGATAACGGTTTCTCATGTAAAATAATATTGTCTAGGGCGCTCTTGTTCCACATTTCGATTATCTTTTATCTATTTGGAGATATCACATAATTACTGTAAAATTAGCGGTATTTTAATTTCGCCGGGATGAAGACTCTTAAGAGAAAAGACAATGTCTATTCTTAGAATGCAAAATCGATTCCAAAGAAAAGCTTCTCGCTATGTCCTGTTGTTTTTGGTCTATGTAGATCAACACTAAAACCGGAAGTCGTAGTGGATTTCTATTATTTCCGGATTGAGTAATTAAGGATGAATATTCAATATATTTTTGAAACGCTAAATTAGTTGCATGAAACCGCTTTTTGCTGTCTATTACCATTTCTGCCCTATAATGACCAACGTTAAAAACCAGAAAAGCTTTATTTCTATTTGAATATCAGCGCCATCTACAACGAATTCGATTCATAGCTTTGATTCTCTATTTCTTTGCCAAATTCGGTGATCCACCAAGTACAGTAGAACGTCGATAATCCGAACGACAAAAATCCGAAACGTCAAAAGTCCGAACGCGGCCCCTAGAAGCTTTTTACATTTTGTCTTAGCGCTAGCGATAAACAAACAATAGAGTTGTTCGTCGGCGTTGTATGTAGTCAAGTGTTTTTACAAAAGCTCATTCATATGTAATTGTTTGTCATGCATATTTTTGTTTTTTATTTTCCCTTAAGCCTATACAAGTTAAGTTTTAAGTGTGAGTTACAAGAACACTGTAATTTAGTATACGAGCAGGTTCTTCAGAAAAAAATAAATGTAAGTAGCCTTACTTACGGTATTTGTAACTACTGTATGTATTGTATAACCACTGTATCGATAAAAGAGCTTACTGTACGGTATATTTAAGCCTAAATGGCATTTTCTTGGTCATTTTCGAAAATCTAAACAATTTGGAAATCCGAACTACCTGTGGTCCCAATTAGTTCGGATTTTCGACTTACCTACTGAAGTTCTTGAGATATTTTGTCCTTCGGACAAGCGAACATACACAGAGACCGTCAGGATGAATATGTAAAGATTTTGATAAACCAAACAGCTTAAGAAATGTGCTTCCCACATCACAAAAATGTGAAAACGCTAACTCTATATTAAGACTGGAAAAGAATACTTGTGTTACGTTCATATTTGTCGTGGTGTACAGACATTTTGTTCATAATTGTACGTTTAACACACGTTTCTTGTTTCTGTTTAAGAAAAACAATATCCATAAAGTGAAATTTTAAAATTTGAAATCACCTTTGAATTTTTTTTCCTAATTAAAAAGAGATAAACTAACGTGAATCTGGTCTGTTTCTTCCTACATAATATCCTGCCCATACATACATGAACAGCATCCGAAAACCCTTAATGGGAAATGCAAAGAAGGGTGGTTGAGTAGTTAGAGAAGGGAAAAGGGAGGGAGTCTTGTTGGCAGTAAATTTGTCCAATCAACTTCCTCTATAGCATTGGGAGTTATGAACCCAGAAGATCAGAAGTTCTCTGACAAGACAAGATCTATCTACAACATACACTAATCCAGGATTTACTAGGGTTTTGTAAGAAGGATTAACGTATCCTTGTTGTGTGGTATGGCTTGAAACTACTAGAAAGAAGGGAAAGGGGGATTTTCAAAATACAGTTTCAACAAGCAGGACAATAGAAACCAGCTTTTTCTTCCTCTTCCTTGTCTTCTATTTTCTTTCAAACAAGAGATACAGATAGTCAGTGTAGCCAGTGTTCATTTTTTATCCATTACCAATTGATGTGATGAGGACACACCACTGTATTCAATCAAGTTTCTTCCTATTGAAATATGATTTTTTGGCGGGGGGAGGGGAGGGGAATAAGGGGGAGATCCTCGACGAATGAGAAGAGCTCTGTAAAGATGGATGGAAACATTCTATGTAAAACTGTCCTTTCTTTCTCTCTCTTTCTTTCTCCTGGATTTTATACAGCTGCTTCGATCATCAAAGTGGGAAAAACGTCAGATGGTGTTTTTATATCTTGCACAAACAAAAGCAAGCAAGCAAGAAAGAAAAAAATGTAACAGATGCATCTAATGGTTCATTACGTATCAGAAAATTTAAATAATTCATTAGCTACTATTAATTTCTTGGCTCCTTTTTTTTTTTTTCGTCTCTGGTCAAACTGAAAGATGATGCTTACAAAAAAAAAAAAAAAAACTCGTTAACTCACTCTCAGTAATATATTGATGGAAGAAAATGCATAAATGTTAGAATTTAATTTACAGATAATCTGTACCTCGTATATAACGTGCTCTCGTGCATTTAAGTGCTTAATGCTTGGGTCTTTAGTGTAAGAAGCCCCGGGTTTGATATCCGGTAGAATAATAACACTTTCGGCATTGATCCAACATCACGAGACGAGAAGAGACGGGGAATATGATTTTACCGTCTCGTCTCGTAGATTTTGTAGAAATCTCGTCTCATCTAGATTTTCGAAAAAAACCTTTCTCATATTATCTCATTTTGTAAAGTTATGGATAAAATTTATGTCCTGATTACTTCCTAATTTCATCTAGTAGTTATTAGAACCCTTCCGCGTCACAAGAGATCCAAGGAAACTGTGATATAACAACATTTAAACCACATTTATTGTTAGAGCATATTGCTTAATATTACTCATCATGCATAGACTACATAGTAATATACTGTATATACAGTACTACACATGTTATTATAATTTGCAGTTGAAATATTGGTTTTGACACCGTGCAAAATTAGAACCACATGTTGTAGGAAGTGTGTAAACTATTCATAGGGGGAAAATAAAAGTATTTTAGAAAGTTAAATTCTTTGACTTTGCCTTTATCTGTGTATAAATAATAGATATGGACGAATACACTGAACTTTCTCGCTCTAATTTCTCGAACTAAATCATGTAGTGCTGCAGTTATGACTGAAACATTTATTTATGAAGTACAAGGAAAATTATATTTTCGGAAAACTTCGTTCCATGGAAACTCAATAGTAAACTACTCTTTATGGACTTTTTAGAGTTATTTATGATATATTTGTATTATTTATTAAGTGAACATAACTTTTATCTTGTCATTGAAATTAGCTAATAAAAAACAAACTGTACTTACTTAAGAAAAACTATTCAAAAATGATAAGCCTGATGAAATACACACTGGGCAATAGACCATAACAAGAATTTTAGGAATGGATCATAAGGAAAAAAAAATGGAAGGAAAACTGGATCAAAAGATTGCGATCTTGGCCAAGAATTTTAGGAATGATCCAAAAAAAATGCATCAAAAAATTGCGATCTTGGGCAATAATTAGTTTTTGAATCAGGGGCCACAAAAGTTTTGAACGGCCCGTAAATTCAGTTTTCATTAAAAAAAAAAACGGAATAAGCACATCATACTCGTTAATTAAGTGTTAGTTTGGATTTGACTACACTTCATGTACAGGTCTCCAGATATAACGCCTACAAGTTTTTTTTTTTTTTTTTTTTTTTGGCCTGAAATACATTGGATCTTTTGATCCAAAAACACTTTTATAATGTTAATGAAATAAACAATGCAGGCCTAACGAAAACAATACCTTTGGTCTATACAACAGATCAAGTTAGAAAAAAAAAAAGGAAATGAAATCTTTTAGATTTACGTCCTACGGTTATGCCGGTTTGGTTAAAGAAGACGGTGATGATGAGAAATAAATGAAATGGTGGAATGAAGAAATTGGAGGAAACGTGAGAACCCCGAGGAAACCCACGCACAAAGTGTTTGCTCACCACAAAGTTCACTTGTCGCGAGCTGGGATCGAACCGAGGACCCCATGCACTAGACAAATCAAGTTAGAAATGAACAAATGTTTGACTTCTTCATGGTCGATTATTACCATCACCTTACTGCAGAAAAGTATGTAATTTATTTCGGGGGAGGGGCTGCAAATTCAATATGAGTATAATTTTTGTAAAATTACCACTAAAATTAGATTAAATTTATAGAAAAGTATGGATTTCGGGGGTCTTGACCCCCCCAGAATGCACTCCTGCGTATATTCCTGCCTGACAGAACTCTCAAATGTCATAGTAATAACTGAAATTAGATTACACATAGACCTACGTGTAAGGTCTCTACACTGTAAATTGAACAATTGCTTGAACTCTGACAAAGTTAACATTCAATGATCATCAACTTGCTTCCTCAGACTACTCCAGAGCTCCCTCGTGGCTAAGCGGTTAGCGCATGCGCCTTTGGCGTGGGAGACCCGAGATTCGATTCCTGGTGAGAATTCGTGTGGTTCGAATTCCACGTTAAGCCGTAGGTTTACGTCTCATAATATAGCCTCGCTGCTGAAAGGAGTATCAACTCAAAATCAAATCAAAACCATACTCTACCACCTTGCTTCTCCAGACTACACCCCGTTTTTTACGTTGCTCAACTGTAAAATCTCAAAATAGTAATTTTAAATGTTTACAAGCATTTATAGAGTTCATACTTCAATAACAAAAGACCCAACAATAGTACAGTACATGTTAGGCCTATGTTTGACAATGTTACTTTGAAATATTTTTTTATCTGCCTTAATTTTTACTTGCACCGGGGTTAAAAGAAACTTACCGATACTAAAGCTGGACTGGGCTGGCTTTCAATTAAGGTAACGGTAATTTTCATAATACATTACTATCCTTGTTATTTCTCTTCTACCTTTATATACGGATGACCTAGTAAACTCTAAAATCTTATGCTATAAATACCTGATGATATGAGGTGCTGTGGTTCAGAAAAATCACATGACTTGTTACATTTTATCTAGTTTCTTAGAAATTCTCTAGATAGAGAAGGAAAATACACCTTCGAATAACAAAATACCTCTTCACGATTATGAGTGAAATTAAAAGTACTCCCTCAACCTTTCACAAGTTTCATTTAATGATGTATTGCGATATTAGGGATGTTTCGAAATTGAGCACACTTGCCCTATATCTGTTAAGTAAGAAGTATCGATATTGGAATTTTTTTTTAAAAAAAATCTTTATCCGTAAATGAAATGAAATATTTTAGTTTTACGTTCGACAGTTGTACGTACACCTAAGCTAAAGCAGATGGATGCTTAATTGGAATTAATGACTGAAAAAATTGGTGGAATGAGAACGTGTGAGAAAATGGGAGGACATCTTGAAAACCCAGGGACACAAAGTTGTCCATCACAGACTCACAAGGTCTGGAATTAAACCAAGGACCTCTTACACCAGAGCTTAAGAGTTCCAACACTAAGCCACCATGCAACCAAATATTTATTAGTGTTTCAAATTGAAATAGTTTAATGGTCTAGATCAACTTAAAGAACAATAATATTTACACTTCATTTACTTGATTAAATACGATATAGCTATATTGTGCAAATATTTTTTCTATAATGCATTTCCTAATGAAAATGTTATATAAACCGCTAATAGAGTGCAATAATGACTAGAAAACTAATTTTTTTTAGAGTGCTAATTTTTAGAAAACTGTTTTAAATTCAGAAATGATAAGTTTTTACACATTATAATGGTGTATGTACTTGGAATTTCATTGCTCAAGTAACGGATAAATTTATACTGTAAATAAGAGAAGATTGTTATAGTCCGAAAGGAGCTTAGTTAGCGTGCCTCACTAGAACATTTACTCATATTGGGTATAATAATTGTAGCCAGCTCAATCTGGTGATGAAAATTGATAAAAACTACATCGTCTTTATCACGTTATCATTCTATGATATTTTTATGGATAAAAGGTTAGGTTTGTGAAGTTTCTTTGCTCATCTTTTTGGTTATTTCAGCATATTTAGTTTTATGTTAAGATTCAAACAGAGGGCGTAATACTCTAATGGCTGCGAGAAGATTTTATATATATATATATATATATATATATATATATATATATATATATATATATATATATATATATATATATATGAATCCAAATACGATGAAATAACTATACTTTACAAACCTATCCCTTACCTTTAGAAAAATAATGTCATAGAACGATATAATTGAGACCGATGAATCTATCAACACTAGTTCCATATATACTGCACATAACAGTTAATTATTACAAAACTCATGGCTCTGAGGCAACAGTTTATTACCGCTGTCAGCACTCATGTCCCACCATTCCTCACCATATACGTTTTATATCTTCACCTGATAAAGTCTCATACAGTTTGCAAGCATTCTACAAGTTCAAGCTCCATGAAATTGAAAATATCTCTGGCCACAGATAAGCTACTTAAACGGCCCACCAATTCTTGGCTGGGAATGAAACTATTATTAAAAAAAAAAAAACACATAATGTAGGATGTTTAGTGTGGATTGGTTAAGTACTATTCTTAATTGGTTTATATGATTACAGTAAGTGTCAAGAAAGTCAGCATTACGGAGAACGTCACGTTAAAGGTGTCACTCATATTAACAGAGTGATGTAAACACCTACATAATCGGAATGTTCCTCACTTCAATCCGGCCAAAAGTTTGTTGTACGGTACGGTCCGTTGTCACATATATCTCTATATAAAAACAAGCAAAATGGGCTTGTAAAACTATGGTAGATAACCAAACCATGCGAATTATACACTGAAATAGGAAGTAGTATGTAGATTTATAATTTTCGATTAAAATAAAGGTATAAGGTTAGAAATGGAACTTATTCTTGCAGTTCTGAATTTGTATCAAGAAACTGCTACCTACTAGTTTGTTTTCATTATGGTAATCAATGATGAAACCGAAAATTGTAGATTTCCAACAATTCCGGTTTGATTAGAGGAACATAACTCTATATGAATTCATTTCTGGAACACGAAACCAATATCAGAAAGCCATTCCTTGCTCTTGCTGTTTTTAATCTATGAAAATCAATATTGCATCCGGAAGTAGTAGAAAATTTCTGGTTTTAGTAGAGAGATGAGAATGTAGATGATATCATTCCCCGTGGGACGTTGACTCGGTTCCAAAATATAGCTTTTCATTATATCTGACCATTTTTGCTCTATGGCGATAAACGCTGAAACCGGAAATGGTTAATTTCTACTTCTTCCGGTTTGAATAGGGAGCTATCAGAGTAGATGAAATCTATTGTTGAGGCGCTGAATCGATTCTAAAAACCCCCTAATCGGCATCTCTTACCATTTTTTTAACCCTAAAACCGGAAGTAATAGTAAATTTACTCCACTTCCGGTTTTAGTAGAGAGATATGGGTGAAGATGGCGTTTATCATTGAAATACTGAATCGATTTCAGGAAAAGGGTTGTCATTATCTGTTAGCATTTTATGCAATGGAGATCAACGTTCAAACTGAAAATCGATAATTTCCACCACTAAATTGGTTCCAAGGAAATGTTTCTCGATTTTTTTTCTTTTTTTTTTTACCTTTTTTGCTCGAATCCTTATCAACATACGAACAGACAGACATGACCGTTTGTATAAGCCTTCCAGACTTAATGCATAGTATAGTTCGGAAGTTTGAAATGAAATGAAAAAAAATGAAATTTTGAGTTTTACGTCCCACGCTTATGCAGGTTAGGATAAAGGAGACGGTGATAATGAGTAATGAATAAAATGGTGGAATGAAGAAAGTGGGAGGAAACGGGAGAACCCCGAGAAAACCCACGCACACGGTGTTTGTCCACCACAAAGTTCACTTGGCGGGAGCAGGGTTTGAACCCGAGACCCCGAGCACCAGAGGTAAACGCTCTACCACTGAGCCACCGCGGCCCCCAGTTCGGAAGTTTATTCGACGATACAGCATAGGGAGTAAGTAAACCAATGTATTTCCGCCATGAAAGCAGGACGGAGGACGGCCTTCTGAAGTTTTATTTTTAAAAATATGAACTTCCACTTAAGAAGATTTGCTCGTACTCTATTTATCATCGATTCATGATTCGCATGTCATTGTATTTTAAAACTTTGAAAGTCATTATCTTTAAAATAAATCAGGCTTTCAAATGATATTCCGTATATGTCACATGGATCTATAAATTTGGATTTTTTTTTTTTTAAATATTTATGACATTTTTCTTAGAAAGGATTTGCTAGCTCCATTGAAGTATCATGATGAAGATAAAGAAGTAGCAATGCCTCACGTGAAGGAGTTTGGTTTGTATGGTATGATATTTTCTCAGTTGATATTGAAACCGGATCTGATAGTATGTTTCTATCGCTTCCGGTTTTAGTAGAGGGGTTAGAGTGGAGGCGAAATATATTCTTGGGACGCTTAATTGATTGCAGAAGCAGATTCTCGCTATCTATTTCTGTTTTTACTCTATAACAATCAACTTTAAAACCGGAAGTGGTTGATTTCTGGCACTTTCGGTTTGAATAGAGAGTTAAAAACCTTCTCTTACAGCTCTGAACCGATTACAAGAAAGCAGGTTGTCCCTAACACTTACCGGTTTTGCTCTATGTAGATCATATTGAAACGGAAGCTGCAGTATTCTTATAACTTCTTTTTTTTTTTTTTTACCACAGTTTCTCACTATCTATTATTTATTTATTTATTTATTTATTTATTGGTTTTTGGTAATCAACGTCAAAACTGGGAATTATTGATTTCTACTATCTACTTCTGGTTTGAATATCCCCTGAATAAATGAACTCGGTTTATAATTGTTGACCCACTAATATCCTGGCGAAATTTGGTGGTGATCCACCAAGAAGTAATTCAGATTGTTTTTCTTCTCCGAACGGACGGTCGGATACACAGACACACGGACAAAGTAAATATATATATAGGAGTTTCGGTGAACCAAACTTCTTAAAGATAGTTTGTTGAAACATTTTTTTTTTTTTCGGAACTAATACAATTTGCAGAGAGAGAGAGAGAAGGAATGATAGTTTTCCATACGTAAACTTTAGAGCGTAATCTTATAAGCAAAATGGTAGCGGAGAAGCACTGAACAATTTAACTAAACACATATGAATACCCAGAAGTGGATCTAGCCCGGAGCCGGGAGGGGGGGCATAGCCACCCCAATTTTTTGAGTGACAAAAATAATTGAAGCTATTACATATATATTTTTGAAAATTTACAGTAAACTCATGATATATCTATCATAGTTTGGGTTTTGGTTGCCTCCCTTCCCAGTTTTTACTAGCTAGATCCACCTCTGTGAATAATGGTTAAACGATCATCTAACATGATTGTGAAATTTAGTTAATTCTGAAACTACATAGTAGATGGCTGTAGTAGCCGTCTTCTTTTGCTACAGTTCAGCAACAGTTCAGTTCGGCTGCACAAGTTTCTTCCCTCTGCTATAATTGTCAAAGAAACGAAAATAATTGAAAATGCTATAGGTCTACTGCTTGCTATCGCTCTGTTTTGCTATGTTTTTTTTCACTGACACCCTCTCACGAGTCATGAAAGAATCGAAGGTTTCAATTGCCTTCGCAGAAGTCAGTGGGTAGTAGAAAATAATAGTGATTATGGTTGTCTAAGATTTATTATTCATTCCAGATAAGTTGATAGAGAATCAAAACAAACTCCCCTTAAGTGACTAATCTTGACAAGGAGGGAAACTTGTGTGATATTCTCATAGTATCTTGTGAAATCTAAATGTTTACCTCAATTCCTTGCACCTGATGTTGAGAAAGCGTTAGTGTTTCTTTTAGCCACTATCAAACCGCGCTACATTCAATTACTGTACAATTTTTATTTCTTGACTTTGTAAGAAATATCGATTATTATTTACGTACTAAAGGCTTGATTTTAATCGTACTTTGATCGAATTTATAGAAACAAGAACTCATTCGTTATACAGCTAATTTGTATGATTATTTCATTTAAAAGTCAGGGGAGTTTGTGAATGAAATCAATCTTGTTGAAATTCTACTCTTTTCTTCTCTTTTTTAAAGAATATCATACTTATAAGAGGGCTGAACGAGACCTGCATTGTTTTTAAGTCCACGTTGTTACTGTAATATTTTTTTCATGCAAATATCTAGGATCAATATTAACAGAGGAAAATCATATTCACGGAGAAATTAAATGTCGACTAAAAGCAGGGAATTCGTGTTACTATTCGGTTCAAAATCTCTTGTCGTCGCGAATTCTGTCGAGAAATTTGAAACTTAAAATATATAAAACGATAATCATGCCTGTAGTTCTGTATGGCTGCGAAACATGGTCACTTACTCTGAGGGAAGAACATAGACTGAAAGTATTTGAGAACAAGATCCTGAGACGAATATTCGGACCCAAGAGGAACGGGAATGGGGAATGGCGGAAACTTCATAACGAGGAACTACATAATTTATATGGTTTACCCAACATTGTTAGGGTCGTCAAGTCTAGGAGGCTTAGATGGGCGGGTCATGTAGCTAGAATGGAAGAAAGTAGAGACGCTTTCAAAGTCTTGACTGGAAGACCAATCGGAAAACGACCATTAGGAAGACCTAGGCGCAGATGGGAGGACAATATTAAGATGGATATCGCAGCGATTGGAATACAGAGTAGAAACTGGATGCAGTTAGCTAAGGATAGAAGTCAGTGGAGAGCTTTTGTGAAAGCGGCATTGAATCTCCGGATTCCATAGGCCATAGAGTTAGTTAGTTAGTTAGTTAGATTGTATTTCCTCTTGGATTGCAAATTAACTCCTTGCGTACTAGTGACATCCATGTGGATGCCATAAAAATCTATCCCAGGGTCGTATTAATCCTGGAGATGCTGAAATGTATTAGTGGATGCTTAGTTCTACTATTTCTCGTTAGGTGACAGCACCTTACTGACAGAAAAGACAAAACAAAAGTGTTGTCTTAGTAGGTGGCAAGCCTAAGGGAGCATTCAATTACAACACACATGTATTTGTTTTGAAGATAAACAATTAGCAACTTCGAGATCTATTTCGAGATCGGAAAGAAAAACCGTTGTCTTTGATCTCCGGTCAGTATCGTCAACCTCAAGCAGCATAAAATCCCTTCAGAACATCAGAATTTCCCTTTTTCAGTCCAAATGAATTGTGTGTGTGTGTGTTTTTATCAGTAATGTGAATGCTCTTCTGACGTGCACATAATAACTATGCCCTATATAACGGTCTAGCAGGCCTGTAGCCAGCCCAAAAATGTGGGAAGGGGGGGCGATCCAACCATATTATAGTTCATCACCATATTATAGTTAATTTGCAAGCCTATCGTGAAAATTTTAGGGAAGGCAGCGAAAATTTAGGGGGGGGGGCGGCCCCCTAGACCTCCTGGATACAGTCCTGCGGTCTAGACAATCTTTTATCAGTAAATGAAGCCGGTATTACCGCACGCACATAGGAAAATGACTCCTGGAACGCAAGGGGTTAACACAAAATTATTGTAAGAATACAGTAAGTAACTATTCAATTCCCAATCGCAATGCCAACATTTTACAACCCCAATACCAAGAAAACGATAACTGCTCATCTAAATTTACTATTATACTAAAATATATTACTTATTTTACTAATATAGATAAATGTAATAAAGTATTCTAAAATATATAGAGCAATTGAATCACTGATTGGAAAAAGGGAATAAGTGCATCAGACCTAAGTTTTCAAAAACGCTAAAAAACCTTCCCGAGGCGTTGTTTGTACTTGTTGCAAAAAGTGTATAATTGATTACTTGTAGCAAAAGAACTAACAAACACTAAGACAAGAAGGAGAATCTTGTATTGCAGCACTGCAATTGGTTAAATAAGATTAAAAATGGAAAAAAATATTCCCTTTTTCCAATCAATTAGAGTTGGACGCAATTGTAATTGTGTGTAGGGCATGTAATGTGCAGTTTATGATAGAAAGCTATGAAAATATACATGCTGAATACAATGTTGTATGTTAATCTTAGATATACAGTATGTATCCGAACTATCACGCATGTTAGGCTTCTAACCCTTTTATTGTCACCGTTCTTTTTTTTTTTTTTTTTTTTTTTTGTAGAGTACATGTTATTCGTACAGCAAGAAAAGTAGTACAATAGACAGCTGAACAAAATACGTAGCAAAATACGTTGTCAAAATAGAATGACTTTACATAGGGTCCTACCCGTCTGCATCTTCGTCTTCTGCAGTTTCTTGGTCAGTGGTTTTCCATGAACAAATCATCCTATAAAACTTTTTGTATTGGTCAGGTATGCATTTGATGATTTGTGAAGAATCGTTTATCTTTTTCTGATTGATCGGGACTTGCCAATCGTATGCCTTTGACATTGGCAGTGGAACGTTTGTGACATTATTTTTGAGTTATCGAAAAATATCAGTTCTTAGTTCATTGATAAACTTATGAGCTTGCACATAACCTACAGATTCTGCTTTATAAACAGTGTCTCTATTTACTTACTTGGAATTTCACTGTTTTGTCCACAATGCTACCTGAAGATTTCTTGTAAAACGGTTACCACCAATGTTTAAAATCTAAGATTTCATCATTGACAACTTCGTAAACCTGAAATTTAGTATCAGTATTTCTTGCATTCGTAATCATGTGGTTATACTACCGGTATGCTGGTAAATAAATGCGATTGTGTCGTTTGAGTTCTCGTTTGATTATAACAAAATTTCGGTCACATGGTAAAAACTGTGACCTCTGACAGGCAAATATTGCTGTACAGTGGTAAAGCGTTGTGACACGATCAGACTGAAAAGCATTAATGTCATTGTATGATTCCAGTTTTGGTATTGTATGATCACCATTTGTATCACTGAAAACACGTAAATTTGTAACTGATTGGGTCAAATATTTCTCTATAGATTGTGCAATGCGAAGACAATGCGAAGTATCGTAACGTCAGCAGAGGGCTCTAATGGTTGTCTACATACACACAGTCTCACAGTTGTGGTGGTATCCTATAGTGATTGGAAGAAGGAAATAAGAAACGTAGTTATTCCCTTTTTCTAATCAGCGAGATATTTTGTCTTCTACATTGGTCATATAGAGTTGCCCAAACATTCCTATTTTCTACTCAACGATGTAACTATCTCAAAGGAACACATCTGCTATCTCAGGTTAAAGTCGCAAAAAATTGTACTTATTCCCTTTTTCCAATCAGTGGTTCAATTATGAACGTTCTTTGGATATATTTACACATATTATCTAGTTAAGTGTGAGGAGTGGGTTGATTATAATGTAGCTTCAGTTCAGATTTGGCGAGGGGTTAAGATCGCCCACTACCTAAAAGTTTTTTTTTTTTTGTTAATATATTAGTATACAATTTATTAAAAAGTGTGTGCTTCACAGACTCAGGAGGTAATTGCCTTCCCTAAATGACACCCTTGTGATAGTGGCAAGAGAAACACCAAAATTGACGTCTACAAAATAAAAAATTTGTAGAAATGTGTATAAGATATTAAGGATAATGGTCTGTATCTTATGATATCATTTCCTATGGTCTGTATCGTATGGTATCATTACCTTTTTTTTTTTTTTTGTGACCGAACATGTAAAAACGTGTTTGTTTTGGATAGTTCTTTATATATAAATAGTATCAGAGGAAGCCATAATGGATGTGTTTATGGATGTATGTGTGTGATAAGTTCGTTTATAAAGAAGATTAATTATAAAAATAAATTAATTGCAGAAAATCCACAAAAAATACAGTAATTGAAATAAATTCATTTTTGTGTTATCATTGAACAGTTGATAGGCTATATGAATTATTTTTGAAATATTTCCATAATTTTAATATAACGAACTCAGGGTTATTACTATAGCTATAACCTAAAACGTTATAGTTCGGGGAGAGAAAACTTGTCTTGATCTCTTACCAGTTTATCTGGAATGAACCATAGTTACTGGGAGATATATAGGATTGTACTCGTAGTTCAAGTAAAGTGTTTAAATATCAAATTATGTATATTCATTTTTATTAAAAATAAAAGGACGTGAAACCTATAGTTACTCTTTGTTATGTTTAAAAATAACTGGAGATGTTCATTTGTGTTTTCACATTTGACCGGTATTGTATTTATTTAGCATCTGGTTGTATTTAGAGCGTAGAAAGGGGTTAGTTATATTTAATTTGTCCTTTTCCACTCAAGAATTGTATTGGGCTTTGTGAGATTCACTCTTGTGTGACCCCCCTTCCTATTGTCTAATAAACCATCCACTTTCCGTGGATAACTAAAAGTTGTCACTCTTACTCACCCTAAGTGCAAACGTTTCCTCTTGTTCACAGATTTCTAAATATTTACCAAGTACTCAAAAACCAGAAGTGTGCCATAACGAAGTTTTGAGGTTAGAAAACAAGAACCTCTGACTCACCTTTTTTTTTTCTGGAAATATATATTTATCCATTGTGTTCATCTGTCACGTTTAGTTAGTTCTACAACCATACAAAAGATGGATGTTAGTAGCGTTATTTAGACAAGTTCAAGTATCAGAACCATGTGTTCCTTCCACGTGCCACAATTGTCAAAGAAATGAAGAGAAATAAAAAAAGCGGAATATAACCTAAATATGTATATATATTTTTTATATAATTTTTGTGCATATTTTTTCATTAATTTTCTTGTTTACGACGAACCGTCTATAATTAAAACTAAATATCAATAAAATATTGTGAACGATCATGGAAACTGGATTTGTACGAGTGAAAAAAAAAAAAAAAAATGTAAAGTGGTCACTTAAAACAGAATTATTTCTCTCACTGGAAACGGGCAAATAAAGACACTTTGGACATCAAATCATGTCAACAACGCCAACAGGAAGAATGAGGCGGAAAAAAAATATGATGCCATTTTTTTTAATCTTTCGCATTAGGGTAAAGCGGGGTGATTTGGAACAGGAGTTATTCAAGCACACTTCATTTGGAATGAGGTATTGGGGCATCTTTTATTTTCGTTAATGATTTTTTTAAATCCTGACATTTCGTTAGTTCTTTTTTTTTCAGAATATAATATTTTACTAACCGTGTTCTTCAAAGAATAATAGGATGCTATGTTATTGGTAGAAATGAGCTCATATTATTTTTTTTACATAAAAAATTGAAAGTAAAGGAAATGAGGAGGTGTCAGTCATTATAGGAGACAGCTATAGAAATAGTGAGATAAGTGTGTGCCTCATATGAGAGAAATTAATGGTGAAGAAGTGCTATTTGATGAAGTTGAGAACAGGAATTTCACAGATGGACAATTGGTGACTTTTTTTTTTTCACCAGTCTGGAATGCTCATGGCTCACTGCTTTTTTTAAAACTTTATTTATCCCGCTAACAAAAAAGGCTAATGAATGTTTTGTTTTCGTGATATATATGATCAGTTCTGAGATTTTCAAACACAAAACCTTCAGCAAACTACAAGTATTCAACTGTCGTTCATATCTACAGTTGAGATTTGAAAGAACAAAACCTAGCGAACATCATTCAACACGATGATAATAGAACATGATCTATTTGATTAAAGGTTGATTTTATAAAAGCAATTTTCATTTACTTGAGTTTTTTTTTTTTTTTTTTTTTTTTTTTTTTTTTTTACAACAATTGTACTGTACTTCAAAAGTCAGATGCAAATCATGCAATTTCTATTCGTTTGCAAGTGTGATGTTATGATGCTCCTACATCAGAATAGCCTCTCCGAACTGTGAAGAACTAAGTTGGCTTTGTAATTAAAAGAAAAAAAAAATCAAAATTGAATATAATTCTCAGTTCAAACAATGATAATAATGATAGATATTTAATATTTTTATCTCTTAAACAACTATTTTTCATAATGTGGAATATATTATTTTTTCTATATAATAAATACTCCTAACCACTCTAGAATATGAAGTTAAACGTACTGTATGTAATTTGTGTTCTTGACAGCAACTCATTTTTGTTTAATGTGTAGTTCTATGCGTTTGTTTTGTAAAATAATTTGTTAATCAAGTAACTATACAGTAATATGAACAGGGGCGGCTCTAAAAGGTAAAAACTGGGCGGCCAGCCAGAACCCAGAATATGAAAGGTATATCATGAGTTTGCTGTAAACTTTCAAAAATATATAAATAATAGCTTAAATTATTTTTGTCACTCAAAAAACTGGGGAAGTTAGTTCCCCGGCCCTGGTCTAGATCTATCTGAATATGAACAAAAAGTTGTTCTTTTTAGAAGAAACAGAAATTGGTTTAGTGATGTGAAAATAATAAATGCAAATAGATTTAGGATTTCTGGGTTTCCGGCATCTATGGCCATTTAGCCCGCCACGTCCCTCGGCGAGCACAGTATTCGCCGAAAGGGAAGAAAGAAAGGATTGGGGAAACAAGGAAAGGGCCTGAGACTTTTTTATTAGGTACCACCCCGGCATTTGCATGGTGTGAGTGAGGAAAACCCAGGAAACCTCATTCAGGATGGCCCGACCTCAACCGAGTGCCTCCACCGGAAATAGAACCTGAGACCTCTCTCACCGAAGGTGAAGGAGTTAGCGAATACGCTACGCGGTGCCACTGTACTTCGGGACAGGCCCGTATCTAAGGGGCGTCTAGGGGGTCCGCCCCCACTAAATTTTTACTGGCCCCCCTAAAAATTTTCACGGTAGGCTTGCAAATGAACTGTAATATGGTGTTAAACTATAATATGTTTTGATCGGGTTCCCCCAAACTTCTACCGCCCCCCCCTACATTTTTGGGCTGGCTACGGGCCTGCTTCGGGAGTGTGTCCATATTTCAATTTTCAAAAGTTGGTAACTCTAAATATGAACCCAAAAGTTTTTCTTCTTAGAAATAATTGAAAGTGGTTTAGTGGTGTCAAAATAATACATACAAATAGAATATTAGCTTATGTGTATGCTTAAGGATTGTATAAATTAATGTATTGTTATCCACATTGGCGGTAAAATATCATAATATACAAATAATAGTCATATTTTAAATAAATACCAGAATGAGAAAGTAATATCTGGTTAAGTTTAATATTGAATTATAATTCTTTGATAATAAACAAAATGTCTGTGTATCTAAGTGTGTTAGTGTGTGACTGGCAGCAGACTTTCACACAGAAAGTCACTTAAAGTCACCAAATTTTGTATATCTTCTCCAGATCCAATCGGATATGAAGCCGAGGGAGGATAGAGCGATTACAAGTTCTGCAGCGTCAAAAAGAATGAAGCGAGTTTTCTTAATCTGGGGGTCGCGAGAGAAATTCACGGCAATCGCGAAGAGAAGTGAAAAGGATAACCGTAATTAAGATATAGTAATAGAGAAATATATTTTAAAATATTTTTTTTATTTAGATAGACATTTTTTTAATTTCTTTACTTATTGTCAAATATGGCAAAGAAAATTAAACAAAATTTTGTAGAAATAAAGAATCGTTCAAAAAAATTGGATCAAATGTAATTTTTCAGTTTTACGTCCCACGATTATGCTGGCTAGGCTAAAGGAGACGGTGATTGATGGGAAATAAGTGCAATTGTGGAATGAATAAAGTGGGAGGAAACGGGAGAACACCCAGAAAACCCACGCATAAGGTGTTTTCCACCACAAAGTGTATTTGACACGGGCTGGAATCGAACCAGGCACCCCACAAACCAGAGGTGAACGCTCTATTACTGAGCCACCGTGGCCTCATCCAGAATGAGCGTATATGGATATACGCTATATTTTTTGAAAGCAGTCTAGCACATACCGGTACCCATAATTGTAAAAGTACCGCCTCTCGCCAATTGGGACAGACGAGTATGGCCTATAGGCTGTAAGAATAAAGATGCCTATATTCACGTAATCACACTCAATCAAACTCAAGCTCATGTCATCAGTCCGACATTACTCTCATCAACCTCATATTCACAACATTACTTCGACATTACGCTCACTCGATCTTACGCTAGCATCATTTTCGATATTATACTCACTTAACCTAACTTTCAAACCATATCGACAATACGCTCACATAACCTTACCCTCACAACACCCTTTTGATGTCATACTCATCGTGTCGCTGAGGTCGCATGAGCCTAAATAATGAACCTGTGAACGCCTATTCCATTAGTTTGGGCATTTTTACTAATAACCTACAATTGAACAAATACATAATAAATTTGTACGTCTAAGGAAATGATAGCTCCTTGCTTTAATTGAATTTTGAATACTGTACATTTTTCTTTACTTCCGAATAGTGACTGACAGGTTTTTTCGTTGTCTATGTTCCTTGGCTTATTTGCGCTAGGACCTTATGTGGTTCGGATCCTTATCGTTCAAAGGACTCACCCAATATAACCTCGGTGTTGAAACGCCAAATTTCATACCAATAACATACACGTATAGTAACATAACTTTGGAACTATGATTACGCTTTTAGTGTCTAAAGAAGCGTGACCAAGGCAGTAACTTACTTTCCCTTTTGTTTCAGTAACGACACCCGTAACTGGAGCGACAACAAATTCAGGAACCTTAGGAACAGGTGGAACCCCGACGACTGTGTTTCCTCTTCCAGGAACGTTCCCATGGGCCAATAGCTCTCGTGGGAAACCTCGAAGAGGAATGATGAGACGGGCTGTGTTCTCAGATTTACAAAGAAAAGGACTGGAGAAGAGATTTCAAATCCAAAAATATATTTCGAAGCCGGATCGCAAGAAATTAGCCGAAAAATTAGGACTAAAAGATTCACAGGTAAGACTTCTACTATTCTCTATTCTTTAAACATTATTTATTTTCTCCGTATATTGGGGAGATATTTTATACTTAAGAGTCTTCATCCCGGCGAAATTAAAAAACCCCTAATTTTACAGTAATTATGTGATATCTTCAAATAGATAAAAGATAATCGAAATGTGGAACACGAGTGCCCTAGACAATATTATTTTACATGAGATACCGTTATCACGACTCACTTATCTGCTTTCGATTTCGAGCCATTTTGAAAATCGGCATTTATTTTTGCGTTTCTAAACAGCTGAAAACGGAAAGCCACTACGTGACTTGTGATAACGGTACCTCACGCAAAATAATATTGTCTAGGGCTCTTTTGTTCCATATTTCAATTATCTTTTATCTATTTGAAGATATCACATAATTACTGTAAAATTAGCGGTATTTTAATTTTGCCGGGATGAAGACTCTTAAATGTTATTGTCTTTAGTGCAGTAAACCTAAATATCGTGTTTAATTCACAATTGGAGAACTTGTATCGCAGATCTGTGGGTTATTTCTTGGAACTTAAATCATTGTCTACCGCCTATCAATGATAGTTTCTTCAAATTGTTGTAAATTCAAGGTGTCTTATATCGAAGAAATATCAATGACGTGAACAATGATATCTCTAATTTTAATTATCATACTAATTCTTCATTCCAGCTCTCTCAGTTCACATTTTTCGTATAAATTTTCAATAAAACAACGGAAAGAAATTGTCACCATTAATCTTCCCACCTAAGTATACAGTAAACAGTACACAGTAAAAACGGTTGTGTTAACAGAAGGGCTCTCTGCTACCCGAATTGTGTTAAATTTTGATACGCACTTGGTGCTACTTGAATTTTATCACACATTGGAGCAAATATTTAAAATTGTAGTCGTTTAATCAACCATCAGATATGATGAGAAGTCATTTTAGTCATTTGTGTTGTTGTATATGCAGTTGTCACCGAACAATGGCTCCGAAAATAGAATCTCTTGAAGCGAAACCATCCCACACCTCTACTAGTAATAAATTATGACAGAAAGTCTTTAATCTGATTAGATTGGATTGGGTGAAGGTTGACAGCCATGACCTGAAAGGTAGTTACCGTTGGCATAACTTTAATATGGAAGAAAAGACAAAAAATAACCAAATAATGCAGCAAAATATAACAGAGTATACTTACGAAACCAATGCAAGAACACAAAACGAAGTACAGATTGAACCATTACGTGAAGCATTGATGCCGAGAAAAAAAAAAAACTAGAACAAAAACAGATTGTAACTTACTTGTGAAAACAGAAAAATCAATTTATCCACAAACACTAGTGCTTATGCCAACTCTGAGTCGGAAGTGGCCTTCCCCGACGCTGAGACCTATTAGAAATATCGTGTGTACTGTCTTTAGTGAATGAAGGTAGTACTCTATAGACTTAATCAACTGAGTAGTTTTTCCTCTTCCTCGATTTTTCTTTCACCTGTATCACAAATTATACATTTGTGTCAAGTTTTAAACTTCCATGTCTACAGGAAGTACCCTATAGGTTTTGAATCAAGTGAAGTAAATTTGCTCTTCCATTCCTCTCCTCCTTTTTCTCCTTGGGAAATTTTCAGTTTTCGGATTTTCCGTCTTTACTTTCAGTTCCAATTCCACATATAGCCAAATTTCAAGTTTCCATACCTAGAAGAAGTACTCTAGTTTTTATTTTTTTTTTTTTTTATTTTTAAGTAACACATTTGTATGTAAATTTGGCCCTTGTCCCTAATTTTCCTCCTTGGAGCGGTAAAGTTCCGGTTTTCCTTTACTTGTACAACAATTACTATAATTTCAAATTTCAAGTTTCCACCTTTACAGCAAGTGCTCTATAAATTTTGGTGAGTCAGTTAGTAACAAAATTTGAGTTTTTTTTTTTTTTTTTGATGATTTCATTACCCTGTATCTCCTAAATAGTTTGAGATTTTTTAAAATGAAATTTTATATAGGATATGGCAGATTAGTGACACGCAATTTCCGTTGGACTACCTTCATGGGAAGCAAAATTGTAGATATTCGAAGAATGCCTGAATTCTTTCGGGTAAATATACACACTTTGTGTTCCAGCAAAGAAAATTTGGCTTGGCGCAGCACCGTGCGTGTTGACTTTCCAGAACCGAGGTCTAATTCACACAAATCCTTATCTGAATCTTCAAGAAACTTCATTTTTATTGCGTATTTTGAGTTATCTTAGTAAGCTGTTGATTATTTTTTCTTTTTTCTTTCTCTTCTTTTCTCTTTCTCTTTTTTATATCTTCAACTTCCTTTTCCCCAGCTGAGTCCGGCCTCTTTCTTTCTTTCTTTTTTTTCAGCAGTCACAGTTTCGGAGTCTCATATACCAAGCAATTCTGGGGGCACATATTACAACCTTCGACATTCATATTGGAATTGGAACATTCAAAATTAATCTTTATGACTTGCAAAGTTGCATAGTATCCACACAAAAACAATCTTTCGAACATACACTTCCGTTTATGAAAATTGCAACATCAAAATAATTGGCTCGAATGAATCCAAACCTTGCGAATATGTTTATGGATGTTGTAGGAGGAAGTGATTAAAATTTCAGACAGATGACGTCCTCTCGTCTGTGATCGTTGTGATACCACACACGGTCAGTTGATGTCGCAAGGAGGCAGTGGATAATGGCCAATTAAAGTGGAAATAAATAGGCAGTATGCTTCGTCGACGTCAAAGGGGACAATATACGCAACTGAGTGAGTTCCAACGGGGCAGAATGATCGGTCAGCGGAAAATGAGTTTGTTGTACTGCGAAATTGCTGCTCGTACAGGACGAGAGTGATGAGTGTGGAGAAGCAGTGGACAGAAGAAGGTCTACAAGGCGACAAGCAGGGACTGGACCACGCAATGTGACCACAGCACGGGAGACAGACACCTTGTCCGGATTGCCGTAACGGACCGGACAGCGGCACCCACATGTTGCTTCACCGTTGGAGCACTGTCACTGGTGTTGCCATGTTTGCGTCGACTGTTCGACGTCGTTTGCTGAAAACTGGATTGGTGCTTAGCATATCATTGCGACGACTCCCCTTGACCACAAACCACAAAAGCAACCATACGCGCCGACTACGTGGGTGCTCCGGGGCTCCAGCTCACACACACAAATAATCTTCTGTGTGTGTGTGTGTGTGTGTGTGTGTGTAAAGAAGGGTATTTCGAAATTGTGAAAATATAAAGTTATTAAGTTATCTAGCAACGAAGAAATCCAGTATTCTTTCACATCGGTGTGTATAGAGCGATATTTCTTATTGCCACTGGTTGCAAAGGAACTTGACTGTGTATCTCAAAGTAACTTTGCGATTTCCTAGGTTTTGTTGTGCAAAGAGATATGATCCATTTAAATCAAGATTTTAGGAGTTACCTCACTTTACACATGCACCTTAGAATACACGTATCCTCTTCAGTCCGTAGGTACACATACGTGTACCTCTGGCTTTTTTTCTTTCTTTTTTTTGCTTCTATTCTGAGGGTTGCATCGTAATAGAAACTGCTTTGTAACGTTTGTGTACTTCCCACATGTGTTTATTATTAATATTGTTCATTAGATGGCATCAACAATCATCATATTTCAAGCAATAGCTACGAAAAGAAAATGTGGACCGCTTAGTGCCAGATAATCTGAGGTGCATGTGTCAAGTGAGGTAACTCCAAAGACTTGATTTAAAAGGATCATATCTCTTTCCTTGATATAACATTGTTGTATATATATATAACAATTATTTGTCGTTTGTATGATTTCGAGTTCTTTTATTTAATATATTTTACGTACACCGAGTTATGCCTTTAGGTACAAAGAAATAAAAAATACATAACATAAATTCAAAAAGTAAAACAACGTTCTCTTTGAATATTTTTTTAAAAAAAGAAGAGGAAACGGTTCAATTAATTTAATTAAAATTATTTTTTAAAAAATATTTTGCTTTGAAAGAAAAAAGTTAATCGTGTTACCGTAGTAATGCAATTAATTTTTGAATTCCCTTTGGATACATATACATATATATATATATATATATATATATATATATATATATATATATATATATAACTTTACAAAGATAGAAGGAAACGAAGGGAGGAAACTAAGAGAGAGAGAGAAAAGAAAGGGAAAGAGAAGATGAAGAAGAAATGAGAAGTGCGCGAAACAGATACAATTTGAACAAGTGACTGCATTTGGCCTTTGACCTAGGCAATCGGAGATGAATTTCTTTTATATTTAATTTTTTAAACACCATAACAACAAGTGCTGTAAATGACAGAATGAAAAATTTTTCCTCCAATATTTTTTTACCGTTGGATTTTTTCACCACCTCTGGAAATATTTATTTATTTTTTTAAAATCTATTTATTAAAGTTATACTTACTTTTTCTATCAAACGAAGAATATCGAATTACCAAAATTTACGTTAATCTTTTCCTTACAAAGTTTATGGTTAGAAAATGTATATGTGTAATATAATTTCAACGTTACCAAACAATATTATCTTTTGATAATGTTTAAAGTGACAAGTTAATTTACAAAGAGACTTAAGGCTCTTTTCTAAGCTCTACTCTTATTAAAAAAAAATAAAAATAAATTAATGAATAACTTAAAGACAATGGAGATATCAAAAAATTGGAAAGTGAGGCAGATAGTAACTGCAAAACACTATTGTATATAGTAATAATTATTATTTTCTAGAGCTTTCGTATAGTGTATAAATTGGAAGTAGGAATGGTACCGAGACCGAGACGGACTTTTATATACCGAGACGAGACCGAGACCGAGACGGACTTTTAAATACCGAGACGAGACCGAGACCGAGACAGACCTCTATAAATCGAGACGAGACCGAGACGAGACTTAGGTCAGTCTCGAAAGTCTCGGTCTCGTCTCGAATATTGATATTGATAGATAGATACTAAAATTGCCTACTAAAAAAACTAAAAAGCGTTGTGGCAAAAGATCTTTCATATCGGGCACTGTATTCAAAATGGCCGCCAAGGCATATTGCCTCTATCAGATACAGTAAAACGTGCAGTACCACTAATATGAAAACGGTTGAACATAAACGAACCGACCATAAACTCAAATAGAAAATGTCATGTGGCACATCGATTGATGGGGGCCCAGGGCGCAACTTCAAAATTGTAAATGGAAACATGGGGTGAGTGATACCTTGTTCGGCATATCTCTAAAAACTAAAGAGTGCTGTTGCAAAAGATTGTTCATATGGGTCACCGTTTTCAAAATGAGCACCAAGACATGGTTCCTGCATCAGGTAAAACGTCCAATATCACTAATATGAAAACACCAGAACAAATATTCGAAAAGGAAATCACAGAGGTTATTTATCATTCTATAGCTCTGGAATGTCGCAACAGTCGAAAAGATGATTAGAGTGAAAGTGCCATAATGGAAAGAAAGAAATCTAACTCCTAGAAAATTATGGCTCCAACCTCACTCCGTACGTGAGTGAAGCAGGAAGGATCGGTGAAATTGCAAATGAGAGCCTTAGTTTTTGCAAATTGTATCTACGAAACAAAGTTATTTGAAATGTGTTTTTATAAGAGATAAATGTCTCTGTAATGGGATAAAGTATGTAAAATTCTTGTTAAATGGTACCTTCCATTTTGATTGCGGGCAATGGTTTGATACAAAAATGAATCAACTGAAATGCGAAACCAATTTGTCGAACAGTGCAATTTTAGAACAATGTTAGCAAACGTTGGTTTTGTTCAACAATCGTCTGCATGATATTGGTTCGCTTCTTTTTCTTCTATGTCTTCTTGCATGTGATAGAATATGAGTTTCACTGAGGTGTCCGCAGTTACATTCCGAATAACTTTCAACGGTAATTTCAGTTGTGATCCTTAGTAACGAAATGGTACATACTGATGCAGATATGTCCCAAAAATCTTGCACGCAATGTGTTAAATTATCAGGGGCGAAGAGGCGGGTAAAATGTTGTTAAACTTGAATTTCAACTTATTTTTATTCACCTTATTTCACTTTATTTTTATTTATTATAGTACCAGTCATTTGTACACACAAGTATTTCAGACAAACCATATCTATTGCAAATAAAAGTGAGGTTCTCATTTGAGATTTTACCATTCATTCCCGCTTCACCTACTTACGGACAGAGATCGGAAAGATAATTTTCTATCATTTCCTCTTTTGCATCATGTCAATTATACTTTAATAATTTTTTTTTCCGTTGCATTATACTCGAGCCATGGAATGATAAATACCCTCTGTGCTTTCCTATACGAGTTTTATTCTGTTCATTTATCTCTAACTATTTTCATATTAGGGGTCTAATTGTACTGGACGTTTTATCTGATACAGGCACCATGTCTTGGCGGCCATTTTGAAAACGGTGACCCATATGAAAAATCTTTTGCTACAGCACTGTTTAGTGTTTGAAGATTTATCCAATGACGTATCACTTGACCCATATTTCGGTTTAAAATTTCTAAGCTTGGCCCCCTTGAAAGGCAGCCCTGGGAGCACTGCGAGAACATTACTCGACGCGCCCCATGCCTTTCCTGTTTCACTTTCTGACTGATCGTTTATCTCCAACTGTTTTCATATTAGTGGTACTGGACGTTTTATCAGATACAGGCACCATGTCTTGGCGGCCATCTTGAATATGGTGACCGATATGAAAAATCTTTTGCCACAACGCTTTTTACTTTTTAAAGATCTATGGAACGAGGTATTATTCGCCAAATGTTTCCATTTAAAATTTTAAAGTTTGGCCCTGGTACCCCATGAAAGGCGACCCCAAGAGGCGCCGCGACAACACCATTCAGTGTGCAGCATGGTATTTCCTATTTGAGTTTTTGTTCGGTTCATTTATATTCAACCGTTTTCGAGATATCTCCGTGGAAAGATTAAAATGGGCCATCCTGTATATACTGTATATATATAAAATGGGCCATCCTGTATATATATATATATATATATATATATATATATATATATATATATATATAGATGCAAGGGCTCGGAAAAAACCGGCTTTTTTTGGAAAAACTCGGTTTTTTCTGCTTCGCTTTTTTGCTTGGGAAATTTTGGGCTTTTTTGAAAATTCTGCTTTAAATTGATAAACCAAATTTTGTTTCGCTTCTCTACATCACAAAAAGTCATTTAATTAGTGGTTGATGCCGATAATAATTTAAAACCTCGAAAATAAACCATGAATTTCGAAAAGACATTTCAAACAGTTTTACTTCTCAACATATTTACATTATGAATTCCAAAGGATTAACCAATGTATATAATAAGATTTTTTTTTTAACCTCCTACGTACAAAAGTAAGCAGGGTTGGCAAGAGCCATGGTTGTTTTTGAAAATGCCAAAAACCCGTTTTTTGGGGGAGTTTAAACTAGGCTTTTTTGGTTTAAACCAGGTTTTTTTGGGTTTAAATATTTTGCTTTATGTATTTATATTACATATTGACAGAAATAAGTTTGTTTCGCCTTGGTGTTATTATGCAACAACGGGGTTATGCTGGAAGAGGTCACATAAGCTTAAAGAAGTCCGGTCAGTAAATTTCTTAAATTGAGAAACTCCCACCCTAGCCATCGGGAAAATCCTGTCATTACTCTAAATGTAAAACAATAACGGAAAAAATCATGTTATTGCTTTGCATGTAAAATTTAAAGGTCAACGTATCATAATCAGTACGCTAAAACTGAGGTATTAAATTACAAATTTAGTACGTAGATATCATTGAAAGTCCAATCCAAGCTAATGTTGGAAGCTACGTAGGCGATCGATAAATTTTGTCAATTTATATCAGTATATTTAAGCAATCTTGGCTTCTTTATAAAACAACAGGCATTCAGGCATGCAGAAATATACAATTTAGTTTCGTTTCGTATGTTCAGGCTTAACATCCTTACGTAATACCGAGGTTATCAAGGAGAAGACTTTCGCTTAAACTGACATCCGAACCGCTACTTTGCTTACGCATGAAAGAAGGGTTGTGGTTCGACCGAGAATTGAACATGGGACACCTTGATTAAAAGGTGAAAAGGAAATAAAACTAATGCAGATTGTTTGATGTATGGAAACGTCACCATGAAGTTCACACGATTCGCATTTTTCGTACCTTTTATTTTTTTTCGGTTTAAACCAGTTGTTTATTTAAAAAAAAAAGAAGAAAAACAGTTGGTGTAAACCAGCCAACCCTAAAAGTAAATACTTCTTTTTAAAAAATACTCAAATAAGTAGCAAAATGAAAGCTGATTTTTCAAATAAGTCTATACATGAGGGATTAAACGAAGCGGTATGCGTTGCTGCCTATCTGATGCTGCGTAACTCAGCAATTGAAAATTTGTTAGTTACCATGTTCTTGGCTCACACCCTTCATATCATTATGGAACTCTCCCCACCCCACCAACACACACACACAAAAAGGACTACGGAACATATTTAAGTTAAGATAAATACAACTGCACAACAAACATGATTGACTGGAGCTTTTGCGCTTCTATCGAGAAGTCCGGAATTCAACTCAGCATTCGACCATTCTGACAAAACTTTTCTTCATTCCATCTATGAAGTAGAAATAGTGCGTGTACTGTGAGTTGGCTGACTTCATTTCTTATTGTTTTTAAATCGTTATTATTACTAATTACCAACAGTGACGGTTTTGCGAGGGTTAGGGGGGGCGGTCTTTCGGACTGAAGCCTGTTCCCCAAAATTACGGAATGTCTAAAACAAACGAAATATCTATTAGTTATGCCTTTACTCATAAACTTTAAGCTGCCGTCAAATAAAAATTACGAATGTTTAGAAAAACTAAACATTAGTAAGAAAAAAACCCTCCCAAAATACTTTTCTAAATCCGCCACTGATTCTCAGTATAAAATGATCTTCAAGGTTGTATCCGGAAGATTATCGCTAAATATATAAACGAAACGAAATACAGTATTAGTTATGCCTTACAACGACTCACCAAAGGTAGTCATCAACCCTGGTTCGGCTAATAATATAAGTAAATCTTTAGTGGCAGTAATCGTTTACACCTTAAAATATCTTCCGTAATTATATTCACTAGTATTATCACCTTTTCTACTGAAATTACAAGTCCATGATAAGTGTTAGATAATTTATTCGTTGATTCTCTTTTAACGTATATTCACACAAACTGTCTTGCAATCATACATGTTAATTATGTATCTATAAACAACTACATAGCAACCAACTATACAATAATAATGTATATTTCTTACATCTTAAAAACATTCTTCTTTTGTTATTTTTAGTTAACATTATATCAGGTATAGTGCTTGTGTAAAAGCACTTTCTGCCCAAGATACAAGTAATTATCGACCGATACAAAGTATCTCGTTGTATAAAATGTCGCCCGATGATGGGACTGAATATAAAAGTTACAAGGTAGCTTGACTTTTATATTTAAGAACCACTGGTCCGTTTATAATAATGGTATTCTATTAATTGTGTCCTTTACATTTTGATCGCCCCTCGTATATAACTTCATTAAGTTTCCTTCATATAAATACATTTATAATAAGTCTTTTATTTCATTAATATTTATCTTTTATTATAAAAACGTCGTCGCTTACTAATATAATCAACGAAGGGTACGAAGTCAAAAACGTAAGAAATAATTTCATTTTAAAACACATTACAATGATCAACAGTTTCAATCATTATTAAAAACGGTGATGTTAACAATGTTTGATCTTTCTAGGGCGCATTATATAGTAATTACTTTAGATGATATTTTACAGTATACATCGTATCAATAAGGCGTCATAATACAGAAGAATCTTATGCGAGTAACATATAAGGTGGCGCATGTAGACAGTCGTCGGATAATTAGCTTAGTAGAATGAACCTTATACTTAACATAATCTTTGACAATTAAGTTTCAACACAAATCAATATAATATAAATAACCTTTGCTTTTAATCAATTATGAATCGAACTATAATTCTTCACATTAACAATAAAGAATTAAAATCATTTGAAAATTATCATTTATTGAAACAGACGTAATAAAGTATCTACGGGTCCATTACCTACTCCTTTAATGTGTTGTACTTCAAAGTCATAAGGGTTGTTTTCATTATTGTCATTAACACATAAATTTGAAGATAAATGTTCATAAGAATCTATAACTGATATGGGCTTAACCCTTACTACATCAACTGCAGTCAGTTTAAATTCGTACTTGCATATGATTCTAATAAAGTACATTGTACTGCACAATCGTGATTATGTTCCGCATTATTTTGTACATGAATTGCGTCATTGTTTTGATTTAGATACGAAGTGCCATCTCTTGAATTACGATTACGTCTATCCATGTAGTTTACTGTATTTCTAGAATTTCGCCATGTATTTCGACTGTTTTTGAGTCTACTTCGATTAAGTGATCTGACATAATTATTGTCACGATTGGTTAGGTTAGGTGGATTCCCAACATATCTTTGCCTATTTTGATCGTTCTGATTGTTTAAATTTGCTCGATTTAGGTTATGTTCCGTATCGTTCACATTACGTATATTTAGATTACGAACAGGTACAAGGTGATCTGAATTGTTTTTAATTTTACCTACTCCCGCTTGACGATTCAGTGCCTGATATTGAGTTTCATAACATTGGACAAGCATTAATAAGTGATTAAAACTCATGCACTGCGTAGAAAACAGGATCTGTTGTAATTTAAACGGTAGTAGATTTCGAATAGATGCAATCACTCTAGATTCCGATTGCAACGGATTTACGACTTTTAATTCGTTATACGTATTTACAACAAAATCAACAACAGATTTGTGCAAGCGAGGATTAAAAGGTTGATTTCTAATCGTAGCGTCTCTGTTGGCAAGTAGAAAGTCATTTTCATAATTTGCAATCAGCGCTGCCTTGAATTCCTCATATGTGTTGACGTGTTCACGTACTGCCTTAAACCATAAAGAACATGGTGGGAGTAATAAATGAGGGATTAGTTTCATATATTGCGATTTATCTATACACATTATACTGCACTCATCTTGAAATTTTTCTAGGAAAGAAGTAGCATTTTCATTACATTTACCACTAAACTTACTCATAGCACGTATTTCGCTCATCTTTACACTTAACTTTACATTCCTTTCACCATTTCGTGTTCGTGTTGAGTGACAATTTCTACCTGCTGCGTTATGCGTGGTTCCACCATCTCTTTTCCGCCCATCTGTATTCCTTGGATGAATTCTTTCCAAAATAATGTCCTCATCGGATGGATTACTTGAAGAAGAGATAACGTAAGGTCCACGTTGATCTGCTGCAGGTGAATGCGAGGTCATCTCTTGTGAACAAGGGAACTCCAAACGATCATTAACCATGTTGTTGTGGTATGCGTTGTCCTTAATCTGTAACGTCCTAATTTCCTCTTGTAAGGTAGATATCAATTGAGTATTTGCACGTATTTGGTTAGAATTATCTGTGACCTGAATCTTTTGCTGACGAACAGAAGATTCTATTACTTCCAAATCCTTTTTTACACAATTGACTTCTTGGATTACATGGTTGTAATTATCCTGGCAATCTTCAGATAATCTTTTTAGCTTTTCATCAAACTGTAATGTGATGTCTCTCACAGCCTGGATAACAGATTGTTTCGTCTCTTCTGATTTTTGATCTATTTGCTCCAATCGTCTACTTAATTCTTCATATTGTCTACTAGATTCTTCGGATTTCTGCTGTACCGTCTGTTTTAATTCGTTGGACATCTGAGTCAAATTTTGCTTCATGGCTTCTAAATCGTCTTTTCGGCTTTGTTCCTGTCGCTGTAATGCCATTAAAATTTTGTCTTCTAATGTCAACATTTCGGGTGTAATGGGAGCTATATTTTGCTCGTTGTTAGCACTGTCAACAGTTTCATTTTCTACTATCTCACCGATCATAATTTTTCTTGTGATTACTCTGCCACTTCTGAGAATAGTTGAGTTCGTATTCATGAACCTTCTTACAGAGGTAAATTCACCCTTACTTTAGACTTCGGGATATGAATTTACAAGAATCCCGGGTGAGGTAAACCAAAAATTTTACAACGACTCACCAAAGGTAGTCGTTAACCCTGGTTCAGTTATATCTTCAGTGGCAATAATCGTTTTCACCTTAAAATATCTTCTGAAGTTATATTCACTAGTATGCTCACCTTTTCTACTGAAATTACAAGTTCATGATGAATGTTAAATAATTTATTCTTTGACTCCTTTTTAATGTATATTCACACAAACTGTCTTGCAATCATACATGTTAATTATGTATCTATAAACAACTACATAGCAACCAACTATACAATAATAATGTATATCTCTTACATCTTAAAAACATTCTTCTTTTGTTATTTTTAGTTAACATTATATCAGGTATAGTGCTTGTGTAAAAGCACTTTCTGCCCAAGATACAAGTAATTATCGACCGATACAAAGTATCTCGTTGTAGCCTGTACTCATAAACTTCAAGCTCCTCCCAAATAAAATTAGGAGATTTTAGAAAATGAAACAATCAGAGAAACCCGTCCCAAGGTACGTTTCTAAATCCGCTACTGATTATTTGTATAAATTAGTATTCAAGGTTGTATCCGGAAAATTATTGCTAAATCGTTGCACAGCTACAGTATAACAGAAATGTGGAAGTACGGTTAGACGGATATATTGAAAAACGTACGCTTTGACGGATATATAGAAAAACGTATGTTTAATTTCTGCGTTAGAAGCTAGAGTACTAAGCTCTTAGAAATGAAACAGACGACAAACTGAAATGATATCGAGAAGAAAAAATATCGATAACTCAAAAGTTAAAATAAAGTTAAATAGCCTCTAAAATTGCCCTCAAATACTACATTCTTCATGTTAGCTTTAATTCGTAAAACATGTGCTCCATCCATCTTGCTGGTGAATTTTAGAGCGAAATATGGCATTTAGGTCATGGAATTCTTATCTAAGTATAGAATATACTATAAGAAAGCTATTTAGATAGAAAAATCATGAAAATGAAAAAACCCAAAATTTCCAAAATTCTCGTTTTTTCCCAAAAAAGCCGGCTTTTTATGTGAAAGAAACCATCGATTCAAAAAAGCCGGCTTTTTTTGCATATATATATATATATATATATATATATATATATATATAGCCACGGGCCAGTATATGATCAAGGGTGAGGCTAAACCATGGTTTGCCGTTTTATCCAGTGTAAAGGAAGTAGGATTGAAGCCCATTTATCCAGTGCATACCTGAGCGTTAAGGGGGGCTATAGTCCCTATAGCTATAGCAAAATAAAGTTTTATTTTCTCAAATTGCGCTATGTAAAGTATTACATATTTCTAATTTAGTTATTTAAGAAAGCCACAATAGCCCATACATTATTTAGTGTAGCTTGGAAATATCTAATAACGCAAATGGCATGGACGGTGCAATGCGCATCAACTGTACCTTAGCGTCAAATACTGTGATCATGGTATAATATATTTCGAATGAGTGAAGGAACAAAGTTACAAGGAACCGAAAATGTAAATGTTTCTAAAGACTTTACTTCGAAAACGCGCTGACATATCATGTCTCATTATGCAGATGCTTCCAAAAGACTTATTTGCTTATAACGCCATTTACAACAATTGTTATTTCAAATCGTTTCAGAGATACCAAACACATTGGTAGTGATTGCTATACTGCTTAAAATGACGTATTTGTATTGAAGTTTTATAATGATTATTGCTTTCCTTTGCTTCTATAACATTACAACAATAGTTTTTGGTGGTTTTAATTAAAAGTCGCAGTTGCATTATTTTAAGCAGTGTTGCCCTCTTAAATAAATTGCTAAATATTATTCTAAATATGTGCAAATAACGTAAATAAACTGCAAAATATTTTAAAATTACTCGTAATTTGTTTCATGGTGCTAGAATGCTTTCAAGAGACGACGTTTTTCATAGTCTTTGGGCTACTTATGATGTTAATGTTTAAGTCTTCGTTCCAGCAACACATGTAAATGCAAATTGTAACTGAAATTAAATGTAACTGATACATTTTCAGTAACACTAGTTGTTCCCCCTAAGCCTTAGGCCTGGTGTACACTTTAGATTAAGACCGTGCTTAATTAAAAGTTCTAATTATACCCTAATTACATTTCACTTGCTTTAGTTTGACCACCGACCACCTCAAACTCGATCCATACCATATAGCTATATGCAATTATTCAAGGACTTAGAGTTAGTAATACACAGTGTTCACTTTTGTTTTGTTTTGTTTTAGTTTAACGTCCCACAGTTATGCTAGGGTGGCTAAAGGAGACGTGGAGCTAATGATTATAGTGGAATCCGAACCACTTCAGTCGTTCAACTTTACCCCTACTGGAAATCGAACTCGGGACCACGAGAACCGAAATCAAGAGCGCTAACCGCTAGACC
The DNA here is from genome assembly GCF_964235325.1 of Thermobia domestica. Classification (NCBI taxonomy): domain Eukaryota; kingdom Metazoa; phylum Arthropoda; class Insecta; order Zygentoma; family Lepismatidae; genus Thermobia; species Thermobia domestica. The sequence goes on from NC_137463.1 coordinate 77,621,224, forward strand.
AAATGGGGGTCCTCATGTTGTGTTGATTTAAGTCATTCAGTCAGTGTTGCCAGATCTGAAGATTAAAAAGTAGCTTGTCTGTACTCCGAAAGTAGCGAATTCGAACTATTTGTAGCCCACATATATATTAATGAATATGATGGTGCTAATGAAATAATTTAATATGAGCTGGAAAGTGTGCTGGACGTATTGCAAGAAGAAATTATGATCGACGGACGAAAACAATTCTAGACTGGATACCATGAGACAAAAACAGCCTAGGAAACCTCCGCATCAAGAAGGTGTGACGAAATCAAGAACCACTGAGGAGTAACCTGGAAAAGAATTGCCCAAGTTAGATAGTTGTGGAGAAGACTTGGAAAGACCTTCATCTAGCAATGGATTGATAATGGTTGATTATGATGATGGTGATGATTTTATTATATCTGGACCTCGGAGGTAAACTAAACCAAGTCATAATTTCGCAATTTTACAGAAGCGAAAAACCGGTTCCTCAACTAAGACTAACTATATAACTTTTACTAGGTAAGGTAGGGTAAAAATGGATCCAAAATTTAACGAAAATCATAGAGCGAAAAAAATATTTTTGACTATTCAATCCATCATGTTGCAGCAAAACTACGAAAATTAATACAAAAGAAAACTAGAAAGTTAAGAATCACTTGTTTTGGCGAGTGAGAAAAAATAGATACAGGTAACTCGAATTACCTATATACTTATATAATATGCATATCCATGTTTCGCAAATAATTTTTAATCAATATAAAATTTCAACGTAATGAACGCAAGATTAGTTTTCTCGAATAAAGATTGCATGCACCGTTGAGAGCTCAGGAATAAGATTAATCTTATGTTATGACATTGCATATGTGCTTACGTAATGCATTACGACCTTATGAACTTGTATAAGAAACAGAATGCACTTAAAATGAGACGCGAACTATGCGAAACATCGGACTTTGAATCTAACTTGTTTTGTGATCCAACTCGAGACCTCACATAGCAAAGTTGAGTGTAGTAGCTCCCACCACAAGGTTCAGGACGTTCGTGTTATAAAGTGTCAATTAAACACGGAGATGTGAAACGGTGATATAGTATTTTATCAATCTAAACAAAATACGTATATTGTAGTAATAATTTACCCTATTTGTTAAGATAATGAACGTTATATTCTGTTTTTAAAATGACAGTCAAAGCAGAATATATTGCATAATAAATGAGAAATTGTAAAGTTTCAATTTCGGTACGATTTAATACATTCGTGCTGCTATGTGTTGCGTTATCCGTTAGGAGGTATTGAACAATTCTGATTCAAAGGAAGGAAATAAACTACTGTATAGTACTAGAGTAATTTAATAGTGTTTAATTGTATAGGCAGTTATGAGGCTATATGAGACAAAGCCTATTGCTGAAAGTGAAATATGGGTTACTATTAGGGTTTTAGGGTGATATACCCACTGATCATTGAACCTGGAATACACACATGGAAAGCATTAGCACTAGCAAATTAGCTTTGAAGAGGTACAACATACCATAATTCTAAGTCAAAATGAAAGGAAAAAATAAGCGGAAACGACAGACTGTACAAGAATAATAATTTCATTATTTTAATTTCACAGTATTTATTTCGAGACTTTCGAGACGAGACCGAGATTTGGTACTCGAGACCGAGACCGAGATCGAGACAAGCATCTGTTGAACGGGACGAAACCGAGACCGAGACGGTGATTTTTTACTCGAGACGAGACCGAGACCGAGACCGTCATTTATCAATCGAGACGAGACCGAGACTGTACAAAGTCTCGTCTCGTCTCGTCTCAATACCATCCCTAATTGGAAGTCCTAACTATTATGAAATGAGGGACACTATGGCTCAGTGGTACCTCTGATATGTAAGGTCCTTGGTTCGATCCCCGGCCAAGTAAGTTTGTGGCAGTGCCGTGCCAAATCAGCACCTGAGGCGAAAGTATACGACTGCGCCCCCGTACATATGACTGAGGTTGACAGACCAGCTGCGAAGCGCCACCATGATTAGCGCAAATCGTTAAGAAAATTTTCAAAAATAAAACCTGCTCTTTCTTGATTTTGAGCACTTTTTATTACTTTTTCCTTCCATTTTATATATGTCCTCATGCATTTTCCTAATACGAGTAACATTATAGGATCACTTTCTAAAGCAGGAGGAGGATTTAAGTACATACTATAGTTCATTCAAGGAACGTTCAGTACCTCATGTAAACAAATACACGTGGTGATTGTTTCATTTTATTGGTTAAAGAGTCTTGCCACATCCATGCGGCAGAAGAAAATAGTCCATCGTCAAGTAAGCTGTTTTTCAATGTTTTCGTTGCTTATAAGGCTCATTACCAGAAATACAATTTACAGACAGTAAAATAACAGAAACAACATTCTATCTAAGAACTAAATTTAATTAATGCAATAAAAGAGAATACGCATGCGTAGAAACTGGGTTTGGCCCACCTTATGCGCGAATCACATTTTACAATATGGCTGCGTGCGGGGAATGTGCAAAACGCCGACAGGGTACAAGCTCGTGCTTCTCGAAAGAAGCGGTGACCGATAGCCAATCATCCGATGACTGGCGGAGTAATACCATTCTACAATGTTTACATCAGGATCAGAAGTTTCGTTGAATGAACTTTAGTAATATTCCAAGTAATTTTCCCTCTTTTTTCCTTTTCATTTTTCCTCCCGAATTTTGGGCCCTCTACGGCATGGTACTAGTTTGTGGTAGATAATATCGTGTCCGTGGGTTTTCTCGAGGTACTTTCGTTTCCTCCTACATTCTCATTCTTCTCCATTTTCCCATCATCATTCACTTGCCTTAATCATCTGTCTCCGTTAGGCTAAAGGGTATAAATATGGGATGTTAAACTGAAAAATCTCATTTTATTACATTTCCAACCATTATCAAGCAGTAGCAAGTTCAAACTATCCGGCTTCGCCATGTGAGAGAATTCTTCGGTTATATACTTCAGTTATAACGTTGAATCCACTGATTGCCCGGATGAATCACTTCTTATATTCCTAATGGAAATCCAAATCGTTCCCACAATGCAACGAAAGCGACTCTCAGCGACAGTACCGGCTAGAGTTGTAACTAACTGCATCGTCTGCTACTGGCAGTAGCTAAGTGTATCATTGGCTAATTCTATGAGACTCACGCGCTCTGAATAATTTGATTCGTTCTTGCTTTTAGTACTTCGTAGTATCCAACTTCCTTGTGTGGCGGCGCCACAGTCTCCACAGTTTCAGCGAGAAGAGCAGCTGTAACCTCCTTTCGAAAAGTTCTTAACCGTACAGGAATTTTATTAGTTTGTTCTAATCAGCATGAATTGGTCTTTCAAATGGCATGCTTAATTTCTCTGCAGGCGAGTGCTTTCTCCCGAACTTCCCTTGTAAACTTAGGTTAGTAAGGTTTCTTCAATTTCGAACCGCCACGTTTCACTCCAGAATATTACCTGTCAGACTGAAAATTAATCCGTTAGTAGTAGCAGATTCGCAAATCTGTCTTGAACATTGGGGGGGGGGGGGGTTAAACCGTTTCCATATTTTTTTCTTTTCTAAGCGATGTCCAAAAATATTTTTGAGGTTGAAACACAATGTTGTGGAGGACCAGGGGAGCATAGTTGTCTTCAGCATTGGGAGACGGACAGATTTGAGGTTTATTCCTGGGGGAACAACAATTTCATCTCGCTTTCCTTTGTGGCAATCGAATACAAATCATCACATTTCTCCCCAGAAACACATTTCAAATCAGATTATTGGGGGAGACAGTCCCCCCAGTAAAGGGCGTCGATTTCTCTGTAAATTTGGGGGACCCATTCAGATGCAGAAGGCATATGTATGAGGATTTTAATACAAATTGAATTCAAATTATGCCAAAATTTTATATTCATAAATACAATGCGGGAGCCCACATGAGTTTTTTGGGGCCCGGGCTCCTTGGCACCCCCAGGATCGGCGACTTTGCCCCCAGTTCCAAGATTGGAGGGGACATGTCCCCGTCATCCACCGGGATTTGCGCCAGTGAGTAGTAGCCATTATTAGTTTATTTTTACATTAGCGCCATCTGGGAGATAAATCTATGATATATTTTAAGCCTACATGATACTGTTGAAGAGGTTATATGTTTGGGTTATCCGTTGTTTGAGAGAATTACATAAGGCTAAGGATATAACATTTGCGGATTTGAGCTTGAGAATGGTTAGGGGATAAAATACAGCACTTAATATATATATATATTCTTTCACGTAAATACACAGCAACTGTTAGGGCTTTGTTGCATTGGTATTTGTTGCGTCTAAATGCACGAACGTCTAGCGTTCGGTCTACACATGAAAAACACGACCTCCCCCTCGGCCCTCAACACATACGCTCATTACACAACAAGTTAAAAGACAATTGTGGTGAGAAGCCAAAGGGTATGGGGTCTGAAATTTCCTGCTGTTTCAGCGGAAGGGGAAAGTGTTGAATGTTGAGAGAGTGAATGTAATGCAAGCGAGAGGGAGTGAATGTATAAGGGGAAGAAGGTGAGAGGTCGAGATTCAAACAGACGCTTTAATTAACTCATTGTGCTATCACATTGTCACTTCCTCTAAACATTGCAATATTTCTTTCTCGTTTCTTACCTTTTAAAAAATATAATTTAAAAATGAGAAAACCAAATGCAAATTTGTTAGGTTTGGCTGATATCAAAAGGAAATAAGGATAGGAAAGTATTAAAAAATTCTCAGCTCAAAAACAAAATATAAATATTTTCTACTTAACGGATTTATGAACAAACAGGTATGCGGACACAGGGTTTTGTCACCATATTTTGTTTTCTGTCTCTATTTCTACCTGTGGAAACTTAATTAAAACAACATTCGAGTTTAGTCACGCTAGAAGTCCTGAATTGCATAACTCTTAAAGTGTGCAGATTGTAAACTGTATTGAAGCTTACTTGAACGAATTCTACTGCAGAAAAACGATCAACATACATGATTTCTAAAATTCAACCACATTCATGGGCACCCGAAGAAGGGGCCCGTCCCCTGGCTCACGAAAATCTCTACGTAATACATCATACCACGTATATTAAATACCAGACGTAATACAGCACCCAGGGAGATGCCTCCCCCCTAGGAAATTTTCTTCGAGCGCCCATGACCATGGTCCATGACTGACACAAGTCTTGAGAGACAAGTAGTCAATTCTTAAGAACATGTAGAAATCCAAGTAGTCTCGAGTAATGTAGTCGTTAACGCTTTCGCCTCTGGTGCGAGCAGTCCTGGGTTCAATTCCCACTAGGGACACTCGGTCGAAAATACAGCCATCTTGAACAAAGTTTCCTGGCTTTTGCGAATTCACATCAGGCAAATGTCGGGATGGTACCTAACATACAGATCCCAGATCACTTCCTTCCCTCCCCCTTCTCCGGATAGGGTGCTCGTCGAGGAACGTCATATCTTATATGGATAGACTTAAGGCCATTGATGCCTGTAATGACCAGAAATATGCATAATAAATAAATAATGCAGAAGTCCATGTAACACTCCTGGCCACTCTTTAAGAACATGCCAAATCAATTCAGTGTGTTAAGAGAATACTTAATTTTCTCTTGCATGTATCTATTAGGACCCGATATGATAGAAATGTACTTCTTAACATGTTCCATCTGTCACTTTCCCTCTATTGCAACGGAAAGTTATAGATCTGTTTCAATATTAGATTCGGTTAATTTGGAAATCTACTGTAGTTTCTAAACTTTGATCGAAACTTATTGATTACTATGGTAACAAATCAACTTCTAAAGTACTCCGAGATATATGATTTGCTATAATGAATCTGGTAAATGTAAATTTTAAGAGAAACACTATTCTTTCATTCGTGACAGACAGCGCAATAATTAGTGAAAATGAAACTCACTTAGGTTTTTTGTCAATTTCGAGCAGCCACGCTTTCATTCCAAAATATATGATTTATATCTTGCGCTCTCGAACAAAACATGACGGTCCCAAATTGAAGAAATTTTAGTAAAGTTAGTTTCCACTGATTACAGAACTACCTATCGCAAAATCGAAAAATAAATTAATTAATTAATTAATAAACGCTTCGAATAAAATTTACGTATTTTTTCCAATATAATCTGAGTCCGCCATAATAGAAAAAGGGGGTTTCCAATTTAAACTTTAAAGTTGACCCCTAATCTGCTCAAAAGGGTGGAACTAGGCTAATTTTAGCACAAGTGAATTTTCTCGTTCAAAATATTAGCAGCTGTATCGCGAACATTTCTTTTGTCCGATATTTGGCAGTCTTAAATTTTTATAAAATCACCCTATGTATGCAACTGTTACTAATCTTCACGCATTTTTTTGTTGAAATTGTTATAATATTACCTATGTTTCTGTAGTTTTATCTTTATAGTACCCTACTATTAATCCTTTACTATGGATCCCACCCAGGGGCAAGGGCACCGATTTTCCTGTAACTTTGGAGGGGCCCATTCATAAGAAAATATATGTAACAATACATATAACAATAAAAAAAATACATATAAAAATATATATTCATAAAAATACATGGGGCCCACATGAGCTTTGGGAAGGCCGGACCCCGTTGGTCCCCCCAGGATCAGCGCCCTTGCCCAGGGGGTACCCACGTGGAGATCAACCGGGTCAGAACCCCTTTAAACTTGATATACACTGTATTTGTTACTAAAACTACACTTGTTAAGCAGAGGAATGACTAACGTAGCTTAGGTTTGATCTTACAGTTCATCTGACTTCCTTTCCTTATAAAAACAATCTATTTCTATCATTTTCCCCCCTGAGAATATAGGTAGGAATAATTAGCAATTACTTATCGTCTTTTCGGATGTAGAATAACACTTCTTCAATACTTAATAGTAGTGTCTTTGTAGTACTGACCCCCTAAACATTGCACCTTCTCAACAAACAATTCTAGGTTTGCGCCAGATCCTAGCTATCCAGCAAAGTTAATATAAAATCCCAAACACAAACCAAAATGTGGTAATAATTATATCAGAACACAAGACATAAGTGTCTATGCAAAACTAAAGGAGGAAAAGATCTGACTGATTAAGCACATGTAGTCGGGACAATCGCTTTGTTCGTAAATTTAACATGAAAATGTTTAAAATTAAATCACGATTACATATATACCTTCAACAGTGACGAAAATGTATTATTCTAGAAGTAAAAAAATGGCCAGAAAAACTTGCTTTGATTCATACATACATTTATAGATAGATAAGCAAAATTCAGAATTCCGTCATCTATTTTCATGCCAGAAGCTTTGATTGTTCGAAAATGTATGTATATTTCAGCTGACATGAGAATTTATAACTATAATTAGTTTATTTTTACCGTGTAACTGTTCCTCGTTTTGGCAAATTTACCTGTTTTATGCACTGTACTTGATAATTTCAAACAATTTTCACAGTAAATACCAGAGAGTATTTAAATCTTTTACTAGTTTTTGTTTTCTTTTCTAATATTACAATACTCTTGTACTTCAATTATACCAGTTGTCAAGAAGTATTGAGCCTTTATACTCATTTCAGAATGTTATTATGAAACCATACGTGGACCATTTTGTTTTATGATCTGCCGTATTTCCGGCAATATAACACTACCGTCGCTATAAAATTTACATGGTTTCCGGTCAAAAATTTGTGACACGTGCTTTACACAGGGCTCTTTTGAAACGAATTTAACACTATTTAGGCAGTTCTGCAGAAACCGAAATAAATGATAATCTCACGGGGTCAGATACGGACTCTACGGTGGATATAACTTATAAAAAACTAACAGTCAAATTCTCTCATTTTCCGACAGGTCGTTAAAAATGTATGCAGCCTGGCGTTGTCTGCGTGTATACAACACCTTTTCTATTGACCATTTCCCGGCCGCTTCTGTTGAATTTCTAGCTGCGCTCGCGCCACATTATCCACATTATCCTCGCGCCAGGTTCCAGTCTATTGTTGTGCTTGGTGGCAGCAGATCGTGATCTACGATGCCCTTCCAATCCTACTAAACGCACAACATAACCTACCTGGGCGTCGGCGTGGGCTTTGCTACAGACTGTGGAGCTTCTGCTTACATCGACCACGATGTTTTTCGCATATTGTTGTCATAGGTTATCCACTTTTCGTGACTCGTGATCAACCGATTCAGAAATAGCTCTAGTTTCGTTACGTTTTAGTAGAGATTCATAGATAGAAATTCAATCGAGTAAATGCTTTCGAGCCAGATCATGCGGCACCGAACTTCGAACTCTGCGCCGTAACTTAGATTTTTTCTGGGGGAGGCAAGCATTACTATTACTAGGCCTCTTTTCCCAACTTCTCTTACTCTTTTTGGGCCCCCAGAGCCTGTGGGCCCTCCCGCACGGCAAAGTCCGTGGGGCCATTAGTTACACCCCTGGGCCCGTTTCATACATGACAAATTAAGAGGACAATATTGACAAATATCAAAGCCATACGAATAAATATTTCTAGGGCCCTTAATAGTAGATTTTTTTTACTGAAATGGGCTCACGACTCGCTGTTGTTTTATTTATCTTTTTATGTGCTGTTTTTATTAATGTAATGTACTGAACCTGTTAGATACTGATACTTCGTTTATAATTCCAAATTCCTATCGTATAGGGAGTAAGAAAATTTTGTCTTAAACTGGGCCCCCCTCGAACGGCAGAGAGCTTCCCTGGGAGGACAGTTGCCCCCTGCCCCCCACAAGTTACGGCCCTGGTCGAGCTTCTTCTTGTAGCCCGCCGTTCTGCAAATGATTTAACAGTCTTTGGTGATAGATGTGTAGGTCATTGGCGATGTCATGACTGCATACATACCGGACTTGTTCCACTTTTTCCAGAATATCACCCACTTTTGCTGTGGCTGGGATGGTCGTCCAGTGCGAGAAGCATTTTAAAATCGTGCTTAATTAAAAAGGTTAATTGTTTGAATTTAACTTTTTCCTTACTTTTCCCACCTACCAACATTATTACAAAAATATTAATGCTCATATCTAAATATGGTTACGTCCTTGTCCTATTTTGAAGTAGTTTAATTGAAACAATACAGTTTATAAACTGCAATTAAATTGTCAATAGTATTAAATCGGGAAATTTGCAGCACGTAAGCATTAGCATTCAGGCAGGTCAGGAGGTGATATATATTAGGTTGGCTGTGTACTATTTGGAATTAGGGTTACACACTGACTGGCATGTTTTTGTATAGGATAATAAAGTGTTGAACTTCCAATTAATTTCGTTATATATATACTAGCGTAAATTACTTCCCTAGTTAAAGCTTCGCTGACTTAATATAAGAAAAAATAGTAATTGGTTCCATTTGTCGGTCACTTTTTACTATTAGTCGAAGCACTCTCTGATATCGGTCATTTTCGATCATTTACATACATACATACATATATATATATATATATATATATATATATATATATATATATATATATATATATATATATATATATATATATATATATATATATATACCCTCTTTCCCCTCCCCTAAGTTGCAAAGTCAAAGAGAAACGATAAAAAACATTCCAGGACCGAAATTCATCTATGTGTCAAATTTGACCGAGATCGCTCTCATGGTTCAAGAGTTATTTTTATTTTCATATATATCTCCCCCTCCTCTTCCCCTACGATGTATCATCAAAGTAAAATAATAAAAAGTTCCTCCTCCCCCTCCTCCTCCTCCTCCAAAGTGGGAGGAAATGGAAGAATATACCAGTGACAGGAGCCTAACTGGCTAGAGGTCTTCCAGTTCCGCACGCGGTGTTTGTCCACTCTCAAAGCCTACTTGGCGCGAACTTGGATAGATACACGGACACTACGCATTAAAGATGAAGTCCAACACTGAGGCACCACAGCTTCTCCCTCACATTCTTGAGGTTATTAAGCCTAGGAGGCTCAGGTGTACAGGTCATGTAGTCAGAATAAAAGAAAGTAACTGTTTTCAAAATTGTAACTGGAAATCCAATAGGAAAAAGACCATTGGGAAGATGGGAGGGCAATATTAAGATGAATCTCGCAGAAATAGGATAATTTAGAAAGTGAATCCAGTTGGCTAACAACTGAAGTCCGTAAAGAGCGTTTGTGAGTGCAGCATTGGACCTCCGATTTCCATAAGTTATAAAGTTAATTATTTAGTTATGATCAATATTCAGTTCATAATTTATTTATGTTATTCTGGAACTAACTCAAATATATTTCATTCCTAACTTGTTTTCTTATCTATGGATTTATAAATTGTTTCTAATTGTTCCCCACTTTAGACTATACCATCTCTTACATACTCATTATTATTAAAATATTATAGCTAACAACTAGAACTCTTGAACATTTCACAGCTTGCTACAAGGTACGTGTATAATAAAAATAGGCCTATAACTTTTCTTAGGTAGTACAACTTGTGTCACATTAAGTTCATATATTTTTACCACGTTTCTCTTTTCAACTCCCATTCACTAAAATATAATAAATAAAACCCGTTCTTCTTTCTTTTTGGAAGAATTGAAAAGAGACGAAGAATCATGGGGAACATAAGTGGAATATTGAGCGTCGTTTCTTTGCCTTCTGCACCCTCTTTATTTAATAGAAAAAGATTATATATGCATGTAATATGTCCGTGCCATCCTGTGTCTTCCGGAAAAGAATCGAAGAAAATGGAGAAGTAAGAAAGGATTAAAAAAAAGCAAATTTGCCGAAAGAAAGGGGGGATTAAAAAGGGTAGAAGCAGAATGTATATATTCCTTTCCCCCTTATGCTTTTGACTTTTTTGCTGTCTCTCTCTCTCTCTCTCTTCTTTCTACTAATTAAAATCGATTATGAACGTTTTACTAGAATTCTTTTAACCAAGGAAGGGAAAATGGAAGGAAAGGGAGAATATAAAGGAAAAGGATAGAATATATTAGCATCGTTGGTGATAGTTTCAAGCATCTCTTTCTAATTTCTTCTTCATTCCTTTTCATTACTATATTTTTGTCTTACTCTATCTCCCTCTTTAGTATATATAGTCTAATTTCCACCCCGCATTTGCTTTGACTTATTCGTTTCAAAAAAAAAAAAAAAAGAATTGAAGTACTGTACGCAAGTCTCTATCAATTGCAGAAGCTAGATTTTTAAAAATCAACCTCAACTATCATCCACATTTGACGCCTTAAAACATATAGCGAACCAGTGCGTGAAGCAATTCCTTTGCATATAGAAATATATATATATACGTAGCGTAGCGCCCAGCGTGGGGCACAAACTCCTATTGCCTTCTCGTATTCGCGAATGTGTATACGACATATGAGTATACGGTAGTGTTATATATATATATATGGTGTGGGTTGTGTGAATCTGTATTGGACTCCTTTTTTCAATTGCTACTATTTCTGTCTCCCTCTTTATCACTTTCTGTATCTCGTTCTTTCGCCTCTTTCCCCACTCTCCCTGCGTTCCAATACCAATTTCTCCTCTCTCACTCCCTTTGGTGTGGCTGGCGAAGGCGAGAGCCAGAGACCGAGATCGAGAGAGAGAGAGGTGAGGTCTATGGGGGAACTTCAGAAATGAATTAAGCCATCATTTGCCCATATTTCACCCTCAATTGCGCACTTTCAGCGGCAGTACTCCCAAGCAATATTAATATAGCAGTCATTATTAGCTTTCAAATGAATCCATGGGCCCATAAACGTGACGTCATATGCCTGCAACAGCTGTAACCAATAACGGTCGTAATTCGTCTCCTGGACTCGACCAATGGGAAGCTTCGATATAAAATGGTTCTTTCGTATTTTTCCTTCCTTCTTTTGTTTCTTCCTTTTTTCATACTTTTTCTCAGCTTCTCCCCAATCATCGTCTTCCGAGGCGATTTCCTTCTCTAGCATTTTGTTGATTTTTCTTCTTTTGTTTTCTTTTTTTAAATTTTCTATCCACACGATCCTCCTCCCATCTAGTGGTGGATTGCCTACTAACATTGTTGGCGTCAATAAAACTAACGTCCAATAGACGGAAAGAAACCTTGTGCACAGCCCAACCCCCTGTTTCTTAATGTTATTTTCCACCCCCTCATCATTTTTAGGACCAAGAAGAAGAAGAAGAAGAAGAAGAAGAAACTGAAAGGGGGAGAAAAATCTTGCTTGTTTTGATGCGCGGAGGCAGAAACGGATCTTCCAGAAAACGTTGATGGTCTTTACGTCTCCCAGAATTCACCCCTTTCTTTTCCCTCCTCCACAGCACATTGGTAGGGTTATAAAAGAAGGGTGCAATCACTCTCCTGGTATTTTTCTTTACTTTTTTTGAGGAAGAAGAGAAGTAAGGTAAGGAACTAAGTGGTCTGTTACTGGAACGAAGAACGGTAGCCCTTGAATTTCATATTGCTTCCTTGATACGTTCTCAATATGGCCATTTTCTTTTGATAAATCACCAACATTTTCCCTGTCAGAAAGTCAACGGAGTAGGGTAAAAATGGGCCCTGCGGTGTAAAAGCGCGGAGATCCCTTTTTTCTTTAGTATGAAACGAGATAGTAGGAGTAAACGAAAAGAGAGGGGGGCAGAAAGAAAAAAATCCATCCCATAACGTAGTGACTGTAAGAATTGCCCATAAAACACACGCTTCTGGCGGCTGAATTAAACATGTGCTTCTGGAACTTATGGTGTTGACAGGCTGAAGAGTAAGGGGTGGACATAGAATGGAGGAAAATTCTAGTAGGCTGCTTCTATTCTTCTTTCGTTTCGAACACACTCACACAACGTCAACGAGAAGAAGTAGGGAGAAAGTCTCAAGTTGAAGAGCAAAGAAATATCTTAAGAAACAGATAACGTGGGAAAAGGAGGGAGAGGCTAGACATGTAAGAAAGGATGAGGAAGTACAGGCAAGTGGGGGAAGGGTTGAAACAAAGTGATACCATAATCTGAGAAGCAAAAGGGGGAGAAAGACGTTTTGTTTTTATCACATGTCTTAAATCTTTAAAACTAAGAGGCCGTGGTTGTTGTATAAGGTCTTTTTTCTTTGGAAAAGGGGTAAAGTAGCGTAGAATTCTGTCTCCATTTCTAGTACCATGAAACGAGAAAATAGCCTCTTTTTTTCCTTCAAAGTCTACTTCCGTTTTCAATCTACGATTTTTTCTAGTTCTTTTTACGTAAAAGAAATGTAGCAGTAAAACAGAATATAATATTATGATTCGAATGGCATAAAGAAGTAGATACGTCAATTCGTTTAAAAGAAACCATCTTCCATTAATAGAAACAGACTTCATAAAAGTATAATTTTATTGCCTTTTAGCTCTATTTTTTATATATATAACCACACAATCTATGAGCTGCTAAGTTAGTTTTCCTTCCCAATTAAAATGTGACAGAAAGTAATTAGTTTCTAATTGGTATGATCTATTAGAAGATTACTTATTTCATTATTTAACACCTATTAGATAAAAGTTATCGACAAGTAAGTGGGTAACTCACTCTATAGTTCAAGGAACTACAAGGTCCATTGTGCCCCATCATGGCGAAATTAAAATACCACTAATTTTACAGTAATTATGTGATATCTTCAAATAGATAAAAGATAATTGAAAAGTGGAACAAGAGCTTGCTAGACAATATTATTTTAACATTGAGATACCGTTATCACTTGTCACTTATCTGCTTTCGATTTGCAAGCATTTAGAAATTCGCCATTTATTTTCGCGTTTATAAATGGCTGCAAACGGAAAACTTCTAGGTGACTCGTTATAACGGCACCTCATGCAAAATAATAATGTCCAGAGCGCTCTTATTCCACATTTCGATTATTTTTTATCTACTTGAAGATATCACATAATTAATGTAAAATTAGCGGTATTTTAATTTCGCAGTAGTCTAACTATGAATCGTTTCTCCCATATATATATATATATATATATATATATATATATATATATATATATATATATATATATATATATATATATATATATATATATATATATATATAGTTTATATATCGTATATATATAAGATTACTATTACCCCCCTTTTCTAAGATCTGACTTTATTTTCTCCAATCTTCTATCGGCCTACCAAAAGATATCTTTCCAGAAAGTTTTCCATTAATATTCTATGTATTACAATTATATTTTCCGTATCCGTTCTACTCATGCGTCCTTCCCATTTTACTATAGATATCCCAATTCAATTATTTTTACCGAACTCTATGGCGATAATATACTTGTAATTACATGATTTCGATGCGGGACTTCGAATTCATTTTAAGCTGCTGGTTTACGTTTTATATAGTTTCAATACTTTAAAAGAACAGTAAACTCCAAATAAACCAAGAGGAGTACGATGGCTTGGTGGTAGAGTACTTACCTATGGTGTTTGGGGTCTTTGGTTCAATCCCCGGCCAAGTAAGTTTGTGTTAGGCAACATTGTGTCCACGGGTTTTCTTTCACTTTCCGTACTCCCGTTTCCTCCCACTTTCTCATTTCACTAATTCTTCCATCATCATTCACTTGCCTTAATCATTCGTATTTCTTAGCCTAACGGGCATAATCGCGGGACGTTAAACTGAAAAATTTCATTTTCCCCAAACAATCAATTTTGTGTTCATTTACGTCTATATACCTATAGGTACATATTTTCTCAGTACTATTTTTTGGAAATGCTTTATCATAGAGGATGAAATACAATCTTAAACCGACGAACTGCATTTGCAGTAATTAATAAATGTCATAAGTATCTTTGGCTGTTGATTCGAATAGCTCTCATAGCTTACGTGGAGATTTAAGGTTGTATATATAATATAGAAGTCGATACTGATATTACGATTATTTCGTTGGATTAGCTGACACCTCCAAGCGTTATATATATATATGATTTATAATTAACACCTAATGCTCGTTTTTTTAGCATGTTTCGCAAAATAAAAACTTGAAATTCAAACTTGAAAAAATGGAAGTTATAAACTTGAGTTGAAAATTACGCTCAAAATGTGTAAGAGTCCTGATTGAATTCAATTCTTGGATTCAATGGTGGGTTTTGTTTTCTCTAGCAACTATAGGAAAAAAAGAACGAATATGTGGGCGTAAAAAAGTCTAACGTGGGATTTGAACCACAGCGTATCGCACTAGGAGTTCAACACCTGGGTCTTCTACATCGAAAGTACGTATGCAAACCATAGAACCAGAAGAGAACTCTTTGAATCTAATGTGAGTCCGAAAATGTTATCAACCATTGTTCTAGATAATAAATTACAGCAAAATATTGCGTTTATGTTTTTGACCTTGTTTACAACTGTATTATTTAATTGCAGTTTATGATGTAAAACAGCAGTGTCAATTAGATTGCTATTGCTTTGCGGAGAAACCAATTAAAGAAGAAAAAGAGAAGTCAATTTTAAATTCATCGTGATGACAACACTAAATGATAGCAGAATACTGACTTCAATTCTTCTCTCTCATTTCCCCATTTTTTAATTATTATTAGTAGTGCTATTATTAAATGTGACGGAAACATGATTTTTTTGCTTATGACATTAGTTGACAGGCCCGATTGAATGTTTCTCGCTCTGAAAATAGTTCGTTTGTTCCGCCCCTAACCACAGAATATCATTTCTTTTTTCATAATCGTGCATGTGTGGTGTATATTTGCCCTTTTGCTCCAATCTGTCCCTTCCTCGTCCAGTTTTTTTCTCTGTTTCTCGCTGCCTGAACTTTTATTTTTCCTGTTCATTTACGTTTGTTTGCTAGAGATTGAAAAAATATATGAAATACAATATATATATATATATATATATATATATCAGCCGATGGCGACAAGCGAGAATGGGAAATTGAAAATTATACGTCATGTTATATTCTTGATCCTGTCTCGTGCATCTTTTTCCCCCCATATCTCCTCCAATGTGCTATCCCCTATATCCCTTCAAAAAGTTAAAAATAGAAAAAAAGGAAAAAAGGTTTCAAATTGTGGATGTGAATAGGCACTGAAACTTAAACGGAAACAGATCAGTTTGATGCATGAATAAATAAATTATAATCTTCCATTTTGAAGGGATGGATATCACGGATTTATCGAATCCAAACAATTGATTTTGAAAAGTCTCCTTTTTGAGTGTAAGTTACCACTATTTCCGCTGTTAACATACGCTAATGGACAGTTAGTGTTTTCTTGCATTAAAAGTACATCAAATGACTGCTAAATTTCTTGCCATTCAAACATTTGTTAATCTACCACACTATGTTGTTAATATGAGATATATTTTGATTGATTAATTTAGTATCTAGTCTCCACGTAAGCTTTCACCAGTCTCCAGTGAGATATATGTGATTAGCAGTGATTATATTAACACCAATCACTATTATTTTAATATCAATGGCATCCTTGTATTTCGCTTTCTGCAATTTAATACTGATACACTGGCAATGCTTTTATCAGTAATTCATTATTAATTTACAAGGTAGTATTACAGTGTAGTCACAATTCCAGTAAATGAGAAATTAGTAAATTTGACTATATCAAAAACTTGACCATTTCCTAATTTATTTGCACTTCATTCAAATTATTTACTCCACAATTTTGCTATCCACGTGTAGATCATACTTCGTGCAACATTTAGGATCAAGTCAGTTTATCATTACTCTGAATAATTTGACCACTTAGGGTGATCATATTATTTGAAACAAATAGAACCAATATTAGAAAATGAAATGAAATCTTTGTGTTTTACTTCCTACGCTTATGGCGGTTAGGCTAAAGGAGACGGTGATGATGAGAAATGAATGAAATGGTGGAATGAAGAAAGAGGGAGGAAGCGGGAGAAGCCGAGAAAACCTACGAGCACGGTGTTTGGTCACCACAAAGTCCACACGGCACGAGCTGGGATCGAGCCAGGGACCCGAAACACCTGAGCTGAACGCTCTACCACTGAGCCACCGAGCCCCCCAGAACCAATATTAGTTATATGTTACACTATAATTGGTTACCTACTTGGTCCATACTTCATGAGACATATATAACATTGTTTTAATCATTGTTTTAAAATATCAAAGTATAATTTATGTATAATTCTTGTATATATATGATGATGTATAATTGATTTTTGTTATTGTCACCATTCTGTGATCAAGCATGTGCCGCTCGACCATCACCAAAAGATCTAATTTTTTCATGAATGTTTATTCTATATCAAGGTACTTCAAAACCACAATTAATTATTTTTTACAACATCCCATGGCGACGCAGCGGCTGCCGCCATTTTGCATTCTTTCAAATTTAGGCTTTTACGTTGTTTTGAATATCTCAGCATGTATTTGTCCTACCAAATTGAAAATTGCTGGACGTCTCCAACACGTGCAGAGCTAAAACTTTGATCTCTTAACATTTGCCTAAAACCACTTGAAGGGGTGAAATCAGAACCTCCAGTAGCAACATTTTTGGACATTTAAGACATGTTTGGGAAGAGGAAAGAACTGACATAGAGGTCTGAATTTGTGTATGCATGTAGTACGGGATCATAAGTTAATACACAAACATTTACAGACCTGTAGCTGCTCCCAAAAGCCTGAAAAAAATGGTAAAGTTGGGGAATTATGGCAATTTAGCATGTTTCACTGTCCAATATCTCCAATGGACCTGGATAAAAAAATCTGAAGTTTTGGGATTAGTTAGTCCTTTAGTATACCATAACACACAACAAAGTGCGTTTTGTGTTTTTAAGCAGTAGGGGATCAAAGTATTAAGTAATGACGTCATACTCTAGGATGTGTTTTGTTCATAAATTCAACTGGAAATTTGTTGTTGTGAAGTAAAATAAAGCAGGATGAATGGTTAGTCCAGTCAAGGCTCTCAAGCTCGTTTCTTTCCTCTAATTGTAACACTGTCTTATGACACCCACAGCAGCACTGGTGAAGAATGCCGCTATCAGCAGAAGGCGAGGAAAGTCAAAATGAACACTTCACAAAAAGTTCATAAGTACTCATTGTTCTTGCTGTTTCCTATATTAATGATATTCAATCCTCTTTATTCTTGTTTTAACTGTGAACTCATGCAAGAGACTGTTGTCCTTTCGTTTGATCTTCATTCTGCAGTCAGTGTTTACAGCGAGTAAGTGTTCACTGACTTGGGCATGTACACTCATGTCCAAAATTATTGTCGCATATCTATAACTGTCTTATTCTAAGAATATAATTTGATAATAATTTTGCAGGGTACTTTTAATACTGATACTATGTATATAATGGGGAAACGTATATTTGTGGTAAATTTCATAGGAAAAGAATTATAAATACGAAAATTAGAATGAGTAAAACAAAATGTTGCTAAATGGACAAGAAAGTTTTATTTTCGTTTTATTGTTCTTATTTACTGCTCTTTTGACATGAAATTTGCCACATACATGTCTTTGCCGATTATACACATACTAACATTATAAGAAATACCGGGCAAATTCGTTATCAAATTATATTCCTAGAACAACAACTTTATAGACATGCGACAATAATTTTGGACATGTGTGTACATTGTTTTACTGAGAAGGGCTTGTTGAGATATCGATAAGGTAGGAGAGGTTTCTTTTTGAACTTACGACAGTAAAGCTAACCAAGTTAAGTAGAAGTTCCCTTGTGTCGGTCTAAATTTTCCCTCATTCCTTAAAATAATCCCATGCTCCGAAAATCGATTTTTTAAAAAAGTCTTTAGCCCTACACGAAGTTTCACTGTACATTCACAAAAATAAACCACTTTATCATTAATCAAAGCATTAGGAGTTGTGTTGAATTATTTCAACACTTTTGTTCAGTACTTTTCTCTTTAAGAAAAACGAATGAATAACTTAAGATTAATTAAATGAAATAAGGACATGCGTATTGTCGACGCAGTAAATATTATATCATATATTATATGATACAATACCATGATATATTATATCATTGTATCATATATCATATACGGTACTATTATATTTGTGTCCTACTTTTCCTTTGTCAGAATCTGGTCACCCTGCTTCCGCTTCCAGTAGAGACTTAAAGATGGAGATGCAATGAATTTTTGGGACACTTCAATTACTGTAGGAAGCCACTTTCTCGATATTTATACCGAGTTCGCTCTATAGTAATCAACATAAAAACTGAAAGTGGTTGATTTCTACCTCTTTAGGTTTGAATATTGCTCCTTCAACCAACTCGGTTCCTAACATCAGATCCTCTCTATCCTGACCAAATTTGGTGCTGATTCATCAAATAGTTTTTTAAGTTTTTTTTTCTTCTGGATGGACACACACACACACACACACATGGAGACATGGAAAATGCATAATGGAGTTTTGGTAAACGAAACCCCTTAAAATCATCGCTGTATCAATGGCTTTCTTGTGGAATTATCTTAGTAGCCAAAAGATTAAAAAAATATTTCTACAATTAAATATCAAGTTCTGATTGAGGTACCTTATAATAGCCAAGTACACTCTTCCTGATACTCATGGGTTAAAAGAAAGGAATAAATTATATTTTTACATTTTCATTTTTATTCGCGAGCCGGATTAAGTATACTCGCGGACCCAAAATCGGATCTGCGGGCCACCGTTTCTCCCTCACTGCTCTGCAGCAATAAGAAATACTATGCATCTTATCCATTAATATAACTTTGCTCAACTTACGTGGTCAAGCTACTTAGAATAATGAACAAATCATTTGTAAATGTTGCAATAAATTGATAAGCGGATTGACCAATTTACAGAATGACAATAGGATCAATCCATGCTGTGATCGAAAAAAAAAATGCCCCTCGACCTTTTCAAAGAAAATCTAATTGCAAAATAATGGTTCGTTTATTGCTCTCCTTCCCTTAACTTTTGAGGAGTGTTAAAAACCACAGCGGTTCATCATTCAGTAGAAGAGTGCCTGTGACTCAAAATGTTGTGAATAAAGAATGAAACATTAAAATATTGCAAATAAGGTAACTCAGGACATTTTTAAAAAAGAAGAACATTTCTTTGTTTTCTAGGCGTCTTTGCAAAACGCAGGACAGTTCTTTGAAAAACAGTACTGTACTGTACTGCGAAAATCAGTACGTCTGGTTACCCTAAGCGGAAGTGATAGAAATCAACTACAGCAGGGGTTTTCAAACTGTGCGGCCGGCCTGGAGAGGCGCCGAAGGTTGTGAGGGGAGGCGCGAAGATTTTTAAAAAAAGATCCTACAAAGGAACATATTTATAATGCAACACGGATACTTAAGTATGCATTCTTCTTTAGTAACACATAGTACAAACCTTTGTATCACCTCTGTTCCACATACAATCAGGGATGACCCTTTCATCTTTGACTTAACCGGTATAATGCTTCTTAGGTGACCATTAAGAATCTTCTACTTTATCTCTGTAGAATAGTATGTCTTCTTAAATGTCTCTGGAATTTCGCGCGACGCCATGAGAGCTGAATTTTTCTTTCTCTTAATTTTCTATTATTATTTTTGGGACGATTCTTGAGTTTTAATCTTATCTAAAGTATTACTACTATTCACAAATAGTCTTATTTGTTTTATTTTCATTAGTTGAAGCCGTCTTGCGTCTTGCCATTTCAAAATATGTACCGAGATTTAAAAAATTATGTGACTCAAAACAAGGCCATACATCCCATTGACTTTGCTCAACATTTAAATGTGCCTGATTTTTATTATTTATATTTCCCTCTCTGCTCGTATTTTTTTCTTTCAATTTTAACATAAATATCTGTCTTATCACAATTTATAATTAGTAACACCGGATAATAACATTAAAAGGTGTAGTCAGTGTGTGCAATGTAGATCACCTGTATTAATGAGATATTTCCATTAGTGATAAATAAATGAAACATAGTTAATCATAGTGATACTCTTTCTTTTATAGACATATGTACTTATGTTGGTGACACATTTCATTTTTGACAGGGGAGGCGCGTTCAGATTTTGATAGTTGAGGGGAGCCTCAACTGCAAAAAGTTTGAAAACCCCTCTACTACAGATTCCGGTTTCAATATTGATATACATGAGTGAAAACGATAAGATATAGCGAGAAGCAGCTTGTTTGAAATCGATTCAGCGATTTAAAGATCAATACAAACTTCTCTAACCCCTATTGATCCCGGGAATGGCAGTAATCATCCACTTCTGGTTATAACGTTGATCGCCATAGAATGAAAAAAAAAGTAATAGCCAGAAGCTATTTTTCGTAATGAATTAATGGGGATCCTATGGTACAATTTGTACCATACTGGTGTTTCATGGTACATTGCGTTATAACTCTTCTATTTGAGCTTTATCGTCCGGTTTTTTTTATCAAGTCCAGAGGCATTGTAGAACACGTTACGTATGGTTTCACACCTTCCTGCGTCGAGACATAGGAGGTGATGACGTCATAATTCTAATATATATATATTTTCATTTATTAAGCCTATGTTCATTATTTTTTGGCGGGCTTACTTTTGCACGTAGAAGATTGAAATTTTGCACAAACATTCAGTCCACCAAGTAGTATTTACCAGATTTTTTTTTCAGATTTATGCGTTAAAACAGGGGGGTTCAGAGGGGCTAAAAGTTGAAAAAAGGGATATTTCGACCCAAAAAATCCCTTTTCTCGGGAATTTGCCGCCTTAGATACATGATAGAGACATGTGAATAGTACCGCCTGAAAGGCAGTTCCATTCTAAAGAGAATGATGGGCGAAACATGACCCTAGGGTAATTAGGGATGTCTCAGGAAATTTTTTACCTGAGATCATAGTGTTTTGCGGTAATTTGGAGCATTGTGGGAATTCTTGATAAAATTTCTCCCGCCCTTAGTATTCAAGATAGAAACTTGAAATTTGGCACACACATCCAGTATACAAAGTACTATTTATCAGATTTCTTTTGATGGCTACGTTCACACAGGGCCGTTCCAGAGGGACCCAAAGTGCGAAAAAAATTCCCTCCGAAATTTTCCCTTTGGCATCATTTTTCCCTCTCCTGGTATATGGTATGAGCATGCAATTGGTACCATTTGAAAGCCAGCTCTATTCTGAAGAGAATGAGGTATGAACCATGATCCTAGGATAAATAGTGACGATGCAGTAGCTGCTTGACTGAAAGTCTAAAAAATACCCCAAAAACCCAGGATCCCGAAAGGGTCCGATCCGATCCCGTCAAAAGAATATATTCCTCTATAATCCTTCTACTAAAACCGAAAATGATGGAAATCAACTACTTCTCAGTTTCAACGTTGATCGTTATAGAGTTAATACGATAGCATATAGTGAGAAACGGATTCAATTAAACGTTCCAAGAATATATTCCATTACCGAAAGTGGCAGAATATCAACCACTTCTGGTCTAAACCGTCTATATCACTATTGAATAAAAACGGTAATAGATAGCGAGAAGTGGTTTTCTGTAATCAATAGAGTCATAAGTATATATTTCATCTCCACTTTAATCTCGTTACAAATTCACTAGCACTTGTAGTTTCAGTGTTACTTAAAACTATGACCCTACTCAAGCCAAACTCCTTCACGTGACGCTACTTGTGACACTACTAGTTGTTACTAAAATGCAGTATTTCAGAGAGTTGCAGTTGACTACAGATTTACCGCGGTAATAGAGGAAAAGGCATGCACAGTTAACTCAAAATCACGGTTAATCCAAAGGTCTGAAAAAAAAAAAAACAACGAAAACGATAAATAACCACAATATAATGAATTTTTTAAAAAAATGTTATATGGTAATTTATTTGTACGGTATTTTCAGTAACTGTGTTTAATAATCAACTATATCAAAGAAAGAAAAGAAATACGTACGCAAATAACTTGAACAATCTTGCAGATCAAATTTGCGTAAAAAAAAAATTAAATCAGAACTTTCTGTTTCTTCGCATAGTTTTATTTTCTTAAGATCATGATATTATCTTGTATAGCTTCATTTTCTCACTTGGCAGACTTTCTTCTTGCCCTTCCAGAAGGCACTCGGCCCTTCCAGAAGGCCTTCGAGACCAGAAGGGACTCGACGTGATGAAACGCAACTTCGTGTGTAACCGTGTTTTAGCTTACTGCTTCCCACTTTCACCCACCAGTTCGGGCCTGTACAGAAAACTAGTAAATGTGGGCTTACCTGTATGGGAGGCACCCTTTACCTTACTTTGCTACTGAAACAATCGTTTTTTTTGCACGGGGATAATAGATTTATAGGAAAAAACTTACTTAAACCACCTTGCCCCCCCCCCCTAGGATGCATATTTCAATGAAATCATAATTATGAAAACCCATGAGATACTCTAATTCTGGAAATTTTGTGCCCGTATCTTCCTTTGAATATGCCCTTTAATGTGCGGAAAACAAGAAGAGTGTTTTTCCTATATCCCTTAAAGTATGCAACCTCAACTCTCGCAGTGCCATTTTGGTTACGTACCTCCCAGTGTTTTTTACTTTTTGCATTAAATCATTGTACTTTGGCGCGACAGTATTTCCTACACAATATTGTTTTTCCGCTGCTAAATTTAATCGTAGGATGGTTGAATTGTGGCTATTGATTACTTTTACATCCACTGTTGACTGCTCCAAGAGAAAATATGCTTTTTATTGGGGAATGCAACACGGTTCAAAAAGTGTGCAAATGTTCCACTTAGCAGTGGTTGATTGTCCCCGTGTCGTTTGTGGTTTTGTAAACAGAGTGACCCTCGGTACATTTCCGCACTATAGCCTATACACCACTTGGCATTGGCAAATTTAGTTTTCTGGGTCCTTCTCTGTTTCAGGAGTAGCTTGGTCTCGATCGCCCGTTTAAATTGCATTATAATCGTGTTATCAATTACTAACGGTACACCTAACACAGCGATTTGTAGCAGGCTCCCAATGCCCAAAATATGCAATTTCGGGTAAATTCGTTCAGCTTCTTACAGCCCCCTTCCGTGTACCATGATACAATTTGTTATACTCCATGCTTGCACAACACCGCCTATATCGTACTCATAAGCCATTTTCATTCAATCGGTGTTTCGCGAAAGTTGTTGTCCTTGTCGTCTATTAACCTATGTCAGAATAGTATATATATATATATTTCTGAAAACTTATACATATGTGAGAATTTGTGTATAGCACATAATCACAAACTATAAATTATTTGAAAATTATCTCTATAAATTTGTTATGGGTGGCATCGCTATTATATTGACTTTTTAATGCTTATATAAATCTAAACAAACTCTTTGACAGAGTTCTTATATATACAGTAGAGCGTCGATTATCCGAACGTCGGTCAACCGAACGACCGCTTAACCGAACTGTGTACTCGCTCGCACCTGTTACTCTCCCACCCTACCGTCCATCATCCCTCTCACTCCCAAACCAAGTTTCCCACAGTAGTCGCCGCACTGAGCCACCGCTGGCGGAACATTGCTTCTAATGGGGCCTTCATAAGGCGCTGCTGACCGGCCAAGCCGCCAGTCGCTGTGTTTCAACAATCAGCACACTTCTGTCGGTTTGGCATTGGCTGTAGAAGTAGCGGCAGTATCAAAGCTGTTCACAGCAACAGCTGCGCCAGCTTAGAGTTGAGGCGTGCCGTTCCGCGCATGGCAAATAAACATGTACAGTTCGATTATCCGAACAAACCAGTTTTCCGAACACCCATGTCCCCCAATTACTTCGGATAATCGACGCTCTACTGTATCAGAAGCCTTAATGAAATTGAGAATACTCACAAGTAAATAAAGGTCTGGAAACTAAGATTCTCGTTGAATTAATTATTCTAATAACATGTATTAAATTAATACTGTTTTTTTGTGATTATTTTGTGCTGACTATAATAATGAAAGTTTTCTTACGTTTAAAAATATTCTGCCACCTGCTATCCATCTTGCAGTTATGAATGTAACAAGCTACAGAAGAGTGGGCGAGAAATGTAAGTAGTTTCCCCTAAAACCAGACCCATATTTACACAGAAGTCACGGTTACCCAAACCCAGAATGGAAAATGTCCAGGGGCGACATATTAAAAAAAAAAAAAAAGTCGAGGTGAAAAAACATATTTTTTCAGTTTTGCGTCCCATAGATATGTCGTGTAGGCTTCAGGAGAACATGATGATAAGAAGCAATGAAAAGATAGAATGAAGAAAATGAGAGAACCCTGGGAAAGCCGACGCACATGTACTTGTCCATCACAAAGTACACTTGGCGCGAACTATGATCAAACTTGAGACCCCACGCACAAGAGATGAATACTCTTGCATTGAGCCACCGCGATTCAAGTATGATACTAGATTATGTACATTTTGTTCATTTATCTCCAACCGTTTTCATATTAGTGGTACTGGATGTTTTATCTGATACAGGTACCATGTTTTTTGTCAGCCAATTTGAATGCGATGACTGATATGAAAAATCTTTCGTCACATTGCTTTTTAGTTTTTAAAGGTCCATCGAACGAGATATCACTCGCCCCATATTTCCATTTAAAATTTTAAAGTAGGGCCCTGAGCCCCCATGAAAGGCGGCCTTGGGTGGCACTGCAACAACACCATTCGATGTGCTCCATGACATTTCCTATTTGAGATTTTGTTCGGTTCATTTACGTTCAACCGTTTTCAAAATATTTCCGTGGAAAGATGAAAATGGGCCACCCCATATATATATATATATATATATATATATATATATATATATATATATATATATATATATATATATATATATGTATGTATGTATGTATATATATATATAATGAAATATTTGGTAATTTGGGTTCGTAAGAAAGGTATAAGCCTCACAGCATACTCCACCATGTGAACTTGGGTTATATTTTATTAAAATTGTGTAGGATGTAACTTTTAGAGACTCGTACGTAACACAGATCTTACCTGTTAGTATTTGGAACTAACAGTACATTTTTAACGCACCTATGATGTGTAAGCGAGAGATGTTGATGATTTAGGAATGTTTACTACTATTTATTTAACCGTCAAACAGAACCGTAATGAAAATGAAAAACAAGTTATTGAATTTGTAAATGTGTATTTATAATAAATTGAATTTAGTGTATATTGTGTTGTTGTGTAGTATGTTTGAAAGATATTCATTTGAATGTGTGTGTTAGGCTTAAACTGATGTAGATAGGTACATACCTTCACGCTGTGTAGAATCACTTGATGATGAAAACAGTGTATTCAGCTTCAGCTTTTTACAGAGTATTAATAATTTTAAACTTTTAATACGTTAATTTTACTAGTTAGTAAATGAAGTTTTTTTTGTTGTATTACTGACATGGATAAATTTGCGATTTTTGATTTTTTTCATTTTTACTACCGATTTTACTCTTTCTTCAGGAAGTAACATGAGACTTATATAATAGTGAAAAGTGCTGAATCTGTTTCTATAATTTGGTTGAAATCTCACACGTGCTCTCAAGATTGATGTAATCTTGGGCAACCGAAAATCTCCCTGACATCAACCATTTTGACATTAAACCAAAATGAACACATCTTTCAACATGCTGTCTGGTGGTTGTGTAGTTGTTTATAAACAGATTGTATAATTTATTTACAATAACGTATCATACGAGTTTCCAAATTGACATATAATACCAGATATACTTTTGTGACATACAAATACATAACAGAGAAAAGATTAAACATTCTAAAATATAGCTACACTTTGTTTCCTAAAATTGTGAAAATGATTACATTTGAAGACTATGGCTTCACAATATATATATATATATATATATATATATATATATATATATATATATATATATATTCTATCGTTTGATTCAATGCGAAGTAAAGTAACTGGAGGTATATGCGCCAGTGCAGCTAAATACGCCAAGTGTTCAGTGCTGGGACGTTTTCGATGAAATCTGCTAGAATGCGCCTCCAATATGTGCCACGGGCTTCTACAAGTCCGATTTGACGAATACTCTGGGAGACAGCGCTGATATCGCACCCCGCACCGTGCAGTGTTGTTGCTTCGGGAAGGTCCCATGGAAGGACGTTATTATTTCAATAGAGGCAAGAATCCGTTATTACTACCTTACTAACTCAGAACATTGCCGATTGTTTACAGCAATATACGCCTTATTTCGTGTCCGTCTAGGAACACTTTGTTTTGTAAGTGTAACTTCAGTATTTCTGATTCCATGGCTACTAAATTAATACCAAGCATGATGCAGCGAAATACGTCAGGGCTTGTGCAGGACTGACTGCAGAAGGCAAAGATATTTTCACTTCTCCCACTTTTTCCATGTAATATCGGTGTAGGATTTTTTTTTTAAGTCACAGTACAGTGACACTGTTTGTTTATCTTCTTATGGACTAAAACTTTTCAATTTGCAACTTCAACTTTAGAAATGATCATTTTTACATTTTATCTTTTTATCTTCATCTTGCACTTTGGTTATTCCACTTTTTTTTCTTCAGCCATGCAGTATAGTAATATTTGAGTTCGTATAATACAGTCGATGTAAGCAGTTGCAAGATTTATTACAGGTTTCAAGTAGTATCCTAGACTTGGCGTAATTACCTCCACGTGTTGGTAAATACATCAGTTTGTAACACTTTTTTTTTTCATTTACCTTGAGTACAAAATAGACATGTGTGGCATCATTGTCACATGTTTCCTACGTGCGGAAAAGGCTATTCTGCAAGACACATGTCTTGTTCTCAGTGGCGGATCAAGAAGGTAAAAACTGGGGGCCAAACAGAGCTGTATCATGAGTTTATTATAAACTGTCAAAAATATATAAATAATAGCCTAAATTATTTTTCAACAAACTGGGGAGCCTAGGCCCCCCGGCCCCAGGCTAGATACACCACTGCTTGTTCTTTTTGTTTCATGAAAATTAAGGGCTTCAAAAAGCCAACACTCTTAACACGGCGTATTTACCTGCACCTACCTTATTTTCAGCTCGAAAACCATCCCATATTCGAGCTGAAAATAAGGTAGGTGCAGGTAAATATGCCGTGTTAAGAGTGTTGGCTTTTATACCGTATGTATTATACCGTAATATATATACCGTATGTATTAAGTGTAATGTGATCAGCGCCGCACGCAGAATTTCCTCAAGGAACCTTAATCTCCTATCGCATCAGGAAAAATATAATTTTCTTGTATATAGGAAGAGGGCTCTGTTGGTTTTGCAACATATTATATGCAAATACATTTTTAGTAAAATTCACAATGTAAAAGTAGTCGTTTCTATCACATCCACCTCTTTTATTCACTTCTATATTTTCCACTCGAAAAGTACAATAAGAAAACGATTGTTGTATTTCCCTTAACATATTATTCTTTTTTCAAAACGGCATATTTTTAGAAGCGCTTTCAAGTCAAACTTTACTTGAAAAACTTTCTTTCTACTGTAAAATTAATAACTATGGAAATATTCCCTTTTGAAAATAAAGCTCCTCATATAACCTAGTATAGTAAACGTTACTCTTTCAATAATATCTTGCTCAAGTAAGTGTTTAAGCCCGAACCTCTGCTTGAGTACGCCACTAAATATGACAAGCTTTTTCGTGCAGGTTTGGGATGTATACAAGAAATTAAGAGAATTTTGTTTCAGAATTTTGTTTGGAAATTCTTGTTTTGCAACTAAATTGAATTAAAGACGTAATGAAATAATCAGGTTGATACATTATTCATCCAGCACCTTTTGTGAACTTGAGAAAAGCAAATTTTATGAAAAATTTAATTTGTGTGGTAACTAACATTAAATTCTGAATGATTAGTGAGATAAAACAAAACAGAAGTTTCGTGTTTAGATACGATACAAGAGAAATCCTCTTCCAACACAGAGATATATTTTCCGAAACTTAACAGCACTTTTACTGCACCTTTTTTGATACGAGACAGCTCCAAACCCCTTCTCGTGGACAACAGTATGAATATTCTAAGGTGATATAATGTTCTAAGGGGTGATTTATACTATGGGATTGATCTTTCATAGTCTGTCATAAGATTTAAGCTATGGTCGGAGTCCATAATAATAGTAGCTCATAATCTTGGTGTTGCATAACTCAAACTCAAACTCAAATTTCTAAGTGCTCTATTGAAATGGTAAAATTTTCAGGTTTTACGAAAGACCGGAAGTAAATTCTCAGACTGAGAGTTAAATTGTAGATCTGTCAATAGAATGAGTAATTCAGATGCAGAAAATTAAACAAGGAAATGAGACACTTCCGAATACTCTTCCAAAATGTCCTCTTTGGTCTTGAAATGGCGTCGAAAGTGCGGAAGAAATAAATTTACATGTTTATATAAGGGATTTACTTTCAACATCATTTTAAGTGTAAAGGAAACCTCATAAAAAAAGAGAAACAAAAAATCTTAATATTTTAATAGTACATCTTTATGTACGTTTCGAATCGTGATCAAAAAAGTGACAAATTATATTTTTATAAGCCACTTCTATTTTGTGACGATTTAATTTTTTTTTTAAATTGTAAGCCCTGGGGCTAGCTACCCTGTAGAGAGCTAAAGCTTCTTTTAGGAAAGGATTGCAATGGAAACTGAAAGAATTTGAAGATATTGGCGTTGGGCCATAGGAAATACCTTTTTTGAATACTATATACATTCCGTGTCAATAAGGTTTTCGTGATCATAAGCATTATACAGGTGAGGTAATTGACAAAAAATAAGTACAGCTGTAAGTAACTAGATCATGTTTAAGATATGCAGAACACTATTTGGGGAGAGAATGAGGTATGAAATGAAATGCGAATCACGCTACAATACATATTAGGTGTTATGTAGCCAAATACGGCTTATCTTCTGCCTAGAGGTGACACTAGATCAATATAGACGGAAGAAGCCATGTTAGATTACAGAGTGAGTTATTGTATTTGATATGACTGATAGATATGCGGGTGATAGACATAAAGGCGATGCTCTAGCACAATTTCGAAGTCCAGATGATTAGGCAATATAGTATAGCAATATAATGTAAAGAGCAATTGAGAGGGATATGATACTAACATGGTCGAGCTGATGAGAGGACGATGTAAAATATTGTTTCGAAAAGCAGTGGTTGTTCTTGCAGGCAACGAGTGGAAATGAAGTTTTGGTGGAGAGATTCAATGTGATAAAGCAATGTAGGAAATGTAATGAGAGAATACAAGTATTGAGTCGTACTAGGAAGAGAAATGCGATAAAGATACGGAAGGCATGGCGCTCGAAAGTTGCCAATTTGAAATAGTAGGAAGGCGAAGTTGAGATCGAGACAGTAAAACCATAGGTAAGAGCGGGACGGAGGAAAACCTTACAGTTTGGATCAATATGCGAGGTGAGACCCCATGTCGTTGCAGTCAGACGATTCAGAAGATTGAGACTTGTAAATTTTAGTTTTAACGTAGTTAATATGAGGAGTCCAAGCAAGAAATTGATCAAATAATTATAATGCTGAGATAAATGACTGTTTCACTGGGACGAATTGATGAATTGAGAGCGGAGAGAGATAGAGAGAAGTGACGGATTATGATGGATTCTGGATTCTTTGCATGGTGGGAAATAGACTATGGCTTACGTTTTGGAAGCATTAATGGTGAGATTCCATATTCGATACTACTGTGAGAAACGATTGATAAATTCCTTTAATATTAGTAGATTGATGTGTCTGATAGTACGACTGAGAGTGAGGAAGGCGGTATGATCGCCTTATTGAAACGTATAAACGTCTGCGGGCAGGGTCGGGAAGTAGAATAAAGGGTACAGAGTTATCCTTCAGTTCATCCAGAAGTATAAATATTGGATAATACAAATGATTGTTGATATGAACATTGGTAAGTGGCAGGCCGAAAAGTGATAGATAAAGCGGATGTATGGTGTTGGCAATTTCAGTTTGACGAGTTTAAAGATGAGAAAGAAATGTCGACTTTGTCGAATGCTTTTTCGAGGTCAAAAAGCACAAGGCAAGATGGACGCATAGAATTATGATTGGTAATAAAGGAACTTAGTCGCTAGAGTTAATTTTTAATAGACTATGACGGACGAAAGCTGGCTTGATAAGATGGAATGAGATTGCGTGCACGGAGATAAGGCTGAAGCCTATTGGCAAGTCTGCGTTCAAGTATTTGATGAAAGTTGAAGTGAATGGTATAGGGCGCTGGGTGAGTTATTCAGTTTCAAGAACATGAAAGTTTTAGACATTTTCCATTCAGCAGAAAAAAACCTGTTCGAAGAATGAAAGTAAAGACAGACACTAATAAAATGAGGAGTAAAGGAGAATTTCCCTTCATATGAAGATATATGATTAAACCAAAACCTGAAGTGGACTTTCGTTTAGTCTGGACAATGGAAGTGAAATGAGAGCAGTGATAGGGGAAGTGAGCTCATGAGGCGGCAATGCATAGTTGTTGCTGGGTTTGAAGAGAGAAGTTGTTGTTTTGGGTTTATCCACTAGATGAGAAAAATGACCAGAGGGTTGTATGGTAAATATATCTTGGAGGTAGTCAGCAAACGTATTGGCCTTGCCCTGATCAGAAGAAGCTTGAGTATCTTTGGTGATGAGTGGATAAGAAGTATTACTGTATTTTCCACCGAGTAAATTGAAACGTTTCTAGTAACGTGATTGATGTGCCGTGTCTGCGAGTGTGTTACAAGTTTTAATTCATTAGAGTTTTATGTGCTTCAATATAGTTTTTGAAGGAACACTGGAGCTGATTGTGAGGACGTAGAACTTCGAAGTTTACTGTTCATATTTATTCACGATATGCTTGACGGGAGCATTTGATCTGAGCTAGGTACTGCGGTGATAATTTAGGGTGATATGGAGTGGGAATATGAGTACAATTCAGATGAATGGGTGATCTGATGTGCTGTGACGTGAGCATAGAGTTTGTCTGGTGATATGGTCGTGGTAAGTGGGGCATTAGATGTGGCCTCGTGCAATATCTGTAGACCAATGGATTTTTGCAATTAACTACTTTGTGATCGTTGTTGGTGTGGCGGATTTCGGATCTCACAGGAACAGGAACTGGCGAGCAAGGATTCAACCTAGTGGCGGCGTTTGTAAATGTATGCGTCAGTAAAGAGCAACGAATCTATAGTATATTGTGAAGACGCGCATCGTGTATGCTGTACTTTGATTGTTCCATATGCGGATGACTTTATGGATATTATTATTAAAGCACAAAAGCAAACACTTTTTTTAAAAAAAAAATTGGGACGTGCTAGGGTTATGGTGGAAGGAAGCAGAGGGAGGGGTCGAAGAAGACTACAATTAATGGAGGATATCAAAACAGAAAAATCGTACGTGAAAACGAAGATGTTAGCGGAAGACGTGGGGCATTGAAGTTTTTCAGTTGCGGAAAGTGACCTGCTAATAATGACCAAATAAGTATGATGATGATGATGAGTATACCTCACTATATTTATCTACACAATCATCTCGTAAATTTATAAACTTTCCGTATCACGTAATCTTTGCCTCATACTCCTTCGTCGCCAGTTTCTAGAAGAAAGAAGGGACAGTCTTCATCATTCATTTAATTTCGTAAAAATAAATAAATGACAGTGAAATTGAGAATTCAGATCTAAGTTATATGGTAGAAGGTTCAATATTTCCCGTTGAAACTGTTAAAAAAAATGTTGAGGACTTTCAGCAACATGATGTCTGGCATGGTCATGGAGAAGCATAGTGCTGATTTGATTTGATGGTGAATATCATATTATCATATACTAGCAGCGTTCACCCCGCTTCGCTGCGGTCACCCCGGAACGCAATAAACTTTGTTACTTAGATAATTTTTACTTTTTCGCTTTCAAATTGCAGTAAATGTTAACATTATAGCGCCTGTCATTTATGTTAACCCGCCGAGTGACACGGTCGTGCGGGTTGCATATAAATACGTTTATTTTTATACCTATGATGAACTAACAAAGGATTTGTACGTTATGAAAACTTGAATGGTCAATTATCTCAAGACACTGGTAATTAAAAATTAAAGTGATATGATAAAAACCATCTAGGGTCCAAATCCTAATAACCCCCCAAAAATGAAAGAAATTGGTTCAGCCGTATTAGCGTGATGAGCTAACAAAGGATTTGTGCGTTCTCTTTTATATAATAGATTTATTGGATTTAGAAATTGAATTACAGAACTTACTCCAGAACTTCATGCATCTTCATTTTGTTATTACTTATAATATTTCGGTCTCTCACTGAAACGAGATATGCATTGATAGGGCATCAAGACCTGGCACGCACCAATAACTAGATGGAAGAATAAGGCTCAATTTATTATTACTCTTGTGGACAGCGTTTCACATGAACTAAGGGTATTACTTCAGCACAAGCCTCCCTGGTTGGTTGGATAGGAGTTTAGCTTCTCTTTTCAGCATTGAGGGTATATTAGACATGGACTTAACAGTTTAAGGTGAAATCCGAAACATCATACGCATTCAGATTTCAAGGCTCACCGGAAATCGACCTCTGACCACACTGTACCAAAGGTGCGCGTTGTAGCCCAATATATATATATGTGTGTGTGTGTGAGGGAGAGAGAAAAATAAAAAAGAGAGAGAAAGAAGAAGAAAAAACTTGGTAAATATTAAACATCAAGAAAGTGCCACATAGCTACTTAAGTTCGCTTTGAATTTCAACTCTTTTGGTTTTTATTCATTCATGTAAGAAAGTATGAAATTAACCGCGGTGGCTCAGTGGTAGTGCGCTCAGGACGCGCGCACCCAGAAACTTATGTTGGGGCATTGGCGGATCCAGGGGGAGGCGATCAGACCGATTGCCCCCCAGAAGAGGAAACTTTCTTATTTTATATATAAATTAAACCCAAATCTCGGAGTTTGGAACTCTTAAAAGTAGCTCTAAGTAGCAGTATTACAACCCACCGTTCCCCAGAAGTCCGTCCTGGATTCGCCCCTGTGTTGAGGGATGTCCGAAGTTTTATGATGGTTGAATCCACAGTCACTATTTAGTAGTCATTATGTCTAGGTAGTACTAAACTGCTATTATTCTAGGCTCGTTAAAACGGTAAGTAATTTTAAAGTAGTGCCATCTATATTCTCAGCAAAAATAATAAAACTAAATTGCTTTTATAAGAAAAGAAGGAGAACAGATCTAGTGTAAAATCAAATTTTTAACTATATCAACCATTTTTCTTCTAGAGCAAACATAGTTTTCTTTAGAAAGTGTTGAAATGTCTGTCAAATTACGAAGTTTGGGGAAGGGGATCCAGACTCGGTGGTGCAGCCCCGCAGGTGCAACCCTGGCGCTCATCGCTGTGTGTAGGGTCCGTGATTTCATCCCAGCTCGCGCGAAGTGGTCTTTGAAGTGGACAAACACCATGTACATAGGCTTTCTCGGGACTCTTCCATTTCCTTCTACACTCTACATTATCATTACTGGCTCCAGGCCGGTAGCCAGCCCAAACATGTAGGGGGGGGGGGCGGTAGAAGTTAGGGAGGCCCGACCCAACTATATTATAGTTCATCAACATATTATACTTCATTTTCAAGCCTATAGTGAAAGTTTTAGCGGGCAGTAAAAATTTAGGGGGCCCGGCCCCCCTAGACCTGCCTGGATACGGGCCTGACTGGCTCCCTTAGCTTCATGCATAATCATGAGACTTTAAACAAAAATAACGAACAGAAATGAAAATGCGAAATAAAAATTTTCTTCATTTAACGTGATTTAACCCATAGCACGAATTTGTTAATCATAATTCTTTATGAGAAAAGCTGCTCACTTGAAAGAAGCACATAATTATTAAAAAAGAAGAGCCACTTATTTTATCTTCTATTAATTGAATCAACACACCGGGAGAACGAAGATTTATTGACAAAATATGTCATCAAAGTATCCAACAACACATTTTGATCCCATTTTGCTCTGACGTGCAGCTAATAATCCATTAATAGAGTGAAAGGATAAAATCTATGAGAGAGCGGGAATTTTCAGTCATGCAGAAACAAGTCTTAATAGGGTCAGCACCATCTGTGTCCACAAAAGTAAATTACTGCTATTGGGGTCCTCTATTTTTCTCTTTCTTTCAGTCTCCTGCTTGATATATATGTATATAATCGTGTACACATATATCGCATCTGGTAATGGCATGCGTACGTTTTGAGGCTGTATTTGCCCGACGTTGCTATTGTTGAATTATTGCAATTCTGGGAAAGTCAATGGCGGGAGGGGGTGAGGGAGGAGGAAAGGGGAGGACCATATAGGAAAAACGAGGGGTTGGAAAGTTAACTTTTGTAACAATGTTCTAGAGGTAATGACGTCACAAAGCGGCGTTTGACGATCAGGGTTAGGAAAGGCGCAATATGTTAGTGGCAGCAAAGTAGCGCGTGTGCGTGCATTCGCGCGCGCGTGTCTGTGTGTGTATATGTGTATAAGAGGGATGATGTATTGTATTCGTCAAATTTGGATTGGGCTATCCCCCCCTCTCTCTTCCAATTGTCCCTTGGGGGAGATCCTTTAAGGGCATCACCATCAGTCGGAGAACTTCACACGACTATCATGTATCTAGTCTCCTGTCTTTTTTCTTTCTTTTAAGGGTTCGTTCGGAACAAGAAGGGGTGTGATTGTTATATTCTGCTCGATCTTTTTCGTTGTTCGTAAGATCGCAAGAAAGTAGAATCCTATGAAGAGCGGGTAGTATACATTATAGGGGAAAATTACAGGCGGCTTTTTTCTTCTTCTTCTTCTTCTCTCCAGCTCCCAATGTTTAGAATCACTCAGTTTGGTTTCGAACGATGGACATTGCTAATTGGAGGCTGCCAAGTGCAAACACTGTCTCTCTCTCGTCCGATACTTTCCTATACCACAATATAAACACTCCCTACTTTACTCGTCCCCTCCCTCCCCCCATTTCACCCCATTCTCTGTCGTGACACCAATTTGTTCGTTTGTCACTCAGAAACAGATTCGTTAAAACACGGATAGCAGGAGTGGGAGGTCTCGGGGGGTGAGGGTGGGGTTTAAACGGGATTGGTGTGTATGGGAGTAGATGGACGGTGGATTTCATGTCTGTCTCTTTTTTCTCGTGTATCCCCCTTCCACCCACAGTCTCGCAGAATCTATTCTCTAACGTCAATTTTCTGTTTATCTGTCTGTCTAACTGAAACTGAGGTTAACAGCCTGTGGGTGCTATCAAAATTATGGAATGACTGGATAGAATTGTCTGCCTCTCTCACTCGCTTATATATCCTTTCCTGCTCGTCCCCCTTGTAGATCGCATTATTACCCAAATCTCATCCCCAGTTATTCCGCTTGTGCAAATCGTGTATATACGTATATATAAAAGATATTTTCAATTATGTAATTCATAGAATATAATTTAGAAAAATCTGATCAAAATGGCCAAAGGAGAGACTTTATTAGTTGTCCTGCATTATTTCAAATTACTTTTCAAACAAATCGAAAACCATAAAGCAATATTATCATGATTGAACTTAATTGTAATAGTAGTAATAGTCAAGCATAACCATTCTTGTGCCAGCTGTGACGGATGGTGAATACCGTGTCTACGGATGTTTTCCTTAATCGTTTAACGTTGGAGATATTTCAAATTAATGTCGCAGGATAGTATAGTAAAATCTAGTAATGGCGTGGTTAAACGTAAACGTAGGATAGGAAAGATCGATCCCACAATCTGGCATAATTTGCATAATTTTCATACTTGGCATCTTGATCTTAGTATCAATGTTAGATCTGGCATAATGTATAGTCTATTAAAGGAAAGCTGACGTCTGTCAGACAATTAAACGAGTGCTGTAAACTAAGCGAAGGGGAAGGTTATTCGTTAATTGCTCTTTCACGCTGTTCCAAGGCAAAAAGGTCGTTGACCCCGCTGTTGCCATTAGTTGAGTTGAGTTGATTTTAAGTTTAACGTCCCGTTCAGCAGCGAGGCTATATGAGACGTGGACCTACTGATTAACGTGGAATCCGAACCACATGAGCTCCCGCCGGGAATCGAACTCGGGTCTCCCACGCCTTGCCAGTAGTTGAATGTTGTATCTTCTGTCAAATATTTCAAATATTATTTTTTTTATTACTACTATTTGGAAATCTTACGCTACAAATAATTTTGTCATGTTGTTAGATAATAGAATTATAACTTGTGAAACTTTCTAACTTTTCAGACAGAGCTGCTGTCACTATTGTTTCAGAGCATTTGCAACTGAACCTCCAATGCACCATGTTTTCTGTCCAGCTGTGAGACACTAATCTTCCTTAACCACATAGTAAGTCTTTCAACTAATAACAATAAATCCATAAATCCCTTGAAAAACAACTACTTTCATAACATTTTAGGTAACTTCAAGACAATGTTGCAGTATTTAAAAAAAAAAAAAAAAAAAACTTATTCACCATTTGTTAATAGAATTTCATCATGGAGAGTTCATTTCATATTTCGCACCATTCGTAATGATATTACTGCTCCGTTGCTGTGCTCTACTGAAAAAGTTTTAACGTTTTCTAGAATGACTATTATTTCGGATTTCGAAATGACACTCGGTAGGCCTTTGCTTTTAGTGAAATGTATAAATAAATGATGCAACTAATGGAACAATCTATTTAAAAAAAAATCTCGATAAAACTAATGATCATAAATAGAAATTAACAAGAAAATGGGAAATTAAGAACTAATTGAACTAATTTTCTTACCACCATATAGCAAACATTATACTAGTAAGAATCTGCGCACAAAAGCTTAAATTTGTTTTATATTCTCAAGTAGGCGTATTTCAAGATTGTTTTTCGTTATCAATGTCCTATTTAAAGTAAGGGCAGTTACATGTCTCCTAGTAAGTGTTCCTCACGAGACGAGACGAGAAATAAGGTTATCTCGTCTCATTTTTCTTCGAATTCTAGTCTGATATCGAATATCGGAAATCCTTCTTTGCCTAGTATCGAAAATTTTCTCGTCCCTTTTTGTAACTTATGAACAAAATTTATGTTTTGATTTTGGTCTTAATTTCATCTTGAAGATATCAGATATTTTTTTTTTTTTTTTTTTGTGACGAGCCACGAAAGGCGTGATTCAACAACATTTAAACCATAATTATTATTACAGTATAAGGTGTAAGGATTTAGTTTATCTTTAAAAGTTGATAAACTATCTTCAATGTGTTCGTACAATCATCTCATCTGTTTATAGATTTTTAGTATGAATTATCAGGCCCGTAGCCAGCCGAAAAATTTAGGGGGGCCTGGTAGAAGTTACGGGGGGGCGACCCAATCATATTATACTTCATCACCATATTATAGTTCATTTGAAAGTCTACCTTGAAACTTTTAGGCGGGCAGCCAAAGTTTAGGAGGGCCCTGCCCCCTAGCCCCCCCCGTGGATACGGGCCTGTGAATCATGTAACACTGAAATAATGTTCGACATCTAAGGCTTAAGTGAACTAGTGTTGTTCACGAAACTCAAGAAATGGCGTGGGTGGATAAGTATAATTAAATGGCCCCAGATGAATCTTGGGACGACAAATGGGTGGTATGTAGGTTAGGGTGGGCCGAAAAAATTTTTTTCAGATATTCAGGATTGAGTAGTTATCAAAAGTTGTGCATTGGTACGAAATGAAGCCATGTCAAATATGTTGATTTTAAAACAATATTTAACCGGGCCCCCGTGGCCCTAAAGTTCCCAATTTTTTGTTCAAATACAATGGTTTTAGGTAATAATAACATTTTACCAGACAATACTATTAATACATAAAACATGAAATACATGGTTTCAATATACGCAAATAACTATTAAAAGCTTAACTAACTTTCATAACTACCATATTAACACACGAAAAACCTTTGTGTTGAACCCAGCTCAGAACTCTCAAACTTTAAGAGAATATCACTTTTTCGCATCTGGATGCAAAATACATAAAACTGGCTTTCCGAAGGCGGCGCTTACTTTGCTGAATTCAAATAAACTAGAAACAATATGGCTGCGAGCCTCTCTTCCTGTATTGTCTTGACTTCGAATTAAGCATATGATTTTGAATTACAACTCAAAATGCAAAACAATCATTAACCCCATTAAGAAATGAGATACCCCATTAAGAGCCAAATTAAAGAAATTTAAGAACGGTGCTCAGAAGTTATGTGATATTTTCTCTTGCAAATGCTGCGATAGATTAACCTGTAAGTGTGGTAAATCAAATTATATACCGCTTTTGGAGTGCGAGCTCATATTAGATCAGAGAAATCAGAGACAAATGACGAGTTGCAATATAGATGAAGCAGAAACCCATAGGTTCAAAAGAAAGCATGACACACAGATCGATTATGATGAAGCGGTACCAATTACCAGAGGGTTACAATCGTTAGCCTCAATCCCGTACTTGGAACATACATTAAGCGCTTCCACCCCGAATTCAGACGATGAAGAGTTCGCATGGAGCTATCGTTTAAAGAATAAAATCTAAAGTAAACCTAAATAAAGAATAGTGAGCCCTAAACAATTGAGTACCTCAAAAGATTTAACAGGTGTCTCGAATAAGTCGGTTGCTAAAATTGTATCCGCTGTTTTAGAAGATATGAATTTACTGAACAAAACTAACAAAGACAAGGTAGTAGATAAAAACAAAATCCGTACGAAACTAGCAAAAAAGAAAAAGAAAAAAAAAGAAACCGTCTACAGTGTAAAGCTACTAATTTTAAGGGCCTCTATTTTGGTGGCCGAAAATACCAAACTATAGTTCTAATTGACGATTGCAATAGGCAAAGCACTGAAGAATATGCGGATTATATCGATTTGACCGATTGGTCAGAAGTAATAGTAACGAAACCTCCAATTTCGGCTGACGTATCAACAAAAAAACTAACCGAAATTATTGTGGAAAAGAGGAGGTTTCACAGTTTGTCACGTTCCCTTTCCACACACAGGATTTGGAAAAGTGTCTAAGGGTAGTAACAGAAACTTCTTCAGAAGTATGCGGTAGTGTTGCACGAGACGGTTATATTCGCGCAAAACTGGAAGCACGAAAGTATCTACCAAGCTTCGGACATAAATCTCAATATTTTGTTCCAAGATTCCGCTAAGGAGCTTTAAGTAAAAGGAGGGTGGGTGGGAGAACTCGCTGTGTAGCCATCTCCACGTGGTGAGTTCTGCGCTGGTTTGGTGTTTGTTGGTCAATTTTCATCCTTACCTTATGTATTTGTGTCCGTACTATTATATCTACTAAACACCAATCAGGCAAAGAGCTGCACATCAGATCAGAACATTTAAAATCCTGGGGTCAAGTTAAAGTATTAGGAATCTTAACCAATTTTCTATACATACTTGAAATAATGATATATATATATTTAAAAAAAATAATAATA
Organism: Thermobia domestica; assembly: GCF_964235325.1. NCBI lineage: Eukaryota > Metazoa > Arthropoda > Insecta > Zygentoma > Lepismatidae > Thermobia > Thermobia domestica. The sequence goes on from NC_137463.1 coordinate 77,661,515, forward strand.
ACACTTTCCGGACCCGCAGGGCCTGGTGAAATATTTTTATCTGCCTCTGTTTTGGGGAAGAAACATAGCATTATACAACTTTTGCTACGGTACTCAAACTTAATTTTCTGAAAACAAATATTTCAATAATATTTTCACTACTCACAACCATATTTTTTCAGCATTAACGTTCTTTTGGATTCCCGGGGCCCGGTTAAATATCTTTTTATCCGGCTCTGTTTTGGTGAGGAAACATGACATTATAAATTTTGCACGGTACTCAAACTTAACTTTCTAAAAAAAATATATTTCAATAATATTTTCACTATTCACAACTATTTTTTTTTTCAAAATTAACGTTCTTTGGGGCCCCCGGGGCCCGGTTAAATATCTTTTAATCCGGCTGTTTTGGTGAGGAAACATAATATTATACAACTTTTGCATGGTACTCAAACTTAACTTTTTAAAAAAATATTTCAATATTTTCACTACTCGCAACTATTTTTTTTTCAAACTTAACGTTCTTTGGGGCCCCTGGGGCCCGGTTAAATATTTTTTAATCCGGCTCTGTTTTGGTTAGGAAACATAATATAACATTATACAACTTTTGAACGGTACTGAAACATAACTTTCTAAAAAAATATTTTTTAATAATATTTTCATTGCTGGCTACTTTTTTTTTTTTTGAAAATTAGCGTTCTTTCGGGCCCCCGGGGCCCGGTTAAATATCTTTTTATCCGGCTCTATTTTGGTGAAGAAACATAACGTAATATTATACAACTTTTGCATGGTACTCAAACTTAACTTTCTAAAAAAATATATTTTAATAATGTTTTCATTGCTGGCTACTTTTTTTTCAAAATTAACGTTCTTTGGGGCCCCCGGGGCCCGGTTAAATATATTTTAATCCGGCTCTGTTTTGGTAGGGAAACATAATATAACATTATACAACTTTTGCACGGTACTCAATCTTAATTTTCTAAAAAAAATTTTTTTCGGCCGTTTTCGGCCCACCCTAAAGGTACCCCTAAGATACATTAATCTCTCACGCTTCAAACCTCAACTCTCATTGGTTCATGAGAAATAGCACAAAATCGAAAATGTGGGATTAATTTATTTCTAAGAATGGCTCAATCGATTTTGTTCAAACTTGGATAGGTGTATATAAGGGCTTTGTCTGAAAAAAAAAAAAAAAATTAACAGCTCCGCGACCATTCCCTCCTCAAAAAATTCGATTCAATAATTTGAGCCCCTTTTGACCTATGATGGTCTGCGAACACAATTATGAAAAAAAAAAAAATTAGATGTCGCTTTAACCCTACAATCACATATATTTCTTCCAAAATTGTATCACGTATACGCCATGGTCAAAATTAGCCAAAACCAACTATACCATACCCATAAGGGGGCAAATTGCAAAAAGAAAAAGCAAAAAGAAGATTGACTTTATCTTCGCCCCCAAAATTGAAAACGAAAGATTTTTTCTTAGTTTAAGGTTATACGATTATACCCTTTAAGATAAAGGAGACGGATAATTAATGAAACTGAATGTGGTGAAATTAAGTTTTTTGTGCTCTCCCACTGGGAATCGAAGACGCCCCAAAATTCTTCAAAATTCCAAAGTTCGTTTTTTTTTCCGAGAAGGTAAGTTAAAGTCATTCGTGCGTATTTAAACATCCCTCTTTTATTAGTCATCAATATTGAACTAATAGGAGTAATCTACTCTTTTGTTAGTCATCGATACTCAACTGATAGTTATAATCTACTCTTTTATTAGTCATCGATACTCAACTGATAGAAATAATCTTCTCTGTTACTCATTTTTGGTGAGTTGTGGTCTATTATTTACGAGTAATTAACTCTGTTATTTGAGCAAAAACCAAGTCCATAACTATCACTATATTGTAAATTTTCATAGGAGGTTCCGGTATTTCAGTCGGGCAACGTTGTACCCTTCACAGGTTTAAAGTTCTATCGAGACCTTTGTGTGAATGGATTCAAAAAGAAGGAATTAACTGCACTAAGGAAAAAACAAACATGTGTGGCGTACGTAAAAACGTAGGTTACATGTGTAAATTCTGTAGTTTTAGGACAACGTATACTGAGAAAGTATGATTTATACGTACTTTCTGTATAAGTGTTCCGAATGAAAGTACTTTCCGTACGAACGAAAGAACTATAGATAGGCGGTCAGGATCTCACATAGAGATGGACGTATGTAACATATAGCTGACGAATGTAACATACATATATGTATGTAATATACGGAAGACTATTAAATATCACACATCCTGCAACGGCATAAAGTAATATCTAAGCGGGAAAAATATGTAGCATATGGATAACGTATGCTCCTTGCTTATTTCCGTAGTAAACATAAGGATTCCATATATTTGTACAATGTAAAACTGTCTGGATAGCGTATTTTTCTCAGTGTGAAATGTTTATTTGCGGAACGAATAGTATGTTCGATTAAATGAACTCAAAACAGAGGCGGATCCGGAACGAACTTCTGTGGGAGGGCGGTGGGTTGTAATACTGCTACTTAGAGCTACTTTTAAGAGCTCCAAACTCTGGGATGGGTTTTATTTATATATAAAATAAGAAAAGTTTCTCCTTCTGGGGGAGAGCGATCGCTCCGATCGCTCCCCTGGATCCGCCCCTGACTCAAAATTGCCATTTGACAGTCTTGAAATAGGAAATAAATAAGAAATTATTTTGAAAAACTTCTATGGCATTCCTTAACAACAAAAGCATCTATTTTTGTCAGAAGAAACTTCAGAATCTTTGCGAGTGACCAAAGTAATCACTCAGAACATGCCTAAATTACTTCGGTGCACACAAACTGCATGCATGTTTTTACGACGAAATTTAACCAGGGCCCTGCTTAAAGACATCGGTTTCATTCACAATAAAAATTGTGACGACTACACTACTCTATATCAGTCGACTTCTTACAATTATGTTTTTCAAAGTATCCCTCGTTGGGTTATACGATGTAATTATGTGTTTCGGGCAGATTGCATTGAGATGATAATACATGAATTTTCAGTGCTTCGAAGTTCAAGTTGTTTGAGAAACACTTGCTCAGATAATTACTGATATTAATATTTCATCATATCATGTGTGACGAGTTTTCAAGCAGCAAATTACCAGGGACAGGAAGTCAAGATTGGCCACAAAGTCAGAAGAATATAATATTCTACACGTATATTCATGAATTGTTTAAACATAGTGAATAAAAATTGCCATAATTCAAGTGCGTTCTTAGTCTTCCTTGCCGCTTCTTTTCGGACCTAATTACGCTACCTAATTTCGTGCCGTTACATTTAGCTCACTTCCTTATAATTAAACTCGTTCTCACGCTAAGCTCGTTGGAGCTTACATTCGCTCGGGTTCAATTCCTTTGTTGGACTTGCATTTCACTCTGACTCTGGGTCGGATTCGCATTCCTTAGTCCAGCTCGCGCTGTTGCACGCGCTCAATTATTGAACGCGAGTCCCAGGCTCGAGACTTTGGGCATCTCTGATAGGCAACGGCGTTCGAAGTAACATCTTACAAATACAAAGCAAGAATATTAATCATCGCATTTTGGTTTCTTGATGGTAACCGTGATCCTAGAACTCTATGATGTTAATGGCCGCGGTGGGTCAGTGGTAGAGCGTTTACCTCTTGTGTATGGGGTCCTTGGTTCGATCCCAGCTCGCGTCAAGTAAGCTTTGCGGTGGACAAACACCGTGTGCATGGGTTTCTCGGGGTTCTCCCATTTCCTCCCACTTTCTTCATTCCACTATTTTCACCCATTTCTCATCATCACCGTCTCTTTTAGCCTAGCCGGTAGAAACGTGGGACGTAAAACTTAAAGATTCATATTCTATGATGTTACGTGGGCAGAAAGACCACAAAGAGTGATCAATGTTTACTAAAATATCAATGAAAAGTTCTAATCTATAGAATGTACAAGCGATGTAAGACTTATTTTTAGAAAATAAACAAAGCACTCTTAAATGAAATGACAAAAGAATGAAGTGAGATGCGAAGATCAGATTTAAAAAAATAAAAATAATAATGAAAAAAATTGCGAGTGCAGAAGGGATGGCCGGCGAAGCCCCGTCATTGAAATCAATTTTATGATAACGACTCCCCAGCTCATGTTTGATGCATGGGAACTGATGCGGATAATACGATTGTCTATTCATACCCAGACTCCTCGCCATCTTGCTTTCTCCTCGTGTGCAGGAACAGCAGCAGTGAATAAGGGGATGGAAAAAAGGTGGGAGGAGAGGAGAGGGGAGTTGAACCATCTATACATATTTTTTTCTTTTCAGAGGCGTAAGTGAGGGAAGGAAGAGATAGATAAGTCATATTAAAAGGAGCAAAACCAGAGATGATGTCTGACGTAACTGAGCCCTAAAGGAGTGCACGGGGGCGGGCGGGGAAAAGAGGACGAGAAGAACGTTTCTAGAAAAAAAAAGTATAAAAATTTTTATTTTCCTGCTTTCGTCATGAAAGAAAGTCGGTGAGAAGTTCCTCACTTTCAAACCTAAAATTCGATCGTCAACTTTTTCAAAAATGAAGGAAAAGTTATGTATCTGTAATTAAATGTGATTTGGCAAGCGAAGCAAGAAAAACAATGGCGCTATATTGCAGTGATAGTGATGGTAGTGGTAGCAAAGTATGGGGAGCGGACTAATAAAGAATATTAGAGAAAATAAAAAAGAAGATTATAAGAATAGAAACTTGGAAAGAGGACTCAAAAATTGAAAGAAAGAAAAGATAGAGTGAATAATATCCTCGCTGTTCTATATGAATACACTGAAGGAAAAGAAAGAGAGAAAGGCGAAAACTAATGGAAAAAAACGAACTCTCCGAATATCAAATCATCCGTTCCATTATTATTAAAAATCTTTTTCCTCAATAAATGGAAGGCGATGAAAATTTGTTCCATAACACTTCATTTCACTGCTGTTTGTACTTATAAGGTTAAATAGAAGAGGAAAATTATTTTAAAAAAAAAATAATTATCTAAAATGTAGATGAATATTTTATTTTTAATCTTATGTTCGAAAAGAATATAAAAATCATAAATGATTCTTAAAAATATACCTACAACCTACCCATTTGAAACCAAAGAAATGACCAAATCTTGTAAAATCTGCCTCCCATTTTTAAACGACTTCCCCCCCCCCCAAAAAAAAAAAGGAAGGCTTTCTCAATTGAACACGTTTTGTATATCTTCTGGGTATGTTCATATATTGGTTCATCGATTTTGATTATTCTCTTTTGCTTGAAGGAGCATATATATCTTCCCGGTGGTCCTATATAAATTTCTTTGGGATTTGTTGGTAATCTTTGACCCTAGATTATGAAGTACCGTAATGAATGTTGGATTACGATAAAACGACATGCTTATAAGTAACCATATATTCTTCAGCGTGATTAAGGTTGCATAACACAACAGGGGTTGTACTGCAAAGATTCGGAACACTTTCATAGTACTGTTCTTTCATAGTCTCTGTCGTTTGTAACGTCATAAATGGGCTACGTGTGTGAAATCGGATAAGATTTTTTTAAAATAAACTTTTACATTTATTTTCATAATCGTCATAGGTATTCTGCCAATATTAGCAGGGTCACATGCTGCAAACTAACTTCCATGAACCACGATCTTCACCCAAGCTCTTTATTTTCAAGTAGGAATTTTCTGTTTTATTACCTTCCATCAACTGTAGCCTGTTTTGCTCCCCTCCCTCTTTTTCGTTTCAGCTTACCTTCTAGCACACTCCTTATGATATAGTTTCTTCACAGCCAATGTCGCGAGAAATTGTTTCTTTTCTTCTTCTTTTACTTGTATATAAAGTGTTCTTTTCTCCTATGATATTTCTATCATTTTTTTTCATTTGTTTTCCGTTCAACGTAGTATTTTTCCCTGTTCTTCTCCATACCTACATTCCGAAAACATCCGGTCTCTTTTAATCAGTTTTGCGTAATGTCCATATTTGTTCCACACATAGTGTAATGCTCCACGCAATCATTTTATGAGTCTTTTTCTTACCTCTTTATTCAAGAACTCACCAAAAAAATTCTTCTTCCTTAATGCTTCTTTCGCCATTCCTATTCTTGTATTTATTTCACGTTCACAATTTATGTCCTCACTAAATAATACTACCCAGATATCGATAGCTAGTAACCTGTTGTACTTTTTCCCCTCTTTGGGTATTTGATGCTGATCACCAACGTTCCAATCACTATTGTTTTTGTCTTTCCAACGTTCATTTTTATTTCATATTCTTCCCAGTATTTCCTCGAGTTTTTTAACATCTTATTAATTTCCTATTCAGATTACACAACAAATATCATATCATCTACAACCCCTAATAATTTACCTACCAAAATACCGCCATTCTTATGCAGATACTTTTTCACTATCTGTTCTAGGTATTTATTATATAACTTGGTGAGATGGAACATCCTTGTCCAACTCCTCTTCCAAATGCACCCTTCACTTTCATTTCCTTCTCTATTTTGTATTTAACATTTCCTTCTCTATTCTAAGTTTTTAATGAGTCTTCGATCCTTCCAATTCAATCCATCCTTTTTTTTAGAACTCCCATTCACAATACCCAGTTTACCTGCTCAAAACCTTTTATAGACCATCAATTCAATGAAAACATTAAAAATGTTACCATGGAGAAGTATATATATATATATATATATATATATATATATATATATATATATATATATATATATATATATATATATATAAACACTTTTGGCTAAGTATGACATTGCAGATTGATATGCAAACGTCTTAATTGTCTCTCTCTATTAATGTATTCGCTTTATTTTCTACTTTTTTACCTTACTTGCGTTTCTATAAACTGCAGTCTGTCTCACCCAGTGCTTTTCAAATCTAGTGTACCTTAAGACCATATCTCTTATTCTTATTTTATCTATTATTCATCACCCATATCCCCATTCTCTTCCAGAGTAGTAGTTTATTTCAATACATTTTTGAGATACTGATTACAATTATTAATCAAATTGACCAGTAACTTTAAACCCCAGTCATTTCCAGGCTTCTTATACTATCTGCTGATTCAAGTTAAATCTTTCGAAAGTTCTACCTATCGTTTTATAGACGGCCGGAAACAATCAAAGGTTCACCGTAACTATAACTATCCCAGTCTGTCTGTCATAACAGAACATACTTGCCTTACAACGTAGAATACCTGAAATGTAATGGCTTACTTCCTAAATTTCATCTACTTTGGAAATCTATTTTACGACACTTACAAAGCGTAAAATAAGATAAATCTTCAGGTATTCTTAACGGGCACTGTTTGAATTCTTCTACTGTATTGAACATTTACAGAAATATTGTTTGTTGGAGGATGAACTTCATTAGAGTTTTAAAAAGTTCAATAATCTGAATACCTGTAACTGGTTTTGACATATTTTAAGCAGCGTCTTCAAAATATCTGGAAAATATCTGTAATTTTAAAAATATCTGGAAAACTACAAATCGGATTTTAAAAAAAGCTGTAACAAAAGTTGTTCGCCTCGAAGAGGGACATCCAATGATACCACACTTGACCCCCTGCATCCACCCACCGGGGGCGGGAGGGGGTCAACTTTGAAATCTTAAATAAGAACCCCATTTTTTTATTGCATATTCGAATTCTCCGTGAAAAAGTACGTAACTTTTGTATTGAATATTTTTTTTTGCTCTTGTTAGAGCTGAATATCAGAATTTCCAGTGACTGTGTCCCCTTAGTCTGAACACTCCTACTAACGTCTATCATCGCTTATTCAGCAGGATATCCCTGACCTATGTATGAGCTTCCAATTGAGCCCAAAAATTGAATACCTCTATCGTTGCCATATCATAGCGCACTTAGCAGGATATTTCCAATCAATGCATTTGGCCTGAATGACACGTATTTCAAATAGAGGAATTTCTAAGTACAAGCATACACTCTTGGGTTTGTACTGACCCTTCTAATCCAATTGTTTTGTAACATTTTTCAGCGCCTCACACATTATCTTTAACTTATATATATATATATATATATATATATATATATATATATATATATATATATATATATATATATATATATATACACATTTCTTGACCGTACATTTGCAACACTTCCCATTGTTTCAAATTTCTTATTCACAGTTTTCACAGTTGGTGTGGTATTAGTGAAAGCTCATATCAGAAAGCTTGTCGCAAAAGCTTTGCTGCACTCCGATTATTTCCTTATAATTTTTCCACGACAGTTAAAGCATTTTCACATGATATTCTATTGTGTACTTATGTGCTACATTACAGTTTTCAACACGTTACAGAAGTAGACGCTTGCTTGAACACTACATATCTGAATCTCAACTACCGACAAAAGAGTGAAGAGCGTACTATTCACAAGGTCACACTACAATGTGATCTACCCTATCGCTCGAACTCGTTATTTAGCACAAAGTATACAGTACAGTGACTGACTCTCTCTCATAAATGACTTCTCCTTAACTGCCCGTTGGCTTAGCCGCCTATCTTCCAAGAAATAAGTCGTATTCGTTACGGTATTAGTTACACCAGAGCTTCACAATAATATACAACCCCACAGATCACATATTTATTATAGTTTGTGCACAAACAAAACCAACTTTATTTCTTGAAGGTCAACAATAACGGATGACATTATTCAAGGGAAGAGAAAATCAATCTTTTTAAGCCTTCTGCTGATAACGACATGTGGCTAACCCTTTACAAGGTGTCCATATTTCATTTATTGACAACCCGCACGCAGGTCTGTAGCCAGCCCAAAAATGTAGAAGGGGCCCGGCTGAAGTTAGGAGGGGGGCGATCCAACCATATTATAGTTCATCACCATATTATAGTTCATTTGCCAGCCTATCGTGAAAATTCTAGGGGGCCAGTCAAAATTTAGGGGGGGGGGCAAACCCCCCTGTTCGCATGTGGTTGTAATAACATTTACTGCTGATAAGAAAAGTTGGTTTAGTTTGTAACTCTACTTTATATTTTTAAGTCCAAATGTGCTTGTCTTCATTTAGTAAATGTGATAATAAGAATAAAATACAGTATTGTACTTCATTAACTATTATAGGTTCAATCGTGTTTTGTTTTCTCTGTTTTGTTTCTCTTCCATCAATACATACACCGCAAATAAGTCTGGGGATTGTGTGATAATGTACGAGACGGGACCTACTGATTAATGTGAGTCCAAACGATATAAGCTCCCTCCGGGAATCGAACACAGGTCTCCCACGCCAAGGGCGCGTACTCTAACCGCTTAGCCACGAAGTAGCTCAGGAACTATAATATTGTAAGCCTTGTCAACAACTATAGAGAGATGCTATCTATACAGTTTAGGGGCTCTTAAATAGCAAATTTTGTTCCAACCGAACTTTTTGCTATTCGACTAGACTCCCGTCTCGTTGTGATCGGTTTACAGTGAGTCTGCTATAATTATATAACATTTATTTTCGGTATATAATATTCATTTTCGAAATTAAACTATCATTTCGCCACTTGTGAAATTAAATGGTCTATGTAGACTATACTACACTCTGATTCTATCCAACTTGTTTTCTTCAAATTATTGATGAAAACAGTCATTTCAGCTCCAAATATTTGGCTTTGGACAAACCACAAAGGTATTATTATAATCAAATTTTCATAGTAAGCTATGCGCGTTTGTTGACTCAATTGATATTAGATATTTCAAAGGCATAATGTTGAAGAAAAGAGGTATAATGTTTCTTTCACATGAACGTAAACAATTGTTTCCTTGGGTGCCCCATCTGTTAACCACTTCGTCAATCATGGTACGTTATTCAAAAAAACATAAAACGACGCAATCATGTAACACTTTGTCAAAAACAGGCTCGACGAAGAAAAGCACAATTCATATCAGTAATAATAATAATAGTGACGATGGAAGGGCACCCCCCCAAAAAAAAGGAAAAGGAAAAGGAAAATTGATGTATTGAGGGAGGGGTCCATTTTGAGGGTGTTTTGCCAGACGGACCTATTGGTAGGTAAAAAGTTTTGCTTCTGTACTGGCGGAATCCATTTTCTAGTTGACTTCACCAGTTTCATAACCACTTTCGCGCTTCTATTGTTCCGTCATCACATCTTTTTCTCTTCTTATTTTTCTTCTCTAACACGGCTGCAGTTTTCCTTTCGTCTATCATCCATACCGCTAATGCCACCTACCCTGCAAACCCAGTGTTACCATCTCTTTAAGCATAAAGGTACAGTTGTTTGAAATGCATGGAAAAATTGCTTACATTATAGATTTGCGTCAATTTCAACAGCGAGGTTGCATAAGACGTGGACATCAGCAGCATAATTTCAGATTTTGCTGGGAGAAGGGCGATCAACAGTTCGATATAAGTAAATTTTCACATTTTTCAATAATGATTAAGAGGCATACAAATACAAAACTCTATAGAGAGAATGTCCTCCGAAAGCACAATGATGCCAGGGCCATACGTGGGTTCCAAACCATATTAGCTCCCACCAGGAATACAACCCAGGTATCCCGTACGCTAGCAATATAGCCAAAGTGAACCTCTTAGTATGAAGTTGAACTGCAAAATAACAAGAAATATTTCATGAGTGCAGGAATATTTTACGGCTTGTGTAAACCCACCCTTTCAGGCCTGTATCTAGGGGGTCTAGAGGGGACCGGATCCCCCAAAATTTTTACTGACCCCCCTAAAATTTTCACGGTACGCTTGCAAATGAACTATAATATGGTTGGAACGGGCCTCCCGTAATCTCTACCGGCCTCACTCATTTTTGGGCTGGTTACCGGCCTGCACCCTTTACCATGCCTCAGGCTTTCAAGGGTCTCAATATAATAATAATAATAATAGACTAATAATAATAATAATAATAATAATAATAATAATAATAATAATAATAATAATAATAATAATAATAATAATAATGGTTTGGAATTTAATGTTTTTTATCAGTACCGAGGCTATAGAAGACTATTTACGTGAGTTCTAAACTAGAGCTCAAACCCACGTCTCCAAAGTTTTTGGAAAGGTACAAATTCAATATGAAGATAATTATATTAAAATTCAAAAAATCGCTCCTAAAATTAGAGTAAATTTACAGAAAGGTAGGGATTTCGGAGAGCCGGATCCCTAGGAACCACCTCTGCGTACGTCCCTGCTGATTGGGAATAGAGCAGGTTCCTTCGTGTCGAAGGAGTACATTATATGCAATCCATATAGCCTTTAGTAATAATAATAATAATAATAATAATAATAATAATAATAATAATAATAATAATAATAATTTTTAAATATGAATTTAATTTTTTATAGCAATTATCAGAAGTAATTTCCTAATACAACTCTTTTTGATTCGATTAATGGAGTTGTCACTTTTCAACATCGATGCCATATGAGACATTCATAAACAGCTTCAAGTGGGATCCGAATCATGTAAGCTCTCACCTGAAATCCAACTCCGGTCTCTTCTCGCACCACCAAAGATGTGTATGCTAACTGCATAGCTACGTGTGAGCTCGAATTACGAGAAGTATATATGGTCACTTTACATTACACTGTAGATTCACGTCTCATATGTCCTCGGTGGTGAAAAGGGTTGTTAAAGTTCAATAAGCAAACCTCAATCGAACTCCTCTTGGAAATATAATAATAATAATAATAATAATAATAATAATAATAATAATAATAATAATAATAATAATAATAATAATAATAATAATAATAATAGAGTATGTTTTAATGATGTATCCTTACGGAATAGAACGCTAGTGGAATAAGTTGAACACACACACACGGTGTTCCATAAAGAAGGCATCTATTGAGTGTATAATAACATCCTTCCCTCTTAATGAAACCATACTTCCTTAACATTCATGCGATCCAGTTCAGACCACCAAAATTTTCTTCTACATATTGCGCTAGTGTTCGCCGTTCGCTGTTAATACGTTTCCGGAACAATCTTCGAAGAAATATGGCTCAATTACGCCTTCAACCCAAATGTCTCCCCACACAGTTACTTGTTGTGGATGTAATGACTTCATAATTACGTATTTGATCCTACAATTCTATTTGTTCTCGAAGATCTTCAACAGAAAATGTGCCTCATCACTGAATACTACTTTCTTCTTGAAACTGTTGTCCATTCTTTGTTTCGCAAGGACCCAATCGGCGCTTTTCGTAATAGTTTTGGCTTCAGTTCTTGATTCAGTTGGATTTTATACGGTGTAGGTCCATAGGTGCAAATCTTCTTTCAGAATTCGTTTCATGCTGATTCTGTAAATATTCAATTGTTGTGAACGTCGGCGAATAGATTTCACCGAACTTACAACAACATTATCACTCACGATGGCAGTGTTTCCTGCAGAACGACTAGCACGAGAGCGCTCCGAGGGTTTAATGTCCACAACCGAAGCGATTTTCACAAATATAGTAATCAGTCTCATTACAGTCGAATTACTCGGTGCATTACGTTGACCAAACATTCCACGGAGTTTGCGATCAGTCTTTGCACATATTTCACCCCATTTGTAATAAGTTTTCATTTATGACAACAAGCAATTTCGTTGTGAAGCGCTCCATTCCTACCTGTACAAAAAACAGATGATAATCATGCGCTATTGGCGCTCCTGTGAATACTAACCACAAAGAAAGGTGTAGTTTGACATTTAGATCTGACACACTATGTGTAATTATCATATCGATACTCATTTTTGTTTCATCTGGTTTTCTAGAACGAAGCTCGCTTCCTTTCAATTCACCCACGCCGAAAATTCCATGCTGTTAAAGGTAGAATCGAACCCGAGACCACAAAGCACACATACATTCGGCTGGTTACAACTGAAAACAAAAATAACTAAATTATTTAGGGGCGGTTCCGGGGGGCGATTGCCCCTTCCCCAGAAGAGGAAACTTTCTTATTTTGTATATAAATAAAACCCATCCCAGAATTTGGAGCTCTTAAAAGTAGCTCTAAGTAGCAGTATTTCAAAACACCGCTCCCCAGAAGTCCGTCCTGGATCCGCTCCTGAAATTATTAACTCTGGAAAATGATTGTGCAAAATCATCATCGTACTTGTCCAATGTGACTGAAAGTAAATATGAATGCATAGCAAACCAAGAACTTATGGAAGTGAAAAACAAGATTTTGAAACTATTAATATCCATAAATACACAAGAAAAAATAAAACAATGTCAGAATTCCCCAATATAGTTCTAAGCAATATAAAATATGAGAATGTTTGTTTGAAATTTCTTTATAGCGATCGCATTAGAATGTCAAAACTAGAGTGAGTCAATTTCTCATTATTAAAAAGGATTACGGCAAAATGCTTGAATGTAATGTAATCTCTAAGCAAGAAATCTTCTGTAATCACTGTCGTAGCCGGATATTAATTCTTACGAGTAATCATAATGATTTATGTTAAACAGAAACACAATTATCATTTAATTTTATTAAATTTTCCATGAAATTTAAGGAATGATGTTTTAGAGGAAAGTTGACATAAAAAAAAAAATGTTTCCACTGAACATCCATGTGATGTAGCGGGTAGTCGGTAATAATAAGAAATGCGAGTCCTCTCTTAGTTTCAAAGAGACCAGATTGTGGGTGCGCGGCGCAAAAGTACCTAAAGTGATCATAGTAGTTGGGTATGTGGCGAGAAACTGTTCAAGATCTCTGCAGAACTTATAGCGAAACAACATTGGGAAAGAGCGGGCGCAAGACAAGTCTCAGTGACAGAGATTGCCGAGAATTGAAGACAATAATCACTAGGAACTGTAGAGCGAATGCTCAAAAGTGTGGCAGAACTCAATGAACGCCTCGAACAACCTATTGCGACAATCTTAAACCTATGTGACTTGCATTAGCTGAGCATACGCGATCAGGTTGCAATTTCCAAACCATGATTACCGGAACAACGAAGTAAATAATGATGCTGAGAACATCATAAATGCGGATGATAGGAAATGCGTAAAATTATCCGATGAGTCTTCTTCACCTTATTTCCAACTACAGACCGTACCAGAAGCTTATGCTCTCACGATGTATCCTTCCTACCGTGAAACCTAGCGACAAATGTATGGTGTCTGTAGCTCGCATTTTCCTGGTATTCTGTTTGTTTTATGACCGTGCTCATAGAATGCATTACTACCAACGATTATATCAGGATTTTTGGCTACCACGGAGATCCTATAGTCCAAATATTGTTTACCGCTAATGATTTAATTTTCCAAGAAGATAATGTTCTGTTGGAACTGTGGGTTCATGAACATCGGGATGAACTACAGCACTTCCCCTGATCTGCACAATCCCCAGACTTCAAAATAACTTAACGCATCTTGGTCAGTTCTGGAGCTCAGATGTCGGGTTAGATATACTCCTCCAACTTCGCTGATAGCACTGAGTGCTTCACTATATGTAGAATGATTTAATATTCCTCTACAAACCATTCATTATTTATATCTCTCATTTCATGACAAATTAGAATTGTTCTGCAAGATAACAGTGATTTCTCGTCGTTATCAAGTAACTTGCATTTTCTTTTGGCATTTATATTGTTTTGACATTAATTTGCATATATTTCCAATAATCGTATTGTCATATTTGCTACCATCTATGTCAAATTAAACTTAGATATATCATTACAGGTACAGACCTCCAAGTACATTATTGACATCTGAAGACATTTTTTCATTGCATTTGGCATATATTAATATCAATCAGTCGGACAAACAGAAAAGAGCAAGACATCTCGGATTGTATTAGCGAAACAATGCAGAAATAAATGAAATGAAATGAAATCTTTTTAAGTTTTACCTTCCACATTTATGCCGGCTAATGGAGACGGTGATGATGAGAAATGAATGAAAACGCGGAATGAAGAAAGTGGGACGAAACGGGAGAACCCCGAGAAAACCCACGCACACGGTGTTTGTCCACCACAAAGTAGCGCAGAAAGAAATCATAGAACTAGCACGCCCATCAAGTCCAACCATCACACTTGATATTATGTCCTTACTTAGCTCGTAATATCACATAGTATCATTGGGTTCTTAATTCAACTGGAAGCGACTATAATCCAGCTCCATCTCAAATACCTTAACCGAACAGTCTTCTATGCAAATTAAAATGTATACCGAGGTACTTTAAATGAATCAGAAACCACAATTATATCAGACCTACTTAATTATATTACATGTATCATAATTGGACGTCTACTCTTTTAGGAAAATTAGCAATAATTTATGGTAGAATAAGAATGCATTTTACGTAAATTCTGATAAAAGTTTACATAACCTTTTGACTGAAAAATGTACCAAGCGGTGATATCTCCTAATTGTTCATGACTGAGCATTCCAAGCCGATGAAAATAAATCAAATATCCTTGTCGATCAGCTATCCTGCAGAAAATGTTCACACTTTTGCCTACTACTGCAATTCCACCTACGCTTTTAAGAACAATAGACCGAGTATTAAGCCCAATAACTCACATTTGCACTCCAATATTGAAAATACTATGAACATTAACTTTTACAAATTTTATTACTTCAACCATCATTGAAGCTACCGTAAAAATAGATACAATTTAGCCCTAGGTTTTAACAATATCGCATGACAATGTATCAAAGAATACTTTACCTTATTAACAGTTGTCGTGTTTTATTATTATTATTATTATTTACAATTTTATATTTCTTAGAACTATTATCTTTCAGAGTGGAAAACTTCAAAAGTACTATTATTCATTCCAAAGTTGAATAAAGATCCTACTGTCGATTATAGATATCGATAGACTTATGCATTTGAAACCTATAATTGCAAGAGGAGGAGAGAATTGGTTAAAAGACATCGTCACCAACTAGAAAGTACCAATTTTTTACAGACGCAGATGCAGGTTACTAGTGATAACTTACTCCAATTAATTAGAGCTATTACAAACCATTATAACAGAGTAATTGACAGGCTTAATTACTTCTGTTGATATAGGAAAAGCATTCGATAAAGCTCATAATGAAATACTAATATAATTATTGTATAATTTCCAATTCCTGTAGCTTACATTCAGCTAATCAATAATTTCATTAAAAAAAACAACAGAATAGCATATGTTCAAATTAGACTAATAACATATTATTACTTCCTTTTTTCCGTACTGTGACGTGCCTCAAGGATCTATCTTCTCACCAATGCTGAATATCCTTTACAAGTCGTCGATTTACAACACTTACGGGGTCATATCTATTCCTTTCTCATTGTGGATGATACTACTCTTCTGGCATGAGGTAAAAACATTTAAAATATAAATGATCTTCTACACGACGCTTTTAATAAATTTGTACGATATTGGAATCATTGATGCTGCACCATTTATTTTATGAAAACAAATGTTTTCCTTTTTCTTCCACCGGAAGGTAAAAAGTATAATATAACGTAATTTCTCTTTGCTCAATCTTTTAATTATAGGAACCCGAATATACTTTGATGAAGCAACAAAATATCTTAAATTGGCCAGTTGGGCCACACAAAGCTGGCCAGTAGAGAGTTAATCAATGGCCACCGGTTACTATTTGGTACCAAGTTGTTCACCATCCTCTTAGGTATTGATCAACAGCAATATGATCTCTGTCTGACTTATGGTTCCCGAGATTTGGGTCCTTGAATCTCACGAAATCTGAACTATCTTTTGGCCAATATCACGGGAACGGTAAGTTATAGAGGGACGATATTGATGTTAATCAATCCCTAATAGAATGTTAAACATTTTCGTACCGATATTAATTTATGGCCACTATACAACTGGCCACTGGCCAAACCAGTGGTCAATTGGACAGTGGCCACCGGTTACTATTTGGTACCAAAATACAGGGTGTTTGAAAAAGAACTCCCTAGTTTTAAGTATAAATTTAATTGGGAAATGAATGAAAACTTACATCTATGAGTACATATCATGAAAGAGAATTCCTTCAAGTTTTGTTTAATGTTGGTAGACTTCATCCTGGGATCCATTTGTGGCCCTGCACACGTCGAGACGATATTCCACTTCTCGCCACGTATTCACCAACATTTCAGGTGTAACTGTCCCCAACGACCTTTATTAGCCTGGGTGGACAACATCATACACAGTACCTTTAGACACTCCTAATTGTAGACTACGACTGGCAAATGACTTCTTCGGGCTCCGAACACAAGAAACACGGATGTGCTCAACAACATCTTCAGAAGTTCTCGATCTACCTGGTGATTTTGCTTTTAAAACACTACCGGTTTCATTGAAAGACTTTAGCCAATGACGGATAGTTTTTGCTGTAGGTGGTTCACCACCATACTGACGTCTAAAATTACGTTGCACTGTTAAAACTGACTCAGTTTTCACAAGCCAAATAACACACTCTGCTTTCTGTTGGAGTACACACTCTGTCGGAGTACACATTGTTGCTGAGTTGCTCTGCACTGCAAGCCTGCCTGAACTGAACTGATGAAACAGAGGGAAGAAACAATACTGGTGCCGTCTCAAGGTCAGGCAGACCTGCCAATGCAGGGGAGCCAAACTTGGAGAGTTGATGAATCAAATACCACAAACTAGAATAGTGTATGGCACTTTGTACAGATTCTAGGACACATTAAAACTAGGGAGTTATTTTTCAAACACACTGTATTTACCATCCTCTTAGGTATTGATGAATATTAATATCACCTCTCTACAACTTATGTTTTCCGAGCTATGGCTTAGAGTTATTTAACGCGAAAAATTTAATTACTTTCTCTGATAGTTTTTAATGCTCTATCGAATGCAGTATTCAAAATTGAAAAAAAATCGCAAATAACAGACAGACACACAGAAATAGAGAATTCAGTAACGAACTTTTTAAGTTCGTTGAAAACGCGTTCGCGTTCCCGAAGCTTCTGGAAGCGTTCCCGAAGCTTCTGGAACACTTTTGTTAGGCAAAGAGTGGTGTACCACTGAGCAGTCCTTTGTTCTTTAAGTGGAACAGTTGCAACATGCCCAGATTTGGAGAAGAAAGTTGAGACCATCTTCTTCCCCACACTTCGCGGTCGCTTCACTTTTGTGGGTGGATTTTCGTCTGGAAAGATCCAAACTGTAGACTGGCGTTTACTTTCAGGGTCAAATTGATAGATCCAAATCTCATCACCAGTAACATTGTTAGAGACGCGTCGAGAATTGCCTCCATCAAATCTTGCGAGCATTTCTTCACACCATTCCACACGCATGCGCTTCTGCTGTTCAGTCAAAGTGTGAGGCACCCAACGAGATGACTCCTTCCTGAGCCGAAGATGATCATGAAGAATTTTTGTTACTGCTGGCGATCCAATGTTCACTGTAGATTCAATGTCCTTGAAAGTTGTTCGAGGATTTTCTCGAATCAATTGTTCCACAGCGGCAATGTTTTCATCTGACACAGCTGTTGCCGGACGTCAAGCTCTCTCTTCATCTTTAACTGATGTCCGGCCTCTTCTGAATTCAGCAAACCACCGAAAAATTGTAGCACGGGAAGGAGCAAGGTCCCCAAATGCCCCCTGCAAACGGTCAAGGCATTGTGTCTCGTTCAAACCACTTTTGAAATCGTAAAGGATCATTGCCCAAAAATGTTACCTTTCGAGCTCCATTCTAGACAGCCGAATACTGCTCACATCAACAAACAAGTGAAGGCGATATGGCCACGCCGATAAGCGAGGCGAGTTGAAACTTGCTTCGCTTCTTTGCTCTGGATACCACTACCGAACGCACTTGTTGGAATTCAAATACTGCCCTACAACAGTGCGTATCTCAAAACGTTCGTAGTGACCCCTGTATACCAAACTATATTTATATAGTATTTAAAATGTAGCATTTTCGAAAGGTTTTTATTGTCAATTCCATTTTAGTCGATTGTGATACTGAAGACTTAAATGGCAAAATGAGCAAAAGTGAAGACTACATCAACAATACTGATTAGTTGAAGCAATATTTTAAATTTACTACAAAATCACTAAGAAATTTTTCTTTGATTTCTTCAAAATTTTGAAAAAAAATTGTAAAACTGGAGACAAGATGGATTGACATCTCTAGGCCATAAAGTGAGCCGTAAAGAAAGATTTTTTTTAAACAAATAGCAATGTCACGTGTACACCACGAAAAGGAATTTGGTTAGTTTAACATGATATTAACTCAATTGATATTGAAACCAGAAGTACTCGTAATAATAGATTTTTTTTATCATTTTCGGTTGTAGCAGAGAGACTAGAGTGGAGATGGGATTTATTTTTGGGACGCTTAATTGATTCCAAGAGACAGAATCTCCCTATCTATTAGTGTTTTTGCTCTATGGCGTTTAACGTTAAAATCTGAAATAGTTGATCTCTGCTACTTTAGGTTTGAATATATAGTTAAGAGAGAATGTACCATATATTCTTGAAATGATAAATCGATTCCAGAAAAAAAAAAAAAAAAAAAAAACACTATCTCTTATGGATGGCTTTTGCTCTATGTAGACTAGCGATGGCCAACATTTTCAGGATCCGAATTCCGGATAATTTATTTACTAGAATCAGAAATTTCACTTTTCGGGTTTCGGGAAAATTCCGGAATTTTTCCGAAATCCAGAATTTTCTACATTCTAGAATTTTTCCGATTTTACTTTCCGGATTCGTATCACCCGATTTTAGTAGAGGCTTAAGAGGCCTCATCCCGGCGAAATTAAAATACCGCTAATTTTACAGTAATTATGTAATATCTTCAAATAGATAAAAGATAATTGAAATGTGGAACAAGAGCGCCCTAGACAATATTATTTTGCGTGAGGCACCGTTATCACAAGTCACCTAGTGGCTTTCCGCTTTCAGCCATTTAAAAACGCGAAAATAAGTGCCGATTTTCAAAATGGTTCGAAATCAAGAGCAGATAAGTGAGTCGTGATAACGGTATTTCATGTAAAATGATATTGTCTAGGGCGCTCTTGTTCCACATTTCGATTATCTTTTATCTATTTGAAGATATCACATAATTACTGTAAAATTAGCGGCATTTTAATTTCGCCGGGAATATATTCTTGATACGCTTAATCGGTTGCAGGAAACAGATTATTGCTATTTATTACCGTTTTTACTCTATACTGCTTAACATTAAAACCGGAAATGGTTGATATCTGCCAATTCCGGTTTCAACCTCACACCCGTCAAAGAGCTCAAATCCTAGTTTTTGACTAGCCAAAATTAATGGTGATTCACCAAGTAGTTCTTGAAAATTTGTCTCCCAGATGAACATACGGACAGACGGTAAATTAAAAAATAGTTTTCGTGAACTAAACTCCTTAAAAATGACGTAAATGGGCAGATCTTTTTTTTAAAAAAAAAATATGACGTCACATTAGCTCAGTATTTACAAGATGGATGATCATTCTATATGTTGGCAACTCTGCACCACACCTACTCACTCATATGCTCACATACACCACACACACACACAGATACAGACAAGTTCTGCTTAAAGTTAGCAAAAAAAAAAAAAAGTTCGATTTCCATTTAGCTAAGCCTTATTCTTCCTGTACCCCGTCAGTTCTTTTTGCCCCCATACGCCCCTAACTACCCTTCTTCTCGCTGATTTTTAAGGAAAAATTGTAGAATCAGCGAGGATCGGGGAGGAAGAGGAGAAAAGAAAAGAAAGAAGAGAGGACGTGGCGGGGTTCAGCACACCAAGAGACTATGATTGATCATTTTCGTTTTTATGGTTTTCTTACCCTTAATGCCAAATCGATTATTACATCATTTGGGGTTTTCTGCAGCTTTTGCCCTTTTGCGGGAGTTGAAACGAGTTTTCAACGACTTATCTTACAATGGTTTTACTTACATTACAGTTGGTGCGGAAGGGTCTATGCTTGATAACAGAATTTTCGTATCCTTCCCTTTCCCCCTGTTTTTTTGGAGAATGTATCTGAAAGGGGGAAAAGTAATTGTATTGAGATTCAATTCGTTCGTTCGAATCCCTGACGAAGCATGTAACAAGAAAAGAGAGAGAAAGCTACATTCTATACAATACCCTCTTGTTTGTTAGTTTTTGCGTTATCATTATTCTGCTAATATTACGTCAAGAGCATACATTCTGTGTTCTTTTTTGTAGCTGTCAGTTACGGATTGAATAACTCAATTATCAGCATTCTTATAGCAGATGGCGCAGCTGTTGTTGCTTAGTGCGAAAATACATGAGGAACTTATTTCTGTTTTTGTGGTACTATTCTGGTGACCTATCAGAAATGCGCACATTATAATAAAGAATTCGCTTTAAGGAATTGGGGGTTTGCCGGTTTTTTTTTTCTTCTTTCGAAATAGGTACGGTATGTTCTTAACAGCAGAAGTATCGTTGTCGGTAAGCCCAGGGTGGCCCAAGGGTTCGATCCTCGGTTAGTGCGGTAATTTTTCTACCTCTACTCTTTTTTCAATGTGGCTCTGAGTTTGTGAAATGCCTGTCTGGAGAAACCTGGAGAAGTAAAGAACGCAGGAGTGATGCGGTGATCACTTCATTTCTATGACTGCCGAAGTCACATGAACTATCCTTAAAAAGAGGGTGACCTTTTACCTTACTTTTATTATAAAGTATTACAGCTTTTGTAATATCGTAGTAAATTATTGAGATTTAGAAAAGAAAAAAAAGTGACCATACCATATGAAAATAACCATCTAAATATTAAATAAAAACTCCTAATTCCTGATACATATCCTAACCAAAAATATGGCATAACTGTATAAACAGTTTAACAAAATAATTTAGTATTTTATGCTTCAGTTATCTAACATGTTATTTATGTGAGTTTGCACTAGCAAACTGTCTTAAATTAAAAGTAATAACATGTTTGATTTCGGGCAAAACTGTGTACATCGATGTATAGTTAATGTTAATAAAACTTAATTTTAATACAGGCCCATGACTACTATTTTAGCGTGTTATTTCAAAACCAAGAGTCCAGTGTTGCGATTAACACGTTGCGAGTAGTACCGGTTTGGAACAGAATGTTGCGATTAACACAGGCCCAATGGAACCGATTTGACACAAAATTGTTGTTGAGCGGCATGAAAATAATACCACGGCGGCGAATAAACAAAGGAACGTGGAAATAGGAACATCATGGGGGTCTTTCTATTTATACGCTATATGGTGTTAGTAACACCCCTGCTAGCATGGTGAACGCCTTTGATATATTAATATCAACAACTGTATTATTAACAAGCGCATTACTCAGTAATACGTGTGCCTTGGTGTACGAAGTCCCAGATTCGATTCTCAGTGGATGCAGATCCCAAACTATCAGTAGCTTAAATCTTTCCGTCACTTTTTTTTGCTCGTGTGTCGTTCCTAAAACTTCATTGACGCACATTCTGCCATGTGTGTTACGTTCAAAAGTGTGTAAGTATTTCACATGAGCGAGAATTATTTCGAAGTCAGAAGAAGGGTATTAATCGTGGAATTCATGTTCTAAGATATCTTGGCTGGTTGATTTGGAGTTCAATGTCTCTTTACAGCATCACGAGAAGAGAGTCCGAAGAAGAAATATTGTAGCATACTTTTAATTACATGTTGTAATTACATATTGTACAAAACTATATTATAGTAATGCCATATTTTACTGTCTTCTCGTTTCTACTCTTACTCCGATCTTACTTCTAATTCACGACAGAAGCTTTGAACATTTCCATTTCGAGAGTACGCCAATATTGTATTTTTAGCATTTTGTAAATAGTTGAAGCGTAAAGTTGTCAGAAACCCAAAGGGCTGTAATTTACTGTTAAATTACAGTGCAAAGTAAGGTGAAAAAATTTAAGAATGAAAAAGTTACATTTTAAATTTAATTGATCCTTGGCTGAGTTTTTTCATTTACTTTTATTTTAACGTTCCACGATTATACTTCAAGTCTCAGACAGTGATGATGATAATGAATGAAATGGTAGAATGAAGAAAGAGGGAGGAAACGGGAGAGCTCCGAGAAAACCCCTCATACACAGTGCTTGTCCTCCACAAACCCCACTTGGCACGCGTTGAAATCGAAGCAGGGACCTCACCCACCTAAGGTCAGCAATAAGTCACCACGGTCTCCAGATCCGTGGCTAGCAATCGTGTGTATGTGTGTGTTTAAGGTTCAATGATGTCTGATCAGGTAAATCAGACATTTTCACAGAAACGAAATAATTCAATTTCGACAGATATCACAATTTAAATTCACCTTATCAGCTGGAAACAGCAAATCAGGTATGGCGCCGAAATGTTACATAAACCCCGAAATGGAGTCCCACGGACTCTACGCAAACGCTCGAGCAGCACTGATATAAACTTTCAGTACGCCCGTTGCAGAACAGCGTTCAAACTCAAGTGACTAGAAGTTACTGAGAAGGGGGTGGAGCTACATAAAAAATAATTAATCAGCTTCCTAATATATTTCCCTAATGGCCCTTTTTAAGTGAAAATACTTTAATAGAAACGGAAATTACTTGGCCGACAGGCTAGTAATTTGCCTATGATACTGATCTATTCTCCTCTGGACGCCAGGATCTAGTTCCAGAATAGTTTGTTTGCGTGTTACTTGCCACGGTGTTACTTGCCACTATTGGAATTTCGTGTTACTTGCCACGGTTACCTTATCGCATATTTATCTGTCTATGACAGCGTGTCCGTTGCCACGCACCTGCATCTAGATTTGACCTTGAGGGGGTGGGAGTAATTTCCCAAGCAATTTTCAAAGCAAGGCAAAAACCTGAAACGCAAGGAACAAACAAATTTCTGATTTAAGAAATAGAAACCTTGTTACGGAAGCGTCATTTCAAATTTTGTTTGGGGGGTAAGATCCCTTGAAATAATAAAATTTCGCGTTTTTCACTGATTTGCTACTATTCTGTTGATAAAATCTATATAAATCTCAAACTCAGGGGGGCAAATTCCGCCCTACCCCCCTAAATGACGCCCCTGCCTTGTTACATTTATGCGTGTCACAAAACTCACAAAACTAGCACGAAATACGGTACAAGAAACAAAACAAGATTCTGATGAAAGGAGTATTCTTGCAAATCTACACAAACAATTGAAATTCTTCAGTAATTCGAGCGCTCATTTTGCCGCCTGAAAGCATGGAAGAAACACAATGATTTATATATTACATCACATTCGATCCATACTCCTAGGTGGTTCCAATATGAACCTTGTCACTTGCGCGTCGCACGTCATAATGATTATAAGTGGGGTTTGTGGTGGACAAGCACCGTGTAGATGGGTTTTCCCATTTCCTCCCACTTTCTTCATCTTGCCATTTTATTCATTCATATCATCACCGTCTCCTTTAGCCTACCCGTCATAACCGTGGAACAAAACTCCAAGGTTTCATTTCATTTTCATTTCAAAATGTAATAGACTCCTGTGTAAATACCTGTGTTATTTTTTTCTTGGCTGGGAAGCTCATTTCAGTTTCTTACAATAGCGAAACACACTTTCTCCCACAATTTCTTCTCTTAATTTATATCTGAATATTCTTGCAAACTTTTCTTTTTATATAACACTGGGTGTTTCTCTATTTCCTCAATTTTTCATTGTCTTTACCACTAATTAAAGACATACATGTATTAGCTTCCATTGCGAACACTTCTTTTGATACTCTACACACGGAGCGAACTGTTATGTGAAAAAACTTGTAGAAAAAATCTTTTTTTTTATCTCTCTGCTTGGATGTACCTCGGCAACTTTTCTGTCGCCGTCGCCGCAGTGAGCGGACTCTCATAAGACTTAATGCATTTTTAGATGTTGCCCAACTGTTTCGTCGCCAAGCTGTTGCCTTAGGCGTACCGCTCACTGGCAACATTTTGTCGGGCAACTATTTTGTTGCTCTGGCTAAATGCATTGAGTCTTATGGGAGTCCGCTCACTGAGACGACGGCGACAGAAAAGTTGCCGAGGTGTTGCTAAGCAAGGTAACAGCAGGGCAACAGCTCGGCGACGGAACAGTTGCGCAACATCTGAAAATGCATTGAATCTTATGGGAGTCCGCTCACTGAGGCGACGGCAACAGAAAAGTTGCCGAGATATCTCCAAGTAGAAAGGTAAAAAATAAATCTTTTCTACAAGTTTTTTCACGTAAAGTTCGTTCCGTGTGTAGCGCGTGAAAAGAAGTGTTCGCAATGGAAACTAATACATTCTTTGATTAGTGACTAGCATGTCTTTAATTAGTGATAAAGACTATGAAAAATTAATTGAGGAAATAGAGATACGCACAGCATTAAAGAAGAAATATATATAAAGAAGAAATTGTGGAAGGAAGTGTGTTTCGCTGTTATAAGAAACTAGAATGAGCTTTCCAGCCAAGAAAAAAATAACACAGGTATTTACACAGGAGTCTATTACATTTTGAAATGAAAATGAAATCAACACAGTTAAATTACTCCCACCCCTTCAAGGTGAAATCTAGATGCAGATGCGTGGCAACGGACACGCTGTCATAGATAGATAAATATGCGATAAGGTAACCGTGGCAAGTAACACGAAATTCCAATAGTGGCAAGTAACACCGTGGCAAGTAACACGCAACGGAATAGTTTTGTCAGTCATTGGATGCTTAAATGGTTTCCATGAAGTGGCAGCTCCAAGGGAATACAATGGCACGACCACACTTCCTGTTCTTTCACGGACCCAGGGGTGACATGAAGGCAGAGCATAAGTGGAATGTTAATGTGGGCTGAAAAATTAATATTTCGGGTTGCACTGACAGATTCAAATCGTACGGCTGTCATATGCTTTTTTTGTAAACTCAATTGGTAACCTAGATATCTTTAACATGCGCAAACTTGTCAATGCAAATAGAGGAAAATTAAATGATTCTAACGGCATCGGACAGAGATAGATTTCTTCTGCTTAAAGTGTAAGACTGATAACATATGTTCAAAATGGACAGAAAACCATAATTTAGAAGCAATGTGCAGAGCCGTAGCTAAGGGGGGGCCAGCGGGGCGCCCGCCCCGGGCGCTGACAGCAAGGGGCGCCGCACGAGAAAGGGAAACAGAAAAAGTGATGTTAAACATGAGTAAAAGGCGAGTCGCCCCCAGAAAGTATTGGCGCCCCATTAGATAAATATTGCTGTAGGTTATCAATGAAATACATAGATTTCTTAAAAATTTTCTTGCTCGCTTCGCTCGCAATGCAAGAGTTTAAATAAGTCACAACAAGTTTTTATTTATTACTTGAAGATTTATTATACATGATTTCTTAATGACATGTGGTATACAAGATGCTGAGTAATGACTTATAGTGCACGCATGAGCATTTTCAAAATCAGAAACGAGCAAAGTCGTGTTCGGCGTTTTGACAGTGATGAATTTGCTGACTTCAAAACGTTTTTCTACCCAATCGAAGTAATCACGACGCACAGTGGGGCCAAAGCACTGAATTCTTGGCAAAAATAAGAATTCGCAATATGAAGCGGAAAGTTGAAATCAATTAGTTCGGCGTATGCAGTGGCTATAATAATGTTATTTCGACATTATTTAATCAAAAACATAGAGTTTTACATCATAAAAGGAAATATTCCTTATATTCGCGCCTAAATTATATAACAGATTATATGATTGGCATAAACAAACGCGTGGGCAATATGCTTTGATTTGGCAATTTACGATTGGCTTATATTATTATGTATGAAAGAAAAAAGTGTACTTATTCATTTTACAACTGAAGAGTAATAAAATTGAAGAAAAGTTCTTGCTTCTCAAAATTAGTTCAAGTTGTGGAGGATTCGTTATGACAATGAAGATGCAAGGACGCTTCAATACATAAAAAGTATCTCATCACAAGTGTTTGATATGAATATATTATCAGATATATTAAACATATTATGATTTACAAGCATCAGTAACCTGTTCAGGTTGTTTCATATATTGCAACGTGCATATATTGCATCATTTCAGAGCTTGATTGGAACACTCTGAGCTGGAGCGAGCGGAGTCTCATTACAGTTGATTCCAATGTCACTTCTGTGCACGCATCACAGAAAACACAATACTGAATTGATCAACACCATTTTAATATGGTTCTATCTTATGGTCTATAGATTGTTTAGCATTGACGTTTCAAAATGTCGCCACCATTAATCAAATATGTTTGAGTAGAGTTTAGTTCTGTTGGTGAATGACAGAGAAGTATGACTAGATGTTGGAAACAAGATGGGGCTGGGGGCAAAATTCCCAGAATCGACCTATATTCAACTTTGTCACTGCGTGCATGTCTAATAACCTAACACTTGTTCTCACATTCATCCCAGCTCAATTCAAAAGCAGCATTGCATCCAGAATGCGGTTTTTCTCAAACATTTTCATGTGCTATATTTTCCAAACGTGCAAATATGTTCAGGTTTTCTCTTTGCATACAGTAAGAACAATGTTTCTGTTACGACATATTAAAAAATCACAGACATATTATGCCATATTTTCTAGTAAAATGCCATTCTATCTTTTGACCATAGTTTATATGCTTTCAGTACCACAGCATTTTCCAAATATGATATTAAGTAGGGGATTATCATAAGGATATGATAATGATATTAGCATCATTGCTAATATGATTATTGACTACACATCAATATTCTAAATATACAAAACGATACATACATGGCGGTCGTGTCACCATGTTTACCAGCCACTGAATATCTACACGCAATGTAGGAATAGTCGCATTCAAAATCAATTTCCTATCTTCTCTCCGGCTTCAGCGGATAACCAAATTTACACGTCCCATGAGTTCATTGTAAGTTGCTATCACTTATTTTCCTGCACACTATCTTACGTGTACACTATCAAGGCTTCATTATAACAAATTATATCGAGTCAATCTTTTACTTCATTCTTCGAGTTTTTGCTAAGAATTGCCTGGTTCGGCCCCACTGTGCGACGGTGAGAATGAAGGTATGAAAGTGAGAAGAGTGAAGAGACATTCAAGCTGCTGTTTGTGGGATAATATTAAAAATAAAGATAAACGAGGGGAACAATAACATTTTCGAACTTCAAGCAGTTGTAGAATAGGGACTTAAGGGATCAGAACTTAGCCCAAAGAAGTTCAACTTTTTTAGATACTAAACACTGCCAATGATTTATTTTTAAATTCCATTAACATATGAAATTCTTCCAGTTTGAAGGAATTTATTGGGGTCATTTTTTCATCAACTTTTTGTATTGTCAGCATATTATTTTGTGCATACGTATCTAGTTGTGTCATGTTTTTATCTATCTACATACATACAAAACATAAGTACGCACACTCTTAATATAAGTACGTGTTAGTGTATTTTAATATGTTAATTAATAATAAGTAGCTTAAATTCGGAACTTTCATTCATTAAGAAATTAAGTAATTACTATAATTTCAGACATATGTAGTAGCCAAAGTATATTTTGAATTTTAAGTACAAACATTGAACATATTCTTCACCTCCATCGATCAATATTTAGAAATTCACAAAGAAGGCTCGTTCTGAATTTCCATTACATTTCACAAAATATTTTTTACCGTAAAAAGATCGAAATTAAAATGCTATTGATGTGGTCATATACAGAATAAAATTAAAATGTTTACAATTATTATAGGAAATTAATACTGTCACCCATTTCGAACAATTTAGAAGCACATAGTTTTTAATGTATTGAAATTTAATTTCTTATCGATAGTATTAAACGTTGTAAATAGTAGTAATTTTCCTGAACTGTTCTCCTAGTGAATTTGTATACAACCAAACGTAGTTTTGTCAATCTTAACAAAAAGCCCAAAATAAGACTCTTGAAAACAGCTCTTATTTGAAAAAGGATACATAATGATCGTTTTTAGTTGATGCAATGGTCTTTCCAAGAAGATTTATAAAAATTCAGCGTAGCATAACAACAAAAGCTGCTTTTCTTACACACACACACACACATATATATATATATATATATATAATGATTGGTAAGATTGGTAAGATGAGTGTAGGGGCGCCGAATTCTACTTCGCCCCGGGCGCCGAAATCTCTAGCTACGGCTCTGGCAATGTGTCTTTCGGAACACATATTTTTAAAAACTTGTATGTACTAACGCGTATTATATGGCTACTGTTTTTTTATTATAACAAATCAGGGAAGTTATTTCGTAAGGACGGGGATCAATTCTCCCTGAGTTTGAGGCATATATGTAGAACCAGATTTAGGGGGTGCAAAGGTGCACGTGCACCTCCCTTCGTTGTAAATATACACTATCTAAAATGAGGAGCTAGCAGTGAAAATAGCAACACATTCCGAAACTTTCTGTCATCATGTTTCCGTTTGGGGCTTAAAGGAAAGCAGAGCTTTGCAAAAGCAATAGTTGAAGTTGATTTTCTCAAGGTTGAAGGAAAAGGATTCACCAAACAAAATAATATAACGTTTGTCAAGTAGGGAAGAAAACAGAAGGCAGGAGGAGAAAAGGACATTTTTGTCCTACATTTCACTTGCGACCGTCTTTAAAATACTTTCCTCGGGCTGTCTTTAAGAATATTGTCACATGTCACTTTGAGGAGTTTCAGTATGATTGGTTATTTTGGTAGTTATTGGTGCAACCCCCTCAGACAAACCTGGATCCGGCCTTGCATATATACCCCCCCCCGCTGCATTTTAATAAATTGACCACTAATCTTCTAATAAGAAAACGTGAATCTCTTATGTTGGATGAAATGAATACTACTATAACAAATACAAGAGAAATTAACGATTTAGAGGCATTAACCTTTAACCCCGACGTGTAGTCCTACGGACTCCGCGAGTAATGTAATACCTATATATATATATATATATATATATATATATATATATATATATATATATATATATATATATATATATATATATATATATATATATATATATATATATATATATACAGGGTGTCCGAGAAGTCCTTCCCTGATTACAGAAATTGATAACTCAGGCTAGAAATAAGATAGAAATATGAAACTGGTGTTGAATTGTTTATAAACTATAAAAGTTTTGGTCACATCAGTACACTTCCACATGAGCACCCTTGGTAGCACGTAGCACATCTAGGCGATATTCAATTTCCATCCACACATTAGCCAACATCACTGGAGGGATCGATGCAACGACTGTGGTTATTCGTTGTTGCAGGGTTTCAAGATCTGGTACACGTGTTCGGTAGACCTCATCCTTGACATAACCCCATAAAAAGAAGTCTCAACCATTATCGTCCTCAATACGTGATAGCATTTCGACCGCAAAGTCATATCGACGTGTACCGTCGTCGGGCAACAAGGCCTGAACGAGTTGCACTTTGTAAGCACGAAACAATAAACGTTTGTGTAAAATGTCATGGATAGAGCTTTTTGGCATCTGTAATTCACGTGAGGCCCTGCGCACCGA
The DNA here is from genome assembly GCF_964235325.1 of Thermobia domestica. Classification (NCBI taxonomy): domain Eukaryota; kingdom Metazoa; phylum Arthropoda; class Insecta; order Zygentoma; family Lepismatidae; genus Thermobia; species Thermobia domestica. The sequence continues at coordinate 77,691,946 of NC_137463.1, forward strand.
TTTCTTAGGACTTCTCAGAAAAGGCTGCCGCACAGCCTCCATCGTGTCTGCTGAGGTTCTTGGTCGACCAGACCTCGGAAGGTCAGCAACCGACCCTGTGTTCTTGAACTTCTCATACCAGGCTTTAATGCTCTTGACATCAGGTGGAGTCCTCCCAAATGTTGTCTGGAACTGTCTCTGCACCGTGGTTGGTGATCGTGTCTCATGGTACCACAGGACACACTGTGCCTTCTCCTGGTTGGTTGGCATGGCTTCTTGGGCTTCTTACTTACGTACTACAAACCTAAAACAAAAAAAAAAAAAAATTGAGACTTGGTAAAACAGAAGAAACCTAACACAGACAAAAACTGTTATAGTTTGTAAACAATTCAACACCAGTTTCATATTTCTATCTTATTTCTAGCCTGAGTTATCAATTTCTGTAATCAGGGAAGGACTTCTCGGACACCCTGTATATATATATATATATATATATATATATATATATATATATATATATATATATATATATATATGTCCTTTTATTTTTTGTGTAACTCCACGCCCTTCTCAGTACATTGTAGTCACTTGAGTTTGAACGCTGTTCTGCAACGGGCGTTCTGAAAGTTTATATCAGTGCTGCTCGAGCGTTTGTGTAGAATCCGTGGGACTCCACCTGGGGGTTTATGTAACATTTCTGTGCCATACCTGATTTGCTATTTCCAGCTAATAAGGTGGATTTAAATTGTGATATGATATCTGTCGAAATTGAATTTTTCATTACAATCCACTGTGAAAATGTCTCTGCTGTTCACAGCTAAGACTTCTGAACCAAAATATGCAGAGAAAGTCGCAGGAATAATGAACGATGTGGGTAGGGATTTGTCTTATGTATTGTTTTCGGATGTGGATGATGAAAAGGCTGTCAGTCAAAGAGACCATGAAAGGAAATGGGAGATATCAAAAAATAACAGTGACAGTTCTTCTGAAAAAGCTTAATGTGCTGCTATTGGTGTATTTTATTACGGCCGAAAGGGACAAGAAGTAGACTGTAAAAACATTGGCGATATTTGTCCTGCAGGTTTGTAAACTATTGTGTTTATTAAAGATGGGGTGGTTTCAGTGTATTCTGATATCCTTTTTTAACAACAAAAAACGGTATTTTGTGTTAGAAACAGTAAATAAGCTTTGTAACTATGAAAAATGCAACTAATGTAATATGGGCATATTGCTAACCTAGTTGATTTTTCGATGTAGTGTGTACACATTGTTTTTAACTCAGTTATGTAATAATACTTTATAATATACATAAAGCATTACAAAATAAGCAAAAGAAGAAAAATTTTAAAAACAGCCATTTTTACGTAAATATATATATACATTATATTGCGGAGTCCGTGGGACTCTACGTCGGGGTTTACGTTAAAAATTCTGACGTCGGGGGTTAAGGGTTAGTTTCTTTAGCGGGTTTCTTTTTTACAGGTGTTATATACATAAACTACCGTATGTACAATATGAAAAAAGTTTCTATGTTAATTATGCTGTGTTACTAAACTTTCACCTATAAAAAGTCATATAAGAATAAAGATACTACATATAAAATTGGTAGAAAAAATAGTATAATACACTATCTACTAGAAGAAAAATCCAAGAATAAATTTTATTATAAAACTACACTGAGAAAAAAAATGTTGGTGGCGTACTTGAAAATGTAGGTTACATGCGTAATTCCTGTACTTTTTGGACTTAACGTACAGCAGACGTATATCTGAGAACGCGTGTTTTATAATACCATGTAAGTGTTCCATCTATACTTACTTTCCGTATGAAACAATGTAGGCTGTCAGGATCTCAAAAATGAACGTATGTAACATATAGCTGAGGAATGTAACATAAGTATATGCATGTGATATACGAAAAACTGTTAGATGTCAGGCATCCTGCAACGGCATGATGTAACATCTAAGGGCAGTGCGTATGTAGCATATGGATAACGTATGCTCCGTTCTGATTTCTATAGTAAGCAAAAGGATTCCGTATATCTGTACGCTGCCCGGAGAACGGATTTTTCTCAGCGTATCAATGGATCAACGACTTAAAGGAAAATAAGGAAATTTTAAAATTATTGATATTCAATGTGAATAAAAATAGGTTAAATGCAAGAATAGGTTTGCTTTTGGTTTTGCTTTGCTTTTGCAATAAATTGTATATTAGTATTTTTTTTTTCAATATCTATGTGTCATTTGGTAATACATTGTAATAAATATAAAAGATGATCTGAAACTGTGTAATCGATTTTCATTTTGTAAAAAAAAAAAAAAAAAAAAAAAGGGGGGGGAGTTGCTCTTTTGTTTAACGCACTCCTTGCTCACGTATTCACGAATCCTGAAACTATCGGTCTCATGAGACGGGGAACCACAAGACGATGAAACCGATTTGTACCAATAGATCCACTTCGATCTCAATTGTTTGAGATCTAAAGTATTTATAGATGATCTCAAGGAGAGAGTTTGAGCTCCTTCGTGTCTAAGCGGTTATCGTACACGCCTTTGGCGTGGGAGACCCGGTTTTAAATCCTGGTGGGAGAGGAGCTTATGCTCGGATTCCACGTTAATCAGTAGGTCCACGTCTCATATAGCCTCGCTGCTGAACGGGACGTTAAACTCAAAATCAACTCAACTCAAGGAGAGATTGAAGCGTTCAACTGTACTTCTCGTGGGAATTCGTTATGAAAACGTTGATGTGATGCTGAGTTTAACCGATCACCAGCGTTTTTGTGTGTACATATTTATATGTGGGACAGGCTATTTTTTTTTCACCCAAGACTATCCCCTTTTATTTACTGAATGCTATGTGAATGCACTGATATCTCCAGTTTGAGATTAAGATACTTGTCTGCGACAATAATCATAAATAAAAGATAATTTGAATTGAGTACACAACCACCTAATTCACATAGTACTCCAGTTACCGCACGATAATGTGCCAATATTGAAAATTAAATATTCCCTGAGAATCGAATTTGCTACCATTGACAACACAGGCATACCTAGGTACACGCTAATCATTAGGGTATATGGTAGTATACATTCAATACATGATTAGCATAAATAATTCATTCGTTTTGAAAAAGCTATATTTTCAAAAGTATTACATGTACACACATGAAAGATACACCCTCTAAAAAATGTTTAATATTTTCCGTTTCGGTGACACGACACACGTTCAGCTCGAGCTCATACCACACATTTGTAGCATAGTCCTGTCAATTGTCTGCACTGCAGCAGTGATACGTTCTTTGGTCTCGGCTAAGGGTTGCGGTAGTGGGGGTACGTAAACATGGCTCTTAACGTACCCCCACATGAAGAAGTCGCAGGGCGTTAAATCAGGAGATCTAGGAGGCCAGGGAAACAAAGTTAGCTCATTCTCACCAATGCGCCCAATCCAGCGTTGTGGAAGTTCATCATTTAGGTAGTCACGAACTGGGATGTGTCAATTGAGGGGGTGCCCCGTCCTACAATACAAACTTGGTGAGCTTGTGGTTCTTTCCTAATATCTTCATGTGTGTACGTGTAACAGTACGTGTAATAATTTTGAAAATATAGCCTTTTCAAAACAAATGAATTATTTATGCTAACCCTATATATTAGTAATTTTTTGTTGTTATGCTTTAGTGTAAAATACATACTGTTTTCAAGTTCACATGTGAGATACCTGGTTAGATTCCCGTCCAAATTAGTTTGTGATGCACAACATCGTGTCCGTGGGTTTTCTCGGGTACTCCTGTTTACTCCCACATTCGCATTCCACCATAATTCATTTGCCTTAATCATTCGTCTCCTTAGCCTAACAGGCATAATCGTGGGACGTTAAACTGAAAGATTTCATAAAGTTCACAGATTACCATTATCTTTATGTATAACTATAAAAATTGCATGAAATGTTTTATCAATAGAGCAGGTGTTGTCCTATACCCTTTGAATTATTTCATCACGTGACTTTGTTTTTGATTTTTTTTCTTTGGACTACGAAAGAAAGAAAGGATCCAAACTCCTCCCACTGAAATGGTAAAGCTAACAAATATCCTAAATAAATTAGCAACGAAAGGCCTTCAGTTTTTCGCAACTTTTCAAAACAGTTCATTCGTTTTAGAAAAGGGTTGTGAACATTTAGCAAAAAAAGAGTTGATGTGAGAAATGGTGTAAAAAAGGAGAGGCTAAATAAAGGACATAAATGAACAAGATAGACGATGAAAAGGTGTGTGCAAAAGAGAGAGAGAGCGAAAGCAGAAAGCGTTCCACAGGGTACACTGCTGGCGCATGCATATAAATTTTAACGTTGTTTCATTGCAAAGGTGGTGCTGATGATGATGGGTAGGGAGACATAGAGGACAGAGGAAAGAGAAGAGGAAAAAAGAGAGGATTTTGTTATGATGTATAGGGGTGACCTTAATAAAATGTCGCACTGTTGCAACTGCTGTAAATTGTGTTGTTGCAGATTTTCCCCATTATTTTTCGCTAGCACCTCTATTTGTTCCCCATCCATGAAAAGTCTCCCCCTCTCACCCTTTCCTCGAACTCCCAACGTCCGCTTTCATTTTCTATCTCACAAAATAAAGAACTGTATCTTGATATATTATTACCTACCAAATTTTCTCTCCTTTTTAATCTGATCATTTTACTAGACAGTGTGAAATGTGTTCTTACAATATATTGTTTTATGCTGTGTTATTATTATCAGATTCCTGATATGCCTTTATAATAAAAGTAATTTAATTTTATTAAATTACAAAATATAAAATACTTTTTCTTTTAAAAAATGAAATTATATGCCCTTATATAGAAATAACTAATATATACTAACGTAAATGCCAATTCTAAGCACAAGTAGAATACAGATTTACGGAAAATATTCCTGTAGATTTATGAAAAAAAAAATGAACTATCCTTATGAAACGAATGTGGAATGATAAAAACAAAGCATAGGATACTCTATTTTTCGCAGAAACTTTGAACCTCTACCCTCTTTAGGATACACTCTTTTAATCAATCTAATATAATAAAATCCTAGTTTGAGCTGGGTACTAGCTACGTTCCAAAATCAATTTCAAGCATGTCAACCGATTTAATGTGATGTGATCATAAACAATGTCAATTTCAATCTAAAGAAAGCAATTATAGAAAAATACGCCCTGTCCCCCTTAAAATAGAGATTTTCAGAAACGATTAGACATATGCTTCTGATTTTTTTAATGACGACTTTATATACCGAATTTCATCTTCCTAACTCGATGGGTTCATGAGCCGCTGTGTTTTTGGCTGAAATTTTGAACCTTTTCTACTCCTTCAGGGTATATAATCTTTACTCAATGTAGCAGGATAAAATTCCAGCTCATAGTATATATTAGGTCTAACTATGTTTCTAAGTTCATTTCAAGCTGTTCAACCGTATTCTCGTGATTCAATCACAAACAACAGGCAATATCGTTTCCAAGGTGAAGAGCGTAATTATACAAAATACCCCCTTCCTCCTTAAAACAAGGATTTTCAAAAAAAAAAGAAAAAAAGAAAAAAGAAAAAGAAAACGCTGGTGACTCAGGTCCGTTTATTTTTAATTAGGAGTTCATTTGACTGATTTGTGAGATATTTTATATTTCGCATAAATTTGAGCTCCCGCTTGTCATTAAGATACACATTTTAATTAAAGGAGCATTATAAAAATCCCAATTCGATATACGTGATAATTATGGTACAATTGTCTTCAAATGGTTTGGTCACAAACAAGGTCCTTTTTATTTTATGAGCTAGAACCTGCCTTTGTGCACAACACTCAGGTAGGTGTCCTCCCATCTTGCCTAATCCCATCTCGCCTAACGATTTATCAGCTGCTGATATCTCCAAGATAAGAATATCTGCCATTCTAGGCAAGATGGGAGTTCCCATCTTGCCTACTCCCATCTTGCCTAAGATGTAAGAAGGGAATTTCTGCTCTAAAGAAGGAATTCCTGTACTAATATTAACCACCAACACTAAGAAATTGTGAAATCATACGCACATTTCAGAAAAGAAATAATCTATGTATTAATCTTTCTACATAAGAAAATCAATAATCTAGTTTCAGTATGTTTCAATGAATATTTGCAATATTTGCCATCGCCACGAGGATGCGAAATCAGTGCAACGACACCCGAAGTCGTTAATGTCGCTTTCTAGACCAGAGTCCGTTACTTCTTAATTGAGATAGCTCTCCAATTGTCCTTACGATGCTGGTCAACACTGAAATTTTTGAGTGTCCCCATTGGAAATCGAACTCGAGACCATGAGAATCGTAGGCACGTGCACTAACCATTTAGCTAAACAATACTAACCCTTCCAACACGTGGAAACACAATTGTGCGGGTTGGTTAAAATCGATATAGAAGTGCCCCTATTACCTTTGTGCTTCGAAACGGCGTGCAGTGATTGTGTAAGTTTCGTTCAACGATTTGCAGTTGTTTTGGTCTGTGATACGTCATTTTTGGCGCGAACAAGAAGAAAGAAAAGTAGTGTTCTCAACGAAGCCATGACTGTCGCCGTGTTGAAAGTGCCAATCAGCGAAAATATTTTTAATTTCCAACGTCTCTTGTATTTTGACAATTCAAAGGAGGCCCCCCAAAACAGAAGAAAATTGTACCAAAAATTGCTAGTAATCTAAAATTTCACAATAATTCTTTCTCACACATAATAAACGAATAACAATATAAATATTAAGTACGGAATAATAATCTGGTTGAGCGGGGCCCTTGTGCGTTCCAATGCTTCCTGTCGCTATTCTTTACTGAGTATCACTAAGTTTCATATTTTTGGTCTAAATTTCAGCAGCCCACTAGGCTTTCTTTCTTTCAGAATTTCAACCAAATTTGTGTACTGCAAGGTAAGTTTATATTAATGCTTATTACAAGCATAAGTTAGTGCGAATGAGGCATAGCCTTACAGCTTTGAAATAATTTTCACACATCCTATGCTTGAATGCGATGGAGTAGTACACGTTTTTAATACCAACCAAAAATTTATCGTATTGTTCTTGGGGGCCCCTTCATCTCCGGGGCTCTCGGCGATTACCGACATGCCGACCTGACCAGACCGCCCCTGATCTGGATCTTCTATGATCTTCGTCCATGTGCAGTAGGCCGTTTACCGTTGTTACCACCATCTATAAGTAATGCTTATCAATATATATAGATATACGATTTACAGTTTATGACAACTTATGAATATATGAAAATGCAACCAAATATCATCTAACATCTTTTGAAACATCGAAACTACCCAAAACCTTTTTTTTTTTTTTTTCAAGCTTCATATATCCTTTTTTTTACCTTGCAAGCTGAGATACTTTACGTCGTAAGCATGGTCACTTCTCCTGGCTTCTAACTTGAGAAAACGGACTAATTCGATGACATGAGGATTTTGCTTATTTAGCAGAGTATTTAATCTATTATCCCAATCCTCTGCAGGATTATTTGTTCTATGGCGTTTTTTATGACAGTACCACATGCTAATTAGGACTGTAGAATTTTCTAGCCACTGGTCAATGAAATAACCATAAAACTGCTCAAGCTTAGGGAGTGTCTTCTTGAATATACAGTCAACCACTGTCGACCATTTCTAACGGAAGAAAAACTAATGACGCAAACATTCGAACATGAAGTCATTGTTTTTGTAGTCTGTAACCAAGAACAAATCCTGTATCTTAAACCAAAGACTGGTTAAAGTGAAAATTTCACCCACTTATACTTTCTCTTGTTCGGGAGAAGGCTAAAAACCACTGGAATCACATTAGTTTCCTCTATTGAACTTTCAATATCTGCATGAATTACAAAAAATTGGGAAGAACGTTTGTTGTAGCTCTTAAATATCTGCCAATAAAGAAGGTTGTGCTGGCGTGCAAAATGAAATTATTTAGGGGCTCTTATTCGTTGTGGCTGCTACTCGAAACGAAACCTTTAGATTCCACATCCAGCTCTGCTCAAAAACAAACAAAAATTCACGGAAATAGTACCAGCTATTGAACCTGTACGGAAATGGGAATTCTTATCTCGCTTTTAAATCATGACATTTCATTGCATCTGGCACTTGTACGCAGCTGGGAAGGATTTTGACATATACGAAAATGGGAACGTACTCAAGTGGGAAGACACCATTTTTTGTTGTTCTTAACAGTATGTATAAAAAATATGCCTGTCAGAACAAAATTCAAAATAATATTTAAAGGTACTTTTCTGTATTAGATTTTAATTATATTTATCTCTTCCAATTATCTTCGCGACCTCCATGAAAGCTTCTTGCAATCCCTAGGTCGATAAACTCTGGCCTAGAGAGACCCATGGATGGTCTGCTCAACCGACTTCTTGAATAGATTGATTGGCTGAGATTGTCGTGTGTTGGGTGGAAGATCATTCCATGCACGGACAGTGGATGCAAAGAATGATTTCTAGTAATATTTAGAGGAGTGTAGGAGAAGTGAAAAGAGTTTATTTACACCTGATCTTGTATCGTGATCGTGATGAGCATTTAATGGTTGCAATCGTTGAAATAAGTAAGAGGGTTGTTAAAAGCGCAAAATCTTAGAGAAGTGTGAGTCGATGCAGATAACGTCTATCGGAAAGTTTCATTAGTCCCAGCTTTTTGATCGTTTAAGATTATAAGCAAACCGTATACAGGCGTTTTGGATACGCTATAAACAGTTCTTCATTTAAGTCTGATAGAGCTACATCATAATATTCGAGGTGAGGAAATATTAGAGATTTTACAAGGAGTGATTTTGTGTCAATGGTAAGAATTTTCTTTAGTCTGGTGAGTGAATGAAAAGTCCAGAACGCTTTCTTACGCACAACGTTGAACTGGGGTTCCACTCAAAATATGGATCAATTGTTATCCCGAGATTTGTGATGGTTTCAGAAAATGTAATAATTGTTCCAATGTATCTGTACTGCAGACATATTCGAACGGCGAATATTGATTGAAACATCTGGTTAAAATGATTCCTTCTTTAATGGAGAAATTCCCTCTACAGAAATTCCTTCTTTAGTGCAGAAATTCCCTTCTTACATCTTAGGCAAGATGGGAGTAGGCAAGATGGGAACTCCCATCTTGCCTAAAATGGCGGGCATTCTTATCTTGGAAATATCAGCGGCTGATAAATCGTTAGGCGAGATGGGATTAGGCAAGATGGGATGGAATCCTCAGGTAGACACATATCATTCAAAATTACAATTGTTTCCACTTTTCAATTACACGACGCATGAAAGCATTCTTTATATCGATAAATTTTACTAGTATTCTTCTAAAAGAGAAAGGCAGAGATACACTAGGAATCAAGAGTTGAGAAATGAATCGTGAAAGTGGTATCTCTTCTCGAAAGATGTATTTCCTTTTATTGGGTGAGCTCTGTCTCATTTCGAATGTCGTCACGGAAATTCTGCTTTGTCTCTCAATCCTAGAAAGATAATAACTAGTATTACTTATACGGCTATATAAATAAATCTATACAACAAGATTCTTTACATTTTTATTGTATATTTGTATATTTGTATACAATACAGTAAGTACTTTGACCTAAGCATATAGACTATGTGAGACATACTTTTAAAACTTAATAGGAGATCGAAATTATATGGATTTGCACTGACAATCAAACTCACATCTTTTGCACTAAACGCAAGAGTGTTTCATTTTATCTTCCAATGTTTGAACTTCTGTGAATAGGTTTAATTTAAAATAGCAGGTCAAACAGAATGTGGTAGTAAATACGAGAAACATGTACAAAATCAGTTATTGTTATTATTATTAATAGTTAAATTATTAGTTTGATTACAAAGAATTGATGGCAGACACATAGCAGAACATCATTGTTAAATTTCGCACCAATATAATACTTTGTCAAAAATTCGTAGTAATTTAAGAAACAAAATTTACAACAAAGATATTAAGAAAAACTATTCGTTCATCATTCAAGAAATAAGCATAAAATTAGCTACCCTTTAATTCATTCTTGGTTTTTCCTTTTTTCTTTTCAGGTGAAAATTTGGTTCCAAAACCGTCGCATGAAGTGGAGGAACTCCAAAGAACGCGAGTTGTTAGCCAGTGGAGGTTCCCGGGAGCAGACGCTACCGAATAAAAACAACCCCAACCCCGACCTGAGCGACGCCGAAGGAGACAAGCCAAAAATCGACCTGTCTGATCTCTCCCCGCTCAATTCGCCTCCGGAGATCACCGAAGGGTCAAACAGGGTCAGTGACAATGAGGACGAAGAACACCTCAAGAGACAAAGGTTACAGCGGCAAGAAAAGGGTAGCGAGGGAGAGGAGAGTCGAGGAACTGCTGAGGAAGAAGAGATTAATGTCACATGACAATGGTGAATCAAGCATAATGGTTCTTTCAATTCTTATCATATCACCAACTATGACTATTTATTATTAATATAATAATTATATATAATTAATTGTGAAATACAAAGACTTTGCAAGAGATATGTTATATGGTACAAATCACTTTCTTTTTCGTTTCCCTTTATTTTGTTTTTAGCTCCTGACGTTTCGATTATAGGTAAAGAACTAAGCTGGAAATCACCTTAATAAGTGAAATTATATTATAATCTTTCGTTTAGCGTTATATACTTGTGTAAAGTAAGATAGAGGACGCAAATGTAAATGATTATGGAAGAGTTTGTGTAGGAATGGTTTATAACCTGGGATTCTTTGCATCAAAAAATTATTTTTTTAAAAAATCATGTCAGTATACTCATGTTTCTAATTTAATTATAAAAAGTGTCTCTTACCTTTTTTCGGTGTCATTTGTAATCAAGTTTCGCTGTCGAGAAGGATAAAATTTGAATTTTCATATTTCCATAAACTAAGATAATTTAAAGCTCACAATAATGGTTTAAGGTGAATCAGAACCCGGAAGTCAGTACGTATTTTAGCTCATTCCCTTAACCACTGCACAATTAAACATTGCATATTATAAATAATGTACTATAAGATAAAGTTATGTTTCAAGTACAGCACAAGACAATGATTCATTTAATTGTGTGTTCTGATATCGAAAAAGGTAACAAATAGAAGAAAATATTTGATTCGTTTTACAATGAGCACACAAGATGGAACTTGCTGTTAGATCTTACTAGAAGTGCTCAATTTTATGAAATATTTATTTGAATCTGTAAAGTACTTTAAAACTAACGATCTTATTACGAAATAGATATATTGTTTGACCTTTTTTCGTGTTATGTTTCACATTTCATTTAAATATTAATTTATATTTAAGGAAATAGATTTTGAGAAGAAACTTACGCAGAGCTCCATTACGCGTTGTTGCCAAATTTGTACGTTTAATTCCTGGATTCTAGCGTTGCACAGCGGAACTTAGCTGTGAATTGCAGTAAGGGGTCGAAAACTAATTTCTCCAATAAGTATCCACGCAGAATTCCATGATTACTTTTTTTTTATTATTATCTGACACCACTAAACACACGATACTACCTGGCAACGCCGCACTATCCAAGCAGTGTTTAGCATAGCACCGAGAATTGTGATCTACCTTAAATACCTATGACAAATAATCAATTAATAACATTCTTGTGATTCTGAATGTTTGGCAGTGACGTAATTTTATCTCCGTTTCCCAGTTCTCTCTCGGGCTGATTGTATATTCATAGACAATCTAGATCAGTCACTTACAACTGACTGATGGGGATAGACAATCTACGAGATCAGTCACTTACAACTGACTGATGGGGATAGACAATCTAGATCAGTCACTTACAACTTATGGATGGGGATAGATAATCTAGATCAGTCACTTACAACTGACTGATGGGGATAGACAATCTAGATCAGTCACTTACAACTTATTGATGGGGATAGACAATCTAGATCAGTCACTTACAACTGACTGATGGGGATAGACAATCTAGATCAGTCACTTACAACTTATTGATGGGGATAGACAATCTAGATCAGTCACTTACAACTGACTGATGGGGATACAGTAGCTTAGTGGTATAGCACTTACTTCTGGTGCGTGGGGTCTAGGGTTGCCAACTTTTGGAAATGTAATACTGGACATACTCCTGGGGGTACTTATACTCTTAAGATAGTGGCATCAACCCTCTTCACAAATAAGAACAACCTGAAAGTGGTTACTTCACATAAAATTGTGCGATTCGGAGTTCGAATTTAATAACTTTAGGTTGCTTTTGAAGCATTTATTAAAACTTACTTATTTCCGTTTCGGTTCAGTTGGCACATGTAAATTTTGTAGTCTACCATCAATACATCGTATTTAAAACAGGAAAGCAAATATAATTATGGCATGCATAAAATATACTAGAAAAACAAGTTTCGCCGGGACTGGTAGTCTCTCATAATGCCTTCATACTTTTACTGGCTCTGGATCATTATCTAATCGGAAGATGTAGCTGAGGGTGAAGTGGTGCTAGCTGAGCTCTTGAAAATGTACTTTTGTTTAAATATAGCAGTTTTGATAAGTTCAGTAAATTTTCCTGCATTCAACTCTAACAAAGGCAAAATTTACTATACGCCTACTTAAGGCTATAAGAATTTCATATATTTGTATGGCTAAACGTCTCTAAAAGTATGGTAAATTTAGCAAAAAATAGGCCAAATTAACATCACTGCCACCTTGCAAACGATAACATCACTGTGGCGTAACAACAAATTCGTTGCAGAATGGAATTGCGCTATCCTATCATCAGCCGGATGTCAAATGCGAATCATGTCAGAATCAAGATTCAACTAAATCTACTTTCGACGGAATTAAAAAATAATCTGAATATAACAGAGAATAGGACTAGTGAGAGGAAAAATTACCGGATATTTAACGTCCGGTTTGGAGGCCGTACCAGACACCGGATAAGAAGGTCAAAAACCGAACTGTTCGGTAAAATACCGGATGGTTGACAACTCTAGTGGGGTCCCTGGTTCGATCTCAGGACAAGTAACTTTGTGGTGGACAACATAATGTTCGTGAGCTTTCTCCCGTTTGCACCAACTCTTTCATCATTATTAATTTGTCTTAATCATCCGTCTCCCTTAGGCTAAAGGTCAAAATCGTGGGAGGTTGAAACTGAAAGAAAAGAGACAACTGACCGATGTAAGACGTAGGAGCAGACTTTTACGATGAGAGCCAGGACAGTAAGAACAGGTTGAGCGAAAAGAGGAGGGTCAAACGAGGTAGGTGGAATGAAGTAAAGAAAGTGTTGGCAGTCGCTAACCTACGAATAGTGTAATTGCAAGATCATAGACTGGATCTTCTTTGCCTGTCAACATTGTCTTCTAAGTTTCTTGTCCTCTCCTTGCTCTCTCTGTGAGCTTTATTGGGAATACGAGCAGCAAACTGTGACCTCATAGAACATCTAGTGAGAGGTGACTGATCTAGTGCTATGTTTTGGCTACGTTTGGTCCAAATCTATTAGATCCAGGGTACTAGCTGTCTACTTTCTTGATGATACTTGATGATTACATTTTTCATATCAAAAGATATCCTTCTTTAAAAATTAAACATCTTCCTTTGTAAACTAGTGCATAACACCTTTTGTTTATCTGAAACAGTTTACCAATCAGATTTGCCACAAACATGTAAAGTAATGTGATTACCGAAACGTCAGTTGCTAAAGATAATATAAACACTGATGATAATAAAAACCCAAGACGCTTTATTTATAGTAAGTATAATTATTTATTTACGAAAAAATACATGCAAAGAGGTTATTTATAAACTAATCAGTGTGTTGATAGGTGCAAAGTGCGGTTTGTTTTATTACACAGAAACTTTAAGACTTTACAAAGTGAAAAACATAATAATGTGTCACAGTGAAAGAACTGTTTCTTTTCTGGATTTTATTTCGAAACAAAATGTAAAATTAAATAATTGTATAAATTTCACTTTACGTCTGTAATTTATGAAGAGAAAGACCTTTAAAAATACTGTTATTAAAACGAAAATCACAATTTGTGTGTTTTCTGTTAATTTACTGTACCTAGTACTACCTTAAATTCTCAAATGTCATTATTTATAGTTTTCATAGGTAGCAAGACACAAGGTGGATTTCTTCGAATTTCGTATTCAGTATTAATTAAACTAGTGGCGGCTTGTGAAGTAAGTCACATTGGTAAAAGTTACAATTTTATTGCTAAAGCAAAAATATAGCAAACTTAACCAGTGTCCAAATTCTTGTAGAAATTATAGAAATTAGAACATTGATTCATTTTCTCCTTTTCAGTTTATACCCATTGTGATTGTGATTTCCCTTACGAACCGCCACTGAGTAGAGCATGGACTAAAATTTACTTTATCAGTCACATGCATTAACGCTACTTTTGAAGAAAGAATCAATGCAATCAAATTTATTTATTTATTCTAAGTGCAAAAGTATAACGCTCGAATATTCTAGAGTTGACACAGAAATCAGTATGAAAGCTTCGCCTTGATTAGAATCTATGCAGATATGGATGGAGGGATATTAAGAATTTTTAAAAATTATTTTTTTGTTAACTTTTGTCTTTGATACGTCTGTTATTTTGCCACACATCTGAGAAGAGAAATCGAACCAATTTGAGCATGAAAGGATCATTCTAAACAGTGTGACCACCCAGCAAAAATATTTCGTACTAACCTATGCAGAAAAAAGTACTAGATCTAGGAAAAAATACTAAAATTTTATCTGCTCCCATTTCACCCTATTTATGATATTTTACGATATTAATATATTACTAGATGGTTTCCGGCAGCTCCCCCTCCCCTGTGTGTGAGTGGAGCGACTTCCCACATTCTTGAAAGAACCTTCAACTTTAATTTTTTTTATAGTCAAAATTTTACACAAACCGTGCAAACCACTTACACTCTCTCAATTTTGACTTTACACTCTCAAATTAAAACTACTGGTGGAATCCCTGCTTAATTGTCATATTAGAACGCACTTTTAAACCACAAAAGTAACACAAGTATGGCAAATATAGAGGATGTTGGGAGAAAACAAGAAATTTCATAAAATGAGCTTATTGAGAAAATCGAGTTTTAATTCCCTAATAGCCTACTGTTTAAATGGATCACCAAATATGTATCATTGTTTATTTTGGTCATTTATTAGTTGAAAGGGGAGACCAGATGTCTCCTATGTCCTACTTCCGCTCTTGTAAATACCACTATTGAAAAAGTTTTTTTTTTTTTAAAAAAAAAAGGCAGAAAAAGTTAGCGGGAACAGTGAAATTTTCGTACATTGCCAAATTTTCATGAGATTCCCTTTTCTCTTCCAAGTGTATGTATGAGCAAAGAAGAAAAAGTACATTTGTTGGTGAATGTACAAGAACACTAAATATTATGAAAAGTACTAGATCTATTACGTAACTGGTGGTCACACTGATTATAAAATTTAATTCGGTTTCAACACTCAATTTTATTTTTAGGAAATAATATCAGTTAGTTATTGTTTTATATATCAAAAAATTCAATTGTTTTTCCCGCAAGATCCAACTCTTTCGTATACAATATGATGCTCAACAGACAGAATAGGTAACATCAAAGTCTATATTAACATAACTGCACTGTTATGGAGGTTGTGTATAGAATGCATCGAAAGATATAACACACAAGGCAGTGTCTCAAAGTCAAGGTGTAAAAGTTAGCCCGAGAGACATCTTGACACACTGGGTACAATGGAAACACTCATTAATGTATTGTACGAGTAGTCAAGGAGACGGGTAGAATGATAACAGCGATCACTATGAGAAACATAGTTAATCATTGCAACCTTTGAGAATGACACACGACTATTGAAAGAGGGCAGAGACAGAGATGTCCGTCAAGTTGCCCGGGACATTTTAAAATGGCACATATTTAAACATATTAATCGTTTGTGCTGAAAAGTGCTCTAGTTTTAATGTTCGTGCAATGAAACTAACGACGTTATTCACATTTCAAATGTTCTGGAGCCAACTTGACGTGAAGTTGGCTGGGACATTTTCCTAATAAGTAAATTTTAATATCATTATCATTTGAGCTAAGTTACGTTTGTGCACGAAAGTGATAGAGTTTCATTGCTATCGGAGTAAATTAAATGGTGTTAATAAACTTCGAAATGTCCCGGCCAACTTGACGTCAGGTTGACCGAAACATTTTCCGAAAACAACGTTTTCAATATGTTAATCGATTCTTCAACGTTTGTGCTCAAAAATGCTTGAATTTTATCGTTTGTGCAGGGAAACTAACGGAGTTATTAAATAATAAAACGACAAACAAAATGGTAATATTCATAAGCTCAGGTGCATGAACTTGGCCCACGGACTTCAAGCACAAAGGATCGAAGTAGTATCATTGGTTAGTGCATCGTTTATCCACGAAACCTCATCGTTTCTGCTTTATTAATTTTAGAGATATAAGGGGAAAACAGCTGGCGCCAAGTTCACGCTGGCCCCCCGACTTCAAGCACACACAATCAAGGTAGAGCCGTTCGCTAGTGCATCGCTTGTGCACGAAACCAAATCGTTTGCTTCAATAGCTCCTGAATTTTAAGCCAAAAAGTGAAAACAGAGTTGGAAACCGGATAAAAATTTTTGCAATTTCTTTTGAAATAGAATGCCTTCATTTCTTCAACATGTGAAGCACAAACGATGAGATTAGCACGATTGGTTAGTATATCGTTTGTGTACATTTTTGCACGAAACCCTATGTTTTGTACTTTAATAGTTTCGGAGATATGAGTGAAAAAGTGGTAGGCGGACAACCTGAACTTGGCCCCCGACTTTAAGTATAAAAAATGAAAATATAGTTCTATGTTCTGTGTTTATTGCATCAGTTTTAGTTTCCTATTTAAAAATACTCAAAACATTTTACAATGTATGTACATAAGGAATTTTACATAGTATATCTTATCTAATATAAATAAAATAAAGAAAAAAAAAAGTTCATTATTTGTCCTCGTCTGTGCATAAAACCTCATCTTTTGTGCTTCAATAGCTCCTGAATTATAAGCCAAAACCTGAAAACAGAGTTGGAAACTGAATACAAATTTTAACTATTTCTTTATAAATAAAATGCTTGTTATAATACCCCACGTGAAGTACAAATCATGAAACTAGTGTCATTGGTTAGTGCATCATTCGTGCTCGTTTGTACACGAAACCTCATCATTTGTGCTTTATTAATTCTAGAGATACAATGAAAAACTAGTAAGGGAGCCAAGTTCATACTGGTCTCCCGACTTCAAGCACAAATGATATTATTGTCATTGGATAGTGCATCGTTTGTGCTCCTTTGTGCACGAAACCCCATCATTTGTGTTTTATTAATTCTAGAGATATAAGTGAAAAATTAATAAGGGAGCCAAGTTCACACTGGTTTCCCGACATGAATCACAAACTTTGTTATTAGTGTTCTTGGTTAGTGCATCGTTTGTGTTCATTTGTGTACGAAACCCCATCGTTTGTGTTCTATTAGTTCCGGAAATATAAGCGAAAAACTGGTAGGCGGACCAAGTTCATGCTAGCCCTCCGGCTTCAAGAGCAAACGATGAGACTAGTGTCATTGGTTAGTGCATCGTTTGTACTCCATTGTGCTCAAAACAACATTGTGCTTCGAAAACTGGTAGGGGGGCAAGGTCACTCTGGCTCCCAAGTTCAAGCACAAACGATGTTGTTAGTGTCATTGGGTAGTGCATCATTTGTGCTAATATTTGCTCGAACCCCATCGTTTGTGCTTTAGTGCTTCCTGAGTTATAAGCCAAAATCTGAAAAACAGTGTTGAAAATCTGATAAATTTTTTGGTCAAATTTTCTCCTACATATGAAGCACAAACTATGGAATTAATGCAATTGGTTAGTGCATCGTTTGTGCTCGTCTGTGCACGAAAGCCCGTCATTGGAACTTTGTTAGTTCTAAAGATATAGGCGAAAAACTGATAGGGGGCCAAGTTGACGTTAGCTTTCCGACTTCAAGTACAAACTATGTTATTAGTGTCATTGGTTAGTGCTTCTTTGTGCACGAAACTATGGTTTGAGCTTTATTAGTTCGAGAGATATAAGCGATAAAAAGTTAGGAGACCACGTTCACGCCGTCCCACCTTGAAGCAGAAACGATTATATTAGTGCCATTGGTTAAGGCATCATTGTGCTTCTTTGTGCACGAAACGATATCGTCTTTGCTCCATTAGTTCCGGAGATATACGTAAGTGAAAAACTGATAGGAGGACAAGTTTACGCTGGCCCGCCGACTTCAAGCAGAAACGATTAAAGTAGTACCGTCCGGTAGTGCTTCTTTGTGCACAAAATAGAGGTCTGCACGGGCCGAAATTTTTAGCCCGGGCCAGGCCCGAGTCCGAAATATGTTTTAGCCTTTAGGCTCGAGCCCGGCCCGAGCTTGTGCGATAATCAAACGAGCCCGAAATAAGCCCGAATTACAGAAACTTAATAATGATAGGAAAATTGCATTTTTATTTACAGCAATTAGAGGTTTAATTTTGCAGTTGTGCTTTAAAAGTTCTCCATAAAGAACGGTTCAATAAATGTCGTTGTACAGTATATTTATGAAGTTAGGCCCGAAAATACCCGAGAAATATGGGTGTATAATTAAAAATTTAAGGCCCGAGCCCAGCACGAACCCGAAGTGATATATGCTTTGTAAGCCCGAGTCCGGCCTACGGGCTTAGCCCGAGCCCGTGCAGACCTCTAGCACGAAATCCCATCGTTTGTTGCTTTATTAGTTCTAGAGATATAAGCGAAAAACTGGTAGGGGGGTCAAGTTCCCATTGGCTCCCCGATTTCAAGCACAAACGATCAAAGTAGTGCCGTTCGGTAGTGCTTCGTTTGTGCTGCTTTGTGCATGAAACTCCATCGTTTGTGCTTTAATATTTCCTGAGTTATAAGCCAAAAGGTGAAAATAGAGTTGGAAACCGGATACAAATTTTTGCTATTTCTTTTCAAATAAAATGCTTTCGTTTCTTTCATATGTGAAGCAAAAACGATGGGATTAACGCCATCGGTTGGTGCATTGTTTGTTTTCGTTTGTGTACGAAACCCCATCGTTTGTGCTTTAACGCTTTCGGAAATATGAGCAAAAAACTGGTAGGAGGCTAGCGTGGACTTGTCCCTCCCCTTCCGACTTCATATAAAAAAGATGAAAATAGTGCCATTCGTTAGTGCATTGTTTGTGTTCTTTTGTGCACGAAACTCCATCCTTTGTGCTTGAATAGTTCCTGAGTTATAAGCCAAAAACTGAAAACAGAGTTGGAAACTGGATACAAATTTTTGCTATTTCTTCTGAAATGAAAAGCTTTTATTTCTCTCACATGTGAAGCACAAACGATGAGATTAGTGTCATTGGTTAGTGCATCTTTTGTGTTCATTTGTGCATCAAACCACATCGTTTGTGCTTTAAGAGTTTACGAGGTATGAGCGAAAAACTGGTAGGTGCCAGCGTGAACTTGCCCCCCGACTTCATGTATAAAAGATGAAAATAGTGTCGTTCCTAAGATTATTGTTTTTGTTCATTTGTGCACGAAATCCCATCGTTTGTGCTTCAATAGTTTCTGAGATAAGAGGCAACAACTGAAAACTGAGTTGGAAACTGGATAGAAGTAGCTTGATTTACAAGTTTCAAGAAGTGAGACTGTGTATGTCAAAACAAAGACTATGATTGATAGATTCATATTTTACATTGGCTTGCGAACCGCTATGATCTATACACATACTTTTAAATTATACCACAAATTAGTATGATTATTGTTGGTAGAAAGTTAGCTAATTTGTAGTCTTATGACGAAATGTGGCAATGTGCAGTAGTTTGGAATCCACATAAGATCGAAAAACCAATAAGACAGTTTTGATGTTGAAAAGAAGGACGTGTGTCCAGATAGCATTCCGCACAGAAGAGACACGAAGATCACGAAAAACAGTTCCCTTCGAAAATTTCTTTGTTGTTCCGACTTGTTGCAAGTGACTGTAAATAAGCTGGTTTGACGCTATCTTTTTAGCCGACAAAATCAAATAATAACATACAGTGAAATTCACTGGACTCTATTGACAGCAACTAGAAAACCGGATCTGAATACTCAATTTTCAGCTCTGGAACCGAAAACCCTATTTTCGATTTTGCATCTGGATACCGATTTCTCGCTGCTGGATCCGGACGTCTGATTTTGGGTATTGGGTCCGAGTACCCGTTTCTCATTGGATCCAGAACCAGGTAACCTGGATTCGAAATTTTCTGGCCATTCTCGTACAGGCGTCAATTCTCTTTTATAAGACATTGGTTCTACGATGATGCTCCCTTTCAAAATTTAGAAGGGGTACATTAGCGCACTCCTTAAATTTAAGAATTGTCAAAAAAAAAAAACGAAATTTGGTAAGTGTTCTCTAGGACTCAGATATATAACTGTAAATTTAGATGATCCTACTGTTGGGAGCATATGGGCAGAAAGTGTTAAAAGTTAGTGCACATACTGAAAAAGAAACTGAAGAGCGTTGTGAGGTAGATTGTTTGTATAATTGTGGTAGATTTTCATAGTGTGTGTTTATGTACAGTTGGCAGTTGCTAATTTAAGAGTTGAGTAAGTTTTTGAGAAGATTATGGTTTGTGGTTTAAAGGAGCAATTCGGTATAAATGTATAGATTAAGCCGGATAAAGTAATAAAACAATGTTTTGATGAAAGGTAGAGTTTGTCCAGGCAGTCTAAGGTAGAGTTTGTTTAGGCCTAACAGATTGGCGCAGTCAGTATCAAAAGAACATTACGCTTGTGAATCAGGAAAATGGCTTCAATTGGTAACTTCGAACAGTTGGATATTGAAACAGGTAGAGTCCAAATCTACATTGAGAGGTTCGAGCAACTAGCGTTATCGGCGAATTTACCAGAAGAAAGAAAGGTTGCTACTTTTCTAACTGTTATAGGTGGTCAAGCATATGAAGAATTAAGGAATTTGTGTGCACCGGAAAAACCTGCACAAAAATCATATGGTGAATTAAAAAGGATTATGCTACAACACTATGGCGTAAAAACCAATGAAATTGCTGAGCCTTACAAGTTCCACAAGTTAGTGCAGCTCGAACATCAGATAGTTCCTCAATTTGTAATGTCCTTAAAAAAACAAGCAGCATATTGTAATTTTGATGAATGTTTAGATCATTCACTCAGAGACCAGTTCGTTTTTGGGATGCGGAGTAATGTAGCAAGACGACAGATATTGACTGCTGGTTCACTTAGTTTTCAACAAGTAGTAGATGTTGCTACAGCTGTAGAAAATACAGATGAACAACTGACAGTGTTCAATGACAGTAGTTCAGGAAATCAACATCAAATTAATTTAATGCAATCGAAAGGAATAAGAGGAAGAAATGAAATGCTAAGAAATTCACCTTACGCTAGTACGACACCATCACCTTATGCAAGTAGTATACAGAAAAGTACAAGGCAAACATCATCTTATTCAGTATCATCAGATTCATCCAACAAAAATGAAACAAAGGTTATTAAATGTAGAAATTGTCATCGTGTTCATGCTAAAAATAAATGTCCAGCTTTCGGTAAACGATGCTTTAAGTGTACGGGACTTCATCACTTCGCACATGCTTGTGTATTGCAACAGTTACATGGAGATATAAACCAACTACACATAGATGAACAAGTTAACGTAAATGGGCAAGATTTTAAACAACAGGTACAAATTGAAGATGAGAGGCCGCCACCGTTGGACATAAATCAAGTGCAAGACTTATATCAGGCGTTAACGCTGGACACAATTCATTACCAATCATCGAGTGAAGTTCAGAAAGAATTATCGGAGAACTCACAAAATGATATTAATGGCAAGCTGGAGGATGAAAAAGACATGCAGCAACCCATATTTAAAAAGAAGAAATTCATTAAACATAGATCTAAGACAGCAAATAAATCTGGGAGAGGACCAACGGGCTCTAGCAATTATAAACTGTTTACAGACTCGGAGGAAGAAGATTCAATTAATGCAGAACGGAATAGGTATAGCTCACATATGGATACGGAGCAACAAAAGTGCAAGGGCAGAAGTCTAAGAAGGAATGCTTACGGGAAGAAATACAAGAGAAGTGAGAGTCTTAAAAGTATAAAGAAGGTGGAGGTAGCGGAAGATATTTTGAATTTGAAGCAGGAAGTAATTCAATTCGTTGTGAAGGATCTTAGTAATTGGCAAAGAAAAGTGCTTAAGTGGTGGAATCTAGTGACTGACATTGAACGGAGATTAAAATGATCAATATCAGAACAAATAGACAAGGCTACAATGAAAACAAGAGTTACCGAAAGAAATGTATGTTAGATTAAAGTTAAGGAGCAATTTGAGTTTATGGTTTTAATTTTTTTTGTTGATACCCGGGAGGAATGTTGGGAGCATATGGGCAGAAAGTGTTAAAAGTTAGTGCACATACTGAAAAAGAAACTGAAGAGCGTTGTGAGGTAGATTGTTTGTATAATTGTGGTAGATTTTCATAGTGTGTGTTTATGTAAAGTTGGCAGTTGCTAATTTAAGAGTTGAGTAAGTTTTTGAGAAGATTATGGTTTGTGGTTTAAAGGAGCAATTCGGTATAAATGTATAGATTAAGCCGGATAAAGTAATAAAACAATGTTTTGATGAAAGGTAGAGTTTGTCCAGGCAGTCTAAGGTAGAGTTTGTTTAGGCCTAACACCTACTTATCCCCTTCTGTGGGTGAAAGAAAATATTTGTGTTGGCATATGGTCAGTTATTTGCCTAATTTATCTTTGGTGAGGCTTTACAACGTATGGTTATTTCGTTGAGTACAGATTTCAGTTCTCTTACAAGACATACTGTATGTACATGGATACAATCCTCTTAAATTTTGGAGTGGTACATACATTGAATCACTTCTTAAATTTGGGATCTATCAAAAAGAAAATTTGGTAAGTGCTCTCTAGGACCCAAATTTTTGTAAATTTGATTGGTATACCTTATGCTTATTTCCTTTCAAGGCTAAAAAATTATCAAAAATTATGAAAAATCAAAATTCTGAGGTTTTTAACCTATTATATCCTCTTTGTTGGAGTTTTAGTGTATTCTGTTTATATAGATAAGTACATGTTGAACTTCGTGTTCAGTTTCATCTTCCTAAGTTGGCGAGCTCATAGCATTTATTTTTTTCTACATACATGAATTTTAAAACACTTTACCCCTTCCCCTAGGATGCGCTCTTGTATCAAAGTCATATGATAAAAGAAAAAAACTGTTCAGAGTATAAGTATTAACTACTGTATGTTCAAAAATTCATTTCGAAATCCTTAACTGTTTCCCCATGATGTGATCAGAGACAATAGGCAAGATCGCTTTCCAAGTATAGAAAATACTTCCTTTTCCGACTTAAAATGGAAATTTCCAAAAACGCTGGACACGGGTCCATTTATTTTTAATGTGAAATTTATATAAAAGTTTCATCTTTCCTAACTTGACAGGGTCTGAGATACTAAGTTTTTCGCATAGATTTTGATCCTCTGCTCCCCATTTCTTTCATAGAATATACATTTTAATAAAAGTAACGTAATTAAGAATGCAGTTCGAGGTATGTGTTAACTACATCCAAACTCATGCCAAACGGTTAAATCGGTTAAATCATTTCCCCTTGATCCGAGCACAAACAAGGTCCTTTTTATTTTTATGTAATAAATACGGTTGAAAACTGTTAAAATGAATTTGATTGAGTGAAACACAAATCGTTATGCATGCGTTTTTTGTTTTCAATGGATTATGTTCTAGTGATAAATACGTATTTTAAGCCAATTCTGAAACCAGGCAATTTGCTAAGAAGCATGATCAATGAAAGTAATTATAATCACATAAGGTTATTTCAATCCAAGTTTTGAAGTGTATTTATGGAGGTCAAGATTTGGGGTTTGGAGGGTGTTATTGTGGGTTTCTGGGATTTTACCCGCAGAAATAATAATAAAATAAAATATAAAAATAAAATAAAATAAAAAAAGTAATATCGCTGGGGAAAATTCCACTAACTATGATAAAGTGGAACAAGATGAACCATCCAAATTTACAATAGTATATATTTGGGTCCTAGAGAACACTTACAAAAAATTTTAGTTTTCCCAATTCATAAATTTAAGTATTGATCCTATGTGTTCCTCCAAAATTGAAAAGGGAACATCAATGCATCTACGCCTTATGAAAGGTAATAAATGGATCTTATATTCACATATATACCGCATAATGCTCGTGAAAGAGGATAAAATAGGTCAAAACTCCACGAAATTTAAATTTTTGGCATTTTTACCTATAAAAAGGGAACGAGATGGACCTCCAAACTTACTAAGGTGTATAGACCGGTCCTAAAATACCAAGTCAGATTTTCAAACTGGGCAATTTCCAGAACGTAAGAAGGTGAAAAACGGTATCCCTGTCAAAATTTGTATCTACTTTGTTTTCAGTTGTTGGTTTACATCTCAGGAACTTATTGAAACACAGCAATCGAGTTTCGTGCACAAATGAGCATAAAAGAGCACTGACGAACGATATTATTTCATCCTTCGTGTTTAAAGTTGAAGGGCTAGCATGAACTTGGCTCCCTGCCAGTTTTTTACTTGTTTCGCTGGCACTAATTAAACACAAACAATAAGGTTTCGTGCACAAACGACGCAATAACAAATGGCACAATTCTATCCTTTGTGCTTTACATGAGGCAGAAATTACCATGTGATTCATTTTATTTAAAAAGGAAATACCAAAATTTAGTATCCAGTTTCCAACTCTGTTTTAAGTTGTTGCCTTATATCTTAGGAGCTATTGAAGTACAAACGATGGGGTTTTGTGCACAGACGAGCACAAACGATGCACTAAAGAACGACACTAGGGTTTGTGCTTGAAGTCGGTGGACCAACTTGAACATGGCACCCTACCTGTTTGTCGCTTATATCTTTGGAACTAATAAAGCACAAACGACGGAGTTTCGTGCACTAACGTACACAAAACGATGCGCTAACCAATGAAACTAATAACATCATTTGTGCTTGAAGTCAGGAGGAAGGTGAGAATTTGGCACCCTACTAGTTTTTTGCTAATATCTCTGGAAATAATAAAGCCCAAACGATGAGGTTTCGTGCACAAACGAGCACAAATGATACACTAACCGATGACACAATTTTTGTCATTTGTGCATCACTTGGATATTAATATAAAAATTTTGTTTATATTGAAATAGCAAAAGTTTGTGACCAGTTTTTAATTCCGTTTTCAGTGTTTGGCTTATAACTCAGGAACTACTGAAATACAAACGACGGGGTTTCGTGCATACATGAGCACAAACACACTTACGAGTCACACTATTTTCATCTATAAAACTTGAAGTTCATTCTGGCTCCTACCAGTGTTTCGCGCATACCTCCGAAACTATTAAAGCACAAACGATGGGGTTTCATGCACAAACGAGAACAAACGTAATTAATAGTACTTAATAATATTAAACGTAAACGTAATATTAAACGTAATTAATAGTACTTAGTAGTAATTAATAGTACTAATCTCATCGTTTGTGCTTCACATGTGGGAGAATTGCAAGCATTTTATTACCAAAAAAAAATCAAATATTTGTATCTACTTTCTCTGTTTTCAGTTTTTAGCATATAACTTAGGAACTATTGAAGCATATATGATAGGGTTTCGAACACAAACGATGGGATTTAGAACACAAACAATGCACTAACCAATGACACTATTTTTATCTTTTATACTTGAAGTCGAAGGGCCATGTTCACGTAGGCCCCTACAAGTTTTTCGCTCATACCTCGTAAACTCTTAAAGTACCAAAATTGGGTTTCACGCACGAACGAGTATAAACGATGCGTTAACCAATGGCACTAATCCCATCGTTGCTGCTTCACATGTGGTAGAACAATGCATTTTATTTCAAAAGAAATAGCAAAAATTTGTATCTGGTTTTCAACTTCGTTTTCAATTTATGGCTTATAGCTCAGGAACTATTGAAGCACAAACGATGGGATTTCGTGCACAAACGATGCACTAACGAACGGCACCACTTTGATTGTTTCTGCTTCAAGTCGGTAGGACTCGTCCCCTACCAGTTTTTCTCTTATATCCTTAAAACTAATAAAGCACAAACGATGGTATTTTGAGAACAAACGAGCAGAAACGATGCACTAACGAATTACACTAATCCCATCGTTGGTTCTGCAAGCCGTGGGGCAAAGTTCACACCCTTGATCTTCACACCATTTTGTTTCTCGTTATGTACCAAATAACACCGTTAGTTTCCATGCACAAACGATAAAATTCAAGCACTTTCGAGCACAAACGTTGAAGAATCGATTGATATGTTGAATACATTGTTTTCGGAAAGTGTCCTGGCCAACCTGACGTCAAGTTGTACAACGATAGTGTATATTTTCTATGTATTTCTAAATATTGTTTCTATTTACGGGCGAAAAGTGCTATTTAAAGGGCACGAGCTATCAAGAAGAAGAAGAAGAAAGTATATGAAGAAATAAATAAATATTTGTATTATATTGAGATACTTATTTTTTATGTTGCTATGACAACTTGTTTATCTGGTTGATATTGTAATGTAGAAATAGATAGAACAAAGAACCATATTGTTATAATTGAATGTATATTATTTTAATGTGACAAACAAGGCATATGTGGAAAAATATATATAATCTAAAAGTGCATAACTGTGGTGCAATTCATTTGTAAGCTCGTGGACTTTATAAGTATTCAAAATATATATGAATCAGGGAAAGTAACGAAGAAATAACTTTACAGTTGGACGAGACATTACAAAGTTTATTGACGGCATTTAATTCACTTTGATAGCAATGAAACTCGATCACTTTCCTGCACAAACTTAGCTTAAATGATCACACATTAAAATTTACTTATTAGAAAAATGTGCCAGTCAACTTCACGTCAAATTGGCCGGAACACTTGAAATGTGAATAACGTCGTTAGTTTCATTGCACGAACATTAATACTAGAGCACGTTTTAGCACAAACGATTAATGTCTTTAAATATGTGCCATTTTAAAATCTAGAAAAATGTCCCGGCTAACTTGACGTCAAGTTGGCCGTGATTTTTGAAAAGTGAATAACGTCGTTAGTTTCATTGCACAAACATTAAAACTATGATCGGCACAAACGATTAATGTGTTTAAATATGTGCCATCTTAAAATGTCCCGGCCAACTTCACGTGAGACAGAGTTCCGGAATGTGCGCAGCGTTGTAAGAGGAACTGTTGAACACGACCAAGATCTGCACAGAGACGGACAAGAACACATCACGCCTGCACTCACATGTTCAAAAACGCCTACAGTACCGTTGCTCGAGAAGTGTTGAACAAAGAAAGAGAAATTTCTTGTCTCGAAAACGAGACGAAAATTACATTATTAAATTCGGAACGAGACGAGAAAAATAAAAATTTTCATCTCGTATTTGGAGAGGCTGTAGTGGCTCAGTGGTAGAGGGTTCACTTCTTGTGTACAGGGTTCCTGGTTTGATCTCAGTTTGTTCCAAGTAGGCTTTGTGGTAGACAGACACCGTGTGCATGGGTTGCTTCAGGGCTGTCCGTTTACTCTGACTTCTTTCATTTTATTCATTCTCTCATTACTGCCTCATTTAACCTACACGGCATAACCCCATACACGGACGTAAAACAGAATATTTTCATTTCTTTGTTTCTGGTCCCGTTTTCGAGATGAGAATCGAGAAGAAAACAGAAATTTCATAAGTCTGTGAGCAACAGTAGCTCACCCAAATCTTAGATCTCAAACACTATTCTAATGTTACATGATTCGTAGTATAAAAACTATAAATTGAGAAAGCGATTGTACGAACACAATGAAGGGAGTTTATCAACGTTTGAAGGTACACAACTTATTACACTATACACTCCAATAATAAATAAAGTTTGAATGGTGTTATACTGTATCACACAGTTCGTGGACCTTCGTGGCGCAGAAGAGTGATGATCACTTCTAGATGAAAATTAAAAAATGGACATAAAATTTAGTAATATATAGATCTACAAACTGATACGCGAAATGTTTTTCGAGAACCGAGACGAGACTAAAACCTAATATGTCCTCCAGTGACCAACACTATGTTCGATGGTGTAGAAGCCTCTAAAAATGTGCTTCTCCAGATACTCAACATCTTTGACAGGTGACAAAATAGACAAAAGCTTTAAGATGGCCCCAAACTTTAAAATTTATTTACGATAGGCGTTCTGCCGTTTAGAGAGCATGTTCTCGAACACCTTGTATATTTCCAGAACGGTGAAGTATAATGTATACTGTATATTGATAATAGACATTTTTGTTGGCTGTCCTTAGACTAATCATCTACTAAAGTTTGAACATACCTTTGCGTACCACCCTCTCTCTTTCTCTCTCTCTCTCTCTCTATCTATCTATCTATCTATCTATCTCGTTATATATATACTGGGCAATCATAATTGTAACTATCCCTCCGAATAGTGGATTCGACATTGTTGCCACGTGACTTTTGTTATGACGCAGCTTGCACCTGGTCTAATCCATTGCTACAGCTTTAGGTAACCAGTCACTAGTGAGAGTTTAGGCGCAGTGGGTAAACCTCAAGGTTTATCAGTGTTGGACAAAAGTCAAATGATGGGGTTCCAAAAGACTATTTCCTTGATGGCGCAAAAGGTTGTTCGAATGCGATTTTCTAAAGCAGTACAGCAAAAGGGTATCAAGTCTGGTGTCAAGGAAAGTTTAGCAACAAACTTCCTGCAAAATTTTAATTATCTTATTTATTTATAAATGTTTCAGATACAGATCTAACGTGTAACTCCAAGTTTATTTTCCCTGAAAATAAATAAGAAATAACAAAAAAGAAAGAAAAAAGTTAAATATATATACAAAATAATGAAAATAAAATATACAAAGTATGTGCAACATTACAGAGACTCCAGTTTGTTTCTAAAATGATTTTCAGAATCGAAAATATAACACCTGACGATAGACTATTATACAATGATGCCAGCCTGAAATATAAGGAACGTTGAATAACTGAAAGTCTGGGTGTTACATATGATAGTAACGTATGACTGTGAGTAGGGCGAGAAGGTACACAAAAACTGAGAACAGAAACCATTAAATCGGAGTTAATATTCCCATTGATAATTTTATGGAGAAACAGCAGGTCTGCCACCATGCGTCGAGTAACTTGCAGAGGACGAAGCAAGATTGATTGTAAAGGTCAGCATAGCATTAAGCAACTAACTGGTGTAGTACTTGGTGACATGGGAACCATGGTGGTTCTGCAATTGACTTATATATATCTTCAATGACCACACGCTGTACATTTGCAGAATGGTTATTCCAACAGAAGCTCCGTCATCCACTCTTCATTTAAGTACAGTAAGTTCTGTTCGCCTGTGAATTGATGGATCAAGTATAACATACTTCCTTCTCAATTTGTTTTCGGTAAGTTCTAAAGAAATTTGCTATATATAGAACCTACAATACATATTTTTTTATGTTGGCCAATGAGCAGTACAATGAAAGGGGGAATTGAGAAGGTAAGAAAACTGTATGGTATGAAAATACATATAATACGTCCTTTTGGCTTTCTTCATCTAATAGACAAACTATCTTCAAGCGAAAGTGCAACTTTACTTTGCTTTGGCAAGCGGAACCTACGCATGCGCATCACTCAGATGCACATTTTCTGTCTTTCCTCTTGTCGTATGCTATGTTCCTTGGGCATCCAGGCCTACTACAAGCATAGGGGATTTCGTCTGCTTTCTGTCGAATGCGCATGCCCAACTACTTCTTTTCCTACTCCCCGTCATCCCTTGCAACCCAAAATTTGCTTTAGATATAAGCTGGCGTATGCTCAAGTACTGCCAACTCTATATATTTTGAACTAAGCTATGGTTTCTGTATAGAACGTACGAGCGCTGCCAAGGAAATAGAACAAAACATAAATAGTTAGTTCAACGCCATTATGAAGCATGTCGCTTATGTAAGTGATAGTATAAAAATAGTTATGCTTTAATCAAATGAAATGCATCGTAATTGTAATCGTAATTAAAGGCAAACTAATAACCTACATCATAAATACATATCATGTCCCAGGGTGTAGCCAGATACTCTTTGAGAGGACTCACATACACAAGCATAACTATAATGCATTCTGTAGAATCACGGTCACCGATCTGGTAGGCCACCCTCCGCCCTTCACAAAGTTTACTTGGGCTTTTCCGTATCTGGATATCTGACAATGAAGTAGATACACAGAAATAGGCCCCCAGAGTTGCTTTAAGTGCTTTCTATTTGTATCTTCAAATGATATACACACTCAGGCCCATATTCACGAATGGGCACCTGAGGTCCGGAGCCAAGATGACAAATTTCTAGGGGTGACATTAAAAAAAAAGAGAGAGAGAGACATTGAAGTAAGGTATGCGGAGAAAGAAGCTGCCCACGAGAGAGAAATAAAGGGAATTATACTGAAAACAATATTTATACAAAAGTGGAGTCGGTTTTTCTCGTCACAGTGCTAGTGGCAGAAAAGGAGCTGAGACAATTGCTTATTGGCGTCTAATGTAATCTACGCATTTGCTTCTGTATGCCCCACCAGGCGTGCAATTAGGGGAGCCTGATCCCCTAAATGTTTTGGCCTCCTAATTATTAAGAGTAGTTATTGATAAAAGAGATCCAGAATTGTGACGATTTGACCCCCTAGCATATTTGTGCCTCTCTCCTAAACTTTAATGGCTGGTTGCGGGCCTTAATGAGCAGACTCAGCCTATTTGTGTTGTGTAATCGTATGGGATGGTTGCAAATTATGCCGTGTTAAATATAAAGGTTCTGCAACTTGTTTAATGAACATGGTTTTACAATCCTTTCTTGGGATAAATTATTGGCTCACCTCTCCCTGGCTATGCCCTTGCGTTCTATATTAGATTTATGCTTTTGACTAGCAACATTGATCGTTGGTTGTCAAGAAAAATTGGCGGTACAAAGTTTCTTTTGCGTTGTGATTTGAAATGAATATTTGTTTTATTGTTTTACTGTAGTATGAAGAAAATTGCATTTATAACTAAGAGACAAAGCTGTGGAAAGTGTTCGGCTGCTACAAGGTATAGTACCTTACTAACTTTTAGCAAATGATGACTACGATAACAGTACCAGACACAAATTTAATTGATATTTTGTTAACAACTACCATATCTCGGTTGACTTACGAGCAGCGCTGCTCTCTGAAAGGGATACGATCTACCCAAAGCTTTCCATAAAAACGACAACTAGCAATCAGTCTCGAATATTTCAGTCTTCGTGGTATGATGATAGGTTTTCTTGGCTTTCTGGGTGTTCTGTAGGGAATAAAATGTTATGTTTCGTTTGCATTATGTTTGGAGCAAAGGAATCGGAGTGGTGTTCAAACGGTATTTCTGATTTAGGTAATTTCATAAAGAAAGCTATAAAACATGAGTTATCGAAACAACATTTGCTGCATAGTGAATCTTCTCACTTGTTAAGGAGAATACACATTGAACATGTATTGCATTGTATTGTATTATATCAGACAAGTGACTAACTTTGGCATCCCCATTTCGGAATACCACGCTACGCTACTGGTCTTTAGTAGTAATAAATAGTGTTAAGCATTTACTAGTGGCAAGAACTAGTCTCGTGGTGGCTCTAAACGAACATCTGACTGGTATCTCATATCACAATATTCTGCCTGATAAGGTACATCTTACCAAGTTGCATTTCCTCTTATGGTGATGACATCTTCAAAAATCCATCCATTCCTCGTGGTGATGTTATCTTCAAAGATATATCCATCCCTCATTGCGATGGTATTTTCACAGATCTGCTCATCCTTTATGGCGATGCTCTTCAAAGATATATTCATCCTCATGGCGATATCTTCAAATGTCCATTCACCTTCATGACTGTTGTACTTTCAAAGACCTATCCATTCTTCATGGCGATGGTATCTAACCATCACGCTCGTTCAGAGCACGAATGGTTTGAAGAATATAATGCGTACTTCCAGTGTCTTCATTGGCTCTCATACTCTCAACCCCATTGAGTTGTTATGAATAACTGTTTAACGCCACAGCCAGCCTCTCCAGACACCAGTGGACTACTACTGACATCTCATTACATCTTTGCCACGTCAAAATGGTGATATACGGACGACGACAGAAAAACATAGCCTCCTAATAGTTAGCTGGTCATAATGTAGTAATCGGTCATTTTATACAATGTTCTTTAAGAAAACTGTAAGATCTGTAAGGCAGAATATGGCGTACGAACAAGTACAATTTCAACTGGATGGCGCACGAAATGAAATGAAATGAAATGAAATCTTTGAGTTTTACGTCCCACGATTATGCCGGTTAGGCTAAAGGAGACGGTGATGATGAGTGATGAATGAAATGGTGGAATGAAGAAAGTGCGAGGAAACGGGAGAACCCCGAGAAAATCCACGCACACGGTGTTTTTTCACCACAAAGTTCACTTGGCTTGGGCTGGGACCGAACCCGGGACCCCAAGCACCAGAGGTGAACGCTCTACCACTGAGCCACCGCGGCCCCAGGATGGCGCACGAATGGGACCAGCAGCACCATCAGTACGGTACACGGAGTAGTGCTGCAAGAGGCCGGTTATGTAGCACTCGGATAGTGAAGCGTGTGTACAAGTACAAGTTGAGTTAATACGTTGTCAACATGAAAGAGAGCAAAAAGAAAAGACAACCGTTCGAACGGTGTCAATGATCTTTCTACTGAAAAAGAGGTTCTCGCACACATGGAAATTATTGAGCGTATAGAACATGCTACCACGACAGTAATGCGTGTGTTGAAGACACTGAGAAAATACAGAATATAATAAAACTGAATGACAGTAATCTCGTCCACATGACAGTGGCCTACTGTACATCGTCGTCATAGTGCTAATTCGACGCTGGAACACAGTAAAGGTTATGGACTTGTTCGTGTAGACGGTTCAACAATGTCTCATGAACACTGGAAGCAGCACGCAAGTCTTTACGTCAACTTTCTTTGAGACTCAGAACGCCAAACACCTAAGCATCCAAAGGACGTATGAACATTGTAGCTGGAATCCAAGTTGCAGACAATCGTTTTAACCTGTCCTACAGTGATCGGATATTCATTAGGCACTAACGTGATTAGTATAATCTGCCAAAGATGTGTAAGTTGACCGAACAGTATATACGATAGTGTGCGGTACTGTTGGGTCGAACACGCGGTGTCAGTTACAACACATTGAGTGCAACCTTACCAATGACGCTACACCAAGGAAGTTTTCGAGACCAAGATCATACGCTTCTTCTAGATCTCTGAACGTCATATTTTAGCAGTACAAATGACTGATCAATCCATCCTTGAAAGTGAAATCTTCTTTGATGAATGACGGATAGTACTATCGTTTCTCTTGCCTGTACAGTCGACTGACATGTTTCCCATCGTATATACATGTTATTTGGTTGTTGAAGTTTGTTCGTCATGGTTCTCCAGCAGGCTTTGATCTTATTGGCTCTTATAAAAGAACATGGAAGGAACGTGTTAAACGACGCATCCAACGTTTATTTTATTTCGATGTCACGGCGTATACATTCCTATAGAGGTATAGCACCATTCTGGAGATTCATTGGATTAAAAAATCGCATCTATGGTTCTTGATCTTACTTTATACTGAAAAATGACATACAAACATGTTTAACATCCTGTTTACCAATTCATGGATCCGCCCATATAAAAACTTATATATCAAATAAACTTATGTTACCGCTCTTACAATACTAAATAATTACAAACACCAATGTGTATGTACAGAAAATGATTGTGTGTTGTAATCGCTTCATCCTACAGATTGATCTATAAATCAGGAGTTTCAACCAATTGTAGATTGTAATTATGGAAGTCAAAGTTTGAGCTTCTGTGATGCAGATCATTGTGAATTTGATTGGTTGCAAAAGGGAGGCCCAGTGCTTGATTGGAAGAGCGTTCAGCTCTACTATGAGGGATACCTGGTTCGATCCAGGGTTATGCGTTCTGCTGGACAACATCGCGTATGTGAGTTTTCTCGGAGTTCTATCTTTTCCTCCCACAATTTCATTTCTTGTATTCTTTTCCTACCATTCACTTCTATTAATCATCTACCTTAGCAAGCCTACTGAGCGTAACGAGAAGCGTCATTTGAGATTTTGCCAGGGGTGAAGGGAGGGTAAGATGTCCATTGGCATAAAAGTTTCTTGTTGTTTATTAGTATATTAGTATACAATTTATTAAAAATCATATGTTTCTGGAACTCAAGGTGGAACATCCCCCTTGCCCTCCCCAAATGACGTCCCTGGGCGTAATTGTGGGATGTTAAACTATAAATTTAATTTCATCTTCATTTACAATTTGCGAGAGATGTAAGTAGACTTACTTATCACACAAAACACAGCATTTCCTACTATAAGCTGATGCCTCATTATAAGGTTCTGCTGTAAGTTTTTGCGAAGCGAGATACAAAGTGTTTTTTTTTTTTTGTGTGTGTGTGTGTGAACTTTATATGGCATATCTAGTTCACAACAGAATCAAGTGAATTTTTAGTCATTTTGGACATATTTCATATTTAAGATCTCTATCCGAAGCTCATTACAGACAGATTTTGGTCCAGATCTTTTGGGAGCGCACTCGTCCCTCCCCCGGAACGTTGTTTCTCAAAGAATCATCGATTACAGAGCTTAAAAGATTAATATCCAAATATTTTAAATAATTCTTATAATGTAAAACAAATTGTGTCAACTGTTTCATATTTGAAGCAAAGCGTAAATCGTGAGTGGGAAAGGGGGAGTAGCTATATTTTAATCTTCAATTTCCTAATTTAGTACAAATATAAACTAAAATGAATTTTAATATTTTGTTTTGTATGTATGTTTTGTTATTGGTTAATTTATATCGGACTTCCGAAGAGAAATATCAAAAGAATTTAATGACAGTCTCTATAGCGACGACTCCCAGTCACGACCCCTCTTCAGTTTTATTAGAAATTAGAAAAGGAAAAGTGAGGAAGAAGAGAAGAATGTAGAGGGAAAGAAGGAAGAGGAAGAAGGAAAAGAAGAAAGAAAGAAGGAAAAGAAGAAAGGAAGAAGGAAACTAGAGATGGAGGATTACTGGATAATAATGGGAATATGGTAAAGAAACTTGAGTAGAGATTAAAAAAAGGTGATTCATACCTGGATTTTCCTATTTGAGAATCAATTCTGAATTGATCCTGAAGAGATACATATTCCCTCATATTACCCTGACCTGGATCCAGGCAACTACACAAGTGGTAGTTGCCCTGACCCAGCACAGGTGATGAGAAGTTTTAATTTAATCGTATGTCTGTTATTTCCAAATGTTGAA
This sequence comes from Thermobia domestica, assembly GCF_964235325.1. Taxonomy (NCBI): domain Eukaryota; kingdom Metazoa; phylum Arthropoda; class Insecta; order Zygentoma; family Lepismatidae; genus Thermobia; species Thermobia domestica. The sequence goes on from NC_137463.1 coordinate 77,727,372, forward strand.
TAACCTTTATCCAGTATTTGAATTTCCATAGTGGAGATCGAACACATATTTGAATTAGGCAAGGAAAGAAAAAAAAATCCAAAGTGATTTACATAATTTCCACAAGTAGAAGTTTCGAGATTCCTGAAAAGACTGTCGTTATTAAAGCTCATCTTCTTGTTTTGGCTTTCCTCCCAGAGCCGATTACGCGTAATTTAGAGTTAGTTATCTTTCACGACCTTGGTCATGCACCAATACATATAATATACTATTACACACATATTATAAACACTATCGTCGTAAATCAATATTAAATGCTACCACTTAAAACGAAATTTGTCATTCATTCACGCACACACACATACATACAGGATTGATATAGGTAAATCAGTTTAAAAGAAACTATCATCTAACTACAGTTGGTAAACATTTATTCATAAATTAAACACAAAATATTAAGAACATTCAAATAAGTATACATATAAATGTATCATTCTACATATAATATTGGATTACAACAATGTATATATATATATATATATATATATATATATATATATATATATATATATATATATATATATATATATATATATATACGTATTTGATATTAACATAAAGATGAAAAGAAAAATAATTTAAATTTTGATAAAATGAGATGTAAATCTGAACATCTAGTCATATTCTATGACATTACGTATGAAAGAAAAAAAACTTAAAATAATGGTTAAAATGAGTCTGTATCTCATATGAAATGAAAAAAAAAACTAAAAGAGAAGATGATTCGACGAGCCCTTTCTCGTACTTTCAAAGGACTTTTTATATCGTACGTTCGTAAAGCACCCTCAAGTGTTCATGTGTTCTTTGAAATACATGTTAAAACTTGTTAGATGTGGCGTAGCCGGATTTCATATCGGGATGGGTCCGGAGTGCTGCCCGGAACGTTTTTGACAATGGAGAAATTAAAATGCAATTTTAGAGTTTCTTTTAACAACTTTAAAATTTTCGGGGAGGTCCAAGTTCCCTCAGTGTTTGGTAATGTGGAGACTGAAAACAAAATTTTAGGTTATATTTTAAAAAACTTTTGAAAATTTCCGAGGCTCACTAAAACAAGTATAAAGTTAATCAAGAAAGTCCTGTCGCTCTTTCAGTCACCACCTTCAAACATCGATATGTCATCTAAGACGTGCCTGGAAGATCAAAAATAGTACCCATCGACGACCTTCTGCTAACGTTCTGGAAGGCCAAGGATTCCATCGCGTAAGGTATCAAGTGCATTTTACACCTCTACTAGAAATTTGAACTGGTGTCCTCTAAGGTGATTGTCCAAGGAACGAAACATGATAATCGAAAGACGGAATGTCCGGGGAGTATGACGGATGCAATAGTGTTTCGCATCCAAGACGTAGAATGTTGTTCTGGGTCATCCTAGCAACGTGGGGATTAGAGTTGTCCTGTAACAGGAAGACCCCTTTGCGATTTAGAAGTGCTGGCTCCAGAGTTTTGATTTTTTCTTGAATACGGCTCAACTGCTGACAGTATATAGTTGCATTGATGCTCTGACTAGCTGGTAGCACTTCCCAATACACGTTGTCACAAGCAGTCCACTAAACACATAGGAGGACCTTCTTCTGGTGCAGTGCTGGTTTCGGCTGTTTTCGAATCGGTTCATGATATGTTAACTAATGATGACGGAGCTGTGGAGCTTCGTACATGACCCAGTTCTCGTCGTATGTCAACACCCTGACCAGAAATGGCTCCTTCCTCAGACGAGACTGTAAAGAAATACAGGAATCTGCCCGCGTTGCCTTCTGACCCGGAGTCAAATCATGTGGGACTCATCGACCCAACTTGTGGAACGAACCATTGATCCAACATACCACACACTGAATTGTAGTCTCAGTTTCTTACATATCTAGCCACCGTTCGTCTCAATTGTTGCCCGAAGATTTTCATTTTTTTACATGTGGTGGTTTTTCGCACTTTGAGTGCTCCTTCACCGTCCTTTAAACTTGTTAAACCTCCACTGCACTGTCCGTGTAGCCACGACACCGTCACCAAAGGCTTGGCATATCTTCCGCTACGCTGCAGCGGCGTTTGACCACAGTTTGAACTCGTACAGCATACACGCCCTTACGACGCTTTGTGGAGGTTCCATGTTCACTATGTCCTTACACAAGTTCACAGTGTAACTGAACTACCACAACCAAGTAGTATGTTGGGTATACCCACACCAACAATTGACCTTCGCTTTATCACCATTCGCATTTGTCACTGTGTGAGGGCAATTGAACACTGACCTCCACAAAAAGTGACAGAATTTTCTTGATTACCTTTATAGTACACAGGTGTTCAAAACTTAAGCATAATGACTGTTCGAGTACATAGGGGACGAAGAACGTCAAGAAGGCACACCAAATGGAACCACAATACCATCATATCACATGTAAAGGCCACACGAACACGGAACAGGCCAAATTGGAAAGAAAATATGTTAGAAGGGGTCCCAAAACACAAACTCACAACGTGACACTATAATAGACATATCACAAAAATACTGTGAGACGCACTGGTGGCATCGAAAACAAGTTAGTATGGGATATGGTCGCCCCAAACAGCTATACATGCCTGGCAGCGACGTTCCATGCTCAAGATCGGGTTGTTGAAGAGCTCTTGGGATAGCTGGTTCCACTCCTCACGAAGAGCATTGCAGGGCTCCTGGTGTGTCCTGGAGGGCGACTGGCGGGTTGCAACACGTATTCCTAATGCGTCCCACGCATGTTCAATTGAGTTGAAGTCCGGGGAACGCGCTGGCCACTCGATATGTTGGATATCTTCCGTCTCGAGGTCTTCTTCCATCAGTTTGGCCCTATGGGGGTGAGCAATTTCATCCATGAGCAGAAACTGTGGGTCCATTGCGCACCTGAAAAGCTGCGCATGGGCATGCAGAACCGCGTCTCTACCTCTGACCATTGATAGACCCAGCATCGAAGATGTGCAGGACAGTAGGACTATTCATCATAATGCCTGCCCAGACTAGTACTCCACTACCACCATATCGATGCCGTTCCACAATGTTCGTGGGATGTAAGCTAGTCCCCTGCTCGCGCCAGATCAGAGTATGATGGGAATCGCTCTGGGAAATGTATCAGGATTTATCAGTGAACAGTACGCAGCTCCATTCGTTGGGGGTCCACTGGTGATGTTCCCGACATCACTGTAAAAGGCCTCTTTTGTGTGCCAGCGTCAGTGGAACACATATTGCTGGTCGTCGGGCATACAGACCACTCCGCACTGGCACGTAGTCTCCGGTACACAGCCTGAGGTGACACTCGCATCCCTGAGGTGGCTGCAAGCTCCGCTGACAGTTGTCTTGGAGGCAGAGTCCGGTTCTGACGTGCAGTTATGGTTAAGTAGCGGTCCTGTTGTGGAGTTGTAACCCGTTAACGTCCCCCATCGGACCTACGGCGGCAGTGTCCGGTGTCACAAAACTGTTTCCAAAACCTAGGCACGATACTTTGTGCCACATTGATGGCTCGTGGTACTGCTGTCTGTGTGTCACCTTTTTCTAAGCTCCCAATGATTCGATCTTTGGTAAACGCATCCAACTGACGTCTTTGTACCATATTTCATTAATATATTGCTACATTCAAGTCAGCAGTGCCTTCCGTTCACTACAACGCTGCACTCACTGCACACACGCAAGGCACCTTTTTCGAATTCAAGCACTAGTTTTCGATTTTTTTTCCCCATAGGGACTTTCCGAACGTTTGCCATAACCGATGAATGCTCCTCACAAGCAATAAACGTCACCCACGAAAACTCTTGTGCTCGCGATGACCTTCACGCCTTTTACAAGCAACTTCTTGCATTATGCTTAAGTTTTGGACACGTGTGTATTATGACTATGTCCTTTTCAGATATAACATACTAATATTGCTAGTTCTAGATTTACACACACACACACACACACACACACACACATATATATATATATATATATATATATATATATATATATATAAAATTTTATATTGAAATGTACCTTATATATGTTGTCTATAAACTTTCACTCATTATTTAAGCGTACATTTTGATTGAGGAGTTCCGAGGTGTAATGAAGCTCTTCCTGCAACAGAAGTCGCCCAAGGAAATCCATGGTTGCATGCTAGACACATTGGGTGGACAGTGCCCTTCATACTCCACTGTAAAGAAATGGTGTGCGAACTTCAAGCGTGGTGAATTTTCAACAGAAGATGGTGACAGGTGTGGGAGGCCAGTGTCAGTGTCAACTCCGAAAAAAGTGGACCAGATTCATGACCTGATTTTGAGCAACAGACGGATTTCGCTTCAGGAGATAGCTGACAAAGTGCACATATCCAAAGAACGTGTTGGGTCAATAATCCATGATCAGTTGGACATGCGCAAGCTTTCTGCGAAATGGATTCCGAAACGTTTGAACGCGGATCAGAAAAGCGAACATGTGAGATCATCGCAGGTGATTTTACGGCATTTTGCGAACTCCAAGGACGATTTTTTGAATCGGCTTGTTACCCAGGATGAAATGTGGTTGCATTACTTTGATCCGGAAACCAAACAGCAGTCATGCGAGTGGCGCCACTCAGGATCTCCAAGGCCCAAAAAATTGAAAGCACAAAAGTCCGCAGGGAAGGTGATTGCCTCAATATTCAGGGATAAGAATGGTGTTTTGCTCTCAGACTACCTTCCAAAGGGCCAAACCATAACTGCAGAGTATTACTGCAGTCTGCTGGCTAAGGTAAAGGACGCTATTAAAGAAAAGCGCCGGGGAAAGTTGACACGAGGTGTCTTGTTCTTGCAGGACAATGCTCCCGTCCACAAGGCTGGCAGAACAATGGATTTTCTGAGGGACCTAGGGTTTCAGTGCATTGACCACCCACCTTACTCGCCAGATCTTGCCCTTCTGATTATTATCTGTTTCCAAAACTCAAAAGAGCACTGAAAGGACAGAAATTTCACAGTGATGAAGAGGTAATAACAGCTGCATAACAGTTTTTTTTTTTTTTTTTTTTGCAGATCTTTAGAATTTTTTGGAGGGGTTGGAGAAGTTGCAGCATCGAAGTGCCAAGTGTGTTGACCTTCCAGGGGACTATGTTGAATAACCTCACACTTTCATGCCTGCAGCCCACGGGGCCGAGAACTTATCAGCCCACCCTCGTATATATTTGACATCCCAGGATTTGTTCTTAGGAGATGGATGATCAATGAAAGAGAGTGATTATGAAATTAAGTTTTGTGAGCTCTCCCACCGGGAATCGGGCTCTAGGCTATGTACATCACAGGCTCAGGGAGAGCGCAATATATATATATATGTAGGTTCGACAGTCCTGGGTGCAACTTAGTTGGAAACCTGGGGCCGCAGAAAATGCTCCCAATCGGGCCCCGCACCACCTAAGGCCGACGCTGTTCGCTACATGGAGAAATGCCTTATTAAGATTATTTTGACAGGAAAATACGAAATGAGTTCATGAGATGGTGCATAACGTTACTATCGCAGCTAATATTATACAGCTGGTAGTTTGCACTTCAAACGAAGATTACATCAACAAAAATTAAGCAAAGCAGAATATTCTGAAATGTATCAAAAATGATAGACTTTTTAAGAAAATGAAATCATACCGTAAGAATGTATAAAAACGCTTGCTACTGATAGAATTCATACTTTTGTAAAATTCTATATAGATAGTAGACACTTTGAATTTTGTAATTTAGAATGGGTAGGCAGTTATGCTAATTTAGCCTATTTTTGGCTAAATCTAGCCTATTCGGAAAGTTATTCAACCATACAAATCTACGAAATGCTTATAGCCTTAAATATAGCTTATTTTATGAAACTCTTTTGCCATTTTTGGCTCTTTTATTAGCAGTTAAGTTAATTCTAAAATTACTTTGTTTTTTAAAAATAAACTGTTATTTTTTTAAAAAATTAGCCAATTTGTCATTACTTTGACAAAAATTAATCTGTAATGACATATTATCACATTAATTGATTTCTCCAGACACAGGGTGTTTTATTACGCAACGAACCATTGTTTCTTATTTTTCTTCTCTCTCATCACCCACAGGCTTACAACCACTTAACAATACTTATCGTCTCAGAAAGAATTTTAATGTCACTCCCGTAACCGTTTGGTACTTTCTAATTATTTAAATTTTCGCATTTTAATGCAAGAATGAAAGTTTTCTAATACAAATTTTTAGTAAACTATTCGATTCTTCAAGCCACAGACATTTTGTTTATTAAAGGAAACAAATAGGATATCTAATTAGCTAGAAAACTCTCAATCTAATCACGATCCATGTGGGTGTACTGATCAATAAAAAGTGTTTATAAGAACTGTGACCTGCCGAAAGAAGTACTACTGAAAATTGGGACAATGGCAGTCTACACATACACAATCAACTAAAAATCCAACGATTGTGCATCCAGATTCAGCACCTTGGCTAACTGCGACGTCATCGATGATGACTTATTTCAAATCAACTGATTAGACCTATATGGCAGATGAGTTGTTGATGGATTTTATTGTAATTAAAAGTCATGTATGTTGCTTGTTAAGTCTTCAGTGGATAAAATTTAACATTTCAAATTGTACCATAACTCACTTATAATCCTACACACAAAAAGAGGGTTTGAAATCTCCAATGTGGATTATAGATTAACAGTTCAAAATCTAGCCATTTTTTGCGTAAGAAAGCTTATTTCTGAGGGTCATCTACCCTATTTTCTTCAGATGTTGTTGGCAACACTGTGGGTAACGTAATAAGCTGATTTAATGGTAGATCAAAGATCGTAACGGTGAACTTGTATACGAAATTTTTATGAAACAACACGGAATCCGTGTAAAAAGAGTTACTGTATTATTTTGCAATAAGTCAATGCACGTATCAAAGATGTAAGGAACTTCAAGATCCATGAGCAGTTAGACTACGCGCTACGTCTGCATTTTGTATATAGTGACATCTAGGGAATGTTGTAAACCACTTAGACACCATACTTGTCTTTTCCACCAGTAGACGATGTAGAAGTATAAAAGTTGGCTAATGCTTACTTATTATGTAGCGCAGGGGCGCCCGAAGAAAATTTTCTAGGGGGGACATTTCCATGGTTGCCATATTACGTCTGGTATTCCTGGTATTTAATATACGTGATTTGCAATATTAAGTATACATTTTCGTGAGCCAGGAAGGGGCACCCTGCCCTCATGTTCGTAGCGCCATATAGTTGAAGATTAAGGAAAACATTAAAGTTGTTCAGTAACTTATTCAGGGATTCTGATTTGGTTAAGCAAGATAAATTTTGATTATACGATCATTAAAATATATTATGATAAGAGTGAAGGAATGTGACATAAACATAATAGAACAGAAGTATTAAGATTGTATGAGAAATGTTACTATGGTTTCGGTAATAAATGTAAGTGAGGGAACATTGTATGCTAATTAGATAAATTACCGTTTCGGTTTTGAATCATCAGCAGTTGATAACGATATATAGTCAACTTAAAGATTGAAACTATTATTGATGTCAACACAGAAATCATGTGTGATTCTCATAATAGAAGCTAATTTTCACGAAAAAAAATGCAATTTACAACGAAAATATGATACGGGATTTTAACATTTGAAAATATCCAAGTAATAAGAACCTGTTCAGCTCCAAAGAGGTAACTAACATTTTAGTTAAGAATTGTTATTCATTATTTTTCTTATTATTATTTCTTCTTTATTATCTCTTAATAGTAATTCATTATTTCTCTTTTTCCCTCGTTAACTCCGCATTCTTTTATCTTAATTTTAAAACTTTTCCAATGTCGATTAACTTCCAGAATTACCTACAGTTTTTCAAAGCTTATCACCCAACCTCCAGTGCAAGAATTTATGACTGTTTTGTTATCAAAAACTTGTATTATTATTCTTTAAGATAGGTTGATTTTTTTTTCGAATTTCGTTTGAGCGATTTACGAAAAAAATATGATTGGGTTAGAGTAATTTGCATGCAAAATTATTGATTCTTTTGATTGACTTCTTTCCCTGCCTCAAGAAGATCAAAGTTTTCAGCTGCTGAAGGTAAGTAACAAGTATATCATGGGCAGGGGCGGACTGGCCCACCCTGCTACCCTGCAAATGCAGGGTGGGCCCCCCAAACAGGTTGGCCCCCTCCACTAATGTTAAAAAGATGTGCTCAATTAAACCTACCAGCATCAAAAATATGGCAGGGTAACTCCCGCAAACTTGTGTTTTGCATAAAAAGACGTAAAGTTAAACTTTCATGAAGAGATCTTATTCTTCTTCACGTTTATCGACTTGAAAAGGTTCCGTCTATGAGACAATCAGGCCCTAAAACATTGCGGGGTTTGTGATACAGCAGCTGTTAAAAACGAGCACGTTAACTACTACTTTTTAAAATATAAGAAACACAGTAGATTTCAGGCTGTTATTGGATTTGGATACCATTGCCTACTCCGGTCCTTTTACAAGCCGGTGAGTGGCGATGTTTTAAAGAAACAATAGTTTCGTAGATATTGTTATTGTGGAAAGTGGAGGTGGAGCCGGAACGCTTTTGAACTGCATTGTCGATATATAAAGTGCCATATATTAACAGCAGATGAAGCTATCACTTCCTAATTAAATTCACGTCCATCACTGGTGTAATATTTTTCGAATGTGAATTTATATCTATGTATTTACTGTGACAATAATTACATCTATTTACCTTAACATCTGCACTACAGTCGGCGAGAACTATCTTGACAGTGACGTCAACGCTCTCAGTTGCAATGCTACCAACTTACGCTATTCACAAATAGTGCTTAGATGACGCACTGAACGCTTCGCACTACAGTTTAAAATAATGCTGGTAGCAAACTAGAGAGAATTTAGATAATGTATTTGAATAATACTAGCATATATATATGCATTGTTACGACAAAGAAAGAAAAATAAGATTAGACCCTATATTTATGTCGTCAAACGACAATATCTTTCCTTTCAAAAAGCAGTTTTCTATTTTCAATAGAATTTTTTTTAAACCTAAATCCAAACTTGCGCAGTATTTGTTGTAATGCCCACTCAGAACCGTTGAAGTCAATGCTTTCCTTAAGTTCGCACAATAATTTATTTAAGGTGGCGACAATGCCTTCAGCATAGAGATTGTGAATTGTTCTACGAACTACTATTTCATCGAAAGAATCTAAATTTGTTTGTCTTTTCTGTGTATTTGGCCTTGCTTTACAGGGTGTTACGACGGGTTGTCCAGACTTTACTCCTTCTCTTTCACAATTCGCCACAAGGATCTCTCACTGACACATGTTGCTCGGGAGGTTTCATGAACACTGTCAGATTTATTATTGTTTGCTGCAAGAAAAGTTGTAAACATTAAAAACAATGTCTCCTGCATCACAATGCAACGGCTTGCCTTTCTTTAAGGTACTATCCCCCATTCTTATACACAAAATTTCGAGAACGAGAATAAAACAAAGGATTGACAACTTTCACCAGTCAGCACAAACTGTACAGCCCTAGAGAAAGAAAACACGCGCTTTTCAGTTGATTTCATTTCGCTTTTGTTTTTTAATTTGTTTGTTTTTCCTGGAAGTGCTGTTCTTATGTCTTATTGGTAAATGTTATACTTTTCGAAGCTACATTTACTAACCCCCACGCTCTGTTTCCGCGACCAGCAAACACGTTCACATATCATCCTCTAACTCAAGGACCGTGATAGGTAAATACATGGGGGTTTCTTTAAAATTAACTTTGGACTTCCCTTCCCATTTCGTCCACTGCATATTTGTGCCTATCTTCAATAGAACGAAAGTTTGTAGCATGTTGAAATCTGAGTGTTGTTAGAACAGAATAAACATAAATGGCTATCATTTAAAATTATTTTCCACATACTTATAATATAAAATTCAAATATAAAATAACCATATTCTTCATGAAAGTTATATAAATATAAAAGCAAAAAAAATGTAGCATTTATGTCTCCTCGAACTCCAGTTATCGTTATACAAAGATGACAAGTATATTTATCAAAAACGAATCTCCCATTTCGGTTCATATCCTTTCGCTTTCCTGTTGTAGAGAACGGAGCGTGCTTTTAAGTTGGTATTTGTGTTCGCACATTTTCTCTTTCCTGGGATTGGACGTTGAATTAAAAGAAGCGTCTGCTTTAACCAGTGGGATGGCATTTGAGCAAGAGCGAAGTCTACGTCACTGCCAGGATAATTCTCGGGCACTGTAGTGCATTCAATTGGGATTTGTAGGCCTATGGATACATTAGAATCAGCTGAAGTCGGAAATTGTGAAAAAGTGAACCAAGAATTACGTCCAAACGATTCAATACCTGATCAGCTTCAGTCAGAATTAGCAGAAGATCAGTTTGGAGATGAACTATTCGATAGTGATACTGAAGACGTGTTTCGTCAAGGAAAGTCGAATGAAACTGATAGCATGGAGTTACAGATTTGTCCAAGTTTGTACCCCCTCCCCCTTCGGTTTTAGAGAAACTCAATTTCCTTAAGTAACATCCAATTCAACCCACGGAAAGTCCAGATATGATTCTTCCATTCAAGCCTTTGAAAACATATTATTGTACTACTTCAGATAACACTACTGAAAAGAGAATGTGGTTTTCCTATTGTATGGAAAGAAACTTGTGTTTCTGTTCTATTTGCATGGTTTTTGCAATTGACAGCGAAAGTCCATTTGTAACAAGCCAGAAAATCATTAAGAAACATTTCTATAAAGACCTTACAGTTCATGAAAATTCAAAAGTACATATCAATGCTTCCGCAGCTTATGTAATGGCCACTATAAGTGCAGATATAAATACACTTGTAGATAAAGGTCTCATGGACAGAAGAAAAGCTCAAGTTGAACTGTGCAGAAACATTTTGAAACGTATATTGGATATAGTTGTTTTTCATGGATGACAAGGACTAGCTTTTCGAGGGAAGCGCGAAGAAGCAGCCGCTGATTTCAACAACAAAAACGTTAATCATTGGAAATTTCTTAGAATTGGTTTTATTGGTATGCAAGTATGATGATATTTTAAAGAACCATGTTTCAGAGGCGATTATGAAGAGTCAAAACAGAAGATTGCGCCAAGACAAGTGTGGTGAAGAAAGTTCACAAGGAAGAGGCTCATTAGTAACCTTTTTGTCGAAGACATTTGTCAAGAAGTTAGTAACCTATCTTGTTCTTCAGATTCAAACTAATGGTGTTAACGAAATAAAGCAGACTGGTGCATTTAGTGTTGAAGTTGACTGTACCCAGGACATTACTGTTATTGAACAGTTAGCATTGGGTGTTCTGTATGTGCTCCATGGTGAAGTAAGAGTGAAACTTCTGAAACTAATTCCTGTCAACAAAGTTACTGGACTGGGTCTTTACAAACAGATTGAACTTAGTAAGCTGAAACTGTCAACATTGCATATTGTAGGCTGTTCTTTTGATGGTGCAGCTAACATGAGTGGCTAGTATAACGGTGACCAAGCACAGCTCAAAAATTTAATCCAAATGTTCAGTATGTGCATTGTCTCGCGCATGTTCTAAATTTGGTAATGATAAATGCAACAGAATGTTGCAAAGTCGCAAAAGACTTTCTTGGGTTACTTCAAATGACAGTTACTTTCATCTGCAATTTATATAAAAGAATGCAAGTGTGGATTAAGTACAATGAAGAAAACTCAAGTGGTAGATAGCTACTTCGCAGATTACAAAAATTAAATCTGACAAGGTGGTGGAGTAAAGATTGAGCTCTAAAGAGTATCTTGGATGATTTTTCGACACCTTTGCAAGGTCGGAAGAGGTTTATGACACTGCTTCAATGTCTACTCACTATTGCAAGTATGAGTGATTTTCAAACAGAAGTCACATTTAAAGCCAAGTGTTTGGTTCAGAACTGGTGTAAATTTGAAAACATTCTTGTGGCTTTTGTTTTCAGCCAACTTTTTCGCCTATGTACACCTACTTCGCAGTATTTGCAAAAATCTGGTTTGGATTATCTAACGGCTACAAAACTGATTTGTACGTTACAATCAGACTTAAAGCAAAAACGGAACGTGTTTTGTTCTATTGAAACTAAAGCTATGGAGTTTGCAAAGGACTTGAAAAGACAATTAAAGGATGCAGGATACGATGTTGCAGTTGAAACTTCTCTCCTTGCAAAGAGAATACCAGTAGCAACTCTTCAAGCAGACGAGCTTTCCCATGATGAGGCAAGAATTTTAGATTCTCCATCAAAAGTGTTTCAGATAAACGTTTTCAATGTTATTTTCGATACTGCAATTGAGCAATTACATTCTCGGTTTATCTGCAATGATAGTCTCATGAAGGACATTGCATGGCTGGATCCTACCCGCTTCCATGAGATAAGTACTTTAGAAGAACTACCTGATTCAGCTCTCAATACTCTACTACATTATTGCAAAGTGGAAAAAGAACAAACTCAAGAGGAACTGCTCCAATTTGCTGGTCATTATAGGGACTATAATCCACCAATATGTAAAAAGCACGATATTTTAAGAAATGAGCATGGTAGTTAGCAATATGCTCATATTAGTGAAAAAGAGGAAAATGAAGAAGAAGAAGATAATGAAACTGAGAGTGAGGAGGAAGATGAATGGAAATGCAAACCTGCAAGACAGTGTAAAGTGTGTCTAGTTTGTGCACTGCACCTGCTTCACGAATTAAATCTTTATGGTCCATTATATTCATCGCTGTATAAAGCGTATAAGTATGTTCTAACTCTATCGTGTACCCAAGTATCATGTGAAAGAATTTTCTCGATTATGAAAGTGATCAAAAATCGGTTGCGTTCATCGCTTGGACAAGATTTGTTGGAAGACTTTATTCTTTTATACATAGGGAGATCATATACGTTTGATTACGACACAGTGATTGACAATCTTGTATCTATCTCCAAAGAATTAGGTAGATATTTGAAATTGTGAGTGTAACTGGGGCATAATGAAGATATTAATATTAGGACACATTTCTGGCATTCATATTAATATTATATTATATTAGGTTACAGTATGCAATTCAGTAGAAAATTTCAACCAATTTGATATTAGAACTGATTTATGAGGAAAGAAACTTACATTATTTCTGTCAGTGCTTTAATTATTTAGTGTTTCAAAGTTGACTTGAGATTAGTTTTTACTTATTGCACATGTATATATTTTGGGTTTTCTAAAACATGACACTCATTTGTTTAAATAAATTGTTTAAATTCATTACATAAAAAACAATAGCACTATATAAATAACTGAAAGCACCAATTCCGGTATTGTGTGTGTTTACAATAAAAAATGATAATGCCAATTACACACTGTATGAGTAACTGTAAGACTTTAACTGAGTAACTTAACTTTCCTACTTAAGATTTTTTGTAATTAATGTTTTCCTTTTGTATGAATATATGGGATACTATTTATGGGTTCGAAGATGGACTTTTATATGTAATACAATGCCAAGTACATTTTTTACATTTTTATACAGTGGGCCCTCATTTCAGTTTAGCAGGGTGGGCCCTATGGTTGCCAGTCCGCCCCTGATCATGGGCTGAATTTTCCCCCTTTTTTCGCGCTTGTAATGTATATTAATACCGAGAAAACCGCTTTTCAAGGTAGGTCTCGGAACTTTTAATGTTTTTAATGTGAAAAATTATATCTTTCTGCTTAGTCATTTTTACGTTGCGGTGGTAAAATTGTGAAATATACCCCTCAGTATAAGATTTGTTTGATAATGTGCATGAGAGCAAAATAAATAAATATGTGATATGTCTCAAGACATACTACAAGTAAGCACGCAACATACATCAAAGTGAGATTATACATCAACATAAACTATGAATGAACATATTAATATGTTCCAAAGTTCGTTAGACATCAACACAAGCTGAACAACATGCACGCTTAACAGTAATAACAACATATTTTCCATAAATTTGTTTCTGAGATCCCTCATATTCAGCGAAAGATTCATTCTGTCCCTTGCACAGGTAAATAGCGCACTTCTTTCATTTTGTGGTGTGTACTGGAAAGATTAAAAGACATTTGTTGCACAAAGCACGAACACGTAGTCCGTCTTACAGGACAAGAATAAAAGTTCGACGTGAAATTGTGGAATCGAAGGACTATCTTAAAAGTATCCAAGAATTGAGTGTAGCAATGTCAAGGACGTAAAATACTGAACAGGACACTTTCTCAGCATTTGGTCTGCTACTCCTACGCCATATTTAGTGGCTTCTTCTTTGCGATGTCGTCTGTATTATGCTAACATAAGAATCGTGACGTTCATTTGAACTCCCACTATATGAATGTTGTAGTACAACAGATGAATATTGTGGTATTGAAGCGTCATGTGCAGTAGGATGTAATTCTCGCTTGTTCGGACGCATTGAATCATATCAATAAAAATGATTAACTATTCCTGAGAAGTCCTGCTCGAGAATCGTAGTAACTACTTCTGGAGTAATTTCCTCACTCAATTTCGTATCAATAAAACAAGCCACTACTCAGGTCGAGACTGCTCCAGATTTATGAAAGTTTACTCGCGTTTCCTCTGGGCGTAGCAGTGAGTTGTATCCATAAAAGGAGTGATTACTCATTTCTCCCATCTGTCGGGTGGTCATTTAGTTGGTAACCCACGGCGCAGTATCCTAGACGCCATAGAAGGGACACGTAACAACGACAGTTGTGGATATTATAAAAGAGCTTCCAGTGGTACTTTCAAAGTCATAGCTACCAGAAAGTAAACGGAGGAAAGCCGAAGCTTTGAAATCAATTACAGTGAAATGCAACGAAATATCAAATACACCAATGACTGAGACACAAATCCAAAAGAAAATCTTTAATACTCGAAATATCAAATAATCTATAATAACAAGAATGCTGATTTGAAAAAAAATGGGAAATAAGAAACTAATACTAAAACAATGGAGGGAACATTATTCGAACTGACGGATGCTGATTCGAATGCAGCAATATCAAAATTAAAAGATAAGTTATATCGCTCTGAAGCCGAATAAATTCATAAAAACCCACATGTTTTTTGTCTTCAGTTTTAAGTATTCATGACCTTTAGGCACCTCAGACTCTTCAAAGACCTGCCTTCTGGCAGAATATCAACATCATAAGAATGCTGTCAGAAGATTCCTGTGTGGCTCAAAGTACTCTGTCTGACTGTTACGAGTGTAATGGATGCGATTATTGCGAAATCTGAAAACTAGATTGTTTCCTTGCTTTAGCAGCATTCTTGAATATGATGTTGATATTCTGCCAGAAGGCAAGTCTTTGAGGCGTCTCATTTGCCTAATGGTCATAAATACTTAAAACTAAAGACAAAAGACATGTGGCTTTTTATGCCGGACTCTGCCGGACCGGGACCTGGAATCCTGGTTTTGGTTGATTCTTTTTAACAAAAAAAAAAAAAAAAAGTGCCACCCACACCACATAAGTGAACATATAAAGTCTTCTGTAATCAACATTTCTACGAAGTTTATAAGTTTTTCTACGCTGTAAAACAATCATGTAATCTTTGTCATGTTTCGCACGGAGTCACCTACTGAAGTTGCTCCACAAATTTGGAGAAGTTATTCGCACCACAGAACAGTCTCTGAATTTTACTGCTATCAAACGCGGAGTAGTTACTCAGCTTGAGAATAGAGGTATGGTTACTCTAAAGGGGCGGGGCTTCTCCGAAGTCAGCCGAGACGAGTAGTGCTCAGTTCTCTTTTTATTGATACCAATGCGAGTAACTACCCCAAAATTGGGAGTAATGAGTAACTTCTTCGTTTTATTGATATCATCCAGTCTCAACAATTGTGATTTACTTCGCAGAAAGTTCGCCTGCCATTATCAGATCGTCCGAAATTCCCATGTGTTTGCAGTAATTTGAGCACAACTTCTCCCTAAGTTGAATATCATCTGGTCGCTCTTCATCTTTGCGCAAAAACGGATAGCCATTCAAGACATATTTAGATGTTACATCAGTTACTAACCAGAACCTGATACCAAATTGTCCTGCTTATGTGCCATGTACTGGATACAGAGATGGAGTGGGTGAGTGGGTCGGGTCAGTGGGTCGGGTCAGTGGGTCAAGTGGGTCAAGTTTTCTGAGTGGATCAGTGGGTCGTGGGTCAAGAGCATGTGACCCACTGTGACCCACCACCCACGGTGACCCACTGTGACCCACTGTGACCCACCACCCACCGTGACCCACTGTGACCCACCACCCACCGTGACCCACTGTGACCCACCACCCACCGTGACCCACTGTGACCCACCACCCACCGTGACCCACTGCGACCCACCGACTCAGTCTGCTCACTCCATTGTAGACAGTATCTTCTGAAGACTGGGAAATTTGTCTGCGTTTTACTTTCAAGACCTTCATTTCCCTTTCTTTTCTATTTGTTTCTGTCTACTTACCTGAGGTGAGTATATCTAAGAGATAAAAGAACTTCGGGCACTTTTGGATATTGATATTTGTAATTGTAATAATTGTAATAGGACTTATACTACTACTACTTGGCTTTCGAGGCCTGTCAGTTTTTAGATGAGCTAACTACTGGAAAAAATACATTTTTGAATCACTGTAATATATAAATTATTATATAAAAAATGGATGTAATTATGTGTGCCTAACCATCACGGCCAAATTGCAAAGTCTAATGAAATGACTTTTAGTTTTAGTCCTTAATCCAAACTGGGTTGTTCTCATTTCGCTTTCATTATAATACATATCCTAAGGAGGTAGTGAGGATCCGAATTTTTGCGGGGAAAAATTGAGTATCTCGCAAGCCGTTAATCTTACGGAGCTGAAATTCAGTTTATTAACTCCTTATTGAAAATAAGCAGAATATGTCCTAGAATTTTTTTTTAAAAATTCTCCTTTATAGGGGGGTGGTGGGACTTTCTATATATGGAAAATTGGTAGTGAGTTGGTTTGTAAAAATGATCGAAAACGATCGATATTAGTTGAGAAAAAATTTCAGAAGCAAAAAATATAGTGCTTTGCTTCATATATCCATTGCTTTCTACTATAATAATTGCTGAAGCTTATGTTTATTATATGGAGAGCTTACAGCACAGGGCAATCAACCCATAAAAAATTTTGTACTCTAAGCTTAATTACACGGAAACTTTAAGTTTGGATTGTACGCATAATTACATGGAAAATTTTACACTTTTTTTTATTTTACGTTGATCTACTTACCTTGATATGGAACTTTCAAATTTCATCCTTTTTTCCACTGAAAAGTATCGATCATTCATCAAGGAAATAATTATACTATGATAATTTAATTGAAATTAATATGACAAACAGCAATTTGGTAATTGATGGAGAAGAAGGAGGGAACTTAGTAATGAATCAAACCTTCATGTGTAATTACAAAAATTAAATTTGTAAACAAATAAGAAGTCATCAGTTTATCATTCCTTAATTGATAATGTATGTATATAGAAGATTCCCTATCGAAGATGTGGTAGATGAAGTTTCTGTTCTCCATAAGTCGACGTTGCCAACTGACATGGTACATATGGAAAAGACGTATGGCGATAGAGAAGTGATACTTCTTGCTGAATATTTCAAAACTGACCGAGAAAAATTGTTATCAGACTTAAGTCTAACAAGCAGACTGTCGATGAGGAGTTGCAGAAATCGGGTAGAAGTATTATCAATTTCCATGACATAGTGCGAACTGGGATTTCCCCTTATGAATTTACAGATGACTGATATTAGAAATAGACTAAGGGCTCAACCATCGTCTAACTTGTTGCTCATCAATGTTAATGGTCCAACGCTAGACAAGCTCAAAGTAGACGAGCTAGTTATTTCTTGGCTGAAGGATGGACATCATTCAGCTACGGATGATTTACCACGAAAAAGTTCTGGAGGCCAACAGGAAATAAACCCGATTTCAGAATTATTTTAAGGTGGCAAATTACAAGTTATGGAAAATGTATACTTGTATTACTAATGACTTATTTGTGTTATTCAACTTTGTACTTAATTTTTAATAAGTCTCTTCTTTGCTTTAGGTAAACTACTTTGAATAAATATTGATAATAATTGCAAGTATGCATATTTGTAACTTAAATTTAACGTGGTGTTTTAGTGATTACACAAATTAGAATTATGAGCATACTTTATGGAGATGCTCGCACAGAGGGTACTCGAGCACCTTTATACGCTATGAAAAATTGATTTTTCAAGTCTTTTGTGAGAAAAATGCTGTGAACTGAGAAATCATAACCTTTTCCATATTGTACAGGGGTATTTTCCTTCGAATAGAAGTTTCTTGGGGAATGCGTTGAGAAATTAACACTTGCAAGAATACTCTCTTAGTACAAGTATATTTTAAACACACACTAATTTCCCTCCACCTCGAAGAGCTTCAATTTCCTCACTGACAAACACATTACCATTTTATATCGTAAAGGTCAGATCCACCGTTATTGTAACAGAGTGGTGCTTGAGCGATTGACCGTAGAAATTCAAACTCCGATTAGTGGTAATTTCACAGTCTTCCGTGGATCATGTGTCAGAGTTGATGACTATGGATTTTGGTGAGTCAGAGTAGGTCACAGTGGATGAGAGAGGTGGGTGGTGGGTCAGTGGGTCACGGTGTTTGATGGGTTATAGTGGGTCATGATGGGTGTTGGGTCATGGTGGGTCAGAGTGGGTCGTGGGTTAGAGTGGGTCATGCTGGGTGGTGGGTCAGTGGGTCGTGGGTCAAGTTTTTATTGACCCACGCCAACTTTGACTGGATAAATCTGCATCTGGATTTACATGGCAACAACTGTTTATGAACGGGTACGTTTGGCCCAGCACGATGGCACGAAAAATCGCTTGTACGAAATGTTAAAACAGAGAGCAATATTGTTAGTGGCCAGACGCTCAGGTCTACTGCATTTGACGTCAAATATGACAATCATAATGATTTTACGAAACCGGTTGCTTCTCTAATTATTCAGTCTCCAATTCTTGTTTACAAATCATCTGCACAAAGTTTCGAATGAACTAGTGTACACGAACATACAGGAGGACGAGAAATGCAACAAAATTTTCCATAGTAACATTCCAGTTGCTGCCATTTTCAAGATGATGTCGTGCTTTGGCAACTGAACATTTCTTGAATGTATTAGGATAATCTCAAAAGTAAGATCTTTATTTTAGGAATACAAAGAAACGTTTATTTTCAATAACGCTTACACCATTTTACAGTTTGTACATTTATCTGATTTTCTACATTATCGCCATTTCGGTCGACGCCACGACTTGCCATACACTTTCGTCAATAAGCAACGACTTACAATCGGTTCAACGCCTTTTGCGCTCCAAAACTGAACAACTACGTGGAGTTCACACTTGGCGCTAACGCCAAGCGGGTGCTAAATTACAAACGATTAGCCAGCCAAGATTGATATTCCCCGCGAGGTGCGCACAGACTTGTTTGGGGGTGGGGAAAACGACAAACGCACCAGTTTTGACAACAGCTGTTAAATATTTCCTTGCGTTCCCAGAACTTTGGACACTTCGCTTTTGGGATTATTGATTCTTTAACCATTGATTTTTTAGTATCAAGCGTTAGGCTGAAATATGACTTAACTCAAAGTTTACGGCGAGCAAAAGGCGTTGGACCATTTGCAGTTGTACTTAACTCAAAGTTTACGGCGAGTAAAAGGCATTGGACCATTTGCAGTTGTACTTAACTCAAAGTTTACGGCGAACAAAAGGCGTTGGGCCATTTGCAGTTGTCATAAAATTGCGAGCTGGAGTGTCTTCTGTGGTAGAAGCAGTGCTGTTAAGGTTAATCGGAGTCCAATAGCACTGGGTGAGATGTACTTACCGTCACTGCTGCCACCGAGATAAGTGAGCATGCTTTTCCCTTGTCCTTCCTCACGTCTACATGAAATTCCTTATTCGCGTACAAGGGCGCCGATTTCTCTGTAACTTTGGGGGGGCCCATTCAGATGTAGAAGGCATATATGAGAATTTGAAGACAAATTGTATTCAAATTGTGTAAAATATTGTATATTCATAATTACAATGAGGGGGCCCACATGACCTTTGGGTGCCGGGCCCCCCAGGGTCGGCGCCCTTGTCAGCGTATACTAAGGAGAGCAACAATGTCGGAATTTCCTTTCCCATCACTGTTATTGTTTTCAGAGGGCGACACAATCTGTAAGATTACATTAGCAACTCGAAAATCTTTATGGTTTCTGTAATCAACACTGCTACCTAGATCTAATGGCTGTAGAAGGCAAGGCGTTCCTCTATAATCTATTCTATCTGCATCGTATACACGGTAAGATACTTGCACATTGTATTGGTCAAAAGGTACAATAATATCATCAGCGTATCTCTATTGAAAAATTTCGCGATAAGTGAGTAGAGGAGTTACAATATTATTGGGGAAAGTGTTGTAACTCTGCAGTAACGCCATTTTAGGTTTTGCCAGAGGGGACGAGGACAAGATTGTCCACCAACATAAAAGTTTTGCACTTTTTGATAGTATTTTAGCATAAAGTTTATTTAAAAGCATGTTTTTCTCAAACTCAGGGGAGTGGAATTGCTTTTTTTTTTTACCGTCCTCAATCACATCGAGACAAGGGCTCCCTGGCGGTTTCTTTCTTCCTCTAAATCATCACGATTAGAGGTGTGTGTTTCTCAGTAGCGTAGCGTGGTATTCCGAAATGGGGATGCCAAAGTTAGTCACTTGTGCGGCACAATACTACTAAAATCAGCAATACATAGCTATACCGATGGGAAATATAGGGTTATTAAAAATTTAGGGAGGAGGCCCCTAATTGGTGGCCTAGTGAAGTATACAGAAGCAAATGCGTGGGTTACGTTAGAAGCCAATAAGCAATTGGCTCAGCCCCTTCTTACCACTAACGTGTGACAAGAAAACTCGGCCCCACTGTTGTATGAACATTGTTTCCAGTATAGTTTCCTTTATTTCTTTCTCGTGGGCAGCTTCTTTCTCCGCATACCATACTTCAATCTCGTTCTTTAAAAAGTCGCCCCGACAAATTTGTCATCTTGAGTCCGGAACTCAGACGCCCATTCGTGAATATGGACCTGAGTGTATACATATATCATTTGAAGATGCAAATAGAAAGCACTTAAACCAACTCTGGGGGCCTGTTTCTGTGTATGTATTTCGTTGTCAGATATCCAGATACTGAAGGCAGGGGCGCAAATCTGTCTCGGGGAACGGGTAAGACCGTTCTCATTTTTTTAAAGCGATGTTCAAAATATTTATGAAGTTGAAAAACAATGTTGTGGAGGATCAGAGGAGCAGAGTTATCTTCAACATTGGGAGGAGAGCAGATTTGAGGGAGGAGGGCATATTTGAGGCTTATTCCGGGGGAGGGAGATGAGATTCATATTACTGTAGATGAATCTGATTTCTGAGGTGAATCTGTTGTATTTTATATACCAGGCGATGTAGATGAAATTGTGATACGTATCAGTACCGTGAACACATTCTGAAATCTGAATACATGCATATTTATAATTGATATGTTTCTATTTACTCATCCACAATGATCCACATTAAAATTTTAGGACACTTGTTTTGTAATAATATAAGTAATGACTTCCCCAAAACTATGAAAGAAAATCAACTATGTATGGCGCAACAATACTCTTATTTGAGCAAAATTATGATGATCACAATAGCATTATAGGAATCGTTACAGGAATTAAACAAGTAGCTGCAAATAGACTAAAAATAATTAATGACTATGAAATATTAAAGAATACGATTCTTTTTTTAAAAAATAAAACAAGTCAAGGGACATCAATTTCATCTTGCTTTCCTTTGTGGCAGTTGGATACAAATCATCACAATTTCAAATCGGATAGTTAGGGGGGAAGTCCCCCTGTTCCAAGATTGGAGGGGACATGTCCTCCTCATTTCCCCGGGATATGTGCCAGTGACTGAAGGTTTCAAGCAATCCTTACGAGGGGCTAGGAGTACTGGCTTTCTTGGTCTACTAGATCGGCGACCGTGATTCTACAGAATGCTTTATACGTATTTATGCTTGTGTGTGTGAGCTCCCTCAAAGGGTTTCTGGTCACACCACTGGATATACTATGTATTTATGATGAAGATTAATAGTTTGCCTTTAATTACGATTACAATTACGATGCATTTAATTACGACTAAAGCATAACTATTTTTATACTATTATTTACATAAACGGCATGCTTCAAAAAGGCATTGAATTAACCATTTTTGTTTTGTTCTATCTCCTTGATGTTAGAACTCGTACGTTCTGTACAGAAACTATAACTTAGTTCAAGATATATAGAGTTGGAAATACTTGAATACGCCAGCGTATATCTAAAGCAACATGTAGAGTTGGAAATACTTGAATACGCCAGCGTATATCTAAAGCAACATGTAGAGTTGCAAGGGATGAAGAGAGTAGTAGCCGGGCATGCGCATTCGACAGAAAGCAGACGAAAACCACGTTGCTTGCAGTAGGCCTGGATGCCCAAGGTACATAGCATACGACAAGAGGAAAGAAAATGTGCATCTGAGTGACGCGCATGCGTAGGTTCCACTTGTCAAAGTAAGGCGAGAGAGGACATCCAGAAAATTGCAGTGGAAATAATTGTGATAATTATAAGCAAACAATTTATAAATATAATGAAATAGGTATTTTTTCTTATTAACAGGTGATGCCGGGCATACCGGTGTTCCCTTACGCTACGCCGCTGGTGTTTCTCCATGTCCAGGAAACAACGAGTCATCGAGAATACGAAAAAGGGCACACACTTGTAAATTATTCATTTTTATGAGGTAGTTATTTATTTTAATCATTGGTAAAAAAAAGAAAAGAAAAAAAAGAAAGTATGAAAATTTGTCACAGTATACCTTGAAGCATTCTAGGAAACCTCAGCTTCCATGTTCCATTATATGTTGAGATAAAGCATGAGAAATTTTACACAAAAAAGTTTAAAACGACAACGGCGATTCTGAAGGGCGTCGTTTAGGGGGGCAGGAGGGAGCCAGTTGCCCCACCCAAAAGTTTGAGGAGTACATATACTTTAATCGATTGTCTACTAATATACTCAGTGGTGCCCCCCCTTATGTCCATGACGCACCCCCCCGCAATTGTCGATCCATAGGTGTTCTTCCATGAAAAAAAAATCTTTTCGATTAATTTTTACACCTCCTCAAACATATTTATATAGATTTTTACCCCCCCCAAATATTTCAATGACGCAATTTGCGTCATAACCCCCCCTTGTGTGCACCCCTGATATACTAGTACAAAACGTGAAAGTCTTATGTCTTGATGCTGTTATTCCCTCAAGCGAAGTCTCAAATGACGCCTCTGGCTATTTTATGTAGTCTTTTAAAAAGAAACTTCACACGTAGGAAATAAAATGAAAAGAGATGGTAATATGGTAATAGTTAACAGTATGGGCGTTTCTTTTATTGAGCATGAGGCTGCTCAAAACGTTTTATTATTATTATTATTATTACTATTATTATTATTATTATTATTATTATTATTATTATTATTATTATTTATTATTATTATTATTATTATTATTATTATTTTCTGATTGACCAAATTATTTATTTATTGGCTCAATTGGCTCAGCAGAAGAATCAGAACTGCTCTCTGTTAGCACGAAGAAAAGAGGATAATTTCATTTCAGGACAACATGCTTTAGATGGTATTGCGAGTAGGTGGGTCGAAATAGGGCCTTTCCTCAACCAATGATTTTGACACTTTTATATATATATATGATCATAATTAATGAAATAAAAATCACAATTAGCGTTTCCAGGTTCGTATTAACATTGTCAGCCAGTACCAAACTCAATTCATAATTAATGGTATAGTTTGAAAACAAGTAGGAGTTTCGGGTTTGGCAATTTTCCCTTTTTGATTTGTAATTTCGTAAGTTTGAAACGTATTTCGTATAACCACATTACATTTTCTCATTCTCTATTCACGGTTTCTTTATTCGCGACGTATTTACGAAACGTAATCCCTGCTAATAAGGCTAAGCTAGGAAGGCTCCGATGTAATCTCATAGATGAAAGTACAAAATCATTTTTAAATTATCGAGAAGTGTTAGACAAACGTTCATATTATTCAACATTTATTTTTACAAAATAATTTTTGAAGTAAATTTCCTCTCACATACTGTAGTTATAAATTGCATAGCTAATAACTTTTGTATAGTACAAATAAAATATAAAAATTAGTCACAGCAAATTAAGTGGGAAAAGCTGCATAATTTTCAATATCAAAGCTTGCTCTTTGAAGGTCCGAAATGGCTATCGAGTATGAGTGTATCGACTTTCTATCGAGTATGAGTGTATCGACTTTCTATCGAGTATATTAGTTCTATTTTTGATTACAATTTTTGAAATGTTATTAAGTTTCATACAATGAGTTAATCTCATTTTTGTTTATACTTGAACATTCCACGATTATACACCGAGGCCAACGGCGCAATGGTAACGAGATAGATGATGATGGTGGAATGAATCAAGTGGAAGGAAACAAGATAACAAAAAATTATCCATACAGTATTTATCCACTGCAAACTTCACTTGGCGCGAGCTGGGATTGTACCACAGACTTTATCAATAGAAAAAAATCTCTAAATTCAATAAAATCTGTATTTTCTTTCCGTTGACTTTCCAAAGGTGTATTTCTTAGATTATCCTTCGTTCCTCGGTTTTAACAATAAACTTCCTTGGGAGTTTATATTCTACTACAAGCGGCTTGGGCGAACAGAATGGTAAGAGCCACTTCCTGTAAAATTAAGTTATTAGGTGGAATGGGTTGTGATCAAAACACATAATAGTATGTAGGTTGTTTAATTTCGGAAAAATATATATCTGCATATGGCAAAGAAAGTTTCTTTGGTATGTATCATTGCATTGAATTGCATGGAAATAATCAACCATCTTTTCCAGTTTACTCGAAAATTAGAAAATGTGACCTACCATTATGTTTCCCTGAACCGCTCATAAATCAAAAGTAAATTTATAAAGGATGTCCAAATGTGATAAAGCTATCATCCGAGTCGCTTAGTGAGATGACTGTTCTGATCATACTATCAATGTTTCGTAGCAAGACGTTTAAAGTTCAAGGATTCTGCATTTGATGTACCTCTGACACGCTAGATGTCACTAGTATCAACTGCTCAATGCTAGCCATGCATAGAATTACTCATAGTGGATCATGGCAATAGTTTCTACCTTGCTGTAAAGTTTAGCCTCCAGTAAAGAATACTAGAGATTTAAAAATTTAATATATATTTGGCTACGGGCATATCATTTGAAATACTCACTAACTACCTCTATAAAAATTGTTGCGGAAGTACCGCAGGATTCTAAAACTTGAATATTTGGATAGGGCACATACTAGTTCCTAAATAACGTCTTGAAAATATCCTGTGGGTTCCTATGTAAAATCAATTCGTTTTATACTATGATCCAGAAAATTGAAAATTACAATCTTGTAGCTATTATGCATCAAATCAACAAATTATACATACAAAGTTTCGTAAGATATACAAAATGTTAACGAAAAAAATTACAAATGATACAAATTACAGTCTTTTTAAAATTGTTTTTATGTGTAATACACTGAAGTTTTTTTTTTTTTACATGATTGCTTTATCCATCTAAGACTTTCTAATGCATTTCGAAAAGTGTTTGAAATCTAGTTTATTTATTTCAGTTAGGTGTGCGCTATTTTCCCCTAAGCTTTAAACAGTTATTGTAAAATCCTGTATATTTAGATGACAAATAACACAAGTCTGCAACCAAAAAGCTGTTTGCATAAGTTAGCTGATTTTTACGCTTCTGGGTGCACCGAAGTCAAAAATCACCCCCGTTTCTTCCTGGGACGTCGAGTTTTTGCATAATAGAAATATAACGTGGTCAAACAGATAGATGGAAATCGCTAAATTGCAAATACATCACACGAAAATCAAAATCAACATGGAAGAATACATGTATTTGTGCTTCCTGAAACATGAAGATGCATATATATTGGTCCGGATGGGGATCACTGACACATATCGTAATGTGTCATGAATGAGAGTACGAGATTACAAAGAAAAAAACAAAAACAATAAATCTGTTCATAAAACGAATTTAGTAAGATTACATCTTAGGTTTGTAAAACATTGGTAAGTTGTATTGGCTACACTGTTTGTTGCTGAAATACTATGATACGCGAATACGTGGGTTATTGTTGGCCCTGATATTAGAAAACTCATATTCGACAAACTTCATCAATTCAATGACTACAACTCAAAAAGAGGCTTGGGTTGCTTTTACTGTGGTCATAAAAACGTTTTGGGGAAACCGAAAAGACCCACAGTACAAGGAAATGGTAGGAAAAAATGTTGCACGTGTTCCGAAAGCTTGGTTGCTCCATGAGCTTAAAACTCAATTTTCTCAACTCCCACCTTGACTACTTTCCTGAGAATGTGGGAGCAATCAGTGAAGAGCAGGGGAGCGTTTCCATCAAGATATCAAAGAAATGGAACGACGGTATCAGGGGAACTGGAGTGTTACGATGATGGCAGACTACTGCTGTATGTTGTTTAGGGATCTCCCGGCAGCCACCTACAGAAGGATAAGCTCCAAACGAAGTTTGACCTTTAAAAAAAGACGATTTCACAAGCAATCTGAGTGAGTGTGATATTCCTTTTTTGTCTTCACGTGTGTGCGTGTTTCTGTACACAAATTTGCGTTACGTTGTTAATGGTGTATCTGTAAATCGCATATTTGTGTTCATATTTTTGTTCAACAATGACCACCCGTTTGTTCGAAACCCAGACGTCCCAGGACAAAACGGTTGTCATTCCTGGATTCAGCGCACCCCAGCACATACGAATCAGTTAACTAAACTGAAGCAGCTTAGCACTGTTTTATTTTTGCAGGCCTGAGTAATCATAATGGTTGAATTAAGGTACTATTATACCAAAATTTTCCTCTTTCATCTTTCCCCAGTCCTCCTCCACCTATTAGGATGAAATAGAAACTGATGTTTTTTTTTTTTTTTTTTTTTTTGTAGTTATTCTACTAGTAAAATGACAGCATACATTATGGGTAAAGAAATATAGTCCAAAATTATGATCAAGTCTTAAATTACATTTATCCTTAGTTTTTTATTTAACTATTATAAAGACATAGCATATATAAATCAGTAAATCATATCCAGATTAACAAAATGTTTTTTTCCAGAAGATTTTGCAAAAAGAATCTGTTCCATTATGTTAACATATTTTTTTTATCGAAATATATACAGATAATGCTTGTAAGCCACACTTAGTTATTTTTTAAAATAATAACTCTCCATTTTTAATAGACTAATTAAGTTAGGATATTCTATGGGGCCGAATTATACCTTTCCCATAAATTTGATAATTTTACATAAATCTTTGAAAAAATTAAAACCTATTTTTAAAAAACTTGAAGTACCAAAAAAATCACAAAAAAATGTTTGCAGATTCGTATTGACATTGCTAGCAAGTACAAAACTCTATTTATAATCAGAGCTCCCTCGTGGCTAAGTGGTTAACGTACGCGCCTTTGGCGTGGAAGACCTACGTTCGATTTCCGGCAGAAGCATCATATGTGGTTCAGATTCCATATTAATCTGTAGGCCACCGTCTCATATAGTCTTACTGCTCCAATTGACACTAAACTAAAATCAAATCAAACTCAACATAAGGTTGGAAAAACAAATAATGGTGTCGGGTTTGGTTACTTTCCTCTATTGATTTGTAAGTTTGAAACATGTTGCTGATAATCGCATTTCTTATCCACGGTTTCCCTATTCGCGACGTAGACCTGTTTACGTAACGCTGCGACCTTAACTAGATACCGAGACCGACACAGTCCCATAGATGGCAGTACAAAATTATGTTTAATTGTATCGAAAAGTATTGGGTAAACACTGACTTTACTAAACATCTACTTTTACAAAATCATTTTTGAAGTAAATTTCCCCTCAAGTACTGTAGTTACAAATTACATACCTAATAACATTTGAACATCATAAATAAAGAGTAGAAAGTAGTTACAGATAATTTTTTTTATAGAAAGCTACCTAGTTTCGAGTGTTGAAGTGTGTTGATAGTAGATCTAAAAAATGTAGGTATGTGTAACTTTTTGAAAAGTACAAGGTGGATGTGTTCTACCTTTGCTTTAAGTTTTTGAAGTTATTAAGTTTCAGGCGATAAGTTACTCAAATCTTTGTTGAGTTTAACGTCCCACGATTGTGCTTCGTGACTCAGTGATCAGTGATAATGAGATAGATGATAATAGTGAAATGAAGTAATGGGTAGGAAACAGGAGAACACGAAGAAAACCTATCCACACAGTATTTATCTAACACAATGCTCACTTGGCGCTAGCTAAAATTGAACTAGTAACAACCAAGAAAGAAAAGCTTCTCAATTCAATGAAATCAGTATTTTCTTTCTGTTAGTTTTTTCAAAGATATGTTTCTTAGATTATCCTTCCTTCATAAGTTTTAGCAATAAACTTCCTTGAGAGTCTAAGTGGCTCGGGCGAGCATAATATTCGGCGCCACTTCCTGTAAACTTAAGTCATTAGGTGGAATGGACTGGGATAGAACCACAGAATAGTATGTAAGTAATTTAATTTTGTAAATTTACCTACAGATGGCAGGGCAAACTTGTTTGGTATGTGTCATTGCATTAAATTGAATGTGAATGTTGAATTTTCTTTTCCAAATTGCTCCAAAGTTGAAAAATATGACAGATCATTATGTTTCCCCGGGCCCCTTATACAACAAAAGTAATTATACAAAGTATGTTCAAATGGGATGAAGTCACCATTCCATTCGCTTACTGAACATGAGATAACTTCTGATCATATTATCGATATTACGTAGCAAGACGCTTAAGTAACCACAATTTGTTATTACTAGCTAAACCTTCGCTGTCTACTCAGCGTATCGTTCTGCTATGACCATGAATCTCCTTCCCACCGTGCATGTCTTCTTACTCACACAAGTAAAGAATAGGAGACTCACAAAGGAAATGAATTGCTATGTATAGATGTTGGAGTCAGTTTGTAGCAAATTTGTAGAAGTAACACGATATCAAGTAGAAATATTTTTTCCTAATAAATCCATATCCATCCGAGTACGGCTTCTTGAGGCCTTTGAAGTTGCCAGCAGTAGGTAGGTTTTGTCACTCAGATTTAAAGAAAGCGCCTGCAATGTTCGTCAACCCGCCATGGTAACTTCTCTACTGGTTGCCGGATCGGTTTGAGTTGAGTTGATTTTGAGTTTAACGTCCCGTTCAGTAGCGAGGCTATATGAGACGTGGACCTACTGATTAATGTGGAATCCGAATTCCGCTCCAGCCGGGAATCGAACCCGGGTCTCCCACGCCAAAGGCGCGTACGCTAACCGCTTAGCCACGGAAGAGCTCCCGACCGGTCTGCCTGCAACACCGTAGTTTCGGCCTGCAACAATGTTAATCTTATGTGCTTATAAAGGCCCCTAAAATGTTGAATAGAACAATAACGACACGGTTTCTGAAAATTTGAATGAGTACTGGACAATCTACACAAAATTTGGAATCAACCAGTGAAAAGGCACGTCTCTAGCATTTGTGATTTTCGAGATCTCATTGTCGAAAGGATTGGAGACAAACATATAAACCTAACATTTTAATATATAGACTAGCTGAACCTGCGCTGTCAACTCAGCGTATCGTTCTGCTATGAACACGAATCTCGTTCCTACTGTGCATGTCTTCTTACTCACACAAGTAAAGCGTAGGAGACTCACAAAGGAAATGAATTGCTATGTATAGATGTTGGAGTCAGTTTGTAGCAAATTTGTAGAAGTAACACGATATTAAGTAGAAATTAATAAATCCATATCAATCCGAGTACGCCTCATTGCGTCTCTTGAAACCCTTGAAGTTGCCAGCATGTAGTAGGTTTTGTCACTCATATTTAAGGAAAGCGCCTGCAATGTTCGTCAATCCACCATACGTAACTTCTCTACTGGTTGCCGGACCGGTTTGAGTTGAGTTGATTTTGAGTTTAACGTCTCGTTCAGTAGCTAGGCTATATGAGACGTGGACCTACTGATTAACGTGGAATCCGAACCTCATGAGCTCCCGCCGGGAATCGAACCCGGGTCTCCGACGCCAAAATCGCTTACGCTAACCGCTTAGTCACGAATGAGCTCCCGGGCCGGTCTGCCTGCAACACCGTAGTTTCGGCCTGCAACAATGTTAATCTTATGTGCTTATAAAGGCCCCTAAAATGTTGAATAGAACAATAACGACACAGTTTTTGAAAATTTGAATGAGAACTGGACAATCTACACAAAATTTGGAATCGACCAGGAAAACGGCAGGTTTCTAGCACTGTGGTTTTCGAGATTTCATTGTCGAAAGGATTGGAGACAAACATATAAACCTAACATTTTAATATATAGACTATTATTATTATTATTATTATTATTATTATTATTATTATTATTATTATTATTATTATTATTGTCAATCTTGCGTTGTTGCAGCCGTTGCCAACACAAGGATCCAAGATACCTGTAGGAAGGTCTCGAAAATTTCAGTATATTTCAGTATGTATCTTCAAAATTTATAAAACATCGAACAGCCAACCTGTAGCTATGTCCAGTGAAGTACGCAAGACGGATTTCGGGATTTGAACTCACCCTTGACAAAGTATTATGCAAAAATGAGCATATACCATATTAAAATATAAACCCCTGAAATTATATGAACTTGGAAGCTTGACTCCCCTTGACGAACTTCTGTGTACGCTACTGGGTATGTCAATTTCTAAGTTACTTAATAATAACTAGAAATGCATCCCACGGAAATGAGGTAAATAAATTAGTCCTAATAGAATTGGATCAGTGAGGCTGATCAACTCATAGAGCTTTTAGCTTGGTATACGTGTGTTTATGTCATACTATATTCCACACAGCTATAACTATTTAATAAAAGAAATTTGCATGATATTGTTTACATCCCACTTATATACTAAACTAAAAATCACACATCATTTATCAAGGAAAAACTAAGATTTTGTCAGTGAACAGGTCCAAACACCCAAAGTACTTCGTTTGGAATGTCTTGTATCAGAATGTTTATTGATTAGTGGAATTTCTATTCTCGCACCAAAATGCATTTCTTCTAGGATGAAAAGGACATTAGTGTTTCGATAGTCTACCTTTCGACTATTGCACTTTGTAAGTGCTCAGGCTTTATATACCGTAGCAGTCAAGAATTTTCTCAAAGAAGCAGTAATATTTCTGAGTAACATGAAAATCTAGGGATCTTCATACTACAACTATCTGTTTACATTAATGAATACAGGTAATAGAAGGAATGAATAAAGGGGACGTCAACACCAAGGCTATTTGCTCCCGTTCAACGAATACGTAATAGAAAATATTTTACATGTTTGTAGAGTTCATTGTAAGAATCGTTTGATCTCTAAAGCAGCGTTTCCCAACCTTTTTAAACTTGCGGCACACTACATATGTAACTTGAATTCTCGCGGCACACCCATATTATATATATATATATATATATATATATATATATATATATATATATATATATATATATATATATATATATATATATATATATATATATATATATATATATATATATATATATATATAGATAGATAGATAGATAGATAGATATAAAATTACTATTATTATTTGTAAACATAAAATACCGTGGTATTTTTATGTGATTACTGATCTTCTTCTTACAGAGAAGAAAGTTCGATCACTGATTTTCCCCCGTGGTAAATTATTATGCTTTGTTTTCATTCTAATTTTAAAATAAAAATACATTTACAATGAAATATAGGACTCGGGTTTTTAAAAATCTCTATTCTCTTTTGAAAACTGTATCTAACCTTTCACTAAAAGGGAAGATCACTAAATAGCGAATAAATAAACAAATCTCCTGTACTTTTAAAACACAAATGCAGGTAATTTGTATGCATGTTTGCTTTGTTGAATTTATTGAATCATATATTAAAATTTCAAGTTACGAAACAGTCTGCAACAATAAAAAAGCAATAATGGTCATGACAATTATAAATACTTTTTACAACATTAAAAATAAGTAACACAGTTTGAAACTTAAAATTGTAGATTTATGGTAGAGGTTCATAATAATGTGAAATATATATTTTCCCCTATGTCTTGCAATTTGGGTCCTATCGAATTAATAATTTGTTTCGATTTCCTCGCGGCACACCAGAGGCCCATTCGCGGCACACCAGTGTGCCGCGGCACACCGGTTGGGAAACGCTGCTCTAAAGGATCGTTTATGCAATCAATGCCTATCTTCTACGGCTGCTAGCGCAAATATCAGGAGAGAGGCAATTGCGCAAGAATTAATTTCGGGAGCAGTGGCGGCTTCAGCGGGTAGACCGGGCAGGCACGAGCCTACCAAAAATTTTGAAAAATATATAAACGCTAAAAGATATAATAAAGAGTGAATATATTTTCCACTATTTATATTAAAGGTAGATAATTATTTTTTTTTTAAAAAATAGCATAAGCCACTACTGTAAAAGTAACTTCCTGCTGTCATATTCAATTAATTGTGAATATATACCCATAAGCGAGGGAGCAGGCCTACCCAAAATTAAAATCCTAAAGCTGCCTCTGTTCTGGAGTGTCTCAAACCTTTTGGGATATCCGAATACAATATCAGGTTAATTTGTAATAAACTTTGTGAAATCAACACTAAAAAAATGTACTAAATTTACAGAAAATTCATTGTTTCGGAAGGTACGTCAAAACCTACGAGACCCACCCCTTGTGTACCTCTTCGTAAGTAGGTTTATTATTTTTAAAAATCCATCAGTAGATAAGTATAATTATATAAAGGTAACCAAGAAAGTTCTGTCGCTTTTGTGACGTCTGTGTTCCATTGGCCCTCACACCTTAGAGTTGAATGCGAATGGAGATAAGGAAAAGGTCGGTTGTTGGTGTGGGTGTATCCAACATACTACCTGATTCGGCAGTTCAGTTACACCGTGAACTTGCGTAAGGACAAAGTGAACCTGGAACCTCCACAGAGCTTCATTAGGGACGGTGACGAAATACTCGAAGACCAACACATATACAAAATAAAGATCTTCAGGCAGCAATTGAGGCGAACAGTGGCCAGACATGTGAGGAATTGGGACTACAATTTAGTGTGAGTGGAGAAACCTTTCGGCAGCACCAGCATCAACTTGAGAGCACTAGAAGATGAGTCGATGGATCCCACATGTTTTGACTCTGGGTCAGAAGGCAACGCGAGCAGACACCTGTGTTTCTTTGCTGTCTCGTCTGAGGAAGGAGCCATTTCTGAACAGGGAGTTGACATAGAATGAGAAGTGGGTCCTGTACGAAGCTCCACGGTTCCATCATCATTGGTTAGCATCCCGTGAACCGGTTCCAAAACAGCCGAAACCAGCACTGCACCAGAAGAATGTACTCTTGTGTGTTTGGTGGATTGCTCGCGGCATCGTGCATTAGGAAGTGCTACCAACTCGTCAGAGCATCAATGCAACTGTGTACTATCAGCAACTGAGCCGTGTTAAAAAAATCAAAACTCTGGAGCAACCACTTCTGAATCAGAAAGGGTGCTCCTGTTACTGGACAATGCTAAGCCCCACGTGGCTAGAATGACTCGGGACTCATTCTACGCCTTGGATGAGAAATACTCTTGCATTCGCCATACTCTCCGGACATTACACCGTCCGATTACCACCTGTTTCATTCCTTGGACAATCACCTTAGAAGACGCCAGTTCAAATCTCTAGAAGAGGTGGAAAATGGACTTGATACCTTCCTCGCTTCACGACCCACCAGGTTCTACCGCGATGGAATCCATGGCCTTTCAGAACGTTGGCAGAAGGTCGTCGATGCTGATGGGGACTATTTTTGATCTTCCAGGTACGTCTTAGGTGATACGTATATCGATATTCGAAGATGGAAGGTGAAAAAGCGACAGAAGTTTCTTGGTTACGTTCATAACTTGAAAATTCAAAAGTTCTTCTCAGAAATCAACAAGGTTCATTACACTGCTTTGTAGTAAAAATAGCGTCAACTATTCCTCTCCCATTTTATTATGGCGTCCTCTTATCACCAGAATTAATATGATGAACCTCTCTATTTAAGCACATGGTAAAAGTACAATACATAATAAATAATAATAATTATAATTTGTAGTAGTAATAATAGCTTATTGTTGTAGATGCATATTCATACTTCGCTACAGAATAAAACAGAATTACACGTGTTTTCAACTCATTAAAGTTAGTTTCTACCATTAAGAATCAATTGCCCTTATTATTATCCTAGAGAAACTTCGAAAAACGCTTTTAAAATATCAAACGCAAAGCTAATTTTTTAAATCACTAGCTTTCCTGCCGACTTGCTGAAAAGCAGGTATGAATTGAGGCGAGTGTAAGTTTAGCGTCCTTTTTAGAAGCGAACCTAACATGAGACGTGGTACTACTGATTAACGTGAAATCCGAACCATATGAGCTCCTGCCTAGAATCGAACCCGGGTTTCCCACTCCAAAGGCGCGTACGTTAATCGCTGGAGCTCTTGCTGGAAAGCAGTTTTCACCGCTGAGTTCAATTGTAAATCTGGCAGATTTAACGGGAAACGACTGTTATTGGTTACATCCTCATTCAGAGACTACTTTATATCTTTTTTTTTTTTCAATCCTTTGGGACTGGGCCATCACGGAGAAGATTTATTGATGATTATTAATAAATTACCTCCGCTCTCCTTCAAATTGTGATCATTTACTTGTGGTGTAACTAGGATTTTTTTTTAACGTCCCATGATTATACTGCGAGGCTTAAGTAGATAGTAATAGATGATGATAGTAATGATTAAAGTGGTAGAATGAAAGGGGCAGGAGGAAATGGGAGAACCCTGTATAAATCCACTCACGTGGTGTTTGTCCATCACAAAAGCCACTTGGTAATAGCTAGGCTCAATGAAGGGTAGAACTCTGCACGGGCTCGGGGCGAACCGCGGGCCGGACTCGGGCCTACAAAGCATACATCACTTCGGGCTCGGGCCGTAAATTTTTAAATACACAATCATATTTCTCGGGCCTAACTTTGTGAATATACTATCCAACGATATTTATTGGACCATTCTTTCTGGAGAACTTTTAAAGCATAACTGCAAAATTAAACAAACCTCTTCTTGCTGTAAATAAAACTACAATTTTGCGTTAATTATTAACTTTCTGTATTGCGGGCTTATTTCGGGCTCATCTGATTACAATACGAGTTCAGGCCGGGCTCGGGCCTAAATGTTAAAACATATTTCGTACTCGGGTCGGGGTCTCACATTATAAACTCACGGGCCGGGCCGGGCTCGGGCAAAAAATTCCGGCCCGTGCAGACCTCTAATGCAGGGACCCTAGAGCACACTAAAAGTAAGAGTTTTACCACTGATTAGGATGTTTGTTTTAGTATTCGTGTCATTAACAGTTGTACGGGTGAAGTATGACAAAAGGGCGTCATCCTTTGTCGATGCTTGTTATGCAGAATTCTTATAGTTGACGTATAAGCCATAAGTGTTGTTGGTTATGATCTTACAGTTAGGCCTACCGTTTACTGGCAACAAAACAGTTTCGTCGCTGCGGTCTACAGACAGCAACTGCATGAGACAAAAGTTTTAAAATTCCTTTTTTTTTTTTTTTTTCACATCCTTGCTCACTGACGACGGCAACAGAAAAGTTGCCAGGCATTTGATATCACAATTTGGCGGGATTGGACACAGTACGACAGACTTCGAAAAATGTGTTATTGCTTGTGTGCTAGTGCTGAATTTAAGAAGGAAAATAGAAGAAGAAATACCTATATACAGTGAGAGATTGCTGAAGGGAAAATTTAACATACTATATAGTGATTTACGCAATTATCCCTCGAAGCTAATTTCAATTTCTTATAACAGCGAAACACATTTCCTCACACAGTTTCTTCTTCAAATTTGTAACTTAATATTCTTGCAGACTTCTTTTTATATTACGCTGGGTGTTTTTCTTTTTCCTCAATTAATTTTTCATTGTCTTCATTGCTAATTAAAGACATTAGTTTCCACTGCAAACACTGCTTTTCACGCGCTGTACACGGAACGAAATGTGCGAAAAACTTGCAGAAAACATTTTTTTTTTATCTTCCTGTTTGGAAGCATCTAGGCAACTTTTCTGTCGCCTTCGCCAAGTTGTTGCCCTGCTTAGCGACACCTCGGCAACTTTTTTGTCACTGCCGCCTCAGTGAGCGGACTCTCATAAGCGGCAATGCATTTAGCCAGGGCAACAAGATAGTCGTCCAACAGAAAATTGAAAGTGAGCAGTAAGCCTTATCTTTATGATTTTCTTTGTAGCTGTGTCAGTTGGACTTTTTATAGGTCCAATAGTTCACGTTGATGTTTGATAAAGGGTTAACACAGGCGTAATCAATGTTATAATTTCTTGAATTAGTCTTCCCGATTTGTTATATGAAATCTTGTAATTCATAGATGGCTTCTGTGTTGCATACTTGTGATTTCTCTCTGACAGATACGATGTCTTGATTATTCCGTTGTCTGGCTGCTAGTTTGTCGTAATTCCGGACTTATTGTTTAATGGAAGTTCTGGTTGAGTCATGTGCCGAGTATCCCTTGGGTGGATTGTGGTCCTGAAAAGAGCTACGAAAATTTAAAATATCACTGTAACAAAAGTTCTATTATTATTATTATTATTATTATTATTATTATTATTATTATTATTATTAAACATGCAAATATTGTAACAGGTTATTTACTTAGAAACTGGTCGAATTTCAATAATCACGGCACGTATATAAGACTATATAAAACTCTTATCAGACCTAAACTTGAATTCGCAAATGAGATTTGGTCAAATATTTGCAGAATAAATAATGATAAAATAGAAAGGGTCCAAAAAAAGGTTCATAAAATAACTATGTACATTTTCATTTACATTTGTACTAATACTATTGTGACTACGCGAAATTATTAGAGGTGTTTTAATCTAGACCTTTTATCACAAAGAAGAGAACAACAAGCATTAATATTTTTAGAGTCCATTCTAGAAAATAAATTATACAGTCAGTACCTTGTAAATAATCTCTCATACAGTTTGTGAAGAACGAAAAAGAAAAACTTTTCGAAAAACGAAAAAGGAGAAAAAACTAAACACAAAAATGTTTTCGAAAAAACGAAAGATTTTTCAAAAAACGAAAAAAAAAAATTTTTCCAAAAACGAAATTTTTTTCGCAAAACGAATTTTCCGAAAATCGGAAAACAGATTTTTCGAAAAAGGCCAACAGAGTAACAACTTACAGAGTAAGGAAAGCAAATTTATTGTGTAAGAATGGTACAAAGGATTCTACATTAAGTACCGTACCGGTACCTTACTTACTATGTATAGACTAATAACAGAAAACTGGACTCTTAGACATCAGGCTTGTATTAAGTTTTCAGTACTTTTATAATGTTTTATTCTTTTATAACAATTTAGACAATCTGATTCTCTTTTATAAATATTGATATTTATATTTTATTACTAGACAATCTAATCATTAAGATTAGGGCTATTTTAGTGGTTTTATTTTGTTATATTTTACTTTATATGACTCAGTTTTAAACTACAAAATTACAATATTGTACTCTTATATGGGATAACTTCGAATTTTAAAGCGTTAAATTGTACACAAATATACAACTACATTGTATAGTGCTATACTTAGCTAACGCTGTTACTAGCACTTGAAATATGTTATTAAATTAAATTATTAAAGTGTAATAGTGATGAAGTAAAAATCACAAGATACTTAGATGGAAAAGTTAATGAAGTGTACTATCTTCCTAGAGACTCTTAGTTAAGCAGTGAATAAAACACAATAAAGAGATTTATTTCCTTTGCTGGTTTTATATTTATTCCTTCACCATATCCGATCCTTGCCATTTTTCCTTTCCTAATACCCTAGAGCCCTCTGTTGACTGACTCTTGAACCCTTGATAATATTGGGTTTTTCGGGGGGATCAAAAAAAGGAAAGCAAAAGCCTTCCACTCCGAAGGGCAACGTATGTTATTGACGTGTTTGTGTTACAATCTACCCCCCCAACCCCATCTCACATTTTTTTAAAAAAAAAATCCTTCATTCCTTTACCCCCTTCTCTTTCTTTTTACTCCCTCCCACTCTCTCCTATTCCTTCTCCATCATTCGCTATCTTTCTCTCTATTTCCCTTCGATATTACTCTCAACCGTTGTGTTTTTCGTGCTCAATTTAACTCGCGTTTGAACATACACAAACACATAGAAATGATCTATATACACATGAGCTTTTGGTTTTGATATGATACTTTTTCTTTACTTTTTTGTACTGTCTAGATATCGTTTTATATATATATACATTTCTGCGATGGAATGGGTTGCACATGGGAATTGAAGATTGGAAAATTGGTCGGTAGAGGGCAATAGTAGTATGCATGTAATGAGTGTTGAGTTTTCAATCTATGATGAAGTGAATTTAATGTTCGCTTGGGTCTTTAGGTTGGAATTTTTTTTCCCGCTGTTGTAATCGGGGGAAGGGGTACCACTTGTTTAAACTTTTTCTTTTTTCAATGTGGCCAGTTCCTCCTCATCCTACACCCTTTTACAAATATATGGTTGCCCTCTCTCGCCAATACATTAGGTACTTCTTTTCGATGTAGATGGATTCGTATAATGCTTTATGCATGCGGATAACTCTCTGGCGTATGAGCATAACACACGTGTTCGTGGCATATTTTCACTTCATCACTGTGTCTCATTTAATTGCGGCTTTTATAGCCTGTTCTGTATCTGCTGTTCAAAACAAAACTACGGTTTTAACTATATTGGGATAATTTTCATGCAAAAACATAGATAAATTAGGTGAAATTTTTGGATGGGACTCAGTTTGCTGAGTTTATTGGAGGATGGGAGAAAATGTATTACAATTTGGGAGAAGTTTTTTTTTTTTTTGTTTTTTTTTTGTTTAAACATTCATATATTTATAGATGTGTTGAGTTGTGTGCGGATTCTGTACGTCAAGGTTATCATGTTTATTATGGTATCATTAATTAACATTCATTGGGTTTTGATGAGTTTTCAAATTATTTTCAGAAATGTCTCTTGAAAGTACAAAAATTACATTGTTTCTTTTTATATTACTTTCATTTTTTCGGTCACTTTTCTGATTATTTATTTGTTAGCGTCACATATCACTCGCATTCCCGTACTTACTAGTTTTGGAATTTTGTACAAATGCATAAACTTCTCTGAGGTTTTTCGTTTTACCGTAAAACTAATTAAGTTATAAATATATTTAGATTGCATAAATGAAATGAAATGAAATTTCTACGTATTTTAAGGTCCCATGGTTATACCCATATGGCTACGTTTCTTCTTGTTCAGCTCAACCGTATTTAATAGACAACATGGAAATTTTTAGAACTTTTCTCTCCCTTGGGAGAGCTGTTCTATATTTTGATAAGGTCTCTACTTCGTAACTGCATCTAGATATTCTACCCTTGGTCTTCCTCTTCCAGGTTTTACTTCTTACCTTTCCCTCTATCAGCACCGTGATTCGATCGGAGTGCCGAATAAGATGGCCAAGCACGCTATTTCTTCTTTTTCCTATTATCTTCATGACTTGTCGTCCTTCATTAGCTTCCTTTAGTACGTCTTCATTCCTTTTCCTTTCGGTCCATGATATGTGCAGCATTCTGCGCCAACACCACATTTCAAATGCTTCCAGCTTGGATATTTAAGCTTTTCTCAATGTCCACGTCTCGATCCGTAAAGCGCCCCGGGATACCAGGGTTTTAATAAATTGTTTACGGACGTTCAAGGACACATTTTTCTTGATGTTAGCAGTCCTCTTTTCCTATTCAATGCTTGTTTAGTCTGTGCTATTCTGAAAATTACATCTTTTTCACTTCTTTCGTCCGAGAATATTAGATTTCATAAATAAGGGAACATCTTACCGTATTCGATTTTCTCTCCACCTAGCCATACGTTTGCACTTCTTGTCCTGTTCTTGTGCACTTTATCACTTTAGTTTTCTTCTTATTTATCTTCATTTTGTATTTTTTTTCCAGTTGGTTGTTCAAGTTTGAAAGTGATTCATGCAAGTCCTTTTCGTTCTCCGCTATCAGTACTATGTCATCAGGAAATTTTATTATTCTGAAAACTTGGTCATTTACTTTTACACCTTTCTCACTTTTATCAAAGAATTCTTTCATAGCCTTTTCTATATAGACGTTCCATAAGGCCACAAGGAGACGAATTATTACTAACGAAAGTGAATGGTAATAAAATAAATAGGTAGAATGAGAATGTGGAGGAAAGGAGATACCCCTCACAAACTCGAACTTGTCCATTACAATCTTACATGGCCTTAGATCAAATCAGAAACCTCTTACACCAGTAGTGAGTGTTCTACCACTGAGCTATTATACTGCCGATTGGGTATATGCGTAGACAAAGTCAGTTAATTAAATATTACTTCAATAGGTGGCAGAATGTTCAGAATCAGTTCGAGGCTTTTATATACTGTGTCTAAAGGAAATGTTAGGAAATATTGCCATTCACAATTCAATTTTAAAAAGGATATTCTCTCCTCGTATCATAAGATAGCAACATAGGAGTTATTAGAACATCACTCATTCTAGTTTTGGAATTTCTTGTATAAAGTACAACACAAATTCTGACCAAAGCATACTGTTTACTGATGTAGGCAAAAGTACTTGTTTATTAAATAGTACTTAGTACTTGTCTTAACCTGTTTATTAAAGTGTATGCTTTTGTCAGGTGTTACTAATAGCAGAGTGCAAACTACAAATTGATTCTGAAAACACTTTATGATAAATTGATCTATAAAAAATAATAACCATATAATGCTTCAAAACACAGTCCTTTTATAAATACACTGAAAAAGGTATTTTTGGAGGATGGAGAAGGAAGAACGAAGAACTGACAAAAGCATTGAGCACGATTGATTATAATGTTTTACTGCGAACTATAAAGGACACTAGAAAAGTTTTGCAATGGTGGCGTGTTGTTTGCCACGACTCGATTTTGGTGTTGTTTGCCACGATTTTGCCACAGTATTTGCATTCCGCTTTTATCAGATCTCATTATCGTGAAGATTTACACACACACCTGCAGTATAAGGAAGGGTTGCTAGGCACCTCTCTTTTTCATTGCCTCGAACTGGTAGAGTTCTCGCCTTTGGAATGAGAGTTTTCATCAGACTCACTGATGAAAGATAACATTAAACTCCAAAGAAATGAACAGAAAACATTACTAATATCACAGTAGCTCAGTGAATTGATAAATTGCATTTTCTCTTTTAACGGAGTTCTTAATATAATGTCGTGTTTTCCGTTATACTACGCGACTACGTAAGTATATAAAATCCAATTCGGATTTTATATACTTAAAAAAATGAAACGAAATATTTCAGTTTTACGTCCAGCGGTTATGCCGTTTAAGCTAAAGAATATGATGACGAGAATGAATAAAAAATAATGTAATAAAGGAAGTGGAAGGAAACAGAAGAAGTCCGAGAAAACTTACGCATAGCTACTGTGTTTGTCCACCACAGAGCTCACTTTGCGATCTGGAATCTAAAAAGAGACCCAAAGAACCATAGGTGAATGCTTTATCACTAAGCCACCTTTGCCCCTATACAGGGTGGTAGGTAACTCCACCGACAAACTTTGGGAAGTGATTCCTTATATGAAATGAAAGAAAAAGTTCTAATAAGCATGGGACGAAAAACGTTTCCTTTCAGAGTTATGAACCGACGAAAATTCACGTTTCCAATCACTCTGCCTTAGAAACTACAGGATCGATCCCAAGCGGTTTAAGGAATTACAAAGGAACTAGTATGCGAACTATCTAAATATCCATGCTTTACCATCCTCCGTTATTGGCGAAACGAACTGTAAAAAGGAAATTGAGGTCTGGGGATACTCCTTTAAGTACTAATAACGCGTTCGTTGAGTGGAGAATTGAGTGTCTGAATAATATTACACCCCATAACCCCGGTTACAAAAGCCCTATATATTCATGCTTGAAGAAACCAAATAATAAATCTTTTTCAAACTTTAAATACTTATATTTGTTATATCTAGTTTAATACATATCGGTGTCTTATTTGTTATTTTAAAATAGTATTATAAAACATAAAAGATATAACAAAAAAATTAAAAAATGGATTTGGAAAGCAGGCCGGTAGCCAGCCCAAAAATGTAGGTGGGGCCCGGCTGAAGTTAGGGGGAGCCGATCCAACGATATTATAGTTCATCACCTTATTATAGTTCATTTGCAAGCCTACCGTGAAAATTTTAGGGGGCCATCAAAAATTTCGGGGGCCCCCCTAGACCCCCCTAGATACTACGGGCCTGCTGTAAAGTAGTACCCTATATCGAATAAAAGAGTTTCTAGACTCGCATGTACGTAGTATAGAATAAACAATTTTAAACTGAAATAATTTAGGTAGGCTAAATAATATATGATTATCAGTTTTATAATATTTTACACACAAACACACGCATACATAGACTTCGAAAAAAAAAAACAGATAAATCTGTTAACTGTATGAAAACAGAAAGAAATCGTAAGTTTAAGCTCTAAACATGCAATTTAATCATGTGAAATACGAAGATCTCTAATGTAAGATTTCCATTTTTAGTCATCCCTCCCTCACACATGAACCTATTGAATAAAAGAACGAATTAGTTCAACGAAACACTTTATACAACGAATTAGTTCATTAAAAGTGTTTTCAAAATCATAGTGGTTGCTTTTGAGTCACTGTCCCTTTTCAAAACTAATCATAAATGAAAGATGAACGTACATGTAAAGTGGGATCCGAACCAGATGAGCTACTTACTTTCTTTACAAGATTGAGTGTCCAAGTAATGACTTTTGTAACTTAGAGCCAATTGAGATTCTTGATCGATCCTCTTCTTATCGATACTATATCCAACCTTTTATTTCAAACTTGATTTGGCCTTGCATAGTTGCAATCGTACTTTAAACTCTCGATGTATATAATTTTATATCATGAAGATGCAACTATAGAAGTGTTACCTCTCTTATTTTTCGTGGGGATGTTCAAAATAGATCTAAAATCGGTGGAGTATCTCAGGATGAAAAAAGATGGATTTTGAAGTGGAGCTTCCATTTCCATCGAACGAATTCAAATTAAGCGTGTTATCATGCTCATATGTTTCGCTACCGTCGGAGATACCATCATCATCTCAGTTCAGCAGTATCTCGATTGGTTTCACACAACTTTCCATCCTTCCCTATCCTGGGATAGATTTTTTCATTTCTTTGTAACTTTTCTTGCCTATATTTCTTATTATTTAGTTCTTATATTTCAAGCGCAGCCTTCTTCTAGGTGCTTTTTCTTCTGTAATTCCCTCCATAGCTACTAACGAAATTTCTCCATGTCTCATAATGTGTCCAATCATTCTATCTCGTCTTTTCGAAATATTCTTCAATAACTATACTCCTTTTTCTCTTAACATTTTCAATACCGTTTAATTTGATACCTTGTCCGTCCATCTATTTTTCATCATTCTTCTTTAGCACCACATTTCAAAGGCTTACATTCTTTGTTTTTCCTCTTCTCCTAGTGTACATACCTCAAATCCATACAATGCCACACTCTACACATATGCTTTCATTAGTTTTTTCTTCAGTTGTATCCCAATACTTTCGATTACAAGCTTCTATTGTTCTTCAAATGTCTTCTTCGCCTTAGTTATTCTGGGTCTTACATATTGTCTGCACCTCTTATCACTCTTTATTTTACTCCCTAAGTAACATAATTCCTCCACTTCTTCCAGCAGGTGAACTATTTTGTTGCTTGTTGCTTGTTGTTTGTTTTCTAGCTCATCTAACAACTTTCGTTTTGCTCTTGTTGATCTTCATGTTGAATTTGCTGCTAAGTATCCATTGTATAACGTTTAGACTTGTTTAGGGCCGCGGTGGCTCAGTGGTAGAGCGTTCACCTCTGGTGCTTGGGGTTCCGGGTTCGATCTTAGCCCCCGCCAAGTGAACTTTGTGGTGGACAAACACCGTGCTCGTGGGTTTTCTCGGGGTTCTCCCGTTTCCTCCCACTTTCTTCATTACACCATTTCATTCATTACTCATCATCACCGTCTCCTTTAGCCTAACCGGCATAACCGTGGGACTTTTCATTTTCATTTCATTTTTGTTTTTAATTTTCTTTCACCGTCTGCCACCATTACAATATCGCCTGCAAACCTAAGCGTGTGTATTTTCTGCCCGTGAACGGTTATTCTTATGGTGGAAGTCCTTGATTTATTTTATTGCTTCTTCAATATAGAGACTAAACAAAATTGGTGACGATGAGCATACTTGTCTAAATTCTTTCTAAGCCGCTCCTACTATATCAATTGTTGTCCTCCGTTCTTTGTACAGGTTATATATTATTCTTCACTCCGTATAATATATTCCTGCTTCAGTCAG
This sequence comes from Thermobia domestica, assembly GCF_964235325.1. Taxonomy (NCBI): domain Eukaryota; kingdom Metazoa; phylum Arthropoda; class Insecta; order Zygentoma; family Lepismatidae; genus Thermobia; species Thermobia domestica. Next base: position 77,772,020 of record NC_137463.1, read on the forward strand.
AATTTTGAACATTTTGTTCTATTCAATATTATCAACGGCTTTCTCCAGATCCATGTAAATCGCTCTTCCCACTCGCATTCTTTCTTCTAGCAATTTTCTTAATGCAAGTATTGCTTTCCTCATTCCTGTTTTCATTTTGAATCTCAACTGGTCATCTGCTAGTACTTCCTCTATCTTGAATCTCTTCTATCTTTTTCTATCAGATTTTCTAGCTTACCTGCTCCTGACTCATCTAACTTAGACTTCTGACGTTCCATCCTTCAATCTGCATTACCTGTCCATAACTAAGTGACTTCTTGCCCCCCCCCCCTCAAAAAATCATGAAACTAACTGCTTTTACGGTATGAGATGCGGAGTTCATTACTTTGCCCATTTGGGGTAATTCAGTTTTAAAAATCGCCAATCCCATGCTGCGGGAAAGATACGGTGATGGTTTCTCGTTGAGTTTTACAGTTCATTTTTTATATTCTGCTAGTTCAGGGATGCAAATAATCACTCGCCCACTCGCCCGGGGCGAGTGGTTAATCGGTGCGGACGAGTATTTAATATCATACCGAAGGTAAATAAATGATTTCTATTGTGGGATGTGGCTAGTAGCTTTTTTATTGCGCGAGTAAAATTGTGTTGCTTATTTGCATCCCTGTACTAGTTCCTTCCATTGTCCACTGCTACCGCAGACATGCCTAACCTTTTCCTGTAGACCGGGATCTTCACTTTGAGGACCGTTCTATAGGCCAAAGTATCGTTACCTAGAACTCGCCCTGGAGAGGCATGTGCGGTGGAGTAAAACACCCGAGCCCCAGATAAGATATAATTCAGGTTAATGTATTTGATTTGAAGGGCGAAATACCACATTTTTGGAACCCTATAGCAGCAAAGCAGCAATTTGATAAAACAAATATTTGATTCCATTTTCACTGCATATAATGTTTCAAAAGGGTTCATAAAGTGACTTCAAAGTTGTAATGTGTGACTAGAATAGAAAGAAAGCATTCAGTACTTACGTCATGCTTTTGTCCAGTTTATGACGCCTACTAGAGTGGGGGCACTTCTGAACTCTTTCGTATGTGTACGCAAGTTCCTCACAATTGGGTTCGACAGCGGGAACACTACCTTTGTGCATCCATGTGTGTAGAAAATGTATGGACGGACAGAAGCTGTTATAGAAACAGAACTTTTTCCGCGGCGTTCTTTCAACCTTAAAATAGTTACTTTCAAGTCTTTAGTTGGTCAATTATTACTGCTGCTTCATACTTGTTAAATTTTTTTTAGACGCTTTGAAATGTACTTTCCCTAATTCAGGCTTCAAAAGTTGAAAAATCTGTATTTTTTAAGAAATCTTTTAACTTCCGAAATAAAAAAAAAACAGTAAATCGCTTTAAGGTTTAACCTCTGCGCCTCAACTTGGTTTCAAACATCTAATGAACTTTCATGCTTCACTTAGTACTTTTTTTTTAAGTTAATACGATAAGAGTGTATGTAACTCACTTCCACAGGTGAATTCTTCCGATCTTAGTCAAACTCAGCAGAGTGATTGATCTTGACTCGCTTAATACGAATATGAAATATGTTCCTGTGTGAAGCTTTAGTTCCCGAACTGACTTAGTCGAATTTTCACCAAAAACAAAACAAACAAACAAACAAAAACTGCTATTCACAAGGGGAAAGCGGGAAATGAGCTGGTAGCTAAAGCGTGGTTGTCACGTTAGATGAATGTTGTAGCTGTTATATATATATATATATATATATATATATATATATATATATATAAATAAAAAAATAAAAAAAATCTTGCAACTCTATTTTTTCCCATGTAAACATAGTCTTGAAAAGGACAGACAGCATTTTTTCCATCATGTAAGGAGTTGAACCATGTACGGCGGGGGACACTTCTAAATGGTACACCTTAGTCGTAAATCTCCATATAACTGTACCATTTAGAAGTGTCCCCCGCTGTACAACTTTCTGGGTCGTCTTGCTTGCTACCTGCTATAGCCCTTCCGCTGACGTAAAGAAAAGAACAGTTTCGCTGCATACGAAACGGATTCTTTTGGACAGGGAGGGGGTTCACTATTTGTCCACTAGACTGCACTGCTGCATGAGTGGAGATACCTTTCTTGCTTTCAGGAAGTTGTAACATATAAACAGTAAATAGATAGATCGGGTTGCATTTTTTTTTTTTTTTTTTTTTTATGACAGCTACTAGATTCATGTAACGTGACAACCACGCTTAAGATTCAATGTCCTCTGGGGACTAAAGTTATGCTAATTAAGTGCTGTAAAATTACATATAGGGCAGGTAAGAATCCAGTGCAACTTAGGATAGATGTAAATTGTGAATGTTGCTTCTCATAGGATTGGTTGAGTTCAGTACTACCTGTGGTGCCTCAAATCCAAAATCTCGACGTGTACAGAAAAATATTAGTTTGAGAGAAATACGCTCTTCACACTAGGTAGCTAGAAAGTTCTTCCAGTTTGTTACAATTTGTTCCATACACAGTTTTATATGAAGTGGAAATTATACTACGATGGAGACAAACAACATTATTCGCATACAGTATGTATACATAACACTATTCTTTTCTGACTTGCCTGGAGAATTTAACAAGCGATAAGGAAAAAACAAAAAATCCTCGTACGTGAAATAAATATAAAGATTTTGATAAAATTAAAATATTGATTTTCACTTTTACTTCCACAATATGAAGTCTTATAATTAGTGGCTAATTACAGCTGACGATATTTAAAAGTTTCTAAAGATCAGTGTGTATATGTTACTTGTACTTCGCATGTTTGTTTTGTGCCAGTCACTTTGAACCGTATAATTTAATCAAGTTTGTTTTGTGCCAGTCACTTTGAACCGTATAATTTAATCAAAAAATTGGAAATGGAAATAGTGATGGTTCACAGTAAATAGCATTAACTTCATAAATGGGAAACATGGAACATTTATGATGAGAACGAAAAAAGTATTGAATGAGTGTTCTTCGTCATTGGTGCAATAGAATAGTAACAAGTAGTTAAACACACAGGAGCGAAACAAAAATACTAAAGAAACGCGGAGAACGAATGGAAGAACAGGAGTAGTGGAATAAGCAAAGTTAACCAAAGTATTATTACTTCCAGAAGACTTAAGATTTACTTTAAGAGTGACTTAAGATTTAGATTAAGAATTAGCGAAGAGCGCATGTCTAAATCCGAGTGAAATTCACTAATGCCAAAGAAATATGGGTAGGCCTATACGCTAATATCATGAGCGCACAATTTCCGATGATGCGTTGCGAATTTAAATTTTTGACAAATATATATATAAGATGTTACGTTATTTTTGTTACATGAAAAGTAAATATCAAGAGGTATAAAATACATTTATTATAACAACAAATGCGTTTGTATGAAATTAAATTGTTAATGCTCTACGGATATCAAATACATTTAAGAAATTGTCGAAAACAATGAATAACTTACTTCAATGAATTGGAGATATCAATTGGCTTCTGGATGAATTCTTTCTTTCGAAGATATATCCAAGAGCGCCGATCCTGAGGGGGCCAGAGCCCCCCTCCCCAAAGCTCATATGGGCCCTCTCATTGTATATATGACTATACCATATTTGGCATAATTAAATGCAATTTGTCTTAAAATCCTCATATCCGCCTTCTGTATCTGAATGCTCCCCCCCCCCCCCAATTTACAGAGAAATCGGCGATCTTGGATGTATCTTTCTTCTTTTATTTTAATGACTTCTTTGGGCAGAAACTGTTGGTTTGTAGGGATTTGTACGAGACGAGATCTCGTCTTAAAAATGAGACAACTCATGCTTTTTAGAATTTGAAACAAGGCATAAGACTGCTCGTGAAATGTATCTTCTCGTCTTCAACGTCTCGAAAAAAGAAACATAGTATAATTTTTAAAATTATTTGGAAGGAAATATTCTCTCAAAAATATTTCCTGTATTGCTGTATTGGAATCAATACCAACTTTAATTACTTTGAAAGGGTAGAGAATTCAAATACTTAATAATTAAAGATTTTTTATATCAAGCTTTAATAATTATTGTGTAAAAATAGTGACGTGTGGGTACATATTGCAAGAGGACGCTTGCTTTCTTAGGGTTAACACAAACTGTGCGAAGTTTGTGCCAAGTGAACTAGGCGATGGATAAACACCATGTCTGTGTGTGTGTGTGTTCTCCCGTTTCCTCCCACTTTCTTCATTTCAACATTTTATCCATTCTCATAATCTTCGTTTCCATTAGCCTCGATGGATATGGGATGTTAAACTATGGGGATTTCATTTCGTTTCAAAGTGTGCTACAATCTGACATTTTTCTTGATTGATACTGTGAAAACGGAACCACTTCGCAATCCCATTTGTTTTCACACCAAAATGTGCAAGTATGCGAATTTTCTTATCACCGAACATGTCTAGTGTACACAAATGATTTAGATCTTCATACCTTTTGACCCTATTAATGACAAAAAGAAAAAAGAAAAAGGAAAGAATGAAAGAAAGAAAAACAAGAAAAATATTGCCTCTCTTCTATATCGTAGCAAGATCGTTACACATTTCTTGGAAGCGTTGAAAATACAAGACTTCTGTGGCCCGTCTCTCGAGAACCAAATTTTCTTAATGGATAATATCAAATATGTACTAATCAATTCAAATTCTACCAGTCTTCTGAGTTTGATTAAGATTGAACGAGTTCATCTGAGGTCTTTACATTTTGATATTCATTTAAAACAAGTGAGATGGCCACGTGTAGCGTAGTCGCTAACGCTTTCGCCTTTGGTGCGAGTGCTCCTGGGTTCGATTCCCAGTGAGGATACTCGGTCGAAAAAGTGTCAAAGATTTTTCAGGCCAGCCATCCTGTGTGAGTTTTTCGTCATTCCCACCAGGCAAATGCCAGGATGGTACCTCACATAAAAGTTCCAAGCCGCTTCCTTCCTTTCCCAATCCTTTATTCCTTCCCATTCCCCGGATAGTGTCATCGCCAAGTGACGTCATCCCTCCTACGTGACGGGTTAACATGGCCGTCGATGCCGAAAGAAAAGCAATCTAATTCCTAATCCTAATTCTAAAACAAGTGAGTACTGTGTCACAGTTGAGAAAGTAAGGAAGACTTCCAAGCCATCCGAACTCAATATTGATTCAGAATTATACATTTATAATTTCCGGTTGCAATAATGGGACTGTGTGAGATGAATCCTGTCAAGTAGTAAATTTCTCCCACTTAAGATCTTAGTAGAGAGATAGAAGAGAAGATTGAAGCTTTTCTTAAAATGCCAAATCGATTCCAAAAAAAAACACTTGTTGTCTATTATTGTTTTTCCTTTATGTCAATCAACCGAAAACAGTTGATTTTTTTAAACCTTCCGGTTTGAATAGAGATAGACGTAGGAAATGGAACCTATTCTTGGGACACTGAATCGATTACAAAACACGATTTCTCGATATCTCATACCGTCTCTTCTCTATATAAATCAAGGAGGACGCACGGTAGATAATCTTACCTCTAGTGTGTGGGGTCCCTGGTTCAACCCCGGCCAAGTGAGTTTGTGGTGGACAACTGCGTGTCCGTGGGTTTTCTCGGGGATACTCCCGTTTTCTTCCACTTTCTCATTCTACCAATCATTCCATCATCATCATTCAGTTGCTTTAATCATCGTCTCCCTTAACCTAAAGAGCATAACGTGGGAGGTTACACAGAAAGATTTCATTTCATTTTTTCTATATAAATTAATAATGAAACCGGATGTACTGAAACATTTCAACCACTTTCAGTTTTGATAGTGTTAGAACTTGTTATGGTATGTGCTCTTGAGTTTAAAGATACTCAAGTCATTACAGAATATATTTCAATAATAAATATGGTTTAAAATGTTTCGTGAACCTTTCGTGACACGGAAAGATTCTAATAACTGTTACTTGAAGCTAAGAAGAAAATCAGAACATAAATCTATAAAACTAGATGAGCAAAATTTCAAGACGAGACAAGAAAATTATTCCGAGATTCGAGAGGAGAAAGCTTTACTGTTGGTCTCGTCTCGTGATCAACACTAATGGCGATCAACATTGAAACTGGAAATGGTTTATTTCTACCACTTCTGGTTTCAATAGAGGTTTAACGGAGAGGATGGAACCTGTTCTTGGGTCGCTGAATAGATAACTCTTAGCATTTTTGCTATAACACCTGTCAACAGATTAACGGACGGACATATTCGGTCTATAAAACTTACGATACTCCGCAATAGCAGTTTGAAAGTAAAAACAATAACATGAAAAACTAAAACTGGACAGAGGTGTTATTATGAGTTAATCTTTGAAGCAATTTTTGATGGCTGAGTTATAGCCGTAATACCAAAAGTAACTGTTGTCATGTCACAATATAATTGGTTAAGTTTTTCATTGACTACGATAAGATAATAACCCTCCACTAGCTTATGTCTAAATAATTATTTGTTTAAAAAAAGGAATGATAGCAAGTGAGAAAAGAAAGAGGATTCATCAAGTGACACAAGACTAAACATAGCGATGCGTGAGCCATCTGTAAACGATAATTGTAACTTTTCATGTTCGTTAGATCGACTGACACAGGATAGTGTGACATCTATCGGGAGTTCTTGTAACTGATTCAATGAGTGTTATGCTAGAAACAAGTCATGGTTTTTGAAACCACCTGAAGTAGACTTCAGTTCGTATTTATACAGAATACTTTTAAACCTACAGTTCTTGAAAAGTAAGCATATCTTTTGATTATTTTAAGGTTTTATTCTGCAGGTAACTTGTAGATTTGAGTTTTAACTTCCCTTTATACTACTGTCCTATAAATAGGTTTAGGATTTTAGTGTAGTACAAATTTGCAGAAAATGCAGATGAAAAATGCATTTATGCACTAAAAAATCTTTTTAAAAAGCTTTAAAGTATAATTTTAAGTGTTAAAAAAACACATACATACCGGGCTATTATATAGTTAGGATGGACTCAGCACTGTTTTGAGTTACTACTTTTGTACGGTATTTAAAACAGAATTACAACATTCAGTGTTTCTTTCAGACGTTTTTTTGGGGGGGGCACTGCTCCCCGCAGCTCTGAGAATGTCCCCCGGAAGAGACCAAAATAATACGTCTATATAATATAATAATAAATAGAATAGTACTAGCAGTGCCCCTCCAAATACTAAGTGTGCCCCCCCCCCCCCCGCGGAACAGTTTTTCTGAAAGAAACACTGACAACATCCAACAAATGTCATGTACAGATTGTCGAATACGGCGGCGGCATGGTGGTTGTCAACGAACTGTTTTGACAGGCATTACACGGGCGTATTTGAAATCCGTAAAATCTTCTACTGCCAGTTCCATTTCAAGTTGTGGAAGTGAAAACTTTGTACCTGAAAGAACATATGCTTTAAATATAGTGTACGGTTACCTATATTTGTCTATAGCGTATCTTTCATTTTTTGTAATATAATCTTCCCCATTCCCTCCAATAACATTATCTAATTCATGAACTATGTTTCTCAAGTCAGTTGTTGCTAACTGTTATTGAGATTTTGTTTATCTAGCAGCAGTGGCGTATTTAGGGGGGCTTCCCGGCTTAAGCCTCCCCCCGAAATCTTACTATAGTAAGGTATATGAAATATCTTGCAGAATTTTCACATTTTCAGGCAAAGCCCCCCGAAAGTTAGCAAAGCCCCCCCCGAAACAAAATCGTAAATACGCCACTGTCTAGCAGTATACATATCTGTGCGGAACAACATTTTCTCTTCACGTACATATGAGCATCAAATACAAGAGCAGTTTAATATGGAACCATATATGTGTACGAAATCATCCAGTTTTGATTCAGACGTAGAGAAGTTGACGTCTGAAAAACAACCTCAGCTAACAGCTATCACAGCTATTAGGTGAGCATTGAATTTATAACAAAACCTAAAGCTAGGTAGCCACATTACAAGAATTCTGTAGCTGTCATTAAAATAATCTTGCAACCTTACAGTATTTCTCCACGTAAAAACAGTCTTGAAAGAGACAAATCAACATTTTTTTTTTTTCATATTACAAGGAGTCAAACCATGTACAACTTACTGGGTCATCTTGCTTGCTACCTGCTACCGCCCTCCCACTGCCAAAATAAATAAAGCAGTTTCGCCACTTCGAAAACAAAGGATCCCTTTGGACGGGGATTCTTTTGAAGCGCGCCAAAATACACGTTTTTAATGAGGAGCTTCACTATTTGTCCACTAGAGTGCAGTGCTGCATGAGTGGAGATATCTTTCTTGCTTTCAGCAAGTTGTACTAGAGTAAATAGAAAGATGAGGCTGCAAGATTTTTTAATGACAGCTATAAGATTCTTGTAAAGTGGCAACCTGGCTTATCTGTTATGATCTATTTTTCCAAATAGCGCTATTTACAACAGTATTGTTTTTTTTTTATCATAAATAACACTATTAGGAGTATTTTTTTTTAATTTTTCACTTCATCAGAAAAATTGGAAAACGTTGCTCTAGAGAACTGAATTTCGAAAAGGCTACTTTAAAAAAAACTAATTTTGACTTGAAATAGGAAACCAGATCAAAAAGAAAAAGTTTGAGTGGTTGTGCAGTTAGTAGTATTTACAACAGTAATATGATTTTTTTTTACAAGTAACAAAATTATTGCTATTATAGTTTTACGTCCGACGATAATCCTTTTAGGCTCAAGGAAATGATAAAAAGTGAATAATGATAATGAACTAAAGGATAAAATATAAACACTCATGCTCTGAGCGAGATTCGAACCTATAATAGACACGTCTTACGATCGATAAGTTAGCACCCTCGACTGCTCGTCCATATTTGTAAGCAGAATAAAATTGTTGAGTTTAACGTCCCGTTCAGCAGCGAGGCTATATGAGACGTGGACCTACTGATTAACGTGTAATCCGAACCACATGAGCTTCCACCGGGAATCGAACCCGGATCTCCCACGTCAAAGACGCCTATGCTCTTTCGTTCGCTCTTTTCATTTCGTTTCAATAAGTTGACAAATAAGACCTAGTCCAAATTGTACTTATTTAGCGAAGAATGTAATCATTTGTCTTTTACATACAAACAAAAAAGTATAAGGATCTCATATATAGACGGATGTAGAAATATATAACACGTAGCTGACGTATGTAATTTACCGAAGACTGTAAGATGTCAGATATCTTGCAGCACAGCATGATGTAACATCTTAGCGGGAAAAAAAGCCATACATATGTAGCATATAGATAACGTATGCCCCGTACATATTTTTGTAGTAAACTTATGGATACCGTATATTTGTACAATATTCCGCTGTCCGGATAACGGATTTTTATCAGTGTAGTACTGTACGTGCTTTCAAAACTATTGTAGTATAACAACAACATCACGAAAGATGCATAGGAAATCCGCTTGACGTGTGTGTATGTTGTGTATAACACTTACTGTTCATAATTGTTGTATAATATTATTCATGTTTACTGAGGCAGATTATAGGACATTTAAAATCTTATGACACAACTTATAACTTCCTAATTTCCACCACAAGAGCTATATTCAAACTTTCTTCCAAGGCTTGGAAACTTTAAAAAAAAAAACTTTAAAAAACTTATTTTTCGTCCCACCCTTTCATTGTAAATATCCTCGGCTGAATTTTTCTTCCCTTAATCCAGTCTTGTATTAATATTATTCTTTTCTTTTCTTTTTTCAAACAAGGCTTCTTCCTCTCTTGCCGTGCAATATGGCGTCGCAAACCATTTTCATATCTATGAAATTATGATGGTCTATTTGCATGTTTAGACCATTCTTTAAGCTTAATGACCTTCCCTTGTTACCGTCACCAGATGGTGGAGGAACGAAGAAGCGAAAGCTTAGAGAGACTTTTTTTTTAAGTACAAGTCGTCGCTCTCCATTCGCCTCCTCCCTTCTCTTAAAAACCGCTTTGTTTTACCAGGAATTCTTTTCTTTTTTCTCCCTTTTAAAAATTTTTTCACTTACTACTAGTAGCAGAAGAAGCAAAAATAGATAAAAACGTTTTGAATAAGGAATATTGTAAAGCAGAGATGCAATTTATATTCTGTGAAAAAAAGTTTCTAAGCATTTGAAATTCAGTGAAACATTATGTAAGAAACAAAGGTACTAACATTTTGTTCTTTATATACTATCATATCCTTTATAGATGATAATTCAGTGAATATTCAGAGTTAGAAAAATGCGACTAGCCCGAAAGTCATTACTTGGCAGCACCGAAATTTGATTTTTTTTTCTGGGTGAGCAAGCATTAATATTTGGGCCCCCTAGAAAAGTTGTTTTCGGCCCTCCTGCAAAATTAGAAAATAGGCCTCTTTTTTCATCTTTCTCTTACACTTTGTGGGCCTCTTAGAGCCTGTGGGCCTTCCCGCACGCTCCTGGACACGTTCCATGAATGACAAATTAATTACGGGGACAATATTGACAAATCTCAAAGCCATACGAAAAAATATTATTTCTATGGCCCCTAATAGTAGATATTTTTTTTATTGAAATGGACCCACGACTCGTTTTTGTTTTATTTACCTTTTGTGTGCTGTTTTGTTATGTAATGTGGAGAACCTGTTTGATGCTTCATTTATGATTTCATGTTTGTATCGTATATGTAGTAAGAAAATTTTGTCTTAAAGTGGGCCCCCTGCCCACCACAATTTACGACCCTGTTACTTGGTGTTTATTAACTTTGCTAGTGCTCTAACCACTACACTTAACCTTGCCATCGATCTCAGTTTTACAGATAAACTCAGGTAGCTTGCAGATTGAGAAAAATAAGGGGTAATCTAGTCGAAGTTAATGGACAATTTGGCTGCTAGAACCAGTTAATAATTTGAAACAACCCTTCTCAGACAAGAGAAGTTTAATTTTGCGAGGTCATCGGTAATCAATCGAATAAGGTTACTGCAAAATGCGTAGAGCCAATACAGTGTTTGGTTGTTGTTAACCTATAAAGTAGTTTAGAAGAAGGTAACCAATTCAACAAGGTTAATTTAATTTAAAACACTCTGTTGTTACCAACCGATTTTCACACAAGGTAAATTTAACCCTTCAGAACTTGTTCACTGGTAACACTGCATTATTAGAAGCACAAAGAGCAACTTCGCCATTTACAATTTTAAGAACGAAAAATTCTAACAATTGTGAATACACTCGAAGGAATAGGAAAACAGTTATTAAATATGGATTCTACATGAATTAATAGAGAAATATGAAAGAAAGCTTATTTACGGAGGTTTATGCATTTTCTGACATTTAAATAAATATTACCTTATAAGGCATGTTTCTATTACAGCCACCAGCAAAAGTATTTCCCCTGCCCCCTAAGTGCTCTAATTCCATTACTTCTGGTCCAGATCATTTGCAGTTGTGAAAATGCCTGGGCAGATGCAACCCAACTTACACATACTTTTTTTCTCGGCACTGACAGCAGTTGGTAGCACTGAGTCAGGTATTTATGCAGGTAAAATTGTAAAGTAGGTGACTAATGAAACAGGTCTCCATTCTAAGATGGATCTCTATGATACGGATAGTGCTGTCCAATAAACACCATATATTAATCTCAATATTGCTGTATATGTAATGTATTATTTCGTTATATACTATATGTTCAGAGAAATAAAAATACTGGCCATGCAAGAATCAGAAAATGCTTGAAAGTAGACGAAAATATCAATGTTGTTTTATTATCTGTCTGGAGGATGGACACTGTAAAGACTATCTCTGCAACACTCTCAAATGATATACTTGGTTGACCGTTTGATCTCCTGGTACAAACTCATGGTATACGATCCATCTGGTATCAAAAATCGTTTCGATGGTTATTTTACTGGAACTTTTGCGGTTCTGAAGAGCCAACTGTCATCCACTGAGCACTTTATAGCTTTTTTTAGGGTCATATACAAAGACCCAAGTATCATGACGTATGATTATTCGGTCAAAAGTTTCTTCCTGCCTCTCTAATGTATCTATAAACACTTTCACCCTCCTTTGCTTTTGTTCATCGATGAGATCTTTCGGGACGTTTTTGGAACACACTTTGCGCATGCCAAAGTCTTCAGTTAATATTTTCCTCATACTTTCTCTATCGATATTCACTTAATCTGCTACGAGTCACACTGTCACTCGCAGACTTGCACGTACAATTTGACAAACTTGGGCAATGGTTTCGTCTGTTGGACTCGTTACAGGCCGCTCCCATCATGTCGTCATCATTCTCTTGTTCTCTCTTCTCCGAATATCATTTGAGATATTTGTACACTACTGTTTTCTTCATGGCTTTCTCTTCGTACACCTGCTCTAACGTTTCCTGTATTTCAATACTCTTACTTCCCAAATTTAACAAACATCTCACGTTTGTTCGCCTCCAATTACAGTCAGCCATTTTCACGATAATAAACAACAATGCACGTTACTCAGGATGAAACCATCACACGTTAACGGAAAGACTGCTGTGAGAGACTGAAATAAAAAACACTTCTATATAAATACAAAACTGCTTGTATAGTATTGCCCTCAGTCACACACGGTAGCGAGTTTACGAACTTAATTCTTAAATCTCATACAGCAAATAAGGTGCTAAAGCTGTGTGGGTGCTACAACAAGATTGTGTATCTAATCCATAAATTACTTCCATTTTCTTGTAGTTATTTGGACAACGGTGCTTAAAAGTGTACGATTTGTTGATAAGAAGAAGAAGAAGAAGAAATGTATAATAGGTTGTTGATTTTATATTGAGAATCAGATAAAGTGAGTTGTTAAAAAGAAGATAGCTACTTTGCTAGGACTAGCTCAGGAGAGTAATGCTCCCGGAAGTAGGAACGAAAAACACAGTTCTGATTGGTTGGCGTTATCCATTTCTTGCCACGTTGCCTTTAAATAGCAGAAATCAAATGATTGTTGTTGTCGGTATTAGTTAGTAAAATTTGTCGTACTGTTCCAAAATACGGTGCATGTTCGAACATTATTAAAACCAGATATTAAGCTCTTTCCAAGAACTAAGAATAATACTGTTATGTGGTTGGCTGCAAATACTGTGCATTACATGTTATTATGCTATAAGAGTCACCAGCAACAAAAGTATTATGATTACATTTATGATCAATATCGTCATTTTCCACCAGTTAGAAGAAAAGAATTATTTGCAAATTTCCTAGAAATTGTTATAAATGATTGGCTTTCTTAACTAAATATTCCTTATACAAATACTTTTCTTGACAATGCATATTGTTTAAAGATAAAGTGATATCCTAATTGCTGAGTTTGCTACATATGATCAAAAGCTATTATAAGAGTGAAATTATTCTATTTTTGTGATTTTTATATTTGTTTTATGTACTTTTATTGTTTTGTAAATGTATATAAATTGTTAATAAAAGTTAATTTAAAAATTTAAAAAAAGAGTGGACTAGCGCTATATGCTAGTAATAAAAATCTCTTTTGGCGTGAGTTCAAACCCGGCTCGAGGAAAGTTTTTTTTTTTACATTTTTAAAATATTTTTATAACACTTTTTAAATCAAAATAATATGAAAATAATACTCAAAAAAGTGATTTACTTACTTTTGTGTAGATAAGTAGTAGTAGTAGTAGGAATGGGTTAGAAGCCCCGCAGGGCTCGTTTTGTTCCCCTTGTACTCCATGATATAAATTTTGTGACCAACTTAAAACAACTGGCTAGGATAGCGCATAAAACAGCTGGCTAGAGTAGCGCGCGAAAAGAACGTACTTCCGGGAGCATTACTCTCCCGAGCGGGTCGTACTTTGCTTGGTTGCTATGACAGCAGAATAATAATTTTCATAAAGCTTTTGAGAATAAAAGTTAATGGTGTTCTGCATTTGATGTCTAATTCTCAATGCATGCAATGAGTAGTTTACACAAGTATAGGTAAATAAAATTAAGGTTTTTATCCGTGTTGACTTATATTGCAATTCGGACTGTGGGCATGCATATATAACGAAATATAAAATATAAGCGTAATTTATCGTTATAGTGCATACCCTTGCAGATGCGTTTGTGTGTAAGACACACACATACTTAGAACACAATTTCGTCGCCTTTGTCCGTCATGTCTGTGAGTGTGTTCATTATTCACAACAGCAAATAAAGGAGTTATTTGAGCCAATAGAATTTCGAGAGAAACATGAGATTGAAGTTTTGAGTTTAAGCAATAATATTGTTCCATAAGAACTTCGAGAGAAAACAATTTGTTTGTAGTAAGTACTTGTGAAATGAATATTTCTTTAACAAAATTCAAAATCTCTTAGTTCATCACGTTCGTAGTACGGTGATTGTGGTTTCTAACTTACTAATGAGTAAAAACAACTAATTTGGACAATATGTTTTCCGCCAAAATAATTAGTCTAACTTAGTTTTAATTCAGTAGGGTAGTGTGGAACTTAGATTTTATATACAATAAAGTAACAAAACTACAGCAGCGATTCAAATATCTCCTTGAGAGACCCAAATAGAACCATGCCTTTTACAAATGAATTTTCTATCATTTTCACTTCAATATATATTATTTTGACTATCAGTCTTATAGTAGGACTTTAGTTTTATAATATGTTGCATTATGATAAATTATAAATATTTTTATAAGTTAAATCGTCTATTGCGTTAGTTTTTCTGAAAAAAAATCTCTTACCATACACAATCAGCTCCTTTCTCTGCTGTTGAATTTTCGTAGAGCAAAAATGGAAGAGAAAGCAATTATATATATATATATATATATATATATATATATATATATATATATATATATATATATATATATATAAGATCCTGTGTACAAAGGGAAGATTCTACTTCTTCCTGATCAGTGACTGAAATCGCAATATACGTATATATAGATAACGGTTAGACTATTCGACACATAGTTTGGCATAAATGTTCATCTACAGTTTGCCCTCATGAGAGCTATTTTGGTACATAAGAGTGCGGGCTATTGAGGGGAGAGTGCAGTAGGGTGGTGGCACTTGACCTACTGCGCATGCGCAAACACTTGCGGTTCGTGTTCGGGTTCCGACTCCGACTCCGGTTCTAGTACCAGTTCTGGTTCCGATTACACAACACAGGAGCAGACTACGCAACGAATAGCATTTTACGACCACTTTTTCAATTGCTATAAAAGACTTTGACCTATTGTAGAGATTACTCAAGAAAGGCTATGACATTGCCGGTGGTGTTTTTGTAGTCTTTTATGATCTATTTTTCCAACCGTTATAACAGATTATGACACATTTTTCATTCCCTAAATAACATACTATGTCTACCCGTATTACTCTTATACGACCACTTTTTTCAAATGAAATTAAATCTTTCAGTTTTAAATTCCACGCTTATGCCGGTTAGGCTAAAGGAGACGGTGATGAGAAATGAGTGAAATGGTGGAATGGAGAAAATGGGAGGAAACGGAAGAACCCCGAAATAACCTACGAGCATGGTGTTTGTCCACCACAAAGTCCACATGGCGCAAGCTGTTATCGAACCAGGGACTCCAAGCACCGAAGGTGAACGATCTACCACTGAGCCACCGCGCCGTCCACTTTTTTGGTGTGAAAAAAGGCACTAGCACCCTTATTTAACATAGTACAGCAGAGATTAGAAAATAACAACACCATTTAACAACATAGCATAAGTCTGGTTATTCACACGCACACACACACACATACATGGTTTACGGAGAACTTAATCTCGCTCCACTGGCCATAAAGAAATAAAGCATAATACTATTAGCATCAACGGTGGAAGTTGAGAATTTATTTAAGAAATGCTGTAATGAATAACCAGACGTAAGACATACTAAATATAAGGTAAACGCGCCGAATTTCGACAGGTTAAGGACCTTTTTCAAAATCATATGCCTATTGTGGCCATAATATTGGTCGGTGTTGGCCCATTTTTTTCCTTGAAATGTACAGTGTCTACTAATACTAAAAGTCACTTTAAGGCTCAAATGCTAATGTTAAATTTTTTTATGAAACTGGAACTCGCCAATGGAACCCGAATTCGACATACTTCACCTGGTTTCGACAGTTGCGGTATCTGAATTCGACACCTTCAATTATATCCATGTAAAACATTAAGTCGGCATTATTAGTAGTAGTAATCTCTTCTCAGCTTCAAATATTGTTTTATTATTATGCAGAAATTATCAGACGGGCAAAAGAACACAAATTTTCTGAACTGAGTAGTTACTTCGATTATCCTCAATTCGACATGCTGGAACCTGATTTCGACATTCCATGTCGAACTGAGGTTACAACTAGCGGAGAATTATGCAACAAATAGCTTTATGAAAGATTTTGAACATACTTGTACGTTTAGATATTCAGTTAAAATTATATTTGCACTACTGAGCATGAATTCGACAATCTTGTCGAAATCCGGTTCACGTTACAAATAAAGGCTCGTGTTTTCGACAACCCCCCGTTCATGTTACATCACAACCTTTGTCCTCACAGAAGAAAACAAAACGCACTGATTGAAACTCCTTTACAACATTAAAGTACCACTATTTGCTTGAAATGAACCTAACTTTAATAAAAGTCTTACGAAAATAACCTGCCGTCTTATGATTTTCTTAAGATTATGTGTTTTTTCTCGAAGAGTGTATCACACACACAACAATGTACTTCTTTTCTCCATACATATGACTCATATACTGTAACCGCACTTTTGACACGAGAAAAGACACTCCCATAATGTTGCCACTTCTATGCATGATCGCAGGGACGACATCTTACGCTTATTTCACAACATTTAAGAACAGGTATGTCGAATTCGGGTGCCTGTCGAATTCAGGCGCGTTTACCTTAGATAACAGTAATGTCCACAAAATTGAGATAAATCTCCTTGAATGCTTTTTATTGTTCCATGTTTTAAATAAACAGTCACGCTTTAGAAACCTTATATGATATGATATATATGGTGGAAGACCGTAACTATCGAAATATTCATCAACCCCTAATTTTGAAATATAAATGGCAACCCAGTGTTCAAATGGTTTCGCGGCAGGAAATGTGTGAATGAAACATGGTATTTGATCTGTGGTGTATACACTGATAAAATGATCGTTAGACAGATTTTGTTGTAATGCCTCATAATGTTGAAGTGTATTTAACATGTTAATCAACATATATTTTTCTTTGGAAATAAATTTCTAGTTAGGGGGTAATCTACGGAGTACTCGCTACGGGGTAATCTTAACCCATAAACTACACTTCCGGTCAAGATTTTTTGTGATTTCAAATTCGACGCCACCAAATTAATATCGAAGTCGTATACGTCGAGCAAGAATATGAGGGTCCCAGATCTGTCACTCATTGCCAAATAGGACTTTCACCCTAAATTTGACAATTTCAAAAAATGTTCCTTTTTATGTAACTCGGTGTACGGATCACGAATCTTAAACCGCGAAGGAGCTACGGAGTCATCTTTACCCATAACTGCACTTCCGGTCATGATTTTTGAGATTTCAAATTCGACTCCATTAAGTTAATATCGAAGTCATATACGCCGAGCAAGAATCTGAGGGTCTCAAAGCTGTCACTTGTTACCAAATAGGGCTTTGACCCTAAATTTGGACTCTCGTAAAAGAGAACAAACACACCCCTGCTACGTTACATAGGGTTAGAATATATGCTATGTTCAATCTGTGCTATGATAAATAAGGGTTGGGAAAGAGAACAATTCAACCTCTGTTATGTTACATAGGACTTGAAAAAGAGAACGAGGTCTAGGGACTGGAAAATACGATCCAAATTAGAGAATGGAAATATATAGTAATTTCTGCTATGTTAAATAGAAATTGCGAAAATATAACGTAGCCTTATAAAATCTCTGCATGTAAGGGTTAAATGGTTGTAATTTTTTGCTATGTTACATAGGTGTTCAACAGTTGGTCATATTATTTCTTATGAAGATGTTTAAACACGTCATTCTCCTTTATTAACTCTGCTGTTACATAAGGTTTAAAAAACTGCTAGTAACCTTTGGTATTTGTCTTTTATAATTTTTGTGTTGAATATGTTCGTAGTCTGTTGCTGTGTAATCGGAACCGGAACTAGTACTGAAACCGGAGTCGGAACCGTAACAGGAACAGGAATCGGAACCAGAACTGTTTGCGCATGTGCAGTAGGTCAAAAAAGTGGATCAAATACTACATTGACTGGTGGCAATAATATTTAAGTGTGAGGTCCAGTGAGTGTGAGTATGCGGGAGTTGGTTGAGGGTGAGTGCGAGTGAAGGTTAGGAAAAATGGCCATTTCCGGCTAGGAATTGTACGTAGTTCCACAATGTAAAACGGCACTTACTACTTAGTTGGTAAATTAACACGAGATAATTTACATGTCCTATGTTTCAATTGTGAGTACTATACTAAAATTCATAATACTCAGTTTGCTAACAGCTCAGATCTAGAATGTCAATTTAAGCAAATGTCAGTTAATTGTTTAAAAAGAATCAACAATTAGTAACGTGCATGGATACACGACATTTATTTTTTTAAAATCATTAAGTGATTTTAATTTATGTAGAAAAATTGATCAATTAAGGTAAGATTAGTGTTACGTAGGGTTATTTTGCTAATAACCATTAGAGTATTTTTGTTAGTGTTTCAGTAGCATGTATTTAATTTTTTTAAGTTTTCAATATTCAATTTTGTTTCCAGCAAGCAAGTGAAATGTATACTATGTTCTAAAACCATATACAGCAAATACAATTTCCTATGTATCACCATTTCATGATTTAAAATCCTCTGGACCAGCTGCGATCCGCGGACCATTAGTAGTCCTTGAGGTCTCAACTTGAGGCCCTTTTGAATTTAACATTAGTACGAACAAGACAAATAGATTAAAATGTAAATGAATGATACGTACCAGATTTCCAAATGTTGGAAATCCCAGAGTTTGGAATTTTCATTACGAAGAGTTTTTCAATTTTTCTTACATTACGATTTGTGAAATTTATTAATGCATAAAACATTCTTGATAATTTGAATTAAGGGCAGAAATTAATACGTATTTTTGTATTAATAGGGACATTCCATGTGAAATCATCCAATGAAATGGTAAAATCTGTATTAATTTTAAATTTTCTTAAATTTTAATTGATCTTAAATTTTTGTAAAAATTGGTGCACAGCTTTATTGCAGTGGGAGGTGAAAAATCCCAAATATTACCTCTCTCCTCCTGAAAGTGTTCCCATACAGGGTGTTCAAAAATGCCAAAAAAAAAAACCGGCAATTTTTCAGTTATAGTGATTATTAAAAATTGTCATAAAATTGTTAATATGTGCACCAGAGACGTGAAACAAACACCATTGGAAAGCTTAAAGATTGCTCTACAAGTTGTACTATATTGAAAAGCCCTGTAAAATAAAAATAACACTTCAAAAATTCAAATTAAGATTTGAATTTCGCATAGAAATGTCCCTCTGAATTTTTTTCAAAATTGTCCAGATTGTTGCCTCATATGTGTACTAAAACACCACAAAGTTGCATTTTGGGCACTCGGTGGGATCCGATTCAAAATTCAACCTAATCAAGCATTGCACGATATTGATTATGTGAGTATATGGGTTCAGATCGATAACCATTTGCCTGGAGCTATTTACCTGCAGCATCAAAGGAATTTATATTCAATTTCATTTGTTTCTTGATGTATTCATACACAATTATCCACCTTTTGAGTTATTTAGAGAGGTATTACGTTTACAAACAGTAGACCTACTTAATACAGGTCATTATTCTTGTTAGTCAGTATGGATGTTTCTAAATTTATGTTGGCTACACTGATACATATTATTTTCATTCCTTTGTTTCAGGATTGCAATTACAAAACATATTATGAAAGGGAGGAATATATTTTCCTCCCTTTCACAATATTTGTATCAAATGTGTTATGAAACACAGTGACACTGCTCACAATCACTTCACACACTTTCAGCACAAACAATCAGTCAATAATTTATTTTTCCTATTTCAATTATCCATTTCAACATATCTGTGACAGCAATCCTGTTCCCAGAAATCCAGTTCCTAATCGTGATACTTACTCCTACTCCGCAGAGAGCAATAGCAATCCTTTGCTGTTAGCCAGTTGTCATTTGCCGTGCGATGTTGCCACATTGTCATATTTTTATTGATATACACTGTCGAAACAAGGCCCCGAAGTTTAAATGTGAATGATATTTTCGTCTTTTTACCTCTAGCATCACCTTCTGTTGAGCACGGGCGGGAGTTTTAGAATTCCGATGTTAAATCTACCTAGGTCCGTTACTTTACCTGAAAACTCAAATGCTGAGTCAATGATTTGTCAACTAAATCACGGACGTTCAATATGTAATTAGGGCGTATGTTATTTTATTGCATTTAGCGAAGCGCCTTAAACACGAATGACCCTCATAATTTTTATGGCTCCCTTATTGCCCCCTAAAAACAATCCTAGGTACGCTATTGTTTGTAGGATTGTTCTGTTCTATATGTAAAAATGGCAAAGTTAATTTTAAAAAATGTCAGCTGTAACTTAAGTTAACGATTTGATTATATCGTTTCATATATTTTTACGTGAACTACAGTTCATTTGATACGACTTGCCCTTTTTGACAGTTGCTTTCCTGTTTTTCCTTCCTGCACGTGATCATAACAATCAGGCAAGAAGAACTGTTTCTATGTCGACAGCAAGTTCAGCCAATTTGTAATATGCCATTACAGTCTAATGAGATTATGTTTTTAATAGGAGGGTGCCCGAAATTTTTTGCACCGACTGTACCTGACGTTTAACAAAAAATTTCTGGCTGTTCGTATAATTCGTAATTTTATTTGTTATTCTATTTCAAATTAACATGGAAAAACTGTAAAAAATTCATTGGGAATGATAGTTTTGGGAATCAATATCTTTATTTATAATTTAAATTAGTTATAAGTTTTGTATATGGATATGTAAATGGATTATTACAATTCTTACGGTGTCAGTGCTATCCGAAAATATAAATCCACTATTGGACGGAACTTTCCAGATCAAATAACCAATCTAAAATTCGACAGAATTTTCAGGACCACCCTTCACCTCTCTTTTAGATACCTAGGTCCTTCTAAAATCTAGTTTAATCCAGATTTTACCAAATTTTATTCGTTTCAAAGCCCCACCGCCAAAATGCTTAGTTTTGATTGGCTGATAAACCCACGCTATGATATTAGGGCGCAATTATTCCATTCCATGCCTGAAATTGTGGTCGACGACATTAGTTTTTTTTTGCTTCGTAAATGGAGTGATTCCTGCAGTGGTAAACATCAAAATTCAGGTAATGTTTGGATTTTATTAACATGAAAAATCACTGGAAGTCTCAAGGAGCCATAAACTATTAAATTTTTCGAACAACACTGGTTTAAAAAACTGAGAATAGTAAAGGCAAGATACTGACGCCATGATTTCATCTGCCGATCGATATGGACAGGATTCAGAAGTATTGTGATTTCCGTTTTCTTCCTAAATCCGGTTCTGAAGATCAGTGTTTCCCTTGATATTTCTACCTCCCAATTTTCCTACTAATTGAGGGTTACAAGACCTGTCCATTATAGATTTGTTTATGTAGTTAGCGAGTGATTTCTTTTTTTTTTATTATTATATACATGGCGGTATTTAATTTCTTTGTAGTTAAGATAGGTAGAATAATGCACGTGTAAATTTACAGTAGGGGCTCCTATCTGACTCCCAAATTGGGAGTACGGCTTCCAGCGGGATGAGTTGAACATTTAGTTTGTTTCCGGGTTCCTGCCCCTTCAGGGCAGGGGTCCTATTGTTAGCTAATACTCCGATATGTCCCCTCAGGGCATTAATTAAACACTCAAGAATGTGATTTAGTGAATACAGGGCCAGTTGGCCCTGTTTCCTTTCTTCCCCTTTCCTTTCATAGAGCCGATTTAAAATGGTAAAATATGAATGTTTTCTGTGTATATTTATTAGTATAACATGTATTAATGATAGTGATGATTGGTGTGTATTGGCATGATGTGTGTTGTAGTTTGAGTAGTATGTGTATATTTGTAATGTAGTATCAGTGGTAGTGGTAGTTAAGTGATGAAAGAGTGCGTGAGATAATTAAATATGGACAGTGTAGTATTTACTATGCGATAAATTCTTTATTATTCCGTCATTAAGTGAACTCATACATAATATTCAAAAGTGAACGTAATATAGTATAATAATTCCGTGTACAAGGTCACATTCAGTTGTTCAAGGGTTGATTATATCGTCGCTAGCCCTAGTGTCAAAAGTCAGTACTAACCGCCATTCTTCCGTCGAGGTGCTTAGTGATTTAGATTTCATGAAATTGACCTTTCTTTCCGAAATAAAACCTAGAAGGTATAATTCACAGCCCATATGAATGTACAGTTAGGTCAAGTGACCCAAAATTAATATATTCTGAAAGTTTCAACATTCTGCATAGTCTAGAAATCGAGATATTTAAGTAAATAAACAATACGTAATTTTTTAACAGAAGTCGGGCGATATGATGCTAGCTCTTCGCTTTGAAATTATATTAAATGTCCATTTTTTCTTCGTGGCTGCAGAAGCTCATTGTTGCTGCAGAATTTTATAAACATTAAATATTATCGCGGATAATTCTATTTTCAGTGAACATACGTAGGATTTTTTTTTCGTTCTTAATAAAGCTACCAGGTATTACATAGTATTGTGTGTGTGTGAAAGAGTCTTGAGTTCGAGTGAGGTTGTCGTGCGGTGATCGGAATGGGAAATGTTTGTAGTGACTATAGATTTTAAAGTGTTATGATGAAATGTGTAAATAGGCTGGGCGTAGATAGAGGAAACAGGGTGTTTGTAGAATATAGCGTCGTGGCAAATGAATATTAATGTGAATATGAATATAAAGTATATGAATATTGTAGTAAATGAATATAGAATATAGGACACCCATATAGTTAAATATATAGTAGCCCAGTGAATACTTCGCCGTGTGTTGATATATAGATATTGAATAGATACGTGTAGCTACGAACATCTCAGGTTCTGACCCCTGCACCATGATATCACGCGGACCGGAGGGCGATATATAGTCGGACTACGGTAATACTTTGTAGTTTTATGTGTTATAATAATAATCAACCATAGTAATACCATCTGATAGAATAGGTAGCATCATATAATCGCTGACTAGACATATTGAATAATAAATTATGAAAAGACAGGGCAGTTATACAACAGGGCTGTAGTGAATTATATTTTCTGGTCGGGTTTTAAAATAGAATATCCTGCTCCGTGAGATTTTTTTTTCTTTCCTTCACGTTACCTACTCAGGCTAGCTTACAATGTTCATGGAGGCGACGGCTCTGATAGGGTTACAGAATCGAAACAATTAGTTATTGAAATTTATTTTCGCGTACCCGGATGTCGACCCCTAGTCCCTTTAAGTATTTTCATTTCTTTTCTTAGTTTAATTAGACGAGGGAAATTAACGACATCCCAGACTGTGGCGTGTCTGCGCAGGGTAGCTATCGGTGAGGTTTGGCAATAGAAATCACCGATCCAAAATTCAGTTTATTTAATTTTTTTTTTATTTCGGCAAATCATTAGTTAGGGATATCTTAGATAATACTTCTCTTCTAGTTTCATTACTGTCCTCGAACCTTCTTAGTTTTTCTAAGGGGTCGAATATTTTTTTTACTTAGAGATTTCAAAATTGGGGACGCAGTTACCTGGTCCCTTTCCCCCTCTCCTTTTATCCTGCTGGTCTGGGCCGGATACGGGGATCGGATTTCAATCTTACAAGCAAACTCTTGTGGGATTGGGATCTGATGGACACAGAACTTGCATCCTTGATAGCAGGGCGCCCCTTGAGTCTACGTATTTGAGTAGACCACCCTTTTTGGCATGTTAAGAATACTTTGGCTATGGATTTTGTTGAGAGCGAAATTCGACTTCTATCTTTGTAGCGTTAGTTATTTCTCACTTAAGTCTTTGGCGCCCCTATTCTTCGTCTTCCTTCTTCTCTATCCCTCTCTCTGTCTTCTTACTTCGAGATTTTTTTTTAATTTTCAACCTCCCCCCCCCCGATTTTGAACTTGTCGCTTACGATTTATTTAACGTACAACTCTGATCTGAAATTACCAGCTGAGACGTTGCAAGACACGATTCATGGATGAAGTAGATAGTGATTGGGTCCTCCATCACATTTTGACCTATCGCCGAAATGAACAAAGACTTAGTATTTGACGACACTTCGATTACGTTCTTTCACCGTCGTTCGTCTTAAGTTTTTTTTTAATCCGTTGGTCACTTTCCTTTCTGTTTGGTTTTCAATTACCTTGTAGTTAACCTGGGCCCAGAAATTGTACTTTGGTTTATCTAGTTATATCTTTAGAAATGCTCTGTGTTACGTGCCTGCCTCACAAAGTTTTTTTTCTTCATGATTTAAACACGAATTGATTATATAAAAGTGAAAGATTTATAGATGCGCGGTATCAGGTAGAAAAGCGATTTTCTTTTTTCATATGTAATGTCGGAAGTCATTTGTTCTGGGACAATGTTTGCAACCTTGTAAAAAATTTTATTATTGGGGTGATTAATTTAAATGTGTGCGCATTTATTGAATATAAATATATATATATAGAGAGAGAAATGAATACGTCGAAATGTGTATGTACTTAATATGTGAATATGATTTTAAAGTAAAAGTATGATATTAAATGTATTATGAATATATGTAAGAGCGCTCGTGTCTGTCCCCCCTAAACGTGTATTGGTTGCTATAGTTTGCCAGTGAGTTTTCCGACGAATTTGAGAATGTAGATTTTGTCATGAATACCGCCGTGCACTTAAGTAATTTTCCTTTTCTTTTGAATAAATGTAAATGATACCTTATGTAATTCTGTAATGGCATGTATTGGAAAGTAACGGCAGGTCTAAACGTAACCCACATCATAACGAATATTATCCCTGAACTACCAACCAAAAACCATTGTGGAAAGTGTACCTTGAATCCTTCTCACCTGCATATGTATCCTGTGACTTGACCAGTTTTTTTTTATCCTCAATTTGAACCATCATACTCCGTACACCTGTGGAAGATCATTTTTTTTTAAATCCGAACCATGTATAAATATATACGAAAGTGATCCTAAGGAAAGGCCTCATGACGTGTCCCAGTGTTGCATAAATAACTTAAAACTATTCAATTAATAAGTCTGGAAATGGACCGTCTAAGAGGAGAAACATCCTCTAGCGATAGTGATTTTTCGAAATCCCTGGATGGGTATAAAGCGTCGCAGTGTGCGATTGCAGATATAAACTGTTAAAAGTTATAAACCAAGTATAGACGACGAATGGTTTTGTAAACCAATAGATATATATATATATACATATAGAGATATATATAAACACGAACGAAGTTAAATGGAGCGAAATGTTTTGGACACTATGAGTAGTGCGTGATTTGTGATTTGAACGCTCAAAATCATTAATATCTTATTACCCAATGTGAGGTAGAGACTCATATAAGTTCTAATATACCAAAAGGTTTTTTTTCTTTCCTCTTTGTCCAAATTTTTTTTAAGTGAAATAAGTGTCTTATTTGCGTATGTCGCAAATCATAATTTGTTTTAGCATGCCTAAGATATGATACACGTAAATAATATTTT
Organism: Thermobia domestica; assembly: GCF_964235325.1. NCBI lineage: Eukaryota > Metazoa > Arthropoda > Insecta > Zygentoma > Lepismatidae > Thermobia > Thermobia domestica. The sequence goes on from NC_137463.1 coordinate 77,797,707, forward strand.
TCTCTTTCTATTTGTCAAGATGATTGGATATATAAAAAAATTACTAAAATATAACACTATGTACTCTATTAATATATAACCAAGAACTTGTGCTTCTAAGATTTTCGTTGTAATTAATTTTTTTTTCTTTTCACTATGAATGTAATAAACTATTTGTATCTTTGTAGTTAGTTGGTTTCCTTTAATCATATATACACTGTCCTGAGTGAGTGAGCGTGTGTATGCATGATAGATTTAATATAAGTAATTTTAGTGATATAATTTGTCATATTAACATCTATAATATATGTGTCGTGTTTTAATATGTGTGTTAAGGTAAATAACCTAGGTCATGAAGGACCGTCACTAACGGTTTAAATCGGCTCTAGGAGTGAAACAAAATTAGCAGGATAAGCCTAAATACGACATCTTTCTTCTAGGAAGTCGAACTTTTATTGATACGATACATAAATTTATATTGAGTTAATAAGTTTTTTTTTCCTCTTGGCTAATTCATATGTGTGGTCGATCCTAGAGAACAGAGTTCAGATGCTGGATGGTTATCAATCACCGGTTGGAATAACAGTACAAAGAATGATTTCACTTTTCTCATTTCCAGGTCTAGGTCTGGGCAACCCCATGATCGTGGTGCCTGGAGCTAGGTCTGGGTGGTATGAGGGAACATGTGTCTATTCCGAAGCATTCCAAAATTGATTAGTTGTTAATAACATTTAGAATGATTCATCTTTCAACGACTTTCCCGACCTTTTACTATATTTCCGGAATTATCCAGTAATCTGTTTCTTATTAAAATACCCTATTTCTTTTCTTTCTTCTTTACCTACCTCCTTCTTTTACCCTTCTACTTTCTTCTCTTTCTTTCCTATTCCTAAATGAAAGAAAACGGAGTCATGATTGAGAGTAGTCGCTATTGGCACGGTCAATAAGTTGTTTAGATGAATTTTCTTCGGGAGTCCGATATGGAATAATTAACAATAACAAAAGGTTTATTGGAAGTTACTCTATTGGAAAATAATCTGGATTTCAATCAGTAAGTGATCTTTCGTAATCGTCCTCGTTAAAGAGAATTAATTTTTAGCGACTCCTCTACATTGCACTTTTTTCTTCGTTTACTTTGTTTTCTTTTAATATTGGCTAACCGTGACAGGACCTGTTGCCATGGAAACGGCGGTTTCTATGGCAACGGATAAGTTTTCTTTCAGAATTGGCGACCGTTGACATCGGACAGTTACCATGGAAACAATTGTTTTCCCTGGTAACGAATCTGAAATTATTTATTAAACACTGTTTAGGATCGAGCACATATTGACTTGGCCACAAAAGGTGCATAATTAAAAAGTTACAGTGAGATTAAATAATTATAGTCATTGGCTGTTCTGCTATCTTTGTCTCTCTCTGTAGAAAGGGGGAAATGAAGGAATTTGCTAAAGTGACTTCTAAAATTTGAAAATGCTGGAAGTTGACCCAAGGAGGGAATTAGATAGGAGTCCCTTAATTTATGAATAGTACCTGATTAATAAGTATTGTTAATTTATAAGGATATAATTGCATGTGTTTATATTGTGTCTTTTTATATGGAAACTATGGCAACCAATAGGGAAGTAGTATCACACGAGAACGCGGAAGTCTCATGTACACAATGTACTTTAGAAAGTAGTGAGAAAAGAGCTCGCGTCTCTCGTAGGCTAGTGAGGTGTCACGAATGTGGGCTGAAATGGATCCATTTCAGTTGTATTAATTTAGAGGATACTGCGGAAAATGCAGAAAAGGTCCGGGCTGGTGAGATAGTCAAATATTGTAAAGAATGTGAGGGGAAGCTCCACCAGTCGCGTGAACCCATGAGTTTATCCTCTGAGAAAGAAAATGAGCATCCCGATTCGGACGGTGAGCGAGGGTATAGTAGCCCGAAGAACCGAGGCCAAATATCTCCAGTGGAGATATCTGACCTCGATGATGATGAAAGAGATGGGGATCCGATTGGTGATAAACCCAAAGAAAAGCAAAGGAAGACTGGGTCGTCTAATAATGATGCTCTCCTCCTTTCATTGCAACAAATGCTACAGGAAATGAGACGCGAAATAAATGAAAATATAGATAATAATAGCCTGGAGATGAGACGCGAAATGAATGAAAATAGCCGCGAAATAAATGAAAAAATAGACAAGAATAGTCGGGAGATGAGACGTGAAATGAATGAAAATAGCCGGGAGATAAGACGCGAAATAAATGAGAAATTTGACACCTCGAAACGAGAAACCGAATCTCGATTTGAGGTATTAACCCAGAAAATTGACAACATATGTTCGGACTTTGCTTCCTCAATAACCACATTGAGGGAGCAAACGTCTACTGAAATTGATTTGGTCAGATGCGAAGCTCAGCAGTCCCTAAAGCAACTTCAGCAGGAGACTGAGAGTAAATTAGATAATGTAAATTCTGAAATCGAACAAATAGATACCAAATTGCACAAGATTAACAATAAATTAGAAACACAGCAGGCCGAAATTGATAGTTTAAAGTCAACCTTGTCAGATTTATCATTAGAAACCAAACTGGAAATGACTGACCAAAAAATTTCGAAAATTCAGAACGAAATAGTAAATATTCAAAGAGAAATAACGAAACCTAGTTGCGGAAAACCAGAGGTAACCTATCCTTTCCCCGGTAGCGATTCCTCAGAAATATTACCCGCTATAACAACTACCCGTGGCGCAGGAAAAGAAAATTTAGTGTCAGTTGATGCACGGGATATTGCGACGCACTACCCCATGCATCAGTCAGAACCAAAGTCGTGGTTCAATTCCAATAGTGTGCCGAATCAGTCGAGTGTTGTGACGACTACGGTCACTAGCGTGAGTGCTCCCTCCTTACATGCAGGTATACAATCACATAGCGTGTTGCCGGGAAGAGGAGATGGGTGCCATTCTGAGTCGTTGTTCATGGGTGCGATTGGTCCGGGGATGGAGCCCAACATATTCAATACGACCAACAAAATCCCTTTCACTTACATGGGTAATTATAACACCGCTACGACGTCGTCGGTGGTAAATCCGGTGACGACTCCGATTGTGCAGGATAATATGTTAATTCCCAGTAACTATTCCCCTGCTTATGTTAGTATGAGCTCTAAAGTGTCCCTCCGGGACATTGAACATTTTCCCACTTTCGATGGGAATATTGCGAACTGGTTATCTAGTGTTTTCCTGCTACCTAAAAGGTGAACTCACAATTTCCAGAATCTTAAGCTTTTCAACTGTACTGAGGACAAAAAACGGGAACTTCTATCTCAATACCCAAAGTGAATGTTACACTGTCTCATTTGAGTGTATGAGAGTATGAGTGAGTAGTTAGTTTATTAGTATTAATACATGTTAATTCTATTCAACAAAATTTTGTTATTCAAACAAATTTTTTTTTAACGACGCCGGGGAACTGTAATATGCCATTACAGTCTAATGAGATTATGTTTTTAATAGGAGGGTGCCCGAAATTTTTTGCACCGACTGTACCTGACGTTTAACAAAAAATTTCTGGCTGTTCGTATAATTCGTAATTTTATTTGTTATTCTATTTCAAATTAACATGGAAAAACTGTAAAAAATTCATTGGGAATGATAGTTTTGGGAATCAATATCTTTATTTATATTTTAAATTAGTTATAAGTTTTGTATATGGATATGTAAATGGATTATTACAATTCTTACGGTGTCAGTGCTATCCGAAAATATAGATCCACTATTGGACGGAACTTTCCGGATCAAATAACCAATCTAAAATTCGACAGAATTTTCAGGACCACCCTTCACCTCTCTTTTAGATACCTAGGTCCTTCTAAAATCTAGTTTAATCCAGATTTTACCAAATTTTATTCGTTTCAAAGCCCCACCGCCAAAATGCTTAGTTTTGATTGACTGATAAACCCACGCTATGATATTAGGGCGCAATTATTCCATTCCATGCCTGAAATTGTGGTCGACGACATTAGTTTTTTTTTGCTTCGTAAATAGACCGATTCCTGCAGTGGTAAACATCAAAATTCAGGTAATATTTGGATTTTATTAACATGAAAAATCACTGGAAGTCTCAAGGAGCCATAAACTATTAAATTTTTCGAACAACACTGGTTTAAAAAACTGAGAATAGTAAGTGCAAGATACTGACGCCATGATTTCATCTGCCGATCGATGTGGACAGGATTCAGAAGTATTGTGATTTCCGTTTTCTTCCTAAATCCGGTTCTGAAGATCAGTGTTTCCCTTGATATTTTTACCTCCCAATTTTCCTACTAATTGAGGGTTACAAGACCTGTCCATTATAGATTTGTTTATGTAGTTAGCGAGTGATTTCTTTTTTTTTATTATATACATGGCGGTATTTAATTTCTTTGTAGTTAAGATAGGTAGAATAATGCACGTGTAAATTTACAGTAGGGGCTCCTATCTGACTCCCAAATTGGGAGTACGGCTTCCAGCGGGATGAGTTGAACATTTAGTTTGTTTCCGGGTTCCTGCCCCTTCAGGGCAGGGGTCCTATTGTTAGCTAATACTCCGATATGTCCCCTCAGGGCATTAATTAAACACTCAAGAATGTGATTTAGTAAATACAGGGCCAGTTGGCCCTGTTTCCTTTCTTCCCCTTTCCTTTCATAGAGCCGATTTAAAATGGTAAAATATGAATGTTTTCTGTGTATATTTATTAGTATAACATGTATTAATGATAGTGATGATTGGTGTGTATTGGCATGATGTGCGTTGTAGTTTGAGTAGTATGTGTATATTTGTAATGTAGTATCAGTGGTAGTGGTAGTTAAGTGATGAAAGAGTGCGTGAGATAATTAAATATGGACAGTGTAGTATTTACTAGCGATAAATTCTTTATTATTCCGTCATTAAGTGAACTCATACACAATATTCAAAAGTGAACGTAATATAGTATAATAATTCCGTGTACAAGGTCACATTCAGTTGTTCAAGGGTTGATTATATCGTCGCTAGCCCTAGTGTCAAAAGTCAGTACTAACCGCCATTCTTCCGTCGAGGTGCTTAGTGATTTAGATTTCATGAAATTGACCTTTCTTTCCGAAATAAAACCTAGAAGGTATAATTCACAGCCCATATGAATGTACAGTTAGGTCAAGTGACCCAAAATTAATATATTCTGAAAGTTTCAACATTCTGCATAGTCTAGAAATCGAGATATTTAAGTAAATAAACAATACGTAATTTTTTAACAGAAGTCGGGCGATATGATGCTAGCTCTTCGCTTTGAAATTATATTAAATGTCCATTTTTTCTTCGTGGCTGCAGAAGCTCATTGTTGCTGCAGAATTTTATAAACATTAAATATTATCGCGGATAATTCTATTTTCAGTGAACATACGTAGGATTTTTTTTTCGTTCTTAATAAAGCTACCAGGTATTACATAGTATTGTGTGTGTGTGAAAGAGTCTTGAGTTCGAGTGAGGTTGTCGTGCGGTGATCGGAATGGGAAATGTTTGTAGTGACTATAGATTTTAAAGTGTTATGATGAAATGTGTAAATAGGCTGGGCGTAGATAGAGGAAACAGGGTGTTTGTAGAATATAGCGTCGTGGCAAATGAATATTAATGTGAATATGAATATAAAGTATATGAATATTGTAGTAAATGAATATAGAATATAGGACACCCATATAGTTAAATATATAGTAGCCCAGTGAATACTTCGCCGTGCGTTGATATATAGATATTGAATAGATACGTGTAGCTACGAACATCTCAGGTTCTGACCCCTGCACCATGATATCACGCGGACCGGAGGGCGATATATAGTCGGACTACGGTAATACTTTGTAGTTTTATGTGTTATAATAATAATCAACCATAGTAATACCATCTGATAGAATAGGTAGCATCATATAATCGTTGACTAGACATATTGAATAATAAATTATGAAAAGACAGTAGCAGTTATACAACAGGGCTGTAGTGAATTATATTTTCTGGTCGGGTTTTAAAATAGAATATCCTGCTCCGTGAGATTTTTTTTTCTTTCCTTCACGTTACCTACTCAGGCTAGCTTACAATGTTCATGGAGGCGACGGCTCTGATAGGGTTACAGAATCGAAACAATTAGTTATTGAAATTTATTTTCGCGTACCCGGATGTCGACCCCTAGTCCCTTTAAGTATTTTCATTTCTTTTCTTAGTTTAATTAGACGAGGGAAATTAACGACATCCCAGACTGTGGCGTGTCTGCGCAGGGTAGCTATCGGTGAGGTTTGGCAATAGAAATCACCGATCCAAAATTCAGTTTATTTAATTTTTTTTTTATTTCGGCAAATCATTAGTTAGGGATATCTTAGATAATACTTCTCTTCTAGTTTCATTACTGTCCTCGAACCTTCTTAGTTTTTCTAAGGGGTCGAATATTTTTTTTACTTAGAGATTTCAAAATTGGGGACGCAGTTACCTGGTCCCTTTCCCCCTCTCCTTTTATCCTGCTGGTCTGGGCCGGATACGGGGATCGGATTTCAATCTTACAAGCAAACTCTTGTGGGATTGGGATCTGATGGACACAGAACTTGCATCCTTGACAGCAGGGCGCCCCTTGAGTCTACGTATTTGAGTAGACCACCCTTTTTGGCATGTTAAGAATACTTTGGCTATGGATTTTGTTGAGAGCGAAATTCGACTTCTATCTTTGTAGCGTTAGTTATTTCTCACTTAAGTCTTTGGCGCCCCTATTCTTCGTCTTCCTTCTTCTCTATCCCTATCTCTGTCTTCTTACTTCGAGATTTTTTTTTAATTTTCAACCTCCCCCCCCCGATTTTGAACTTGTCGCTTACGATTTATTTAACGTACAACTCTGATCTGAAATTACCAGCTGAGACGTTGCAAGACACGATTCATGGATGAAGTAGATAGTGATTGGGTCCTCCATCACATTTTGACCTATCGCCGAAATGAACAAAGACTTAGTATTTGACGACACTTCGATTACGTTCTTTCACCGTCGTTCGTCTTAAGTTTTTTTTAATCCGTTGGTCACTTTCCTTTCTGTTTGGTTTTCAATTACCTTGTAGTTAACCTGGGCCCAGAAATTGTACTTTGGTTTATCTAGTTATATCTTTAGAAATGCTCTGTGTTACGTGCCTGCCTCACAAAGTTTTTTTTCTTCATGATTTAAACACGAATTGATTATATAAAAGTGAAAGATTTATAGATGCGCGGTATCAGGTAGAAAAGCGATTTTCTTTTTTCATATGTAATGTCGGAAGTCATTTGTTCTGGGACAATGTTTGCAACCTTGTAAAAAATTTTATTATTGGGGTGATTAATTTAAATGTGTGCGCATTTATTGAATATAAATATATATATATAGAGAGAGAAATGAATACGTCGAAATGTATATGTACTTAATATGTGAATATGATTTTAAAGTAAAAGTATGATATTAAATGTATTATGAATATATGTAAGAGCGCTCGTGTCTGTCCCCCCTAAACGTGTATTGGTTGCTATAGTTTGCCAGTGAGTTTTCCGACGAATTTGAGAATGTAGATTTTGTCATGAATACCGCCGTGCACTTAAGTAATTTTCCTTTTCTTTTGAATAAATGTAAATGATACCTTATGTAATTCTGTAATGGCATGTATTGGAAAGTAACGGCAGGTCTAAACGTAACCCACATCATAACGAATATTATCCCTGAACTACCAACCAAAAACCATTGTGGAAAGTGTACCTTGAATCCTTCTCACCTGCATATGTATCCTGTGACTTGACCAGTTTTTTTTATCCTCAATTTGAACCATCATACTCCGTACACCTGTGGAAGATCATTTTTTTTTAAATCCGAACCATGTATAAATATATACGAAAGTGATCCTAAGGAAAGGCCTCATGACGTGTCCCAGTGTTGCATAAATAACTTAAAACTATTCAATTAATAAGTCTGGAAATGGACCGTCTAAGAGGAGAAACATCCTCTAGCGATAGTGATTTTTCGAAATCCCTGGATGGGTATAAAGCGTCGCAGTGTGCGATTGCAGATATAAACTGTTAAAAGTTATAAACCAAGTATAGACGACGAATGGTTTTGTAAACCAATAGATATATATATATACATATAGAGATATATATAAACACAAACGAAGTTAAATGGAGCGAAATGTTTTGGACACTATGAGTAGTGCGTGATTTGTGATTTGAACGCTCAAAATCATTAATATCTTATTACCCAATGTGAGGTAGAGACTCATATAAGTTCTAATATACCAAAAGGTTTTTTTTTCTTTCCTCTTTGTCCAAATTTTTTTTAAAGTGAAATAAGTGTCTTATTTGCGTATGTCGCAAATCATAATTTGTTTTAGCATGCCTAAGATATGATACACGTAAATAATTTTTTTTCTCTTTCTATTTGTCAAGATGATTGGATATATAAAAAAATTACTAAAATATAACACTATGTACTCTATTAATATATAACCAAGAACTTGTGCTTCTAAGATTTTCGTTGTAATTAAATTTTTTTTCTTTTCACTATGAATGTAATAAACTATTTGTATCTTTGTAGTTAGTTGGTTTCCTTTAATCATATATACACTGTCCTGAGTGAGTGAGCGTGTGTATGCATGATAGATTTAATATAAGTAATTTTAGTGATATAATTTGTCATATTAACATCTATAATATATGTGTCGTGTTTTAATATGTGTGTTAAGGTAAATAACCTAGGTCATGAAGGACCGTCACTAACGGTTTAAATCGGCTCTAGGAGTGAAACAAAATTAGCAGGATAAGCCTAAATACGACATCTTTCTTCTAGGAAGTCGAACTTTTATTGATACGATACATAAATTTATATTGAGTTAATAAGTTTTTTTTTCCTCTTGGCTAATTCATATGTGTGGTCGATCCTAGAGAACAGAGTTCAGATGCTGGATGGTTATCAATCACCGGTTGGAATAACAGTACAAAGAATGATTTCACTTTTCTCATTTCCAGGTCTAGGTCTGGGCAACCCCATGATCGTGGTGCCTGGAGCTAGGTCTGGGTGGTATGAGGAAACATGTGTCTATTCCGAAGCATTCCAAAATTGATTAGTTGTTAATAACATTTAGAATGATTCATCTTTCAACGACTTTCCCGACCTTTTACTATATTTCCGGAATTATCCAGTAATCTGTTTCTTATTAAAATACCCTATTTCTTTTCTTTCTTCTTTACCTACCTCCTTCTTTTACCCTTCTACTTTCTTCTCTTTCTTTCCTATTCCTAAATGAAAGAAAACGGAGTCATGATTGAGAGTAGTCGCTATTGGCACGGTCAATAAGTTGTTTAGATGAGTTTTCTTCGGGAGTCCGATATGGAATAATTAACAATAACAAAAGGTTTATTGGAAGTTACTCTATTGGAAAATAATCTGGATTTCAATCAGTAAGTGATCTTTCGTAATCGTCCTCGTTAAAGAGAATTAATTTTTAGCGACTCCTCTACATTGCACTTTTTTCTTCGTTTACTTTGTTTTCTTTTAATATTGGCTAACCGTGACAGGACCTGTTGCCCTGGAAACGGCGGTTTCTATGGCAACGGACAACGTTTTCTTTCAAATTATAGTAGTTCATTTCTCTCGTTCTACAATGGTAAACTTTCCATCCTTTCTGCACGTTGCCAATTTGGATATTAACAAACGCACATTGTTTTAGTGAAATGTCAGCTTGAGTACTGGGCCTGCTGGTTATTGAGAGCATTCTGTTTAGTTCTCTTTTGTGTTATTTAATTTTATAAAACTGAGGTTTACTTGCAGTAAATAATTTCGTGTTTCGATACCTGACGCAAAAGCTGGCAACACAGCATTGAGCACCACGTGCGCGCAGAGAGCTGTCAGGAAAGACAAGTAGTATCAAACAGTGTTGCCACACTTGGTACAATTCTACCAAATTCAGCCCTTTTTGTCATTTATCGGCCCGTTGGTACCTCGCAGGCATTTTCAGCCCCTTTTGTGAAAAAGTTGGTACAAGTCAACCCAATTCAGCACCATTTAACAAATACTTGTCACATTTTCAAAAGTGCCAGTAAGACTTTTCCTACATCTCACGTTACTCATACGGTGTGTTGGACTCTTAAAAAATGCTGCTGAACATTCATTTCTGTGACGTTGCACCGCTTAACGCTACGAACTTTGTGTAGAAAATTCGTAATTCGAACTATACCGGAAAACAAATGACGCTAGATGAGCGCATCCACGCCGCGCGTGAAGGAGACGAGAAAGAAGCAGTGCGGTAGAAATTTAAGTCTTCATTTAAACTCTTGGAAAAGGGGGGCGTGTTATAGAACTTTACCCCTGTTACTTTCATGTTATAGAGCCATGTGTTACACTCAGGGGTAAAAGTGGATCTGAAAAAGTAGGGAGATGCATGACGTCACACCGTCCCCCGTGCCTATCTTTGCCCATTGTAATTTTTTACAAGTAGGGGACGCCACAGATATTTTCTGAAAGTGGGGAGACGGCGCTCCCCCGCGTTCCCCGACACTTTTACCTCCGATGGTATAAAATAATGAATTCAGCTCTTTTTGTCTCAATTTGGTACTATTTTTCAGCCCACTCCAGAGCTAGGACTGTGGCAACACTGGTATCAAATGCAGTTCAGGTTCCACGAATATAGAAGGAATAAATTACTAGAATCAAGAAAACATTTATGCAATTTTTATTCTCACGGTTATGCTTAGTACCTAGTGATGCAGAATTACAATTCGATAAATTCTATTTGCTCAAACAGAATTGAATGGTTTTTGCATATGTTATGAGTAAACGCATTTACATTATCTAAAAGATACAATCAAAATCGCACTCTCCATCACTATAGGTCTAGTGGCTAGCTCGCGCCGTCTTTAGTGTACGCGGACATGCGTTTGATTCTCAGTGGCGATAACGTACTGCAACAAAAATATAACATTTTGTATTTATTTCCGTTCTCTCTACCATTCATTCTAAATATCCGGAAGTTAGTATTAACCAGTAATAGCCATAACAATCTTCGGCGGAAACGGTACAACGCACCAGGGTCCCCGGACGAAGGGGTCCTGGCCTGCCTCACAACTACTGCTTGAAGTTCATATTATATTTTGGTGAATAAATTATTCTGTCATTCATTTTGTGTGAGATTTTTATATTTTAGAGCTTCATATTAGTAGCAAACTTGATTTAATTCCCTTCCCCATTGTTAATATACAAGTAATGTTTAAACAGTAAAATGCATTTAAATATTAAAATCACTAACACAGCGCGCATTGTATCGTTACAATACACAATATCTTAGACTGGATCCATGAATGCAGAATAGCAATGGCGTTTTCGTCACTGAAACGACGGCAAAACTGATCATCAATATCATCATAAAAATTATCAAGAGAAATTATATATACAATTATAGTATAATACATTTTTGTTGAAATCAAAAGTCTGATAAACTCCCTTAAAAAAAGAAAACATGTTAACCTTCATGTCTAGGAGAGAGCTAGGAGCCCCGAGGAAAAAGTCCCGCAAAACCAATTGGAAACTACATATTGTAATGACTTTGGTAGAGTCAATAATGGACCGAGATTTATCCCTTCACCAATTTTATTATAAAATTAAGTCTTTTGTGTCTACAAAAGTTCTGACAATAAAATATCTCTTCAATGACCAAGGTTACAGGTTATAGTCTTCTGTACGGACAACTCCTTAGCTTCAGTACAGCCTCTGGGAGTCTTAAGGATTTGGTTCTAGGAACCTCCGCTCATAGAAACTCTCACGAGATATGGTATTCAAGGTTATCCCCTTAGCTTCAAACAGCCTCCAGGGTTTAGGATAGGTTACGACCAGTTGGTCGACTGATGCTGGGTCTTGAGTCTTGAGTCTTGTCTTGTCGGGTTTGAGTTTGTGAAGTGTCGGACACTGCTTGTGCCCCTGGCTTCTGTCTGTGTTGTTTCCTGGCTTTGGGCTTTGTCGGGTCCCTCGGTGGTCCGGCTTTTATCCGTCCTCTTCGGGTTCTTCCGTGAGGTCCGTCTTCTTTCGGCGTTCCTCGGTGTCTTTCGTGTCGGCTTCTCGTCTGCTATGTTGTTTACAATCAATAGCACGTGTTGTGTTGACATGTGCTCTTGTCGTGATGTGGGGATCTTTACAATATACAAAGTGTTTCAAAACAGCATCGACAATGTTTGGGAGGCGATTCCTGACACCAAGTAAGACAAAAAGTATAGACCAACCTGGGTGCAGGAATCCGTCATTTCTGAGTTACAGGCTGCTGAAAACATGAAAAAACGAAATTCAAAGGTCCATAGTTGCAATACTATGAGACCTACCGTAGTCTGGTCAAGACTTCACTTAAGAACAAATATGTGCGAAATCCAATAAAATTATGTTTTAGAATCCTGCAGTACACTGAGAAAAATGATTGGATTTGACTCTATTAGTGCATATTTTAACCCAACCACTTCGCTAAAACTGCTCCGACCCAAAGAGGATCAAGGCGTTTAACTAAATTGGGTTGAAATAAGTTCAACCCAACGTGTAGTTAAAGGTAGGAGTCGAACCTAACGACCCAATTGATGTGAAATCGCATAATCGGTTAATAAGTTTAATCCAAATTGGTGTATAATGTGACCCAACAAAGTGTAAATTACTTTAACCCTTTTATGCTTTTGATCAAACGTGAAGTTAAAAGTGAACAAGTGTGAGGTAAGAAATGACCAGATTGTGGGGTCGCCTGGAAAAGGGAGTGTGCAAATAACCCAAAATGAGGTAAAATTGACCACGGTGGAGTGAAAACATGACGAAATAATGGGCCTAGATCACATTAACCGTTACAGGATTTAACAGATGTGGTTAGTGTTAAACCGTGAGTTGATTACAAAAATAACCCAACACTACAGAACACAAAATGACTGTGTTAGTTGAGTTTTTATTCAACACCAAGGTTTTTTTGGAGGGGGGTTATGCCAATCAAAGGGTTACGCACTTTCTTCGGGACGAGGATTAAAGATGTAGGGAATTTCATTTATTTATAGGTGAGCATTGGAAGTTGGGCATTATTTTATTTTTAAGTTATTTCATTCTTAACTGTGGGCATAATTTATTTTTAATATGTCCTTGGAGGCATCAATTTGCAGTATTTATTATTCATTATTGCTTCAAAGTAGGCCGAGCTATTGTTATGTAATGAGAGATGAGGTGAAGTGCAGGTGGAGACACAAACACAAGGGTATGGTTAGTATATGAACGAATGCATGGTTATCTTCTGTCCTGAGGCGTCACAGGGCTGATGGAGACAGATGAAGCCTGCTGCTAACGACATTGATGGAACACTAGTGTAAAGATGGATAAATGCATGGAAGAAGATGAAGTGAACGGTGAATAGCAAAGTCGGTCTTTTGAGGATCATTGTCGTCCAAAGTATTATGATATAGAGTGAGATGTTGAAGAGGAGTGACTTGGTGACGTGGGGGGTGGGCATCGTGAATAATGTTCTGTTGAAAAGATGTCTAGGAATATCGGATTGCCTTCTGCAATGACTTTGGTAATATATTTAGTGCGAAGTGTTTCTAAGTGTGGTAATATTGTTGGAAAATTGATTCGGCGATAGAGGTCGACAGTCGGTGCTGGTAGTTTGATGCGATAAGCAAGTCTGAGAGAATGTCTTTCGGAGATGGCAATTGTATTATATAGTTCAGGGGCACAGATCCAGCAGATATGGCCATGTGTGAGAACAGGTCGGAGGAAAGCTTTATAGGTTGTAAGAACAGTGTCAGTACGTAAGCCCCATGTTGTGCCCATTAGCCGCCGGAGGAGATTTAAGCGATTCGTTGCCTGCGATCGAATCTTCTGTAGGTGGGGTTTTCAATTGAGTTTAGAATGGAAGATGATCCGAAGGTAACTTGTGATGATGAGCGGATGAAAGTACCATTTACGTGAATGGATTCCCGAGCGGCAACGAGGTGGGAGAAAAATAAGAGCTTGTGTTTTGAGAGAATTGATGCTGAGGCGCCACTTTGAACACCAGGACGTAAAGGCGTATATTGACTGCTGGATTGTTCTATTTATGTTTTGCAAAGTATTGGATGTGGCAAGGAAAGCGGTATCATCTGCATATTGATATACTGAAACATTTGGCGGGAGAGGGGGCATGTCGGCGACATATAAAACATAAAGAAGAGGTGAAAGGACAGATCCCTGAGGGACGCCACAGCGAAGAAAGATCGGATAGGAAAAGGATTGTTTGATGTTAATATAAGCCATAGGAAACATCAAGGATATCGTCTTCCGAGCATAGCAGAAATAATTACTTACTGGCTGTGAGTATTTGCATTTTTTCTTTTCGGCACTATTTTCTTCGTCTGTAGCCTTCCGCTTGGTCCGGAGCTAATGTTGCTGCAGTAATCGTGCTCTGTCAAGACATAATTCTATATGATTTCGATTAAATAGACAGTAAGTAACAAACATGTGTTATAATTTTTGAAGTACTAAATTGTCCAGGTAAATCAGGTTCCTTTAGACTATATGTTTTACGAATGATGACAATTTCCGTTAACCGGGTATGATTCAAGTGTCGTTTTAAAATATTCTACAGTGACATATAGTCACTTTGTTGACTCAACGCTTAATGCAGTTGGGTTGCAAGTGACCACAGATCGTTCCCACAGAACCTAATTTGGTTTCAAACTTTTTAACCACACCGCGTGGTCACGTTTCAACGCAATCATTTTTCTCAGTGTACTCACACAATAATTTTTATGGAGGGAGTTTGGCTACGGGCATATGATTTGAAGTGGACACCAACTATCTCTATAAAAATTCTTGCGGAAGTACCGCAAAATTCTGAAAAATGGATATTTGGACAGGGCACATACTAGTTATTAACTGAAGTCTTGACCGGACTACGGTAGATCCCATAGTATTGGAGCTATGGACTTTTAAAGTTCATTTCTTTATGTTTTCAGCAGCCTGTAACTAGGAAATTACGGATTTCTCCAACTAGATTGGTCTATACGTTTTGTCTTATCTTGGTGTTAGGAATCATCTACTAACCGTTGTCGGTATTGTTTTGAAACACCCTGTATAAATCAATTCAAGGGAGTTCGATGTTTTGGCTTCAGACAAGGAGATCAATTTCCAACTGTTATTCCTCGAAACAACTCTGTGATTTCTGGGAGAGATACAAATATGCTCCTTCACTGTCACCAGCTCGCTAATTGGCAAAGGGCCGAAGCCCCTTCCGCTGCCGGAGCCCCGAATTATTTTATGACGGCCTAAGTATATTATGCAATACTTGAAATAAGTTATATACTCCGATACAATGTACTCCAACACTACTTCTTTCCATTTAATTTTCATATCGGCATGTTTTATAATGAGATTATAGATGTAAAGAATTTAATTGAACACTATACTTTAAAATTTATATTTATAATATATAGGCTAGCAGCGTTAGTTTGAAATATCTCGTTTCGAGCATTGGTTAAATAAGGAATGTTTCAAAAACTAGGAGAATGCAAATCTTAAAGAGATGGAAAGAAACTGAATACAGTTTCTTCTAATTCGAGCACTCTTATTTGTGCGGAAATATTTATTGTAATGGAGAGACAATGAAAATTTGGCAGTGGTTGTTGGGTTTTAAAAGCATTTTATTATTTGAATACCGAATTTCAATTTCGACTTTTATAAGAGATGTTCGATTTAAAAACAGAAAACCAGTTTCAGTTCTTGAAACAGGAAAAAACGGTTTCAGTTTTTAAAATCAAAAAAACGGTTTCCGCTTTTGAAACTTAAAATCGATTTCAGTTTCGAAAATCGAACCCAGTTTTAAACTCAAAACCGCAAAATCAGTTTGTCTTCAAAACTGAAACTTAAAATCGATTTTAAGATATTGGATTTTTAAACAAAAGACCGAAAATGTCATGAAATGTGAACAGCAATAGATCTAACTATCACAATGAACGTTTGCAACAGCCATATAGGTTAACTTGGAGCTCAAGAAAGTCGGCTTAAAAATCAATATGAAAAAGACTAATTTATTGTTCAACAACCCTCGGAATGTAAGGGACTTAAGTTTAAACTATGGAGTTGGAAGAAGAACAGAAGGTGTAATATTGAAATGAAAACTTTTAGTTTTACATCAAGCAGTTATTCCGGCTAGGCTAAAGGAAGCGGTGAAGATAAGAAATGAATGAAAGGTGAAATGAAGAAACTGGGAGGAAAAGGGAGAACCCCGAGAAATTACACCATACGATGTTTGTCACCACAATGCTGACCTGTCGCGATCTGGGATCGTACCAAGGACCCCATGCACAAGAGGCGAACGCTCCACCACTGAGACACGGCGGCCTGCGAAGACAGAAGTTGTTTACTAGGGATGGCCACAAATTTCCGGTTCCGGCGGAACCGGTTCTTGGAGATCCTGGATCAGAAAACACGGTTTTAGAAACGAATCTTAGAAACCGGTTCCAGACCTGGATCCGAAAGCCCCTAAAGACCCATAAAGGAGGAACAAAGTTCACCTTCAAAACGCTGCAAAGAGGACCACGCGCTTGTGCCATCACCACCCAGACCCGCTTGTGCTCCCCAGAAAAAATGTTGGTCCATTAGTGGGCGTTTAGCCAAATGAGTTTGCCAGTTTGCCTGTTTAGCCAATGAGTTTGCTAATTACCCAGTTTGTTTAGCCAAATGAGACAAGCAGCTGCCTAGGCGCCTGCCTGTTGCTTCTACCATTTCATCTAACACACTGTTGACAGCCTGCCAGCAAGTCTGGTTTAGGATAGGGATGGCCACAAAGTTCCAGTTCCGGTGGAACCGGTTCCTCGGTTCTTGGAGATCCGGTTTTCAGAACCGGTCCCAGACCTGAATCCGAAAAACCGGTTCCGAAACAGGATCTTCTAGAACCGGATCCGTTCAGAGCCGAAAACCAGTTCCACCAAAACCGGTTCTGGTCATTCCTAGTGTTTACGGATGACAACATTAGAAAAGAAAGTATTCCAAATATAAAGTTAAGCTGGAGTACATTCGGAAGGAACATCTGCATATTGAAAAGTCAAATGCACTATGTAAAAAGCGTAAAATATCGGAATAATTGTCACACTGTATTTTAGTTTTAATAAATAAGTGTATATACTCTCTTCAGAAGTGTTAATTATTCCCTAGTGAGTTCCAGAGTCGTGATGGATAGAATTACACGTAAAATATTCAATGAATGTAGCCTGAATGCTTTGAAATATGGATCGGAGACGTGGACAAGACATTTACCGTCTGTACACTACACAAAAAGGACCGCATCCAAGGGGGAGGGTCCACCGGGTCCGGATCCCCCCCGGAATTTGTAACTAGACATATATTTGTACACTTTATTAATAAAGCTATATTTGTTTAGCAAATTATTATTATCACCGCTGCTTAGATGATTATTAATAGTTTTTTTCGGCTGTAGAATAACACCCGTTCGTTACTACACAAACATGGACGCCTAACTCTTGAGTCCCCTAAAAGAAAATGGATACGTACCTGCTACATATTGAAGCATAGAGAGCTGTACGTTAGGAATATTCATTCCCGTTCTGCTTTGTAAAAATGCTGCCTACTTCTCATTCTGCCTAATCTTTGGAGAGTGGGGATATTATGCAGAGAGAGATTTTTTTTAAGGGAAATGCAGTATCGAAATATTTGACTTAGCTTGTTTCTATGCAGATCCGAACTCATATATATATATATATATATATATATATATATATATATATATATATATATATATATATATATAATGGCTGTAATAACGAGACCGGGGACAAAATTCAAGGGACAGAATCATAGGAGTATTTATTTCACGTATCAGTGCACACCCTATATGATAATTTTTTCCTCCAATTGTCATATATTTTAAAATTGTTTCTCTGATCTTTTTAATTTACTGAAATAACTTTTTTTTAAAAAAAATTCTGAAGACACAATAAAACTTAAAAATGTTATAACGCAAGGTCAAATTGGCTCTAATTACTTTCATACACATCCATATGAAAAGTGATGGATAGCCCCATTTAGTATACATTTAATACACTTGAAATACGTTCAGCATTAAAATAAGACCATTCATTTTAATTATCAAAAGTAATTGTTAATTTTTTTTTATTTTTTTAAATTTTCATATTTATAAAGTGGCAAGTTTTTTTAGTATTATATAAACATTTAATTATTTTAATTCTGAAATACTGATCATCTTTTTTCCGTACCAAAAATCAAAATGTGAAATATGTACTTACTACTGTATAATAGTCTTACGTGAAGTATTATAGATGCATGACAGTCGAAAAAATCCGTTTGTTAGGTGGCGCCTATGATTCTGTCTCTTGAATTTTGTCCGTTTTGCCAGAATTTTTCTTGGAATTTATGCTGCATTCATAATAACCTGTCTAGTAATTCTTAACAGATTTTGTAAGAACAATAACTATACCTTGAAGTTTCATCATAAATTTTAGGTGTTATTCTACTTGTTCTTCTCGAAAAGATGACTAGAATGCTGTTATGTTATTAGCAGTTTTATTCGTATCTACTTTAGTAAAGATGAATGTGATTTTTTTTAAATACCTGTAGTGAGATGGAAAATTGATTGACTCTGTTATAAGAAAACTGACAATATAACTGAAACGAACACAAAATAAACTTACTTCGGTCTAATATCAAATCATTTTACAACAAAAATTCACTCGGATTTCCAGTAATTTGTTTCCAGCATGCAAAGATTGAGTTGAGTTGATTTTGAGTTTAACGTCCCGTTCAGCAGCGAGTCTATATGAGACGGGACCTACTGATTAACGTGGAATCCGAACCACATGAGCTCCCGCCGGGCATCGAACCAGGGTCTCCCACGCCAAAGGCGCGTAATCTAACCGCTTAGCCACGAAGGAGCTTCAACAAGTAAAGGCTCGCAGTATTTGAAAGATACTACAGTTTACATCCTCAAGATGTTTGGTCATATATTAAGCAAACACTGCAAGAGGATGCATAAGGCGGCCTTTACAAAAGAGTGTTAGTTTTCTACATCAAAACACCTTTTTCGGCATCACCTTACTAGAGATCTGAAATTAACTCCACACTAATGAGTAATTATTACAAAACTGAATACTTATATATTTAACATGTAACGAACAAACAACCATTGACGCTAAGCTTAGTGAAACCTCCAATCGCTGCTGAATGCCTTTGTCAGCTTTGATTTCTTTTATGTAGTTAATGTTTTGCTCTTTTCCAGAAAAAGATGGAACCATTATGACAATACAGAGAGAAGAAAAACTAATGTTGTCGAAGGATGACACTGTAAATTAAACAAGGGCAGCGGTGACCCAGTGCTAGAGCGTTCACCTTTGGTGCATGGGGTTCTTGGTTCGATCCCAGCTCGCGCTAAGTGAACTTGTGGTGGACAAACAACGTGTGCGTGGGTTTTCTCGAGATTCTCCCGTTTCCTTTTACTTTCTTCATTCCACCATTTGTTTCATTTCTCATCATCACCGTTTCCTTTAGACTAGCCGGCATATCCGTGAGACGTAAACCTTAAAGATTTCGTTTCATATCGTTCCTAAACTAAACAGAAAACTGGCAAAAGAACATCCAAATATTTTTACACTTGTGCAACTTTAAGAACAAAATGAAAATGAAGATTCTATATTGATGTTGGACATAGAAAAGAAGCCGAAGAAATCAAAGCTTAAATATAGGCGAGTTAAAGAAAAAATGGAATCATTGAGAAAAAGGCTGGAATCACGTGTAATAGATTTGGTGGCTTCGTAGAGGCGGTTGCATACTTTTTACATTTAGAACAGTGATAATGAGATCTTGTTTTCAATTGCATTGACTATATTGACGAAATGTGGTATTTAGCATTGCTAGTATTTACATTGACAATAAAAGTTTATATGACATAGTTGCATGTAGTCTAGAATCATGTATAGAAGACCAATCACCTGATCACGTGATGCCAAAAAGGAGTTGTGATGTAAAAGACAAAGGCTCTTTTTCGAAAGGGGCCGCCTTATGCATCATCTTCCATTCTTTGTTTATATATGACTAAACTCGTCTTGAAGGTGAACTGTGGCACCTTTTAATCACTGGAAGCCTTAGCATGCTGGGGATAAACTACTGGAAACCCCAATAAAATTTTGTTGTGAAATGACTTGATATTGGATCAAAGTAAGTCAGTTTCGTGTTCGTTTCAGTTGCAATGTCAAACGGCTTTCTTGCAACTGAGTCAATCAATTCGTAGAAGACAAACGATCTTTTATTAAGGGCCGTCTTTTGCATCCTCTTGTATTGTTTGTTTAATATATGGCCAAATATGTCTGTGGCACTGCGAGCCTTAGCATGTTGGAGATAAACTACTGGAAAACTGAATAAAATTTTGTTGTGAAATGACATATTAGACCGAAGTAAGTTTGTTTTACGTTCATTTCAGTTACAATGTCAAACGGCTTTCTTGCAACTGAGTGATTCAATTTTAAATTTTCTTGCAAGTGTTACAAAAAAAGTCACATTCATCTTTACTAAAGTTAATGTAAGTAACACTGTTAGTAACAGAACTCTATCTCCAAGAAGAACAAGTAGAACAACATGTAAAATTTATGATGAAATTTGAGGAAATAGTCATTCTTATACACAATCTGTTAGAATTACTAAAGAAGAATTCCCTAAAAAAAATGTCCCTATACAGAATTTCCATCTTGAAAGATTAGGCAGAACACGAACGGATAAAATCGTTAAAAATATTTTTTACAAAGTGCTGGAGAGCCTTTAGCAGAACGGAAAAACACCTTAAGGAAGAATGACCTGCATAGATACGAAAATAATCACGTTAATCAGAAGGATGGCAGATGCGATAGATATTATCATGAAAATAGACACTGAAGTGGCATTGTGATGGATATATTACAAGAATAAATTATGATCGATGAACAAAACGAGTTTTTCGCTGGATACTAAGAGAAAAATGACCTAGGAAATATCCTCAAACAAGGTGGTGTGATGAAATCAAGGAACACTAAGGAGTAACGTGAAAATCGATTACTCAAGATAGATGGTTACAGAGAAGAGTTGCAGAGACCTTTATCCAGCAGTGGATTGACAATGTTTGACTATGTTGATTATGCTAGTAGTTACATTCTACATTGTTTGGCGAAATTTAGCATCTCGTTCAGCAAGGGGGCTGTATGAGGCTTGAACCTACATTTCAAGGGAAAATCCAAACCGCCGTAATGCGTTCAATGCTCTAGCACCGGGAATCGAACCCATTATCATGTGCACCGAAGGCACATACACTAGCCATTAGATCAGTGGTAAGCTAGTACATGATACAAAATTGATCAATATACACTGAGTAACATACAAGATATATACGGTACGGTATATATATATATAACAAATGCGTATTACGACCAGGAAACAAACTTACAAGGGACATCACCCAATTGTCCGGCTCCGATTTCAATGAAATTTTTCTAGCTGATAGAGGGCATATAGTATTGTTTGTGATGACAGAAATTTTTGCCATGGTGCGTGTTTTCTATTTTTTTAAATATAATTTTTAAGAGTTATGATGTGGTTATTAGAGATTACTGCAGAAGTCCCTTACTAACCTTTGTAAACGGAGCGTTAATGTAAGAACAACCATGTTGATACATATAAGGCCTAGAGGGAAGTTGTATGGTAGGTATGACCTTGACGGCAGCCATCTTCAAATCCGCCATTTTGAATTAAGGTCAAGTTTTTTTTAATAGTGTAATAGGGTAATAGGGAATAGGGTAATATGATACATAATTTCGGGTTAGAATTTAAACAGGAAGACAATGGTGAAGCTAGTTTTGAGATACACTCATTTGGGGAAAAGTTACAGGCATTTAATTGTTCATTTACTACGTGCGAAAGTCCCTTACCTCCGCTTCTAACCCACGTATTAATGATAATAAGTGGATAAAAGCTTCGGTAATACTTATTATGCCTAGAAGGAAGTGATACGGTAAGGGTATCCTTGACAGCAGACATCTTGAAATCCGACATTTTGATACCATAGCATGTGACACCTCATTTTAATAGCAAATTTTCCCCAAAAGCCAATGGTATGCTTATTTTTGTTCTATAGTTAACTAGTATGAATTTAGGACTGCTTCTAATGTGCACCAAACGTCCATTATTCGAACTTTCAAATTGGCAACACTCCAAATTTTCACCGCATGTGTTAAGATTCCAACTGGCAGTTTGCAATTGTTGCCATGGCTCATGTTTTCCAAATTTATTACATTTGTTTAAGAGTTGCGATTTGTCAGTTCATGAATAGTGTTGGGATAAGCATGCAGCAATCTTTCTACATTTTGAAGACTTGTCATGTAATTATTTATTTCCTATACCTGCCCTTCAAAAACTCGTTTACTGATATGAATCATCGCACAACGAAACAACTCCAACTTTGCACTCAGGCAATACCGAAGACGTAGCTTGTATAGTAGATGAGACGACAAATCAAATGAAAATTTACTTCAAAAAGGAAAACGAAATATGATTGTTGTGTAAATCAAGGATCTTTTGTTTTATATTTATTTCTTTATTGTATATTTATTCATTTATTTATTTATTTTCTATGGCAATTTTTTAGCTAGTCAGACAAAAAAGTCATTCGTTTTCTAGTGATTGTTGTCGATGATTCATGTTTGTAAGATTTATTATCAGTATTGATAGGGAACTCAATTAAGTTACACCTCTTTATAAACAAGTTACCTGTTTTCATATTATGTTCATGGTACAAACAATGTTTTGGGAACAGTCATATTATGCCTCTTTGATATTTCTATCATTGCTGCTGTTCTTTTAAAGTTGTATTTATTAAAAATATTTTATTGTTTGTCGTTTGCGCAACATGTAGGCTACATTTCCTGATAATTTTGTGTTCGTATAACACCAATTTGTTATAATTTCATTTGTATGTCTTTACGTCACATAGGTCCATAGTTTCTTCATGTATTCTCGCTTAAAATAAATAATTACATTGCAAGTCTTCAAAATTCAGAAAGATTGCTTAAGTCTTCTAAAGCAATCAAAATTCAGAAAGAATGCTTATCCCAACACTATTCATGAACTGACAAATCGCAACTCTTAAACAAATGTAATAAATTTAGAAAACATACCTACCATACAATTTCCCTTTAGGCCTTATATGTATCTACATGGTTGTTCTTTCAGTAACGCTCCGTTTACAAAGGTTAGTAAGGGACTTCTGCAGTAATCTCTAATAACCACATCATAACTCTTAATAATTATATTTAAAAAAATAAAAAACATGCACCATGGCAACAATTTCTGTCATCATAAGTAATACATATATGTCCTCTATCAGCTAGAAAAATTTCATTGAAATCGGAGCCGGACAATTGGGTGATGTCCCTTGTTAGGCATTACCATAACTTTAAGTAATGCATTCACAACTCCTACAGTAAACATTTACCTAAAATATTAAAACTAAAATACAAATAAATAAAATCCAACCTATTGAGTTAGAGGAATCACACATTCAATTATTTTCACATATTTTTTTCTTTCCTTTTAACGTACACAGGTAAATACCAGGTTAATCTCGTCCCCAACCACGATCATCTACTTAAACTATACATTTCAAATGATCAGTAACACTAAGGGATGCTAATGGCAGCAAATCAATCTACTTGTCTAATATCGCAAAATATGAAGGCATGAACCGAGAAGATGATATTAACACTTTTCCGCAAATATTTTCATTGAAACAAGGTTGAAAATGAAAAGAAGCGGTTACAATATATTATTATAACCAAAAGGAATGGGTTGTGATCAAAAGAAGATGATCATGGATAGATGATGGAAGAAAATGATGGACACCACTAAAGAAGATGATGGAAAAAAGTCAACATAAATTTCACTAACGACTTAGAAGTATACTGGAAGAATGCAAGATGTTCACAACTATATAGATTATTGTAATAAGGTCTAAGAATGGAAGATGATGATCACACCTATATATAGATTTTTTAAATAACGTCTAAGAATGGAAGAATATGATCACACCTATATATAGATTTTTTAAATAATGTCTAAGAATGGAAGAGGATGATCACTCCTATATATAGATTTTATTAAATAACGTCTAAGAATGGAAGAAGATGATCACACTTATATATAGATTTCTTTAAATAACGTCTAAGAATGGAAGAAGATGATCACACTTACATATAGATTTCTTTAAATAATGTCTAAGAATGGAAGAAGATGATCACACCTATATATAGATTTTTTTTAAATAACGTCTAAGAATGGAAGAACATGATCACACTTACATATAGATTTTTTAAAATAACGTCTAAGAATGGAAGAAGATGATCACACCTATATATAGATTTTTAAATAACGTCTAAGAATGGAAGAATATGATCACACCTATATATAGATTTTTTAAATAATGTCTAAGAATGGAAGAAGATGATCACACCTATATACAGATTTTTTTAAATAACGTCTAAGAATGGAAGAAGATGATCACACTTATATATAGATTTCTTTAAATAACGTCTAAGAATGGAAGAAGATGATCACACTTACATATAGATTTCTTTAAATAATGTCTAAGAATGGAAGAAGATGATCACACCTATATATAGATTTTTTTAAAATAACGTCTAAGAATGGAAGAAGATGATCACACTTACATATAGATTTTTTAAAATAACGTCTAAGAATGGAAGAAGATGATCACACCTATATATATAGATTTTTTTAAATAACGTCTAAGAATGGAAGAAGATGATTACGCCTATATATATTTTTGTAATAACGTGTAAGAATGGAAGATGATGATGATTACGCCTATATATATTTTTGTTATAACGGCTAAGAACGGAAGATGATGATGATTACTCCTATATATATATATATATATATATATATATATATATATATATATATATATATATATATATATATATATATATATATTTGTAATAACGTCTAAGAATGGAAGATGACGCCTATATATATTTTTGTAATAACGTATAAGAATGGAAGATGACGCCTATATATATTTATGTAATAACGAATAGGAATGGAAGATGATGATGATTACCTATATATATATTTTTGTAATAACGTCTAAGAATGGAAGATGACGCCTATATATTTTTTGTAATAACGTCTAAGAATAGAAGATGACGCCTATATATTTTTTGTAATAACGTCTAAGAATGGAAGATGACGCCTATATATTTTTTGTAATAACGTCTAAGAATGGAAGATGACGCCTATATATATTTTTGTAATAACGTCTAAGAATGAAAGATGACGCCTATATATATTTTTATAATAACGTCTAAGAACGGAAGATGATGATGATTACGCCTATATATATATTTTTGCAATAACGTCTAAGAATGGAAGATGATGATGATTTCGCCTATATGTATATTTGTAATAACGTCTAAGAATGGAAGATGATGATGATTACTCCTACATATATTTTTGTAATAACGTCTAAGAATGGAAGATGATGATGATTACGCCTATTGGTATTTTTGTAATAACGTCTAAGAATGGAAGATGATGATGATTACTCCTACATATATTTTTGTAATAACGTCTAAGAATGGAAGATGATGATGATTACGCCTATTGGTATTTTTGTAATAACGTCTAAGAATGGAAGATGATGATGATTACTCCTCCATATATTTTTGTAATAACGTCTAAGAATGGAAGATGATGATGTTTACGCCTATATATATTTTTGTAATAACGTCTAAGAATGGAAGATGACGCCTATATATTTTTTTGTAATAACGTCTAAGAATGGAAGATGACGCCTATATATTTTTTGTAATAAAGTCTAAGAATGGAAGATGACGCCTATATATATTTTTGTAATAACGTCTAAGAATGAAAGATGACGCCTATATATATTTTTTGTAAAAACCTCTAAGAATGGAAGATGACGCCTATATATATTTTTGTAATAACGTCTAAGAATGGAAAATGATGATGATTACCTATATATATATATATATATATATATATATATATATATATATATATATATATATATATATATATATTTGTAATAACGTCTAAGAATGGAAGAAGATGATGATTACGCCTATATATATTTTTGTAATAACGTCTAAGAATGGAAGATGATGATGATTACGCCTATATATATTTTTGTAATAACGTCTAAGAATGGAAGGTGATGATGATTACGCCTATACATTTTTTGTAATAACTTCTAAGAATGGAAGATGATGATGATTACGCCTATATATATTTTTGTAATAACGTCTAAGAATGGAAGACGATGGTCATTACGCATATATGTATTTTTGTAATAACGTCTAAGAATAGAAGATGATGATGATTACGCCTATATATATTTTTGTAATAACGTCTAAGAATGGAAAATGATGATGATTACCTATATATATATATATATATATATATATTTGTAATAACGTCTAAGAATGGAAGAAGATGATGATTACGCCTATATATATTTTTGTAATAACGTCGAAGAATGGAAGATGATGATGATTACGCCTATATATATTTTTGTAATAACGTCTAAGAATGGAAGATGATGATGATTACGCCTATATATATTTTTGTAATAACGTCTAAGAATAGAAGATTATTATGATTACGCCTATATATATTTTTGTAATAACGTCTAAGAATGGAAGATGACGCCTATATATATTTTTGTAATAACGTCTAAGAATGGAAGATGACGCATATATATATTTTTGTAATAACGTCTAAGAATGGAAGATGATGATGATTACGCCTATATATATTTTTGTAATAACGTCTAAGAATGGAAGATGATGATCATTACGCATATATGTATTTTTGTAATAACGTCTAAGAATGGAAGATTATGATGATTACGCCTATATATATTTTTGTAATAACGTCTAAGAATGGAAGATTATGATGATTACGCATATACATATTTTTGTAATAACGTCTAAGAGTTGAAGATGATGATGATTACACCTATATATATTTTTCTAATAACGTCTAAGAATGGAAGATGATGATGATTACGCCTATGTATATTTTTGTAATAACGTCTAAGAATGAAAGATGATGATGATTACGCCTATGTATATTTTTGTAATAACGTCTAAGAATGAAAGATGATGATGATTACGCCTATATATATTTTTGTAATAACGTCTAAGAATGGAAGATGATGATGATTACGCCTATATATATTTTTGTAATAACGTCTAAAAATGGAAGATGATGATGATTACTCCTACATATATTTTTGTAATAACGTCTAAGAATGGAAGATGATGATAATTACTCCTATATATATTTTTATAATAACGTCTAAGAATGGAAGATGATGATGTTTACGCCTATATATATTTTTGTAATAACGTCTAAGAATGGAAGATGACGCCTATATATTTTTTGTAATAACGTCTAAGAATGGAAGATGACGCCTATATATTTTTTGTAATAACGTCTAAGAATGGAAGATGATGATGATTACGCCTATATATATTTTTGTAATAACGTCTAAGAATGGAAGAAGATGATGATTACGCCTATATATATTTTTGTAATAACGTCTAAGAATGGAAGATGACGCCTATATATTTTTTGTAATAACGTTTAAGAATGGAAGATGACGCCTATATATTTTTTGTAATAACGTCTAAGAATGGAAGAAGATGATGATTACGCCTATATATTTTTTGTAATAACGTCTAAGAATGGAAGATGATGATGATTACGCCTATATATATTTTTGTAATAACCTCTAAGAATGGAAGATGATGATGATTACGCCTATATATAATTTTGTAATAACGTCTAAAAATGGAAGATGATGATGATTACTCCTACATATATTTTTGTAATAACGTCTAAAAATGGAAGATGATGATGATTACTCCTACAGATATTTTTGTAATAACGTCTAAGAATGGAAGATGATGATGATTACGCCTATATATATTTTTGTAATAACGTCTAAGAATGGAAGAAGATGATGATTACGCCTATATATATTTTTGTAAGAACGTCTAAGAATGGAAGACGATGATGATTACGCCTATATATTTTTTGTAATAACGTCTAAGAATTGAGGAATTGAAGACCTTTTTACAAAACTGTTTCGTTTTATTTAATTTTTGACTTTGTGCATGTTAGATTTAACCCTAAAAATATCTGAAACTAGTTGAATATTTAGTTGTGTAATGACTAACTAGTGAATTTAGTTGTTTGTAGCACAAAGTCTTGTTTCTTAACAGCAATCAAGAGTGAATATACCTATGATATTTATTTTAATAAAATGTCCGATTTTACCTCTAGGGGAGACTATTTTTGTAACGTATATAATGGATGAACGAGGTCATTCAGAAGACTTAATCTTCGTACATGTTCAGAAAATATACTGGTGTGCTGTCTGTGTCAGGAGAGGTAAGAAGAGAGAAATTGAGTACGTTTAGAAGGAAAATTCGTAGATTCTCCCTACAGGCAACTTGCGTGATTCTGCTCCTTCGATGGCAGGAAGACTACCATCCTAGGTAACCCGTACAGTGGGGTAGGTTCTCTGGTATGTGTAGTGTCCGTACACAGCCAAATAATATTTATCAAAATACATAACCATGATTTTCCGTATTCTGCATAATAACGGAGAACACACATAAATACTGTCTATTTCCGGCTGAATAGATTAGTCCTGACTAAAGAACAAATCTGTATGTAGCCTCATACAGAAAATCTTGCACGTAATATACAATTCTGCTAAATCTCGCATCTTTAAATTTTCTACACTAAAAATCAGTTGTTTTTTTTTCTCTCACTACAGTGGAGAGAAGTTGATTCACTTATATTGAGTCGAATTCAATGTGCAACTGTACAGCGCATGCGAAACAATTGCCGTGAGATTACTACAAGGTAGGCAACAGTATCTCTTTAATCACGCTGTAGAGTAGTGTGATCGACCATAGTCTGATGCTGCCGAAACTGAACAGATTCTGCGAGGGGTTCTTTTTTGCCCCTTCCGACGCTATGTTCACGGCGTTGTACATCGTAGAAATATGTAAAGGGATTAATTTTTGCGAGAGTCGTGCAACTGTGAATCATATATGGAAGCACCCTGCACAGAGTTCTGGGTCCTCCACACCGACGCGAGCAGCTGGAAACCGGTTTCCTGCGAAGAGAATTCTGCCGCTATTGCATGTGATTTGGCCTATGACGATCTCCGAAAATCTCCACACAGATCGTACTATGGGCAGCAAATGTCGAACATAGCAGGCTACAATGAACCGCGCCATTCATAGTGATTTACGCCTCACAGTCGTTCACAAGAGCACACGCCCACGCCCTGAAACCATGTTTACATCTCTCAGCAAAAAAGGAACTACAAGATGCTGAATGAATGTAATCTCGCGAATGAACGGTGGAAGTTTGTTGTATATTCTTGATGAGGCGTGGATTTAGTAAGTGGCGCCACATTGTTTGTCTAAGTTTGGATGCTGTGGAAGAACGTGTTGCTGAGGTGTGAGAAAAAATTGAATTTCCATCGATTGGAGCTTTTGGAGTGAGAGTTACGTTTGATGATAGATCACAGAAGGTAAAGAAAAGTACTGTACTTATTTTCTTCAAAAAAGCAAAATTACCTAGTATGTAAAATATATTAGAGTTTTTCGGTCATATGGTGCTGTTCGGGTTGAGGTGAATATTTTCCGTAGGGAGCGCTCGTCCCAATATCGGATGCTAAGATCTCTCAAATATCAGATACAATAAAAAGTTCTTTCATATTGTTTCATATATCCCAAAGAAAGAAGCGAAACAACAGTCAATGCTACTGGCTGTTCAGGCGGTAAAAATCATGAAATGTGTTTTTTTGGAAACAGTGAAAACGTTCAACGTTCCTCCCTCTACACTTGAACATTATGGGAAACATCCTAGAAAAACTACTGAGGATCTCGTGTTAGTTTATTCAGGACGAGAACAACGTTAGGTACAAAGCTGGAAAATCAATTACTACAATATCACAAAGAAAGGGATAGGTGCTTTTATGGACTCTGGTATTCATACGAAGAGGTATTCGTATTTTAGCATACAAAATGGCAATAAAAGGTAACGGGAAACACAACATTGCAGCATGTACAGGAATGGTCGGTGAAAACTGGTTAAAGAAATTTGTTCGTAGCCATCTGTTGTTAGGTTTTTACGTGGTCCACTTTCAATTACGGTTGCGCGGGTGAAAA
Source organism: Thermobia domestica (assembly GCF_964235325.1). Taxonomy (NCBI): domain Eukaryota; kingdom Metazoa; phylum Arthropoda; class Insecta; order Zygentoma; family Lepismatidae; genus Thermobia; species Thermobia domestica. The sequence goes on from NC_137463.1 coordinate 77,827,997, forward strand.
GGTTTCACTCGTGGTAAAGTGAACACTTTCTTTGACATACTGAAACCTTAGTTAAGCGCAGTAATTTTGACCCGCATAAAATTTATAATGCTGACGAAGCCGAGATTACGTTTGCACAAGAGACATAAATGAAGGAATCGGCATGAAGGGAAAAGTTACGTTGGCAAACTCAATTCAGCAGAAAGAGATGCTCTTCTAACGTTTGTGAGTGTATGAACACGGCTGGAGTGTATTTGCCGCATCTAGTTGTATTTCCTCGCACAAATATGAAGGCAAACCTTCTTGACGGAACTCCTCCTGGCACAATTGCAGTTCTACACAACTCAAGATGGATTCAACCCCATATTTTCACTACATGCCTGCAGCACTTCATTCAATTCGTGAAACCGACCCTTGATGGACATTGTTACTAGACATCATACTTTAATTGTCTTCAAGGGAAACGAGTGCGTATTGTATGTCTACAGCAGCACATCACGCATAAGCTTCAGCTGCTGGATGTTACATTTTCGCTTCATTCAAAGAGCCATACACTCATGAAATTAAGAATTGTTTTTTCGGACATTGCTTTTGACCTCTGAGAGTATATTACGGAGGGCGTTGTTGGGTCGTGCATACAAACGTACGACAGTTATTGAGACAGTTATGAATGGCTTCACGTGATGTATTTTTTCGTTCGATCCACACGTATTGCGGGAATTCGACTTCCTGGACTGTCAAGCTCAGGACACAGTCATTGCTCCATCTACTAATCAAAATCTAACTAAGGCTACCTACTGTACTCCGAGAATGGTCTACAAATCTTGATTGCGTGGTCGTTGCATTTTCACGTTCTCGAGCTTCTGGTTCAGATATTTCCATCAATGGATCATCAACCACACATGTCTCACCATTTTATTTTAGGGGCTCCACCCCAAAATCAAGCATTGAACGACGAACCAGAAGCATTGGCTGTTGTAGTGACATTGTCACATAGAAAACTGCAATTTAGGCCACGTAGAAAAAAACGTCCATATATCTGATAGGGGGTATGCTGAATATTGTAAAGGGATCTTGCAAAGGGATATGTAAGTAATGAAAAGAACATTCATTGTAGAAATTTGCTTATTTATTAATTTCTCTTTTCAGGAAATGACATGGTAATTACTGTGTGCAATTTGCACAAATATATGTTTACCAATCACCACTTTTGTGACAATTTATGTGTTCAAAAGAGGCACATAGTGCAGCAAATCCCCTTTTTACTACTGCGGTCGTTGATGAAGGCCCGGTCACGGTAGATGCACTCACAGTCATCTAGAATATCTTCGTTATCAGTCGAGAAAAAAGGGATTGGCGGATTCTTCATACTCAGACAACTCGTAGGATAGTTTGGGTCTGGAGTTTTTCTTAATCCTTTTCTGATATTTCATTTCTGGCTTTTGCATATTTCTTCTTAGTCTTAACCTCTGATGCCTAATTCCTCCGTCTTGTAGCAGCAGTGCGCTCCAGACAAAATTGAACGATTTGAAAATTTATATTAAATATATCTGTATCTGATATAAGACAAAGGACTGATTTGTTATATTGCCAACTATTATCAATTTCTCTGCACTTTTATTAGGTTATCTGCATTGATTAATTAATAATTATAAAAGGTATCTGATACTCCGATAGACTATTTCCCTCACTAAAGCCTTTCAAGCGTGCCCTAGGAAAATATGTGAAAAAAACTTCAGCTCCACCCCAGCGCCCTTTTGCGGTAAAAACCGTTTCTTTGCTTTAGGGACAGAAGAGAATTATTTCGACTGTGTTGCTAATTTGTAATTCAGTTGTTACAAGGTTCTTGACAAGTGAAGATCGTGAAGTATTTAGAAGAGCTAACAAGACAGTTAAGCCCGTAAACCAATTTATTGTTGCAAACCTGTTCGCTTCCAACCATTGTAAGGTCTCGGGCACAGTAACTTGTCGCTCCACTTTCGAGTGAGAAAACACATCGGTAGCAAGGTCAGCAGGGGAACACTTGAAACAGAAAGGCTGTAGTGTTGTTCAGCGTTTTCACGCAATCGGTATTAAGAAAAGTTGGGTTTACTGGAGCCGCATGAGTTGATAACGATCAACAAGGAAAGCCGTCTGCAGGAATGAAGTTCTCTGAGTGTACGGAATTACCGAAGGGGATTACTGTATCGAATGCCACTCCCAATAAAAATAGATTTGTTGCAACAATCGCAGTCAGTTCAGACAGAGGTTGCAACGTGATCAGCCCTTCCTCCACCTGCAGAAAGTGTTTTGTTGGTATGATGATACCTGACGGGGACGATTCATTATGCCTTTCTCCATCGAAACGAAACCATCACTGCAAATTGTTATAGGACTGAACTCCATTTAATATACCGACATACACGGTGTCCTTTTCTTGCACGACAATGCACGCTGTATGTTGCTCACAGGAATGCAAATTCTCCACTAGTTGTGAAACCTTTTCTCACTCATCGCATTCTGCTAACGCTTTTCCTCATATTACTATCTCTTTCACCATTCTGATCAGTTCGTGGCAGGAAGGAAGTTCCTTGATGACCGAGCGATACAACAAGCAGTTGGAAAATTCCTCGCATCTCAGACTCCATACTTGATTTGTCACGGAATCCAAACATTGGCTGAGCGACGAGAAAAGCTAGTGGCTACAACTGGGGACTAATATAACTCACAAGGTACTGTAGTTTTAATTTGGTCCTTGAAAGTAACAGATGTCGGTTGGAAAGTTCAATAACATTACCTAAATTTATTGTGTTGATGTACTGTACAGTTTCATAATGTTGATGTAATGTACGGATTCATAAGGTATAGTTGATAATGCTTGACTTAAAAAATTGCAGGCAGATTGAAATTATATTCATGTACCATGCATTATGAACATTTTAAACTCAATACTTGATCATGTGTTTAAACAAAGTATAAATTAAGAAGTTCAGTTAGATATTTTTGTGATACCGTCTAAGATTCTTCAATCTATGCAGAATGGTTCATTGACATACAGTTATACAAAACATCTTTACGTCTCTTCCATGATAAATTTTGGTGTATTTGATTAAATTTGAAGCTATTTTAAAATTAATGGAAGAATATAACGGGTTGTTGCTAACCGAATAAAGTACATTTCTATATACCATTTAAATCAAAGAATAAATATAGTGTAACTACAAAAAATTACCTAAACATTTTCAAAGTAAGCCTGCCACCTGTCTTTATAAATGTAATGCAATAGATTCTTTTCTGTCAAATCATATATTTTCAAAGTATTTACGTGGGTGAATCATCTGTGGTACTAACAAAAAAATATGATGGCCATTAAGAGGTAACTGACTATTGTTCATGCTTTATGCACTATGCAGGCCGGTAGCCAGTGCAAAATGTAAGGGGGGCGGTAGAAGTTAGGGGGAGCCCGATCCAACCATATTATATTTCATTTGCAAGCTAACCGTGAAAATTTTAGGGGGACTGGTAAAAATTTACGGGAGCGGCCTCCCTAGACCCCCTTGGATGTGGGCCTGACACTATGTACTGTATATGGTGCCAGTTTCGATGTTTCATGAGCTTCGTATTTCTATGCATAGTATGAAAATACGATTAATGTTTCGGATCGTACTGCAAGCAACAGATACAGTCTTAGGTAAACTATTAGTAAGAGGGACGATACATTATATTTTTAAAATAAGATCAGCAAGTTACCATATTCACAATGTTAGTCTTATTTCTTGCAAACAGGAATCGTTGCAGTTCCATTAAGTATATTCTTTGAAAGATATAGAATATACAGATGGTTTCCAAAACAATGAAACCACCTGGAGTTTGAATCACCTAAAATATATGAGATGATAACAATGAGGATACGTGAAAGTGTGCCTGGCAATTGATTGTCATCTGTAGTACGTCACGCGCAGTAGAATGGAGGCTTGTGTTGAAGTGTGTTGACGGTGCTAATGCAAAATGGAAATTCTCTCTGGGCTTCTAGTGGCCAAATTACTAGTAAAAAGCTAATTATAGCAAGTATGTAATGTGGTTAGTGTATTAGATGTCCAGAACATGTGATGTTTATTGCCGTACATTGAGATTCGCATGTTTAATCATGGCAAAACTGAACTCACTCATGGCAACGAAGTGAACTCATACCAAATAACATAATCCAAGAATAATAGTGGTCAGGAAAGAACCCTCGTCGTACTTTCAGAAGATTGTCTTCAAGGAACATAGAGCGAATGCCACACAAGTGATCACGGAACTGAACCAGTAACCCTAACACAGCTTATTGCGACAATTGTAGTCTGATCGAGTTTCATCATGCAGACACCCGAGGTCAGATTGTTATTTCCAAACGTTGATCACCTCAACAACGCTTTCACGCAACGAAAATCGTACCTAGAACATACGAAGTGGACCTCCTATCGTTCGAAACACGTAATGTACGAAGTTTGACGAGGTTTCTTTCGTCTTATTTCCAATATTAACCCGTATTATGTATCACGAATGTTTTAAGAAGTCTGCTCTCCGAACTTTCTCCTGTTCATTGTGAAACATGTCGGCGGCTCTGTGGTGATGGGGATCTGAATCTTCTGGTGCAACGTGGATCCTGTGTTTAATCTTGCAGGACAAAAGTGATCACATACATCATACAACCCAGACGTTGTTACCCGTTAATGACGTAATATTCCAAGATGACAATGGATAAATTCATACTGCTGGAGCTGCTGAGACGTAGTTACACGAATCTGGAAATGAACTGGAACACTTCTTCTGGTCTGCTCAATTCCCAGACCAGAATATTATTGAACACCAATGAAGAGCTCTGCATCTTAGAAGCCGAAGCAGATATTCTGCTCCATCCTTGCTGGCGGAAATGAGTGCTATTCTGCATTGGAATGGTACAATTTTCTTAACAAATATTCATTACTTATATTGCAGTTGTAGCGAGACAAGAGTTGAGACTTTCTCCACTCGAAAACGTTTCGTGAAAATGATTATACGTCTGGTATGAGAGTGATGAATTGTCTGGTATGTTTCTATTGTAAGAGCTCTGCCTTGTGTCGTCTCGTCTCGTAGGAAACTCTAACTAACATACCTCCATTCCATGATAAATCAGCAATGTTATGTAAGATAATAAGTTAGTGGTCATGTGGCGTAATAATACTAAAGTAAGTAGATTTTCTTAAAGCGTTTCAATTGATTAGATTGCTATCAGTATATCAGCTATTTAAATCCATATATTTCAAGTGTTGGGAATACAGATATCTTCATTGCCTTACAATCTCTTTCAATGTATAAGTTCCCTTCTTGCTAAATACTTGTTGCTGACTTTTACCGCGCATGATACACGGGTAATTCCAGCGAGAAGTCATGAATTTCGAATTCTGTGTTTCACGTAACGTCAATTTTGAAATGGACCGTTAAATTCCAAAGAAACTAAATCCTTGGATGTACACCGGTGTGCAAAACTTAAGGACAGGTAGATAAAGTAACATAAAGTATTGCGTAGTCGATGGAAATGAATGAGAACTCGGGAGCATTTTGCCAGAGGAGCCCCACACGTACACAGAGAGCAAGACATTGCATACAGTGACGTCAGACTTACCGTACCGCTGAATGGATCTTTTCCCCCAACGAAGCAGTTGTGTGAATCAGAGAGCTGTTCGTGGCCAGAAAGAGCCAAGTCAGCACGCGTAAATAGAGAATAACATCAAACAACATAACTTACTCTACGCTGCCAAATCTATCATGAAGATGAATCAGAGGTGCGAACTTCATGTTGAATTAACTAAACATTTTTGTTAGTTTTTTCTCCATTCGAATACGAAAATGAGTGTCCATAATTGATTGTTTTCTTGTCAAATATTTTTCATCGTAGTAGTTGGGAAGGTACACGATTTTGTAACAGCCTTACCTGATCCTGATAGAAGCAAACATGCAAATGGAAAATAAATCTGTATCCACTCCCTACGTCCCAGTGCGGAAGGGTTCATTTCTTATGCTGAAGTTAGTATTTGGTCGAGACTCCTTTGACAACCCTACTTAACATAGTACCCAACAAGTCATCAATGATACCTCCTACCAAGTGATATACATTATCACAGAGTGCCTAAAGTGATTTTTGGTTTATGTTGATCCCTGTGATACAATCTTGTTCAATCTTAGTTGTAGAAGATGTCAATTTCCGGAAGATTCATGTCCGGGCCTCAGCAGTGTTTCAAGTGCATTTCTACTCTAGCTGTCGGTTAGCAGCTTTGCCTTGTAACATTGTGCCCTGTCATCCATTAGTTACTTTGCGCCTGACGACATTTTCCATGTTTGAAACAACGGTAGCTATCCATCTTATAATTTCTCAGTATATTTCACAGCACTCATGAGCTCACTAAACAAAGTTACTACCACCACCGTTCCAAATTACACTTCACATCGTGATACTTATACCTCCTTATTTTATCTTAGGATATGAATTTTTGGTGATCAGTTCCGCACTGCTAACGAATTCCGAAAATTTCCTTTCGCCGGAAATGTATCATGTTTTGAAAAGCGTTTCTTTTTACACATGACAATGAGTTAACTGTGTTTGTAGTTTAGAAACCAGAGACTTCTTTTTGGCCACGTGTCCGTACATTTCCGTTTTATGGAAATATCACTGGACAGTTCATGCTGGTCTGTTAATAGCAGTTGTGATGCCATTAGTAGATTTGGATGGCTAGACCCTTGTACTACACTCAACCACAAATTTCAGATATGTAGCGATGATCTCAATCGAGCCAATCTTAGATCTGCGTATGTCTTCCCCTTTCGTTTTAACTGGACTACAAAATCATGTTAAATGTTGCTAGCGGCAGACTTAACACAGCAGTGAAGGTGCGCGTACTACTGTCACACTTGCAATACGCATTATGCGATCTCGCATAAATTATGCGATGCAGACGGGGCATCTCTTCACAGCCACATTTACGCACCATGGTTCCACTTGTAGTATTGCATACTCACACCATGGACTACGTCATACTCCCTGGCTGTTCGCGTTCGTCACGAAATCACGCTATCCTATGGGTATCTAATTAATTATGTTAGTGTAGTATATGTGTGGCTAGACTTTTTAATAGAAACATCTTAAGAAAATAGAATCCACCTAATTAAATTTGGGGTCTGATCATTCCTTTACCTTGTATTTAACGCTGGATTGTAGCATATGCTGATAGCCTTCTGGTAACCATTTAACCATATAGAGATTCGTATACAGAAGGGAATATTAAAGTACTGATAATAATATTCGTAGTGCTAACACATGAAATATATCGATTTAATCCGGTCGTGCGAGAATTATTTTTTTCCAATTACTCGTATTTGCATTTTTATTTATATTTATTTACAACATGCATAAGTGCTCGTCTGAAATTATCTATTTTTAAGTTTTCAGGTACAACTTTTGAGAAATCTGATGTCAACATTTGTCGACAATGGTCACAGATGATCAGTATGTAAATTCTTTATATCGTGTGGACAAACTTCGACAAAGGGTATGAAAAGCATAATCGAAAATGGATAGAAAATACATCTAGTGTTTTGTTATGTTTTATTTATTATATCATAGGTATTATATTGTTTTCTTACACTTTTCTTCTGTCTACGTACAAAAGAAGGTAGGTCTATAATAACAGTTTTTTACAGAGTACAAACTGTACCCTCGAGTTCTACTGATATACAATATTCCCCAGTCCAACAAATATAAGGTGGTTCTCATAAAAATTAATTAAATTATCTTGATATTCTCTTTAACACTTTCCTTGCTTTTTTCCTTTTATATGAAATAGTCTGATAATTTGTCATCCTCTTACAAGAAGGGAAACACTTCCATCATTTTCAAGATCTTCCATTGCTTGTACAACCTTCTGGCGAGGTCCGTAAAATGCCTCGTGCACAGCGTTGCCAACCAATCAGAACATATTATCGTACACAGCACTTAAAATTATCGTTTTTGTTATAAAATTATCGTATATTTTGTTTTCAGACTCAATATCAAGCTTTATTATTGTTAAAAGGAAACTAACATGAAAGTTTACAGCTAAAACTATATTTAACAATATGCATAGGAAACAAGATTGAAGCTTAATTTCTTTACCAGTTTATCGAAAAAATCTAGTTTTCCTTCAACACTATATAATTCTTTGGGGAAACTTATCTACATAATGTGGCTAGTAATTACCCCTTCTTGATCGGTTTCCTGTATGTGTAGTTGTGGTCCGCAGTTTGATTACAGAGGATTACAGGTTTGCAGAACAAATACCAGTAGTGGTTTGGATCAATTTTACAGTATGTTCTCACACAATATCGGTGTCTATTTATTTATTTATTTATTGACACAGAACACAACAGGTATTATACCCAATTACAGTGTTCATCTTTCATGAAATAATATATTTACAATTTCCCTTTTAAACCTTGTGAGGCAATCAGCATAAATATCTATATTATTGTCATTTTTAAGAGTCTGTTGTAGGTTGCACTAATCCTCCATGTTGGCGACTTATTTAGGATATTCGTCCTTGCTTTTGCACAATAAAAGAAATTATAGTTTTCTGGACGTGTTTTTGTATCTAGTACGTTTATTTGAAAGCTCGAAAACAATTCCTTGCAGTCGAGCTTATTATTAAGTATCTTGTATAAAAATATCATGTCAGATAATGTTCTTCTTTGTTTAAGGGTTAGTTTCAAAATTCCTATTTAATGAATTACAGTTTTCAGTTCTTGGGAAAATGTTTGTTTCCTTATATACAAGATATCTAAGAAATTTGGACTGGATTTTTTTTCTATTTTTAGTGAGTTAATTTTTGTATCTGGATTCCATACAAGCGTCGCGTATTCGAGTTTGGATCGAACGTAAGTTTGATACATTTTTTTTAGCATAACAGGTTTACGAAACCCCCTACTAATTCTTAGAATAAACCCAAGATTTCTGTTCGCTTCATTTATTATGTTATCAATATGAGGTTCAAATGTAAATTTCGTATCATACATGAAGAGACAACGCTTGTAAGTCGTGAATGGGTAATGGGAAAGTCGCTTTATTTTGAAATCTTGTAATTATGATAATTAAGCCAAATATAAACTAAAAATAACTGATCTTTGGAAATATTTCTTCATGTGTATGTTTTAGGATTAACTAGTTCATATCGGACTTCCGAAGAGAAATATCAAATCAATTTAATGACCATGTCTACAGCGACAACTCCCAGTCACGACCCCTCTTCAGTTTTATTAGAAAGAGGGAAAGAAAGAGTTAGAAAGAAGAGAAGGACGTAGGAGACACGAGGAAAAGATGAAGAGTAAAAGGAGAAAAGAAGAAGGAACTAGAGATAAAGGATTATTAGATAATTATGGAAATATGGTAAAGAAACTTGAATAGTTACTAAAAGGTGATTCATATTCGAAGGTTATTACTTGAGGATCAATTCTTAAGTGATCCCAAAGACACATGTTCCCTCATACTACCCCGACCTGAATCCAGGCAACTGCACAAGTAGGAGTTGCCCTAACCCAGCCCAGGTGACGAGAAGTTTTAATTCAATTGTTTGTCTATTACTTACTAACCCATTCACTGACTATCTTTCAGTTAATATCACTTTGTACTATCAGGTGCACACATTTGTCGCTGGAATCACTCAATATATAAAGGAACGCGAATTTTCCAAGTTCAGAAGGACTTTTGTTTGTATTGAGGACACGACTACTGAGGTGGGAAAACACTGATCAAATTTGAGGATTCGTATGGGAGGGATGGAATCGAAATATAGTTTTACTTCAATATCATTTGTATTCCACAAATATATATTCCACAAGACATATTTATATCTGTGGCGATGAACTCAAAATATGGTTATCTTTGCCCTTACTTGAGTGAAGTTGAAATTTTTGAAGTTTAATTATTAGAGTGAAGTTGAATTATTAGACATCTTCGGTTGCTTAGTGCTAGCAACAAAAGAAAGGAAATGAATAAAACGATAAAGATAACTAATATTGCCATCACTGCGCAATTCTGTAGGAAGTTTACTCAGGAAGGTTATTGATGGTAATCTAACAGGATACAAACTCAATCATAACTTGAACGACGCAATAATGAGAGGAACATTAGTCAGTAATTACGGATGTTTGGAAAATGCTATGATACATGACATTGCATCATCCGTACACGTGTATATGTATTATGCATCGTATTTTGGGTGCGGCACTTGCTAAGATCCAATGAGAAGGCAAAAGGGCAATAGGTTTCCATATTTAGGGAACTGACGCAATGTATGGTCTGATTATCATGCGGTATGGGTGTGTCCCTTGAAAATACTTAAAAAGGGCCTCAGGGCCTCCTGTTGTTGATTCTGTTAGCGGATTGATTCGGACATCAGTACGAAGTTCATCGACGAGCAACATGTTACACAGCTATACGAAACTCCAGTCAAGGTATGTAACAGAAATTAACATAATACCAATTTCACTTATAGGGATGTCATATCACACTTCAAAATGATTTGCCTGCCCACCGTAAAACTTTCAAGATTAAGACAGTTGTCGCATATTGTATTTCATCTTCCATCTCAACAACTTAAATAACAAAAAATCTGGCTTGTTAATCGATCTATATTAAGGTATCAAACTATCCAAGAACTATAAGATATCAAATTACTCTTGTTGAATCATTCAATTAAATGTTGTTGTATATTACCATTTTAGTTATGTAATAAACTTACTTTTTAGAAATAATGTTGTCATTGCCCCTAGGTTAATCCACTTTTCCCATGCAAATCATGGTGTAATTTGATTATAATACTTTTTGTGACACCCACTAACTTATAGTGCGAGCAGATCTCATCTTTATGTGAAATAAAACGAGCTAAGTAAACAAAAGGAGACCTGATATCGTCACATATCTTAATATACATATACTCAGTAATCATTTCAACTTTCAACTCAATAACTCCGACAAATTAAATTTTTAGGTTGCAACACTTCACATAAGAGATTCCGATCATATCGCAAAATTAACTAACTGACTGCATATAATGATAAAATCAATATTCTCAAGCATTTTAATTAAACTGGGAGACATTTACTAAGCATGGCAGCCACGTAAACCCAGAATATGTATAAATATATTTTTCTAAAATTTTAACACTACTTTTGGGCCCAAAACAACTACAACAACGTTTTTGCTTATGGTTACCAATAGAAACAAAAGTAGATATGACTGATAATCCGAAGGGGAATTCCGAACGAATAATGAAAAAAGGTAACATTTTATCGTGTACTGAATCATCGCTTGCTATTGAAGTGGGTCGAAATATGATGGAGAAACGTTTTCTCAATATTCCACATCAACGGATACCTCCACGAATCGTGTCTCGAGACATCTCAGTTGGTAAATCTGGTTCAAATGAAATATGTTGAATGGTTGATATACGTCAAGTTCGAAACAGGGGGAGGTTAAAAATAAAATAAAATCTCGGGAAAGAGAATAGAGAAATAGCTAGAGAAGAGAAAGAAAGAAAAAGAAAGCCTTGCGCCAAAAGAATATACACCAGTACACTAAATACTGCAAAGGTATGTGGTCGAATTTAGACATATAACAATCCACAGCCAAATATGCCTTTATATGCCGAAAAGATGGCCTACTAAATACGTAGCCTGAGATCAATATCTCCAAGCCCACGAGCTGGTCCGTGTCCTGAGCGAGATTTTCAAAAGACATTGGCTTTTAGGAAATCTCACTTCGCGCTGTGTCCGGCCGAAACCTTGGAGACTCCGGCACTACCGGGAAGTCAGTGTGGTCTCTAATTTAGAATTTCTATTTAAAAAATTATCCGACCCCTCAGAAACTGAGAAGAGTTCTGAGTAAAGTATGGAATATTAGATTAAAGTCGATAAAATAGAGAAAATTCTAACTAGGATTTACCAAAATTAACAAAAAGAAAAATTAAATAAAATAAATTTTGTACTAGTAAGTTATCTGCCAAATCTTACTAGTAGCTCCCACATCCGCAAAGATACCAACATTGAGGTGTCATTTAATTTCAATCACTACCTATTTAAAACCTAAGGAAAATGAAATTATTTAGAGGGGGAGGATCGACAACTTGGTACGGAATTAACGAGATTCTACTGTAATAAATTTTCCATATTATTCAACCCTATCCACCCTGTCACCTCTGTGAACAGTAATGAACCTAGCTTAATCAGGTGACGTGGAAAAAATTCCGAGTTGCAGAATAGTATCGCAAATATAAACAACGCATATATTTAAATTGTATCAATTCTGCAAACGGTTATTCTGTCTTGTGATTAACTGGAATATATCCGGAATCATTTGCTATATGACCACTATTCGTATCGTCAGGCAGGATGATCAGTTAGTATATCCGATTTCTATTAAATATCAAGCCACGAAGTGAAAATACAATCCATCATTTTTACACGACACTCTACCCTCACACAAAATTCTAACGTAATGATTAATATACATATGTATTTATTATTATATAAATACAATCAATACCTTGTAGCGAAATTTACCACTAGGCAGATATATGCTCAGGTGTCCTATTATTTATTCACACTCACTAATATATATATATAAATTATCACTATCTTTATTCAATTATATATTTATTCATTTTTGTATAACGTCGGTTTATTTTCAGACACCTTATACTCTACAATTACGCCCAAGACTGTACAAAACAGTCTTATTGTATATTAAATTCAACAAATTACTATAGCACGTTCATCAATAAACGTGATTTTGTGTGAACTGATATTAGATTCTTTCAAAGCAAGCTACGGTATAATTCACTTCATGGCTTCGAATTATTTTGTATGCAACGAAAATTGAATATCATCAATTACACGCAATTATATTTCGGAAAATGTCAACAATGCGATCGTTCACAGAAAGCAACGGAGAGAGAATTTGAAACCATAGCCTGACAACAGAATAAAGCCATATGGACGAACTTCAGGTTAAAAGAAAAAGCAAAGTATAGTACTATTAATAATTAGATTACCGGACTATATAAATGACTATGCTTTTCAGGAAAGTTAATTTGCAATGTAAATCATCTAAATACCTATTCATATGGGCGAGAACTAACATTTACTCATTATTAATTGCAAAATAAGGATATTTTTCATGTTGACGAGATCGTTAAGTATAAGTTTGACAGAAACCTAGCGGCGCATAGTTCTCAAACTCGGCACGAGATGGCATTAATAGTACGAAAACTAACTTTGCACTAGTAAATATAATTTGTAACTATAACTATAAGTAATCTAATAAGTAATTACGGTACAGTGTTACTTTGAATTTGAGTTGCGAATTGGTTTATCCGTTTAAATTGAGTACAAGAAATGACTAATTAAACAATACACTGTCCAGAAATAAATAAATCACACTTTCAGTCCTACGGTCAAATTACTAAGTTACACACGCATACATGCTACATCCTACATAAATTAAGATATTAATACATATCACTACACATGTTAAATCATCTTATCACACAGTTCAACTATAAGTAAATCAAACAAATTACTGAACTTTACCATCCTAAACCGGCTCTATGCACCATGAAAAAGAAACGGAATAAACAGAGCCCAACGGCCCTGCTACTAATTAAATCATGTTTTCCAATTAATATTAATGAGAAAGAAAGACAGATTCCTTTCCTGATGGAAAAAGAACCCTTACAAAAAATCGTTCAACCCATTTCCGTTGGAGCTTCGGTCAATTTAGGAGTAAATGGGAGTTCCTATGCTAACTTACACTGATATCGTGGAAATTAATTTAACTATAAACAAGACTATGAATAGCGCCATGTACGAAAAATCACATATACTACGTATGCAGATAAAAGCTATGTTAGGACAGGCCTATCGTAACCTAACAGGGAGTTATTAAGGGAAAACGATAATCTTCAAAACTGTTTTGAAAAGATCACCCTCTAAGATGAATCCTGTCCATCACTATTTACGTTTACAAACATGGCGTCGATTGGATTGAAGTCCATACCTCACTAGGTTTTTATCTGTTTTAATGTGAAAGTCCTTTATTCTTGGAACTCTTTCTGCACCCTATGGATTTATTTCTTAATTGAAACTGTTTTTACCTTATAATACTACATTCTAGTTGGAAAATTCCAATATATATCCGGAGCAAACTGTTGTGGTATTGCTTGATGCTTTTCCCTGGTAGAGAATGACAAGAAACGCGCCTTAATCCTAGAGCGTCGGAAATAGTTCCAATTAGAAAAAAGTTTTGGCGGCGGAAAATATATAGCGAATAGAAAATAGTAAAAACTAGATGAAACCGGATTTTGAGAGGATATGGGACGAAGAGGGTATAAATTATTCTGCCAAATATCAGATTGGTGGATTATTTCAAGAATTTCTGCCCAATTGCCGACCTATATTTTTGTATCGCATTAAAATGTATAATTTCAATATTAATCCATTTGAAACGCCCATATACAGGGTTTACAATAAAATAATGTATGAATAAAGATATAATTCCCCGAAATATAATTCCTACTAGATTATTCCGAAGCTTCCACATTGATTTTGATTTAAGTAAAGAACAAATGAATTTACTACATGGAACGAAAATTGTATATTGAAAAATCTACACTACATAGTACGTTCAAAAAATATTGGATCCCTCCAAACAAAATTTCATTACCTTAACTGTAATTGTACATTACATACATTACTCCTAAATCATTGACAGTACTTACAACGGGTAGTTGAGTGTTATTAATTGAATATTTAAATTGCACTAGTTTTTTACGTTTTGTAATACTCATGATTTTACATTTACTATTATTTATATTCAATAAATTACTTTGACACAATTTCACTACTGAATTTATATCTTGTTGAACTTGATTACAGTCATTTATGGAATTTATACATAAAAAATTCTGAGATCATCGGCATACAACAATTTGTGAGAATACGTTATACATCTAGAAAGATCATTTATAAATATAACAAATAGGAGAGGACCCAAATTTCACCCTTGTAGAACAACAGACAGTTACATGTATTCGGCTGAATTGTATCCCTTATATACAACTAACTGCCTTCGGTCTCTCAAATACGACTCGAAGAGCCCAATTAATTCTGCGAAGAAGTTAAATTGACGAAGTTTCTCTATTAGTACCTTGTGATTTACTCTATCAAATGCTTTCGCAAAATCGGTGGAGATATCTACTTGATCACCTTGATCTAGGGTGCTTGCTATAAAATTGTTAAGAATACTGAGATTTATGACTGTCGATCTACCCTGGACGAAACCATGGTGGTATTCTGAAATTGATAGTTTTATGTGATTTTCAATCCGTTTATAAAGAATAGATTCAAACACTTTAGCAAAAGTACTCAATATTGATACAGGCCTATAATTTTGAATATCTTTACCATTATTAGACTTAGGAATGGAACAGACTTTTGTTATTTTCCATTTACTGGGGAATATGCAAGTAGAAATAATTAGGTTGAATAAAATATAGAGTGGAAGTAGAAAGTGTTCTTCGCATCCCTTTATTATATAATCTGGAAAACCATCAGGCCCTATCGTTCCTTTCCCCTTCAGTCTTCTTATTGCTTTTTTAATTTCAGTCAAATGTATGTGTTCAAAACTGTATGTTAAACTGCAATAATCCAATTAACTAATTACTAGAGCAACCCACGTTATGCTTTACTTTTTGTTTAATTATGCTTTATATTTTTCCAAATTATGTTCTATTTTGCTTTATTGTTAATTTCAATTATTGTTTAACATAAATCGTGTATAATGTATAATATTTACTATACATTAAATATTCTAAATATAATGATCTATTTATTAATATTTTGTGCAACCAGTTTCTTTCATATTTAATAAACTTTCTACTTAAATCAGTTTTTAATAAACTTCTAGTCAGTTTTTTTTAATCATTTGTGTGGGCCTTAATGGTATATATGCAGAAAGGGAAAGTACAAGATGCCACCAAATATGCTCAAGTTCAAGAGGCACACATGTGGAGTTCTTGTGTGCTTTTTGTACATTTCGAATTATCATGCATAACTGCACAGTTACACTTAGAATAAAACTATTATTTATTCGTTGTTGGCGGAAAGTTTCCTTCTTTTCCTTTTTCTTTTCTCCACTTCAAAGGATTACAAAGAAAAGTTTACAGAAATATCAATAAGCTTTTCATTGTTGCATTGTTATGTTCTCAAAGGTTTTGCACTGTAAATATTTATTTCAAACAGGGCTGCCAACTTTTCAAACCTGCTCACCCATATATTCACAGCTTGAGTATATTCACAGCAAATTCAGTTTTGTTACATTAGAACTTTATTTCATAAACACAGCCATGTATATTTTTAAACAATGTATATTTAGCAATATTTGTTAGAGAAACAAAGTAAGATTGATTTGAAACTAATTAACATTTATTTCTGAACAGACAAACTTATACTTGTTTTCATTTTTAGCACTTTTCAATAAAGTAGGGTAGGCAAATAAGACTATTTTTTTATTTTATTTATTTAATTTGCTAAATCATAACAATAATGATCGAATTGTTGCTTTTAACCAATAAATGAAAACCAGTGTCAAAATTGTTAGTTAACCCGTACATTTTGAGTAGCAACCCATACACCCGTATCTGAGTTGTTTTAAACCCGTTCAATACGGGTGAAACCCATACAGTTGGCAGCAATGGTTTCAAAAAAATATTAATACAGTATGTTAAACTTGCAGTTTAACAGAATTTTCCAAGAATTTTTCCAATAGAATTTTGTAAGAATTGTGCTGTATATTTTAAATTATCCTTTATGTTTTATTTTCCAAAATTATGCTTTTAAAATTAGTTTCTTCTGGACCCTTAGACAACCACAGCCATGTTGAAAGTACCAACCATATGTGTAAATTGCTGTTATGCTTTTGGGTTTCCCTAATTACCTAGTAATAATGAACATACGTAAGTAGGCAAATTGGTTTTATGATTTTAAAATACGATAAACGTAAAATCTAGATAACAGTGTAACATAAAAATATTTAAATTACTACCCGATTAACTTTAATTTGCCTTCTCGAGACGTTGGTTGTCCATGTAATGTTTTGAGTAATTTTGTCACACACCCTTATGTTGCAAAATTCATATTCTTTTTCACGCAATGAATGAAATTTCTTTCGAATTTCAAACACCTCCAGAATGATCTTTGCTTTTTACCTAGAGTTGTTGAGTTATCGTATACTTTCCTATTATCGTACAGTAGCTATCGTACATCCTACAAGGGTCAAAATTATCGTAAAATTCGATAATTATCGTACATGTTGGCAACAATGATCGTGCAATTCATATGCCAGTCAACTTGACATATCTTCACTTCTTACGTATAGGATTTCGGCAGAACCAACACTTCACCTGCCTCAAACACGTTTAGAGGACGTCGCTAGAAGAATTTTATTAGATTCCATTTTATTAACTTCCATGGTTGATCTGCAGGCTGTAGGACGCTATTTCGTGAACATACCTACTTATGTCCTTCTAACTTTACTAACCTACCATTCTAACTTAAAAAATCTATTAACCTAACATAACCTACTTTGCCTACCTAGCATAATTTAACCTACTCCAGAAATCTAACTAGGCTATTCTTCTAACCTAATCTACCCACATTTGTGCGTCTTTTAGCCCTTTGTGGAACCCATGGTCCAATTTGTACCATACGGGTGTTTCATGGTACATTGCGTTATAACTCTTCTATTTGAGCTTGTTCGTCCGGTTTTTTTTCAAGTCCAGAGGCATTGGAGAAGACATTACGTATGGTTTCACACCTTCCTGCGTCCAGACATAGGAGGTGATGACGTCATAATTTTAAAATATATATTTTCTCTTATGAAGCCTATGATCATGATTTTTTAGCGGGCTTATTTTTGCACGTAGAAGATTGAAATTTTGCACAAATATTCGGTCCACCGAGTAGTATTTGCCAGATGTTTTCCTCAGATTTCTGCGTTAAAAGATGGGGGATCCAGAGGGGCTAAAAGTTGAAAAAAGGGATATTTTTACCAAAAAAAAACCGTTTTTTATCATTTTCCCGCCTTAGATACATGATGGAGACACGTGAGTCATACCGTCTGAAAGGCAGTTCCATTCTGAAGAGAATTATGTGCAAACCATGATCTAGGGTAATTAGGGATGTGTCAGGGAATTTTTATCAAAATATACTTCTGTATACGGGAATATGGGACATTTTCTGAATTTTTTTGGCGGGCTTATTTTTGCACGAAAAAGATTGAAATTCTGCACAAACATTCAGTCCACCGAGTAGTATTTGCCAGATGTTTACCCCAGATTTCTGCGTTAAAAGAGGGGGGTCCAGAGGTGCTAAAAGTTGAAAAAAAGGATATTTTTACCCAAAAAAATCCCGTTTTTCGTGATTTTCCCGCCTTAGATACACGATGGAAACACGTGAGTCATACCGTCTGAAAGGCAGTTCTATTCTGAAGAGAATGACGGTCGAATTTTTTGCCTAGAGTAATTAGGGATATCTCAGGAAATTTTTTCCCTGAGATCATGGTGTTTTGCGGTAATTTGGGGCATTGTGGGGATTCTTGATAAAATTTCTTCCGCCCTTACTATTCAAGATAGAAACTTGAAATTTGGCACACACATTTAGTCTACCAAGTACTATTTATCAGATTTTTTTCAGATCTCTACGTTCACACAGGGCCGCTCCAGAAGGGCCCAAAGTGTGCGAAAAAAATTCCCTCCGAAATTTTCCCTTTGACATCAATTTTCCCTCTTCTGGTGTACGATATGGGTATGCAAGTGATACCATTTGAAATCCAGCTTCATTCGGCAGAGAATGAGATATGAACCATGATCCTAGGATAAATAGTGGCGATGCAGTAGCTGCTTGACTGAAAGTCTAAAACGTACCCCAAAAACCCAGGATCCCCAAAGGGTTAGCCATGGTATTATCAATCTGCACACAATTATTTGGGTATGTTTCACAAAAACAAAAGTGTAGAGAGTCTTTAGGAAATTGTTTTTAAAAAGAAAAGCTCAGGCTAATGCTTGTTTCTGCATAAATAATCATTTTTTATGAAACATCAATTTGCGTGCACATTATCAATCTGTACACAATTAGTTGGGCATGCGCCAGGAAAGTAAGAGTGCAGAATAACTTCTCAGGGAATCATTTAAAGCAAAAAAGTGAAGTATATATATATTCAGTGGCGACTCGTGGAATAAAAGGTAGAGTGGGTCAATCCCCAACACAAATAGTTTATTGTTATTATTATTGTTATTTTTTTATTACTAATACCACATTATCATTATTATTATTATTATTATTGTTATTATTTGATTATTAAGTGATTTGCTTAAAAAACACGAAACTGCAGTCACAAAAAACTTGTCGTACTAACACATTTTGTGTTAAACTCCTTTATTGTGGCAATATAGTCTTTGTGCATAGACAACATTGTTAGTGCATTGAATCTGTCTTGGCTCATCAAATTCTTTAAACCCTTTTTAATGTACTAAAACAACGTTCTGATTCTGCTGTAACTGTAGGCGTTGCCAACACTATTTCTACCAGCTTTGATACTCAGAAAATGTATCTGTTAAGTCATTGTCACGCAGAAATAGTAATAAATCACACTGGTGTTATTAATTGGGCAAAGAACATCGTTGCTGTATGCGACAGATAGTTCGGATTTGAGCTTTTCTTTGTTCAACATCGGATAGGAACGGGATACAACTGTTAAGTCATTTTTCGGAAATGAATGTTTAAAAGTGGAAAAGTTCTGAGGATTCACCTATTGAAAACGCGTGAAATACTTTCTAACAACACGTTCACTTTATTCATTTTCGCACAACCACATGAAAACACAGGGGGGGAAAAATAGCACAAAAAACACTAAGATGCACTTCTAAATTATGGCATCGCCGGGCTGCACACGCGGTCGATTTTAGATCCCTTCAGCAGAAATAAGAGAAGAGAGCAAGGTCAAAGGACAAAACAACTGAAAGCGCGGAATGAACAACGTCTACAGACGAATTTTGGCAACATGCAAGCTTTAAACCTTTTCGTAAGGAAGGGCCCGGGTGAAATCGTGTGATGAGGGACTACGATTCTTGGCCCATGCTACCTATATTCAAGTTGTGTTTTCACGTTGTTCGCTACACGAGTCAATGCGAGACGATACTAAGTCCACATTAAAACAGGCCAGGCCCTATTTCCCTTTATTTTGTACTGACCGCGTGAATAGCGTGCCCATAAGTGTAAGTAGTACATGGAACATTGATTTGAAGGAGTCAGAACTACTGTTTTTGTATCAGAGGGAAATTATGGCAAAATACTAGCAGGATAACTTAAAATACATACAGTTTTCTATGTTAATACAAAAACGGTGGGAGGGCCGGGACCATTGGGCCCCTTATGACGTGCCGCCTCTGTATATACACCATCGTGCATAAAAAAGCATGTTTCTACGAACAGCCAGTAGCACAATCTCTAATAGTTCAGGCAGAACCTCTTTCAAAAATATGCGATACTCCCACCTGGTCAAGCCTTGTGGTAGTAGGTACGGTCCGATGAGATAATTATCAACGATTCCTGCCCAAACATTCACAGAACACCGTTTCTGATGGGCAAAAGTTGGCGTTCCTTGTGGGTTTGTCTCAGATCACAAATGTTCATTGTGAGTACTGAACACTCCATCACGGGAAACGTAGCTTCATCTGTGAAGAGAACACGAGACATGAAGCGAGGTGTAATAGCATGGCGTTCGCGTAGCTACTGGACAAACTGATCAACGTGGAATCCGAATCACATGACCTCCCGCCGGGAATCGAACCCGGATCTTTCATGCAAAAGTCGCATACGCTAACGTCGCTTAGCCACGAAGGAGTTGGAGAAGATGCTGGGGAGAATGACAGACGAGTATGTACATTACGAAACACAAATAAACTAAACGACATTAGCATTAGTAATAGATCGTCATTAAAAGCGATGTGATGTCATTAATATGAGCACATCAGCAATCGGAATTTCTTTATCTTCTGTTATCTATCGGCTTGTGTTGTACGCATTTTTACATTGTAGCCACGTGACGTTAAAGTAGAAACTGGATGCAGTTAGCTAAGGATAGAAGTCAGTGGAGAGCTTTTGTGAACGCGGCATTGAACCTCCGGGTTCCATAGGCCATAGAGTTAGTTAGTTAGTTAGTTAGCCACGTGACGTTTCCAGTGAATTCTTGTACAACGTTTTTATTAGTACTTTTTGAGGAGGTAAGCAACCACGCACAGTGATTATTACCTCATCCGCCATCTTTTATTTTGCGTGTATGAATACTGATCTGTCACGTAGTATTATTTCTAGTCAATGAGGCGTCTTTTACATGCTCTTGTCTACCCAATTTACGTTATAAAATGTCCGGGAATCCCTAATGTCCTTTGGGGAATCCCTTGCGCCGCCACTGCACAAATTTGAAAACTGCAAATTTGGATAGAACAGGTTAGCACCCTTTGACGATATAATGCCGCACCACGTCTACGCTTCGTATTTAGTGAAATATTTAAGTCTAAAGTTCGTTTTCCCACGCTTTCGGCAGCCTATAACACGTAAATGACGCAGTTTTCGCCCTATATTATTATAACCTTTTTGTTTGTTTTACTTTCAGGAATCACCCCTCTGCTTTTGTACAACGAATTTAGCGCCATACGATATATATATATATATATATATATATATATATATATATATATATTAGAGTGTCCCTTATTTAGGGTAATTTTGTGTTTCGATACGCACACCCGCTAAATGTATTCTATGTGACGCATTAATGAAATAGCAGCTCCCTACGAGAACGTTAATCCGTGCCGACTTGACGACAAAATCATGAAATGACGTCTCCACATTAGTGATGAGCAAATGCAAGATCAAGACCAAGACCCGGGTGGTCTTCTTCTTGATCTTGTTCTTGCACATCCAGTTTTGGTCTTGGTCTTGCACTGGATCTTTTAGTCTTGGTCTTGCACACCCAGTCTTGGTCTTGGTCTTGCTTGCAAGAGTCTTGCTATTAAGAAATCTTATGCTTTTCATAGGGAAATTTTACTTTGGATGATATAAGGGATAATAAATTTTACAATCCGCCAATAATAACAGAAATACAATGTGTGTTTCTAAATGTAATATAGTTTACCTTCGTGTAAGTATGTGTATGATGGTAGTGCACAACATAGGCGATGATCTAAATTTTTTTCTTTCAGTGAGTGCCAACGCTTCATTACTTTTAAGATAAATCACAACGTTTCGTAATCTTTTCATATCTTTTAACAGATCGAACACTCCACTGGTTTCCTCCCCCGCCAAGTGAACTTTGTGGTGGACAAACACCGTGTGCGTGGGTTTTCTCGGGGTTCTCCCGTTTCCTCCCACTTTCTTCATTCCACCATTTCATTCATTACTCATCATCACCGTCTCCTTTAGCCTAACCGGCATAACCGTGGGACGTAAAACTCAAAGATTTCATTTTTTTCCACTGGTTTCCACACTGGTTATGCTACTCCTAAGACGCAGGAAAGAAAATCAAGACGGCACAGATTACTGAAATACTCTGAACTGCAAAAATATTTTTACACTCTAAAGGCATCAATTTTTTTCTTTTCAACTACGATTAGCTAATCTTTGTATTGAAGAAACTTCCAATTAAATATTGAGATTTTGTTTTACTGATTCCAATATGTACTCTATGGGGCAGAAACAGACATTACGCAAAAGCGATATAAAAAAAAAAAAATTGGAGGCTTTCTAAATGTGGGCATAAAGAAAACAGGAATTAGCTGGGTTGAACGGAAACCGAATGAGGTGTTAGAAATAGTAACAGTAGGGGAGAAAAGATGAATTTTAGATGTAATTAAGAGGAGGAAGAGGAACTGCTTGAAACATTGGCTGAGGAGGAGCTGTATTATGAGGGACGTGCTAGAGGGTATGGTGGAAGGAGAGAGAGAGAGAGAGGAACGAAGGAGACTGTAGTTGAAGGAAGGTATTCAAAAACAGAAAATTGCTACGTCAAGACGAAGAGACTAGCTGAAGACCACCATACATCGAAGTTAATCAGTTGCAGCAAGTGGACTGCCAATAATAGCAGAATAGCTATGAGGATGAGGATGATATGTTTAGCAATATTGGCCAAAAAAGAAAGAGTAAAAATAAAAAAATAAAATAAAATAAAATAAAATAATGATTATAAGTGTAAGTAATCGTACTACACTTAGATTAGGTTCAGTTACACGATCACTATTACTGTTACTACTAAGGTTCGGTTCGGTTATCTTACCGGTAAAATTAGGTTCAGTTCTCATTCGTTTTACTGGTGGCGAGATGTCGTGTCTCCTAACATATCTGTACCTATTCTTTCCACAATATTCACGGTAATTGGTCCTACCACAGGTTTTGTTTCCTCTGTAATTAGGTTCGGTTACATTACCGGTACACATGAATTTAACATCACCTTGTACATTGGGAGCACACTTTAATCTCACATGGATGTTTCGAATTTGATTTCTACTAAGGTTAGTTCAAGTTAGTACTGTATTGCACCATTGATGGATTTTAAAAATTTTGCGATGTCATACTCAGATGATTGAAGTCAACGCATTGCACCACGTCCTGTAAAAGCGCCATCGGATTGTTCACTATTATCATTTTGGTCTTTTCGTTGAACGAACACTTCAATAGCTCCAACTCAATCTGCCAATCACTCCAAACATTGGCGGGAACACACATTTTCTTTCTGAATTTCACGAATACTGGAATCAACTTTCTTCCTGCTACATGAACCAAGGTCGTGAACATATCACCAAACGATTCTATTACCATTACTTCATCTTCAGAATTAATATAATGTTGAATATATCGTGAATACAAGCAGTCAATAGCGTTCGCTGGACAAAAATGATCATAACTTTTCGCACATTAATACATACCAAAATCTTCATTACACATTGCATTAGTAAAACAATCAAAAACATTAGAATAAGGAACGAAGTTAGGATAATCTGATCTAACCAATACTGCAGTAAGCTTTTGCGAACACGCAGCAAATTCCATCCACACATTTAAATCAATGTCATATTTCTTCATTGATACTAATTTAGGATCTGTATTCTCCATAATTTCTGTGGAAGGTTCAGGTTCACTTAAAGCATTCATGCTAGCCTGTGACGAAATTTCTTCAGTAACTTGCAACTCCTTACTGGGATTCGTTCCATATTAAGATCATTTTGTCCAATTCGTAGAGTTGTCTGGTCGATTTTACTATTGAGTTGTGTGATCTGTTCACCAAGATCTTGCTTTAACTGTCCCATCTGTTGATCAATTTTACTGTCAAGTTGGTTCATTCGTTGATCCAGTTGGTTCATTCCTTGATCCATTCGGTCACCAAAAGCTTGCTTTAATTGTTCTATCTGTTGGTCGATTTTACTCGTTTGTTGCTCCATTTGTTGTTTAATGAGATCAGCCAGGTCAGAAAAGCCTATTTCCCTGTTGCCATCTGTTTCGGATGTATTTCCCATACCAGTGAGACTCAATTTAATATTCCTCGTAATTTTTGTACCACTTCTCAATACGGTAAACTCCATC
The DNA here is from genome assembly GCF_964235325.1 of Thermobia domestica. NCBI lineage: Eukaryota > Metazoa > Arthropoda > Insecta > Zygentoma > Lepismatidae > Thermobia > Thermobia domestica. The sequence goes on from NC_137463.1 coordinate 77,852,696, forward strand.
TTGTTATCTCTTTAGTGAAATCACCTCGCAGCCTTATAGTCAACCTGTACTGCTGAAATTTATTATTTAGAAGATTGCCTACTTTACTTACGAATCACCTAAAGGTTCCTGGCGGCAAACCACCAAAATTTTTATATAACGATGATCCTTATACACAGGTCCTCAGTCATAATTACAGCTAGATTATATTACTAAAATTATTTAAAACAGTTTATGTTGCATTTAGCTTTCCTGGCTTTTATTGCGACACACACTTATTGAAATAAATACACACCTTATGATTATGCGTACATCTCTTTATGTTGATTCCTGCATTATATCGTTTATTATTTACAAAACGTTGTTATGACAACGTAAAGATAAAAACTCATCATATTAGAATCAATTTTGATTCTCTTTCCTTTTCGTGTTTTCGTATTTTCTTCTTCTTCTTCAAACTGGTTAGTGCATATTTTAAAATCATACATTGCCCGATATTTAAAATTACACTGAAAATACAAGATATCACTGCACTTATTTCTACTCACTGCAGAATCATAAAAGAGAACAAAAAATTACTAAATTATGTTACGGCCGAAATTCGTATCTCATCAATTCTTTTTGGACGTATTTGTCAAGCAGCATATATTCTGACGGCGTTTTCATTGTACTTGGACCAGGGCACTACTTGCCAAAATTTTAAGAAATATCGAATGCGCTACAGGGTCATCTTTACCCATAAACTGCACTTCCGGTCATGATTTTTTTGAGATTTTAAATTCGACATCACCAAATTAATATCGATGTCATATATGCTGAGCAAGAATCTGAGGGTCTCAAATCTGTCACTCGTTACCAAATAGGATTTTGACCCTAAATTTTGACTGTCGTAAAAGAGAACAAATACACCCCTGCTACGTTACATAGGGTTAGAATATGTGCTATATTCAATCTCTGCTATGACAAATAGGGGTTGGGAAAGAGAACGATTCAACCCTTGTTATGTTACATAGGAGTTAAAAAAGAGAACGAGGTCTAGGGACTGGAAAATACGATCCAAATTAGAGAATGGAAATATATAGTAATTTCTGCTATGTTAAATAGAAATTGTGAAAATATAACGTAGCCTTATAAAATCTCTGCATGTAAGGGTTAGAAGTTTGTAATTTTTTGCTATGTTACATAGGTGTTCAACAGTTGGATCATAGTATTTCTTATGAAGATGAAATGAAATGAAATGAAATCTTTGAGTTTTACGTCCCACGGTTATGCCGGTTAGGCTAAAGGAGACGGTGATGATGAGAGATGAGTGAAATGGTGGAATGAAGAAAGTGGGAGGAAACGGGAGATCCCCGAGAAAACCCACGAGCACGGTGTTTGTCCACCACAAAGTACACTTGGCGGGGGCTGGGATCGAACCCGGGACCCCAATCACCAGTGGTGAACGCTCTAACACTAAGCCACCGTGCCCCCCTCTTATGAAGATATCTAAAAAAATAAGTCCTTTATTAACTCTGCTGTTACATAAAGTTTAAAAAAACACTGCTAGTAGCCTTTGGTATTTGTCTTTTATAATCTTTGTTATGTTTAATATGTTTGTAGTCTCTTGCTGCGTAATCGAAACCGGAACTAGTAATGAAACCGGAGTCGTAGTCGGAACCGTAACAGGAACATGAATCGGAACCGGAACTAGGAACTGTTTGCGCATGTGCCGTAGATCAAAGAAGTGGATCAAATGCCACATTGACTGGTGTCAATAATATTTAAGTGTGAGGTCCAGTGAGTGAGTATGAGGAAGTCGGTTGAAGGTGAGTGCGAGTGAAAGTTAGGAAAAATAGCCATTTCTGGCTAGGATTTGTACCGTAGTTCCACAATGTAAAACGGCACTTATTAGTTTGTTGATGTCCTATGTTTCAATTGTGAGTACTATAATAAGATTCATATAATATTCAGTTTGTTAACAGCTCAGAAGTAGAATGACAATTTGAGCAAATGTCATTTAATTGTTTTAAAAAAATTAACAATTAGTAACGTGCATGGATACACTGTATTCATTTTTTTAAATCATTAAGTGATTCAATTTATGAAGAAAAATTGATCAGTTAAGGTAAGATGAATCTTACGTAGAGTTATTTTGCTAATAACCATTAGAGTATTTTTTGTTAGTGTTTCAGTAGCATGTATTTAATTGTTTTAGGTTTTCAATATTCAATTTTGTTTCCAACAAGCAAGTGAAATGTATACTATATACTAAAACCATATACAACAAAAACAATTTCTTGTGCGCCACCGTTTCAGGATTTAAAATTCTCTAGAGCAGCGTTTCTCAAGCTGCGGTCCGCGGTCCATTAGTAGTCCTTGAGGTCTCAACTTGAGGTCCTTTTGAATTTGAATTAGTACGAACAAGACAAATAGATTAAAATGCAAGTGAATGGTATGTACCAGAAACAAATGTTGGATATCCCAGAATTTGGAATTTTCATTAGCAAAAGTTTGTCACTTTTTCTTTCATTACGATTTGTGAAATTTATTAATGCATAAAACATTCTTGATAATTTGAATTAAGGGCAGAAATTAATACGTATCTTTTGTATTAATATCAATATGCAATTGAGTGAATCCTAATAATAAACGATAAACGTCTCAATGTGTGTGTCACGCTTAGTTTAACGTCCCATGCTACCTACTTCCTGGGGATCGTAGAGGATTGAAACATGTTTGGAACCAATCATAACAGTGAAAGCTCCAACTCCGGACTCTCTATTTTAACTTATATATTGTAGCTGCAAGATGGGATGTGAACACGTATTTAAGTTCGGAAAAAGAAGACTGATATGTATCTCGTTGTATGTACATTGTTATAGCAGTTATTGCACCAATCCTGATGAAAATACGAACGCGGACACTACTGAAACGTAATAATCGTTATTGGAAATCCAGACTGCATTTAGAAATATTGTGCACTGAAAAGGCACTCTGTTTTTAACGAATTCTACAATGATTATTGCCTTTCATTTCGAATACATGAAAACATTGTAAAGGCCTCTTTAATTGGAACTATTCTGGACTGTGCACGTTATCAGATTTTTTATTTCTTATAGGTATTACTATTGATAAAATTAAGAGAATTTGGTGATTCGTAGATGATTTGCCTACGATTAGGGGTAAACTGTCTCCGATAGAACCCTGCTACACAAGTTGTAAAAATATTTGTTTTTTCTTTTCTATCATTATGATCCCAATGTACTTGGAAACTATATTTTGCGTATTATGTTGTATTTAATGTAAGTTTAATTGCTATTCTCAGAGTATGAGATTGTCAACTGATGAAGAGAAAGTAATCGGAAGAAGGGAAAGTTTGAGGATTTTTTAAAAATTATCCGTTACTACCCCCATGTGTAGTAGACTGGTAAACGTATATAAGCGTAGTCCTTTGTTATTCCAATGAATTAAAAATAATATCAATACTGCAAATACAATGTGAGTTATATCTATTAAGGTGAGAACCAGTTATTACCTTGAAAAAACATGGTTTGGCGGCCATTTTCCAATAGGCGGCCAAACCCTACATCGAATTTTTCAGGACTTTTAGTATGTTGTTGTCTACACCTTTCCGAAGGTATATACAAAATTTTAGCTTGTTATGATTTTTTCTGGGTTAATTTATAAGAAAAATAATCGGAGAAGGGGAATTTTGGGGATTTTAAAAAAGAAATCCCTCCGTTACTTTCCATATGTGAAATAAACTGGTAAGTGTAATGCATTGTCTGTAAGCCTAATCCTTTGTAATTCGAATGAAGTAAAAATAATACCAATAGTGCAGATGGAACGTGAGTTATAGCTATTAAAGTGAGAACCAGTTATTACCTTTAAAAACCACACTTTGGCGGCCATTTTCCAATATGGCGGCCAAACCCGTCACTGGATTTTTCAGCACTTTTAGTATGTTGTTATATAGACCTTCAAAAGGCATGTGCAAAATTTCAGCTTGTTATGATTTTTTTTTCGGTTTAATGTACAGGGTGACACACGGGTGATGGATGGTTTTTAATGAAATAATACTTAGCCAATTTGAAAATTAATGCCTATTTATTTACACAAAAAGAAAGCTCATTATTTGCCATTTTAGTTAACAAAGGTCATTACCTGCTATTTCAGTTATTTGTGAAAAATAATGACGTCAACGTGATATCCATCATTTCGAATGCAGGACTCAAGTCTCTTCTCAAAATCCTCCATCACACGGACTAACATCTCTGTAGGGATAGCAGCAATTTCTTGAATGATTACGTTCTTCAATTCGTCCAAAGTTCGTGGTTTGTAATTATAGACACAGCTCTTCGGGTACCCCCACAGAAAAAAGTCACACACTGATAAGTCAGGAGACTGGGAGGCCAAGGAACACTGCCAAAACGTCAGATTATTTGTCCAGGAAACATGCGTCTAAGAACTGTCATTGAAGTGTTCGCGGTGTGTGATTTTGCCCCATCCTGCTGGAACCAAACACGTTTTAAAGGGATTCATCATCTTCTTAGTTCTGATTTCAAGAACGTTTCAAGAATACGAATGCATCAAGCCGAATTAACAGTAATTATGGCCCTGTTCTCTTCGAAAAGAACAAGGTCCAATAATGCCAACCAAGAGCACAACAGATTGTTACTTTTTCAGAGCGTAGAGGACGCTGGTGGATAAGGTGTAGATGCTCTGGAGCCCAGTAACGTAGGTTTTTCTTATTCACTGTCCTGTTTAAATGGAAATGAGCTCCATCGCTCATCATTAAAATTACATTTTCATTCGATCCCCAAAATCACTTGCATTCTGTAAGCAGTCTCCGCGTACAGCAAAATCAGTTGCCTTAAGTTGTTGGAGAATGAGCATTTTGTAGAGATGGAATTTTAATTCTTTATGCAAAATTTGTCTAACCGATTCACGATTGATTCGTAGCTCACTAGCATGACGTCTAACTGACCGTCCTGGGCTTCTGACTACCGCTTCCCTTACCCTTTCAACATTTTCTTGTGCCGTTACACTGCGTCTCGGGCCAGGATGTTTCTTATCCAGTATGTTTCCAGTCGATCTGAAGTTTTTCACCCATCTGAGGATTGTGTTACGGCTCGGAACAGCTCCGTGTCGACCGACATTAAACCGCGCACGAAAGAATCGCTGCGTAGCTGTAATAGACTGACCACTTCTCATGAAACTGTCATAGATAAACAATCGACGCTGCAAGTTCCACTGCTCCATAGTGACTGAGTAAATGAAATGGCGTCTTGTGTAGAGCAGAACTATCCCCACCACAATCACCTCCCACCACCGCACTCTCAGTACTACGCAGTTCAAAACCGTCCGTCTCCCGTGTGTCACCCTGTATAAATTGACTAGACTATCTGTGCTCCTATATTTAAATACGGAATGTAAGATCATAAAATAAGATAAAAGAACTTAGTATTTTGTCAATTCTTTAAAGTGAATGGCTTTTGTAGTTAAAACATAAAAGCTAATGAAAACAGGTTTTGAATTATTGAGATAGAATGCTATTCTTGTTTATTTTGAACTTAACACACATCAACATAGTAATAATATAGAATATACAATAATAACGATACAAATATTAAATTCCAAGATTTTTTTTTAATATTCTAAGAGAGGGCTGGAGTGAGTTCCAATTGAATAATCCTAGACGATGTTTTACATTAAAGATAATTTTCAAGTTCAATATTCTATCGGGTGTCCTACAAGGATTTAATCTAGGTCGTCTGTTGTTTCTTCTTGTTATTAATGATATTCCTCTCTGTATTAAAACTTCTGAAGTTCTTTTTTTTTTCTGGCGATCTCAAATTATACTCCAAAGTAAGCTTTATTTATGACTACGTGAAACTTCAACAGGATCTACAGAGAGTTCAAATATGGTGTAATAATAACTTAGTCCTAAATATATCCAAATATAAATCTGTATCTTTCACGAGGAAAGAAAATCCAATTAATTTTACCTATACTATACGTTGTCGGTGTTGTTTTGAAATACCCTGTATAAATCAATTCAAGGAAGTTCGATGTTATGTCTTTTCAGACAAGGAAATCAAATTCCAACTGTTATTCCTCGAAACAACTCTGTGATTTGGGGGAGAGATACAAATATCTTCCTTTATGGTCACCAGCTCGCTAATTGGCAAGGGGGAGGGGCAAAATACCTTCCAACGCCGGAGCGCCGAAGAGATTTATGACGGTCTAAGTATATTATACAACACTTGAAATGAGTTATATACTCCGATATAATGTACTCCAACACTACTTTCCATTTAATTTTCATATCGGCATGTTTTAAAATGAGATTATAGATGTAAAATATTTAATTGAACGCTACACTTTGAAATTTATATGTAAAATATATAGGCTACCAGCGTTAGAGTTTGAAATATCTCGTTCCGAGTATTGGTTAAATAGAGAATGTTCCAGAAACTAGGAAAATGCAAATCTTAAAGAGATGGAAAGAAACTGAATACAGTTTCTTCTAATTCGAGCACCCTTATTTTTGTGGAAATATTTCTTGTAATGAAGAGGTAATGAAAATTGGCCAGTGGTTGTTGGTTTTTGAAACCATTTTGTATTTCCATACCGAAATTCAACTTAGATTTTTATAAGAGATGTTTGATTCAAAAACAGAAAATCAGCTTCAGTTCTTGAAACCGAAAAAAAAACTGTTTTAGTTTTCAAAATCAAAAAATTATTTTCGCTTTTGAAACTGAAAATCGAACCCAGTTTCAAATTTAATATTGCAAAATCAGTTTCTGTTTTCAAAACCGAAACTGAAAATTAATATTAAGATATTGGATAAAAAAAAAAAAGACCGAAAATGTCATGAAATGTGAACAGCAATAGACCTAACTACCACAATAAACGTTTGCAAGGATCATATAGGTTAACTTGGAGCTCAAGGAAGTCGGCTTGAAAATCAATATGAAAAAGACTAATTTGATGTTCAACAACTCTCGGAATGTAAAGGATTTAAGTTTAAGCTATGGAGTTTGAAAAAGAACAGAAGGTGTATTATTTAAATTTAATCTTAAGTTAAACATTCCACAGTTATTCCGACTAGGCTAAAGGAATCTTTGATGATAAGAAGTGAGTGAAATGGTGAAATGCAGAAAGTGGGAGGAAAAGGGAGAACCCCAAGAAATTCCACCCACACGATGTTTGTCTCCACAAGGCTGATTTGGCGCGATCTGGGATCGTTCCAAGAACCCATGCACAAGAGGCGAACGCTCTACAGTGAGCCACGTCGGCCTGCCGAGACAGAAGGTGTTTACTACGGATGGTCACAAATTTCCGGTTCCGGTGGAACCGGATCTTGGAGATCCAGTTTAAATAACCGGTTCCGGAACGGTTCCAGATCTGGACCCGAAAGCCCCAAAGACACGTAAAGGAGGAACAAAGTTCACCTTCAAAACACTGCAAAGAGAACCACGCGCTTGTGTCATCCCCGCCCAGACCAGCTTGTGCCCCCAGAAAAAATTTTTGGTCCATCAGTGGGTGTTTAGCCAAATGAGTTTGCCATTTTGCCTGTTTAGCCAAATGAGACAAGCAGCCGCTGCCTGGGCACCTGCCTGTCGCTTCCACCATTTCATCTAGCACACTGTTCACAGCCTGCCAGCAGCTCGGGTTTAGCGTAGGGATGGTCACAAAGTTCCGGTTCTGGCGGAACCGGTTCCTCGGTTCTTGGAGATCCGGTTTTCAGAACCGGTTACAGACCTGGGTCCGAAAAACCACTCCGGCCATTTCTAGTATTTACGGATGATAACATTAGAAAAGAAAGTAATCCACATATAAAGTTAAGCTGGAGTACATTCGGAAGGAACATCTGCATATTGACAAGTCAAATGCACTATGTTAAAAACGTTAAATATTCGAATAATTAAGTCACACTGTATTTTAGTTTTAATAAATAAGTGAATATACTCTCTTCAGAAGTGTTAATTATTCCCTTAGTGAGTTCCAGAGTCGTGATGCATTCACGTAAAATAGTCAATGAATGTAACCTGAATGCTTTGAAATATGGATCGAGACTTGGACAAGACATCCACTCTCTGGAGATTTTTTTAAAAATGGAAATGCAGTACCGAAATGCTTGACTCTTAGCTTGTTTCTATTCAGATCCATGGCTATAATAACCAGGCGGTGACAAAATTCAAGGGACAGAATCATAGGAGTATATATTTCATGTACCAGTGCACACCCTATATGTTCATTTTTTCCCTTTAATTGTCATATATAGTAAAATGTTATCTCTGATTTTTTTCTCGTAATACGTAAAAATGTTATAACAAAAGGTCAGATTGGCTTTACTTACTTTCACACACATCCATATGAAAAGTTCTGCATACCCCCGTTTATTATACATTTAATACACTTGAAATACGTACGTTCAGCATATTACTGTAAGACAATTCATTTCAATTAGGAAAAGTAGCTGATTTTATTTCATTTTTTTAACTTTCATATTTATGAGGTAGCATGTAACAGTTTTTTTCGAGTATTATATAAATATTTATTTATTTTAATTCTGAAATACTGATTTTTTTTTCCGTAGCAAAGATCAAAATGTGAAATATGTACACTCATGTCCAAAATTACTGTCGCATGTCTATAAAAGTGTTGTTGTAGGAATATAATTTGATAACGAATTCACCCGGTATTTCTTACAATGTTAGTAGGTGTATATTCGGCAGACATGCATGTGGCAAATTTCATGTCAAAAGAGCAGTAAATAAGAACAATAAATCGAAAATAAAACTTTCTTGTCCATTTAGCAACATTTTGTTTTATTCATTCTAATTTTCGTGTTTATAATTCTTTTCCTATGAAGTTTACCACAAATATACATTTCCCGTTTATACATATACTATCAGTATTAACAGTACCCTGCAAAATCATTATCAAATTATATTCTTACAAGAAGACAGTTATAGATATGCGACAATCATTTTGGATATGAGTGTACTTACTAATGTATAATAGTCTTACGTGTTTTATTGAATTTTCAGTATTTAAAAAGAATGTTATTTCAATAAAGTGAAGAATTACAGATTCATGACAGTCAAAGAAAAAAATAATAGTTCTTTTATTAGGTTGTCCTTGAATTTTGTCCGTTTTGTCAGAATTTTCTTGGGTTTTGTACTGCATTCGTAATAATCTGTTTAGTAATTCTAACAGATTTTGTAAGAAGAATAACTATATCTTTAAGTTTCATCATAAATTTTAGGTGTTATTCTATTTGTTCTTCTCGAAAAGATTACTAGAATACAGTTCTGTTGTTAGCAGTGTTATTCGTATCTACTTTAGTAAAGATGAGTGTGATTTTAAAAAAAAAAAATACCTGCAGAGAAATGGAATATTGATTAACTCTGTTGTAAGAAAGCCGTTTGAGAATATAACTGAAACGAACACAAAACAAACTTACTTCGGTCTAATATCAAATCATTTTACAACAAAAATTCATTCGGATTTCCAGTAATTTGTTTCCAGCATGCAAAGGTTGAATTGATTTGATTTTGAGTTTAACGTCCCTTTCAGCAGCTAGGCTATATGAGACGTGAGATACTGATTAACGTGAAATCCGAACCACATGAGCTCCCGCCGTGCATCGAACCAGGGTCTCCCACGCCAAAGGCATGTACTCTAACCGCTTAGCCACGAATGAGCTTAAACATGCAAAGGGTCGCAGTATTTGAAAGATACTACAGTTTACATCCTCAAGATATGTTTGGTCATGTATTAAGAAGGGTGTTAGTCTTCTAATTCAAAACTCCTTTTTCGGCATCACCTTCTAGAGATCTGAAATTAACTCCATACTAATGAGTAATTATTACAAAAATGAATACGTATACATTTAACATAACTAACAAACAACCCTTGACATTATGCTTAGTGAAACCTCCAATCGCTACTGGATGCCTTAGTCAGCTTTGATTTGTTTTATGTAGTTAATGTTTTGCTGTTCTCCAGTAATACTGAAATATATGGAACCTTTATGACAATACTGAGAGAAGAAAAACTAATGTTGCCGAGGGGTGACACTGTAAATTAAGCAAGGGCAGCGGTTACCCAGTGCTAGAGCGTTCACCTTTGGTGTATGGCGCCCTTGGTTCGATTCCGGCTCGCGCCAAGTGAACTTGTGGTGGATAAACAACGTGCGCGTGGGTTTTCTCGGGGTTCTCCCGTTTCTTTTACTTTCTTCATTCTACCATTTCCTTCATTTCTCATCATCACCGTCTCCTTTAGACTAGCCGGCATAATCGTGGGACGTAAACCTTAAAGACTTCGTTTCATTTCGTTCCTAAACTAAACAGAAAACTGGCAAAATAACATCAAAATATTTTTACACTTGTGCAACTTTAAGAACAAAATGAGAATGAAGCTTTTATATTAATGTTGGAGATAAAAAAGAAGCCGAAGGAACCAAAGCTTAAATATAGGCGAGTTGAAGAGAAAATGAAATCATTGAGGAAAAGGCTGCAATCATTTGTAATCGACTTGATGACTTCGTAGAGGCGGTTGCATACTGTTTACATTTTGAACAGTGATAATGAGATCTTGTTTTAAATTGCATTGACTATATTGACGAAATGTGGTATTTAGCATTGCTAGTATTTACATTGACAATAAAAGTTTATATGACATAGTTGCATGTAGTCTAGAATCATGTATAGAAGACCAATCACCTGATCACGTGATGCCAAAAAGGAGTTGTGATGTAAAAGACAAAGGCTCTTTTTCGAAAGGGGCCGCCTTATGCATCATCTTCCATTCTTTGTTTATATATGGCCAAACACGTCTTGAAGGTTAACTGTGGCACCTTTTAATCACTGGAAGCCTTAGCATGCTGGAGATAAACTACTGGAAAGCCGAATAAAATTTTGTTGTGAAATGACTTGATATTGGATCAAAGTAAGTCAGTTTCGTGTTCGTTTCAGTTGCAATGTCAAACGGCTTTCTTGCAACTGAGTCAATCAATTCGTAGAAGACAAACGATCTTTTATTAAGGGCCGTCTTTTGCATCCTCTTGTATTGTTTGTTTAATATATGGCCAAATATGTCTGTGGCACTTTTTACGTACTGCGAGCCTTAGCATGTTGGAGATAAACTACTGGAAAACTGAATAAAATTTTGTTGTGAAATGACTTATTAGACCGAAGTACGTTTGTTTTACGTTCATTTCAGTTACAATGTCAAACGGCTTTCTTGCAACTGAGTGATTCAATTTTAAATTTTCTTACAAGTGTTAAAAAGAAGTCACATTCATCTTTACAAAAGTTGATGTAAGTAACACTGTTAATAACAGAACTGATCTCCAAGAAGAACAAGTAGAAAAACATGTAAAATTTATGATGAAATTTGAGGAAATAGTTACTCTTATACACAATCTGTTAGAATTACTAAAGAAAAATTCCCTAAAGAAAATCTCCCTACACAGAATTTCCATCTTGAAAGATTAGGCAGAACAGGAACGGATAAAATCGTTGAAAATATTTTCTACAAAGTGCTGGAGAGCCTTTAGCAGAACGGAAAGACACCTTAAGGAAGAATGACCTGCAAAGATACGAAAATAATCACGTTAATCACAAGGATAAGAGATGCGATGGAGATTATCATGAAAATAGATACTGAAGTGGCATTGGGCTGGATATATTACAAGAATAAATGATGATCGATGAACAAAATGAGTTTTTCGCTGGATACTAAGAGAAAACTGACCTAGGAAATATCCTCAAACAAGGTGGTGTGACGAAATCAAGGAACACTAAGGAGTAACGTGAAAATCGATTACTCAAGATAGATGGTTACAGAGAAGAGTTGCAGAGAACTTTATCCAGCAGTGGATTGGCAATGTTTACTTTGTTGATTATGATAGTAGTGATATTCTACATTGTTTGGCGAAATTTAGCATCTCGTTCAGCAAGGGGGCTGTATGAGGCTTGAACCTACATTTCAAGGGAAAATCCAAACCACCGTAATGCGTTCACTGCTCTACCACCGGGAATCGAACCCATTATCATGTGCACCGAAGGCACATACACTAGCCATTAGATCAGTTGTAAGCTAGTACATGGTACAAAATTGATCAATATACAGTGAGTAACATACAATATATATACGTACAGTATATATAACATATCCGTATTACGACCAGGAAACAAACTTACAAGGGACATCACCCAATTGTCCGGCTCCGATTTCAATGAAATTTTTCTAGGTGATAGAGGACACATATATATTATTTGTGATGACAGAAATTTTTGCCATGGTGCATATTTTCTAATTTTTTTTTAAATATAATTTTTAAGATTTATGATGTGGTTATTAGAGATTACTGCAAAAGTCCCTTACTAACCTTTGTAACGGAGCGTTAATGAAAGAACAACCATGTAGATACATACAAGGCCTAGAGGGAAGTTGTATGGTAGGTATGACCTTGACGGCAGCCATCTTGAAATCCGTCCTTTTGAATTAAGGTCAAGTTTTTTTTTTTTAATGGGAATAGAGTAATATGAAACATAATTTCGGGTTAGAATTTAATCAGGAAGACAATGGTGAAGCTAGCTTTGAGATACACTCATTTGGGGAAAAGTTACAGACATTTAATTGTTCACTTACTACGTGCGAAAGTTCCTTACCTCCGCTTCTAACCCACGTATTAATGATAATAGGTGGATAAAAGCTTCGGTACTACATATTATGCCTAGAAGGAAGTTATACGGTAAGGGTATCCTTGACGGAAGACATCTTGAAATCCGACATTATGAATTAAAGTGAAGTTTGAAAAATGAAAATCAAAGCATGTGACACCTAATTTTAATAGCAAATTTTCCCCAAAAGCCAATGGTATGTTTAATTTCGTTCTATAATTAACCAGTATGAATTTAGGACTGCTTCTAATGTGCACCAAATTTCCATTATTCGATCTTTCAAATCGGCAACACTCCAAATTTTCACCGCATGTCTTAAGATTCCAACTGGCACTTTGCAATTGTTGCCATGGCTCATGTTTTCTAAATTTATTACATTTGTTTAAGAGTTGCGATTTGTCAGTTCATGAATAGTGTTGGGATAAGCATCCAGCAATCTTTCTGAATTTTCAAGACTTTGCCATGTAATTATTTATTTCCTATAATTGCTTTCCAAAAACTCGTTTACTGATATGAATCATCGCACAACGAAACAACTCCAAATTTGCACTCAGGTAATACCGAAAACGTAGCTTGTATAGTAAATGAGACGAAAAACCAAATGAAAATTTACTTCAAAAAGGAAAACGAAATATGATTGTTGTGTAAATCAAGGGTCTTTTGTTTTGGTTTTATATTTATTTGTTTATTGTATATTTATTTATTTATTCATTCATTTTCTATGGCAATTTTTTAACTAGTCAGACAAAGAAGTCATTCGTTTTCTAGCAATTGTTGTCGATGATTCATGTTTGTAAGATTTATTATCAGTATTGATCGGGAATTCAATCAAGTTACACCTCTTTATAAACAAGTTACCTGTTTTCATATTATGTTCATGGTATAACAACGTTTTGGGAACAGTAAAATTATGCCTCTTTGATATTTTCTATCATTGCTGCTGTTCCTTTAAAGTTGTATTTATTAAAAATATTTTATTGTTTCTCGTTTGCGCAACATGTAGGCTACATTTCCTGATAATTTTGTGTTCGTATAACACCAATTTGTTTTTGTATGTCTTTACGTCACATAGGTCCATAGGTTCTTCATGTATTCTTGCTTAAAATAAATAATTACATTTCAAGTCTTCAAAATTCAGAAAGATTGCTCGATGCTTATCCCAACATTATTCATGAACTGACAAATCGCAACTCTTAAACAAATGTAATAAATTTAGAGAACATACCTACCATACAACTTCCCACTAGACCTTATATGTATCTACATGATTGTTCTCTCATTAACGCTCCGTTTACAAAGGTTAGTAAGGGACTTCTGCAGTAATCTCTAATAACCACATCATAACTCTTAAAAAATATATTTATAAAAAACTAGAAAACATGCACCATGGCAAAAATTTCCGTCATCACAAATAATACATATATGACCTCTATCACCTAGAAAAATGTCATTCAAATTGCAGCCGGACAAGGGTGATGTCCCTTGTTGGGCATCACCATAACTTTAAGTAATCATTCACAACTCCTACAGTAAACATTTACCTAAAATATTAAAACCAAAATACAAATAAATAAAATCCAACCTATTGAGTTAGAGGAATCACACATTCAATTATTTTCACATATGTTTTTCTTTCCTTTTAACGTACACAGGAAAATACCAAGTTAATCTCGTCGCCAAACACGATCGTCTACTCAAACTATACATTTTAAATGATCAGTAACACTCAGGGATGCTAATGGCAGCAAATCAATCTACATGTCTAATTTCTCAAACTATGAAGGTATGAACCGAGAAAATGATATTAACACTTTTCCCTATATATTTTCATTGAAACAAGGTTGAATATGAAAAGATAGAAATCAAGTGGTTACAAAATATTATTATAACCAAAAGGAATGGGATGTGATAAAAAGAAGATGATGATGGATAGATGGATGGAAGAAAATGATGGATACCACTAAAGAAGATTATGGAAAAAAGTCAACATAAATTTCAATAACTACTTAGAAGTATATGGAAGAATGCAAGATGATCACACAAATATATATTTTTGTAATGAGGTCTAAGAATGGAATAAGATGATCACACCTATATATATTTTTGTAATGAGGTGTAAGAATGGAAAAAAGATGATCACACCTATATATAGATTTTTTTAAATAACGCCTAAGAATGAAAGAATATGATCACACCTATATATAGATTTTTTAAAATAACGTCTAAGAATGGAAGAACATGATCACACCTATATATAGATTTTATTAAATAACGTCTAAGAATGGAAGAAGATGATCACGCCTATATATAGATTTTTTTAAATAACGTCTAAGAATGGAAGAACATAATCACGCCTATATATAGATTTTTTAAATAACGTCTAAGAATGAAAGAAGATGATCATACTTTTCTATATTTTTGTAATAACGTCTAAGAATGGAAGTATATGATCACTCATATAAATATTTTTGTAATAACGTCTAAGAATGGAAGAAGCTGATCATACATATATAGATTTTTTTAAATAACGTCTAGGAATGGAAGAAGATGATCGTACTTATACAGATTTTTTTTTAAATAACGTCTAAGAATGGAAGATGATGATGATTACGCCTATATATATTTTTGTAATAACGTCTAAGAATGGAAGATGATGATGATTACGCCTATATATATTTTTGTAATAACGTCTAAGAATGGAAGATCATGTTGTTTACGCCTATATATATTTTTGTAATAACGTCTAAGAATAGAATATGATGATGTTTACGCCTATATATATTTTTGTAATAACGTCTAAGAATAGAATATGATGATGCTTACGCTTATATATATTTTTGTAATAACGTCTAAGAATAGAATATGATGATGTTTACGCTTATATATATTTTTGTAATAACGTCTAAGAATGGAAGATGATGATGTTTACGCTTATATATATTTTTGTAATAATGTCTAAGAATGGAAGATGATGATGATTACGCCTATATGTATTTTTGTAATAACGTCTAAGAATGGAAGATGATGATGATTACGCCTATATGTATTTTTGTAATAACGTCTAAGAATGGAAGATGATGATGATTACGCCTATATATATTTTCGTAATAACGTCTAAGAATGGAAGATGACGCCTATATATATTTTTGTAATAACGTCTAAGAATGGAAGATGACGCCTATATATATTTTTGTAATAACGTCTAAGAATGGAAGATGACGCCTATATATATTTTTGTAATAACGTCTAAGAATGGAAGATGACGCCTATATATATATTTTGTAATAACGTCTAAGAATGGAAGATGACGCCTATATATATTTTTGTAATAACGTCTAAGAATGGAAGACGACGCCTATATATATTTTTGTAATAACGTCTAAGAATGGAAGATGACGCCTATATATATTTTTGTAATAACGTCTAAGAATGGAAGATGACGCCTATATATGTTTTTGTAATAACGTCTAATAATGAAAGATGACGCCTATATGTATTTTTGTAATAACGTCTAAGAATGGAAGATGACGCCTATATGTATTTTTGTAATAACGTCTAAGAATGGAAGATGACGCCTATATGTATTTTTGTAATAACGTCTAAGAATGGAAGATAACGTCTGTATATATTTTTGTAATAACGTCTAAGAATGGAAGATGATGATGATTACGCCTATATGTATTTTTGTAATAACGTCTAAGAATGGAAGAAGACACCTATATATATTTTTGTAATAACGTCTAAGAATGGAAGATGACGCCTATATATATTTTTGTAATAACGTCTAAGAATGGAAGATGAAGATGTTTACGCTTATATATATTTTTGTAATAACGTCTAAGAATGGAAGATGATGATGATTACGCCTTTATGTATTTTTGTAATAACGTCTAAGAATGGAAGATGATGGTGATTACGCCTATATATATTTTTGTAATAACGACTAAGAATGGAAGATGATGATGATTACGCCTATATATATTTTTTTTGTAATAACGTCTAAGAATGGAAGATGACGCCTATATATATTTTTTGTAATAACGTCTAAGAATGGAAGATGACGCCTATATATATTTTTGTAATAACGTCTAAGAATGGAAGATGACGCCTATATATATTTTTGTAATAACGTCTAATAATGGAAGATGACGCCTATATATATTTTTGTAATAACGTCTAAGAATGGAAGATGACGCCTATATATATTTTTGTAATAACGTCTAAGAATGGAAGATGACGTCTGTATATATTTTTGTAATAACGTCTAAGAATGGAAGATGATGATGTTTACGCCTATATATATTTTTGTAATAACGTCTAAGAATGGAAGATGACGCCTATATATATTTTTGTAATAACGTCTAAGAATGGAAGATGACGCCTATATATGTTTTTGTAATAACGTCTAAGAATGGAAGATGACGCCTGTATGTATTTTTCTAATAACGTCTAAGAATGGAAGATGATGATGATTACGCCTATATGTATTTTTGTAATAACGTCTAAGAATGGAAGATGACGCCTATATATATTTTTGTAATAACGTCTAAGAATGGAAGTTGACGCCTATATATATTTTTGTAATAACATCTAAGAATGGAAGATGACGGCTATATATATTTTTGTAATAACGTCTAAGAATGGAAGATGACGGCTATATATATTTTTGTAATAACGTCTAAGAATGGAAGATGATGATGCTTACGCCTATATATATTTTTGTAATAACGTCTAAGAATGGAAGATGACGCCTATATATATTTTTGTAATAACGCCTAAGAATGGAAGATGACGCCTATATATATTTTTGTAATAACGTCTAAGAATGGAAGATGACGCCTATATATATTTTTGTAATAACATCTAAGAATGGAAGATGACGGCTATATATATTTTTGTAATAACGTCTAAGAATGGAAGATGACGGCTATATATATTTTTGTAATAACGTCTAAGAATGGAAGATGATGATGCTTACGCCTATATATATTTTTGTAATAACGTCTAAGAATGGAAGATGATGATGATTACGCCTATATATATATTTGTAATAACGTCTAAGAATGGAAGATGATAATGATTACGCCTGTATATATTTTTGTAATAACGTCTAAGAATGGAAGATGATGATGATTACGCCTATATATATATTTGTAATAATGTCTGAGAATGGAAGACGACGATGATTACGCCTATATATTTTTTGTAATAACTTCTAAGAATTGAGGAATTGAAGACCTTTTTATAAAACTATTTCGTTTTATTTAATTTTTGACTCTGTGGATGTTAGATTTAACCCTATAAATATCTGAAACTAGTTGACTATTTAGTTCTGTAGTGAATAACTGGTGAATTTAGTTGTTTGTAGCACGAAGTCTTGTTTCTTAACAGCAATCAAGAGTGAATATACCTATGATATTTATTGTAATAAAATGACCGATTTTACCTCAATGGGAGAGCATTTTTGTAACGTATATAATGGACGAACGAGGTCATTCAGAAGACATAATCTTTGTACATGTTCAGAAAATATACTGGTGTGCTGTCTGAGTCAGAAGAGGTAAGAAGAGAAAAATTGAGTACGTTTAGAAGGAAAATTCGTAGATTCTAGCTGCAGGCAACTTGCGTGATTCTGCTCCTGCGATTGCAGGAATACTACCATCCTATGTAACACGTACAGTGGTGTAGGTTCTCTGGTATGTGTAGTGTCCGTATCAAAATACATTACCATGATTTTCCGTATTCTGCATACTAACGGAGAACACACACAAACACTGTCTATTTCCGGCTGAATAGATTAGTCCTGACTAAAGAACAAATCTGTATGTAGCCTCATACAGAAAATCTTGCACGTAATATACAATTCTGCTAAATCTCGCATCTTTAAATTTTCTACACTAAAAATCAGGTTGTTTTTTTTTTCTCTCACTACAGTGTAGAGAAGTCGATTCAGTTATATTGAGTCAAGTTCAATGTGCAACTGTACCTCGCATGCACAACCCATTGCCATGAGATTGCCACAAGGTAAGCAACATTATCTCTTTAGTCACGCAGTGGAGTAATGTGGTCGAGCATAGTCTGATACTGCTGAAACTGAACAGATTCTGGAAGAGGTTCTTTGTCGCTCTTTCCGACGCTAAGTTCACGGCTTTGTACATCGTAGAAATATGTAAATGGATTAATTTTTGCGAGAGTCGTGCAACTGTGAATCATATATGGAAGTACCCTGCACAGAGTTCTGGGTCCTCCACACCGACGCGAGCTGCTGGAAACCGGTTTCCTGCGAAGAGGATTCTGCCGCTATTGCGTGTGATTTGGCCTATGACGATCTCCGAAAATCTCCACACAGATCGTACCATGGGCAGGAAATGTCGTACATCGCAGACGACAATGAACTGCGCCATGCATAGTGATTTACGCCTCACAGTCGTTCACAAGAGCAGTGTCCACGCCCTGAAACCATGTATATGTCTCTGAGCGAAAAAGGAACTACAGGATACTGAATGAATGTAATCTCGCGAATGAACGGTGGAAGTTTGTTGTATATTCTTGTTGAGTCGTTGATTTAGTAATTAGCGCCACATTGTCTTTCTAAATTTGGACGCTGTGGAAGAACGTGTTGCTGAGGTGTGAGAAAAAATTGAATTTCCATCGATTGGAGCTTTTGAAGGGAGAGTTACCTTTGATGATAGATCACAGAAGGTAAAGAAAAGTACTGTACTTATTTTCTTCAAAAAAGCAAAATTACGTAGTATGTAAAATATGTTAGAGTTTTTCGGTCATATGGTGCTATTCGGGTTGAGGTGAGTATTTTCCTTAGGGAGCGCTCGTCCCAATATGGGATAGGATTGTCTTTCAAATATCAGATACAACAAAAAGTTCTTTCATATTGTTTCATATATCCCAGAGAAAGAAGTGAAACAAACAGTCAATGCTACTGGCTGTTCAGGCTGTAAAAATCATGATTTTTTTTTTTTTTTTTGGGAAACAGTGAAAACGTTCAACGTTCCTCCCTCTACACTTGAACATTATGGGAAACATCCAAGAAAAACTACTGAGGATCTCGTGTCAGTTTATTCAGGACGAGATCAACGTTAGGTACAAAGCTGGAAAATCAATTAGTACAATATCACAAAGAAAGGGATAGGTGTTTTTGTGGACTCTGCTATTTATACGAAGAGGTATTCGTATTTTAGCATACAAAATGGCAATAAAAGGTAACGGGAAACACAACATAGCAGCATGTACAGGAATGGCCGGTGAAAACTGGTTAAAGAAATTTGTTCGTTGCCATCTGTTGTTAGCTGTTCGTGGTCCACGTTCAATTACGGTTGCGCGAGTGAAAAGGTATCACTCGTGGTAAAGTGAACACTTTCTTTGACATACGGAAACCTTAGTTAAGCGCAGTAATATTTATAATGTTGACGAAGCCGAGATTACGGTTGTACAAAGAATAAATGACATAAATGAAGGAATCGGTATCAAGGGAAAAGTTACGTTCGCAAACTCAATTCAGCAGAAAGAGATGCCCTCCTAACGTTTGAGACGTGTATGAACACAGCTGGAGTGTATTTGCCACATCTAGTTGTATTTCCTCGCACTAATATGAAGGCAAAACGTCTTGACGGAACTCCTCCTGGCACGATTGCAGTTCTACACAACTCAGGATGGATTCAACCCCATATTTTCACTACAAACCTGCAGCACTGTGTCTACAGCAGCACATCATGCATAAGCTTTAGCTGCTGGATGTTACATTTTCGCTTCATTGAAAGAGCCATACACTCATGAAATTAAGGATTGTTTTTTCGGACATTCCTTTTGACCTCTGAGAGTATATTACGGAGAGCGTTGTTGGGTCGTGCATACAAACAGACAGTTATGAATGGCGTCAAGAGATGTATTTTTCCATTCGATTCACGCGTATTGCGGAAATTCGACTGTCAAGCTGAGGGCACAGCCACTGCTCCATCCGCAATTCTACTAATCATAGTCCAACTAAGGCTACCTACTGTACTCCGAGAATGATCTACAAATCCTGATTGCGTGGTCGTTGCATTTTCACGTTCTCCAGCTTCTGTTTCAGGTATTTCCGTCAATGGATCATCATCCACACATATCTCACCATTTGATTTTCGGCCTCCACCATCTCCTTCCACCCCAAAACCAAGCATTGGAAGACGAACAAGAAGCATTGGCTGTTGTAGTGACATTGTCACTTTACAGAGCTAAAGATATAAAACTGAAAATTTGGTCACGTAAAAAAACACCCATGTATCTGATAGGGAGTATGCTAAATATTGTAAAGCGATATGTAAGTAATGAAAAGAACATTCATTGTAGAAATTTGTTTATTTATTAGTACTCTTTTCAGGCAAAGATAGGGTAATTATTGTGTGCAATTTTCAAAAATATATGTTTTCCAATCATCAAATTTAGAACAAATTTATGTACTGAAAAGAGGCACATAGTGCAGGAAATCCACTTATACTCCTGCGGTCGTTGATGAAGGTCCGGTCACGGTAGATGTACTCACAGTCATCTAGAATATCTTCGTTATCAGTCGAGACAAAAGGGATTGGCGGATTCTTCATACTCAGACAACTCGTAGGATAGTTTGGGTCTGGAGTTTTTCTTAATCCTTTTCTGTTATTTCATTTCTGACTTTTGTATATTTCTTCTTAGTCTTAGCCTTTGATGCCTGATTTCTCCGTCTTGTAGCAGCAGTCCGCTCCAAACGAAATTTAAGGATTTGGAAATTTCTATACCTGTATTTGATACAAGATAAAGGACTAATCTGTTATATTACCAATTATTATCAATTTCTCTGCACTTTTATTAGGTTATCTACAGTAATTACAACAGGTATCTGATACAACCTGTTTCCCTGTCTAGAGCCTTTCTATTTCAAATGTGCCCTCGCAAAATATGTGAAACATACTTCAGCCCCACCCCACCGCCCTCTTGCGGTAGAAACAGTTTCTTTGCTTTAGGGACAGAAGAGAATTACCTCGACTGTGTTGCGTTTGGTATTGGCAAGTGAAGATCGTAGGGTACTTAACGTTAGAAGAGCTAACAGGACAGTTAAGCTCGTGAAACAATTCATTGCTGCAAACCTGTTCGCTTCCAACTATTGAAAGACCTCGGTCACAGTAACTTGTCCCTCCACTTTCAAGTGAGGTACGGGAAAACACACATCCATAGCAGCGCCAGCAGGAGAACTCTTGAAACAGAAAGGCTGTAGTGTTGTTCAGCGGCTTCCCGCAATTGCTATTGAGAAAAGTTGGATTTACTGGAGTCGCATGAGTTGATAACGATCAACAAGATATGCCGTCTGGAGAAATGAAGTTCTCCGAGTGTACGGAATTACCGGAGAGAACTCCTGTATTGAATTGTCAGTCCCAATGAAAAATAGATTTGTTGGAACAATCGCAGTTAGTCCAGAGAGAGGTTGCAACGTGATCTGTCCTTTCTCCACCTGCAGAAAGTGTTTTGCTGGTATGATGATATATGGTGGGGATGATCCATTATGTCTTTCTCCATCCAAACGAAACCATCACTGCAAATTGTTATAGCGCTGAACTCCATTAAATATACCGACATACACGGTGTCCTTTTCTTGCACGACAATGCACGCTGTATGTTACTCACAGGAATGCAAATTCTCCACTAGTTGTGAAACCTTTTATCACTCTCCGCATTCTGCTAATGCTTTTTCCTCATATTACTATCTCTTTCACCATTCTGATCCGTTCGTGGCAGGAAGTTCCTTGATGACCGAGCGATGCAACAAGCGGTTGGAAAATTCCTCACATCGCAGACTCCATACTTGATTTGTCACGGAATCCAAACATTGGCTGAGCGACGAGAAAAGCGAGTGGCTACAACTGGAGACTAATATAACTCACCAGGTATTGTAGTTTTAATTTGGTCTTTGAAAGTGACAGATGTCGGTTGGAAATTTCAATAACATTACCTAAATGTATTATGTGTTGATGTTCTGTAAAGTTTCATAATGTTGATGTAATGTACGGATTCATAAGGTATAGTGGATAGTGCTTGACTTAAAAAATTGCAGACAGATAGAAATTATATTAATGTATCATGCATTATGAACATTTTAAACTTAATACTTGATCATGTGCTTAAACAAAGTATAAATTAAGAAGTTCAGTTAGATATTTTTGTGATACCGTCTAAGATTCTTGAATCTATGCAGAATGGTTCATTGATATATAGTTATACAAAACATCCTTACGTCTCTTCCATGACAAATTTTGGTGCATTTGATTAAATTTGAAGCTATTTTAAAATTAATAGAAGAATATAACGGGTTGTTGCTAACCGAATAAAGTACATTTCTATATACCATTTAAATTAAAGAATAAATATAATGTAACTACAAAAAATTACCTAAACATTTTCAAAGTAAGCCTGCCACCTGTCTTTATAAATGTAATACAATAGATTCTTTTCTGTCAAATTATATATTTTCAAAGTATTTACGTGGGTGAATCATCTGTGGTACTAACAAAAAATATGATGGCCATTAAGAGGTAACTGACTATTGTTCATGCTTTATGCACTATGCAGGCCGGTAGCCAGTCCAAAATGTAAGGGGGGCGGTAGAAGTTAGGGGGAGCCCGATCCAACCATATTATATTTCATTTGCAAGCTAACCGTGAAAATTTTAGGGGGACTGGTAAAAATTTAGGGGAGCGGCCTCCCTAGACCCCCTTGGATGCGGGCCTGACACTATGTACTGTATATGGTGCCAGTTTCGATGTCAGATGAGCTTCGTATTTCTATGCATAGTATGAAAATACGATTAATGTTTCGGATCGTACTGCAAGCAACAGATACAGTCTTAGGTAAACTATTAGTAAGAGGGACGATACATTATATTTTTAAAATAAGATCAGCAAGTTACCATATTCACAATGTTAGTCTTATTTCTTGCAAACAGGAATCGCTGCAGTTCCATTAAGTATATTCTTTGAAAGATATAGAATATACAGATGGTTACCAAAACAATGAAACCACCTGGAGTTTGAATCACCTAAAATCTATGAGATGATAACAATGAGGATACGTGAAAGTGTGCCTGGCAATTGATTGTCATCTGTAGTACGTCACGCGCAGTAGAATGGAGGCTTGTGTTGAAGTGTGTTGACGGTGCTAATGCAAAATGGAAATTCTCTCTGGGCTTCTAGTGGCTAAATTACTAGTAAAAAGCTAATGAGAGCAAATGTATCTAATGTGGTTAGTGTATTAGATGTCAAGAACATGCGAAGTTTATTGCCGTACATTGAGATTCGCATGTTCAATCATGGCAAAACTGAACTCACTCATGGCAACGAAGTGAACTCATACCAAATAACATAGTCCAAGAATAATAGTGGTCAGGAAAGAACCCTCGTCGTACTTTCAGAAGATTGTCTTCAAGGAACATAGAGCGAATGCCACACAACTGATCACGGAACTGAACCAGTAACCCTAACACAGCTTATTGCGACAATCGTAGTCTAATCGAGTTTCATCATGCAGACATCCGAGGTCGGATTGTTATTTCCAAACGTTAATCACCTCAACAACGCTTTCACGCAACGAAAATCATACCCAGAACATACGAAGTGTACCTCGTATCGTTCGAAACACGTAATGTACGAAGTTTGACCAGGTTTCTTTCGTCTTATTTCCAATATTAACCCGTATTATGTATAACGAATATTTTAAGAAATTTGTTCCCCAAACTTTCTCCTGTTCATTGTGAAACATGTGGGCGGCTCTGTGGTGATGAAGATCTGAATCTTCTGGTGTTGCGCGAATCCTGTGTTTAATCTTGCAGGACGCAAGTGATTACACGCATCATACAATCCAGACGTTGTTACCCGTTAATGACATAATATTCCACGATGACAATGGGCAAATTCATACTGCTGGAGCTGCTGAGACGTAGTTACACGAATCTGGGAATGAACTGGAACACTTCTTCTGGTCTGCTCAATTCCCAGACCAGAATATTATTGAACACCAATGAAGAGTTCTGCAGCTTAGAAGCCGAAGCAGATATTCTGCTCCATCCTTGCTGGCGGAACTGAGTGCTATTCTCCATAGGAATAGTACAATTTTCGTAACAAATATTCTTTACTTATATTGCAGTTGTGGACGAGACAAGAGTTGAGACTTTCTCGACTCGAAAACGTTTCGTGAGAATGATGATGCGTCTGGTATGAGAGTGGTGAGTTGTCTGGTATGTTTCTATTGGAAGAGCTCAGCGTTGTGTAGTCTCGTCTCGTAGGAAACTCTAACTAACATACCTCCATTCCACGATAAATCAGCAATGTTATGTAAGCTAATAAGTTAGTGGTCATGTGGCGTAATAATACTAAAGTAAGTAGATTTTCTTAAAGCGTTTCAATTGATTAGATTGCTTAAATCCATATATTTCAAGTGTTGGGAATACAGATATCTTCATTGCCTTACAATCTCTTTCAATGTATAACTTCCCTTTTTGCTAAATACCGGTTGCTGACTTTTACCGCGCATGATACACGGGTGATTCCAGTGAGAAGTCATGAATTTCGAATTCTGTGTTTCATGTAACGTCGATTTTAAAATGGGCCGTTAAATTCCAAGGAAACTAAATTCTTGGATATACACCGGTGTGCAAAACTTAAGGACAGATAGATAAAGTGACATAAAATATTGCGTAGTTGATGGGAATGAATGAAAATCCTGTAGCATGTTGCCAGAGAACTCCCATACGTACACAGAAAGAAAGACATTGCATACAGTGACGTCACCATTACCGTAGCGCCGAATGAGTCTATTTCCCCAACACGAAGCAATTGTATGAAAGGGACGAGAAAGTATGTGTCAATCAGAGACTTGTTCGTGGCCAGAAAGAGCCAAGCCAGCACACGTGAATAGAGAATAACATCGAACAACATGACTTACTCTACGTTGCCAAATCTATAATGAAGATGAATCAAATTTGCGAACTTCATGTTGAATCAACTAAATATTTTTGTTAGTTTGTTCTCCATTCGAATACGGAAATGAGGCTCAGTGGTCCCGGGTTCAAATCCTGCTCTCGCCAAATGAACTTTGTGGGGGACAAACGTCGTGTGCGTGGGTTTTCTTGGAGTTCTTCTGTTCCCTCCCACTTTCTTCATTCCACCATTTCATTCATTTCTCATCATCACCGTCTCTTTTAGCCTAGTCGGTATAAACGTGGGACGTAAAACTCAAAGATTTCATTTCATTTCACATTCAATACAGCGGCATTTTTACTGAAGCCAAGAATTTCAAGTGAAATATATGATGATTTTTCCTCTTCTTTTTTATATTCTATAAAAAATTAAGTATTACCGGTACTTGTGCAAGACTCTTACACAAGAGTTTTGGTCTTCGTCTTGGTCTTGTATCGGGATTCCTGGTCTTCGTGTTGGTCTTGGTCTTGGTCTTCCATCCAAGACTTTTGCACAAAGCGCAAGACTAAGACTCTTGCACTCATCGCTAATCCACATTATAATATAATTTTGAATCTCCAACCGATATAACGCTGAAACTAAAAGAGACGGAGAATGCACACATCAACTAGAGAAAGAACGACATCTGCCCGTGTATTGAAGAACATTGTGACAATTACGCTCACACACTTAATTAATTGTTCATACATTCAAATTAAAACATCGTTATATGTAAATTCAATTTATTTTAAAAAGTCAAGGAAAATTTTATTTTGTTTCATTTAGCAACCGAGCAACCTCTTTCATTTGTCCCAGGTAAAGAAGTTTCTCTGCTTTTCAGAAAGAAAAAAAAACATAAGACGGTAACCGCACTAATAGACCACCCACCGTTCTACCTCGCCAGTCGATGGTATTGTTACTCCAGCCATACTGTCGCACTACCTAAGTACCTCGATATCGCAAACATCACGTCACAGACACACAGGAACCAAAATTTTTTATCTACAATCTTCGCAAGTGCTTATGAAACTCTTTAACATCACGTACGAGCCCAGAACAGACGCTAGAAACCCAAGCCAAATTATCAACCGATTTTTGGGAAATGGTGTCACGAACTTAAAGCGGCGAATCAGAATCCGAAATTCAAAATTCACAAAGAGAAGAATGAAGCGTCTATTTTTTTAAAAAAAAAAAAAATAAAGAAAGCTGGGAGAACGCCTACACGGAAGAGAGGTTACTCTAAGTCGACACTTCATCGTGAAAACATCACCAACACGCGATTCATAAGCGTACGTCAACTCATATGTACATATATATATATATATTTAAGTGTTTAAATTTCAGAAAAATGGCTAGCTAGACACCCGTTAGCAGCCAGTTACTTAAATCACGCGTTATCCACAGCAACTTCGTCGTTACAAGATTATTTATACAAATATTTAAAACATCGACAGATAATTCTTATCATCTTACGGTAACGCTACATAAATGGTGATGTTGAAGTGAGTCTGTGATTCTATATACGTTGATTTCCCGCATAAAGTGCAAAGACAGGAAAAGTAGTGCGATGTATGGCGGATATATATATAAACTGTGCGAGTGAAATTTAAGTGCAGATGGATTTGATAAGTGACGCATCGTTGCATTTCAACAACATGGAGATGAAGGACGGAGACACGGGTTCGATCCCCAATACTCGAGACAGATGCCTTGCCACAGGAAGACCCAGACGCTTCAGACAAACGAGGACCTCTTCTCCGGGAGTTGAATCCAGAGGACAGCGGGGTCTGAGAAGGGACATTAGGAAGCATTGTGACGGTCAGTTAAGTACAGTGCAGTTTTCTTCTGAAGTGTGGAAATATAAGCGGAAAGACTTATTAAGGTAGGACAAAGTATTCTGCTATTTTCTTTATTGAAGAAGGACTATGGCCAATATTTCCGTGATTCGTGATCTCCATACTCACCTTTTCCTAGAAACTTCGGGACATTGTTTATTCATACGGAACTGTCCGTAAACATTTAGAGCATTTTTTTTCTTTCTTTTTAAAAGAAGTAAACAAATAGCCTAATGCCTTGGTTGCATTTCCAAAATTAATTCACTGATATAGGAACTGTTAATTTCATTCTTGAATAAGTACCATAAAATTTTTGATTATTTTACTAGTGAAATTTGTATACATTGATTTGATCTTCAGTCATGCATTTATTTGTAATCGTAATGTGTCAATATTTAGATCCTTGAAGCCGTCATTATAATCATTTATATGCAATCCAGTATTTATTTATATCAAGTATGAATTATTTCTCTTTTAAACATAAATCGCGTTTAAGATGTGTGAATGTAATGTAATTTCTGTTTTGAGTAAACTATGATTTAGCGTCAAAGTCTAGTTTTTCAAATTTTAACATTTGTATAGGTTGTGTTAGGGAAATATGTGTCAGAGCTGTAAACAGGCTTAATACTATTTTATTGTAACTTGCCAATTTTTATTATAATCATTCTTGAAAGAAACAATCAATATAAAGCTTACAAAGACGTGCTATGTTGAGTAAGTTTCAGACAAATAAGTGTAAACACTCTTATCCCGTAATATCGTTAGAGTCTCGTAAATAAGGTAAACAAATTTAAGATACTCGAGTAAATCCCTTCGGAGGTACCTATCTGAGCAACGAACGCAGATAGGGTCCATAGCTATGGAGAAACGTTTATTCGCAAAATAAGGAATCAGTGAGAAAATCAGAAAGCGTCGACAATGTAATTATTTTGATCAATTGGCCAAATTATAATAATAGTAGTACTATATATATATATATATATATATATATATATATATATATTTCTGTGTAGTGTATTTGAATATGAAATATTTGTGTAGTTAGTGTTGTGTAACGATTTTTATTGTGAATTGTATTATTTACCAACTGATATAGTATGTGTACAAAGCTATGTTTTGTTTATGCAAATCTTTTAATATTGAAAATTCATTAGCGTTCATTAGAAACAGTACACTAAATTTTCTCAAAAGCATACTATCGCTTCTAAACTATTTCTCCAGTAAGTCTTGCAAGCAACCTAAATCATTAATTCTTTCATTCCGCAATCCGATTCTTAAACTTATTTCCATTTCTTTTATTAATAAAAAGAGGTAGTAACTGTGGGCGAATTACTTAATAGTCGTTTATGTCTATGGGGAAAACAATAAATCATTTTGCTAATTAATATTCAGTTTAATAGAAATTTTTGTTTGTATAACTACGTCATAGTAATTATAAAGAATCGAATATTGTCAGTTTAGTTGAGTAGAAATAGATTGTTGCTAAATTTTACAGTCAAGATTGAATAATTTGAATATTACGTTGTACAGTGAAGAATGTGTTAAGAGAAATCATATTATTTGGTCAAAACAGTCAAAAGTCTGATTCATTTTCAGTAAAGTCAATTAATTCATTTTTTTGTAAATCCAAATTAACTTTCTTGTTGATTTTTGTAGATATCACCTTATTTCTCGTTAAATTTATTAAAAGTCTATTTGACGTTAGAACAAAAGCAGTTATGTGGTTATCATTTCAAAGATATGCCTATTTCTTTAACCGTTATTAGCATACCTAGAATTTATTTCAAATCACCCTGAACAGGAAAAGTTGAAGCACGGTTACATTGACCATCAGAAATTTTTATCTAAATTAACTCATTTTTTTTTAACTTTAAATTAAACTTTCCTTGTTTGTTGCTTTTTAACTATTTTTGCTATCTCCACACATTTCGGTGACAGAGTGATAGTCAGTGTAGCCAACTGAACAAGCCATTAGCGAAAAATCTTTCTTTCAGCTTTGCAGCTTGTGAGATTTTTGCTCCGCATGTTTAAATCACTTAACTATTAACTACGCACCTGTTTTCCTAGCGCCTTGGAGACACCGTTATGGGGAAAACAGGATCGATTAGACTTAGGTCATCTTTCGTTACATGTATCATTTTTTTAATTCCTAACCATCTTAGCAAAACTGTATCTTTACCTTGGAGAACTGAAGTTCGAGCCCCGTGGAGTCAACTTCAATTCTCCAAACTCTCATTCATTTTTTTATTTGTGTAATAGGCAGATGAGTTGTCGCTCATCAATACCATTCACTTTTCAAGTACAAGGTCAGGTATTCATTTCTCTGATGCATATTAGGCTCATCCGTGAGTGCCTTAATTATTCATTCTAGTGCAGATTAAATATGCAAATTAGAGATAAGGAATCGAATTCCGAAAACAACACGTTTCATATTCTTCGTCGCCCAAATACGTAAGATCTGCTTATTCGTAATATCACGCAGTAATTCTATTTGGCAGCCCGAGCAGAAATTTTCCTTTCATTATTAGTTATTTTCAATCGTTGCAAAACTTAGCGCCCGAGACAATAGCATTATCATTACCAAACTTGGCTTCCAATACCGGAACCCCCAGTGTTACAAGAAATGGCGCAACCGAACTAGGACCAAAGTACAGTGTTACAAGAAATGGCTTCCCGAACAGGAACCCGAATGCGTAGTTAATCTTATTTGAGGGACCCGAATGCGTAGTTAATCTTATTTCAGGAACCCGAATGCGTAGTTAATCTTATTTGAAGGACCAACATGCGTAGTTAATTTTATTTCAGGACCGAAAAGCGTAGTAAGCGTTAAAAAAAAAAAAAAGTAGGAAATTTAGTTTGGAGAAGCATACATAGTAAATTTCGAACAGCGAACGAAAACAGTAATCAAGTCTATTACGTAATACTAAAATTAAGAATGGGAAGCGTGATAGGAAATTAGGTAACTTTGTATTCAAAGAAGCATTATTTCGAGATTACCCGTAGGGAACGATTAAGCGTTCTACTCCCCCTCGCAACCAATTTTATTTCATTTCAGCACATGCGTAAATAATAATAATAATAATAATAATAGTATTTGTTCTTACCTCATGTTTGTTTGTTGGTTTGTGTGATTGGAAGAGAAAAGAGATACACCATTTTCTTTGTTAAAAAAAAAGAAGAAGAAGTAAAGAAGGAAAGAAGAAAACAAAAAGGTAATGCACCAGGTAAGCGATTAATATAAGTGAACATGCAAATTTTTGGCATATTGATGCATAAATTTAGCTAAGTTTGTTTCTAATGAATGACATTAGTATTAATATAACTATATATTCATATATAGATATAGGTTTAGAATAGGTCAGATTTAATACTTTTATTTACACATGCATTTTATTACTTACATATTATTGTGTTTTAGACATGTTATCTGTTAATTAATACACTATTTGTATATACATATAAATATCCATATAAATATAGTAAAAAAAAAAAAAAAAAAAAAAAAAAAAAAACAAGAATGAACTAAGTTGTTGTGGAAAACGTGTGGTGATAAAGTAGCTTGGCATGCTACATTGATGAAATAGTAATATTTTTGCGTATTAAGGTGAACTTAGAGTACGAAATTTAGAGTGATTGACAGCATAGGTCAGATAATTAGAATTAATTTTAGACAAATTTTAATAAGAATCATTCTGACAATCCAGTTATTTAAGTCTACTTGCAGATGCCACAGTTGAGGCCATCTACCTTGAGGCAACGACCAAGAAACAGGATGTCTGCCATGGAAGAAGCACAACGTTGTCGCACGTGTGGACGTGACCTATGGGAACAGGATTTGGATCCCACGGATGAGGCTCAAAATTGTCCTGAATGTGGTGACCAGAGGAATACAAGTCCAGTTATGGAAAATGATGTCACTCAAGGAAGTAGAGACAACATTCAACAGCATCACAGGCCGAACAGCACTAATGGCGATTTTCAGGAATCTCTTCTATCAGCGTTACATGAGTTCATGAGACAACTAAAAGAAGAAAACAAGAAAAACGAAGAATTTAGAGAAGAACAGAGGAAGAAAAACGAAGAATTTATAGAAGAACAGAGGAAGAATATAGAAGAACAGAACAAGAAAAACGAAGAATTTCGAGAAGCACAGAGGAAGAAAATAGAAGAACTAGATAGAAAACTTGACAAGTTCATGGAAAAACAAGACCATTTGGCAGAATACCTCTCGAGGAAACGACAGGAGCAAGCCAGGAGACTGGACGAACATGAGAAGTCAAACACGGAAGTACCGGAGGAACTTCCATCAGAAGCAATTGTGCAGGATACACACCAGGAGGTCAAACAGACCCCCACACCTGCAGAGATAAGCACAAGTGTTTCCAACGCTGTGAACGCTCCAAAATTCAAGAGCAAACGTAAACTGTGTGGAAGAATGATCCCTGGTAGGACAAGAATACAACCAAGACGAAACAAAAATACAAGAATGAAAGGTTTCCACGACAAACGTACAGGATGGCAACGCAGCCATAACTACTGCAGGAGGAATAATCACCTGAAGGTACGGAGAAAACAGGCAGAAGACTCCAGAAATGCAGAAGGAAAAGGAGTACTTGAGTTCGAGGACCAAGATTCATGGAGAACTTACAACGGCCAGAGAAGTCCATGTGACCGGCAAGTTATACACAGTCAGGCCAGAGCAGTAGAGACACAGGAGATAAGTGACGACAACTGGCAGAACGAAGCAAATCCGCCAAGGAGTTATTTTCATGATGAAGGCACCAGAGAAGACCACAAGTCAGAAGCGGAATGTAAAAGTGGCCAACAGAATACATTGATTGCCAATAGGAAAGTGGTGAGCACTCAGGAAATGAGCAATGACAATTGGCAGTACTCACATTGTACCAAGGAAAGCCTGGAAAATGACAAGAATGGTATCGGCATTGTCACCATTCACCCGGCCATGACAGTTGCATACTAAAATTGACTCCAACGGTCCAGGGTCGAGTCGAGGTTACGTGACAGCTTGCTGGAAAACAGACTAAGATACACAATGGCATGAAAACTAATGGAAGCACAGAAATACAATGATTGTAGGCAAGAAGTAAAGAAAAATTGCAAGAAGATACTGCAAGAAAAGTATAAGTCAAGAATCAAGTACTAGCGCGAAGAAAGAAAACTTAGCAGGAAACTGATGAAAGAAAGATAAGAGAATTGTGTCTATAGCTCAGTTGAATGTACCTGCATCTCTTATCCAAGCGGCTAACCCTAGAAGTTAAACATAAAGAATAAGAATGTGTACTATATGGAAGAATAATGCCCAGAAATGAATTTGTTTACCAGCATTTGTTTTAACTTTATTTCAGATACCGGATGTGAGGCAATCAAAACTACAGAGGAAGATTGGAAAAAGATATTCGCCAATGTGCGCAACCCAGCATTGAAACCGGCCCAGGAGATATAATTTTTGTTATGCACGAAGAAGTGCCTGTATACGGAGCAATCGGTAGAGATGGATTCCCGATTTGAGCTCTCTGAAGTGGAGTTTTGCGTTTAGAGCAGAGACTCAACGCACCCCTTCGCCTTGGTGATGATACCTGCGAAAACGCGCCGAGCCAAAGAATAGTGAGCTACGAGCTGCGAGCAGATGACAATTCCACCAAGATGTTTGCAAGTTCCCACAATTGGATGTTCGCGACATGGAACTTTGCCTTTATCATTTTACTCTCCTTATATTTTAAAGTTATGGTACTGAAGATGAATCATGGCCGAAGAATAAAAGCAAAAGTGCGAGCAGTGGCCTTGCCCTCGCACATGGAGGAATTGAAGCTCCATGCCACCCTCTGTACCAATGCTCTCTTTCCCGATGATACAAGACGCTGAAGATTATTTAATATTGTTGTTTTGTTGTTTTGTTACCTAGGGCAGCCAGAACTTTGGAAGAAATAGAATAAGTTGTATTCCGCGCAGAGAAATTAAAGAACTCCAAGAGACGATTAAGAATAAGGTCATATTATTTAAAACATGCCTCATAAGCTTGTGTCCAGCAGCTTGAACTGACCACCAACTCAATACCTGAGACCTCTCATCTAGATTGAGATTATCTCTCTCAGCATGCACGAAATTTTAACATTAGGGTTCGGATTTTTTGTGAATATTTAAATTTTCTTCTTCAACATAGATTAGGGTTAGGACTTTCATGTATTTGTACTTTTTATCAGAATTTGAACTTTTATATTTATCAAATGTTACTTCTCCTTAGATGCAGCCGTGCCTCACTCTGTTGCAGCACTTGCTACATCTTGGGAGGGGGGTATTGTGACAATTACGCTCACACACTTAATTAATTGTTCATACATTCAAATTAAAACATCGTTATATGTAAATTCAATTTATTTTAAAAAGTCAAGGAAAATTTTATTTTGTTTCATTTAGCAACCGAGCAACCTCTTTCATTTGTCCCAGGTAAAGAAGTTTCTCTGCTTTTCAGAAAGAAAAAAAAACATAAGACGGTAACCGCACTAATAGACCACCCACCGTTCTACCTCGCCAGTCGATGGTATTGTTACTCCAGCCATACTGTCGCACTACCTAAGTACCTCGATATCGCAAACATCACGTCACAGACACACAGGAACCAAAATTTTTTATCTACAATCTTCGCAAGTGCTTATGAAACTCTTTAACATCACGTACGAGCCCAGAACAGACGCTAGAAACCCAAGCCAAATTATCAACCGATTTTTGGGAAATGGTGTCACGAACTTAAAGCGGCGAATCAGAATCCGAAATTCAAAATTCACAAAGAGAAGAATGAAGCGTCTATTTTTTTAAAAAAAAAAAAATAAAGAAAGCTGGGAGAACGCCTACACGGAAGAGAGGTTACTCTAAGTCGACACTTCATCGTGAAAACATCACCAACACGCGATTCATAAGCGTACGTCAACTCATATGTACATATATATATATATATTTAAGTGTTTAAATTTCAGAAAAATGGCTAGCTAGACACCCGTTAGCAGCCAGTTACTTAAATCACGCGTTATCCACAGCAACTTCGTCGTTACAAGATTATTTATACAAATATTTAAAACATCGACAGATAATTCTTATCATCTTACGGTAACGCTACATAAATGGTGATGTTGAAGTGAGTCTGTGATTCTATATACGTTGATTTCCCGCATAAAGTGCAAAGACAGGAAAAGTAGTGCGATGTATGGCGGATATATATATAAACTGTGCGAGTGAAATTTAAGTGCAGATGGATTTGATAAGTGACGCATCGTTGCATTTCAACAACATGGAGATGAAGGACGGAGACACGGGTTCGATCCCCAATACTCGAGACAGATGCCTTGCCACAGGAAGACCCAGACGCTTCAGACAAACGAGGACCTCTTCTCCGGGAGTTGAATCCAGAGGACAGCGGGGTCTGAGAAGGGACATTAGGAAGCATTGTGACGGTCAGTTAAGTACAGTGCAGTTTTCTTCTGAAGTGTGGAAATATAAGCGGAAAGACTTATTAAGGTAGGACAAAGTATTCTGCTATTTTCTTTATTGAAGAAGGACTATGGCCAATATTTCCGTGATTCGTGATCTCCATACTCACCTTTTCCTAGAAACTTCGGGACATTGTTTATTCATACGGAACTGTCCGTAAACATTTAGAGCATTTTTTTTCTTTCTTTTTAAAAGAAGTAAACAAATAGCCTAATGCCTTGGTTGCATTTCCAAAATTAATTCACTGATATAGGAACTGTTAATTTCATTCTTGAATAAGTACCATAAAATTTTTGATTATTTTACTAGTGAAATTTGTATACATTGATTTGATCTTCAGTCATGCATTTATTTGTAATCGTAATGTGTCAATATTTAGATCCTTGAAGCCGTCATTATAATCATTTATATGCAATCCAGTATTTATTTATATCAAGTATGAATTATTTCTCTTTTAAACATAAATCGCGTTTAAGATGTGTGAATGTAATGTAATTTCTGTTTTGAGTAAACTATGATTTAGCGTCAAAGTCTAGTTTTTCAAATTTTAACATTTGTATAGGTTGTGTTAGGGAAATATGTGTCAGAGCTGTAAACAGGCTTAATACTATTTTATTGTAACTTGCCAATTTTTATTATAATCATTCTTGAAAGAAACAATCAATATAAAGCTTACAAAGACGTGCTATGTTGAGTAAGTTTCAGACAAATAAGTGTAAACACTCTTATCCCGTAATATCGTTAGAGTCTCGTAAATAAGGTAAACAAATTTAAGATACTCGAGTAAATCCCTTCGGAGGTACCTATCTGAGCAACGAACGCAGATAGGGTCCATAGCTATGGAGAAACGTTTATTCGCAAAATAAGGAATCAGTGAGAAAATCAGAAAGCGTCGACAATGTAATTATTTTGATCAATTGGCCAAATTATAATAATAGTAGTACTATATATATATATATATATATATATATATATATATATATATATTTCTGTGTAGTGTATTTGAATATGAAATATTTGTGTAGTTAGTGTTGTGTAACGATTTTTATTGTGAATTGTATTATTTACCAACTGATATAGTATGTGTACAAAGCTATGTTTTGTTTATGCAAATCTTTTAATATTGAAAATTCATTAGCGTTCATTAGAAACAGTACACTAAATTTTCTCAAAAGCATACTATCGCTTCTAAACTATTTCTCCAGTAAGTCTTGCAAGCAACCTAAATCATTAATTCTTTCATTCCGCAATCCGATTCTTAAACTTATTTCCATTTCTTTTATTAATAAAAAGAGGTAGTAACTGTGGGCGAATTACTTAATAGTCGTTTATGTCTATGGGGAAAACAATAAATCATTTTGCTAATTAATATTCAGTTTAATAGAAATTTTTGTTTGTATAACTACGTCATAGTAATTATAAAGAATCGAATATTGTCAGTTTAGTTGAGTAGAAATAGATTGTTGCTAAATTTTACAGTCAAGATTGAATAATTTGAATATTACGTTGTACAGTGAAGAATGTGTTAAGAGAAATCATATTATTTGGTCAAAACAGTCAAAAGTCTGATTCATTTTCAGTAAAGTCAATTAATTCATTTTTTTGTAAATCCAAATTAACTTTCTTGTTGATTTTTGTAGATATCACCTTATTTCTCGTTAAATTTATTAAAAGTCTATTTGACGTTAGAACAAAAGCAGTTATGTGGTTATCATTTCAAAGATATGCCTATTTCTTTAACCGTTATTAGCATACCTAGAATTTATTTCAAATCACCCTGAACAGGAAAAGTTGAAGCACGGTTACATTGACCATCAGAAATTTTTATCTAAATTAACTCATTTTTTTTTAACTTTAAATTAAACTTTCCTTGTTTGTTGCTTTTTAACTATTTTTGCTATCTCCACACATTTCGGTGACAGAGTGATAGTCAGTGTAGCCAACTGAACAAGCCATTAGCGAAAAATCTTTCTTTCAGCTTTGCAGCTTGTGAGATTTTTGCTCCGCATGTTTAAATCACTTAACTATTAACTACGCACCTGTTTTCCTAGCGCCTTGGAGACACCGTTATGGGGAAAACAGGATCGATTAGACTTAGGTCATCTTTCGTTACATGTATCATTTTTTTAATTCCTAACCATCTTAGCAAAACTGTATCTTTACCTTGGAGAACTGAAGTTCGAGCCCCGTGGAGTCAACTTCAATTCTCCAAACTCTCATTCATTTTTTTATTTGTGTAATAGGCAGATGAGTTGTCGCTCATCAATACCATTCACTTTTCAAGTACAAGGTCAGGTATTCATTTCTCTGATGCATATTAGGCTCATCCGTGAGTGCCTTAATTATTCATTCTAGTGCAGATTAAATATGCAAATTAGAGATAAGGAATCGAATTCCGAAAACAACACGTTTCATATTCTTCGTCGCCCAAATACGTAAGATCTGCTTATTCGTAATATCACGCAGTAATTCTATTTGGCAGCCCGAGCAGAAATTTTCCTTTCATTATTAGTTATTTTCAATCGTTGCAAAACTTAGCGCCCGAGACAATAGC
Organism: Thermobia domestica; assembly: GCF_964235325.1. Lineage (NCBI taxonomy): Eukaryota > Metazoa > Arthropoda > Insecta > Zygentoma > Lepismatidae > Thermobia > Thermobia domestica. The sequence continues at coordinate 77,890,224 of NC_137463.1, forward strand.
ATTATCATTACCAAACTTGGCTTCCAATACCGGAACCCCCAGTGTTACAAGAAATGGCGCAACCGAACTAGGACCAAAGTACAGTGTTACAACATCACCGGATGAACAGTGTTGCCCCTTCAAGAGAAAGTTGTGTTTTTGTAAATCAAATGATCTAAATTGGATACCATCATTGGAAGCAACAATGAAAATAAAGACAAAAGAGATGGCAAACGCAGATGAGTGTTGCAAACTTTTCGAGAAATAGCGTGAAACATGTGTTAAATGCAAACGCCGTGGCGCACACAGGGAGTGAGGTACTGACATTTTGTACACCTTAAATATTAATAAGAAGTATAAGAACTGTTTAAGCTGACTCCAAGTCTAGAAAGGTCCGTTAAATTGTATCAGCAACAGAAGAGGAAAGTTGAGTTTGGAAAAGATTAATAACTCGGAAAAGGTTGCTAGTGTAGTATGGTTTAAAACCAATAATGCAAGGCGGTAGAGCATGAGGAGCAGTACTATGGTATGTGAGATCGATTAGTCAGGTACTGACCGAGATATTCGGTATCTTGTTAAAGCTAAGATTTGTAAAAGATGGGAACGCCGCACAGTGGGTTCGAATCCTAACAACCTGGTCAAAATAATTTACATTAACAATTTCCATGGGTTAATGTAGTCGTGGGTTTTTGAGGGTGCTGATAGCGATGATGACGTCAAAAGTGACTTATCGATTTCACATAACCACGGTACTGCTCTTCATGCTTTACTGCCTTGCGTTATAGGTTGTAAAACCTTTAACCGCCATGAGACATCAACGCTATGCCTCAATGTTTTTTTTTTTTTTTTTTTTTTGTAAATTTGTGCAGCGTGGCATTTATGGATGTCTCACTTTGATTGCTGTCATTTCAATGTGTTGAAATCTTTAAGCCAGCGAAACCGTAGAGCAATTTATGTAACTGGCCTCTGCAAATTTGGTACAGTATTAGAAAAATTGAAATTTTTGAGTTTTACGTCCGACGGTTATGCCGGCTAGGCTAAAGGAGACGGTGATGATGAGTAATGAATGAAATGGCGGAATGAAGAAAAGGGAGGAAACGGAAGAACCCCGAGGAAACTCACGCACACGGTGTTTGTCTACCACAAAGTTCACTTGGCAGGAGCAGGGTTTCAACCCGAGACCCCATTCACCAGAGGTGAACGCTCTACCACTTTTTCTTTTTTTTTAATACTTTATTGTACTCTTATTTAGCCAATTACATCAGAAAGGATTAACAAAGAAAATTGTACTGTGAGCATCCAATTATACCAACAAAAAAAAAAGTACAATAGACACATCAATAAACTGCTGCTAGAAAATTAGCAAACTTTTGTTTACGAATTGAAAGTGCTAGAGTTTGCATACGGAACAATAATTGATTGACATACAAAGTCACATTATTATTAAAATCATTACATAAAAGAATATCGATAGTTTGGGACGTGATCCATAAAATTGCGTTATGTTTAGTGCTGGGATAAAATTGATAATCCGGAAGCAGCATGAATGACGTACAGTGAATATTAGAAGGAGTTGTTCTGCAGATACGGGCAATGATTTTTTGATAATGAAACCATATAGCTGTGTTTCGTGAGCAGCTTTCGAGCCGGTGTTGGAGAGTATCGAGAACATAACAAGTACCGCAGAAAGAAATATTACAGATACCCAATTCATAAAGTCTCCCGTTAGTAGGATATATATTATGAACAACACTGTATCAAAGAGATTGCATGGCAGGAGACAATACCGGAGTATGAATGTTTTCCCAGATTTTCTTCCAGTGTGTCATTGGGTAATGTTCTACAATACGGGGAACCGAAGTTGTGGTGCCATGATAATGATTATATAATTGTCTAACAGAAAGATCTTCAAGGTGACTCCGTGCGATAAGCGAGTAACTAATATCAAGAAATACGTCCTTGAGGTATGGCACAAGGGAAATCCAAGGTTGTATATGCAGAAGAGCTTGTAACTCAATATGACGTAGTGGTACACATAACGCCTTGCTGGAAAAGGATTCGGAGTAGAAGCATAATGTTTGGCAGACGCGATGAATCAGCAGCGAGTAGCTCTGAAATTTAATGTCTTTAAGGCCAAGGCCACCATCACGTTTTGATAAACACGCAGTCTCGTGACTTGCCCTTAGGCAGTGATTATGCCACAGCAGTTGCCCTGTGTGTTTTCGTATGATACTTAGGTATTTCTTCGGCAAGGAAAAAAATTGAGTCAGAAACCAAAGACGACTAAAAATAAAAACATTTAAAAGGTATACTCTGCCTGCAAGACTGACCTGCCGGACTTTACTTTGGTGTATGAGAGCAACCAAAGTACAGGTTGTGGTATGAAAATTGTAGTCTATAGTGTCTGCTATGCGACGTTGCCAAGTTACGCCTAAGATTTTGATGCGATCAGTAAAGGGGAACGTAGACAAATACACGTGTTGGTCAGCCGGATTTATACACATCAGGCGTGACTTTTGTTTATTGAGAATAGCACCTGAAACGCCCTCATAGTTCGATATGAGAAGTTCAACACGTGACAGTTCCTGTGGACTGGTAATGAAACAATGTATATCGTCTATAAATGCTTGTAATTTTAAGGATGTTGCACCAATCTGTATACCTTGAATGTGTTGTTCCAGTGTTAAAAGAAAGGGAACAAGAACCAAGCTATATAGAATGGAAGACAGGAGGCAACCTTGTGCAATACCTCGACGTACATTGATAGGATATGTAAGTGCACCATTAACCTTTAATCTTACATATCGTTGAGTATAAAGAAATTTAATCAAATTAAGAAAACTGTCTTCAAAACCATAGTTTTCAAGTACCTTAAACATGTAATCATGTGACAATCTGTCAAATGCCTTATGAAAATCAAGCGCCAAAAAAGCGACTTGTGGAGAACTTGTTTTCTGACACCTTCTCGTATATTACTTAGTGCTAAAAACATAGGTTTTGTATGTTTTAAACCATACTGATCATTGTGTAAGACTTGATTCAGAAACGGTTCTAAACGAGAGGCAAGGCAACGGGATAAAATTTTCTGGTCAACATTAAGGAGGGTAATCGGTCTAAAATTATCAAAGTCATACGCACCTGCATGTTTAGGTACAAGTACCATTATGCCAGCGGTAAAGGAAGAGATGCACGTGGGCATGAGTCGGAGTTCGTTATACATTTCTGTGAGAAAAGGCGTAAGAATGCTGTGAAATTGGCTGTAAAATTCTAGTGTAAGACCATCGGGTCCCGGAGATTTATTTAACTTCCCCGCAAAAATAGCTTGCGCTTGACTTCTCTTTCTGTAAAGGGGGCATTGAATATGTTACGAGCCTCCGGGATGAAAGTACCGGTCGGACGCTCGAAGCAAGGGTCAGAAGATTGGGTTGGAGCGGGGGAATATATGTTCTGGTATGCATCGTACAAAGCTGGGATTACCTGATCATGCTCGTGAACTACACCGTTAGGAAAGGAGACCTTGGAAATAAGGTTTTGTTTACCTCTGCGCCTTTCACATATAACTGTATGTAAAGAGGGAACTTCATGCTGAAGCATCGTTGTTTTGCCTCTCGTGAAAAAACCTTGATTTTTCTTTCGATGTAAAGTGAGTAGGAGTGCCTTAATTTCCTTAATACGAGGGAGTACGTCTACTCCTTGAGCAAGTTCTTTATAGTAGTCACATAATAAGTGATGGTAATAATTATATTGCTCTTTAAGAAGAGAGGATTTGTCTTTGCAGTGCTGTTTACAGATAGACCGAAAGGACGGTTTAATGTGATGTAACCACCATGAAAACAAACTTTTCTTGTGAGATTTAAAGTGCATTAAATAGTTCCACCTATTGGTAATTAGCAACTGTAGATCCTCGTCAGGTAAAATGCTGTTATTGAGTGACCAAACAAAGGATGATTTTAAGTACTTACGGATGGGTAGATCAATGGTACAAACCACATCACAGTGATCAGAAAAGCATACCGGTTGAACGTTTATGGAGCGCACAAAATTAATTAAAGTGGTACTGACGTAGATCCTATCCAAACGTGAGGATCCATTTCGTCGAAAAAAGTGTGCCCTGGGGTGTTACCTTTATAATGACGCCATACGTCAACTAACTTAAAGTCTTGAATCAATTTACGTAATGTAGGAGAAGTATTGTAACCAAAACTTGAGTCTATAGGATCTAACACTGCATTGTAGTCTCCTACACAAATCAAATCTCTGGTACCAGAATGTAACTCCATTGGAACGTCAGTGAGATAGAAGGAGTTTCGCTCAGCACGTTTGTTATTCCCGGACGGCGAATATAAATTACAAAAGGGTATGCTTTCATAATTGACTGCGATAATACGTCCTGACGGAAATTTTGAGAAAGCGGTTAATGAGATATCTTTGCGATATATAATAGCTGTTCCAGAACCAGTTTCGGAAGGTTTGACTTCCCACAAATGATTAAAAAGAAAGGAGAAATTGTCAATATTGCATTCTTGAAGGAAAATTATATCCAGAGACGACTGGTTGATGTAATCGGCTAGCGCTTTTTGCTTGGTGAGACTAGAAATGCCGTTGACATTAAGAGTGGCTATACGCGTGGCATACATGTTTAATGGTCACAAAAGCACGACACAAAGAAATGACACAATACACTTGAAAAAACAAAGACGGGGGGCAACACTCGCACACATTCCCGTTCTATACTGGAAGGTGATATGATCACTTGTCCGAAGAGGTAGCACTATCATTTTCCTTAGCACTTGCTTCACTATGATGGGGATCTACTCGTGACCTCGTGAAACCAGACACACAATTGTTGTTTACGGGGGGAACGCTCTTAGTTTTCTGAAGTTTATTGGCTCTACTGGATGTATCACGAGGGGAAGACTGAGATCGACCTTTGCGACGTCTCTTCTCGGGTAGAGAGGGAAGCTGGGATGCTTCTGTAGATGGTGAATCTCTATCGAAAGAATCCGTCACTTCCTGGTGAGAGTCATCAATGCCCACTAACGGTGGGGTACTTACCGTGATTTCAGGTAGCGTATCCATCTCCGACGCGGAAGATGCTGAAACAGTAATGCTCTGTTGTGGAACATCCGAACTATTAGGCGCTATGGTAGTGGAACTGGAAGAGTCACTCTGCGTTGCATTAGAAGCAAGGGTCTGCTGGGAGGCAATAGCAGGAGAACTGGTGTGAGATGCAGCTGTAGAACTAGGGGGGACACCAAGCGGACAAGTGGATTCAGTTTCATTGAGTGCCTTAGCAAAAGGACTTGCAGCAGTTGCAGTTGAAGGTGGAAGGTTCTCCTGTAAAGTTGGAGGACGTTTCTCACTTAACACAGGAAAACTAGTAAACGAATGAACGTTCGGTTGAGTATCCACTTTATTCAAATTGCCGGGCATGGGCGGGGCTCTGGATGGTGAGACACTGGATACTGAAGCTGGTACGGTTGGAGGGAGACGACGCTTTGTACATTCCATCAGAAAATGATTTGGTGAGTCACAAATGGCGCAGGTTTCAACTTGACCTCCATACGTTAACCACAAACGTAAACCACAGATAGTCACATAAGAAGGTATGGGGCGCTTAATGCTCATACGTATTATCTTTCTCCCAGTCCTTACTTCATAGATGTGTCCAGTAGAATACATTTCGTCTGCAATTGACTTAATTTCACCGTACTGAGAAAGCACACGAGAAATATGATGATCTTCCAACTCGGTGGGTACCAAATGTAAACGGACAGTCATAATATTGGAACTGGCAGAATCGATTAAAATGTTATAAGTACCAAGATCATCTGAATAACTAACCTTTCCATTCACTCGAAACAGAATTTGTTCACAAAGCACTTGTGAGATTAACTTAACATATAACTGTTTGCGACTATAATCAAACTCAATACTGACAACTTGATCAGGAAGCAGATGAAAAGTATTGCGGATCCATTCATGCAAGACCAATGTGTTAGGCTTGTTCACAACATCTTGAAATGACAAACGTAAAGTATTCACTCGGATAACAGATATAATGCACTTAGTAGGTAAACCTGTACTTCACACTAGACAATATGATGAAAAGAGTAAATATAACTCGAACTACTTGGTAGTAGAAAATACTCCACTTGACAATGCAGGTTGAGTTGAAGCAAGTTAACACACTCACTACTTCCACTCGAACACCTACCGGAACAACGAGGTGAACGGCATGGCGTCTGCCGAGCAACTGTCCACTGAGCCACTACAGTGCATGTTATTATGGCATAATTCTTGTTTCAATATACAGTATACCGGTATGAATTTCAAATACTCCAAGTACATTTATATTTTATTGTACTTCAGTTATTTGTTAAAAATAATCAAACTAATCAAAATAATCATAAAACTTAAACACTTGTTTTGCCTAGTACAAGCTTGCAGAAGGAAACTTTTATTAAAGAAATATAATAGAAGCTTATTTTTTATTTGGCTTTACAAACATAAGAAAGCCGAAACTCCAATCTTCAATATATGTACCTTGAGCAATGGATATTGCAATATTTGTTTACCTCTACAAAGTGGAATATATAATGTAAATTCGGAAAAAAATATAATAATAATACAATATATAATACGTTTTCCTATCATGTTTATATTTCACGTTTATGTTTAGTCAAGTAGTGAGTATAACCTCATTTTACCTTTATATCTGACAAAACATAAACTTCAGAAACGTACCTTTCAATTGTGTGTAAAAAATTGGCATTTTTGTACCCACAATTTTCGAAACGCAGTGGCGAAACCAGGATTGTTAGAGGGGTGGTTCTTTGCCTTCCAGTGTTTGAGAGGGAACAGAATAATAGGAACAAAAACGAAGGAAAAATATAAGTCTCTCAGTACTGGTACATTCCTCTGAAAAATAGGTGATATAATGTACCCAGTATTTTTTAGAATCAGCTATGGGCAAAGGGATTAATGTTTTGCCATCGTTTCTGTTTCTATTATTCTGCCTCCTCCCCGAGAATACGGAAGCAAGGAACCGTCCATGCATATACACTGCTTCTCAAAAGTTGTGAATACAAAATGCAAATTTGCATTGAAAGTTTCATCTTCTGCAGTGTCTAAAACAAAAATATTTCAAATATTTAATATTAGCTGTTCTACGGTATGTTAGAATTCGTAAAATCACAATTACTTTTCCCTGCTAACGTGCTTTTCAAAGAAATTTTAAAAAAATTAAAATTACGTTGTGACCCCAGGGATAAAGTTTTGCTAATACATTGTGGCAGTTAAAGGGTTCTACAATACTGCAATAGTGACCTTTTCCGAGTTATTGCATCTTTTCCAAACCCAACTTTACTCTTGTGTTGATGGCAACACTGTTCAACGGACCCTTCTAGACTTAGAGTCAGCATAAACAGTTCTTATCAATATTTAAGATGTACAAAACATTAGTACCTCACTCCCTGTGTACGCCACGGCGTTTGCATTTATATATGCTTCACGTTACTTCTCAAAAAGTTTGCAACACTCATCTGCGTTTACCATCTCTTTTGTCTTTATTTTCATTGTTGCTTTCAATCATGGTATCCAATTTAGATAATTTGATTTACGAAAACACAACTTTCTCTTGAGTTGGCAACACTGTTCATCCGGTGATGTTCTTCAATACACGGGCAGATGTTCTTTCTCTAGTTGCTTCGTGCAAAGTTTCGTTTCTCCGTCTGTTTTTGTTTCTCCGTTATCTCGGTTGGACATTCTAAATTATATTATAATGAGGATACGTTACTTCATGACTTTGTCTTCAAGTGAGCGCGGATTAACGTTCTCGTAGAGAGCTGCTATTTCACTAATACGTGTTTACGATTTCTAGTACTGCATGCACGTGAGACAGATTAACACTTGAAGTATAATCGGAACCAATAATGAAGCTTAGTACTTATAAGGGAAATCGAATTTGAGATCTTTACGCATAGAAAGCACATACGTTACCTATTGGATTCAGAATGATCATTGTATTTGTTATAGAGGAAAGTCGGGTATTGTGGAATACTGTTTTTATTTTCAACGATACAAGAGACGTGAATGAACTTACAATAATGAGTTTTATGCTAAAATATGCTGTGATGTATGCTCTTAAAAGAAACAATACTGCAGTAGCTATACACGTTACATTCTCTGAGTTTGACAAACATTCTCAAAAAAATGACAGAATTTGAGGTCATGCAAAAGTGGAGGATTACCATCCGCCTATTCCAAATAACACATTGATATTACAATTCACATTTTCATGACTACTAGAATAGAAAATCGACAAAGAAAGTATGGGACGTCAACTGGTAAGTTTGTTCAACTTCAGGAGTACATATGAATATACCACGTAAAAACCGAGCTTAAAAAAAGAAGTAAATAATATCTAAAACAATAAACAAATTGTGGGGCCGCGGTGGCTCAGTGGTAGAGCGTTCATCTCTGGTGCTAGGGGTCTCGGGTTCAAACCCTGCTCCCGCCAAGTGAACTTTGTGGTGGACAAACACCGTGTGCGTGGGTTTTCTCGGGGTTTTCCCGTTTCCTCCCACTTTCTTCATTCCACCATTTCATTCATTACTCATTATCACCGTCTCCTTTAGCCTAACCGGCATAACCGTGGGACGTAAAACTCCAAATTTCATTTCATTTCAATAAACAAATTGTGAAGAAGAACACGTACAATACTGCACGGTGTGTGAAATTTGTAAGCAGTCATCACAAATGCAGTCTACTCCGTATCCTTCAGTGCACTCAGTATGACTCCATTGATAACACGAGAGACACCAAATCCATTGTTCACCTGAATTGTCTTTGGAAATTTTCCCATTGCAGTAGGTGCACCGAGCATTTGCCCTTTAGGTAGCATCACTGTCGGGTTGTTCATTCTGACACGTGAGTTGCAAATGAGACTTCTTGCTGTTCGGATGTAGATAACAGACGTTTGCCCCTTAACGGACGATTGTAGGCTTAAGACTCGTCTGTAGTTTCTTCCTGAAAGGTGATCATGTTATCACTGCTGCTGCTGACTTGGGTCTCCCTCGAGTTGAGCTGCGTCTCCTTAATGAGGGTACGGTGAAACAACTTGTGGCTCAACTGAGAGAACTCGCTTGGATGTATCTCTGTATGTGTCGACGCAGAGGAACTTATGAAATGGCTTATGGTTTGTTCGTGACGTAGATGAAATGGCAGAAGAAGCTGTTCCTGAGGTAGATCGAATGGCCCCAGAAACTATTGTCGGAAACTGCTTGAATCTTCGACGGCTGTTTTGTCACAATTTCAAGGGTCATCTGAGTTATTTGTGAGGGTGCCGCCATGAATTAACTATCACCAGACAAATCACAAATTCATGGATTTTACTTTATTTACTTATAGAACAATAAAACAAATCATGTACACAATGAAAATGCCAAAACATTCGCTCCCGGTGCTGAAAGGGATAATAGTATTCCACATTATCCTCCCTACAGGTATTCCACTATACCCGCCCGTCACCATTTTGGTATTTTAATCTCTCACTTTCAACTGATTGGCAGAATCTGCATCAAACATTATTCGTTTCTTACGTCACACTTTCCTTACTAAGCACCATAATTATAACGTCCACTCACGCACAAAAAATTACATTACATAAGTAATATATGCATACCTTCAAAAGTTTAGTATTTCTGACAAACTAGATTTTCTTCTCGTACTGTGACGCTTGCAACAACAGTAAGCTCATATTTTCATGGCAGCCTACATTGCCCTTGGGAGGGTAGTACAGGACAGTTTCGCTAGACGTCACCCACTACCACCGCTACAACACTAGTATTCCACATTAGCCGACGTATTCCACAATACTCGACTTTCCTCTAGTACTAAACATGACGCAGGTGTACAGTATATTTAACAATGTGCTTTTCACACAGTCATTTGATTAAATTTATAAGAACAGATGTCAGACAACTACAAGAGGTTTTATAAAAAAACTCGTGTGTTATATTAAATCTGCTCTTCAACAAAAGAGTAGAGAAAAATATATTAAATCCAGGGGCAATCGGGGCGGTCCCCCCAGAAGAGGAAACTTTCTTATTTTATATATAAATAAAACCTATCCCAGAGTTTGGAGCTCTTAAAAGTAGCTCTAAGTAGGAATATTACAACCTACCGCCACCCTCCAGAAGTCCGTCCTGGATCCGCCCCTGGTTAAATCTTATTTGTCGATAGTAAGTAGTATCGATTCCCGAATGATTCTTTCGCGTCTAGTCTCGTTTCTCGAAAGATTCTTTCGCGTCTAGTCTCGATTCTCGAATGATTCTTTCTCGTCTAGTCTCGATTTCCGAATGATTCTTTCGCGTCTAATCTCGGTTCTCAAAAGATTCTTTCTCATCTAGTCTCGATTCTCGAATGATTCTTTCTCACCTAGTCTCGATTCTCGAATGATTCTTTCTCATCTAGTCTCGATTCTCGAATGATTCTTTCTCGTCTAGTCTCCATTTCCGAATGATTCTTTCGCGTCTAATCTCGATTCTCGAAAGATTCTTTCTCATCTAGTCTCGATTCTCGAATGATTCTTGCTCGTCTAGTCTCGATTCTCGAAAGCTTTTCCAGCCTCATCTCATTTTCCAAATTTATGTACTCGGTAAAATACAATATAGAGATTACTGCTGACTAATTAGCATTAACTAGAAAGGAGGGAGCTGCAATGGCTTAAAGGTAGCCTATAGCTCTTACTTCAGGTGCGTATTGTCTTTGATTCGATCCCAGTTCGTGCCAAGTGGACTTACTGATGGACAAACACCATTGTGGGTTTTTTCGGTATTCTTCAGTTTTCGCCAACTTTCTTTATTCCACCATTTTTATCATTCTTTGTTATATGTATCCGCTACACACCTACCCTATCCGTCAATGTACGAAAAAATTATTGTTAGATTTGAATACAAAAAGATAGCTAAATTACAACCAAAAATTATCAATAAGAATAGTAACGTTAATGACCTTTGTCCCCAAAGGAAGTTACCTGTTTCGAACTTGCCTTGTCAAAATTATCAACTTTCAAGAATTTGAGATATACTTTGCTTTCACTCCTTTAACACGCCCCGATTAGAATAAGTAGGCACTTTGTCATCTTTTATAACTTCCATGAAAAGAAAGGATATACTTTTTGCCATTGTGATTTTCATTATTAGTAGTTGTAGCTGCATTTCCTGTTCTTCGCACGGAGAGAATAGGTTTATGGAAGTATTTGAACTCGTTTTCCTTTAAGATCCTCATTTCAGTGAAAGTATAATTATAAAAATTAGTAATGTTACTGATTCCGCCATTGGAGTTGTCACTGTTGATCTCAACGACGCCGAAAACTGTTGATTGGATACTAATATCGGTTGATTTTCGATTTATTTTTACATATTACTCCCTTTCCACGTCCCTCCTATACCAATGGTGTGATACAAAATATAGCTCATGTACTAAAATATCATCATATTTAGTACAGCGGCCTGGAGGAGTTGACCACAAACAACGTTACTTTCATTTTTGTTTGTATAATTAATTCCCCCTACACCTTTAAAGGGAAAATTTCCAAACACTGGAAATTGTGTCCCTTCTTTTCAATCTTCCTAACAAGATGGGGTCGCGAAATGCTGTATTTTTGACATTTTTTAATTACCTCTTTCCTCCGTAAGATACCTCTTCGGAAAAACTAATGTAATAAAATTCCATGATTCACTCATGTTACCGAAAAATTACCAAAATCGGTCCAGTAGTTAGGGATGTGCACGAGACAAGATTTGAGACTGTCTCGTCTCGAAAATAAGCTGTAAAAGTGATTTCTCGACTCGAAAAATATATATTTTTCTATTGGAAGAGCTGTGTCTCGACTCGAATTTTGTCAGGAAAATTCTGTCTCGACTCGACTCGAGCGCATCCCTACCAGCAGTCTAGAAGAAGTTAGCTGTCAAATATTTTTGCATTTCATAGATTTATGTTTGATAGGTTAGGACACATGAGTGCTTGTGAACAGTATTTACGATCCGAAGCTTTTTTCTTCCATTCGTCTTTTCCTTTTATTTATTTTGCTACCAAAAAGAGCAGGATACCTCCTGCCTTGATACATTAGCGGAAAGCCAGGTCGGAAATTTGTTGGAAGATCCCTTCTTCCACGGAAAGGGAACACCAGTAGTGACATCTATGGATAAGTCTGTCAACTGCTTGAACAACGCAGGGATAAGAAATTAATGCCAGCATAGGATCGTGCAAATAACTCATTACTTTTTATTATCTTTTAATATCTAATATTCTAATTTGGGGGAAATTTTCACATTGTTGCCTTTTGAAAACAATTTATGTATATTTTAGAGAGAGAACTAAGATTTTATCTGCATTCTAATCTTATTAAAATCATTTGGCATTCCCTTGTTTTTCATTGATTTCCTTATAATGTTTTCGATTATTAATATAATAAACTACAAGTTTAATATGTGCATGAAGCTTCCATTGCATTGGTACAGCTGCAATAACATACCTGCTGTCATTTACATTGAACTATTGTGACATTTTTCAACAAACTTCCTAGACCTCTCTCTCTCATTCTCTCTCTCTCTCTCTCTCTCTATCAATCACACACACACACACACACACACACACATATATATATATATATACAAGTCAGTACTATATATATATATGGTAACAATGAATATTTCAAAAAGTAAACAATCTATCACAGTTTTATTCCCATTGAATCCATTATTAGAATATACCATTTAGTTATTAAGTTACATTTCAACGTATGCATCCGAATTTTCCACACACTTCTGGAATCTTTTAGGAACAGAATCCACGGCTCTTCTTAGCATCTCAACTGGAACATTTGCAAATACTTCACGGATATTTTGTTCAAGACTCTTAACATCCCTTGGTTTCAACTTGTACACTTGCTTCTTAGCCCAACCCCAAAGGAAGAAGTCTCATGCGTTTAGATCGGGGCTGCGTGCAGGCCATTCTGTCGGTCCCCGGCGGCCAATCCATCTGCCAGGAAAATTGTCATCAAGTCATGCTTTCACTGGAATTGGTTAGTGGGACGGAGCTTCATCTTGCATGAACAGCAATTCCCTTCCATTTTCCTATTTCCCGTGACAATCCCGTTACCCTAGCAACTGGTCTTGTGGACTTTGAAGGGCTTCGTTCAAACCTATCTTGAACAACATGCACATTGTCTTCCAATTTGGATTTGGATTAGAGAGTCGTCCAGATGGACTTGCATCTAACACATTACCGGTTTCCATTAATTTCTCATGACTAGAGACCGGATGTTTAGGCATTAAAAATCTGGAAAATAGGCAGGCAAATAGGCACTTAAAATTTAAAAAATAGGCAGTAAAATAGCCACTAAAATGTAACTTGAAGTAATGAAGATAAATACTCAATACAATTAAAAATAGATATAGATTCAAATCATAGATAATGCTCTAAAAATATAGAAACATACATGTTTGTTAAAATCTTATTTTACTGTATATATAAAAATTAAGCTTGACATGTGTTTTATGTATATTTGGTAAATACATTCTATACAGCATTTTATTACAACACATAACAGTCCAAATTTTATACACTTTATCAGTGCACATAGCAGTCCAAAGTTTTACGCCATCTTATTACTACAAACAGCACTTATATTTCTTGGAAGAGGCAGAAATCTTTCTTGAAATACTAAATTATGTATTTTTTCCAATAAAGTCTTATTTTGAAGAAAATACATAGAATAGACAATTAGGCACTAAAGCAATTATTTAGGCAGGACTGGGCGAAATAGGAAAAATTGGCTTAAATTGAAATAATAATCCCCCATATAAACTTTAAAACGTTATTTTTTATCATATGTTTAATATGAAAGAATAGACATATTGCCTAACATCCGATCTCTACTCATGACAGTTTTTATTATTATTATTATTATTATTATTATTATTATTATTATTATTATTATTATTATTATTATTATTATTATTATTATTATTATTATTATTATTATTATTAGGGTTAAGCGTTGCATTCCTACGTCACTCTTGTTTCCACTTGCCCCACCGACCTCCAAACTTCATGCCTGACGGCAATCTTAGCTCTGTCTTCTACGCTGTGTACACAAGCCATTTTGCGGTTTTCACTGGATCAGCTTCTGAAATTATAAAAAGTTAACCTCACATTAGTAAACAGTATTACACACCAGCTAGAGCTGATGCTAGTTTCTAGAATAATCTAAATTAAAAAATAGGTGTTAAATTTACAACCACATTATATATATATATATATATATATATATATATATATATATATATATAGTGAAAGATGTTTATGGCCATGTTAAAGTGAAGATTAATCCGTATTGACTGTACTCAGTCTTGCTGCCTCTTAAGGTTTAATTTCTCACGCCGCCCCCCCCCCCCCCAAAAAAAATCTAAATGCGCCACTTATAGGATAAGTAGTAGGCCTATCTCGTCATAGTCTGGAATTTCTTGGAGTCTGTGACGATGCAAGCTTTAATTTTTTAGGGATATCAGAGCGGAGAGACAGAATTTTAGGAGGGAATTTATATTGTTTTGTTTATCGAAAATAATAGTTACAATATAGGATATCTGGGGCGCAGTCGGGGAGGTGGGCTAAGCCACTGGAGGCGCCTACACCACTTGTCGTCTTATAGTGTCGTCACTGCTTGGCGTACTCTTGGTAAAATCAAATTCACAATTTCATCATTTTATCTTCATTGTCATTCCAAGCAACAACACAATAATCCTATACTCTTTCATTTCTCTCAGAAATATTTTCAGTCCTTAACGAAAATGAAAATATCTGAGCAATATACAAGTTATTTTGAATTTTGAATAAAGATGTTAATTTTATTTTATTTCATATTCTCTGACAGAGTCGAAATCACAGTAATGTCGTATTCACAAAATATTCCCTCGTCTAGAAGGCACTACGTAGTTTACAGTTCACTCACTAGATGGCAGGAAATGCTTCTTTCATATTCCGAATGAAAGGGTTTCTTCTTGTTCGTTGATGCTGTATGTAACGGAAGCTAAAATGAGAAGTGCTGTTAAAAATATGAAAATAATTTATTGTGTATTCTTCGAATATTTCAGTAAAACACTAATTCGAATAATAATCAATTACTCAACTAATAATTTCTTTAGATATTTTCTTTCGTGTTTCATTCTTTATTTATGTTTTTAATGTAAAATTCTTTGCAAATGTGTTTAGAAAACTAAATAAGTAAAGAAATATTTAATTTTAATCCTAGATGACTGCTCAGTAACTTGGAAAGCTTTCATTGGGCAACCACAGCTTGCAACATGGCATTTTAGTAAAATTGAGCTTTCTGTTGCGAAAAATACGAAAATATCGGAGCAAAGATTTTTGAAAATGGTGGATATGAAAACGTGGAAAATTTTAAATTGTATTTCGTCACTTCCCATTCAAAAGATTCTGATATTACTAAGAGTAACAAAAAAAGAGTGACAATAAGGTTAATAACAGATAAATTTAATTGAGTTAGGGTGCGAAGTCGCTAAAAAAATGGAGTCATAATACTTCCGACACTATTTACTCACTTTTTATATATTTTTAAAAAGTACAAATACCATAAATCTAGAGAGAAAAAATGAACTCTAGTAAAGACAGTAAAGAGGATCACGCGAAATATACGTATGAGATATGGATAATCATCGTTAATTCACCATTACCCGTTTTAACGAATTGACCCCATTAACGAACTGGGCCGAGATAATCACGCTAGCTATTTATTGCAATAGAATAAAAAATAAAAAATGTTTACATATATTTGATATGGGCTATAAAAAGTCACCGTTATCCGTTAATATGTTAACGGATTTACTCCAATAACAAATCCAGCCGAGATAATCTCTCTAGCTATCTGATAAAAATAGAAAAATCAAAAATTTTCTTATATGTATGGGATATGGGCTATAAATAATCACCGTTAAAGTTGCCGTTATCCGTTAATACATTAATGGATTGACCTCATTAACATACTGGGCCGAGATATTTGCTCTAACTACAGGAAACAGATTTAAAAAAAACATCGCTTGTATGAATGGGATATGGGCTATAGGTAGACACCATGGAAATCACCGTTATTCGTTAATACGAGGGCCATCCGGAAAGTGGTACCCGTTTGCGCCGCATGAAGCGCTGACGACTCGGTGAGCCGCTGGGCAAGGTCAGACCGTGCCAGTGGCTTGTCTGCCTGCTCTGTGCGAGGTTGAATGACGCTAGCAGTGCCTGTGTTGTGTCTGTACTTGTTTATAATGTTTAAACGAATTGAGAACCCCGCCAGTTGTGAAGTGAGGGCCGTGATTACATTTCTTAATGCACGAAACGTTCGACCTTGTGAAATTCATCACCAATTAAAGGAGACAATGTGATGGACGAGTCGTCTGTTCGGCGCTGGTGTCGCAACTTCAACCTGGGGAGGGGGAGTACACACGACGAGGAGCGTTCAGGGAGACCATCTGTCATTACAGACGAACTGCTGAGGTCAGTAGACGAATGCGTGAGGAACGATCGACGCGTCACAATTGATGAACTCTGTGAACATTTTCCTAATGTGTCTCGAACAATTGTTTATGAAATTGTCAAAGACCATCTGCATTATTCAAAAATCTGTGCAAGGTGGGTCCCTCGCATGCTCACAGATGAGCACAAAACCAAGTGTATGGCTGCAGCACTGACGTTTCTGGGACGTTATTCCGATGAAGGAGACTCTTTCCTGAATCGCATCATTACAGGGGACGAAACATGGGTTTGTTATGCATCACCGGAGAGTAAACGACAGTCCATGGAGTGGCATCACGCTCATTCACCAACCAAACCAAAAAAGTTCAAGACAGCGATGAAGAACTTAAACGAGGCGTGACTACGTATCTCAATACACTGGCGGCGGAGGACTATGACGCTGGAATACAAAAACTCGTCACACGGTATGAAAAATGCCTCAATTTGCTTGGTGATTATGTGGAGAAGTAGTGTAAAGTATGCTCTTTCCAATAAAAATGTGTATATTTGTTAATATGTACTACTGTGTCTTTATTGCACAAACGGGTACCACTTTCCGGATGGCCCTCGTACTTTGTCGAATTGACTATATTCACAAACGCGGAGGAGACAGGCACATAGCCAGGATTTCGTAATAGGGGAGTCCGTGACGAAACACTGTGGTTATCACACCTGAGGCTCGATCATTCTAAAGTATTTTACTGGCAATATATATTGGTTCATTTATCCAGGATTTCGTAATGAGGGAGGGGTGACATGAAATACTGTGGCTATACACCAGGGACTCGTTTTACTGGCAACATACTCATATTGGTTTGTTAGGACAATAAAATGAGGATGTGTTAGTAAGTATTTTAATAACAAACTAGGAAGAAATCTCGAGTAAAAGAATATTTTAAAAATATTGAAAAAATATAGCCTTCCGAGGTAATTCAAACTCGGTTCTTCTTGTATTCTTTCTTCCTTTTCTTATCTTCATTTAATGCAACAAGATCTCTTTCGTCAAAAAAGACATCCTATAAAATGGATTAGTGTTGCCTCAAAATCGAAAATATCCTTAACAAATGTAAGTTGTATCTACGTTGCCAAGCTCATATTATTGGTGATTGTGGGCATTTCTTAAGTTCTACCTGAGAGTCGATCTGATCGAACTGGTTTATCGATCGTCATTTGTAGTCCATAGGAACAGCATGGAGCTAGATAGAATTCGGAATGCTCCGATACAAATAATATCCATTTTTACCTTACTCGACTCCGCTCATTTCCTCCACACAAAGCTCCTCATAAGAAAGGGTAACCAAATGCTTACTGAAGTTTTTTTTTTTTAATTTTTACGTTGATTCTTCTTTTTCTCATTTCTTTTTATTTCACGCGTCCTTATTTTTTTTATTTCTGGTTTCGAAGGGGGGAGGCGGACCCACTCCTTGGCTACGTGCCTGAGTGGAAATAACTACTGTTGCTACCTATTGCAAAATCAGAATTGAAAAAATCGCTAAAATGCATGAGCTCTATATGTTAAAGGTAATTTCTCTAGCTACTTATTAAAAAAAAAACAATTAAAATTCGCATTCATTTAAGAGTTATCGCGTGGAGTTATGAACAGACGGAGGCATAACAAGCACTATCTTATAACACTCAATGCGTGATTCTAATAAAATTCTCTGGTAGATAATAGAATCACGCACTAGAAGCTTTAATTTCGTCGTGTAGATGTCAACTGCTGGAGGAAGCTTGCTGCCATCTAACAATGAGATGGTACGTACCATCATCTTTGTTTGAATAGTAGAAAACGAGATATGGATAGCTAATGTTAAATCACCGTTGCACGTTAAGATTATTATCAACCTCGACCGACATAATTGTTTTAGCTCTCTGTTTCAAAAAACAAAATCCAAAAATTCAAGAGTTGTTGTTTGTAGTGTAACGACCATACAGATACAGTCGTAGCAACATTAACAATTTTATAAGTTCGACTTGCGTTATCCTAATAAGTTATCCACTTCATCTTAACGCATGCCTCTACGGCTAATCGGTTTGTTATCGATAATATATAGAAAATAGATCAGAATAGATAGAAGTAGTACGAGTAGACTAATGTCAATCCGTTCTCCATTCGAGAGAATGGAATAACCAATGAAGAAAGCTGAAACAGACGGATTAGCCAACTAAGATGTTCGAAACAATACTCAGATACCTACAAAATAGCTGCTATGTGATAACTCTGGTACTCTGGTAACGTGCATTTTCTCTAATAATGATTGTGTAAATCAACGGAAGCTCTGCAAACTAAGGACATTGAAGATTGGAATTGTTCTCCGTCAAAGGGCAAAAGGTAACAAAAACAAACAAATTGGTATTGTGGAGAGATGGTTACGTTGTAAGGACAAGTTGTTCACAAAGCAAAAGTCTGTAGATTTGTACGTAAGTCGCTAGATCGTCATTAAAAATCTTGTTTAAAAAGTCGCCAATCAAAAAATTGATATTTTATCTCTGCCTTGGAAGTTCTCCTAGCTTTAGTCAATTTTCTACAAAGTACGTAATATTTATTGATTCATTCCTTATAATCGGGTGAGGCTATAATGAGGCAGAACCTGCTGATTAGGTTTTGATTTGTTGTGTTTTGTATCCTGGCTTATAGTGTGTAGCACACTCTTTTGCCTTGATGATGCGGGGTGGAATGGACTCTACAAGACACCAGAAGCGTTGGGGAGTTATACTGATCCATGATCGCTGCACAGTCTTTCATAATCCACGATGATTGATCGGAGCAGGGTCCAGGGCATATACATCCTTCTCAACAGCATCCCAGATGTTCTCAATAGCATTGAGATTGGGGCTCCTCGAGGTCAGGCAATCATATTCACGTCTATTGAGTGCTTATCGAACAAGTCAGCCACAATTTGAGAGTGATGAGCTGGAGATTGTCTTCGAGGTCATCTGCGGGGTGCTGAACGTGAACAAACGGGTGAATATGATATGCCAGCAGGTTCCTGTAATGTTCGTCCGTGAAAGACGTTGTCAGTTCTGCCAGAAACTCTATTTCATCCCTCATAAACAGTACCAGACGAGGATAACACCAACACTAGCTTAAACTGTATCATGCGGGCAAGAATGATCCATTGCCTCATGTAGTTGACGAATTCGGTACCGACCATTGGCATGTGCCAACTGGTACCTCGAGTCATATGTCCAGGCGGCTTTCCCCATGCTTCGAGAGTGCAATGGTCGTGTTCTTTTGCCCATCTCGGTTATTGTGCCTTGTAAGGAGTGATGAGCAGGAATAGCCTGGTGGAACGCCCGCTTCAGTACCCCGTGGCGAGGGGATGGCTGCAGGTTATATGACTGCTCACACTTCATTGTTGTCCGCTATTGAACATACGAGTGGTCTGCTGCACCGCGATCCGTCTATCCACTCTTACAATCCGAACTAGCCAACGACCATCCCTGTCATAAACGCATCGTACACCACGATAGTTGAAGATTTGCAGTGGTAGTTTTGCCCGAATCCATGTACTCATGGTACGGTTGTCCTTGAAAAACCCAGTGCCTTCACTACTTCAGAGATAGAGAAGCCCAAATCTCTTGGCCCAACAACCTAGCTGCGTTTAGATGTGCTGAACTCTCGTGTCTTACCCATCCTGTAGTCAACTGTTACTTAGACCGTCCGTATGAAGTATGACGACCTCACTATTACGTGCCACGACCTTCTATTTCATTTGCTGGGTCGAGCGCAGCGCCACTTATTCAAAACGATATTATTATTCTCTAATTCAACTGTTTATGACTATTTGCTTCAAATTTGAATAGTAAAAGTATGTTGCGATATCAAGAAATTTGATAAGCACTTAGTAAAAATATGCCAAATTTTAAGAGTCATGGATGTTAATTCAATTCAAATTAATTTTGAATTTGAAGTCTCTAATGAATACTCTACTACTTTAGTATTTTTCTTATCATAGCAAGATTTATCCCTTGACTTTCAATTGCTATGACTTCCTTATTGGATGATACATAATATGTTACGTGGTTACTTACGAAATGCTAGGAAACAAAAGCACTTGGTCTGCTATGTTGGTCTGCAGTTCTTCCAAAGTATCCGAATGGCTTGTGTAAGCTGCTAACTTCAGATATTCCATAAGAAAAAAGTTTCGTGGAGTGAGGTCGGAAGACTCAGATGGCCACAGTGGCTTGGAAATATCCGGCATGGTTACTCCGGTTCCTAATAGTCCATAGTCACATAAACGGTATGGGAGATTGCATTGTTGTGTAAAAACATTTGCATTCCTTTTCCTCGTCAGTTAGAGAAGCAAAAATTGCCTGACTGAAGATTACGTTCACTATTGATCGTCGCGAAAAAATGAAAATTCTCTTTGTAGACGTAATACAAGTCTTTTGAGCTTGAAGGAGAGACTCATATCATGCAGATTGTCAGTTGATGACAAATGCGAGCTATGTAAATTTACATACCTGTCAAACCAAGCCTTGTCTGACAAATACCAGCCGTCCAAGTTCTTTTCATCAGACGTTTCATGTTACATGAATCACTGACAAAACACGCTTGAGGGAAAAACCTAGCACTAAGTACCGCACAACTCTTGATTTTGTACGGAAATATTTGCAACCATTGCCTCGCAGCGGTACGTGCTGTACCGCAAGACATATTACTCTGACTAAATAACGTGCAGGAGGACATCTGTGGACTATTATTCATTGCTACATTGATGTCCGTCAATTTTGTCCACGGTGAGAACCGTCGCTCTGCCACTTCGAGGAATACTGGACACGCTCCCAGTTTTCTCGAATTTATCGTACAGACGTTTAATGTTGATTTATTCGGATATACTTTTCCAGGATGCGCCTCTGCATAGCGTACCGCAATGTTTTCATAATGGACAGTACTGCGAGAAAGTTCATCACTTCCTTGATGATAGGGCATATATCTTTCTTATTTCAACACTTCTTCGGTTATTCTGGGACACCCTATGTACTTCAGGTCCAAATCTACACTTCGATAAAATAGCACTTATATGTCAATAGATTGTGTCTTACAGTAGACAAAACGACAAGTAGGTGTATTTATTGTGCGCTTGATCAAATCCTGAGTATACAAATGTCGATGTATAAATATTATTAGCGAAATGGATAATTAACACATATTTATAGAAACAAACATTTGTTTCTCTAAATCTAAGGGAATATTCAACTAGTTACTGATATTATACGTCACTATTTGGTATCTCTCTTCCCTTATCTTCAATTAAGGCTGCGTTTTTTTTTTTTTTTTCATACTTTCAATGTTCTGCATACATCTGAAAATTCAACGCCTTTTCTCTAACAAAATGATATGGATGTGGAATATCAATTAGTTTTATTTACTTAATTATTATAAGTTAGTCCTCCCACACACTAAGTTCAATAATCGTGTCGTCAGCCGATATGGTGACTTGCTTGGCTTCCGCGAAGTTGCAATTTGACGTCATTAGATTTGTTTGTGGACGGGTGCCGTTAACGGTCGATGTTATGCTGATAATCTGGAAACGATTCAGGCACAATATTGATCGAGCTATTCGTGAAATGGCGACACAAATCATTTAACATGTACTGCAGTATTGAATTGATAGCATGGGCTCCTCACAAGGGAGCCGAAGCAGAGAGAGACATTTGAATGAAATCCTCTTTCAAACCTAGTTGGAACGCATATTCTTTTCAGTAAAGTAACAAATATTGAATGGTGTTTCTTTGCTATCACCTTTAAAGAGAAACCATACGATGGCTTACTATTTGTAAACAAAACGCAGAAGAGACATCACAGAGACCACAGTCATTTTCTAGGATGAACAGCATCTTGTTCCGAAAAGTCAATTTACCTAATAATTTGCCTACGTCTGTACATACACAGAAGCTTATCAAAATAATCCAAACACATGTAGTTCATAACGCGTAAGATGTTTGAGGTGGTAACACTGCGTATGAAGAACTTGATTGTTGTTAATGGCCATTTGGAATACGTCAGGGGGTATAGTACAGAGACATGTACTAAAATAGGCAGATGGTAATGATGCTAAATGAGAGACAGGACTTGATTTATTTATTTATGAAGGTTTCTGGACAATACTGGCATCTAAAGCCTTTAGCCCGTCACGTTTGAATGATGTCTCTCGACAAACATACAAACATATACTATCCGAGGAAGCGGGAAAAGAAATAAGAAAGCAGCATGGGGCCATTCTGTTAGACATCATCCCGGCATTTTCCTGGTGTGAATGAGGGAAACTCAGGATGCCTGGCCTTTAACATCTTTTTCACTGAATGTTCTCATCGCTTTTTGAGTTTCAAAGAAGACAACAACTTGTAAGTGTGTGGTTAGTTGGCGAAACTGTATCTGAAGTGCCCCGTGTATATCGCGAGAAACAGTGTCCAAGGTGATAGTGGGCTACAGGATTCAATGGCAAAACAAGATCGACAAAGAGAACAATAAGCGGAAAAGAAACAAAGATCGCCGAGTATTGAAGACGGTTGTCACCAATGATCGCAGAGCGGATGCATATGAAAAGCAAGTACGGAGAGTAACAGACTCTACATAAACAAAAGAGCTCATTTTTTTCAGGCTAGTAATCAGCCCAAAAATGTAGGGGGGGCCCGGTTGAAGTTAGGGGGGGCGATCCATCCATATTAGAGTTAATCACCATATTATAGTTCATTTGGAAGCCTACCGTGAAAATTTTAGGGGGCCCGCAAAAATTTAGGGTGCTGGCCCCCTAGACCCCCTGCATACGGGCCTGTTTTTTGTTTTTTAAGCAGGGGTGCCCACAAAGGGGGGCTATGACGCAAACTGCGTCATTGAAATATTGGGGGGTAAAAATCTATGTAAATATGTTTGGGGAAGTGTAAAAATTAATCGAAAAGTTTTTTTTTCATCGAAGAACACCTACGAATAGACAATTGAGGGGGGGTGCGTCATGAACATGAGGGGGGGCGGGCACCACTGTTTTAAGGGCTATGATGTTTTATTTCCTGTGTGTTAGGTAAATTGAAGAATGGCATTGACAATTATTTATACCGGTATCATGTTCCATCCACCATGATCATGTATTGTGAATCTAAAATCCATAAAACAATAATCCACGCTTTAAAAATACATTTATATTGTATACAGGATGGATAATACTCTACAACTTTGTATAATTGCACTTTTCTCGGATAAAAATATTAATAAAACTGATAAAAATTTGGAAGTTTAGCTAGACATCCAAGAGATGTCCCCTCAGTCGCTTGTTTAACTTTGTATATTGTTTGTACCTGACGTGACACATCGCTGAAGACTTTCGTCTGCTTAAGTGATTTTCCGAGTAACATCACTAAAGGCTTTTGGTTTTATTCATTGTTGTCTTTCAATTGTTCCATTCATTGCTGTTCATATATTGGTTCTCAAATGTCGCCAGATACATACTAGTGTATTTGTTAGTATTTGATTCCGATCTTATATATTACATCATCGTTGTTGGTTCCCTTGGTTAAAGAAGATAGTGTGTGTTTTTAGTAACAAATGTATGACACACAAGTTCGGCTCATTTTTTTAAATTGTCCATTTAAAAAATTCCTGTAAAATTACAAACATTTTGGTATATTGTGACAATTACGCTCACACAATTAATTGTTCATATATTCAAATTAAAACATATTTATATCTAAATTCAATTTATTTTAAAAAGTCAAGGAAAATTTTATTTTGTTTCATTTAGCAGCCAAGCGAACCTCTTTCATTTGTCCCAGGTAAAGAAGTTTCTCTGCTTTTCAGAAAGAAAAAAAAACATAAGACGGTAACCGCACTAATTGACCACCCACTTTTCTACCTCGCCAGTAAACGGTAATGGAATTTGCTATTGTTACTCCAGTCATACTGTCGCACTACCTAAGTACCTCGATATCGCAAATATCACGTCACAGACACACAGGAACCAAAATTTTTTATCTACAATCTTCGCAAGTGCTTATGAAACTCTTTAACATCACGTACTAGCCCAGAAGAGACGCTAGAAACCCAAGCCAAATTATCAACCGATTTTTGGGAAATGGTGTCACGAACTTAAAGCGGCGAATCAGAATCCGAAATTCAAAATTCACAAAGAGAAGAATGAAGCGTCTATTTTTTTAAAAAAATAAAGAAAGCTGGGAGAACGCCTACACGGAAGAGAGGTTACTCTAAGTCGACACTTCATCGTGAAAACATCACCAACACGCGATTCATAAGCATACGTCAACTCATATATACATATATATATATATATATATATATATATATATATATATATATATATATATATATATATTTAAGTGTTTAAATTTCAGAAAAATGGCTAGCTAAAGACCCGTTAGCAGCCAGCTACTTAAACCACGCGTTATCCACAGCAACTTCGTCGTTACAAGATTATTTATACAAATATTTAAAACATCGACACATAGACATAATTCTTATCATCTTACGGTAACGCTACATAATTGGTGATTTTGAAGTGAGTCTGTGATTCTATATACGTTGATTTCCCGCATAAAGTGCAAAGACAGGAAAAGTAGTGCGATGTATGGCGGATATATATATAAACTGTGCGAGTGAAATTTAAGTGCAGATGGATTTGATAAGTGACGCATCGTTGCATTTCAACAACATGGAGATGAAGGACGGAGACACGGGTTCGATCCCCGATACTCGAGACAGATGCCTTGCCACAGGAAGACCCAAACGCTTCAGACAAACGAGGACCTCTTCTCCGGGAGTTGAATCCAGAGGACAGCGGGGTCTGAGAAGGGACATTAGGAAGCATTGTGACGGTCAGTTAAGTACAGTGCAGTTTTCTTCTGAAGTGTGGAAATATAAGCGGAAAGACTTATTAAGGTAGGACAAAGTATTCTGTTATTTTCTTTATTGAAGAAGGACTATGGCCAATATTTCCGTGTTTCATGATCTGCATACTCACCTTTTTCTAGAAACTTCGGGACATTGTTTATTCATACGGAACTGTCCGTAAACATTTAGAGCATTTTTTTTCTTTGTAAAAGAAGTAAACAAATAGCCTCATGCCTTGGTTGCATTTCCAAAATTAGTTCACGGATATAGGAACTATTAATTTCATTCTTGAATAAGTACCATAAAATTTTTGATTATTTTACTAGTGAAATTTGTATACATTGATTTGATCTTCAATCATGCATTTATTTGTAATCGTAATGTGTCAATATTTAGATCCTTGAAGCCGTCATTATAATCATTTATATGCAATCCAGTATTTATTTATATCAAGTATGGATTATTTCTCTTTTAAACATAAATCGCGTTTAAGATGTGTGAATGTAATGTAATTTCTGTTTTGAGTAAACTATGATTTAGCGTCAAAGTCTAGTTTTTCAAATTTTAACATTTGTATAGGTTGTGTTAGGGAAATATGTGTCAGAGCGGTAAACAGGCTTAATATGATTTTATTGTAACTTGTCAATTTTTATTATACTCATTCTTAAAAGAAACAATCAATATAAAGCTTCCAAAGACGTGCTATGTTGAGTAAGTTTCAGACAAATAAGTGTAAATACTCTTATCTCGTAATATCGTTAGAGTCTCATAAATAAGGTAAACAACTTAAGATACTCGAGTAAATCCCTTCGGAGGTACCTATCTGAGCAACGAACGCAGATAGGGTCCATAGCTATGGAGAAACGTGTATTCGCAAAATAAGGAATCAGTGAGAAAATCAGAAAGCGTCGACAATGTAATTATTTTGATCAATTGGCCAAATTATAATAATAGTAGTACTATATTAACGTGTGCTACAAATTTCTAACCGGAATGATTTAGTATCTTAGAAACTTTTTATATTTGGGGGCAGAGCGTAGCTCATCTGAAATTTGTAACACCGTGTATTTAGACAACTCGAGGATGAATTTAACAAATCGTCTTAGGATAAGAAATGAAATACTCAATTACTTTTGGATATTTTCGACATCACACCACAAGCTATTAGGATTCGAAATGGTCTTAATTATAGAAATCTACTACATCGTAATGGCACAGAAACCTAACCATTATGGTTATCTAACATCACAAATAGATGCAGTACTCACAGGTAGTTCAGCTCAGTTCAACTCCAAACGATGTCCTTCCACTCTCCAATCTTAATTACAACTCCCCATTCTAGTCTTCGTCCTCAACCAGCACAACCCCTTTCCGGGATTCAGGTGCTTCCTGGTTGTGGCGAAGAGCTTAGCTCAGGTCTCTTTCTGCAATCTCTTACTTCCTTATTTCCGTATAGGAAAACTTCCTATAATTGTGGTGTGATGCCGACGTTATCTGTTTTTATTTTTTTTTTCTAAGCAGTATTACTATAACTTCCTTGTTTTATAATAAACAACATAAATTAGACAAACACATGTAAGGATTTTGGGTACTTTACATTACCCCTGTCTCGAAATTTTGAGCACGATTCTATGTGCCAAAAAGGAAAAAAAAAGATTACTGTCCACCTGTATAAACGTAAAAAGTAAATAATAATTAAGTTCGTCCATTATCTTCGAACACTCTGTATATATATATAAAGTTTTCTTTTTACTCGTATGTATGTATATATATTCCACCACCAGCATTGTCCGTCACCAATAATATGAATATATGTTGTTTGTATCACATGAGTATTCTGCTGACAAGGTAATATTACAATAAATGTAGGTTAATGTCACTGTATCCTGTCTGTAAGAAAGAAAGAAAAAAAAACACATTGTCACAAAACACTTTGCACTCTGAATGAAACAAAACACTCAGTTTATTTCACTAGTTATGTGTGAGTTTGTGTTTTTCGTCATCTGTTCCTTCCTATACTGGAATACATGTTACTTGGAGGTATGTATTCTGTCATATGTATTTAATTGTCATTATCACTGAAGTCCTCACTTCGATAACTGGTAGTAGTATTTAATCCTTTGAAAGCATAGATTCCTCAGGATCCTGTTGTTCGGCTCAGTCCACATGGTCCATTGTTGATATCTGGCATTGAAGATAAGGCATCTATGGGGAACTGCTACTGTTGCTGTTCTTTTGTTGATGATGTTCATATGTTGTTGTGTAGGAGTGATTATTGAGTGTTTTTGTTTATGCGTGTAGTAAATACATTTATTTACAGATATTAAGACAAGCACAACTGTTAAGTCTGCACCATTACTTAGAAGTAGTGAAATGAGTCCATTTTTAATGTTTGAATAACACGAAGTTAGAAGAAATCATTGACATACCATTAACATTAAGAATTATAGTAGGCGTAGAAGGCTTAATTGTTGGATATACATTTAATGTATCATCATAGAGGTGTATCGAAGAACAATCTGGGGTTACGTGTGAATCTGTTTTTGAAGAAACATATTTGACAGATCGAATATGTGAATTTGAAACGTTATTTGGGGTTAATTTAATTTTGAATAATTTGTATATTATAAATGACAAAATTATTAAAATGATTATTAAAATAGTAATTATAGGGATGACGAAAGTATATGATTGCATTGTGGAGCGTACCTAGAAAGGCAAAAGAAGAAAAAAAGGTTCAGAAAATGAAGTTGTTACTTGGTTATTCTTCTTTGAAATATGCTTAGCATAATTTTAATAATAACCAAATATTTCTTTCTTTCTTTTTTTAATTAACTAGTTTCTTTGAAGGATGCTTTGCATACCTGTTGCCTAGTTAATCTGCTGTGAAATAGACTCTACTTGAAAATTTGCTTCGCAAAATTTATATTCATAGCCTACTCACGTTTCAATAACAATATTGTATTTCATTGTTTATTTCTTTAATCATTTTCAGGCCTGTGAATCTGATTACTTAGTTCAGTTACTATCTTATTCAGCTTGTACATTTTAATAACTAGAGCTACAATAAGAATTAGTAATAGAAATCCTACTAGTATAAAAATAATTCCAATGCTATAAGTAATATGAGTATCAAAGTGAGCCCATATTGGCATAGTAGGGTTCACTGTCAAATTCGATAGTTGAGAAGAAAGGTTCTGTAATTTATCCAAGTAAAATTGGTTTCCTACATCCCATTGTGAAAATGAAAGATTTATAGGTAACTCTATGTGATGATATGTAACTTCTACGGTATGTCTACTATCTAAGATTATTTGATTTGCAATCACTGAATCGAACGCATTGTAAGATAAGAAATAAGCTCTGTGTTGATCGTCTGAATAATTTGAATAAACCGGTGTTTGGACATTTCTAGAGACAACATGAACAGTTGTTAATGCTGAAAACAAAATACCTACTGGGGTGTATAGAAAATAAATTTGGAGTTCGTAGTATACTTTACTATATAATAACGACTAATTAAAAATAATATGAATAAATATTGAAAAAAAATCTTTGAAGATTTTTTTTTATTAATGCAATCACTCTAAGTTTGTTGAATGTCTATAAATAGTAAATTCTCTAATTTCCTATATCGCGAAATAAGAAAGTTTTCGGCCTAACTAGCTTATCAAAGAAATAGAATAGTCCCAGGAAAGAAAAATAAGGGTATTGATTCCTTTGTGTTCGAAAAGGAAAACCGTAAGGCATTTACACTCACGGTGTCCGAAGAAGAGAGACTGTTATCGCGCAGTCTATTCGCACTTGCTGAGTGAACAAAAGAAATCAATACGAAAGGCTTTCACCAGAGTGACCTAATATCCCTATTCTAGACTAACATATGATCCTCTTCTTTTCCAATGTACCATCTCGATATTCGTCCAGTGGTTCTTGATTTCGCTTCTATTGGTGGTCATCTTTCGTTGCTTGAAGATCTGGTTGACTCTCAAAGTTTCGGCGTGGGAACATCTTAAGTTGATAGTAGAAACTTGTTTCTTCTTTGGGCGTCGTCTGTGTCCACCGGCGTCTATGGGTGTCATCTAGCGTCTTCGCTTGTCCTGTGGTGCTGATCACATCATTCATCATGTTTCTTAGTTGTAGATGTTGAATTGTTTCTATAGATGCAACTCTTGGAGAAATTTCTTCGTCCCATGTGTTGTGGAGCAAATTGCCTACTTTCCAGGCTAATGGGTGTTTATGTCTCAGCGTCTTCTTCTCTTACTGATGAAATCTTCTTTAAAGATCTGATGTCCACTTCATCACGTTTGGCGTTATTCTTCTTATTTTGATATTCTACGACGATTTTGTTCGCACTGTTAGTGAAACCTACAACTGTAGCTTTCTTGTTATATTTGTGACTGAACACTTCTGGGATCCCTTTCTTTTTCTGATGGTCCTTCACTAGGACAACATCCCCAATCTGGAATTCTGCTTGTTTGTTTTCTTGAAGAAACTTCTCAAGTTGCTTTTGATAATTCTTGATCATATTTTGATAAGCCTCTTCTCTTATCGTTTTCAAAACTTCAGTGCGGTCTGCATTTTCGATGATTTGCACTGGAGTCTGAAATTCATTTTCCAACAATGACCTTGGCTGATAACCATGTAGCAAAAAGAAATAGCTAAATTTTGTTATCACGTTTGTAACATTATTTAACGAAAAGGTGAGTGCTGGTAAAAATAAGTCCCATGTGTGTCCTTTAGACGATACATAGTGTCGTAACGCTTGCTGAATAGTGTCTGCTGTTTTCTCCACCAAACCTAAAGATTCGTGCTGATTGACAGCTATGAAATTCAATGTGGTTCCCAACCTTTCTGAAAGTTCGGCCATTATTTTACTGCGGTGTCCGGGAAGTCTGTCCAAAAAAATTTTCTCTGGCAAACCATACTTGAGAAATACTTTCCGATATAACGAGTCAGCAATTGATTCTGCTGTTAAGTCTATTAAAGCATCTGTTACAATATACCTAGTACAAAGATCACATGTGATGAGAATGTATTTGTTATGCTTTTCAGACATTGGGAAAGGGCCTACCTGATCGATTTGGATAGTAGAAAAAGGCTGTGATTGAGCATATGTCTGTGGTAACATTTTTGGAGGTTTAGTGACTCTCTTATTTAATAAACAGGATGGGCAACTTCTAACCTTGTTTCTAATGAACGTTTTCATGTGTGGAAAATAAATTCTATGCAATGCATAGTTATATGTTCTCGTTTGACCTTGATGAGCAGAGGTTAATGGCGACTTATGAATCATATCAAACACTTTGTTTTGTAACTTAAAAGGAATACATAGTAAACGTTTGGCTACGTTTGCAAACTTATGTATTCGGTAAAGTTTTCCATCTACTAATTCATAGCATTTCGACATTCGTACTGCATTGGTGTTAGATGAAACTTCACCCGTTTCTAAATATTTATAAATATCTCCAAAGAATGTGTCCTCTCTTTGATAGCGGCCTATATCCTGTGGCTCTGTGAAATTCACTAAACATTTGTCTTGATCGATATTTTCTACTGAAAGATCTCCCGGCTGTACGGGAAGTAGTGTGTAACGGCTAAGTCCGTCAGCTATATTGAGCTCACTTTTTACATGTATTGGCGTGAATTGATAATCTGATATATAAAAATACCATTTCAAAAGTTTTGGTGGCAAATTCTTACTGGTCTTCAGAAATGTTAGAGCTCTTGAATCTGTCTTCAGATAAAAATGTCTTCCAAGCAGGAAGTAACGAAATGCTCGAAATGAAGCTATAATTGCTAGAAGTTCAATTTCTAAAACACTCAATTCTTTCTCTGATTCTGTTAACAAACGAGAGTAGTATGAGATAACATACCATTCACCTGAATTTTCATCATCTGTCTGCAGCAAAATTGAAGAAATTGCTGTCCTTGACCCGTCAGTATACAAGCACAAGGGTTTGTTTTGATCGTACGGTGCGAGAGCGGGGGCTGCTAGCAATTTCTGTTTCAAAAGTTCAAAAATTTCTTGATGTTGAGCAGTCCATTCAAACCTTTCTCGTTTACGAACAAGCTTTTGAAGCGGTTCCGTGATTTCTGCATAATTGGGCAGAAATTTCCGAATATAATTACAAAGCCCTAAGTAGGATCGTAATTGTTTCGTATTTTTAGGTGGAGGATAAGTTTCAATAGTTTTCAAAATTCTGTCTGAAACTTCAAACCCAAATTTTGAAATTTTGTGTCCCAACGCTATGATTGATTTCATGAGAAACTGTGATTTCTCTACCGACACTCTTAAACCATAGATTCTCAGTCTATGCAACAGTTGTTCTAGAACTTCTACAAATTTCTCTTCAGAATTTGAAAATAGAAATAGATCATCCACCTATAAGGCTATATTGTCGGGCTGTAAATTAGCTAGTACAACTGACAGGAACGTATTAAAATAAAAAGGCGAATTTACATAACCTTGTGGCATACGAAGGTATTCGAATTTTCCAAGATTTGGAATGCTAAATGATGTAAATTTCCTTGATTGAGGCTCTAATTCTAATGTGAAAAAGGCATTAGAAATATCCAAGTATCCGTAGTACAAGTGTCCTGACATAGTTGACAGTATTTCACTGACAGGAGGTAAACTAACACTATGATATAAAACTCGTGAATTCAATTCTCTCAGATCAATAATCTTGCGCAGTTTTCCTGACGGTTTCCTAAGAAACATAACCGGAGAATTATAAGGCGAATTGGATCTTTGTATCACCCGTTGTTCCAATAACGTATTTATAAATTGCGTAACTTCCGATTTCAGTGCATGTGGAATTGGAAATTGTTTGCGTGAAAACGGAATTTCTGTGTTAAGTTCAATTTTACATTGAAAATGTCTTGCTTTTCCGATCCTGTTAGGATTCCACGTAAACACATCAGCAAAGCGGTAGCAGAGATCTATTACTTTTTCTCTATATTCAGGACTGGCATCTTGACCAATATTTAATTTAGAGATTTGAAATAACTGTTGTCCTTCCCGTAATAATTCCTCATCCACATAATTTTCATCTATTGATTGGCAACATTGATTTGACTCTTCAATTTGAACGTCTTCCGCTTTTCCGATTACAAAATTCTTATGAAGAACGACTTTTGTGACTAAAGGGTTAATAATTTCAACTACAGGTTCGTTTTTATTTAAAATAGCTCGCGGCACTAAAATTCCTAGTTTCTCAATTATAGACATGTCTGGCTCTAAAATCACTTCTTGACCTGATTTCGAATTAATACATTTAAGTGGAACAATTATTCTTGTCCTTGGAGGAAGATACGTCCTCTTATGAATGACAAACTTTGGATCATATGCCTCTGTCAACAAACAAAATATTGGCTCTGAAACCTGATGACCCGTATTACTCTGTTGTTGTGTGTTACGAGGAGGCTTTCCATATCTAAACAAAGATAGCATCTTATTAAGGTAATCAACACGGGCGTTATGAAAAATAAAGAAGTCATTTCCTAAAAGAGCTTTCGGACCAAAATTTTCCACTATTCTAAACCTGTGATGAAAGGATCGACCGTTGATTAGAAATTTGATTATGGCTGTGTGTTTCAGCTCTATAGGTTCACATGAAACACCAACAACTTTCGTAATTTCCTGTGACAATTTAGTTTTAGGAGATAGCAATGATTTATCTAAAATTGATATTGTACTTGCCGTATCTGCAATTATTTTTAATGGTTTCTTTCTCAGTTGAATTGTAAATCTAACCATGTCCCCTTCAATTTCTAATGGAGTCTGTATCTCTTCTCCCTGAACATTCTTTTGTTTATATTGACGGTGTATACTAGTATTATTAATATCTACGGGTGGGCCCTTTTTCTTGTTATCTGTACATCCACCGTCTGCATGTACAGACGTTGTCAGTTTAAATTATGAGTTCCCTGTACCTGATTCATTTGGGAAGGGTTTTGTACAGGAACATAATATGTTGTACCATTACTTTGCATGTGATGTACACCCTGCATTTGATTAAAACTAGGTACTTGTTGTACATGAGGCACGTTAGTATGATGACAACAACACTGGTTGTTATGATAATTTGCGCGTCCTGATCTAAAATTACCGCGACCAC
The DNA here is from genome assembly GCF_964235325.1 of Thermobia domestica. Classification (NCBI taxonomy): domain Eukaryota; kingdom Metazoa; phylum Arthropoda; class Insecta; order Zygentoma; family Lepismatidae; genus Thermobia; species Thermobia domestica. The sequence goes on from NC_137463.1 coordinate 77,923,761, forward strand.
CACGGCCTCGAAAATTGTTATTTTTCCCTCTAAAATTGTTGTATTGAGTATTGTTTCTACCCTGATTATTCTTAAAATTGCCTCTCTTACTACCTCGAAAATTATTTCTGTTATTCTGATGGGATTGAGAATTATTTTGCGCACAGTTGGTGTTTAACTTTTGCGAATCTGAAGAACCGCCTTCGATTCTCAGCGACAATTTTTCTATTTCTTTCTGTAACTGGCTAATGGAAGATGTAACCTCGCTACTTTGAGATGATGATGAAGGTGTGTTTGTGTTCTGAGTTTCCGAGTGTTCTGCTCTGTGTTGTTGTTTCTCTACTAATTCTCGAATTGCTTTCCTTTTATTTTTCCTGTGCCTATGTGACGTAATCTCGTCCTCGGACTCGGACGAAGAACTGTCAGTAACCGTAGATTCTGATTCAGAATCAGATGACGAACACCTACATTTCCCTTTTCTACACTTCTTCTTATACGCTTTCTTAATACGTGCATCTATTTCTCTCTTTTTCCTATTTCTAATTTTACATTCATTTGCTTCTAACGTATAGAGAGCCTGGATAAACGCATCTAAAGTGTCAAAAGACTCATAACCTAGGTGTTGAATATAGTACGGTTTCAACCCTGCTGTAATGATTGAAATGATCTGCTCTTCTGTCAAAGTCGGAGCATGTTTGTCTACCATGGATAAAATATCATAAACAAACGACTGAATGGGTTCATGCTTTTTCTGAATCCTATTCTGTACGGTAGAGAAAAAATCTACACTATCTCTAGCATTCTTGAAACATTTAATTATCTCAGCTTTACAATTCGCGTAGGTTGTTTCATCTGTAATGTTCTTTCTCTTTAACAAAGTTCGCAATTGTTCTTTTAGTTTCCCTGGAAACGCGGTGATTATCATTTGTTTTGCTATTTTATCAGTCCAATTATTTAACCGTACACAGTCATCATATTCATCAAAGAACTGCTGTATCGTGATTTTGTGGGGTTTAAATTTCGGAACTGGATAATGGGAATTGTATACATTAACAATAGGATTTTGAGCTCCCTGACCTTCACTGTGTTGTCCCTGCATTTTCTTAGACTTATTGTATTTCCGTTTTAGGGTAGGGATTTTTACTTTTATTGGAATCTTTTTGTATCTTAACGTTCTAAATTGTCCGTCTGAATGTTCTGTATCACTGCTGGAAGTATTATTCATATCCTATATACGAACAGAAAATAAACCTTCTCATTGCGGCTAATTTTGCAACCTAAGCAAAGTACACTGACCATTAGTTTGTAAATGCAGCAAATTCCTATATGACAACAAGAATCTTGGTGTATTGTCCGTTTCTTTAGTAACAAGAAAAAATGAATCTCGCAAGACTATATAGCATTATAACAACTGACGTCTGTAATTTCAGCATACTATGAGAGAGAGAGAGAGAGAGAAAAAAAACATGAAACTCCTTTTACTCAACTTGACAAACTGATGTTATCGTCTAAATAATTTAAACTACGCGTGATACGCTTCATTCCCATATGTATGAGGCATCGGAATCAAGCATGATGTATCTAATTTAATGTAACTTGAATGGCCTATAAAATAAGCGAGATCTCCGAAATCGAAACACATGTGGTAAATGACCATAATCTAATTAATGTTGTCCGGAATCTTAATTTTACCCATAAATGGATAAAACCGGATGCTTCCACCATAACGTGTGCTACAAATTTCTAACCGGAATGATTTAGTATCTTAGAAACTTTTTATATTTGGGGGCAGAGCGTAGCTCATCTGAAATTTGTAACACCGTGTATTTAGACAACTCGAGGATGAATTTAACAAATCGTCTTAGGATAAGAAATGAAATACTCAATTACTTTTGGATATTTTCGACATCACACCACAAGCTATTAGGATTCGAAATGGTCTTAATTATAGAAATCTACTACATCGTAATGGCACAGAAACCTAACCATTATGGTTATCTAACATCGCAAATAGATGCAGTACTCACAGGTAGTTCAGCTCAGTTCAACTCCAAACGATGTCCTTCCACTCTCCAATCTTAATTACAACTCCCCATTCTAGTCTTCGTCCTCAACCAGCACAACCCCTTTCCGGGATTCAGGTGCTTCCTGGTTGTGGCGAAGAGCTTAGCTCAGGTCTCTTTCTGCAATCTCTTACTTCCTTATTTCCGTATAGGAAAACTTCCTATAATTGTGGTGTGATGCCGACGTTATCTGTTTTTATTTTTTTTTTCTAAGCAGTATTACTATAACTTCCTTGTTTTATAATAAACAACATAAATTAGACAAACACATGTAAGGATTTTGGGTACTTTACATTACCCCTGTCTCGAAAGGGGGGCTATGACGCAAACTGCGTCATTGAAATATTGGGGGGTAAAAATCTATGTAAATATGTTTGGGGAAGTGTAAAAATTAATCGAAAAGTTTTTTTTTCATCGAAGAACACCTACGAATAGACAATTGAGGGGGGGTGCGTCATGAACATGAGGGGGGGCGGGCACCACTGTTTTAAGGGCTATGATGTTTTATTTCCTGTGTGTTAGGTAAATTGAAGAATGGCATTGACAATTATTTATACCGGTATCATGTTCCATCCACCATGATCATGTATTGTGAATCTAAAATCCATAAAACAATAATCCACGCTTTAAAAATACATTTATATTGTATACAGGATGGATAATACTCTACAACTTTGTATAATTGCACTTTTCTCGGATAAAAATATTAATAAAACTGATAAAAATTTGGAAGTTTAGCTAGACATCCAAGAGATGTCCCCTCAGTCGCTTGTTTAACTTTGTATATTGTTTGTACCTGACGTGACACATCGCTGAAGACTTTCGTCTGCTTAAGTGATTTTCCGAGTAACATCACTAAAGGCTTTTGGTTTTATTCATTGTTGTCTTTCAATTGTTCCATTCATTGCTGTTCATATATTGGTTCTCAAATGTCGCCAGATACATACTAGTGTATTTGTTAGTATTTGATTCCGATCTTATATATTACATCATCGTTGTTGGTTCCCTTGGTTAAAGAAGATAGTGTGTGTTTTTAGTAACAAATGTATGACACACAAGTTCGGCTCATTTTTTTAAATTGTCCATTTAAAAAATTCCTGTAAAATTACAAACATTTTGGTATATTGTGACAATTACGCTCACACAATTAATTGTTCATATATTCAAATTAAAACATATTTATATCTAAATTCAATTTATTTTAAAAAGTCAAGGAAAATTTTATTTTGTTTCATTTAGCAGCCAAGCGAACCTCTTTCATTTGTCCCAGGTAAAGAAGTTTCTCTGCTTTTCAGAAAGAAAAAAAAACATAAGACGGTAACCGCACTAATTGACCACCCACTTTTCTACCTCGCCAGTAAACGGTAATGGAATTTGCTATTGTTACTCCAGTCATACTGTCGCACTACCTAAGTACCTCGATATCGCAAATATCACGTCACAGACACACAGGAACCAAAATTTTTTATCTACAATCTTCGCAAGTGCTTATGAAACTCTTTAACATCACGTACTAGCCCAGAAGAGACGCTAGAAACCCAAGCCAAATTATCAACCGATTTTTGGGAAATGGTGTCACGAACTTAAAGCGGCGAATCAGAATCCGAAATTCAAAATTCACAAAGAGAAGAATGAAGCGTCTATTTTTTTAAAAAAATAAAGAAAGCTGGGAGAACGCCTACACGGAAGAGAGGTTACTCTAAGTCGACACTTCATCGTGAAAACATCACCAACACGCGATTCATAAGCATACGTCAACTCATATATACATATATATATATATATATATATATATATATATATATATATATATATATATATATTAAGTGTTTAAATTTCAGAAAAATGGCTAGCTAAAGACCCGTTAGCAGCCAGCTACTTAAACCACGCGTTATCCACAGCAACTTCGTCGTTACAAGATTATTTATACAAATATTTAAAACATCGACACATAGACATAATTCTTATCATCTTACGGTAACGCTACATAATTGGTGATTTTGAAGTGAGTCTGTGATTCTATATACGTTGATTTCCCGCATAAAGTGCAAAGACAGGAAAAGTAGTGCGATGTATGGCGGATATATATATAAACTGTGCGAGTGAAATTTAAGTGCAGATGGATTTGATAAGTGACGCATCGTTGCATTTCAACAACATGGAGATGAAGGACGGAGACACGGGTTCGATCCCCGATACTCGAGACAGATGCCTTGCCACAGGAAGACCCAAACGCTTCAGACAAACGAGGACCTCTTCTCCGGGAGTTGAATCCAGAGGACAGCGGGGTCTGAGAAGGGACATTAGGAAGCATTGTGACGGTCAGTTAAGTACAGTGCAGTTTTCTTCTGAAGTGTGGAAATATAAGCGGAAAGACTTATTAAGGTAGGACAAAGTATTCTGTTATTTTCTTTATTGAAGAAGGACTATGGCCAATATTTCCGTGTTTCATGATCTGCATACTCACCTTTTTCTAGAAACTTCGGGACATTGTTTATTCATACGGAACTGTCCGTAAACATTTAGAGCATTTTTTTTCTTTGTAAAAGAAGTAAACAAATAGCCTCATGCCTTGGTTGCATTTCCAAAATTAGTTCACGGATATAGGAACTATTAATTTCATTCTTGAATAAGTACCATAAAATTTTTGATTATTTTACTAGTGAAATTTGTATACATTGATTTGATCTTCAATCATGCATTTATTTGTAATCGTAATGTGTCAATATTTAGATCCTTGAAGCCGTCATTATAATCATTTATATGCAATCCAGTATTTATTTATATCAAGTATGGATTATTTCTCTTTTAAACATAAATCGCGTTTAAGATGTGTGAATGTAATGTAATTTCTGTTTTGAGTAAACTATGATTTAGCGTCAAAGTCTAGTTTTTCAAATTTTAACATTTGTATAGGTTGTGTTAGGGAAATATGTGTCAGAGCGGTAAACAGGCTTAATATGATTTTATTGTAACTTGTCAATTTTTATTATACTCATTCTTAAAAGAAACAATCAATATAAAGCTTCCAAAGACGTGCTATGTTGAGTAAGTTTCAGACAAATAAGTGTAAATACTCTTATCTCGTAATATCGTTAGAGTCTCATAAATAAGGTAAACAACTTAAGATACTCGAGTAAATCCCTTCGGAGGTACCTATCTGAGCAACGAACGCAGATAGGGTCCATAGCTATGGAGAAACGTGTATTCGCAAAATAAGGAATCAGTGAGAAAATCAGAAAGCGTCGACAATGTAATTATTTTGATCAATTGGCCAAATTATAATAATAGTAGTACTATATATATATGTATATATATTTCTGTGTAGTGCATTTGAATATGAAATATTTGTGTAGTTAGTGTTGTGTAACGATTTTTATTGTGAATGGTATTATTTTCCAACTGATATAGTATGTGTACAAAGCTATGTTTTGTTTATGCAATTTTTTTTAATATTGAAAATTCATTAGAGTTCATTAGAAACAGTGCACTAAATTTTCTCAAAAGCATACTATCGCTTCTAAACTATCTCTCCAGTGAGTCTTGCAAGCAACCTAAACCATTAATTCTTTCATTCCGCAATCCGATTCTTAAACTTATTTCCATTTCTTTTATAAATTAAAAAAAAAAGGTAGTAACTGTGGGCGAATTACTTAATAGTCGTTTATGCCTAGGGGAAAAACAATAAATCGTTTTGTTAAATAATATTCAGTTTAATAGAAATTTTTGTTTGTATAACTACGTCATGGTAATTATAAAGAATCGAATATTGTCAGTTTAGTTGAGTAGAAATAGATTGTTGCTAAATTTTACAGTCAAGATTGAATAATTTGAATATTACGTTGTACAGTGAAGAATGTGTTAAGAGAAATCATATTATTTGGTCAGTCAAAAGTCTGATTCATTTTCAGTAAAGTCAATTAATTCATTTTTTTTTGTAAATCCAAATTAACTTTCTTGTTGATTTTTGTAGATATCACCTTATTTCTCGTTAAATTTATTAAAAGTCTATTTGACGTTAGAACCAAAGCATTTATGTGGTTATCATTTCAAAGATATGCCTATTTCTTTAACTGATATTAGCATACCTAGAAGTTATTTCAAATTACCCTGAACAGAAAAAGTTGAAGCACGGTTACATTGACCATCAGAAATTTTTATCTAAATTAACTCATTTTTTTTAAAACTTTAAATTAAACTTTCCTTGTTTGTTGCTTTTTAACTATTTTTGCTATCTCCACACACTTCGGTGACAGAGTGATAGTCAGTGTAGCCAACTGAACAAGCCATTAGCCAAAAATCTTTCTTTCAGCTTTGCAGCTTGTGAGATTTTTGCTCCGCATGTTTAAATCACTTAACCATTAACTACGCACCTGTTTTCCTAGCGCCTTGGAGACACCGTTATGGGGAAAACAGGATCGATTAGACATTAGGTCATCTTTCGTTATATATATATATCATTTTTTTTAATTCCTAACCATCTTAGCAAAACTGTATCTTTACCTTGGAGAACTGAAGTTCGAGCCCCGTGGAGTCAACTTCAATTCTCCAAACTCTCATTCATTTTTTTTAATGTTATTTGTGTAATAGGCAGATGAGTTGCCACTCATCAATACCATTCACTTTTCAAGTACAAGGTCAGGTATTCATTTTTCTGATGCATATTAGGCTCATCCGTGAGTGCCTTAATTATTCGTTCTAGTTCGGATTAAATATGCAAATTAGAGATAAGGAATCGAATTCCGAAAACAATACGTTTCATATCCTTCGTCGCCCAAATACGTAAGATCTGCTTATTCGTAATATCACGCAGTAATTCTATTTGGCAGCCCGAGCAGAAATTTTCCTTTAATTATTAGTTATTTTCAATCGTTGCAAAACTTAGCGCCCGAGACAATAACATTATCATTACAAAACTTGGCTTCCAATACAGGAACAGTGTTACAATATAATATGGCTATATTAAAAATCGAAGTAAATTTATTTTAGTTTTTTCTCTTTCTAATAGTACTTGATTTTCACATTTTTTTCAAAAGACGTTACGGAGCGTTACAAGGACGTATTTCAAATTTCAAGCCTATATCATAAAACAGTATGTTTTCGGCAGAAACCTTCAATTTTACAAGATGCTGACAACCGAAAACTTAAATTTGACTTGCACAAACAAGTTTATATCATAAACTCACGCATTAACAATACAAAATTAATCATTTTATTTAATATAAAATGTTTTTCTTTGTGCAAAGCACTGATTCAGTTACAATAATGTGTTTTACGTGCTAATCCATATCATGTATAATGTCAACGTGTGTCAGTCCACTTTGTATCATCATGGTGCAAATCACTATACTGTATAACACATAGCTAGCTCAGTCATCACACTATGTTCAGAATAAGTTATTATAAAAATGAGTGTCGCTAATTAGTAAATAAAAGAAAGCGAAAGTTCGGGAAAAGTTGCTTATGAAAAGTTCGGAAACGAACTTTCGAAAATGAAAGTTCGCCTGAAAAGTTCGCTCATTTACATCTCTAGACACACAATATTGGCCTTATTAGTGAAGGAATTGATAATAGGATCATTGTTAACGAAAGTAGCAAGGACCACCTATCTCTTTTTCCAAAATAGTAAAAGGCATTCGAGTTCATCTGGAGAAGTCATCTAAAAGAATAACTATGTTGCTTGTCTCAAAAGGCAGGATATTCCTATATCACCTCTCAAACAACAACTAAAATAGCGAAAACAGCCGCACAATAGGATGCAACCCACCAGCGCTTAAAGAAGTGAACGTATGAGCTCATGGTTTATAAAATATGTCACGAGCGAACAGTATCCGATACTGCGTTGCGACATTTCGATTTTGAAAAATATAGAATAGAGGTTGCTTTTGTTGCATAAAAAGGTATATATCAAGAAGTATAACAGAGGTTTATGGTAACACAATTAACGTTTTTGTTTAAAATTTAAGTGTTAGCTCTGAACGCTGTATCCAATAACATTTAGTAATGAGTTGTAATGAATGGGTTAGATCAGGGATGAAAATAACTACTCGCCCGCGGCGAGTGGTTTATCGGTGCGGACGAGTACATACTGAAGGTAAGTAAATGATTTCTGTTGTGGAATGTTGGCTAGTAGCTTTTGTTCTTGGGTTAGTAAAATTTTGTTGCTTATTTGCATCCCTGGGTTAAATAAAGATACGCATGTGTTTCTGAATGCATTCTTTATTTCGAAGATCACTCATCCTTTCCTAATTTTAGTTACCTTTCTGTATAGGCCTAGAAGCAATTTTTGTTCCAGCTTACATTTTTGAATATAGTTAAGTACTCGTAAAATAATGAATATATCGAGATGTGGTTAATAAAACTTACTACAATTATTATAACATCCTGTGAAAATCTTCTATTCAGATGTTGATGAGTCTGATTGTAGATAGAGTCGCGTCAAGGAGAGAGAGAATGCAAATGATAATCCAATATTTAATCTTAAGAATAGTGGATGGTGCTTTTGAAACAAGAGATAAAAGTTTTGTAGAGTTATGAAAAATCAATTCAAAATTTATTTTTATTTATTTACTTTTTACATAATGTGACACCATTGTCATAGACCATTTTTGCGCTCGTGGTCACACCAAGCTTCTAGTCTGTGCGCTTCTTGCCTACAGCCGTTGCTGTTCAGAAGTTGAAGGGCTTGGGTAAAATTAAGTAAGTTAGTTACTGTACGTATTTTGTAATCTTATTAGTTCTCCTAGTTCGTTATTCTGCTTTTTTTTTATCGTTTTGAAAATTGCTTAATCAATAAATGCAGAAAAAAAAAAAGCATATGCCAGAGTGTTCAAAATTTCATATGTCAGCTTTGAACTCAGATGGGCAAAGCGATTCATCTCTCAGATCGCCGCTCAATAGTTCGCTCACTAAAATGAGTCGGTTCATTTGAACGACACAGTGACTCACTTATACAGTGAAACCTGTCTATGTTGGCCATCATCGGTTCCATCGAAAAGTAGCCAACTTAGGCAGGTGGCCAACTTACAGAAAATAAGTGTGATTTGTGTATTTTTAGAATAGGATTTCTAGTATTACTTGATTGTAAAATTTTAATAAGCAGTGGCACGACAGCTACTTATAAATAATGTATATAGAGTAATCATAAAAATATACAGTACTAGAAAATATTACTATAGTATGTTTAATATATGTGCATACCTTTCTCTTCCTGAAAACTAGTCTGGTACATTGGATTATTCGGATTGAAAACACAACAACACAAAGAACCATGATGGTTCGATCCCAGCTTGCGCCGTGTGGACTTTGTGGTGGACAAACACCGTGCTCGTCGGTTTTCTAGGGATTCTCCCGTTTCCTCCCACTTTCTTCATTCCACCATTTCACTCATCTCTCATCATCACCGTCTCCTTTAGCCTAACCGATATAACCGTGGGACGTAAAACTTAAAGATTTCATTTCATTTCATTTTTTAACTTCAACCACCACTCTGGCAACACTGATATGAAAAGTCAAAATCAATGCTCAAAACAAAGTCTGCGGGGGCGGGGCTTCATGAAGCAGTTGGTAGAAAACGACTGAATATGATTATGATATTTATTCATTGTATCCCCTCCCCAAATATTTTCTTCAAAGTCGACGCCTATGTCTATGGGCATGTTAGACCGTTACGTACAAGGGATGACGTCCCTCAGTGATCACACTATTCGGGGAAAGGGAAGGAAAGAAGCGCCTTGGGACTTATATGTTAGGTACCACCCCTGCATTTGCCTGGTGCAAACTAGGAAAACCCTGGAAAACCTCATTCAGGATGACTGTCTGTAAAAGCTTTTTACACTTTTTCGACCGAGTGCCTCCACTGGGAATCGAACGCAGAAACGCTTGAATTCGACATTGAGATTTGAACATATTATTAAAAAGGAGTCCTACCACCACAATGCATAAACACAAGGTTACAGTCACATTTTTTTTTCTGTACTTCTCTTTCTTTCTTCTTACTCTACTGGCGAGAGTGCGTTGTTCCTTCAGGTCCTGGATCGAACACACTTCAGTGATCAGATTCCACTTTAAACGTAGGTTTCGTCTTATATATCTTCATTGCTAATGTAGAAAGTAAATACAAATCAATCATTTGTTTCGTTTCGCCCTACGGTACCTCATCTGTTCTATTGTGGAGTGTAATATCCAAAAACGGACCAAAGTAATATCAAAACAACATATAGAAAAGTAAAATATTGCAAGTTAATTATTATATTCTTTCCTTAACAATTTTCAAAACGTATTGGAAATTTTAACTACTGAATATGATAAAATATATTTAAAATTTAAGTCCAGTTAATTTTGTTTTGACAGAAGCAATATATTTTACGTCACTGCACTGAAGTAACCCGTTAAGAAATGGGACTCCAAATATCTTTAAGGTGACCATCAAAACTGCATACTCCCTCTGTACGATTGAGCAGGAAGCATGGAGGTTGTCGCAGATACTTAGCGGTCAATCTGTCTGCCATAGGGCATGTATCTCTTCAATACATTTCCGCGCCTCGTGGATAGGATTGCTGCCCCTACTGTAGCGATATACTTGATTTTTTTTTTTTTTTTATCCGCTATTTTGGTGCTGTGACTAAAGCACAGAGGACATCACGAAAGCAAGAGGGACATTTTAAAGTTGTATTTAGAGAAACATCTATAATAAATTATGCTTTAATTGTTTGTATATCGGCGGTAGATGCGATAACATTAAAAATCGCGACTGCTAGATATGTACGAGTACAGCTAGGTATACAGTAGCTCCAGCAGTTCTACGCCCATTCACACGGTCTGCATGAAACGCCTCTGTACTGTAAAAAGATGGAGTATGGACCGGAACAAGCTATTTTTTATTTATTTATTTATTGGAATTGCTAAAGAAGCTGGACATTGAACTGACTTAATAGTTTCAAAAAATATTTATTAATTCAAGAGATAACGTGTCATTCATTGGTTGTCTCACATTGATCAGGAATTTTCCTAGTGAAAGACATTTTAAGCAAATTCGTAACCACCTGAATCTCTACATTTAATATCATCAGATTATTCCCTGTATGAATGTCTTAAAGTCCTTTGGATTCATTGAAGTTTAACGTCTCATTCCCGCACCGAGGCTATATGAGACGGTACCTACTGTTTACAATGGGTTCCTAACCCCTACTTCGGTTTGTGTTCGAGACAAATATTCCTACTGAGAGAGTCAGAAAATCGTTCACAACCAACTAATGGTTAAAAAATGGAATCTTTGAGTTCTACGTCCCATGCTTATGCTGGCTACACTGAAGGAGACAGTGATGATGAGAAACGAATGAAATGGTGGAATGAAGAAAGTGGGAGACACGACACAACCCCGAGAAAATCCATGCACACGGTGTATGTTCACCACAAAGTTCACTTGGTATAAGTGGGGATTGAACCAGTTACCCCACGCACGGAAGGTGAACTCTCTACCACTGACCCACCGCGACCCCACTAATGGTTCAAAAAACAACATTCTCACTAAAATAATTATATTTCCCATTAAAATATGCAGTGACAAAGTAGGGATTTGCATACAGGAAGAAGGAAATTACTTTCAATATCTGATATGATGAAACGTGAGATTCCCAGAGATATTTTACACATAGTGGAACATAGTTGTACCTTCATAGCTTCTTTTAAAACACAGATGATAATATTTCAAAGAAGAAATCGTTTTATATGGATCACCCTGCCCTGCACTATGCTACTAAGAACGCAAATGATAATGAAAAAGCAAAATTGCTAGATTAAATTACGAAAAGGCGTTTTAATTAGATATAAGTCAAGAACCTTGAACTCTTTCGTCCAGTGCTTAAGGTTCTTCTCTTAGATCTCCCCATTTTTTCGAATTTTAATGAATAACACAGTGAAACAAATAAACGAAATGTGTAAAGTAAGTCAGGTAAGTTCTAAAAATGTTATTAAAGAAACTGATAACTATTTATAAATCTTTTCTTACAGACCAGAAATTTGAGTGCACAGTTTCTGACGTCACAATTCTCGAGGACCCAAATGTCTACCTATACGAAAAGTACTGAAAACAATGTTATTAGTTTATATTGTAATGCACCACGTGCTTTTCTTTATAAACATTACACGGGGTCCTGTTTATAAACAACGACCACATGTACGTATTTTACGATGGAGCACTACATCTCATGTTGGATTACTACAGAAGCAGACGACCTACCACCAGCAATACCTACAAGTCACATGACGACAAGGGAACAGCAGCGCCACCTATATAACGAAGAAGATTCAACGGACAGTTACCAGTCTGCGATTGGTCAACCCTCCTCTAGTTTGCCTGGAGCTCTAGGGGAAATCCAACCTAAAAGCTTCTAGTTTGCTGCGGAACTCTAGGCTTCTCTTCCTCCCGCCTTAGCTTGCATGGAGCTCTGTCGGGCTCCCAACCTCAGTTGCTTAGCCTGCTTCGGGGCTCTGTGACTCTTAACTCCCTCACTGCTTGCTTCGGAGCATTGGGGTTTCCTTCTCCTAGCTTGCCGAAATCTCTGTGGAGATCCTGCCCTAAGGCTGCACGGTCTTGGGCCACCTTTTCTCTACCTTACATTAGAGAAAGTTATATTGTAGTATTTCTGTAAACACTATTGTATTTTATTAGATTTTTGTAATAAATATCGGTACTGGGAGTCGATTCCAGACTGCAATTTATTCTACATAGCTCTACCTACACCCACAAAGGGAAGAACTTGACAATATAATTAGCATTTGGCACACGTTTGAATCACTCTCTACATTTTTTTATATTTCCTAAAATTTAAAAAATAGTGTGTGTAGAGGGAAGAGGAAGTTCAACAAAGACCTTTCAGCGTGCTGGATTGACACTTGATCACTTCATACTACGAAGCATTGATCAAGTCTTGTAAGTTTAACTTGACACTTGATATCCAACTTGAACTTAATATTCTCAAGATACCATCTCGAAAAGTGCTTACTAAATATCATTAGGAACAATTTTCATAAGACTCATTTCGACAGTAATGACTGTAAATTCTGCTTCTTATGTTAGTAGTAGAACTTTCATTCCAGACTTCAGTATTTAGTTTTCGATCCACTATTTTTTTAACCCTACATTATAAGTATGACACATTAAACTTATATTTAATTTTCCTTATGTTCCCACATTTTGAGCAAATAAATCAAACTTTCTGATTCAAGAAAATGACTTACAGATGCTATCGAGAATCGAACTCAGACTATCTGTGTGCTAAATTATTAATACTGATATATATGGATTGCTATTATTGTTCCAAAACATGTTGGTGGCTATTTCAGTAGTAAAGAAGTGATTCAGTTCCAGTAACTCTTTTCTCAAAGCCAGCGGTAAACTGGTCTCCGAACAACTAGGTAAATGCCCGGTGTGTTATCTTTTTTATAGTGCCCTTTAAAAAATATTTTTTAAAAATCCTGAAATATTTACACTGTTTTTGTGAAATACAAATACAAAATAATTTGCGAATCTCATAAATCTTTGTTGGTAATAATTTTTGAAGACATGTTACAACTAGGCCTATATTGCTGGGACGCTACGGCCGTCATCTGTAATCAAACATCAAACTAACAAGTAAGACGGGATTTTTGTTTGAAGTCTCATTATTTCAAAATTATGTCTTATGCTACACTTAAAATCATTGAAGCGCTTGGAGGATAAAGGTGTTATGTTACATTTTTTGAAATGTTGCATTCTGGCTGTTCATGCACATGTTATATGCTACTCATGCTACCTAACACATTATTTGGTAAGTCCTCGTCCTAGTGCAGATATTTAGAAACGATGAAGGTGGTATGTTAACGGACAAAGTTGTGAAAATCAATTTTCCCATCATATTCAATTTGTTACATACCACCTTTATCCTCCAAGCGCTTGAATTACATACTGTACATAGCAGCAGATCCAAATCACTTAATACTCCTCTTCTCCTGTCCGAGTAATTGGTATGATGCCTTTCCAACATCTCTACCACCGCCCTTTTCATGGGACTAGTCAACCAGTGTTTCTTCCAGACATTTTTTTTGGGGGGGCACTGCCCGCCGGAGCTCTGAGAGTGCCCACCGGAGGAGACCAAAGAAATATGTCTATAATATGATAATAAATAGAATAATGCCGTATGAAAATTATATGTGCCCAACCGAATACTAAATATGTTCCCCGGATCATTTTTTTTTCTGAAAGACACATTGTAGTCAACCTCTGCTTAAAAGCCACCATTCCTATTTTTTCTTTTTCTTTTCTTTAGGTTATTCTAGTTCCGTATGATCTGTGTTTGCGTGTATGGAAGAACACGGATGTAGCAACAGACTTCCGAATTAAATTTTAAGAAAAAAAAAATCTCCTTAAGTACGAACATACAAGTGTAACATACATATATGTATAGTGGGCAACCCCGAACTCTTTTGACATCCGCGTGACTCACGCCTCTGATCAGTAATTACTATGGATCAACAATTACTTCTGAGAGTGGGCATGACTGCATAGTTCTCTTGAACTTTTGAACCCTTTCCCTAATTGATCTACTGAGAAAACAACTTTCCAACTCAGGAAAACAACAACAATTTTTACCTTGCATTCTGGTGCGAATTAAAAAAGATAAAAGGAGGGGGAGCTAATTAAGTCCAATTGAAGAAGATGGTTACTGTTGCCTTTTTGAAAAGGAGTCTTGCTTGTGCTTTGAAATAGAAGCAGTAGTCAATCCATATATTCTTCTTCTTCTGATGAATATGCGCTGGGCGACTGGTATTAGCTAAAGATTATATGACCTCGAGATACTTTCAAGTCATTGACATTATCACACGATCGATCCACCTACAATCATAACTAAATAGTAAAAAAAAAAAGAATTAGATTAGACATAGGTACAAACTGGTCATACAGAAAAATCTCTAGAACGGAAGATCGTTACTTACCAAACCTTGAAATTCAATCAAATCTTTAGTTTTCTGTTTCTTTTTTATGGCCCTTAGTGTAAGCTAAAGGCAATAAATGATAGAAAGCAAGGAAATGATGATGAAATAAAATTAGTGCTGAATCTGAAAAGATAGGTGGACACATGACGTCACACCGTTTCCCGTCCCTATCTTTGCCCATTGTATTTTTTTTTATATATAAAATGAAGGGTATAAGCGGAATTAGGAATTGTTTCCTGGGGGGCAGATCTCTTTTCTGATGGGGGGGCAGGGTAAATACAAATGAGAATTGAAGGATCTTATAGATGGCATTTTTATTTTTTTATGAAAAAGTTGGGGGCAATGCACCCCTATGCCCCCCATAGCTCCGCCTGTGATGGAGGGACGCCATAGATAATTTTTGGAAGTGGAGGACTGCGTTTCTCTGCGTTCACCCTTACTTTTACCCCTGAGTGCAAGTCATATTTAGTGGAATAAAATTAATGAGAGGAAGATATAAAAATCCGAGAAAACCAACAAATTCAAACTCATATGAGCTGAGTTCGAATCAGAGAATCTACAGATCAAAAAATGACACACTAAATCGTTTACATTTATAACGCAATTTTGTACATTCATTGACGACGTTTTGTGAATAGCTTTGCGAAGCTGTAGTGAACGTTCCGGTTTGTGCGTTTCTCTGTCAGATATTTAAGCAAAAATCCGAACAAATATATCCAGATCCTGGGGTGGCCAAGAAAACTTTGAAGGGTGTTCCCCCTAGGTCTCCCAGCATTGGCATCCGAGTGCAATATTTCTATTGGACGTTAATCAACGAAAATTAGCGTATAAATATCATTTTTATGTTACAACAGGTACGTATTTAAGAGGCGGGGTTCCAGACCCCTCAGATCGATCTGCACAAAACGAAATCACGAAAGAAACAAGTAATATGATGTTTGTAGCTTTAAGAGCTTAAAGATGCTTGTAAATTGTTACGCTATGCTACTAGTTATATTAAAAGGGCAATTAGAAGGAAAATGTTTTTTATTTTGTAATATTTATTAGAATCATTACCTAAGAAGGTATTGATATAAAAATAAATGATATATACAGGATAATGATATATAACAAAGTAATATAGTGGAAAGAAAAGCACCAAGGGGAAGTCCTTGGTTTTCTTGTGTGTGTCCTTTAATGTTTTGTGGTCCTTCCTTCACTCAAATTAAGTTATGTAATGTTTGATAACACAAAGCATACTTATAAACGTTTTGTAATGGATGCCAGTCCTGGTAGCCACATCTTGGAATTTTCCGTGTTTTCTGTTTTTGCGCGACGTGAATTTGATACACCTAACTTACAATTGTCGGACGTAGGTAGAATGAACTTTTTGCTTAAAACACTAGTTTTTATATTGCCACAAAACTGTTTTGGAATTTAGAAAGGCACTTTGTGTGATTTTTTGATAATGAGAAAATATGTGTTTTTACTTTCTTCCAAAATAGTCACCTTGAAAGTGCTGTTTTGATTTTCTATAGATAGACTAAATTGTTTTTTCTTCATAAAGGAGACGTCACTGATTCTATGCACGTCTAATAATTTTTGAAACTTTTCATTGTTTAATGTTTTTGGGAATATAATACAAGAAATTCAGTAGACATAGGGTGTGATATAAACTAACCTCATGTATATTAAATTTTATATATATTTTGCTGTAATTGTATAATTTTTGTATTTCAAAGAAAATAGCCAAGGTCGTTTCCTAGAAAGCCAGAAAATTAAAAGTATAAACCAAAGTGAAAGTATCAAAATAGTATATGGAAATAGAAAACAAATAGGTGAAAACCAAAAACTGAGGTAGGCCTATATAAACTGTTGCCGCCATGAACAAAGGATCGTTGTTTTTCGGTCAGTTGATCAATATCATCTGGCGATAGTTTGTAGTACGACAGTAGGACCTTTTGACCTTGAACGAGTCAGATGGCATTCAGTTACCAACAGGGATGTAATGGAGGGTATACGCGAGTATACGGCGTATACCCACCTCTAATTTTTGGAAACTATCGTATAGCCACCTCAAATTTAGGAAGTACGCGGGTATACGCTACATTCGATCAATAGTATACTCATTTCATTGGAACAAACAACTGCTTTTCACGTACTTTATTTCAAATCAAAAAATCTCACTAAACAGCTTGTCGTCAGGCTGTTACCGCGAATGATGTCTAAATTCTTTTAAAATTTTTGCGTTTTCGGGGCGTGGGAACCAAATTTTCCGAGAATCTCTTCTATAATGGAAAACAGCGCTCTAAACGTGCAATGATTTTTCCTAAGATGTCACATGCGTTGTCCTTACCTTCCATATTTCAAATTCAATTCAAAGTCTGTCGATTGGATACAATTTGAGCAAGCCAATATGGGATGGAACCAGTTTCTTTCTAATCGCGAAAGGAGGTTCCGAAAAAATGTGGTCTTTACTATAAGAGTTAAGAGGAAATTAAGTGAATATATTTTCACCAAGAAAACGTTGGCCTCCACAAAAATAACGTCTAAATTCTTTTAAAATTTTTGCGTTTTCGGGGCGTGGGAACCAAATTTTCCGAGAATCTCTTCTATAATGGAAAACAGCGCTCTAAACGTGCAATGATTTTTCCTAAGATGTCACATGCGTTGTCCTTACCTTCCATATTTCAAATTCAATTCAAAGTCTGTCGATTGGATACAATTTGAGCAAGCCAATATGGGATGGAACCAGTTTCTTTCTAATCGCGAAAGGAGGTTCCGAAAAAATGTGGTCTTTACTATAAGAGTTAAGAGGAAATTAAGTGAATATATTTTCACCAAGAAAACGTTGGCCTCCACAAAAATAACAAAACATATGACCTATCGTTTGTCTATTTCGAAGCATTCACCGTCGTTCCCAATACCACCAAATACAACAGCGAACCCCGGATTAGTACTGCTCATTTGTAACTGCAATTGACATCAAAGAAAGTAGCAATTGATTTACAAAAAATACTCAGCATCTAGTACTAGTAGTAGTTTTTCATCAACCTACTGAACAAAAAAAAAAAAAAAGAAAAAAAAGAAAAAAGAAAAAAGGACGGGGTAAAAATAAACATTTTTCTTCGTTGTTTCATTTTCTTTCAGAAAAAGAAACAATGAAGAAATATGTTGACAGGAAAGGGTAAAAACACAAAAGTGAGGAAACAATTATAGCGTATGAGCATGTCACAGCAATCTTTGATCATTTCGATAGAGCCGTCACTTCAAAAATATTTGCTTAGTAGTGTTTAACCCTTTGGGGATTTATGGTAAAAATCGGTACCATGGAATAGTGTTGTGTTTAAACGCCTATTAAGCTCATATAACACGTATTGAACCCGGTCTTTTTAATTAGTCAAGTCAAGCATGGACCGAAGAGCACTCCAGATGCGTTTCGGAACCGGGTGGTAAACTTGGCGGTGCCAAATGGGGGTGGGGGTATGTGTCTTTTTTTCTTAAGAGAAATTAAAATAAAAACTTAGTTTTCAAGATATCAAGATTAGTATTCTCTCTCTCTCTCTCTCTCTCTCTCTCTCTCTCTCTCTCTCTTTTCTCTCTCTCTATCTCTCTCTCTCTCTCTTTTCTCTCTCTCTTTTGTTTGTTTGTTTGATACTTACTTGGACCCGATTCTTTTAGGAAATACTTTTAGAAGGAGAGCATTTTTTGTCTTTATTTATTTTTCCAGGATGCGTATTTACTTTATTTAATTAACAATCACCAGATACAGCTCAGAGGCCATTTTATACTGCATATCTAACAACAAGAGTAATAATAGAAATGATTTGGGAAGGTATCGGCCAGGGCCTATTTAGTAGGTACTATCCCGGCATTTGCCTGGTAGGACTGAAGAAAACGTCAGAATAGTTGGCACCGGGAGTCGAACCCACGACCTACCGAATGCGAAGCCAAGCTCTACCACTTGAGCTAATTCTCTCAAAAAGATTGTCGTTTGTGATTTTTTTTAAAAATCGCTCCTGACGGGAAACCTAAACCTCGAATCGAAAGAAATTATTGGACTAAAGTTTTAGATGTTTATACGGTACTACCCGACTCTAACTTCGGCGCTGGTATCAGGGCTTAATTCAACCATACATTGCCCTCGAAAATGTTCTCCAAAGTGCCTATTTGCTGTTTGGTCAAAGGGGCTTTTTGAGCCGCTTCTGATAATAAATAAATAAATAACGTTTAATTGAAAAAAAACTTATCGGACTAAGTTGCAAACACGAAAAATATTCGATCATAACGCCACCGCTAGCGTCATATGTTTAATTCGGTTTAAATTTGTCTTGAAATTGACATATACTTAATTCAGTTTAAATTTGTCTTGAAATTGGCATAGACCCTATGTGACTTCCCTCAAGAGCTGCCCTTTATACGCATTTGTTGAAGTTTATCTTTGAACTTATAACAGTGGTATAATTTAACTTTATTTCTGCCTTTCCGAAACATCTAAAACTCAAAGTTCTAGGTGTGGTAGTTCATGAAAACAACTTCTCTTCGTATTATTGTATTGTTTACTTGCCTATTCTTTATACTTAGCTATTAACGCTTCAAGTCATTAATTATTTACTCATTGGGACATAGCTGTCATTGTTCTAATTGAATAGTTGAGTGACACAATAGCCTAAGTTTAGTTGAGTACACAGTAGCCTAAGCAATAAGGCCGATATTAGTATTAATACGGATACTAATTTCGACATTATTGCTGTTGGTACTTAAATTACTGGGTCACTCAATCTACCAATTCTAAAACGGTCATGCGCCAACGATACCAAAATTAAACGTTTCTATTTTAATGCAATTATGATCCGACAGAAGAAAGCAAACTTAATTCTCCAAGCAAAACAACAACAACTAAACACAATTTGGGAGAGAGAGAAAGAGAGAGGTTTTAAGCTGCAGGACGGACAAACTACAGATTGAGGGCGATTAATCTCTTCTTGATTATGGCCCTGATTATCACAGAAGCCAGTAGGCTGTGGTTCGCGACCGATGTACGATGTGAAAATTCAAAATTTCAATCTTAAATTACTCCAAATGTACTCCACATTTTAACTCAAACAAGATATGTGTATTTCTGTGTACATTAAATACACCCTTTGAAAGTGTCAAAGTGATAGATAGAACCAAACGGATGAGCAAGTTGGCGGAACAACCTTGGTCCAAGTCATTTTTTTCCTCTTATAGTTATCAGTCATACAGGTACAACAACTTCTACAGCCTGACCTACTTAACGCAGAGAGCTAAATAAGGTCTTAAATTAATCTATAACATTATAGGTATTTTTTCTTAGTCTCTGGTTGATAGGTTAAGTGGTTCGGTAACTGTTCTTCAAAATATAGCTCTCCATTCAGACTTATCTTGTTACTTCATATACTTATCCTGCTTGTTATGCAACCGATACGCTCAGAGAGGCAGTGTGAGTTGCCTATAAGCAAGGATATTTCTTAACTAAATCTTAATAGTGCAAAGACTAGTATTGAAATACCCGATTATATATATATATATATATATATATATATATAGAGAGAGAGAGAGAGAGAGAGAGAGAGAGAGAGAGAGAGAGAGAGAGAGAGAGAGATAATGTGTATGTGTGACAAGGGATGGAGCGTATACCCACCTAAATAAATAGCATTACATCACTGGTTACCCAAGGACTAACATCCTTAACTCTGTAAGTTATACCTTTCTTGATATTGAGCTCCTCCGTGGCTAAGTGGTTAGCGTACGTGCCTTTGGCATGGGAGACCCGGGTTCGATTCCCGGCGGGAGCTCATGTGGTTCGGATTCCACGTTAATCAGTAGGTCCACGTCTCATATAGCCTCGCTGCTGAACGGGACGTTACACTCAAAATCAACTCAACTGAACCTTTCTTGATATTGTTTTGTTAAAACAAATAGTTCTGAGAATACGGAGGTTTTCCGCAGACAGTGTAATTCTCATTGTTTCATCTCAAACTTCAAGCACTTCGTATTTGTAAAGATTTGTGTATCACTTTTGCAATTGTAAGATGTCGTTCAATCTGTACTTTATTCTTTGTATTTTTTACATAAAAAACATCAGAATTCTAATTTTTCACTTTGCTATCTTCAATAATAGTCTGTATTCAAATCAACCATTAGGTCAATTAAATATACATCAGAACCATTATCTTTATTTTATCTTTATTTTTACCAAGTCAAAATCCAGTTTACTGAAACAAAGGAATGGAGGCTAACAGGGGCTGCGGAACCGCCCGGGCTGCCCGGTCAATATTTAGGAAAACATCAATTAAAAAATTCATTGTGTATTAAGAATGGTAATAGGAATCATGTAATGAGTAACCATTCTCAGCTTTCCGTGCAATCACTTATTAACAATAAAAATAATGTTTTATTTTCAAAGACCATCATGTGTGCTGCTTTTGTTTTTCAGCCATCATCCCTATCCCCCAATAGTTCCTTTTTTCATCCACTCTCAACCATGTAAACACTGTATAACATTCTGTCAAACAAATGAGAGTAGAATAACAGAAGAATGGACAATGTTGTTTGGCTTTCACTTTATCATTTCTCTGCTCCTTCATCTGTCCTGCTGAATTCAGTGTCCATCGGGTGAGTGACCACACACAAACACATAAACGAACAAGAAAGAAAAATTTGATTTTTCGATACTTTACAGAGTCAATTATAGTTGTGTTTTCAGTATGGAGCAGAGGAGTGCACTCAAGTTTTGTGTTAAAATTAGGAAAATCAGCCACGAAAACAAACAAACAAACAAAGAAAACATGGCTTGCTTCAGAATGCTTATTCTCATGAAGCATAGTGTAGAACAAGTGCATTTGCCTGACACAAACGGTCCTTTTACTAAGCGAGTTGTGGGCGTTGATAAGACCAGGTAAGCCAAGAGCATCCAAGGTTCACATGCAGAAATAACTAGTCTAGTATTTGGTGGCTGCCTATTTCTATGCCAATTATATAATTCACCATAAATTTGTTATCAAAGGCAGCTTCTATCTAGAGATAATGAAAGTATTTCACAACAAAATGACCCAATTAGAACAAAAACTAATCAGCTTAGAGTCTTCTCCACTACAAAGTCCCTTCACACTACTGTAACAATTTCAGGTAGTATTGACTAAAACTAACAGGCCATTATCATCAATCACACGCCGTACTCGCGAGATTTGGGTTTCAAGCTGATTACTCCCTTTCCCCCAAGGTGAAATTCTATCCCAAGGGCTACATGTTTAAGGACGTGTAGGCCATCAAGACGCCGTGACTAAGGAATTGCAGGGCATCCAATAAGAAGATTTCTCCAACAGCTTCCAGTCGCTTCACTAATTAGAGATAAGACGACTAGTACGTAGAAAGCCAAAGAAACATTACCTTCCAGCAAATAATATTTTTACTTACCGTAATGGAATTAGTCCTGGAACTTTATTGCCGTACTGTGTATGCAAATATACAAGACCTGTTTGATGTATGTTCTAATCCTGCTCAGGGCATGGATGTACACAGTTTTACTGATACATGCTAAGGAAAGAAAACTCACCTAATGTCCTAATTTCTCTATACCAGTACATTAGGTAAGTTTTCTTTTCATCGCTTGTTGCGATAAAACTGTTATTTTTAACGATGTGACCTCCCTCGCTAGGCGCTTCTGTTATTATTCTTTCACCATTGATTTTTTTACCATTAGTTCACTTCTAATCGTCTTCTTTAGCCTAAAGGACACACATTCGCAGGCATAATACTCAGAAACACTGACGTACAAAGTTGTACGGAAAATAATGTGGGATGGATCATATCTTTATTAACAGGAGTAGAACCGTCAAATTGCACATACATACATTGGTTCTTTGCCCTAGAATGGTAGTATTCAAAGTAATATTTATTACACTCAACACATTTGGTAAATCTTTGAACCCAAGCCTGAAACACGCGATGGAAAACTATGAACCAGTGTCTAACCAAGCCTTAAGTCCTTTTTCACATATGTTGTATCAATGAACTTTCGGTCATAAAGGCTATTTTTGGGTGCACTGAAGAAGTGCATATCAGAAGGTGCTATATCAGAATTGTAATGTGCTGGCCCACCACTATCTAGCTCATTCTGGTAAGGTACTAGTTTGTGACAAACGACGTGTGCGTCTCCAATTGCTTGGTGTAATTTCTTTAAGAACTCAATTTAGCGTTAATTGTTCTTAGTTGAATCCTGCTGTAGAAAAATTGAGCAGAATGATTCCTTTAAGGCCTTTTGAATATCAGACAAGCATCATCAGCATTATAGATTTTATGGACCAGCAGGCATTACTTTCAGTACTACCCTCGTACATACTCAAAATATCATCCAATTTGGTAAATTAAGTGTAAGGTAATCAACTCCACTGTTGATTACATATTTCACCTTTAAGATTTCCATCTGAAACTCCTTTTAGAGTTCAAAAGATTCATATTCATATATCGAAATAACTCATATATATATATATATATATATATATATATGCAGTTTAACTTTTCCATGTGTTTAAGTGTATCGTACAAATTCTATGTTCCTCTTTCTCATAACTTCGGTAATGTGAATTGATTTCCATGTGCTATGAATGCACCAATTTCGATCTTAACATGACAAGAACTGGCACCCTAATACTTTAATTACAATTAAACAATAAGTAATGGAAATTTAAAAATAAGTTTTATAATTTAAAAAATCAGAATTTCTCCCATAAAAGTATGTCCGTCCAATGCAGAAATTAGGGAATATATTTATCACATTAGGTTATATACACCCTTTTAATAGAAGGAGCGAGATAATGTAGCATCACTAGAGAAGAAACGTTTTCTTTAATGTGATATGTGCGAAACGTTAAAAAAAAATGCGTATATGTTTAAGAAAACCTCAAACTTTTCGTTTCAGAGCCAGAAATCACGTTTATATTATCGCAATTTTTTTGCGAAATTCGAAATTACTTGCAATAAATGTGAATGAAAACGAAAAAGTAGTATTCTTGTTAATTATTGCTAATAATAACTAAAACGCGCATTTCCAATATTATTTAGCTTTAAAACGTTTCATTTACGAAAAACCTCTGCGAGTAATTTGATCCAGAAACTGTTTCGTTTCACAAAGATGTTGACATCAGCAAAACTGAACTCTTGTTTAAATCCTTGACTGTGTATTGTGGTGAAAATATTCATGATCTGTTGGTTGCTTACCGTGAAATTAAAACTAAGGTTATTGAAGTTCTCAACAGTGAGGATAAGGAAGTTGACATTGTATCAATGTTAAACAGTTTAAAAGTTAACCACAGGTCTTTTGTTGTCAGCTCGTTACGTTCATTATGGTTACCAGTCTCGAGTGTTCATGCCGAGAGATTCTTTTCCAAGAATAATATGATTGTTACTGACAGAAGAACAAACTTAAAAGAAGAATTTGTAATGTCTTGTTGCATGTTATCCTTTAATTAAGGATGACGTTAGAGGAAGTGTTTACATTTTTGACTTAATTCTATATTTCACTGAATACATTAGCTAGATTGTGGACCTAATCAAGGTATATCCTCATTTTTGTATTAGATATACACCTAACTACCAAAAATATACTGTTTACAAGATTCATATTTTAAAAAATAAAAACTTATGCTACATTTAAAAAATAAATGCGAAAATTGTGATAATTAATGCTACAAAATATCAAAATTGTTGCAAAAAAGTTTCGTCTCTAAGCATCGCTTTTCTGCAAGAAAGTAAAAACGAAATGAAATCTTTGAGTTTTACGTCCCACATTTTTTTTTCTGGGCGTGTTCATTCGAAAATCTTTCCCTGCATCACAAGGAATATGCAAGACAGTAAGTAACCTAGGACTCAAGGTATTCATGTCACATTCAAGTAAATGGTTTCAACAGTTAGAAATATTGCGTATATGAATGTATTTAACAATGTGTATCATCCTACACTAAGTTCTTGTTAATATATACTCTAAAACAAAATCATTGAGTTTGGTAATTAAGAATAAAATTTAAAAAGAAAACAGAAAATCAATCAAGGAGCTTTCAGAAGCGGAAGAGAGATTCGTTTGATTTACCAAAACCTTAATTGGAAGATGAAGTGATTGGCGGCGTGTCAAGGATCATCACTACTGATTAATGGAGATACCGTTGTTGGTACTTTCAATTAAGAACCTAAAAAAAAGATGTAAATCAAAATGCGTACACTAATTACGTCGCTGTGGCGTGTATATAGTTCCTTCTTTCTTCCTAATAGTAGCCACACCTATACGTAATAAATAAGTGTATGAGGAAGGATATTCAATGTTGTAATGTGAAAGACCAGCTTTAGGAACGTCCTCGGCGGCTCTACTAAAGAGGATTTGCATCCAAACCATCATTATCATCATCATAAGTAAACTGACGTTATTGGCAGGTTACTTGCCACAACCCCAGAATCTTCCACAGTCTTCAGCTAAACGTCGTTTTCACGGAATTTTCTGTTTAGGAGTACCGTCCATCAATTGTTTTGCTCCCCCTCTTTTTTCTGCCACCATATGTTTTACCACGTCCATCGAGATAAAGTTTTTTATCGGCCAATATCCCAATCAATTTCTCTTTCTCTTCTTAATTGTGCTTCTCTCTCCTACTATCCTTAGCGCTACCTAATTCGTTTTGCCGTTCGGATCGAGCTAATTTTCAGTCGAAATACCTCTCCACATTCCGAAATCTTCCAGTTTTTTCATTGTTTTTGCTAATACTTATGCACCATGGAGTGCAATACTCCACACGTAAGAGTTTTACGAGTCTTTTTCTTGGGTTCTTATTCAAGAACTCACAAAACAGACTTGAGTTGATTGTTGAGTTGATTTTGAGTTTAACTTACATTTCAGCAGCGAGGCTATATAAAACGGGACCCACTGATTAACGTGGAATCCGAACCACATAAACTCCCGCCGGAAGACTTTTCTTCTTCGTATATGGTTCATTCGTCATTCCTATAGCCTTGCTTTTATTTCACGTTAGTACTTTATATCTTCACAAATATAAATCCAAGTGTCGAAAAATAATCACCTATTCTACTTTATCGTGTCCTACTTCTATATTTGCCACATACCACTTCGTTGTCGTCACCATCGTTTCTGACTTTGTAACGCTTATTTTCTTCTCGTATTCTTCACAGCATTTCCTCAATTTTACAACATTTTATTAATTTTCTTTTTAAATGGGGGCCGCTGTGGCTCAGTGGTAGAGCGTTCACCACTGGTGCTTGGGGTCCCGGGTTCGATCCCAAGTGAACTTTGTGGTGGACAAACACCGTGTGTGTGGGTTTCCTCGAGGTTCTTCCGTTTCCTTCCATTTTCTTCATTCCACCAATTCATTCATTACTCATCATCACCGTCTCCTTTAGCCTAACCGGCATAACCGTGGGACGTCAATCTTAAAGGTTTAATTTCATTTCTTTTCTTTTTAAATTCCAGAGCAAACATCATATCATAAAAAAACAGGGTAAATATATACAAGGGCGTCGATTTCTCTGTAGCTTTGAAGAGGGAGCATTCAGATGTGTGTTTAATTGCAGACAAGGATCTAAGAAGGCATTTATGAGGATTTTAAGACAAATTGAATTCAAATTATGGAAAATATTGTATATTCATAAAAATACATATAACAATACATACAACAATAAAAATACATATAAAAATACATATTCGTAAAAACCCATGGGGGCTTACATGATCATTGCGGGCTCTCCCCCAGGATATATATATATATATATATATATATATATATATATATATATATATATATATATAAGGTGAATTGGTAACTTCATCCATTGTTTATAAATCAGAAATGACTGAAGATAAAAGGATGAAACAAAACTGAGATACGGAAATGTGACAGAGTAATGCACCGTGTTGTTTCACCCACAGGGTCCTTCTCATGGGTCACTGAAATGTCGGTCGAAAACTTTAAGTGGGAAAGTATGTCGTATGATATTTCACTGAATAGATCATGGAGAAGTAAACAAGTTTTGAAGGGGGCAGAAAAATTGTGCGAAACATTGTTTACGAAATGGCCCCAATTTAAATATGAGTTCTTACATAGTCAGATAAAGCATCCAGTGCTTATAAATTACAAACGGCTAAAGATGAAAAGATTAGACCAAAAGTGAGATACATCGCATTGACTATATCATGCTGTTTTTCCCACAGGACTCCTTTTCATGGTGCACCGGGGGGGGGGGGGGTTCATTCGAAAATTTTAAATGGGGAAATACGTCATTTGGTACATCATTGAAAATATCATCAATAGACAAACAACTTTTGTAAGGAAAAAAAATCGTGTGAAAAACCGTTAATAATATGGCCATATAATTTAAATGTGATTTCTTTTACTGTTACATAAAATGTTTAGTACTTATAAATTACAAACAAATTAAGATATAAAGTGAGATAATGAAATATCATAGGGCACGTTGAATGGAGAGTGCAGTTTGTTCTACAGAGCCATGGGTCCCTGGAAGCACTCGAAAAGTTTATACGGGGAGATATGTAATACGATACATCATTGAAAAGATTATAAAAATCAAATAACTTTTGTAGGATTTTCTTCTCTTCTGAGGCATCTTTTATGAAATGGCCACTATTTAAATGTGAGTTCTTGTACAGTAGTGGTTAATATATGGTACACTTCTGTCCACTTCAAACTACTTACGTTTGAAATCCAAAGTATTTTCTCTAACGTATGATAAGATTGTTCCTTGTCTCCATGCTATGACTAAGTCGTTATGGATAACTTTAGGATAGTGATTCTCAAACTAGTGGCGTGCCCCACTAAGGGAGGGGAGGAAGAGTGTCGCAAACTACTGATAGGAACAAATCCTGAATACACCACTTGTAATGAGCATTTACAATTTTGCTTTAGTAAGCTTTAAAGATGCTATGTGTTTCACTACTAAATACTAAATACTATTCTCTTTCTATGTCACCTGTAACACTTCGTTTTAAGCATTTTTTTAAAAAATAGCGTTGACTTTTTTCCTTCTAACCGACTTCAAAAGAGAAGGTACTCAGTTTAACATACATGCGTCTATGTACGTATGTATGGCTGTACGCGATTATCTCGAGAACCGTTGGCTATGTTTCGATGCGGTATTCACTAATCGAATACGCTATTCCCAAGGAAGGTTTACACATATTTAAAAAAATTGAAAAAGTTATTAATTATTTTTTTTACAAAATCAGATAATTCCTACACCACCTGAGAAAAAAACATATCCTAAAATATACCGCAACCAGGATTTTAACAACGTAAAGCAGGTTGCATACTAGTAAAAGTAAGGGCACTTTTCAGGCAGCTTTGTATTTACGAATGAACATTGGTGGTGGATATTTAGGTCATTGGCGATATCATAACTGTTTACATGCCGGTCTTGCTCAACTTTTGCCACAATATCATGCCTTATTCTAGCTTTTGTGTTTTTGTTTCCTATTTGAAGTGCGTAAATATACCCGCAGCCTACTAATAACAAAGCTATATACGGAGTCACGATGGTCCATGAGTAGAGAGCTTACATTCGGTTTCAAGAGTCGGAAGTTTGATCCCAGTCCATGTGAGTTCGTGGCGGACGACACTGAGAGAGAAATTGGGAAGATGACCTCAAATATGACGGTAGAGAGGGACACACTCACATATACAAGCTTAGAATAGGAGAAACAAATGATCGGACAGCATGTATATTCTGAGGAAAATTATAATTTTGTGAAGCATAAGAATCAAAATTTGTCAGTCGGACATGCGAGTATCGCATCCACAGTTGACAAAAAAAGGTGGAGAATTCTTATTGAAGCATCAGATGAGTGCACAGGTAGAGAAAAGATCTCAACATTTGGAGAATGAATAATTATAAAAAAAAAAGAAAAACTTTCGGAGATATGTTGCGAATCAAGAACCTTTTAGCAATGAAACTACGACGTTAAACATTCTCCACGGAGAATGCTACTTGACGAATCATATGAAAATTTGAAATATACTATTACTCCTATTCTATTAGGGTATAAACTGAATCTCATTTCTTAGTAAACTTGGAGTGTAGCAGCAGTGGAAAAACATGATTTCACAAAAGCGAGGGCAAAAGAAAAACTTATTACAATGTATAGAGGCTTCTGCTAGGTGGAACTGAGTCGTTTGCCACTGTATGTCACATTCGGCCTACAGTACGTGCGGTACAGTGTTAACGGTACTGCTTTACACACGTAGCCAAGGTTCAGAGTATTACTCTTTCCTTTTTTATTTAACGTCCAAGATTATGCTCCGATGCTAGGCAAGACGGTGATTATTATAAGGTACCAAATGGTGGGATGAAGAAAGTGGGAGGAGACAGGAGAACCCACGCATACCTTTTTATCCATCACAAAGTTCACTTAGCGTGAGTTGGGGTCGAAAAAGGGATTCCTACCACTGGCACGGGAAGGTCCCATAAGTTGTCGCTGAAATCTGATTGCCACATAGCACATCTGATCGAGCATCATGAGAAATGAAAATGAGCAATATTTAAGATGCTATGGACCAAGAGGATAGGAGCTAGGGGGCTTCCATATTTGAATATCCAAAAAAATTATATCATGGAATTATGTACGTTTAAAGTAAATATCTTGAAAATCGTTAAAGCAATCAAAACAAAAGTTGCACAATATAATGAGAACAAAATGCCCAATCGAAAACCACAAACAGTGTTGCCACAGGTGAAGTAGCGTTGCCAACTCAGCATAAAAATATTTTGTTTGAAATAGCACTAGTTACAAGTGTGTACAGACTTAAAATCACTAAACATAACAGTGAAGTGTAGTGGTACAGTGTTACACACTATTGGAGCTACATGTGCTGAAAATGTACAATGGAAAAGTCTCATATGTAGCAACAGACGGTAATAAAGGAATCTGGGTCTCATACTATGAATTTAGTTCAAATGCATAATACCGATAATATAACATAGCAAAATGTCAGCAGTGTCACACAATATAGACGCATTTGAAAAACGAAATTGAGTGGTGCCATTTTTACGTCCTGTGTCAGCTCCGAACATATATATAGGATGGGACCTATAGTGGAAAGTAGAATCCAAACCACTATGAAAGAGAAATATAACAATGAAATGTAAGGTGAAAAGTACAACAAAAACATGTCCGAAGCGGGATTGAAACTCGCGATCCCTAATATGTCGGTTGTCTAGCCTTCTATCCGGGCCGACAGAAAACGAAATGAGCTTGTAATACAATAATTATATTTCAAATGTGAATATGGTAATACAGTGAAACCTCTCTTAACGGACACCTCTCAATAACGGACACCTCTATAATACAGACAGAGTTTTTTGTCCCGGCAAATTTATATGTTCTCTTATGGAACAAAACCCTCCCTTTAACGGACACTCTCAGATACGGACGCGGACAGCCCTTTTATCCCCCAAACTTTCAATAACCTCTTCATAACGGACAGGAATTATTCTCGGTTCCGCGATATATTACAGTAGACAGAAAAGTATTTTCCCCACAAGTGTATCTATCCCGAGTCTAGACCTGGTGAACCATCAAACAGAACAGCTTCAAGCTGAACTTGAAATTCTTCTTTGTTTATGCCCGCAATAAACTGCTTTCTGATGGAAATCCTAGAAAACCTTCAATAAGTAATAACACTCATGCAGGTCAGTCGTAAGGCCAAGAATTCTACGCGAAAGATCTTCCCTTCCCTAACAAATTTAGCCGTTTTTCATCTGGGCCTTGCATCTTTCCCGACAATTTCTTAAATAACAATATAATGTTTGTTTTACAATAACATTTTCAACGAGCAATGTTTCCTCTCTTACTTTTTTGGAAAAATAACATTTTTCTTTTACTTATGACACTGGAACAAGTCTGGGTTTGGGGTTTTCCCGGCTTTCTTTTCACTTTCACTAAGAGGATATTCTTTGGGATTGGGACTGGGTCAATAAACATATGCACTTCCAATAACTTGCCTTTTCATCCAAAGAACGAATATATTAACACATTCCCCAGTAATAATATTATTTAAGAAATGAATTTCTCCTTCATCGCTCCCAGTAATTCAAATGCGTGCTAAATAGAATATTTTCATATTGAATTTTACGTATCTAAGCTCATACATAATGCAGTTACTGTATATTACTGCATACAATTACCATTGTGAAAAATTAAATTTCTGTAACATCTCTGTAACGGACACCTCTCAATAGCGGACAAAAATTCATGTCCCATTAGTGTCCGTTATTCAGAGGTTTCACTGTATTAGAGTGTACAAACATAATCATACGGTATGTAGGAGAGGAAGTAAAAGAATATGCCACTTAACACGAAAGACCAAACCAAGAAAGTACTCTTCCAAATACTGATAAGATAAGGTGGAGAACCAGTTTACAGAATTAGGAAACACGTGTTTCTTTCCTCGCGTGTATAATTTTGCTTTCGCGAGTTGTCTGCTTTTTCACCGGGACTACAGAAGTACAATGCAAAACTCTCGCTTTTTTCTAATGTATTCCTTTATTACCATCTATCACCATATATCAGACTTCTCCATTGTACATTGTCATCACACGTAGCTCCAACAGTAGCAACACTGTACCATTACACTTCCGTTTAGTAATAACAGTGCATTTTAAATCTGTACACACTTTCTAGTGCTATTTCAAACAAAATGTGTTTATGCTGAGTTGGCAGCACTGCTTTACCTATGACAATACTGTTTGTGGTTTCCGATTGGGCATTTTGTTCTCATTATATTGTGCAACTTTTGTTTTGATTGCTTTAACGATTTTCAAGATATTTACTTTAAACTACATAATTGCATGATGTAATTTTTTGGATATTCAAATTTTGAAGCTCCATAGCTCCTATTCTTCTGGTCCATAGCAGCTTAAATTTTGCTCATTTTCATTTCTCATGATACTGTATCAGATGTGCTATGTGGCAATCAGATTTCAGCGACAACTTGTGGGACCTTCCTGTGTGAGTCACCATGGTCCAATTATTATGATTGTACTCATGTCCAAAACTCAAAGAAATGTTCATTTCGAAAAGTAACCTTTATGTGATGACTGCGATAGAACGTTCGTAGAGGAGGAAATACGTATCAGTGAGTTTTGTTTTTCGGAGTGCATATCGATCTTAGTGAATTTGTCCTAGGAGCACATGACGGCCCAGAGATACATGTGAATGATGTAATGAGCTGTAGGATCATCGATATATTAGAAACGGGACAAAATCAACAGCGACTTGAATGTTCCTTGCAGTGATCTGTAGCGGCATTGAAACCGTTTTCTAGCTTGTGAAAACATTGAAATAGAATATAGTGGAGATGAGGAACGTTATCTGATTTTAAATGCCCGACGAAGACCAAGTTCACAGCAGGTACATTAGCTCGAGAACTTGCAGCTGCTGCTGGGATCCACGTATCACATCAAACACTATACCGACGGTTTAGTTTGGGTTCAGTTTGGGGAGTGATTCTCAAACTCTGTTTAGAGGGCATCAGGAATACGTTACAACCATCAAAATGATATTGAAAGGAATATGTATGAAGGCCTTGGTGTGACATTATAGGGCAGCATCATGTTAGACACCAGAAGACCACTAAACATGTTCCAGCAATGGACTGAAACAATTTAGATCTACAGGAACGTTAGCCTTGAACTATATGTCTGGAAGTTACGTGGTGCATACGGTCCTAAGTTTCGTTTTATGGATGATAATGCGCTTCCACAGTTGATGGAGGATTACCTGCAACACGAAAACATCACACATCTCGCAAGGTCAACTCGGTCACCGGACCTCAATTCCATTAAACATACATGGAATGACCTCGAGCGACTCATTAACACCTCCAACACCGTCAATTGGTAACCTGCTCAGGATGATTGTGCAAAGATTGGACGCTTTACCACAAGAGCTGCTTGATGGTCTAATCCATAGTATGAATGCACGCTGTACATCCTGCATAACGGTTCGCGGCAACCACACTTCGCATTGAATACTTCTGCCAACAAAAATCCGGACTTGTGATGGGCAACAGACAATGGACCAAATGATGTATGAATATACAGTCTGATTTTTTTTTAAATCTCGTGTGCTATTGTAACGTTTGTTCTGTTCACAGATATTTGTTTTACACTTCTGAGCGAGCACGAACATTTTTTATACAAATTGTCTATGATTGTCAGTTTACCGCATATTCTCTGTAATTTTGGATCTGAGTGTATTATTATTATTACTAAAGTTTTAAATTGAAAACTCATACTAAGGGAAATTGTTCACTTCAAAAAAAAAAGAAAAAAAGAAAAAAAGAAAAGAAAGAAAGAAAATCTACTTAATGGGATTTTTAAATGGCGAACCCACATTAACAGAAACTGTCCTTTTATTTTTTCGGGAATCTTAAATGAAATATGTAATATCATTTTTTTCTTTCATTTCATAAATGGCATACACATATCGAAAGAAATCGATGTTGGAAAATTTTAAAACATTTCCATATCGAACGAAATTGATCCAAGTAGTGCGAGTAAGAAGATTTCTCCCAGGACCCATTATCTACCACACAAACTTCTTTTTAAAGGTAAAAAGTATCTTCGCAAACATGCTCTAATCTTCTACACCAATATTCTTTCAACAAGACAAGAAAATGAGAAACTAAAACAAAAGAATAACTTCACCTGTTGGCGCGGAAGTAATGAGAAACCCCTAGCGAGTGCGTGGAGAATTATAATTTTGAAGGTGATTGTGTAGTGCTTCCATCTAATTGCGGCG
Source organism: Thermobia domestica (assembly GCF_964235325.1). Lineage (NCBI taxonomy): Eukaryota > Metazoa > Arthropoda > Insecta > Zygentoma > Lepismatidae > Thermobia > Thermobia domestica. Next base: position 77,957,592 of record NC_137463.1, read on the forward strand.
TCTCATTAGCTCGATTAAATTCATATTAAACAGTCACGATTTGGCAGTGCTGCCAACATTTGAGATTCTTATCAACATTTTTTTTTCTTTTTTAAAAATTATTTATTTGTCGTTTTTCTTCCCTCAAGGCTGAGTTATTGGAAACAAAAGAAAAAAAGAAAAACTATCCTATCAGGCAATGGATGATTTTTTTCTTTAACGAACGTTGCATTGCTAATTTCACAGTTATTAAGTGTAACTAACGGAACCTTTTCAGAGGTTTTTTGATATTTAATTTTTCTGTGTTTATAATTTTGTTAGAGCCAAGAAAAGTAAATTAAAACATAGTACGTTTAACCTTTCCCGCTATTAATATATTAAGGATTCTTTTGAAGCAATTAAGTAAACCCACTGTGCGAACTAAGGAAGGTTGAAGGTTCCGATATTAAATATGCCTTTAATGCTCTTATTAGTTAAGGTGGATCATATTTTCAGAAGTACTGTTTGGTAAATGGTTATTCATGCTGGTTCCTAAGCAGGAGGTTACAAAGACCGTGTTTTTATCCTTCCCTTTCTAATTTTTTTCCTGTCCCCAGCGGAGGATTTAGCCTGGGGCTGGGGGCCCTAGGCCTCAGTTTTTAAGTGCCAAATGGAATAATTAAAGCTATTTATTTATATAATTTTGGAAAATTTTAGTAAACTTGTGATATACCTATCATAATTTGGATTCTGGCTGCCTCCCGGTTTCTATCTTCTAGATCTACCACTGCTTGTTCCTAAAGATTATGGTGAAAATAGCCAATAATAACTATAAAAAGCTTTATTTTAAAATAGTATGTTTAACTAAAATGTACTAAATAGGAGATGATATATATTTTTTAGAATGAAATTGAAAATGAGATAAAGGGGCCGATTAAATATAATGCCTTCTTAACTTTACGAATGCAACGCAGAGCAACAAAAAAATATTTCTTTCTAGCTTGCGATTGTACTTTGCATAGAATCATTACTGATATTAGTAACATCGCAAGCAGTCGTTCTTTCAGAAAATGTGTTCCGGGGGGGGGCACACGTAGTATTCCAGGGGGCAGTGCTGGTACTATTTTACTTATTATTATATTATAGACATATTGGGCATTATGCAGAGTCGCTCTGAATCGTGATTAGTGCAATTAGCGTTATACAAACATACGTTGCCTGCAGTAGTCAGGCCTTTTGTATGACGCTAATCATAATTCAAAACGGCTCTGCATAAGGCCCATTATATTGGGCTCGTTCGGGGAGCACTCTCAGAGCTCCGGGGGGAAGGGGAAGTGCGTAAGGCAATATTTAGTAAGGCCCTAAGAGTTAAAACATTGAGGGCAATTGTTAGTCCACCTAACGAAGAGTGCCAAATGATTTTAGTCTTAGTCGATTTCTTCATTTTATTAATTTTGTAGAGGTTCAATAAATCAAGAAGAGGGATTGAATCTTAGGTAGAGATTGTACTTATGCAAAGTATGGATGTCTCTTTAAAATATTGCTTCATTTTTTGGAATTCATTGACCATTAGGATTAATATGTTGCTTGTAGCTTCTTGACAAATTTATATAATAAAATTCTTGTAGCTTATTGACAATTTGAATTAGATACATAGTGCGGTAATTTGAAATCGAGACTGACTTTTTTCTCAGCATGTGGCGCAGCTGAGCAGTGGTGCAAACAAAAGAGGAATGTTTCATGAGAACCGATACCAAGTGTATTGTTCTTGACTGACGGTTACGTGTGTGTGCATGGTGAGTGTAGATAGATGTTGCTAAGCTACACCGTGAGTTCAACATGAAACAAAGAGAGGCCATGGATTCCATCGCGGTAGAACTTGCTAGGCCATTAAGCGAAAAATATATAAAGCGCATTTTGCACCTCTATTAGGGATTTGAACTAGCGTTCTCTAAGGTGATTGTTCAAGCAATGAAACAGGTGATATATCGGACGGTGCAATATCAGGGAGTATGGTGGATGCAATAGTGTTTCCCATCCAAGGCATAAAATGGTGTCCCGGAACATCCTAGCCACGTGGGGCTTAGCGTTGTCCTGTAATAAAAGGCCTCCTTTGCGATTCAGAAGTACTGCCTCGTTTCGTTTTTTTCTTGAACCAGCTCAAATGCTGACAGTACACAGTTGCACTGAAGTAGTAGGGGTCCCCGTATATCTAGTCGAGTCAGCAAAAATTTTTGTGACGTCATAGGTCAAAGGTCAATGACCTTGGCCCAGGGTCAATGACCTAGGGGTACATAGGACCACCCCCTCTAAATTTTGGCAGGGGTACCTTGGCCCACCCCTTAAATTTTGGAAATTGACCAATTTAAACATTGGGTATTATAGTACAGGACCCTAATATGTATCATGATAAATTTGGGCGGTCCACCTTGTTTCCTTCCAGGGGCACAAAATTGCCAAAATATAAACGTAAGCAATACGTTATACCACGTGTTTGATTTTTGGTCGATTTTATCCCCTTTGATCAGTATTGGGTGTCTATGTCGTTCCCTTTCATGGGTAAAAAATTGCCAAAAATTCAAATTTCGGGGTTTTTGACCTAATTTATCCCCTTTGATGAGGTATTATTACCCTATATAGTTATATGGGCGTATACAGGGGTCCATTACCTTTCATAAAATATGGGTATATTAATGCACCCATTGAAAAATTTGGGAGGGGTACCTTGGCCCACCCCTTAAATTTTGGAAATTGACCAATTTAAACATTGGGTATTATAGTACAGGACCCTAATATGTATTATGATAAATTTGCGTGGCCCACCTCGTTCCCTTCTAGGGGTACAAAATTGCCAAAATATAAACGTAAGTACTACGTTATACCACGTGTTTGGTTTCGACCTAAGTTATCCCCTTGGATGAGGTCCTATTACCTTATATGGTTATATGGGCGTATACAGGGTCCATTCCCTTTCATAAGATATGGGTATATTAGTGCACCCCTTTAAAATTTTGGAGGGGTACCTTGGCCCACCCCTTAAATTTTGGTAATTGCCCAATTTAAACATTTGGTATTATAGTACAGGACCCTAACATGTATTATTATGATAAATTTGGGTGGTCCACCTCGTCCCCTTTTAGGGGTACAAAATTGCCAAAAATATAAACGTAAGCAATACGTTATACCACGTGTTTGGTTTTCGGCCTAATTTATTTCCTTAGATGAGGTCCTATTACCTTATATAGTTATATGGACGTATACAGGGGTCCATTCCCTTTCATAAGACATAGGTATATTAATGCACCCCCGGGAGGGGTACCTTGGGCCACCCCCTTAAATTTTGGAAATTGCCAAATTTAAAAATTGGGTGTGGTAGCCTAGGACCATAGTATGTACCTCTATCAGTATTGGGGGGTCTATGTCGTTCCCTTTCATGTGTAAAAAATTGCCAAAAATTCAAATTTCGGGGTTTTTTGACCTAATTTATCCCCTTTGATGAGGTGTTATTACCCTATATGGTTATATGGGCGTATACAGGGGTCCATTAGCTTTTATAACATATGGGTATATTAATGCAACCCTTGAAAAATTTGGGAGGGGTACCTTGGCCCACCCCTTAAATTTTGGAAATTGCCCAATTTCAACATTTGTTATTATAGTACTGGACCCTAACATGTATTATGATAATTTTGGGTGGTCCACCTCGTTCCCTTTTAGGGGTACACAATTTCCAAAATATAAACGTAAGCAATACGTTATACCACGTGTTTGGTTTTTGACCTAATTTATCTCCTTGGATAAGGTCCTATTACCTTATATGGTTATATGGTTATGAATAGGGGTTTATTTCCTTTCATAAGACATAGGTACATTTGTGCACTCTGGGAGGTGTACCTTGGCCCACCCCTTAAATTTTGGAAATTGCCCAATTTAAGCATTCGCTATCATAGTATGTATATATACCTTAATATGTATCATGATAAATTTGGGTGGTCCACCTTGTTCCCTTTCATGGGTAAAAAAATTGCCAAAATATAAACATAATCAATATGTTGTAGGACCATAGTATGTACCTCTATCAGTATTGGGGGGGTCTATGTCGTTCCCTTTCATGTGTAAAAAATTGCCAAAAATTCAAATTTCGGGGGTTTTTGGCCCAATTTATTCCGTTTGATGTGATCTTATTACCGTATATGGTTATATGGTCATGTATATAGGTTCATTTCCTATCATAAGACATGGGTACATTGATGCACTCCTTTAAAAATTTGGGAGGGGGTGCCTTGGCCCACCCCTTAAATTTTAGAAATTCCTCATTTTATATATTTGGTATTATAGTACTGGACCCTAATATGTATCATGATAAATTTGGGCGGTCCACCTCGTTTCCTTCTAGGGTACAAAATTGCCAAAATATAAACGTAAACAATACGTTATACCACGTGTTTGGTTTTTGGTCGATTTTATCCCCTTGGATGAGGTCCTATTACCTTATATGGTTATATGGTTATGTATAGGGGTTTATTCCCTATCATAAGACATAGGTACATTTGTGCACTCCTTTTAAAATTTGTGAGGGGTACCTTGGTCCATCCCTTAAATTTTAGAAATTGCTCATTTTATATATTTGGTATTATAGTACTGGACCCTGACATGTATTATGATAAATTTGGGTGTTTCACCTCGTTCCCTTTTAGGGGTACGAAATTGCCAAATTTTAGTACAACCACGTGTTTGTTCTTTTGGCCCATTTTATCCCCTTTGATGAGGTCCTATTACCTTATACAGTTATATGGTTATGTATAGGGGTCTATTTCCTATCATAAGACAGGTATATTTGTGCACCCCTTTAAAAATTTGAAAGGGGTACCTTGGCTCATTCATCAGTTTTAGAAATTGTTTAATATAAGCATTTGGTATCTTCGTACAGGTCTTCAATATGTACCACTATAAATTTGGATGGTCCACATCGTTCCCTTTCATGGGTAAAGAACTACCAAAAATCAATTTTTCGGAGGTTATTGACCCCTTTGATAAGTATTTAGCATGTTATATGGATATGTACAGAGGTTTATTACCTTTATATGTGTGTGTGCCCTTTTAAATTTGGGAATTATCAAATAACAAAATTCGGTAAACGTTTTTCTAGGACCCATTGTAAATGTTGGTATTCCTTTATGGCCAAATATTCAAAATTTAAAGGTTATTGACCTATCTTTTGATACGGGTTTATTATTGAATAACTACAGGATTTATTACTTTTTCATAAGACATAGGTGTATTTGTGTACCAATCTTAAATTTTGGGAGAGGTACATTTCTTATTGTCATATTAATAATTGGTAATTGTTCTTAAAATTGGATAGTATCTCATTCATTGGATAAATCATTATGATCACGTGATCAGTTATTGACCTATGATGGGATTAGGAGTCCAGGACAATGGTACATTTAAACTTTGTAGGATAATTTGAGAATTGTCAAATGAAATTGCGTCATTGGTTTCGATTATTACAACCTATGGACCAAATATAAACGTAAGCAATACGATGTACCACGTGATTGACCTTGATGAGGTAGTGTACAGGGATACATAGCTAACCTTATTGAATCTTATGACTCATAGTCTTAAGGGAATACATGCTACATCACTGGCAAAGTTATTGTTGATGCAATTTGATTGGTTGATCACTATCTTTCGTGCAATCTGATTGGTTGCTGATTTTCAAATCTTTGCTGCATTCAGTTTTAAGTTTTGTTTAACATTTAAAAAAGTTTTTGAAATTTTTGTTTGAAACTTTGGTTTGACATTTTTTCGTTTGATATTTTTAGTTTGAAAATTTTTGTTTCGAAGTTTTTGTTTGAAATTTGTTTTGAAATTTTTGTTTCAAAATTTTTTGTTTGAAACTGGTTTGAAATTTTTTTCGTTTGAAATTTTTAGTTTGAAAAATTTGTTTCGAAAGTTTTGTTTAAAAAAAATTTTGTTTGAAATTTTTGTTTCAAAATTTCTTGTTTGAAATTTTTTGGTTTGGAATTTTTGTTTCAAAATTTTGTTTGAAATTTTTGTTTCAAATTTTTTTTTGAAATGTTTTGTTTTGAAATTTTTGTTTCAAAATTTTCTTTGAAATTTTTGTTTTGAAATTTTTGTTTGAAATTTTTGTTTCAAGGTTTGATTTGACATTTTTAAAAGTTTGTGCACTCATTAGTAAAGAACCGGAACTGTTTAAAACAAAAACCTCTGGCAACATTGTTTATCATGGTGCAATAATACACGTCAGAACATGATAATGCAACGTCATCAGTTTTGCATCATATATAAGTATCGTTCGAGTTAGTATTCATGATAACATCATCATGGCTACTTGTCTGCAGTTTCTAAACACACGTGATGTGATGAAATCATTTACCAAGATTACTGATTTACAACAGAATGTACCTTATAGAATCTTAGCTAGCCAAAAAATCCCTACAAAGTTTGGATTAAGAATCGTAGTGAAGCTTGAAAATGATAAGAATATAATTTTACCAGCAAGATATTTTCCCATGGAAGCATCAAAACAAGAAGAACTGCTGCGTTTCTTAAATACTGGATCTGTATCTTTATGTTACAAAGGATTCTTGGGTCGAAGTCATCAATTTGAATTTAGTACACAGCCGGATTCGTCAGCAATTGCGATGATATCATGAATTCAAACGTCAGCACATTAGACATAGTTGTACGAATTTGGGCCGTCAGCATGACGTCAGCAACTGTGATGAAATCATGAATTCAAACGTCAGCACATTCCTTACCAATGACGTCAGCAATAACTATAAATCAACCAATACAGTGTCATCCCACGAAATCATTTGAGCAAGTGCATTTCAAGAGGAAAGATGTGTACTTCTAACGATAAAGAGTTCATCTTCGCAAGCTATTATCCAATAAATATATTTCAAACAAAACATGTGATGATTGGTATCAGTGCTAGAACATTTGAACCTGTGATTCGATTGGGCAAAGCAGAACAATTTGGTGTACAACTGACCTGTGAAGAATGGCACGAATCGACCAAATGAACGATTATTTTCATGATGAGCTAAATGTGACCATAGTCAAATCATTAGGCTCAAATCATGAAGTGGTGCTGCGTACAGTCCTCGAAGCGAAGATGGTGCTGTTACGTAAAAAGAGTACATTTCATGTCCATCGCAACATGGTGTATCTAACAAACGGAATGGAACAAATTCATCAGCGTATTCCAGTGTGTGAAACATGCAGTGGAAGTGTGCAACAAAACAAGTATATTCCTGAAAAAGTACTATTTTGAAAAATGTGTTATGCATATTGTACAACATGTATCTAGATATTGTGATGGTTGTCAACATCGTTCGTGGGTGCATACCTGTATTGATAAACAGTTTATTTGAGATCAAATGGACATTGAGTTTCCACCAATTGATATTGCAATAGACCTTAAAAGACTTCAACTGGAATTAAAATTATATGCTAAAGACAAACTAGTGCAAGAAGTTCAAAATACATTGTATCAACAATATCCAGAACCACTATCTGGTATGGATGTATGTGCAGTGTAATAAAATGATCCATTTCAATGAATTGTGTTTTTTCATTTCAAGTACAACCCCATATTCTGACGTGTACTATTGCATCATGATAAACAATGTTGCCAGAGGTTTTTGTTTTAAACAGTTCCGGTTCTTTACTAATGAGTGCACAAACTTTTAAAAATGTCAAATCAAACCTTGAAACAAAAATTTCAAACAAAAATTTCAAAACAAAAATTTCAAAGAAAATTTTGAAACAAAAATTTCAAAACAAAACATTTCAAAAAAAAATTTGAAACAAAAATTTCAAACAAAATTTTGAAACAAAAATTCCAAACCAAAAAATTTCAAACAAGAAATTTTGAAACAAAAATTTCAAACAAAATTTTTTTTAAACAAAACTTTCGAAACAAATTTTTCAAACTAAAAATTTCAAACGAAAAAAATTTCAAACCAGTTTCAAACAAAAAATTTTGAAACAAAAATTTCAAAACAAATTTCAAACAAAAACTTCGAAACAAAAATTTTCAAACTAAAAATATCAAACGAAAAAATGTCAAACCAAAGTTTCAAACAAAAATTTCAAAAACTTTTTTAAATGTTAAACAAAACTTAAAACTGAATGCAGCAAAGATTTGAAAATCAGCAACCAATCAGATTGCACGAAAGATAGTGATCAACCAATCAAATTGCATCAACAATAACTTTGCCAGTGATGTAGCATGTATTCCCTTAAGACTATGAGTCATAAGATTCAATAAGGTTAGCTATGTATCCCTGTACACTACCTCATCAAGGTCAATCACGTGGTACATCGTATTGCTTACGTTTATATTTGGTCCATAGGTTGTAATAATCGAAACCAATGACGCAATTTCATTTGACAATTCTCAAATTATCCTACAAAGTTTAAATGTACCATTGTCCTGGACTCCTAATCCCATCATAGGTCAATAACTGATCACGTGATCATAATGATTTATCCAATGAATGAGATACTATCCAATTTTAAGAACAATTACCAATTATTAATATGACAATAAGAAATGTACCTCTCCCAAAATTTAAGATTGGTACACAAATACACCTATGTCTTATGAAAAAGTAATAAATCCTGTAGTTATTCAATAATAAACCCGTATCAAAAGATAGGTCAATAACCTTTAAATTTTGAATATTTGGCCATAAAGGAATACCAACATTTACAATGGGTCCTAGAAAAACGTTTACCGAATTTTGTTATTTGATAATTCCCAAATTTAAAAGGGCACACACACATATAAAGGTAATAAACCTCTGTACATATCCATATAACATGCTAAATACTTATCAAAGGGGTCAATAACCTCCGAAAAATTGATTTTTGGTAGTTCTTTACCCATGAAAGGGAACGATGTGGACCATCCAAATTTATAGTGGTACATATTGAAGACCTGTACGAAGATACCAAATGCTTATATTAAACAATTTCTAAAACTGATGAATGAGCCAAGGTACCCCTTTCAAATTTTTAAAGGGGTGCACAAATATACCTGTCTTATGATAGGAAATAGACCCCTATACATAACCATATAACTGTATAAGGTAATAGGACCTCATCAAAGGGGATAAAATGGGCCAAAAGAACAAACACGTGGTTGTACTAAAATTTGGCAATTTCGTACCCCTAAAAGGGAACGAGGTGAAACACCCAAATTTATCATAATACATGTCAGGGTCCAGTACTATAATACCAAATATATAAAATGAGCAATTTCTAAAATTTAAGGGATGGACCAAGGTACCCCTCACAAATTTTAAAAGGAGTGCACAAATGTACCTATGTCTTATGATAGGGAATAAACCCCTATACATAACCATATAACCATATAAGGTAATAGGACCTCATCCAAGGGGATAAAATCGACCAAAAACCAAACACGTGGTATAACGTATTGTTTACGTTTATATTTTGGCAATTTTGTACCCTAGAAGGAAACGAGGTGGACCGCCCAAATTTATCATGATACATATTAGGGTCCAGTACTATAATACCAAATATATAAAATGAGGAATTTCTAAAATTTAAGGGGTGGGCCAAGGCACCCCCTCCCAAATTTTTAAAGGAGTGCATCAATGTACCCATGTCTTATGATAGGAAATGAACCTATATACATGACCATATAACCATATACGGTAATAAGATCACATCAAACGGAATAAATTGGGCCAAAAACCCCCGAAATTTGAATTTTTGGCAATTTTTTACACATGAAAGGGAACGACATAGACCCCCCCAATACTGATAGAGGTACATACTATGGTCCTACAACATATTGATTATGTTTATATTTTGGCAATTTTTTTACCCATGAAAGGGAACAAGGTGGACCACCCAAATTTATCATGATACATATTAAGGTATATATACATACTATGATAGCGAATGCTTAAATTGGGCAATTTCCAAAATTTAAGGGGTGGGCCAAGGTACACCTCCCAGAGTGCACAAATGTACCTATGTCTTATGAAAGGAAATAAACCCCTATTCATAACCATATAACCATATAAGGTAATAGGACCTTATCCAAGGAGATAAATTAGGTCAAAAACCAAACACGTGGTATAACGTATTGCTTACGTTTATATTTTGGAAATTGTGTACCCCTAAAAGGGAACGAGGTGGACCACCCAAAATTATCATAATACATGTTAGGGTCCAGTACTATAATAACAAATGTTGAAATTGGGCAATTTCCAAAATTTAAGGGGTGGGCCAAGGTACCCCTCCCAAATTTTTCAAGGGTTGCATTAATATACCCATATGTTATAAAAGCTAATGGACCCCTGTATACGCCCATATAACCATATAGGGTAATAACACCTCATCAAAGGGGATAAATTAGGTCAAAAAACCCCGAAATTTGAATTTTTGGCAATTTTTTACACATGAAAGGGAACGACATAGACCCCCCAATACTGATAGAGGTACATACTATGGTCCTAGGCTACCACACCCAATTTTTAAATTTGGCAATTTCCAAAATTTAAGGGGGTGGCCCAAGGTACCCCTCCCGGGGGTGCATTAATATACCTATGTCTTATGAAAGGGAATGGACCCCTGTATACGTCCATATAACTATATAAGGTAATAGGACCTCATCTAAGGAAATAAATTAGGCCGAAAACCAAACACGTGGTATAACGTATTGCTTACGTTTATATTTTTGGCAATTTTGTACCCCTAAAAGGGGACGAGGTGGACCACCCAAATTTATCATAATAATACATGTTAGGGTCCTGTACTATAATACCAAATGTTTAAATTGGGCAATTACCAAAATTTAAGGGGTGGGCCAAGGTACCCCTCCAAAATTTTAAAGGGGTGCACTAATATACCCATATCTTATGAAAGGGAATGGACCCTGTATACGCCCATATAACCATATAAGGTAATAGGACCTCATCCAAGGGGATAACTTAGGTCGAAACCAAACACGTGGTATAACGTAGTACTTACGTTTATATTTTGGCAATTTTGTACCCCTAGAAGGGAACGAGGTGGGCCACGCAAATTTATCATAATACATATTAGGGTCCTGTACTATAATACCCAATGTTTAAATTGGTCAATTTCCAAAATTTAAGGGGTGGGCCAAGGTACCCCTCCCAAATTTTTCAATGGGTGCATTAATATACCCATATTTTATGAAAGGTAATGGACCCCTGTATACGCCCATATAACTATATAGGGTAATAATACCTCATCAAAGGGGATAAATTAGGTCAAAAACCCCGAAATTTGAATTTTTGGCAATTTTTTACCCATGAAAGGGAACGACATAGACACCCAATACTGATAGAGGTACATACTATGGTCCTAGGCTACCATACCAAATTTTTAGATTTGGCAATTTCCAAAATTTAAGGGGGGTGGTCCTATGTACCCCTGCCAAAATTTAGGGGGTGGGCCATGGTACCCCTGCCAAAATTTAGAGGGGGTGGTCCTAGGTACCCCTAGGTCATTGACCCTGGGCCAAGGTCATTGACCTTTGACCTATGACGTCACGAAAATGAGTTCAAGGTCAAATCGGCCATACGGGGGGGACTACTACTCACTGATGCTTGGCAAGCTTGTAGCAGTTCCCGATGCACTAGGCCGTGAGCAGTCCATCAACACACAGGAGGATCTTCTTCTGATGCAATGCTGGTTTTGACTGTTTTGGAAAGGGTTCATGAGATGCTAATCAATGATGACGGCGCCGTGCAGCTTTGTACATGACCCACCTCTCACCACATGTCAACACTCTGTCCAGAAATGGTTCCTTCCTCAGACAAGACAGCAAAGAAACACAATATCTGCTCCCGGCCCGGAGCAAAATCATGTGGGTACCATTGAGCCAACTTGAGTGCTTCCCAAGTTGATGGGGTTGCTGCGCAATGGTTTCTCCATTCACACTGAATTGTAGTCCCAGTTCCTCACATGTCTAGTCACTGTTCGCCTCAATTGCTGTCTGAATATCTTCATTTTGTACATGTGTTGGTCTTCCTGCACATAGTGCATATTCGAGTGTTTCGTCAACGTCTTTAAACTTGTTACACCACCGCGCACTGTCCACATAGTCACGGCACCCTCACCAAAGACCTAGCATATCTTCCGCCCATTTGATCCCAGTTTGAACTCGTACAGACTGAGAACCCCGCAGACGGGAGAACCCAGAGAAAATCCACGAGCACGGTGTTTGTCCACCACAAAGTCCAACGGCTGGAGCTGGGATTGTACAGAGGCACCAAGCACCGAAGGTGAACCCTCTACCACTGAGCCACCACGCCCCCAATATACACATTGAAAATATGCACAATTGTCATATTTACATCTTAAGTGTCATCGTATTTTTCGATTCTACCAGAGGTAATCCACGTGCATACTTCGAAAAAATATTATTTGACAGAAAACAATCTATTCTATTACATTTATAAAGACAGATGGCAGGCTGTTGTGGAAATATTTAGATAAATCCTTTAGTTATGTTAAATTTATTCTTTAACTAGCAGCGTTCACCCCGCTTCGCTGCGGTCACCCCGGAACGCAATAAACTTTGTTACTTAGATAATTTTTACTTTTTCGCTTTCAAGTGATATGATAAAAACCATAGAAGATTGCAGTAAATGTTAACATTATATCGCCTGTCATTTATGTTAACCCGCCCCGCTTCGCTGCGGTCACCCCGGAACGCAATAAACTTTGTTACTTACATAATTTTTACTTTTTCGCTTTCAAGTGATATGATAAAAACCATAGTAGATTGCAGTAAATGTTAACATTATATCGCCTGTCATTTATGTTAACCCGCCGAGTGACACGGTCATGCGGGTTGCATATAAATACGTTTATTTTTACCTATGATGAACTAACAAAGGATTTGTACGTTATGGACACTTGAATGGTCAATTATCTCAAGACACTGGTAATTAAAAATTAAAGTGATATGATAAAAACCATCTAGGGTCCAAATCCTAATAACCCCCCAAAAATGAAAGAAATTGGTTCAGCCGTATTAGCGTGATGAGGGAACAAAGGATTTGTGCGTTCTCTTTTATATATAAGATTTGAAAGAAAAATGAAATGCACTTTTTTCGGTTAGTAGCAAACCGTTATTTTTGTCCAGCAACTTTAAAAGAGCTTGAAATTTAGTGAAGTACACCAAAATTTATCATGAAAAAGATAAATTATGTCTCATATAACTATGCGTTAATGAATCGTTCTGCATCGATTTAAGAATCTTGAACGGCTTTAGTATAAAAATCTAACTGACACGTGATCAAGTATGAAAATTGCAACCTAACTCATGTATATTTCTTTTATTTTTTGCATTATTAACAACTTATATATTATCAAGTTTAAAACGTTGACAATATATGCTACATTAATATAATTTATATCTATGTATTTTTTTAGTCAAGCAAAATCCGCAGTGTCTTTAAATCTGTGCAGTATATCAACATATGCATAGATTTCAGTAATAACATTGAAAATTTCCAATTCATATCTGTCACTTTCAAAGATCAAACAAATTAATACCTGGTGAATTATATTAGTCTTCAGTTGTAGCTACACGCTTTTCTCATTGCTCAGCCAATGACTGGATTCCATGACAAACCAAGTATGGAGTTTGCAATGTGAGGAAATTTCCAACCACTCGTTGCACCGCTCGATCATCAGGGAACTTCCTTCTTGCCACAAAGTGATCAGGATGACGAAAGAGATAGTAATATGAGGAAGAAATGTTAGAAGAATACAGTGAGTAACAAAGGATTTCACACTACAACTCGTGGAAACTCTGCATTCCTGTGAAAAACATATTGGCGCGCATTGGCGTCCATTGGCATATATGTTGGTACATTTCATTAGTTCAGCACTATAACAATTTGCAGTGATGGTTTTGCTTCGATGGAGAAAGACATAATGGATCACCTCCATCATATATCATCATACCAGCAACAACATTTTCTGCACGTAGAGGTATGGTTGTTCACGTTGTAACAACTGTGCAGACCAATTGCGATTGTTGTAACAAATCCACATGTTATTGGAAGTGACAATCCGATACAGGAATCCTCTCCGGTAATTCAGTACACACAGAGAACTGTATTCCTTCAGGCGGCGTTCTTTGTTGATCGTTATCAACTCATGTGACTCTAGTAAACCCAACTTTTTTCAATACCGATTGCGTGAAGCCGCTGAACAACACTACAGCCTTTCTGTTTCAAGTGTTCCAATGCTGACGTTGCTATGGATGTGTGTTTTCCCGTACCTCGCTCGAAAGAGGAGAAACAAGTTACTGTGGCCGAGATCTTTCAATCGCTGGATGCTGGATGAAATAACAGAAAAGGATTAAGAAAAACTCCAAAACTCACATTATCGTACGAGTTGTGTGAGTCTGAAGAGTCCGCCAATCGCATTTGTCTCAACTAATAACGAAGATAGTGTAGATGACTGTGACTGCATCTACCGCGACCGGGCCTTCAGCAACGACTGCAAGAAGGAAAAGTGGATTTTTGCACTATGGGCCTCTTTTAGTCACATAAATTGTCATGAAAGTGATGATTAGTAAACATATATTTATGAAAATTGCAAACTAGGCACGTTACACATTTTTAAGCAACGTACCTAGTTTGCGTTACATTACGGATGAGTATATTTTTTTTCGGAAACAAATGCTTCTTTCCTGTAAATAAATTTCTCAGAATGGAGCAGTGGAGCATGAACTAAGACAGCGACCGAAAGTCAGTCACCAACACACACAGAAACATATACGATCTTAATGCCACTTGCTGTTTTTGGAAGGCGAGTACAGTCTCAGGAAAATCACGTGTGCTGATTGCAAGCACTTGGAAGATTTTGTCATAGATTTTGAAGTTCCAAATCAATATATTCAGTGAGTGAACTGCGAATGCAATGGTAGCCTAGTTTACTATGATTGATTTTGGTTTTACAAACGTGGAAAACGAAAATATTTTACCACTCGAACATTTGGAAAAATACTTCTTAAAAGCCGGGGATGATATAAAAAGTATTGTAAACTGTTTTACAGAATATATATATTCAAAAAAATTTATTTGTCAACAAACATGTTTACGTTATGCTACAGCAACTACAAATAGTGGAACACACACTGTAAAAAATTCCTATATTTCTTGTAGACGTGAACTGCAACGACTTTCTTAATCACTTCTTTCACATGTATAAAAGGAGTGCAAATTGTGTACAAAATGAGTAAGAAATGTGTAGAAACTTCCAAGCGTGCAAGTCGTGCACATTTCTCACACGTTTTGTACACACTTTGCACTCCTCCTGCTGCACACATACAAAAGAAATGATCAAAAGTCGTTGCCGTTTACGCGTACGAAAAGTGAACATTTTTTTTTTATAGTGCAGTATAGCATTTCAATAACAGCGCATTGTTTATAATTGCTATATATATATTATTGTGGATATGTTTAATCGGTGACATCAGAGCCGAATTAAGGGGGGGAATTAGGGGGCTATAGTCCCAGGCCTCCAGCTGGACAGGGCCTCCACTCTGATCGAAATCTCAACTGGCTATCTAAAAAGAATCATGAAGATACAATCATCATCATGTAATTAAATATGACCAAAAATATGAAACATATTCCCTTAACTTTTCTACTGTACCTTCTCAGACATGTATTAGGTGAAGTCAGTAGGGGCCACATATTTTTTCTAGCCCCAGGCCTCCAGATGGGTTAATCCAGCCCTGGGTGCCATACTAATGATGTACAGTAAGAGGTTAATATGAATAAATTGTGACTGATGAGCAGGCCTGCTTTATTACTAGAAAATAGTTTGTTGATGGTATGTGATATTGGTGCTCTTTCAGTTCAATTTGCGTATCTTGGAATTCTGTTGACCATAGAGTTTAGAACAAGTAGCTTTAAAAAGCATGTATGGCAGTGGCGCAAACAAAACTCTAGAGGGGGCCCACCTCCATGGTTGCTATATTACATCTAGTATTTCTGGTATTTAAAATATGTGGGTTGCTATATTAGGTATACGCCCCACCCTGTCCCTCTTTGGGCGCCCATGATGTAAAAACCTATCGATTTTAGAGTTACTGATAAGCTTTGATTCACCTCCAATTCACGTGTTCTCATTTTATTAGTTGTAGTGTAATGCTTCTCTATATCCTGTACTTTTAATTTTGCATAACAATATAATAATAATTATTATATAATTGGTTTAGCAGAATAAAAATATGCATCCGTTTTCTTCTAAGGCAATATGGTATTTTAGTCAATGTCACATTATAAGAAAATGTCCATATATCTGTAAAGTAAGAATTTGTTCTTGAATCTACGTACATAAAGTGACTCAGTACGTGGAATATTGCATTTATAAAGTTAGCGAAGCACATCAAATTTCCAATAAATGCCCACATGAAAGAATATAGCAGCGCTATTATTAACAACCTACAGTTCTAAACATTTACGATGATTGGGGAAATCAGAAAGTGCCATAATAATAATAATAATAATAATAATAATAATAATAATAATAATAATAATAATAATAATAATAATAATAATAATAATAATAATAATAGTGGTGATAGTAGTAGTAGTAGTAGTAGGGAATATTGAAATATTAAATTTTTTTTCATATTCAAAGTTTCGGACCTAAAAGTAACGCGTGCGAGTAGGGTAACAGTTACTTTTCTGGAGTAAGTTGCGTGTTAATAATGCGTCACATTTTAAATGAAAGTGAAGTAACTTGTAACGCGCTACATTTTTAGAAGTTACTTACCCAACACTTTGCTACGTACAGATTTGTTCCTTAGTCAGGGCTTATCTGTACAATTGTAAATAGACGGAAATCATGGTTATATACATTGATAAACATCATTTAGTTGTGAATGTACACTGCACAGTCCGGAAACTCTGAACAACAACACGAACTTCCTAGGATTGTAGTTCTCCTACCGTGGCAGGAAAAGAGACAGAAAAGACGCCTGTACCCGGAGTCTACAAAATATCCTTCTATATATGCTCTATTTTTCTTCCCACGTCTCTCCTGACTAACAGGGCATCCCATCTACCTCGAGATTATAATGTCTGCTTGACCTCGGTTCATCAATTATATGCGTTACAGAGGCTAATCAGATATTTAATACCAAAAATCTTAGAGGTATATTTTCTCTTCTTTGCTGTTAACAAACAAGACATCGTGCTACTAAGAATTAAGTTCACTAATTAGTTAGTTACTAGAGAACTAAATATTGGACTAATTTCGGATATCTTCAGGATTAAATCCCACATGTACACAGCTGAAACTTGAATAAAAAGAAACAGTTTTATGAAAATTACATAAAAGTTAATTACACAAATGACATCTGTAAATTACATGATATATATTTGTGACTTTTTACACAAAGTACACTTAAAAGTTTCTATAATCATTGGTTGATTTATATGATCATCGATTTATATGTTACGAGACTATTTTAAGCTAAGAATTCTTTTTATCGTATCTCCACGAAATTCATTCCATTGAGACATCTAGTAGCTACATAGGCTCCTTGTTGAAATCTCACCCATGCATCTTTTCATATACAATTGAATCCTTAAGAATTAGTTTCCAAAATTTTTGTAACAAAAAAAGTAAAGTTAAAAAAGTTCAATCTTCTAAAACTAAAGACAGTTTATTATTCATCTTCTGAAACGTTTTAAAGACGGTAGATGGCCCCATTATTCCATTCATCTTCTAAACTTCTGTAAATAAGAATTGGTAGAACCCAACATTATTCTCTCAGTCTTGTTTCAAAATGCATTCAATAAAAATTGGTAGATGGCCACATTCTTTCAATCACAATCTTCTAACAAGTTCTTATTAAAAGTTATTAAATGGACACTCAGTTCCATCCATCTTCTATAATGTTCTTAATGACAATTGGAAACTGGATACATTTTCATCCATTGTCTCCAACTTCAATTTCAAAAAAAAAATGGAAGATTTATGCATTCCTTCAACCATAGTATTACAAAATGTTGTTATAAATATTGTGTATGGATACATTATCAATCGTTAGTCAAAATATTGTGGATCTTCCAGTTGTATTCTTTAACGTCTTTAGGATAAAATAAAAAGATCTTCCAGTTGTATGCTTTAACGTCTTTAGGATAAAATAAAAAGATCTTCCAGTTGTATGCTTTAACGTCTTTAAGATAAAATAAAAAGATCTTCCAGTTGTATGCTTTAACGTCTTTAGGATAAAATAAAAAAGATCTTCCAGTTGTATGCTTTAACGTCTTTAGGATAAAATAAAAAAGATCTTCCAGTTGTATGCTTTAACGTCTTTAGGATAAAATAAAAAAGATCTTCCAGTTGTATGCTTTAACGTTTTTAGGATAAAATAAAAAAGATCTTCCAGTTGTATGCTTTAACGTTTTTAGGATAAAATAAAAAAGATCTTCCAGTTGTATGCTTTAACGTTTTTAGGATAAAATAAAAAAGATCTTCCAGTTGTATGCTTTAACGTTTTTAGGATAAAATAAAAAAGATCTTCCAGTTGTATGCTTTAACGTTTTTAGGATAAAATAAAAAAGATCTTCCAGTTGTATTCTTGAACGTTTTTAGGATAAAATAAAAAAGATCTTCCAGTTGTATTCTTGAAAGTTTTTAGGATAAAATAAAAAAGATCTTCCAGTTGTATTCTTGAACGTTTTTAGGATAAAATAAAAAAGATCTTCCAGTTGTATTCTTGAACGTTTTTAGGATAAAATAAAAAAGATCTTCCAGTTGTATTCTTGAACGTTTTTAGGATAAAATAAAAAAGATCTTCCAGTTGTATTCTTGAACGTTTTTAGGATAAAATAAAAAAGATCTTCCAGTTGTATTCTTGAACGTTTTTAGGATAAAATAAAAAAGATCTTCCAGTTGTATTCTTGAACGTCTTTAGGATAAAATAAAAAAGATCTTCCAGTTGTATTCTTGAACGTCTTTAGGATAAAATAAAAAAGATCTTCCAGTTGTATTCTTGAACGTCTTTAGGATAAAATAAAAAAGATCTTCCAGTTGTATTCTTGAACGTCTTTAGGATAAAATAAAAAAGATCTTCCAGTTGTATTCTTGAACGTCTTTAGGATAAAATAAAAAAGATCTTCCAGTTATGTTCTTGATCGTCTTTAGGATAAAATAAAAAACATCTTCCAGTTATGTTCTTGATCGTCTTTAGGATAAAATAAAAAACATCTTCCAGTTATGTTCTTGATCGTCTTTAGGATAAAATAAAAAAGATCTTCCAGTTATGTTCTTGAACGTCTTTAGGATAAAATAAAAAAGATCTTCCAGTTATGTTCTTGAACGTCTTTAGGATAAAATAAAAAAGATCTTCCAGTTGTGTTCTTGAACGTCTTTAGGATAAAATAAAAAAGATCTTCCAGTTGTGTTCTTGAACGTCTTTAGGATAAAATAAAAAAGATCTTCCAGTTGTGTTCTTGAACGTCTTTAGGATAAAATAAAAAAGATCTTCCAGTTGTGTTCTTGAACGTCTTTAGGATAAAATAAAAAAGATCTTCCAGTTGTGTTCTTGAACGTCTTTAGGATAAAATAAAAAAGATCTTCCAGTTGTGTTCTTGAACGTCTTTAGGATAAAATAAAAAAGATCTTCCAGTTGTGTTCTTGAACGTCTTTAGGATAAAATAAAAAAGATCTTCCAGTTGTGTTCTTGAACGTCTTTAGGATAAAATAAAAAAGATGTTCCAGTTGTATTCTTGAACGTCTTTAGGATAAAATAAAAAAGATGTTCCAGTTGTATTCTTGAACGTCTTTAGGATAAAATAAAAAAGATGTTCCAGTTGTATTCTTGAACGTCTTTAGGATAAAATAAAAAAGATCTTCCAGTTGTATTCTTGAACGTCTTTAGGATAAAATAAAAAAGATCTTCCAGTTGTATTCTTAAACGTCTTTAGGATAAAATAAAAAAGATCTTCCAGTTGTGTTCTTGAACGTCTTTAGGATAAAATAAAAAAGATCTTCCAGTTGTGTTCTTGAACGTCTTTAGGATAAAATAAAAAAGATTTTCCAGTTGTGTTCTTGAACGTCTTTAGGATAAAATAAAAAAGATCTTCCAGTTGTGTTCTTGAACGTCTTTAGGATAAAATAAAAAAAGATCTTCCAGTTGTGTTCTTGAACGTCTTTAGGATAAAATAAAAAAAGATCTTCCAGTTGTGTTCTTGAACGTCTTTAGGATAAAATAAAAAAAGATCTTCCAGTTGTGTTCTTGAACGTCTTTAGGATAAAATAAAAAAAGATCTTCCAGTTGTGTTCTTGAACGTCTTTAGGATAAAATAAAAAAGATCTTCCAGTTGTGTTCTTGAACGTCTTTAGGATAAAATAAAGAAGATCTTCCAGTTGTGTTCTTGAACGTCTTTAGGATAAAATAAAGAAGATCTTCCAGTTGTATTCTTGAACGTCTTTAGGATAAAATAAAAAAGATGTTCCAGTTGTATTCTTGAACGTCTTTAGGATAAAATAAAAAAGATGTTCCAGTTGTGTTCTTGAACGTCTTTAGGATAAAATAAAAAAGATGTTTCAGTTGTGTTCTTGAACGTCTTTAGGATAAAATAAAAAAGATGTTTCAGTTGTGTTCTTGAACGTCTTTAGGATAAAATAAAAAAGATGTTCCAGTTGTGTTCTTGTACGTCTTTAGGATAAAATAAAAAAGATGTTCCAGTTGTGTTCTTGTACGTCTTTAGGATAAAATAAAAAAGATGTTCCAGTTGTGTTCTTGTACGTCTTTAGGATAAAATAAAAAAGATGTTCCAGTTGTGTTCTTGTACGTCTTTAGGATAAAATAAAAGAGATGTTCCAGTTGTGTTCTTGTACGTCTTTAGGATAAAATAAAAAAAGATTTTTCAGTTCTGTTCTTGAACGTCTTTAGGATAAAATAAAAAAAGATTTTTCAGTTCTGTTCTTGAACGTCTTTAGGATAAAATAAAAAAAGATGTTTCAGTTGTGTTCTTGAACGTCTTTAGGATAAAATAAAAAAGATGTTCCAGTTGTGTTCTTGAACGTCTTTAGGATAAAATAAAAAGATGTTCCAGTTGTGTTCTTGAACGTCTTTAGGATAAAATAAAAAGATGTTCCAGTTGTGTTCTTGAACGTCTTTAGGATAAAATAAAAAGATGTTCCAGTTGTGTTCTTGAACGTCTTTAGGATAAAATAAAAAGATGTTCCAGTTGTATTCTTGAACGTCTTTAGGATAAAATAAAAAGATGTTCCAGTTGTATTCTTGAACGTCTTTAGGATAAAATAAAAAGATGTTCCAGTTGTATTCTTGAACGTCTTTAGGATAAAATAAAAAGATGTTCCAGTTGTATTCTTGAACGTCTTTAGGATAAAATAAAAAGATGTTCCAGTTGTATTCTTGAACGTCTTTAGGATAAAATAAAAAGATGTTCCAGTTGTATTCTTGAACGTCTTTAGGATAAAATAAAAAGATGTTCCAGTTGTATTCTTGAACGTCTTTAGGATAAAATAAAAAGATGTTCCAGTTGTATTCTTGAACGTCTTTAGGATAAAATAAAAAGATCTTCCAGTTGTATTCTTGAACGTCTTTAGGATAAAATAAAGATCTTCCAGTTGTATGCTTTAACATCTTTAACGTTGTATGCTAAAAATTATTTTCTATCTTTATCTTCTGAGTCAAAATAATCTTTATTACGATATTTTGATCACAACAGGTTTGTTTTCTTATAGTAATAATGGTAGTATAGTAGTAGTAGTATAGTAGTAGTATAGCAGTAGTTTGGTAACCGCTTGATTCCAATATTCCAGTTTTCAACATCGTTTCAATGATAATATGATATAAGCGAAGTGATGAGTACCGTCTTCTTGTTTCATGCTTTTATACTTTGCGATATTAGACATATTGATTGATTTGCTTCGATTAGCATTCCTGCGTGTTATTATTTAAAATATATGTGATCGTTGATTTACCCGATAGTTGATTTAACTGTGTAAACTAAAAGGAAAGAAAATATAAGTGAAAGAATTGAAATATATATCTGTGATTGTTGTAACTCAATAAGTTGGCATTTATTTATTTATTGATTGATTGATTTGAATTTTTAATCTTTTCTGGTAAATATTTGTTGTAGGAGTTGTAAATGCATTGTTTAACCATTCACAAATGTAGCGTATTATCAGTCAGCAGAGACAAAAGTACCCTTAAATATGATTATAAGCTTAATACTATTTCTATAAGTAGACCTGATATAGTTTAAAATTTAGGTGTTTATTTGACCCTAAATTAACGTTCATTAAACACATCGAAAATGTGATCCATGAAACATTTAAATTACTAGGATTCATAATTTGACGTGGTGAGGACTTCAGAACACTCTTGAAAACGTATTATTCATATGTACGCACCAAGTTGGAATATGCTGTTGTGATTTGGAACCTCTCTCAGCAAAATTTTCGTCAACAAATTGAAAAGGTTCAATCAAAATTTCTTATATATTTAATATACAAAGCAACTGGAATTTATCCCTCCCATGTACCCTGGTAGACAACTTTAATATTTGTTCATTAAAATAAGAACGTAATATTGCCGATCTGGTATTCCTCCAAAAAATAGTTCAAAATGAATTTGATTGTTCAAACTTTATATCTTCATTATATTTCTATATTCCTTCAGTTAGAACTAGAACTAATAATACAGATCTCTTTTGTTGCAGAAAGACTAGGACCAACATAACTCTGAAGTCGCCAATTTGGAAAATATGTTCTTTCTATAACAAATTATGTCAAAAAATATGATGAAATTAATATATGTACAATGTCCTGTAAACACTAAAAAAAAAAAAAAAAAAAACTGTTGTAAAAATGAATTATAATATTTCAACACTTTAATTGGGCATATGCCTGTTGTGTTGACAAATAAATAAATACATAAATAAAGCTATAATGATGCCTGAGTTTATTTCTTGGTCGTGATACGCGTATGTTATATATATATATATATATATATATATATATATATATATATATATATATATATATATATATATATATATATATATATATATGTTGTATGTTACTCAGTGTATATTGGTGAATTTGTACTAGCTTACCTCTTATCTAATGGCTAGTGCACGCATCTACAGCGCACATGGTTCCAGGTTCGATTCGCGATGGAATAGCATTGAACGCATTATGGCAGTTTGGAATTTCATTTGAACTGTAGGTTCAAATCTCATACAGTCTCCTTGCTGAACGAGATGCTAAATTTCATAAAATATACAACGTAGGACATCACTACTATCATCATCAACATAGTCTAACATTGTCAATCCAGTGCTGCAACTCTTCTCAATGACCATCATTTCTTTCCTCGGGGCTGCTAGCCCTCACCTTCTGAGAGACATGAAGGTTTATACCATGGGCGTCTCTGGCGGGGAAGACGAGGCGGACGCGTTCCCCCAATATTTTGAAGTACAAAATATTCAATGTTTTATTCTAATTTACTTCATTTACTAATGACAGAATAATATATAAATAATAATATTTATATTTATTTGGAGTATAATATTGAGGCTGTGATTATAACAGAGTTTCTGATGTACCTTAGGAGGTCCAAGAAGGTAAACAGAAAAGTAACAAATGGAATCGAAGATAATAAACAGGTTGGGTTACATAGTACCATTTAAATCACTTTTTTTGATGTCCCCCCCAAATTTTACTTGCCAGAGACGCCAGTGGTTTACACCATTTAAAAAATAAGCCTACTAAATATTTTGATTTCAACAAAGACGTATTGTACTTGAAGTGTATAATATATCTACTAATAACACTGGTCAACAAAAGTTTTATCTTAGAGCTGAAATTAACTTTGATACAGTTTCCCTTACTGAAGCTCAATCCATAATCCATATTCGAAATTTATCCATCACCCACAGTTTAACAGAGTCAGTATATATATAGAATACAACTAATCCTGTAAACCAGCTGCAGGTTTATAAGAAAGTAGATACTCCTGCAGGACCATCGATCTGAATATCATGGTTCGTACGTCATTCTCTTCAGAATAAAACATGCTTTCCAAGAGTATCATGTGCATATGTGCCTGATGTACGCAAAAAGGGAAATTAAGGATAATGCAGGAAATCTGCTTTTGAAAAAAAAAAATCTCTATTTTTCCAGTTTACACCTATGGACCTGCCACGGAAACATGTACTGAAATATGATGTATCTTGAGTAATACTATAGGCTAGGGGTGATTTGTGTACCAAGTTGCATTGCAATATCTTGCATCGTTATGAGGAAAAACAATATTTCGCAATCTTAGTTGACAATATAAAATATCATATATAAATTAGGAATAAATACGACAGAAACATTTCCCAATACTGCATTATTCATCCAAAAGTCATGATTCATACGTCATTCTCTGCAGAATCAAACACACTTTGAATTGGCATCATGCGCACAGCGCATATGTGCTTGATACACATGCACAGGGAACTTGATGATAACGCGCTAAATTGTCCGATGAAAAATCCCATTTGGGAACTTTTGTTCTGTCTAGAACGACCTTCAGAAGTTTTGCAAAGAGAACTGGCAACACTGCACCCAAACCGTTCTGTGTGTTCGTAGAAGTTCCGCATCAGTTACAAACTGTGTTGAGAGACACCAGTATTTGTCCTGTAGTGGTGTTGGATTGAAACTCAGTGGAAGTGAACACCTGTGTGTGTCTGTGTGTGTTGAAGTGTTGATTTGCTTACTCTCGTGACAATGCCAAAAGTGTGTGTGTAAATGTTCCCAGTAACTTTTGATACACATGTGGTGATTTGACATTCAAATCGCAAAGATGTAATTTGACACCGTTCTTTTAAAAATGTTACGAGTACTACTTTGGTTGCAAAGTCGGCGATCAAGACCGTAGTTGGGTTCCACATACGAGTATTTGTTGTCTGTCATGTTCCAGATGTCTCGCAGCATGGACAAAGGGTCTCGTCACATGCCGTTTGCAGTCCCAATGGTATGGAGGGAACCAACAAATCACACTACAGATTATTATTGCTGTATAACGAATATACAGGGTATAACAGCAAAATCGAAATACACAGTGACATATCCAAATATACAGTCCGCCAGGTGATCAGTGCCTCACAGTAAAGAATTGCTTGTGCCCGAACCTTTTAGTAATCTGATGGTGAGTGATGAGTCTGGTGGTGCAAATGATGCTCAGCAGGATAGTATTGCTTCAGATCCACTATATGATCTAAGCAGACATTCAAATTAACCGCATTTGTTGAGTCAAGTAGATCTTAATGACCTCGTACCAGATTTGAAATAGTCAATGTGAATTGTTAGTCTCCCGGTCAAAAGGTTGGCATCTACTACAGCCTGAAAGAAAGGTTTGTTGTTTTCGCGATTAGGAACGTGCTTTTAAACATTTCTTCTCTCTAGAAGATGGTATTGTGTTTTGTGTTGATGGAACTTTGCCATGACTTTAATACATACGACTGGTGTTTCTTCATAGACTCCCCACGTGTAAGTTTAAAAGCGGTCCTATTCCAATATCTAAGAATTAAATTTCCCAGAATGAGTAATGTAAAATCAAAGAGGGTATTTTTATAGGCTCTCAGATCAGGGAACTGTTCCGTGATGTGCGGTTCATGGACGAACTTAATTAGCTCGGGAAAAACGCATGGCTGGCATTTATAACAATATCCATAGATTTTTGGGCGAATCATAGTTCCGATAATTTTCTGCGACATTGTGTCCGACGTCGTAACTGCCTATCAGGCATTGGCGTGCAACATGAGCCTTAAAATTCACTTCTCGGACTCCCACATAGACTCCCCCCCAAACCTTGGAGCTGTGAGTTACGAGCACGATGACAAGTTCCGCCAGGCTATTGTGAAAATGGAGAAAAGTTACCAGGGACCCCTTCATGTTAGCTGATTATACCTGGACTTTGCAAAGGATATTCCGAACTTCCTGGTATTCCACCAATAGCGCCAAATATATGCGAAAATCATATATCCAACCATTTTAGAGGTAAATTTTCAACATGTTTTCATTGCAAAAGCACCTTCTGAACTTTTATGGTGTGTGCATAAGTGAAAAGACGCCATATTGCTCTCCGCCATTTTGAATCTCCAAATGTTTAAGTGAGAGAGGCTCATGTGATACATGAAACATACTTAGAATTTTAATTGAAACTCAATGGTGTAATTTGTTTTAATATAACTGTAATAACTTTCAGGTTATAATTATATAACACTCAAATTTATCTCTTATTTCCAGGTACTAAACCATGCCATTAGCCAAAGCCGACCGCATTCGAGGTCATCAAAATGAGGAGTGGTAGAAGTGTCAGTGCTGTAGCTCGTTATTCAATGAAAGGTATCCTCAAAATGCTCGAGTTTCACACATTGCTAGGCGCAGATACTGACCAAATTCGAGAAGACATGTACAGTCGAAAATAGGCGACGATAAGGTAGGCCAAGAACTACCACTGGCGAAGGCATAGCTACAGTAGTGCTCGCATCGTTTGTTAAATCATCACAGCTTACAAGGGACATCACCCAATTGTCCGGCTCCGATTTCAATGAAATTTTTCTAGCTGATAGAGGACATACATGTATTATTTATGATGACAGAAATTGTTGCCATGGTGCATGTTTTTTATTTTTTAAAATATAATTATTAAGAGTTATGATGTGGTTATTAGAGATTACTGCAAAAGTCCCTTACTAACCTTTGTAAACGAAGCGTTAATGAAAGAACAACCATGTAGATACATATAAGGCCTAAAGGGAAATTGTATGGTAGGTATGTTTTCTAAATTTATTACATTTGTTTAAGAGTTGCGATTTGTCAGTTCATGAATAGTGTTGGGATAAGCATTCTTTTTGAATTTTGATTGCTTTAGAAGACTTAAGCAATCTTTCTGAATTTTGAAGACTTGCAATGTAATTATTTATTTTAAGCAAGAATACATGAAGAACCTATGGACCTATGCGACGTAAAGACATACAAATGAAATTATAACAAATTGGTGTTATACGAACACAAAATTATCAGGAAATGTAGCCTACATGTTGCGCAAACGACAAACAATAAAATATTTTTAATAAATACAACTTTAAAGGAACAGCAGCAATGATAGAAATATCAAAGAGGCATAATATGACTGTTCCCAAAACATTGTTTGTACCATGAACATAATATGAAAACAGGTAACTTGTTTATAAAGAGGTGTAACTTAATTGAGTTCCCGATCAATACTGATAATAAATCTTACAAACATGAATCATCGACAACAATCACTAGAAAACGAATGACTTTTTTGTCTGACTAGCTAAAAAACTGCCATAGAAAATAAATAAATAAATGAATAAATATACAATAAAAAATAAATATAAAACAAAAGATCCTTGATTTACACAACAATCATATTTTGTTTTCCTTTTTGAAGTGAATTTTCATTTGATTTGTCGTCTCATCTAATATACAAGCTACGTCTTCGGTATTGCCTGAGTGCAAAGTTGGAGTTGTTTCGTTGTGCGATGATTCATATCAGTAAACGAGTTTTTGAAGGGCAGGTATAGGAAATAAATAATTACATGGCAAGTCTTCAAAATGTAGAAAGATTGCTGGATGCTTATCCCAACACTATTTATGAACTGACAAATCTCAACTCTTAAACAAATGTAATAAATTTGGAAAACATGAGCCATGGCAACAATTGCAAACTGCCAGTTGGAATCTTAACACATGCGGTGAAAATTTGGAGTGTTGCCAATTTGAAAGTTCGAATAATGGACGTTTGGTGCACATTAGAAGCAGTCCTAAATTCATACTAGTTAACTATAGAACAAAAATAAGCATACCATTGGCTTTTGGGGAAAATTTGCTATTAAAATGAGGTGTCACATGCTATGGTATCAAAATGTCGGATTTCAAGATGTCTGCTGTCAAGGATACCCTTACCGTATCACTTCCTTCTAGGCATAATAAGTATTACCGAAGCTTTTATCCACTTATTATCATTAATACGTGGTTTAGAAGCGGAGGTAAGGGACTTTCGCACGTAGTAAATGAAGAATTAAATGCCTGTAACTTTTCCCCAAATGAGTGTATCTCAAAACTAGCTTCACCATTGTCTTCCTCCCGAAATTATGTATCATATTACCCTATTCCCATTTAAAAAAAAAAACTTGATCTTAATTCAAAATGGCGGATTTGAAGATGGCTGCCGTCAAGGTCATACCTACCATACAACTTCCCTCTAGGCCTTATATGTATCGACATGGTTGTTCTTACATTAACGCTCCGTTTACAAAGGTTAGTAAGGGACTTCTGCAGTAATCTCTAATAACCACATCATAACTCTTAAAAGTTATATTTAAAAAAATAGAAAACATGCACCATGGCAAAAATTTCTGTCATCACAAACAATACTATATGCCCTCTATCAGCTAGAAAAATTTCATTGAAATCGGAGCCGGACAATTGGATGATGTTCCTTGTTAGCACAAGCCGATTATCACTGGAATGCCACATCAGCCAAATCTACATTTGCAGGATGTTAATGACGCATAAGTGGCATACTTACAAGCTGCAGCTGCAGCTATATCTTTCTGAGGATGACCCAGAGAAGAGAGTGCAACTTTGTGAGTTGGCAGTGGAACAATAGTAGCAGGACCGCAACTTTGCAATGCAAATTTTGCACACCGATGAAGCAAATTTTTCGGTAGGGGAGGTAAACAAAATCTACGCTCCAGGTCTCCAGATAATCTTAAGTGGACAGATCCGTGTAAAGAGATTGGTGCAGAGAAAATTATGGTGTAGGCAGGGATCTGGCGGACACATATCATTGGCCTCCGTTATCCCTGGCACATTCCTGCATATCCAGTTGTTATACCTGGCAATTTAAGTGCAGAGCGTTACTTGGACATGTTAGAACAACTCCTTTTTCCGTCAATGTCGGCCCCGGATGGTACACTCATGTCCAAAATGATTGTCGCATATCTATAACTGTCTTATTGTAAGAATATAATTTGATAATGATTTTGGAGGGTACTTCTAATACTGATACTAGGTGTATAATCGGGAAATGTATATTTGTGGTAAATTTCATAGGAAAAGAATTATAAATACGAAAATTAGAATGAATAAATCAAAATGTTGCTAAATGAACAAGAAAGTTTTATTTTTGTTTTATTGCTCTTATTTACTACTCTTTTAACATAAAATTTGCCACATACATGACTTTGCCGATTATACACATACCAACATTATAAGAAATATTGGGCATGCGACAATAATTTTATACATGAGTGTATATTGTATAGGGTAAACGTAGGATTTAGGATTTTCGCATCTAAGGCCATTTAGCCCGTCACGTTTGAGGGATGACGTCCCACAGCGAGCACACTATCCGGAGAAAGGGAAGGAAAGAAGCGGCCTGCGCCTATGTTAGGTGCAACCCCGGCATTTGCCTGGTGTTAATGAGAAAAACCTCATTCAGAATGGATGGCCTGAAAAAGCTTTTTACACTTTTTCGACTGAGTGCCCCCTCCGGTAATCGAACCCCTTACCGAACTACGCTACGCGGGGCTACTAGGATGAACATAAAGAGCATGGTGTGTGAGTATAATGAACAGGGCGATCATTGAAATTTGAAGAGGTATAAGATTCATCCTAAAAATCCAAGCGTAATACGTTTAAATACAGATAAACTTCTATACAGATAAACTTCTATACAGATAAACTTAAAAACTATTTTTTGTTATTATTATAAATTTTCATCAGTAATAATCACTATAAATGTACAAAGATACAAAAAATGTCGCACAGGTTCCTATACGAATGAGGAGAACGTTTCTTATTTCTGTAATACACGATACACAGAGTACATGCGTAGAAACTGCATTTCCAGATATTAAACACATGAAAAACAGGCAGACCTTAAGCAAAACTAAAATATAATTCGAAATTGTGATATTACATTTAGTGAGAAAATGTCTATTTTGAAAGGCTTTTCTCTCACATGATGGATACCGCTAATGGACGTCATGTATAACCTTGTAAGCAACGTGTAAGTTTTCGTGTTATGTGAAAATTTCAGACTTTCAGCTTCTCGTAGAATAAATTTAGGCATTGCTGCACCTTTAGCAGTTCTCGGTTTCACGAAGCTGGAGTTGTTGAAGCGCTTGGAGGATAAAGGTGTTATGTTACATTTTTTGAAATGTTGCATTCTGTCTGTTCATGCACGTGTTATATGCTACTCATGCTACCTAACACATTATTTGGTGAGTCCTCGTCCTAGTGCAGATATTTAGAAACGATGAACGTGGTATGTTAACGGACAAAGTTGTGAAAGTCAATTTTCCCATCATATTCAATTTGTTACATACCACCTTTATCCTCCAAGCGCTTCGATTCTTAAACATTTGCCAATCTGGCCGGTGCTTGCGATAGAAAGTTCACAATACGATAAATTTTACGCCATTCTTTCGTCTATGAAGATATTGGCAGCTTCAAACACTAAATATACATTCGGCTTTTAAGAACTTGTGAGAAGATGCCTTTCTCCTTGTGATTGTCTGTTGCAAGCAGGTAAATTAGATTTGAGGGAGTGAAGAGAACCCTCTAGAACCCATACATTGCAAACTGAAATTTGTCTTCTCCCAACACTATCTTTTGCTGCGGAAGACTCGACTTCTATTCCCAGAAGGACTCATGTAGTTCCTAAAGGTTGTTGGTTATTTCTATGTTTCATGACAAGTGAAATTAAACCACAAACAACATATTTTCTTAATGCCTTTAAACCAATGTTTCTCAAACATTTTTTTAAGTGATGAGCACTTTTACTAGCAGGAATGTTCTATAGACCACAATATATTTGTCTTGTTTGCGAAATAAATTTATCGTTTTAATATATATAAGGTCTGTTCTGAAAGTAATGTCAGTAAATTTATTGTGACGCGACTGTACGTCGGAGCGCGGTCTAACCGGTTGAAACTGGTAGTGGGTCAACCCAGCTAAACAGCGCTTCGTGCCTCAGTGTGCTTCGAGCATCCAGAGAGTGAGGACGGGCCTGTTCGTGAGGGTTGTTTTTTGATCTTGTGCAAGTGAAAATGCAGCGCTCCTTAGAACAAAGATCCACAGTCATCGACTATCTGGTCAAAGCAGCGATGCCAACTATTCCCCAGCCTCCGTATAGCCCGGACTTGGCTCCTCCGACTTTTTTCTGTTTCCACGCATCAAAACACACCTGAAAGGCAAGCATTTTGGGACAGTGGACGGGATCAAAGAAGCTTCAATCGCAGCATTAAAGGACATTCCGGAGGAGCACTACCGCAACGCATTCGAGAACTAGAAGTCCCGCTGGAGCCGATGTATCGATACTATTTTCTTCAAAAGGATGCTATTTTGAAGATTTTTAAACACTTGAAACGAGAAATTCACTAAATGAATTTTAATAGACTTACTGACATTACTTTCATGACAGACCCTATATATACAGGGTGTTTCAAAACAACATCGACAACGTTTGGGAGGTGATTTCTCATACCAAGATAAGACAAAAAGTATGAACCAACCTGGGTGCACAAACGCTTTCTTTCGGAGTTATATAGGCTGCCGAAAAGATGAAAAAATGAACTTTAAAGGTCCATAGCTTCAAAACTATGGAACTTACCGTAGTCGGGTCAAGGCTTCACTTAGGAACTAATATGTGCTCTATCAAAAAAAAAAAAATCCATGTATCAGAATCCTAAGATACTTACGCAACAATTTTTATAGAGGCAGCTTGGCTACAGGATAAAATTTTGAAGTACTCACGAACTACCTCTATAAAAATTGTTGCGCAAGTACCGCAGGATTCTGAAACATGGATACTTGGATAGGGGACATATCAGTTCCTAAATGAAATCTTGACCCGACTACAGTAAATCCCATAGTTTTGCAGCTATAGGCCTTTAAAGTTCATTTTTTCATGTTTTCGGATGGCTATAACTTTGAAAGGAAGCATTTGTGCGGTCAGGTTGGTCTATACTTTTTGTCTTATCTTGGTGTCAGCAATCACCTCCCAAACGTTGTCGGTGTTGTTTTGAAATACCCTGTATATATAGGGTCTATATATGTATGTATATGTATGTATGTGTGTGTGTGTGTGTATTGGACATGAGTTAAAACCAGTAGGACACATTTTAAGTAATATTTAATTAAAATTCGTAGTATATAATTAACACTTGGTATCCGAGTTAGCGACATCTGTTAGTGTTTATTATAACAATTAGCCCCCGGCCAGATAAGTTTGTAGTGGACAACATCGTGTCTGTGAGTTTTCTCGAGATTACTCCCTTTCCTCCCGCATTCTCATTCCACCAATTTTTCTATAATCATTCACTTTCCTTAATCATCCGTCTCCTTAGCTGACAAGGCATATCCGTGGGACGTTATAGTGGAAGATTTCATTTAATTTCTTTTATTAAAATTAGCGTAACGCACAGACTTGAGGTATTTGTCGTGTACTATTAGGATTCACTGAATTGTTTACTTGTAAAATTGAAAAACATTCATACTATTTTCTGCTATTAATTGAAGCTTATTAAGAATATATCATGCATTAATAAATTTCTCAAGCTATTGTGTGGTTTATTTATTTATTTTTTTGTCTTGTTTGGACTAATGTTCAATTTAAAGACTACTCAAGGACCACTTATTGTCCGCGGACTATAGCTTGAGAAACGCTACTCTAAAGGATTTTTAATCACGAAGTGACAACCCACAGAAAATTATATCTTTGCTGTATATGGTTTTAATAGTTGGTACACATTTCACTTGTTTGCTGGAAACAAAATTGAATAGTAAACCTCTTAAAACAACTAGATATATACTATCCAGGTGGTGTCATTTGGGGGTCCATGGGAAGGGCGCCGATCCTGGGGGACCAGGAGGGAGAAATCGGCGCCCTTGGTCCATGGGACGTAATTCCCCCTCTGGGTTTGACATTTGTACACATTTTCGTCCAATAAAACAATAATACACCAATAAAAAAAACATTGAAATCTACTGACATCTAGGATCCTCTCCTCTCAAGCAATACCTCAAATGATGATGCTGAGTCTGAAAATTTTTACTGAAACAGAAAATTATTCTAAAGATTGTTGGTATAATAATCCTATGTAGCACTCGACTTACCTTCGCATACAGTGACCAGTTTTATCACCACACTCTAAAACAACGAATCTTTTATTTTGAAAAATACAAGTTATTGTAGCGTAACCATGTTTATTGTTAATTGTTGTTACAGATTCTTCTTAAACAAGTAACAAGTACTTGGTCAAATTGTTACTCTAAAACTGAACGGTTAATAATATGAGTATTTTATGAATCGTTATTGTAGTAACAGCTAAAATATAGGGCATGTAAAATTTCTAGTGTTAATTTACCAATAAGCTAGCGAGTTTCGTTTCATATTTACGGTAGAATCTACGGTAGAATTACAAACCAGAAACCATGGACGGATCCAGGGGGGCGATCGGGGCGATCGCCCCCCCCCCTCCCAGAAGAGCAACAACTTTCTTCTTTTATATATATATAAATAAAACCCATTCCAAAGTTTGGTGCCCTTAAAAGTAGCAGTATGACAACCCACTGCCCCCCCCAGAAGTCAGTCCTGGATCCGCCCCTGCCAGAAACTGGTATTTATCATAACCTTCACTCACAGTCACCCCACAATCAACTCCCTTACACTCACCCTCACCCTCAATCGACTCCCTCACATTTACACGCACTTGACCACGACACACTTGAATATTATTGACACCTTCACCTTTAATGGCCCGCATTCTTATGTATTAAAATGGTGGTGAAAATGAAATGAAATGAAACCTTTAAGTTTTACGTGCCACGGTTATGCCAGCTAGGGTAAAAGAGAAGGTGATGATGAGAGATGAATGAAATGGTGGAATGAAGGAAGTGAGAGGAAACGAGAGAACCCCGAGAAAACTCCCGCACACGGTGTTTGTCCACCACAAAGCTCACTTGGTGCGATGAATAGATGAGATAAGATCGCTAACTTCAATACTGAGTTCAGTCTATTGGCGGTCAGTAGTTGATAGTCTTGCAGGTTTAGAGGCACTAAATGGGTATGTGATCATTTTGTAGGCATTAGCATCTGCTTCTTATAGCTTTGGCTTCTTCCACGACACCATATCCAATTTCACGATTTAAAGCTTGGTCCATTCAGTCCGAAATTTCCTTTTATATGTTGCATCTTGGGGGCTATTCGTTGGGAGGGCTCACTTGGCGCTGCCCGGTGGCTCTATACACCCTGGTTTCCCCTAAATTTATTGTCCCCTTGTCGGAACTGAAAACATCAATTCAAGACGTATTTTAAACTAATCGTCTTGAGTTAGCCTGCATCCCCTATAGTTTGAAGCCAGTCACTTATACTAAATCCCTTAATCTCTCGAGAAAATGGAATCTTATCTTTCCTTTTACTTCTTTAAATTGAAGCAGTTTTTTTTTTTTTTTTTTTTTTTTTTTTTTTTTTTTTTTTTTTTTTTTTTAGATATTGCAACTTCTACTGTCTCCATAAGTATAAACAAAAGTATAAACAAGTTATTAACATTTTGACAATAGCATGATTTCAAATGTTCGTGTGTGCCTTGTTTCGGTCCTCTAGAAATTTAACCAATGAAAAAAAAAATAATAACAACACCTTTAGATGCTTCCTCAAATTTGTGGACGAACTCCTCGCTGTTGAAAAATATTTCCCACCGGGGCACTTCAGACACTTTTACTTTTAAATTCTGTTCACCATCAACCTCCGCTTTTAAGAAAAAAGTATTTTTACAAACGTTCGAACGGTAAAATATTTTCGTTCTCCATCTTTATATAAACAACACGATTGCATTCGCAGTTCACACGTTGAATGTATAGATCTAGGGCTGTCAAAATCTACGACAAAATCTTGTATACGTGATTTTCCTGAGGCTGTACTCATCTTCCAAAAACGACAAGTGGAACTAACATCTTATCTCATTCTCTGTGTATCCGTGACGCATTCTCGGTCACTGATATAGTTCATGCTGCATTCCTCCATTCTGAGAAATTCACTTATAGGAAAGAAACATCTGTTTCCCATATAGGCTATATATAGGGTAAGAACCCCGAATACGAGATCCTAAAAGTTAAGATGCTATATACTGGTTAATTATGGCATAAACAAACGCTATATATTGGAATTTTGTTACTTTAATATATTCTGAGGAATGTCCAATTTACGATACAAATTATTGGAATACATAAAAATTTAACAATAAAAAATTATATTGAAAAATGTGACCAAAGTTGATACACTGCCATTTTTATGAGGGGTACCTAATAAGAGACCCCGGCTTTTTGTGTACTTTTAAGAGAGTTCTTTTATTAATTCACCATTGCACAATGTATTCTGTGATGGCATAAAAATACAAAACGTTACACTTTCAATTTAACTCACTTTGTTCAATTTTAGTATATACACACTGTAAAATTTTACACTTTTTGTGCGCATAAACTGCAACGGTTTTTGATAACTTCTTTTAATGTTCAAATATGTACCAAATAAGAAGAAATGTGTCCAAAATGACAGTACAATGCAAACGAAATCACTGGCTTTATGTATAGGACTAAGTCTAAGAGACTACTTTGTGAATACAGAAATTTCGATACAAATGAGCTCCTAATATAAGACCCAATCTTATATATAAAAGAGAACGCACAAATCCTTTGTTCCCTCATCACGCTAATACGGCTGAACCAATTTCTTTCATTTTTGGGGGGTTATTAGGATTTGGACCCTAGATGGTTTTTATCATATCACTTTAATTTTTAATTACCAGTGTCTTGAGATAATTGACCATTCAAGTGTCCATAACGTACAAATCCTTTGTTAGTTCATCATAGGTAAAAATAAACGTATTTATATGCAACCCGCATGACCGTGTCACTCGGCGGGTTAACATAAATGACAGGCGATATAATGTTAACATTTACTGCAATCTACTATGGTTTTTATCATATCACTTGAAAGCGAAAAAGTAAAAATTATGTAAGTAACAAAGTTTATTGCGTTCCGGGGTGACCGCAGCGAAGCGGGGCGGGTTAACATAAATGACAGGCGATATAATGTTAACATTTACTGCAATCTTCTATGGTTTTTATCATATCACTTGAAAGCGAAAAAGTAAAAATTATCTAAGTAACAAAGTTTATTGCGTTCCGGGGTGACCGCAGCGAAGCGGGGTGAACGCTGCTAGTATTACTATACAGGTAATATTATGAGACCGGTCTCATATACTGAACCCGTTAAGGGTCTCATAATAAGACAATCGACCGATAAACAAATGACTAACGCTATCTCAAATATAAGTGAAAGAAAGTCGGTAACTCATTACATGTTACAATACGCATATTCACTGCTATAAAAGAAAGTAAAGATAGAATGAATATCAATTTACCTTCTCCATTTTCAGCGTGTGATGTGTACACGTTGAGAAAATTTTGTTGGGGCGCAATTTTTTCCAGCCTCCACTCGACTAACAACTCTCCACATAACGAGCTCACGTGACTTCCTATGCTGTGGTGGGCTATTTCCTTTTGTTTTAGCTCGCTTCCACTAGATTGCAGCTCTTGCCTCACTAGATAGGTACGGATCTCAATTTAGGTGCCTACCCTCATATTAGGTTTTTTACCCCATGTATATATATATATATCCCCGTGTAACGTGGGTTCCTGTCACCACGGCATGGCGCGTCCTCAGGTTGCGAATCGAGGAGAAGGTCTCTAGATATAGAGGTTAGCTGCGAATATACTGAATAAGCAGTCGCGGATAGCCGACTAGGAATGGTCCTTCAGCTTGGGGGTTTGGATATGGCTAACAACCTCATCCTGTAAAAAAAAAAAAAAAAAAAAAAAAAAAAAAAAAAAAAAAAAAAAAAAAAAAAGCACTTGTTCAGATTAACCAGCGAGGAAGCAGGAAGTGCAGCCGAGGCAGCTAGTAAACGAAAGCATTCGAAATATTCAAAATTAAAAGATCATTTTTTCATTGCTTTTGCTGCTGAAACCATGGGTGTTTTTAGTAAAGAAACAAGTAAATTTTTGACAAATTTGGGGTCAGCTTTAATTAGTAAATCAGGAGACCCTAGAAGCAAACATTTCTTGTTCCAACGGGTAAACCTTGCCATTCAAAGAGGCAATGCAATAAGTGTTTTAAATTCATTCCCATTCACACACAAAATGGATGAAATTTTTTATTTAAAATAAATCCTAAAATATTTTGAAATAAAAAAAAAAATTACCGTATTGTAAGTTTGGTTGAGAATTGTCAAGAATTACACATGAGAAGCTCAGAATAGTACACGTGTACAAGATGTTCAACATGTACCGTTAGAAAAATAAATACACATTGTTTATAATACAATGATTAGGAAAAAAATTAAACTTGACTGTTAGAATTAAAAGGAAAAGTTATTGTTTTCAAACAAAACTGATAATTAATGAAAATATAAAAAAAAATTATAAGTAAGATAATGTAGAGGTGAGAATATTTAAAATTAATGAAGTTTTCGAAGAAATGAGATATCCAATTGTTCGAATTTATTTGAAAATGAAATGAAATGAAATTTTGAGTTTTACGTCCCACGGTTATGCCGGTTAGGCTAAAGCAGACGGTGATAATGAGTAATGAATGAAATGGTGGAATGAAGAAAGTGGGAGGAAACGGGAGAACCCCGAGAAAACCCACGCACACGGTGTTTGTCCACCACAAAGTTCACTGGGCGGGAGCAGGGTTCGAATTTATTTGAGACTAGCAACTAAATGTAACCGATTTCGTAAATACATTGGTACCACGAGTTATATTATGTTTCGTTACCACAGTCATTATGTAAAAATGTTCTTGATGCTTCGTGTCTCTATCTGTGAACAGTGTAAGAATCTCTTACGTATCAGCCTTTTCATCAACAGTGAATTTCGTGTCTTTGCTCTTCATATTTCCTGAATTTGCCATCCGGGGGTTTGCCCCCACACCCTCGCCTTTGCTCGGCTTACTTCCTCACACCTTTTAAGCTTACAATTCCCGAATTTCAAGTTTATTTTCCTATTTCAACTATCTAAAAGATAAGATTTTGTATTCCAGGAAAACGCCGATTTAACTAACATGGTGATTTCTTCATCTCCCTTTACACTCCTTAAAAATTAAAAATATTCAATTTTAGCAATTTTCCTGTAGGTTAGTCCCGAGAGGCTAAAATCGTGCCAAATTTCATCATTCTAATCCTGCCGGAAGTGCCTAAACATTTTGGGGTGTAGAAGACGTCCAATATAAATAACACAGAAAAGGTTTTTCTGTTCCCCATAAAACCACTCTAAATTTGGAAATTTTCATTTTTACTGACTTACTTAGGTAATACTTACAAAAACGTTGAAGCATACCGAATTTTACGTTTTTATTCCAATTTCAAGTTCCTAAAACATGAGATTATATGTCAAAAATAGACCCATTTAAACAACATGGGAAAATTATTAATCCCCCTTTATCATTTCAACTTTCCACGTCAACCGGAAGCACCCCTTTAATTTATGTTAGTTCATGTAGTTTTATGTACAGTTAGGATATGTTGATGGCAAATATTATTAAGTTTACAAGCTATTTGAAAGGTGTATATCATTGGATGGAAAACCCAAGGCAGTATGAAACTGCGCAACATGCGCGTCATGTAATAAACTCCGTAATTTCGCAATGTAAAAAGGTAGAGAACAACTAAGTATATTGAAACACCAGCTATGTCTAGTGATGTAGCAGCGAGGATTCAGCATCAAGGGTTTTGGGCCCTGTTGATACTCTTCGTATTTAGGTAATGAAAAATGAGATGATAGCGATCGTGATTTTGTAGTTCGGGTAAATGAATTGGAATCTTGTTTGACATAACTCTCTGACAGATATTTAATAAAATAAATCCTCCCCACTGTTATAGTGGTTAGCATGTGCGCCTTTCTTGTACAGGGTTTTGGGTTCGATTTCCGGTGGGAGAGCCCATGGGAACTAATGTTGCATGTGACACATTATAACTCCTTTAAAAATGTACAATTTTAAATTTTTAAATAAAGCAATATGTCATAATTGAGAATACCAATATACGATATTGACATGGTGAACTACAAAAAGAAGTGAAATATGAACAAAAACACCAGAGATGCAAAAAGTGCAGCCAAGTTCGTCAGCCTCAAAAAGTGTTGAGATGAGGATGGATGAGCCAAGTTCCTTGGCTACTGTATCTGAAAGGAACACTGGAACTTGGAGCGAGGTGTCAAGGAAAATGATGTTAAGGAACCTTAGGGATAGTGGTGGTGGGTGTGGTGGGTTTAGGACCACCACCAATCTTAGGAATATCAACTTTGCTAAGGCGCTAAGGCACATATACAGTATACTGCAGTAAGATTGGTGGTTCGAAACCCAGACAAGGAAAACTTATATTCCTCCACGAAGTGTCAAAGTAAATGATGTTAACGAGCCTTAGGGATGGTATTTGTGAGCGTGGTAGATTTGGGGGTCACCACTAGCCTTAGGGCTGAAATGTCCCAGCCGTGAAACTAGGAACAGACATCTTAATGTATTCGAATATGTTAGACACCTCGCACCAAGTTCCAGTGTTCGTTTCAGATGCAGTGGCCAAGGAACTTGGCTCATCCATCCTCATCTCAACACTTTTTGAGGCTGACGAACTTGGCTGCACTTTTTGCACCTTTGGTGTTTTTGTTCATATCAGTAATTAATGTAATTAGAGCGAATTAACACATTTGCTCGCGCTCGCAACGGACTCTGCGTGTTGCTAGTTTTAAATAGTATTTTATTGTGAATCTTTAAAAAGTTCCAAAGTTTGGCCGCCCTGTGCTGAGCACAGAATAGCATTTACCTAAATACGGCCCTGCCTAGAACTAAGAAGCTAATCAGAGATCAAATCTGTCACTACACACATAGAAAGCATGTACAATAATCATTTACCTGTTAAGGGTCACCGTATTTCTTGTTAGTACCAGAGATGATGCGCATGCATACTTTAAAATTATATTATTCGACAGAGAACCTCTAGTATTGCATTTATAAAGACAGATGGCAGGCTCTTGAAATAATATTTAGGTAAACTTTCTACAGTTACATTAAATGTTATTCTTCAATTTAAAAGAAACCATAAAATGCACTTTATTCGGTTAACCGCAAACCGACATATTTCTTCAATAACGTTAAAAGAGTTTCAAATTTAATCAAATGCTTCAAAATTTACTGTGGGAAATACAAAATGGTGTTTCGTATAACTGTGTGTCAATGAACCATCCTGCATAGACTTAAGAAATTTCGAGGACGTAAGACAATATTTAATTGATAGTTTTGAACTTCCGAGATCATTATACAACGTGAGCATAGAAACAGTACCTGATTTTAAAGTGCCATATAATTAACATTTAATTGAATATTTACATGCAATGTTGTACAGAGCTCAGTAAACTCAAAGTATTATCCCATCTATCTTTTCAGAATCCTAGTTCTGACCAGGGCAGCTAGAGGGCAGTAATATCGAAAATGGCGTTCACCCCACAGTAACGAAGCTGGTTCGTTTTACAAATTGCAAAAGCAAGCAGTTTTGTGAGAGTGCAGCGTGATTTCAAACGGCAATTTAATGCTGATCCACCCACACACAAATCCATTGTGAAGTGGCATAGAACGTTTATTGAGACGGGGTGCATTTGTGATCAAAGAAAAGGACATTCAGGGCGACATCCAGTCTCTGAGGAAACTGTGGAGCGCGTAAAAGCAGCCTTCGTACACAACCCACAGAAGTCTACACGTAAAGCTAGCAGAGAGTTGCAGATGCCCCAAACAACAGTAAGCAAGATCTTACGCAAGCGTTTGCGGTGTTACCTGTACCGACTTCAGTTGGTTCAGAAGTTATACCCACGAGACACGGTAAAGCGCCGTGAGCGCTGTGAGACTATGCAAAATTTCATGGAGGCCGACGAAAACTTTTTGACGAAGATCATTTTCAGCGATGAGGCGACATTCCACTTAAGTGAAAAGGTAAATAGACACAATGTAAGGATATGGGTAAC
The DNA here is from genome assembly GCF_964235325.1 of Thermobia domestica. Lineage (NCBI taxonomy): Eukaryota > Metazoa > Arthropoda > Insecta > Zygentoma > Lepismatidae > Thermobia > Thermobia domestica. The sequence continues at coordinate 77,998,779 of NC_137463.1, forward strand.
CCAGAATCCTCATGCAACTGTAAATGTGGAACGCGACTCACCGAAAATCAATGTTTTTTGTGAGTGTCAGAGCGTAGGGTGCACGGTCCGTCCTTCTTTCAGGAACAAATAATTACAGGTGAAAGTTACTTAGCATTGCTACGTAACTGGTTAATTCCGCAACTTAGTAATGCAGAGATAGACGACAACAAGATGGACAACGTTCTACAACAAGATGGAGCACCGCCACACTGACATCATGCTCTACGCAGGTTTCTAAACGAGAACCTCCCAAACCGATGGTTAGGGCACTCTGGAGTCAATGATCAAGATCTATGCAATTGGCCTCCAAGATCACCTGACCTCACTGTTTGTGACTTCTTTCTGTGGGGATTTGTGAAGGACAAAGTGTATGCACCTCCACTACCAGCAACTTTGAACGATCTCCAAGAACGCATCACTGATGCTGTCAACTCCATCATACCGGATATGCTTCACAACGTGTGGGTGGAGTTAGATTACCGCCTCGATATTTCCCGCGTTACAGGTGGCGCGCACATCGAGTGTTTGTGATTTCAATTATTGCTCCAAAATTTTTTAAGTTTATGTATCACTGTTCAATATTTCAGCAAAATATTCTTTCGCATATTAAATTTACACTAATTTGAAACCTGGGACTGTTTCTGTGCTCACCCTGTATTCTAAATTGCAATCTACATCAGGAACTTTTCTTTGTTATGCATGCTACATCAATGTAAATTATATTTGTATGTAAATCTTTTAGTCAAGCATACTCCGCGCTGTCTTCTGCATATATATATATATATATATATATATATATATATATATATATATATATATATATATATATATATATATATATATATATATATAGGGGGGAAAGTGGGGTAAACGGACATGGTAATGAAATATGACTGAGGATTTGTATACATGGTATATTTGGAAGGTAGATATATCTGGCATTGGAAACTGCAGACTTCGACATAATAGGGAAAGTTGTAAACGAAAAGTAGTAGTTACATTTAGTCCACGAAAACGTCACAAGAAAAAAATAAAACCAAAGTGTCCATATGCCCCCGACAATGGGGCATAAGGACAGTATAAAGGGGCAAATAGACAGTGCACATCTGTCATCAGAATCATCATCACAACACACACACACACAAAGTATGGTTCATATTTATTGGAAACACACGAAATATGAAACCAAAAATGACATCTCAAACACTGAACCCAATTTTCCCCCTTCCTTTATACATTTCTAAATTCAAACAAACATTACTCAGATCGATTTGTCGTTTTCTTGGTGGATTGGACGATGCATTCTTTTTAGATATCGTCGGTGAAGAATTCTTCTTAACTTCCGAATTGGAGGATTTATTTGCAGGTTTACGCCGCAGCACATCCATGACACTAGGACTGGAAAGTATTCTTGAACCAGCATTGCAACAGTTGCAATACTGTCATAATGACGTTGCAGCAATCGAAAGACTTAGGCGCGAAAACCTTGTGGTTTCTGGCGAAGCGAAACTGCAACTTGCTTCTCCCCTTGGTAGATGTACACTCATGTCCAAAATTATTGTCGCATGTTTATAAATATGTTGTTCTAGGAATATAATATAATATCGTATTCGCCCGGTATTTCTTATAACGTTAGTATGTGTATAATCTTCAAAGACATGTATTTGGCAAATTTCATGTGAACAGAGCAGTAAATACGAACAATAAAACGAAAGTAAAATTTTCTTGTCCATTTAGCAACATTTTGTTTTACTCATTCTAATTTTCGTATTTATAATTCTTTTTCTATGAAATTCGCCACAAATAGACATTTCCCGATTACATACATAGTATCAGTCTTAAAAGTACCCTGCAAAATCATTATCAAATTATATTCTGACAAGAAGACAGTTATAGATATGCGACAATTATTTTGGACACATCATCTTTATCTTGCTCTATAGGTGTTTTCCATCCAATGAAGACCCATTTGTATCAAATTCACGTGTTCTTCATTTGGTGGTGCCTGTTTGGAACTACCATTCGCATTGTCAGCAGTGTGAACATCTTCGGGTATGTAAACATGATCAGGAATTTTTTATGGATTGAATAGGTAAATTCCACAACTACTGAACCAATTGGTAATATTCCCGACTGTTGTAGCACGAATCCAAGCTTGCTGATGTATCCCATATGATTTTATAGATAGGTTTCCCAGGAAACTGACGGCTATATCGTCTGGATTATCTTAATAATATGGTTTGATAGGGACAAAAAAGGACACATATAATGTTTGTAATTTATGAGTCCTGTGCAGAGGTAAACATAATAAATGAACATTATTTGCAACAGTCGTTTCCAAAATGTGAGCATCGGAGCAGTGCCAACGATGCCCGTCTAAGAGGAGGTTAACATCACCAGTAGGCTTGTGTTTGATAAAATGTGTAAGAAATTGTGCAAACTGTTTCGAGGTCATGTAACCGCTGTCCGTTAACACAACCTTCGTTATCGGTGGCATGTCACTTGTAAACTCTTGCTTGTATCTGTAATGTTTCATGATAATAAAAGGTGGGGTAAACTGACTTGCTGCAGAATCACACTGCTCTAAACTGAAGGTTTCCCAGTTGTTTCAGTTGTTTCAAACTTTTTTACCGCACCTAGCGATCTGTAACGCACCTAGTAAGTGTAAATTAACTGGAATCCAGATTCGTCACAGTTAAACAATTTGGTTGACTCATTACGTACATTGTATTCATCAAGTAGGTATGCCAAATTGGTGTAGAATTTTTGAGCCTTCTCCCTGGTTGAGTCTTCTCTTTTACGCTAACATGTCGATGGCCAGCCACTGTTTCAAACAGTAACTGCACTCACTTATGTTGTGGGTCCAGGTTGCATTTTCATTTAACATTGGGGGAATAAAGAATGTACAGCCCAAACGGCATTTCCGATTTAAAAAATCCCTTCACTTTAGATGGAAAACATCATATTTGGAGACGGTTTCCCCTCTTACATTTTGTTGTAACTCATAATAACAGAGTTACAATTGTCAGGGGTCTTTTGAGACACCCTGTATATATATATAAAATGGATCACTTTCAGACTTTAAAAAAATTCTCCCGACCTTAGTCTTCAAGATACAGGATAGAAATTTTGCACACGTATTGTGTAGATAGCTACGTATTTTTTAAATATATATATATATATATATATATATATATATATATATATATATATATATATATATAGATATATATATATATATAGATATATATAGATATAGATATAGATATAGATAGATAGATAGATAGATAGATAGATAGATAGATAGATAGATAGATAGATAGATAGATAGATAGATAGATAGATAGATAGATAGATAGATATAGTTCTCTACGTGAATCCAGGCCCGGGCCAGAGGAGCGCAAAAATTTCGAAAAAAGGTCGAAAAACTAACGGTTATCTCCTATCTTCCCGTTTCTGGTGTATAATATAGACAAAGTACCGTTGGTAAGAATGTTCTATCCTAAAGAAAACGAGGTATGATCCATGATCCAACGATAAATAATTAGGAAGTAGTAACTGTTTTAGTGAAAGTTTAAAATTTACCTTAGAAAATGGAAATAATAAAAGGGTTAATTTCAAAGACTGTTGGCCTGGCTCTAAGAACAGTCTGGTCTATTCCTGGTCGGAGACTCTATATTCAGAAAGTTCCAATATTAGGATCTATCTAATTTCGTTAGGATTAGGGAAAGAACAGATGATAGGGATAACATCCTTCTCTCCTGGCCCAGTTATATAAGAGTCTTGCATTCAAAACTAGAGGTACGAAGTACTGTAATACTTTCGAACACGAAAGTCACTGTGTTACATAAAATCTACCAGCCAAACTTCCACTAATGCATGACTGTCACAGTGATCGAACCCAAATCGCAATTTGGATTCCTTAAAAAAATCTCCATCATCTGGAGTATTTTAATTTCCTAAGCCTCCTGGGCTTAGGACCCTCGAAACGACCCATTAGTTATTTCTTGTAAAATTCAAATCTGAAATCCATTTGTCATCTGTTAGACGTAGGATTCCTTGACTACCAGCAAGCTAATAATTCCTAACACTTAACCTTGTTCTGACCTATGCTACGACCAGAGATCATAAATTCCAGAGGGACAACTGCAAAGCCTCGGACCTGAATATCCAGACTTCCAGCATCAAAGCTAAAGGACATAATTGTGGTGCGAACGCTCTCCGTATATGCAACCAGAAGACTGGCCTGTAGCACCAGAGACCAACCTATCTGTCAGTCGTCCATGCTAGCAATAAAAAAAAGTTCCCCATATATACGTTTTCGGATCTGCAAAAAAATAGCTAAGAAAATTCGATTCACAACTGCTCGATTATTACCAGCACGTAGTGGAAAATTACTAAAAGCCAAGTACAAAGGAACACATTCCATTACCTAGACTCTGTCCTGGGCCTAAAAGTGAGAAATATAAGCACGAGAAATCTATCTAGCTGAGCAGAATATATGTGCTTTGAATATAGATAAAATTTAATCTAAATATAAATTACGATATATTAATTTAAATAATATAGCGTCAGGTCTGACTGCAAGTTAAATAATTAAAGATAAACATAATTTAATAATAATAAACACATTCTTATAGAATAAAATAAATCAGCAAGGCAACGAAGTACATTTCACAGCGTCAACAAATATACACATTTCGGTGATAACCTTGACATTTCCAATTGACATCTGTCATTCTCAAAGACCAAACAAATTAAAACTATAATACCTGGTTAGTTATATTAATCTCTACTTGTAGCCACACGCTTTTCTCATCGCTCACAGAATGATTGGATTCCATGACAAATCAAGTATGAAGTTTGCCATGCAAAGAAATTTTCAACCACTTGTTGCACCTCTCGATCATCAGGGAATTTTCTTCTTGCCACGAAGTGATCAAGATGTGGAAACAGATAGTAATATGAGGAAGCAACCTTAGGAGAATACTATGAGTGAGGAACAGCGTCATACTGAAATCCAAAGAGAGTTTGCACCTTTTGTGAACAACATATTGCTGTCCATTGTCCTGCAACAATAGGGTACAATGTATGTCAGTGTATATCATGGAGTTCAGCCCTGTAACAATTTGCAATGAAGGTTTCCTTATATATGGAGAAAGACATAATGGATCACCCCAACAAATACATACCAGCAACCACGATTTCTGCAGATGGAGGAATGGTTGATCATGTTGCAACTACTGAGCGGACTGATTGTTGTAACAAATCTATTTTCATCGGAAGTGACAATCGGATACAGAAGTCCTCTCCGGTAATTCCGTAAACTCAGATACCTGCACACTACCAGACGGCAATCCTTGTTCACCGGTAACAACTCATGTGGCACCAGTAAATCTAAGCTTTCACAATACTGATTGCTAGAAGCCGCTGAACAGCCCTTGTGAGGGAAACAGGCTTAGTAATGACTGTAGGTAACCTAATAAGTGTGCAGAAAAATTGAGACAAATTTGCAAACGGTTCAATTTCGTCTGAAACGCACTGCTGCTATAAAACGCATGAATCAGAAATCAAAGGCTAGGCCTACGCAGTAAAATTAAAAGATCAACAATGAAATGATAGAAAGGATTAAGGAAAACTCCAAACTCAAATTATCCTACGAGTTGTCTGAGTTCAAAGAATCTGCTGATAGTAATCCGTTTGTCTCAACTGATACGGTAATGAATATAATGTAGTTGACTGACTGTATCTACCGCGATGGAGCCTTCAGCAACGACCGCAAGATTGAAAAGTGGAATTGCTGCACAATCTGTCTCTTTTGGGTACATAAGTGTCCTGAAAGTGACGATTGGTACACATATATTTGTGAAAATTACACACAATAATTACTTTGTCATTTCCTGAAGAGGAAACTAATAAATATGCGAACTTCTACAACGAATGATCTTTTCATCACTTACATATTCCCTTGTAAGATCCCCTTACAATACACCCTATCCGATTTTCAGATGTTTTCTTTTCACGCGGCCAAATTTGCACTTTTAAATCTTTAACTCTGCTTTGTAAGGTGATGTCACTACACAACCTCTCTAGTTGTAGCGCCCAATGCTTGTTTTTTGTGTGAAAGGAGGGTATAGTAGAGGCCGAAGATAAAATGGAGAGACATGTACGGTAAAGATCCATTGGAGGAAATACCTGAAGCAGAAGCTCGAGAATGTGAAGATGCAATGACTACGCAATCAGTATTTATAGAACACTCTCGGAGTATAGTAGGTACATCTAGTTGGACCATGATTGATAGAATTGCCTCTGATGGATGGAGCAGTGACCATGTCCTCTGCTTATTAGCCTAGGAAGTTTAGGGATTTCCCTAATGTCTGTGAATCGATTGGAAAAATACCGCATTTTCTAAAGCCATTCATGTCTGCCTCAATTATGGCTGAAAGTTTGTGCACGACCAAACAACGCGCAAACCTAATATACTCTCAAATGTCGAAATCAATGGCCCTAAAATTAATTCTTAATTTCACGAGTGTAGGCTTTTTTTTATGAAGCTATAAAGTCAACGTCCAGAAGTTGAAGCTTGTGTGTGATGTGCGGCGGTAAACACACAATACGCACTCTACTTTCCCTTGACGCTAGAAATTAAGGTTTGCTATACGGTACTAATGCCCATCAAGGGTCAAGACTACTGGGTCTTCAATTGTTGGTTTCACGAACTGAATGAAGTGCTGCTACATATAGTGAAAATATGTGGTTGAATCCATCCTGACGAGTACAGAACTGCAATCCTGCCAGGGAGAGTTCCGTCAAGAAATTTTGCCTTCATATTAAAAAAATGAAATGAAATCTTTGAGTTTTACGTCCCGCGGTTATGCCGGTTAGGCTAAAGGAGACGGTGATGATGAGTAATGGATGAAATGGTGGAATGAAGAAAGTGGGAGGAAACGGGAGAACCCCGAGAAAACCCACGCACACGATGTTCGTCCACCACAAAGTTCACTTGGCGGGGGCTGGGATCGAACCCGGGACCCCAAGCACCAGAGGTGAACGCTCTACCACTGAGCCATCGCGCCCCCCCTGCCTTCATATTAGTGCAAGGTAATATAAGTGAATGCGGCACATACACCCCAGTTGCATACATACATGTCACTACCGTTATGAGGCCATCTCCGACTGCTGAGATGAGTTTCCCAACGTAATTTTTCTCTTCATGTTGATGTCCTTCACTTATGTCCCTTGCACAACCGTGATACCCGTTTCGTCACCGTTATAAATTTTATGCGGGGCAAAATTACTGCTCTTAACTTTGGTTTCAGTATGTCAAGAATGTGTTCACTTTATCACTCGTCAAACCTTTGTCTCCCGCAATCGTAATTGGTCATGGAGCACGAATAGTTTACGACGGGATATCGACGAAGAAATTTCTTAAGCCAGTTTCCACTAGCCATTCCTGTACATGGTGCAAAGTTGTGATTTATATTCCTTCTACTGGCATTTGGTATGCTAAAATACGAATATTTCTTCCATGGAAGCGTCTATTTGCAACGCTGTACTAATTCATTTTTAAGTTGTGTACCAAGCATTGGTTTTCGTCCTAGAGAAACTGACACGAGATCGTCAGCAGTTCTTGTTGGTAGTTTCCCATACTTTTTAAATGTACAGCGAGGAACATTGAATGTTTTTGCTGTTTTCAGATAAACCCATTTCATAATTTTTCACAGCCTGAACAGCCTACACCATTGACTGTTTGTTTCATTTCTTTCTCTGAGACATCTGAAACAAAAGGAAAGAACATTTTATAAATGTTTCTAATATTGGATATCTGATATCGGAAGAGCGCTTCCTGGGAAAACATTCACCTCCAAATCGAATAGCTTCATGTGGCCAAACAAATCTGCTATACTTACATACTAGGTGATTTTGTCTTTTCGAACAAAATAACTACAGTATAGTATTTCCTTACCTTTTACGTTCAATTACCAGATGAAAACCTCCTAAAGCTCCAATCGACAAAAATTCTATTTTCTCTTACAATTCAGTAACACATTCTTCCAAACATACAAGGAATACGGCGCCACTTGCTAATGAAGGTATTGTGGCTGTCTTCCGATAGCAGCACCTACTTGACGGGGAACATGGTATCCGTTATTAGGCAGGTATATGGTATCTAATCTGTTTGTCTTATTGTGTATGACTAACTTCACTGTAATTGTGCGAATTCTTTTCCAAGCGTCCGCATCCACTGGTTATTCTAATTCCACTCATACTGTTGGTCCAAGGGCCTCACTGGTTATTGTTCTAAAAAGGTAACCAAGAAAGTTCTGTCGATTTTTCACTCGCCATATTCGAACATCGAGATGTCACCTTAGACGTACCTGGAAGATCAAAAATGTCCCCATCAGCATCGACGACCTTCTGCCAACGTTCTGGAAGGCCATGGATTCCATCGCGGTAGAACTTGGTGGCCTGTGATGCGAAGAAGGTAACAAAAGTATTTTGAACCTCTACTAAAGATTTGAACTGGCGTCCTCTAAGGTGATTGTCCAAGGAATGGAACACATAATAATCGGACGATGCAATGTCCGGGAGTATGCTGGATAAAATAGTGTTTTCTATCCAAGGTATAGAATGATGTCCCTGGTCGTCTTAGCCACGTGAGGCTTAGCGTTGTCCTGTAACAGGAGAACCTCTTTGCTATTCAGAAGTGGGGTTTTGAGTTTTTCTTGAACACGACTCAATTGCTGACAGTACAGAAGTTGCATTGATGCTCTGACCAGCTGGAAGCAGTTTTCGGTTCACGATTCCGCGAACAGTCAACCAAACACACAGGAGGAACTTCTTGTGGTGCACTGCTGCTTTCGGCTGTTTTGGAATCGGTTCATGGGATGCTAACCAATGCGCCGTGCAACTTTGTACAGGATCTACATCTGATCACATGTCAACATCCTGTCCAAATATGACTCCTTCCTCACACAAGACAGCAAAGAAACACAGGATTCTGCTCGCGTTGCTTTCTGGCCCGGAGTCAAATCATGTGTGACCCATCGGCCAAACTTGTAGTGCTTCCCAAGTTGATAGAGGTGCTGACGAATGGTTTCTCCACTCACACTGAATTGTAGTCCCAATTCCTCACATGTCTGGCCACTGTTGGCCTCACCAAAACCCTGGATATCTTCCGCCCCGCTCCAGCGGTGTTTGACCCCAGTTTGAACTCGTACAGCATACACGACCTTATGACGCTCTGTGCAGGTTCCGCATTCACTCTGTCCTTACGCAAGTTCATGGTGTAACTTAACTGCCACAACCAGATAGTATGTTTGACATACCCACATCAACAACTGACCTTCGCTTCATCTCCATTCGTATTCAACTCGCGGTGGGAAGGATAATTGAACACAGACCTCCACAAAAAGCGACAGAACTTTCTTGGTTACCTTTATATTATTTGCACGAAATTTCACAAGCCAACGGCGTATAATATGTTCATTCACGTCTCTTGCCCCAAATATAAAGTAGATAGTTGATAGTTCCTACGAATATATATACATAATATCCAGTAAAGGATATAAACACTAGTAATTGTGTTGTCTCGTGTACTAACAGTCGTGTATCGAGGTTGATTCAGTTATATTAAGTCGAAATTGAATGTGCCATTTACCTAGTAAATAACATGTTTCCACCACTGGTTGTGTTCAATTAGCAGGACTTTCACTACTGACTATTGCCCAGCATTGAAGTTTAAATTGCATTAGACTGGGTTGCAGCTATACCATGGATATTGCATCCCATTTCTCTTTACAGACTTTCCATAGGCCAGATACAGTGCGGAATCGATTATGGAATAGGTGCCGCTTGAGGAGTCCAAGAGCACAATAGACCATTGCGCTTGCACCTGGACTCTGACAGGGATGTCAGAGAAGAAAATTCTATTAGTTCCAATTTCCTGCTCCACACGGCGATGGAATTTCAGCGATATCTTAGCCGTGTGGCTGGATGAATTGCCTTGTTGTAGTTTAGCCCAGTTCTCCTCTTGACCGTACAATGTTAGGATTTCATGCTGGTACATTTCAGTCATAGTAAAAGTCTGGTAGTACGCAACATTGATTTCGACGTTTCGCTTCATCTTTCGGAATTGTAATTAATCCTTGTAAGGGACATTGTCCATATTCATGAACCTTTTGGGAAACTCTCTCTCTGTATATAATGGCACGAAATTTACCACAGTCTGTGTGGCAAATCCAAGCTTCATCAAAGGTAAACAAACTTCCACCGATCACCTGCAAGATGACATTCATTCAGCCTCTTGCAATTCCTTTTTCGCTCAGCCACATGATGTGATTTCAGGGCATGCACACTGCTCCTGCGAACGACCGTGAGGCGGAAATCATTATGAATGTCGCTTGAGAGGTGCGGTATTTGTTGTCAATAGTACACTCTATGTGGGGATTTTCGGATATCGTCATAGGCCAAATCACATGCTATAGCGGCAGAGCCCTTTTTGTGTGAAACCGGTTTTTAGCTGGTCGCGTCAGTGTGGTGAGCCGAGGGCTCTATGCAACGTATTGCCATATGATTCACAGTGGTACTACCTTCGCGAAAATTACGCGTTTACCTTTACGCAGCTTACGTGTTGGACGTCCTAAGCTTAGCGTCGGGAAGCGCCACAATGAACCTATCTTAGACTCTGTTCAGTTTCGACGATATCAGAACGTTCGACCACATTGCGTCATTGCGTGGCTAACGAGATACTGTTGCTTGCCTCATGGTAATCTCACGGTAATGGATAGCGCATGCGCTGTACATAGGCATGGGCGCGAGACCAAACGAGACGAGAACTGAAACAAGTCTCGTCTCGTCTCGCAAAATCAAAAGCTGTTCTCGTCTCGCGTCTCGTCTCGTCTCGCAGACCTAAGTTCTCGTCTCGCGTCTCGCAAAATTTTGGAAGTCTCGTCTCGCGGTCTCGCGCGAGACTTCTCGCGTTGGTCTCGCGGTCTCGCAAATCAATACTGGAATAATGTAGTCTTCATTCGACCCTTTTAAAATAATGTATACTCAAAGTTTACATAGTTTTGTTTCATAGTTGCATTGTTACACAATGCTTAGCCACTCATTCCGATTCACAATGCTTGATTTTACACCCCACATTCTCGGTATTAAAAAATGCCAGTTTTCTGTAGTCTCTGTCTATGTGAAGTGTGAATGAAATCGGCATGTTACATTTGAGTAATCTTACTTGCAAGATAAAAGCTTTCAAATAACTTGGTAAGAACGGTAACTCAAATAGCCGTATTTATAGTAAACATGCAGCGTTAGTAATATATATTTCACAACTTAAATGCACTTTCATCTCAATACAAACCGTCTTTCGCAAACTGAGGAATGGAATGAAATTCACGCAACGAACCAAGCTCATCTGAAATAATATTTCAAAGTGTTTGCAATCTGAAACACTAGTTTTTTTCCTCAAAATCAAAACAAAACCATAAAAAAGTAGTGGAGTACCGACAGCATTTTTCTTCCCCTCCTTTTCTGACGAATAAAAGCTAAGCAGATATCAGTTCTGGTTTTGGTGAGAGGATCCGTCTTGCAGCCATAAATCCATTTATCCTAAATTTATGTTTACGGAAAGAAACAACTACTTTATTTTGACTAAAAAAATTTCCTTCTTAAACAAGCCAATAGGCCCTTTTTCTGCCTTCATAAAACAAGTTACCGTAAGAAAACAATTTGGTGGGCAGGGGGAACAAATCTGTTCTAAACCCAGAGGCTTTACATCACATTGGATCTAAACACGTGTCTTTTTCCCTCATATATATATATATAATGCATTGAAAATAGGAAGAAGAAAGTCAGAGTGTCAGAGACAGACAAAAACAGAGAGAGAGAGAGAAGATATGGTATCCTCTGACCGACACCTCGAATTTCTGCACTGAAGGAAAAATCAAAGCGAGCCGTATATTTTTGAACTAGGATATTTTTGCCGAGGTTGCAATAACAGAAGACCGGAAACCGCAGCCGCGAATATGCAATGTTACCTAAGTTCATTGTTTCCGTCTACAAAATTTTCCGAAAAGACAGCTTCCAAATGTATGTCCTCAATAAAGAAATTAAAAAAAAATGTATTGTACTGGTGTTTGCTATCCTGCTTTTATGATTTGTCAAGGTGTTGTCTCATCATCAGGAGGAGGGTGGATACACAAGACAAAACGTGTCGTTTTTCCCCCTATTTGCTTCCCCCTCCTCAAGAACTTTATGACCAAAGATCTTGGCTCACGACCTCAAAGAGAAAATAAAGAAAACAGTGTAGATAATGGAAGAATCTATTTTATTGCATTTTGGGAAAGTAGTGACAAAGAAAAACTATCACAATCTTTATTTCTTGAATCTTTTGTCATGACGAAATCTTCTAAAATAACTAGATTTTGATTAACCTTGTTAACTTAAGCCTATCATGAAATCAGTAATTGTGACAACCTGACCAAACTATTTCAAGAAACAAGAACAGCTAACTAAGCAACTATCAGTGTGTTAACTAGATACTTTGAAACTGCCAAAATAAAAGTAAAACATAAATAGATTAATACAAATTTCATAATACAAAGGAAAATTGTATTTTTTTTTTATTTCCACTAGTCGACATAATTTATAGTATATGTTCAAATAAATGCTAGCCCAAAAGTTTAGAAATAAACTATTAGTTACTGACTTGCCTTTGTCTGCGTTTGTCTCTACGATTTCAGGTGATGATGATGTGTGGAAGGGACGTTTCGATGAGAACCATGCACTTCTAAGGTATCAATTTTGTAGAACATTAACATTTTGGGGAGTTCATAATTATGACAGCATTGTTCCTTACTACAAAGTACAGCACGAACGCACAATATTGATTTACCTTTTCTGGACCCATTCTGTTCGAGGGTTGGGGACGAGCAAGTTCAAACACTTTTTTTTTTTTAATTTGGCTTCACTCGAAATAAAAATATTTTATATCCACTCGAGAACTCGGTTCAAAAAATCTCCAATTCGACTCGATATTTGCTCAAGTTTCGAGTAGTGTCGGGTCCAAACGAGTTTAATTCTATAGTATTAGTAGTTTTTATATTAACTAGTGATGCTCACGAGATGCGACAAGAGGAAAAATTAGTCTATCTTGAGATGTCGTTAATGTATTATCTCGAAACAAATGTGAACTGTTTCTTGAATATCACCAGTCCTGGTCACGAGGCGAGACAGATTTGATTTTGTCTCGCCCAGTCTCTATCTCTCGCCTCAAAAACAAGATTAAACAAAACAAAATACGTAAATTTAGCTGTTTGTTTAGGCAAATAGTAAACATTTTCACTTTCTGTATGACCAGGCCTGAATTCAATTCATTTTTGGTGTTTATTTAGCGTGGTAATGGTACAGGAGGAGTTATATAAAGAATAAACACGCGAAATCAGTAGACAATTTGCTGAAGATATTTTCAGCGAAACAATTGTTGTTGTTCTCCTTCTTTTGCGAAAGCTTCATCCTCAACCATATAAGTGTCTACACGTTCAGCCGAATCTTTATCGAATTCATCGTCTGAACCGTCTGAATTCTTGTCAGCTTGTCAGAATTTCTCTCGAAACTGTTTTCGTATTGAAAACATGGATGATAAGTTCCGAAGGCTTTTGGCAACAACAGATCCTTTCATTTCTTCTTTGGGCAAATCATTTCATAAGAAAATGAAGAATTTGTCATCTGAAGCTGTAAACCTTTTAATTATTTCCAACACGGAAGCTGACAAAAATTTAGACGACTCAAACGAAGGTGATGAAGGGAATAACTTCCATGAATAACTTCGGCTGAACATGTAGAAAATACTTATAGAATTATTCCATGTGGAAACGACAAATTATGCCAAAATCTTCGTGGTCGCATTCGAGATTTGAGTGTTTGTCTGAACACTTATCAATATGTGATAGGAAGGAAAATGGAATGGTTTGTAATGCACGCCATTCATGTTGAAGATACGGCCGTAGTTGAATCTTAAGCTATGTTCATTTTCTTGGAGCTCTATCGAAAATGAAATAAATAAATAAATAAATAAATAAATAAATTCAAAATTGCACTATAGACATGTGGACAGTCTTTTTTTTTTTTTTTTTTTACCACGTAGTAGTGACGCAAATACACATTTTGGGTTACGAAATATTTGGATCTTTTTAATCCAAGTCGATGAATTAAACCAAAATTATATTTTCGGAAGAAATATTGAAAAATTTGTTGTGTCAAAGGGAACGTAATTTTGAGAGAATAATAAGTATCATCTGTACTTTCTATAGAAAAAAAAATCATATTTTGTGTTTCTAATTCCTATTAGTACTAGTGGTATAAAGTATATAGTGCATAGAGAACGGATGCTGAGCTATGCCCTTCTAACTTCTGATCGGAAATGACTAAAACGCTCAAATTTGTGTTTCTGAGCCTCACTAAAGTATCTGTTTTCATGTTGTCACTTTATATTTTTGTTGTTGCTCCAAAATTCAAAAAACGAAAAAGAAGAAGAAGAAGAAAGAAAGAAAAAAAGATAGATAGAAAGAAAGAGAAAGAAAGAAAGAAAAGAAAGCAATACATATCAATCTCCAAAACAGATGTGACCATTACAGCCTTTTGAAGCTCCAACGCTACATCAAGATTGTTGTGTTTGCATTCTAGGGTCTGAAACCGCTACAAACAAAATCAAATTTTGCAAGCAATTACAAACAATCGTGAACTGAGTCTACTAAAACATGACTCTCGTTTGTGATTGCATTCCTTTTTACACCCGGACTTTGTTTACAAGAATGTTTTTGTGGAATTTTACAGCTGCTAAGGAACGTGAAGCAGCAAGGAACGTGCAGCCACGTAAACACATGCCGGGACAGAAGTAAGTCGAAATACAAATTGAAATTTTCACCACTTGTGGAGGAAGCATATTTCTTGCTGAAATCAAAATATTGTTAGTATTCCACTGTGCCTTTTTGTTCCACACGGTTTAGAACTTTATATATATATTTCTGGTTATTATCATTCACACAATCGACCGTCTTGCTCGATTTTTCGCTTTCAGGTGGAATGACTCTATATGGTTGAGGACTAAGCTTTCGAAAAATAAGGGAGAGAAGAACAATTGTTTAACTGAAAAATTAAAATGGCTTCATTAAGTTATATTTTAATTAATAAATGACTGGTAGATTGACTCTGTCCTAGCTATTGAAGTAGACAAAGTATCTTTCCCTCTCGAATCTCAAACTTTTTCAGACGCAGTCCGCTATATGGATCCGCCATTTTGAATTTTTAAATTTTAATGTCAAATTAGTAAGTTTGTAATCAACAAAGTCAAATGCACCAATGTACCAAGTCCAGTTTGCCAATTTTACTTTTTCCAAATTTGGTCCTCCATTTTTTTTATTTGATGTCAAATTGATAATTAACAAGATCAAAAGCCTCATTATAGAAATTTTTTGTCCATTTTTACTGATTTTGAATTATGACCACATTTCAAGCATTTGATCCATAGTTTATCGATCTCTGTGCGTCGCCGTTTTGAACCGTCGCTCTCCTGGCTGTTGCTTTCTTTGTGCGTCGCCTTTTGACCCGTCGATCTCTTGGCTAACGCTCTCCTGTTCGTTGCTCTTTTGCCATCACTCTCTTTGCTGGCGCTCTACTGTCGGTACACCCATGTTTATTACAAAACTCGATCCTGACATTATTAACTATCTTCTCTTCAATATGTATGATGGTACTTGCAAAAGAATACCATATCAATATCACAAATGTAAAATATGCGAGACCGCGAGAAGTCTCGCGAGACTTCTCGCGCGAGACTTGCTAAAGTCTCGTCTCGCGTTCTCGTCTCGCAAAAGATATCAGGTCTCGTCTCGCGTTCTCGTCTCGCAAAATATTACAAGTCTCGTCTCGCGTTCTCGTCTCGTTTGCGAGACGAGACGAGACGAGACTTCTCGCGTTCTCGCGTCTCGCGCCCATGCCTAGCTGTACAGTTGCTCATTGAATTTGGCTCAATGTAACTGAATCAACCTCTCTACATTGTGAGTGAGAGAGAAATTAACACCTGATTTTTACTCTAAAAAATTCGAAGATGAAGATTTAGCAGGATTCTCTATCACATACAAGATTTTCTGTACCAGCCTTCCTACAGGTTTGTTCCTTCGTCAGTACATATTTGTACAACCGTGAATAGACAAAAATCATATGTTTTTCATCGGTATGTGCAGGATACAGAAAATCATGGTTATGTATTTTGATAAACATTATTTTTTTGTGAACATTCACTACACAGTCCAAAACATCTGACAGCACAACATGGATTGTCTAGGATTCTAGTTCTCCTGAAGTTACGGGATCAGAAACAGAAAAGCCTCCTGTAACCACGGAAACAGTAACTTCTCCTGTAACCAGAGTCTAGGAATTTTTATTTTAAATGTGCTCGATTATTCTCTAAATGTCTCTCATGACTAAGAGATCGTCCCAGTCTGTTTTCTCAACATATACGAAAATTATAAGTCCATCTGCCTGCCCTCAGTTCATCAATTATATTTATTACAGAAAGCGATCTTCCAGAGAGGTAAAAGAGAACGTTTCAACAGCACAAATCGTATAGCCATATTCACTCTCGCTTGGAGTTATGACACAACACTTCGTGTTGCAAACAATTAAGTTCAGTAATGACTTTTTGGAGAACAAAATATTTTGTTACTTTCGGATTATTTAGGATTAAACTTACATACATACAGCCAAAAATTAAATAAAAAGAAAGTTTTTTTTTTAAATACGAAAGTTATTTACTCAAATCCCATCTGCAAATTAATCATATATTTATGACTATTTCTACAATGTACAATGATATTGGAAATAATACAATTGACATTCCAGTTTAATCCTAGACGTCGTTATTGAAAATAATATTGTCCCTGTTTTATTCTTCCTGTTTTATTCTTCGAGGCCAACACTGAAAATAATATTGAAAAATCTTCCTGTTTTATTCTTCGAGGCCAACATTGAAAATAATATTGTAATATCTTCCGGTTTTGTTTTTTGAGGTCAACACAAAATAATATTGTAATATCTTCAGGTTTTATTCTTCAAGGCCAACACTGAAAATAATATTGTAATATCTTCTGGTTTTATTCTTCGAGGCCAACATTGAGAATAATATTGTAATATCTTCCGGTTTTGTTCTTCGAGGCCAACATTGAAAATAATATTGTAATATCTTCCTGTTTTATTCTTCAATGCCAACATTGAAAATCATATTGTAATATCTTCCGGTTTTTTTCTTCGAGGCCAATATTAAAAATAATATTGTAATATCTTCCGGTTTTATTCTTCAAGGCCAACACTGAAAATAATATTGTAATATATTCCTGTTTTATTCTTCTAGGCCAACATTGAAAATAATATTGTAATATCTTCCGGGTTTTTTTCTTCGAGGCCAATATTGAAAATAATATTGTAATATCTTCCGGTTTTGTTTTTTGAGGTCAACACAAAATAATATTGTAATATCTTCAGGTTTTATTCTTCAAGGCCAACACTGAAAATAATATTGTAATATCTTCTGGTTTTATTCTTCGAGGCCAACATTGAGAATAATATTGTAATATCTTCCGGTTTTGTTCTTCGAGGCCAACATTGAAAATAATATTGTAATATCTTCCTGTTTTATTCTTCAATGCCCACATTGAGAATAATATTGTAATATCTTCCGGTTTTTTTCTTCGAGGCCAATATTGAAAAAAATATTGTAATATCTTCCGGTTTTATTCTTCAAGGCCAACACTGAAAATAATATTGTAATATATTCCTGTTTTATTCTTCTAGGCCAACATTGAAAATAATATTGTAATATCTTCCGGGTTTTTTTCTTCGAGGCCAATATTGAAAATAATATTGTAATATCTTCCTGTTTTATTCTTCGAGGCCACCACTGAAAATAATATTGTAATATCTTCCGGTTTTATTCTTCGAGGCCAACATTGAAAATAATATTGTAAAATATTCCTGTTTTATTCTTCGAGGCCAACATTGAAAATAATATTGTAATATCCTCTGGTTTTATTCTTCAAGGCCAACATTGAAAATAATATTGTAAAATCTTCCGGTTTTATTCTTCGAGGCCAACATTGAAAATAATATTGTAATATCTTCCGGTTTTGTTCTTCGAGGCATACACTGAAAATAATATTGTAATATCTTCCGCTTTTATTCTTCGAAGCCAACACTGAAAATAATATTGTAATATCTTCCGGTTTTATTCTTCAAGGCCAACACTGAAAATAATATTGTAATATCTTCCGGTTCTATTCTTCGAGGCCAACATTGAAAATAATATTGTAATATCTTCCGGTTTTGTTCTTCGAGGCCAACATGAAAATAATATTGTAATATCTTCCGGTTTTATTCTTCAAGGCCAACACTGAAAATAATATTGTAATATCTTCCGGTTTTGTTCTTCGAGGCCAACATTGAAAATAATATTGTAATATCCTCTGGTTTTATTCTTCGAGGCCAACATTGAAAATAATATTGTAATATCTTCCGGTTTTATTATTCAAGGCCAACACTGAAAATAATATTGTAAAATCTTCCTGTTTTATTCTTCGAGGCCAACATTGAAAATAATATTGTAATATCATCCGGTTTTGTTCTTCGAGGCCAACACTGAAAATAATATTGTAATATCTTCCGCTTTTATTCTTCAAGGCCAACACTGAAAATAATATTGTAATATCTTCCGTTTTTATTCTTCGAGGCCAACACTGAAAATAATATTGTAAAATCTTCCTGTTTTATTCTTCGAGGCCAACATTGAAAATAATATTGTAATATCTTCCGGTTTTGTTTTTTGAGGTCAACACAAAATAATATTGTAATATCTTCAGGTTTTATTCTTCAAGGCCAACACTGAAAATAATATTGTAATATCTTCTGGTTTTATTCTTCGAGGCCAACATTGAGAATAATATTGTAATATATTCCGGTTTTGTTCTTCGAGGCCAACATTGAAAATAATATTGTAATATCTTCCTGTTTTATTCTTCAATGCCAACATTGAAAATCATATTGTAATATCTTCCGGTTTTATTCTTCGAGGCCAATATTGAAAATAATATTGTAATATCTTCCGGTTTTATTCTTCAAGGCCAACACTGAAAATAATATTGTAATATATTCCTGTTTTATTCTTCTAGGCCAACATTGAAAATAATATTGTAATATCTTCCGGGTTTTTTTCTTCGAGGCCAATATTGAAAATAATATTGTAATATCTTCCTGTTTCATTCTTCGAGGCCAACACTGAAAATAATATTGTTATATCTTCCGGTTTTATTCTTCGAGGCCAACTTTGAAAATAATATTGTAAAATCTTCCTGTTTTATTCTTCGAGGCCAACATTGAAAATAATATTGTAATATCTTCCGGTTTTGTTCTTCGAGGCATACACTGAAAATAATATTGTAATATCTTCCGCTTTTATTCTTCGAGGCCAACACTGAAAATAATATTGTAATATCTTCCGGTTTTATTCTTCAAGGCCAACATTGAAAATAATATTGTAATATCTTCCGGTTTTGTTCTTCGAGGCCAACATGAAAATAATATTGTAATATCTTCCGGTTTTATTCTTCAAGGCCAACACTGAAAATAATATTGTAATATCTTCCTGTTTTATTCTTCGAGGCCAACATTGAAAATCATACTGTATTATCCTCTGGTTTTATTCTTCGAGGCCAACATTGAAAATAATATTGTAATATCTTCCGGTTTTATTCTTCAAGGCCAACACTGAAAATAATATTGTAATATCTTCCGCTTTTATTCTTCGAGGCCAACATTGAAAATAATATTGTAATATCATCCGGTTTTGTTCTTCAAGGCCAACACTGAAAATAATATTGTAATATCTTCCTGTTTTATTCTTCGAGGCCAACATTGAAAATAATATTGTAATATCCTCTGGTTTTATTCTTCGAGGCCAACATTGAAAATAATATTGTAATATCTTCCGGTTTTATTCTTCAAGGCCAACACTGAAAATAATATTGTAATATATTCCTGTTTTATTCTTCTAGGCCAACATTGAAAATAATATTGTAATATCTTCCGGGTTTTTTTCTTCGAGGCCAATATTGAAAATAATATTGTAATATCTTCCGGTTTTGTTTTTTGAGGTCAACACAAAATAATATTGTAATATCTTCAGGTTTTATTCTTCAAGGCCAACACTGAAAATAATATTGTAATATCTTCTGGTTTTATTCTTCGAGGCCAACATTGAGAATAATATTGTAATATCTTCCGGTTTTGTTCTTCGAGGCCAACATTGAAAATAATATTGTAATATCTTCCTGTTTTATTCTTCAATGCCAACATTGAAAATCATATTGTAATATCTTCCGGTTTTTTTCTTCGAGGCCAATATTGAAAAAAATATTGTAATATCTTCCGGTTTTATTCTTCAAGGCCAACACTGTAAATAATATTGTAATATATTCCTGTTTTATTCTTCTAGGCCAACATTGAAAATAATATTGTAATATCTTCCGGGTTTTTTTCTTCGAGGCCAATATTGAAAATAATATTGTAATATCTTCCTGTTTTATTCTTCGAGGCCACCACTGAAAATAATATTGTAATATCTTCCGGTTTTATTCTTCGAGGCCAACATTGAAAATAATATTGTAAAATATTCCTGTTTTATTCTTCGAGGCCAACATTGAAAATAATATTGTAATATCCTCTGGTTTTATTCTTCAAGGCCAACATTGAAAATAATATTGTAAAATCTTCCGGTTTTATTCTTCGAGGCCAACATTGAAAATAATATTGTAATATCTTCCGGTTTTGTTCTTCGAGGCATACACTGAAAATAATATTGTAATATCTTCCGCTTTTATTCTTCGAAGCCAACACTGAAAATAATATTGTAATATCTTCCGGTTTTATTCTTCAAGGCCAACACTGAAAATAATATTGTAATATCTTCCGGTTCTATTCTTCGAGGCCAACATTGAAAATAATATTGTAATATCTTCCGGTTTTGTTCTTCGAGGCCAACATGAAAATAATATTGTAATATCTTCCGGTTTTATTCTTCAAGGCCAACACTGAAAATAATATTGTAATATCTTCCTGTTTTATTCTTCGAGGCCAACATTGAAAATAATATTGTAATATCCTCTGGTTTTATTCTTCGAGGCCAACATTGAAAATAATATTGTAATATCTTCCGGTTTTATTATTCAAGGCCAACACTGAAAATAATATTGTAATATCTTCCGCTTTTATTCTTCGAGGCCAACATTGAAAATAATATTGTAATATCATCCGGTTTTGTTCTTCGAGGCCAACACTGAAAATAATATTGTAATATCTTCCGCTTTTATTCTTCAAGGCCAACACTGAAAATGATATTGTAATATCTTCCGTTTTTATTCTTCGAGGCCAACACTGAAAATAATATTGTAAAATCTTCCTGTTTTATTCTTCGAGGCCAACATTGAAAATAATATTGTAATATCTTCCGGTTTTGTTTTTTGAGGTCAACACAAAATAATATTGTAATATCTTCAGGTTTTATTCTTCAAGGCCAACACTGAAAATAATATTGTAATATCTTCTGGTTTTATTCTTCGAGGCCAACATTGAGAATAATATTGTAATATATTCCGGTTTTGTTCTTCGAGGCCAACATTGAAAATAATATTGTAATATCTTCCTGTTTTATTCTTCAATGCCAACATTGAAAATCATATTGTAATATCTTCCGGTTTTATTCTTCGAGGCCAATATTGATAATAATATTGTAATATCTTCCGGTTTTATTCTTCAAGGCCAACACTGAAAATAATATTGTAATATCTTCCGGTTTTGTTCTTCGAGGCATACACTGAAAATAATATTGTAATATCTTCCGCTTTTATTCTTCGAGGCCAACACTGAAAATAATATTGTAATATCTTCCGGTTTTATTCTTCAAGGCCAACACTGAAAATAATATTGTAATATCTTCCGGTTCTATTCTTCGAGGCCAACATTGAAAATAATATTGTAATATCTTCCGGTTTTGTTCTTCGAGGCCAACATGAAAATAATATTGTAATATCTTCCGGTTTTATTCTTCAAGGCCAACACTGAAAATAATATTGTAATATCTTCCTGTTTTATTCTTCGAGGCCAACATTGAAAATAATATTGTAATATCCTCTGGTTTTATTCTTCGAGACCAACATTGAAAATAATATTGTAATATCTTCCGGTTTTATTCTTCAAGGCCAACACTGAAAATAATATTGTAATATCTTCCGCTTTTATTCTTCGAGGCCAACATTGAAAATAATATTGTAATATCATCCGGTTTTGTTCTTCGAGGCCAACACTGAAAATAATATTGTAATATCTTCCGCTTTTATTCTTCAAGGCCAACACTGAAAATAATATTGTAATATCTTCCGGTTTTATTCTTCAAGGCCAACACTGAAAATAATATTGTAAAATCTTCCTGTTTTATTCTTCGAGGCCAACATTGAAAATAATATTGTAATATCTTCCGGTTTTGTTCTTCGAGGCCAACATGAAAATAATACTGTAATATCTTCCGGTTTTATTCATCAAGGCCAACACTGAAAATAATATTGTAATATCTTCTGGTTTTATTCTTCGAGGCCAACATTGAAAATAATGTTGTAAAATCTTCCTGTTTTATTCTTCGAGGCCAACATTGAAAATAATATTGTAATATCATCCGGTTTTGTTCTTCGAGGCCAACACTGAAAATAATATTGTAATATCTTCCGGTTTTATTCTTCAAGGCCAACACTGAAAATAATATTGTAATATCTTCCGGTTCTATTCTTCGAGGCCAACATTGAAAATAATATTGTAATATCTTCCGGTTTTGTTCTTTGAGGCCAACACTGAAAATAATATTGTAATATCTTCCGGTTTTATTCTTCAAGGCCAACACTGAAAATAATATTGTAATACCTTCCGGTTTTATTCCTCAAGGCCAACACTGAAAATAATATTGTAAAGTTTTTCCGTATTAATCTTCGAAGTCATCAATAAAAATAAAATTGTAAATCTTCGGGATTTATTCTTCGACGTCTTAATTCCTATCTTCTCATTTTGAACCTCGTGTCAACAATAATATATTAGTAAAACGATTAGTACCAACTTCTTGTTTCATGTTTTTATATTTTGCGATTTTAGACATGTTGATTTATTTGCTGAGATAATTATTCCTGAGGGTTATTGATTATCAATAATGTGTAGGTTGAGAAAATGATCGTTGTTGGCCGTTGAGATTAGCTTGGTATTTACCTGTGTAAATTGTAAAGAAAGAAAAATATGTGAAAGGAATTGAAATATATGTGTGATTATAGTAACTCAATAAGTTGGAATTTGTTTATTTTTATTTTAAATTTAGATCTTTTTAGGTAAATGTTTGATGTAGGAATTGTGAATGCATTTTTTAAAGCAATCTAGTTTGTTTCTTGTTCGTTATACGTGTATGTTATAAATCTTGTACGTTACTCAGTGTATATTGATGGATTTTGTACTATGAAAGAGTTTACTTCTGACCTCGTAGCTAGTGTACGCGTCTTCGGTGCACATGATTTCGGGTTCGATTCCTGGTGGAAAAACATTGGACGCATTACGCCGGTGTGAATTTTCCGTTGATCTTTAGGTTCAAATCTCTTACAGCCTCGTAGCTAAACGGGATGCTAAGTTTCATGAAACAATGTAGTACGTCCCTACCATCATCATCATCATAAATCAGGTATAATACTACTATCATCCATCCTTTCAATCCACTCCTGAATAAAGGTCTCTGCAAATCTTGTCAATGACCATCTGCCTTGGATTTTCCCCGTTATTCCTCAGTGCTTCATGATTTTGTCACACCACATCGTCTGGGGATGTTTCCCAGATTCTTACTTCTCCCAGTATCCAGTTAATGACTCGTTTTGTTCATCGGTCAGCATTTCTTCTTGCAATTTCTCCAGCCCCCTGCCACTTCATTATCTATTTTGATGAAATAATGATGTTGAGGTTTCCCCGTGACAGACCTGTTGTCTTCTCTAGTTCATCAAACGTGATTCTCCTGTATCCCATTATCAAGTCATTGACACGCTGGGCATTGTTTGGTTTGCGAGCAGTTGCCGGATCTCCAGTACTTTACGTTTTTCAGCACAAAACCTGTCGTCTCTGAACTCTTGTACCCAACGAAATACGGATCTGCAACTTGATGATGTTTCCCCACATATGATTAGTAGCCTCTTGTGGATATCTGAAGCAATCTCCCCTTCCCTCCGGAGAAAAAACACTGTCAATCATTGCCCGTGCTTGTCTGCTTCCATGTTGTCTTATCGCTGTCCACTGACGTACTTGCAAACTGAAACAAGTGCTCCTGCAATGCGATACCCATGGAAACCAGCAACACGATTTGCTGGAGATAGACAGTAAGTACTATATTCTCTCTTCCCGCATACATTGACACACTTTTCATGCTACTACTGTGCAGGAGTTATAAGAGAAGTTACCAATTAGCGAGTTGGTGACAGTAAAGGAGGATATTTGTACCTCTTCCCCAAACTAATAAGTTGTTTTGAGAACTTGGAAGTTGGTCTGCTTGTCTGAGGCCGTAACATAGAACTCCCTTGAATTGATTTATATATGTGGTTCCCAATTGGTTCTGCGAGACCTTCTTTCCTGGTGGCTTCTAGCTCTCTTCTTCTGAGAGACAAGATGGTTAACATTAAAAAAGTTGCCTACTAGATCTTTTGAATTCTACAAAGAGTTGAGTTGATTTTAATTTTAACGTCCCTTTCAGCAGCGAGGCTATACCGGTATGATACGGGACCTACTGATTAACGTGCAATCTGAACCACATGAGCTCCCGCCGGGAATCGACACCGGGTTTCTCACGTCAAAGGCGC
This sequence comes from Thermobia domestica, assembly GCF_964235325.1. Classification (NCBI taxonomy): domain Eukaryota; kingdom Metazoa; phylum Arthropoda; class Insecta; order Zygentoma; family Lepismatidae; genus Thermobia; species Thermobia domestica. The sequence continues at coordinate 78,023,771 of NC_137463.1, forward strand.
GTACGCTAACCGCTTAGCCATGAAGGAACTCTGAGTTCCATAAAGACATATTATACTTAAACTGTCATATATCTACTGATAATTTTTATGATATATTGATGATCAGTTTCGCCGTTGTTTCAGTGACGCCATTGCATTCATGGATCTAGTCTAAGATATTGCACATTGTATCATACAATGCAAGTTGTGTTAGTGGTTTTAATATTTAAATGCTTTTTACTGTTTAAACATTATTTGCATGTCAGGAATGCAGGAAAGAATAAAATACAGGTTTACAACTAATATGAAATTCTAAAATAAACAAAACTCACACAAAATGAATAACAGAGTAATTTATTCATCAACATATAATATAAACTTCAAAAATAAGTTGCACAGCAGGCCAGGACTCCTTCGTCCAGGGTCCCGGTGCGTTGTATCGCTTGCGCCACCGATTGTTATGACTGTAGTTACTGGTTAATAGTAATTTATGGATTTTCAGAATGAATGGTAGAGAGAACGAAAGGAAATACAAACTGTGTATATTTTTTTCTTGCAGTACAGTATCACCACCAGGAATCGAACGCACATTCGCCTACACCAAGAGCGCGTGCTAACCACTAGACCTGTGGTTATGATTAGTGTGGTTTTAGTATATCTTTTAGATAATGTAAATGTGTTTACTCATAACATGTGCAAAAACCATTCAGTTCTCTTCGGGCAAATAGAATTTGTCGAATTATAATTTTATGTCACGATATCAGTCTACCCGTGAGAGCACAACTGAATAAATGTATTCTAGAATCTTGTAATTTATTCCTTCTATATTCGTGTAACCTTGTTTACGTAAACACATATGAAACGACATTTTTTTAAAATCGAGTTTTCAGGTAAAGTAACGGAATTCTATTATATATAGGGTTGCCATATGTCAGTATTTTGTTCGGACTGTTTGTATTTTTGGGTCTGTGTCCGTATCGTACAAAGCGTAAAATAGGAGAATGTCCGTATTTGACAATTTATGGAGCTGCCCGAAATTTTTCGAGACGGGAATCGCTAAAGTCTCCGGCGGAAAGACCTGTGTTTTCATCATATAACTAATATTTTAGTTACTATTAATAAAGTAGGTTATGTTTTTAAAAAGTGCCCCTTTTTAAATTCCAAGGTTCTTTTGGTTAGATTTAATATACGTAATCTAATGGTATGATACTTATATTTGTGTTAATGAAAAAAATATAAAACATGTTAGTTTCTAATAATGTTTTAAGTATTTTTTTTTCTATTACAGTAATCAATTGTGTGATAACCTAGAAAGGTGATTTTCAGGTAAGAAATTTCAAAATAATTATTCTGTGTTTGTTTACCGTGTCTTTGAATGATCGTCATTTTAAGTCTTGTCCGTATTTTGGATCAAAAAATTATGGCAACCCTAATTATATACCTAAATAGATTTACCATTGGGTGTTCTATAATTCGCGTTCGTGCTCAACGGAAAGTGACGATAGAGATTTAAAAAAAAAAACGAAAATATCATATGACATTTAACCTCCGGGCCGGAACCTTATTCCGGCAGTGAATAACAGTAAATATATAATAATGTGGCAACATCGCAAAGCAGATGACAATTCAATTGTTTAACAGAAAAGGATTGCCGTTGTTCGGTGCGGTGTATTATTAAATACGTGACTATCAGAATTAGGATCAGGAATTAGACTTCTGTGCTTTCAGCATCTATGGCCATGTTAGCCCGTCATGTATGAGGGATGACGTCCCTTTGTGAACACACTTTCCAAAGAAAGTGAAGAAAGAAAGGATTAGGGAAGAAAGGGACAGGAGTGGATCCAGGGGGGGGGGCGATCCCAGAAGAGGAAACTTTCTTATTTTATATATAGAAATAAAATCTATCCCAGAGTTTCGAGCCCTTAAAAGTAGAATTACGACAACCCACCTCCCCCCCCCCAGAAGTCGATCCTGGATCCGCCCCTGGCCTGGGATCTGTATGTTAGGACCTATTCCGGCATTTGCTTGGTGTGAAAGAAGAAAACCCAAGAAAACCTCACTCAGAATGGTTGGCCTGAGCCGCTCGTACCAAAGGCGAGAGCATTAGTGACTACGCTACGCAGGGCTACCATATGTGACTATCAACCAGACGTTTCCTGTTCAAACTAGACTTCTTCTCCGCCCCCCATTTTAGACATCTTTTCATGCTACAGGATGGCGCACCAAATGATCCACCATTTTTTTTTTTTTTTTTTTTTTATCGTTTCAGGCGAACAAGAAATCACAATGTACACTTTTACAGTAGTAGCAGTACAGTGTAGAGAAACAGTTGAAGAAGAAATTGACACCTAACTCACCCTGCCGCAGCTAGAGGGCTAGTTTTTAAGATGGCTGACAAGAGCAGACTGACCACAGAGCAGCGCTCAACAATTGTGCTCTTGTTCCATGAATCAAACAGTGTTATTGTTGCTCAAAGACGGTTTCGAGAGAGGTTTAATACCCGATGGGCTCCCTCCAACAAAACCATCCACAGACTGTATGAAAACTTTCAGAGGGAAGGAGCAATATTGGAGCCGAAGGGTCCTCGGCAGAAGCCTGTGTGTTCTCCTCAGAATATTGAAGCTGTTAGAGATGCAATGCAGAGGAGTCCCGGGAAGTCGACAAGAAAGGCAGCAGTGCCACTTGGCATATCAAGACGTTCGGTTCAACAAATTCTGAAGAGTGACCTCCATTTTTATCCATACAAGATGACTGTTGTGCATCGACTCACAAATGATCACAAGCAGCAGAGATTAGTGTTCGCGCAATGGGCTGAGGGTAAACAACGAATCCTTCACAACGTTTGGTTTTCTGACGAGGCGCATTTCCATTTGGCCGGAGTGGTCAACAAACAAAATGTGCGTTTTGGGGCCAATGAAAATCCACGGTTGATTCATGAAAAACAATACCACGCTCCCAGGATTACATGTGGGTTGCAATTTCTAGCCATGAACTGATTGGGCCATTCTTCTTCGAAGAAACAGTAAACAGTAAGCGGTACTTGACTATACTCCGGAATAACTTTGTCCTGCAGTTGCTTGCTACTGCTTTGCCCATCAACACGCAGTAGTTCATGCAAGATGGAGCCAAACCGCACATTGCGAATGTTGTCTTGGATTTCTTACACGAAATTTTTCACATGAGCGTTATTTCTGATCGGTTTCCAGACCAGTTTCATGCTGGATAATCTTGATCACCTCATAGTCCTGATCTTAACCTATGTGATTACTTTCTGTGGGGGTATTTGAAGGAAAAGATTTTTCCGAAACATCCCAAAAATTTGGTAGAGCTCAGACGACTTCTTGTTCAGGCTTGCAGTGAAATTGATGAAAACATGTGTCATCGAGTAGTGAATAACCTCAGTGTTCGATTAAATGCACTTCAGATCAACAATGGCGGCCACATTGAACATGTTTTGAATTAGAACATTTCTCCATAGTACACTCTTTCTTGTGACGTGCATTTCTTTCTGCTCTGACTGTGAATAAAGTTTTTATTTAAAAAGAAAATATTGGATCATTTCGTGCGCCACCCTCTCACGTCCTAGTGTAGATACTGTTCGGCATCTGCAGTCAATATGTCCTAATGTAGCAACCTCGGTACTCAAACCAGGGCTCACGTGCACTGGAGGTGAGCCTTCTTTCACGCAAGGAAGGAGCATACCATGCATATGTACAGTATGTAAACTGTGTGTTGTAGAACATTACTACCATTGCTGTAGCGCAAATTAAACACGTTCAGACATGCGAGTGTACTATTTCTGTTTGTTATTCCCACTTCGTTTCATTGTTTTCGTTCACAGGGAAGAAAGAAAGTAAAAATCTAATTTTGGTTTTGAAAACCGAAACTGAAAATCAGTTTTGCAAAACTGGACAACAATCTTACGAAACAAAACCGAAATAGATTTTCAGACCTCTGAAAAATCAATCTGGACAGCAGAAGTTAGTCTATATACAGAGCGTTCAAAAAGTCTCTATACACCTGAATTGTCACATATTCAAAGCAATGAGAGAATTATTTTACTCAAAATTTATTATATTTTATGGCATAAAAGCACTATGTACAGGGCGTAGCATATACACACACATTTTCACAGCAAATGTCCCCCATGAGCCTCCAAACATGCTTGCACACGTTTCTTTTTGTTCTCAAATACTCTCACAAATTGTTCATGTGGAATGGTATGAGCAAAATCTGGAATAACTGTTTCGAGTTCTTGTGGCGTGTGGGGATTCCCTTTATAAACAGTATTCTTTGCATAACCCCAGAAGTAAAAATCCGGAGGAGATAAATCAGGAGACCGATTTGGCCACAATCCCTTTGAAATTATTCGATCTCCAAAAACCTCTTGCAGTAATCTCATGGATTGGCGAGCTGTATGTGCTGTAGCGCCATCTTGTTGTATCCAAGCATTACGAATTTCGTCTTCCGTTAGTTCTCCCATGAACTGGTGAATAATTTCACAATAACGAGTTGAATCTATTGTTTGTCTGAAATATATGGGGCCGACTATTCTTCTTCTGGGTATTGCAATCCACACCCGTACCTTCTGGTCATGCAGAGGAATTTCATGTATGACATGTGGGTTTTCTGCACACCACAAACGTGAGTTGACGTAACCTGATAAATGGAACCAGGCCTCATCAGAAAAAAAAAACTATCCAAAACATCGTCAAACTTATCCATAACAAACCGTATAAACCATTCACAATACTGCACTCGTTTTACACTGTCAGGAGGAAGTAACTGCTGCACCGCTCTCACCTTATACGGGATAAGAAGCAGTTTCTTACGAACCGCCTTTTGTGCCGTACCAACACTTATTGCTTCTTCCTGGGCAAGTTTTCGAAGTGGTTTATGGGGACTACGTTGCATTGCATCCGATATGTGTAGCATTTTTTCTTCATCGAGCACTGACGGTCTACCACTTCAATCATAGTCCTTCCAATGTCTCTAAATTTATCGATCAGTGCCCTTACAGTGTGACGATTCGGAACAGGCGTATCCGGAAACCTAGCTGCAAACTTATCTTTGACTGTTTGTACTCACATTGTTCACGGAACACATGTTCAACCAGGAATATTCGTTGTTCCAAAGTTAACACCATTGTTTCAGAGACCGCTAACTAGATGCAACAATCACTTCAACGTCACTTTGCCGACTGGAATCTAAGAAAGGAACTTCACGCAAGGTGATAATATTGCAGTGTTGCAAACTTTCGCATAAAATTTTATTTCATGTGACTTTGAATGCGACTTTGACTTGCCACGATTCAGGTGTATAGAGACTTTTTGAACGCTCTGTACAAGTTAGGTGCATAGCGAACAGATTTGTCAGTTCTTCTATTAGGTATAGATTTCTTCAATGAGCATTTTCCCCCTTTTTTTATATGTTTCAAAATATCTCATTTACAAAATTACATGTCTATTTTGACACTTTTGGCCCCTATTCAGGATATTGCCCCCATCAGGATTTACATGAAAATGGAAGCAGTAAAGATAACTTGTAAAGCAATCCGGTTGATATGAAATAGTATGTATATTGAAGTTTTTAGAATAACTTTTCAGCATCGGAACTCTATGTGATGGTGGTCTACAGTTTAATAGGAACCAGAAACAGCGCAACATTTCAATCCTCATCCACCAGCTAACAAACCAGGGATCTCGTGCACCAAAGATGTACACATTAGCCATTATATTTCTAATTAGCCCAAGTGGAACACTTGTCTTAATACTATCAGGATATCTTAGTCCTAATCTTATTCAGTATTCTTAGTTTATCTAATACATAACAGGAAAATGAATGCAGGAACTTCGAGGGTAGATGAAAAGATCGATGTTCTTCGGAAATACTTGAAGCCCCTCATAATTGTCAGCCTGTCTCAAAACTACTCGACTACACCATACTGGTAACGACTAGACCATCAGAGAAGGCTGCTGCAAAGTCATTTTTTGTTCAAGTAGAAAAAATATAATGCAATTATTATCCGTCATTTCCCTGGTTTTAGGTATTTACCCAAATTTAACTTCCTATTTTAAGTGCATATTTCCTGGTTATCTGTCTAGGTACAAAACGTAATAATAATAATAATATTAATAATAAAAATAACATATTTTTTTCCACTTTACCGCCGCCCCTTTGGTAGGAAAACTTTTGCTATTGTACACTTTACTGTAGTTTGATAGGTTAGTTTGGATTTTACTGTCCCTTTCCCGTACCGAGGCTATATGACACGTAAATCTACAACTTAACATGAGATCCGAACCACTGTAATGCGTTCAAGTTCTTCAAGACTTTTTCATGGGAAATTGAACTCAGTACTTCGTGCACCAAAATTAAGCGCGCACTATCATTAGTCACCCGCTGAAGACTTTTGCAGTAGTTTGGATGGCTTTCCATGAAAAATAAAATTTAATACATATGCAGATTCATATATATATATATATATATATATATAATACTGCACGTAATCAAGAGATGTATCATTATACAGTGCAGCAAGAAAGTTCTCGAACTGATTTTATAAAAAAAAAAAAAAAAAAAAAAAAAAAACCTACGTGCAGGAAGATAATGTTTCTTCAGAATTCTACGTAATCATTCCCTCTTTCAATGCGCAACTTTTCTTGTTAGCACTGAGACTGGAAGACGTCGTAAGTTAGAGAAGTCGTCTTCTTGGATGGGCTTCAGCCCCCTTCAGCCCAATTAAAGTCCTCAAACACGTTATCCTTGAGATAGAGTTTGAAGTTCGAAAACACTCCGCTGGAGCGAGCACAATTGAATCGTCGAGTTCGAAAACCAGTCATCTTCATCGAAGCTAATTTGAGAGGAGTGACAAGCAAAACTAAACTAATATGTATCTGACATATAGGGTTATTTCCATTTTTGGAAAGTAGAAAAATGTCAGTTCTACGGCCCGAAAATGAAAACAGTCCTATATGTCAGATGCATATTGACTGATTTAGTTTTGTTTGTCACTCCTTTCAAATTAGGTTCGATGGAGATGACCAGTTTTCGAACTCAACAATTCAGTTATGTTTTGGCCAGAAAACAGCTTGACATTGGTGTGAGGTCCATTGTCGCAGAGAAGAGTGCAGGGTGGCCCCAGCTGCTGAAGAAGTAATCTTATTACCTCTTATATACCGAAGCTGCCGTTAGTGTTCTGGCTTCTGAAACGAATTCGTCAAGAATGAGACAATTGGCATCTAAAGATACAATCAACAATAATTTGAATGACGACTTCAACATGCGAACATTTGTTAGTCTTGGCCATCTTGTTCTCTCGTTGTTCTCCAAAGAACATCTGATCCTCCTCGGCCACAAAATTGCTTGTTCTAGACCAATTATTTTCAACTGAATGCTCTGTGATGTCACAGATTGATTCTCGCCTTCTTCTCTTGAGGAGAAGAAGCTTGCAGGTAACCTAATGTTGATCATAGACAGTGATGGCAGACAAACAAGAACATCGAAAGAGTAGTCGGCATATTACTCGTCAATCCATTACACTGCCAACATGGGTTTCCAACGTCATCTCTTCCTCTCATTAGCTCATTTGCACTTCTTTTTGTTTTACTCAGACTGTAAACCCACACTTCTACGTTGTATAATTTCGGGTTTGGAAATGACTCTTCTAGACAATGTTTCATGACTATTTGCATTCTGCTGTAGGAAATGGATTTTCGTGGTTAATTTTAACAGCTTTAGTTCACATTACTTGATTGCAGCCTTTTGTTCAATGCTGAAAATACAATACTGCGCTATGTAATGCACTACATTGTTCGACTGGTGGGCAGAGCATGTTGAAACTTTCTTCAGTCACTCGACACACTCATATGAGCTCGCATTCCTGTGATTAGCGATGCACACGAGACAAGATTTGTGAGTGTCTCGTCTCGAAAATGTGCTGTAAAAGTGATGGCTCGACTCGAAAAATGTATAAATCTCTATTGGAAGAGCCGTGTCTCGACTCGTCTCGTGAGCATTCCTACCTGTGATTCGCAGAAAATTGAATCTGATAACTTTATTGCTGCCCTATGTATAATTAATAAGCGAGTAATTATGTTGACTCGTTCCACTTTGAGAGCTCCCTCGTGGATAAGCGGTTAGTGTACTGCCTTTGACGTGGGAGACCCGGGTTCGATTTCCGGCGGATCTCATGTGGTTCGGATCCCTATTTGGGTGACGATGTTCAATCACGTATTTCGTGCCAACGTTATAAACTACAGGTATTGAGATGGAAATCGTAGTTTATCGGGTATTGAATAACTGTCGAAAGATATGTTATAGTTTCTTCGAGTAAAACGTTATAAGTAAATTCTAAAATTATTTGTGTTGTCGTTTATTGTAAACATAATTAAGAACGTTATGTGGAGCAAGTAAGATGTGCTTTCTTTAGTTGTCGGGAATAAAAATTTATTTTGATTGGATTACGGTCACTGTGTCATTAGTCTAAAACTAATAATAATAATTATTATAATAATACGTAGTACATAATTTTGATACAATCGAATATGTAAAATGTAGAAGTCTTTATTGCGTACTATATCTACAAACTAATAGTCTAGATGAATCTATATTGACATTTCTCAAACTGTGGTATGCAGACCATAAGAGGTCCCGGAAATCTGCTCTTCTGATTATACACTGCTACAAGAAAAAATCAAATAAATTCTGCATCACACATTATAGATAAGAATCTGAAACTGGTATTGATTGTATAGATTACACACACTCTAATATCTCATGTAGATAGATGTATAAAACATTAATGATGGCCATCATCCATACTGTGAGAAATGAATTGTTCCACTGAATATTCGGTGTTCTCCCACTTGCGACAGTCCGATTAGTGACAGGAACTGTTAACTGTCCTATGAACGACCGATTCGATCTGTTAACTGCGCTATGAGTCACCGATTCGTTCATACTAAGATAATGGAAGAAGACAAGGTTCTCTCTTCTTTAACTTGTTTCATGCTAATGTGATTTAGAACCTAACAAAATGTACTATGAAAAATTTCGCTCTACCTGAATTTAATACGTGAGACTGCTCTCATTACATTAACAATATTTTATACGTTTTTCCTAATATTATATTTTTGAATTAATTTCTATGAATACACTGACTATACCAAGGGGAAAACTAACTAAATATTTAGAGTAGCTCCGCCTTTGTCTATGATTCTAATATAATTAAAAATTTCATGTTAAAATGATGCGGAGCATAAGTTTAGATTGAATATGAGTAGTATTGGCCCCACTTTACCTAACTCTTAATTATCCAATTTTGGGTCCCCATGGACCATAGTGAATGAATCAGGGATGCTTTGGCCCGGGATTGCGTCACCTATTGAAATTTTGCTTATGCTTATTCAGGGGCCATGCACGATGGTACGAATGAATCAGAGGTACATTGGCCAGGCTATGACGTCATTGAATTGGGAGTATTGAATCAGATGTCATGATGATTCTTTAAAATTACTAAAAATATGTTCTTGATGATTCATTACGTTATGAAATAGTACAGGTTTACGAATGCTTTTTATTTTCGTTCCCTTTTATGGCATAAAATTTGGAGATTGTTGTCCATGGACTAACACTGGTGCAAATGAAATCTTTAGTTTTACGTCCCACGATTATGCCAGCTAGGCTAAAGGAGACGGTGACGATAAAAAATGAAGGAAAGTGTGGGAGAAAATTGGAGCATAATGTTGTCCACCACAAAACTATTTTCGAGGAGTTTAAATCAGGGACCACATACAGCAGAGGTGAACGCTCTACCACTAAGCCACCGCACCTTTACTGGTATGAATGAATTAGAGGTAGTTGGTTCGAGCTAATATGTTCGTTTGACGTCACTGAACTGGGATTTTTAGCTTGGAGCTTATGATGGCTTGTTTCGTTCCCTTTTATGGGTATAAAATTACCAAAACAAGATTTGATTTCTTTCTTGATGATCTATTACATTATGAATTAGTAGAGCCCAGTAATAGTATAAATTAGTATTAGTATTAATATGAAACTCGAAAACTTTGGAGTTCCTTTGTGGCTAACCGGTTAGCGTATGCGCCTTTAACGTGGGAGACCAGAGTTCGATTCCCGGAAGGAGCTCATGCGGTTCGGATTTTACGTTAATTAGTAGGTTCTATTTTCGCTGCTGAACTTTGGGAGGAATACTTGATTTGTTGTTGTTATCCCTTTGACGAGATGGACTCACACTGGTGCAAATGAAATCTTTAGTTTTACGTCCCATGCTTATGCCGGTTTGATAAAGGAGACGGTGACGATGAAAAATGAATGAAAGTATGGGAGAAAATTGGAGTATCCCGATCATAATGTTGCCCACCACAAATCTACTTTGCGGTGTTTGAACTAGGGACCCCATACAGCAGAGGTGAACGCTCTACCACTGAGCCACAGCGCTCTCTACTTGTGCGGATGAATTAGAGGTATTTATATTGTATTCGTTTGTGGATTAAATAAAACTGTTGGAAAGATTTAAAAAGATTCTTTCTGCATTGACTTATAATCATATGTTGAAAAGGAAACGTCAACTATATCGTGTTACATATGCTTACGTATTCGTTGTCACAGTATCGTTGGCATTGTTTGTTCGAACAAGTACGATGTTTAATTGTCAAATAGTGTGTAATGGTTTACTTTGGAAAGATACAGGAGTTCATTTCATATCATAAGAGATGGGTATATTGATGCATCCTTTTAAAATTTGACAGGGGTCCACCCCCCACCCCACCCCACCCCCTTCAATTTAAGCATTTATAGGATCTCAATATGTATCATGATAAATTTCGGTGGTCCTTTCATGCGTACAAAGTAGTACAACTATGTGTTCGGTTATTGACTTAGTCCGTTTCCTTTGATGAGTATCAATGATTGATTTTGGAGCCTTATTACGTTATATGATTATTTGGTGGCGTACTTAAGATTATTCCTTAAATTTGATATGTACTTCCGGATCCATTTCGTTTCATCTTAGGGATGAACATGGATATCTTACATATGCTGATTACTATGTTATAGACATTGCAATCGTCCTGAGTTCGATTTTTGGTGCTAGTTTCAGGAAAATGTTGAGTTGAACGCCCTCGTGGCTAAGGGAGACGACGATGATGAGAAATGATAGGACGAAACAGGAGAAAACATGAACTTACTTGCTTGCAGATTGAAGCAGGGACTTCACACATTAGAGACAAGCGCTGAGACACCGTGCCCTATTTGGTGTGAGCAATTTTACGTATGAAAACAAACATGGATATGTTATATTACATTAAACATTTCTGCTCGTTGTTACGCATACGAGATTGTTGTGAAATTGCAGAATCTGCTTTTACGAAGAGTATAATATCACTTCGTTTATTGAATATCTCTAAGAGGTGTAAAGGAGGAACGATTCCGAACCTGGTTAATAACATTAATTTATATCGTTTTTTGTTCGCAGATTAAATAAAAATGATGCAAAGTTAAAAAAAAAGCTTCTTCGTGCATTGGCTTATAATCGTATGTTTAGAAGCAAACGTCAGCTATATCGTGTTACATGTGCTTACGTATTCGTTGTCAGTATCATTGCATATTGAACATATACAGTATTTAATGTCAATGGTTTACTTTGAAAGGATATATTTATTTTGAGATGAATAAAAGGGATGGGATGATGTGATTTTGGACCTAGTTAGTACCTTTCGTATCCGTTCGTGGATTAAATAAAAAGATGACTCTTTGCTTAAATCTGATTAGTTCATTGTTCGAGCGATTTTTAAAAACGCTTAGCGTTTGTTGATCAGTAAGCGCTTCATTGATGGAAACAATGTTGCCAGATTTTGAAAATCTAAACTGCTCCGATTCTTTTTCGAAACGGTCCCGCTGAGTGCAAGAATTTTCAAAACTAAAAATTTTGAAAAACTAAAAATTTTCAAACTAAAAAAATTTTAAACTTTTCAAAACAAAAAATTTTTCGAACTAAAAATTTCAAATCAAAAAAATTAAACAAAAATTGTCAAACAAAAATTTCAAACTAAAAGATTTCAAATAAAAAGTTTGAAACAAATTTTGAAAATCTAAAAATTTTAAAACTAAAAAATAAAATCAAACTTTCTGGAACGAATTTTTTTAAACTTAAAATTTTCGAACTTAAGATTTCAAACCGAATTTGAAAACTAAAAACTTTTCGAACCAAATTTTCAAACGAATTTTTTCGAACTCAGAAAGTTTCAAACTTAAAACTTGCAAATCAAAATTTCAAACTAAAAGTTTTCGATCTAAAATTTTGAACTAAAAAATTCGAACTCAAAGTTCTCACTAAATATTTTCGAACTCAGAAAGTTGTAAAATCAAAATTTGAAACTCAAGTTTCGAATTAAAAATATTTTCGAACTACAATTATCAAACTCAAACTTTTCGAAAATCTTAACAGAGATTGAAAGTGATCACCTAAACAGATTACATCGTAGATTGTGAATTGTTGCTAAAGTTGAAAGTGCAGTCAGTTTAATGACTTTTATTTTACTGATTTGAATTTAAATTATCTTGGAGAAGTATTCAGGATTAAATTTGATATATGATGATGAACCGTTTGGCTAGTCATTTATTTTGTAACGGAACATTGAAATGAAGTCTCAAGCTCATCTCATAAGACAAACTGTCTAGTCAGCGAGCCAAAGACCGTTGGTAAGCCGTAACTTTTAGTAATGTAACATAGTTTATGGTTTTAAGATTTATATTGTCTTGGGAACGATTGAGTTCGTTTATGTAATGAACCCGTTGGCCAGCCATAGCCTGATTTCACATCGTAGCTCATGAAAGCAATCTTGTTGTAGTTGTTTTAGCCGTGACCATTTTTTCTGGACGTAGCCTGTACGATCACCAGGAATGAAATACTACTTAGTTTAGCGACCATTAAGACGTGATTTAATAAATATTAGCCACATTAACACTTGAACTTGTATGAAACGAATAACAGCTTACTGGTCAAAGCACAGAACGAACAAAATGCTAAGATGGACAGAATTTCATTCATGTGACGTCAAGCACTGAAGTATTTCCTTACCTCTCACTCCTCTCACTTGAAGGACAAGGTGCTAATCAGCATTTTCCAGGTTGAATGCATTACAATAAAAAAAATCTTTCCTTAAGCCCATTTGAGATTTCAGTGTCTAAGTCCTGGTTCGATTTTTGGCGTTATTATTACGGGTTTAAGTACACAACCCACAGAAGTACGGTCAAGTCTTATACAGCCTAAGGTCATAAACGCTTTCCATCTTATCTTATACGTAAAATAGAAACAAATATTTGGTGTTTATAGCTACATTTATGATGATTCGAATTTCACTTTGAACTGTAGGTCCACGTCCTATACAGCCTCGATATTGTTAAGACAACATAAAACATTTATGGTGGTTCAGATTTTATCGTCAGTCTAGGAACACAAGATTTACGTCCTCGGTACTGTCAAGAGAACAAAAAACACTCGTGGTGGTTCAGAGAAATTAAATTAAATCTTTGAGTTTTACGTCTTACGGTTATGCTAACTAGGCTAAAGAAGACGATGATGCTGAGAAATAAATGTAATGTTTGATTAAATATAGTGGGGAGACCCCTGAGAAAACTCACGCACACGGCTTTTTGTTCACTACAAAGCAACTTGGCGTTAGCTAAGATCGAACCAGCGACCTTACACACCTCTGTCATTGAGTCATCACGACGTAAAACAGATAATGAATCACTTAACATGAAACAAGCAAGGTCACTGAGTTGAGGAAGATCATTTTGCAGGCCTCAGCTTTTTCTCGAGGAGCAAATACCACAACAAAAATTTAAAAACCATTCATGAAAAAGACTGTTTGAAAAAAAATGAAATCTGTGAGTTTTACGTCCCACGGTTATGCCGGTTAGGCTAAAGGAGACGGTGATTATGAGAAATGAATGAAATGGTGGAATGAAGAAAGTGGGAGGAAACGGGAGAACCCCGAGAAAACCCACGCACACGGTGTTTGTCCACCACAAAGTTCACTTGGCGGGAGCAGGGTTTGAACCCGGGACCCCATGCACTAAAAAGACTGTTGTTTAGACTAACATCACGCACACACACACACACACACAAACACACAATGTTGTTTATTACAGTACATACTGATTACATTTTTAAATACAAATGTATTAATATTACTTGTATTGATTTCAATGAAAATGTAATTAAGTTTTAGCAGTAGGCACAGACTGTTCGTGCAGTACTTTTATCGTATAAAACTTCACTTAAAATAGTGAACGTCAGCAGGATCAAACTAGAATCCTTTTCGCATTAGATGCACTTGTTCACTTTTATGAAATTGTTTTCCAGCCGGAATCGATCTTCTTATGAATGTTATTTAATACAAATCACTCGTATTACAGCACCACGGTACAAACAATATGAGATCAAAACGATAAATCGTTCATTTCTTTTACACAAGGAAAGCCGAACCATGGTATCGTAACAGCTTTTTTTTCTTTCTTCATTTACAATCTTATGAGGGAAGCTCTTCCACCATAGTAAATTGAATTCAATGTAGCATCATTCACTACTGGCAAGATCTTTCATGAAATAAGTAACATGATAATCCTATGAGAACGACGGGAAGCACTCTAAAGGAATCGAACCGAAGACCTCTTGCACCAGAAAAAATTGGATTCAATGCAACATTATAGCATCACTAGGTAACACGGTAATCACTATTGCAGTAAATGACAAGTTCAATGTTACAAGCACGGGACTGATATCTTAGTAACTAAGCACCAGTAACACAATTTAAAGAGAGAGAGAATGCAATATAACAAAGCTGAATGATGCCATAAAGAAAAACTGCAAATTCTGTCATTCTTCATCTATGACAAAGAAACTAAGATACTGAAGTAATGAAATTCATTTCGTTACGAAACTTGAGCAAGAAGCCGCTTCACTCTTTCGTCATTTTCGCCTTCGCATGTGATTTTTTAAATGCAATTTCAATATGACAGAAGCTGACTTAATATTTTAAAGGGTTTGGCAATGTAAATGGAAAATTGGTTCATTGCTTTTAACAACTAAGCAGATGTTGATTTTGAGGTCCGAGTTCCCAGCTCGTAAGATATGAATCGCTGTACTAAACGAAATATATCCTTTTCTTAAAGTTCTAATCGATCCGTGGTTCGACTCCAGGTAAGGAAACACACATTTTTGTTTGTTCTATCGCAGGATGTCTTAACATTTGATGGTTCAGATTTCATCTTATTTCGCTAAACTAAGTAGTATTTCAATCCTGGTGATCGTACAGGCTATGTCCAGAAAAAATGGTCACGGCTACAACAACTACAACAAGATTGCTTTCATGAGCTACGATGTGAAATCAGGCTATGGCTGGCCAACGGGTTCATTACATAAACGAACTCAATCGTTCTCAAGACAATATAAATCTTAAAACCATAAACTATGTTACATTACTAAAAGTTACGGCTTACCAACGGTCTTTGGCTCGCTGACTAGACAGTTTGTCTTATGAGATGAGCTTGAGACTTCATTTCAATGTTCCGTTACAAAATAAATGACTAGCCAAACGGTTCATCATCATATATCAAATTTAATCCTGAATACTTCTCCAAGATAATTTAAATTCAAATCAGTAAAATAAAAGTCATTAAACTGACTGCACTTTCAACTTTAGCAACAATTCACAATCTACGATGTAATCTGTTTAGGTGATCACTTTCAATCTCTGTTAAGATTTTCGAAAAGTTTGAGTTTGATAATTGTAGTTCGAAAATATTTTTAATTCGAAACTTGAGTTTCAAATTTTGATTTTACAACTTCCTGAGTTCGAAAATTTTTAGTGAGAACTTTGAGTTCGAATTTTTTAGTTCAAAATTTTAGATCGAAAACTTTTAGTTTGAAATTTTCATTTGCAAGTTTTAAGTTTGAAACTTTCTGAGTTCGAAAAAATTCGTTTGAAAATTTGGTTCGAAAAGTTTTTAGTTTTCAAATTCGGTTTGAAATCTTAAGTTCGAAAATTTTAAGTTTAAAAAAATTCGTTCCAGAAAGTTTGATTTTATTTTTTAGTTTTAAAATTTTTAGATTTTCAAAATTTGTTTGAAACTTTTTATTTGAAATCTTTTAGTTTGAAATTTTTGTTTGACAATTTTTGTTTAATTTTTTTGATTTGAGATTTTTTGTTCGAAAAATTTTTTGTTTTGAAAAGTTTAAATTTTTTTTAGTTTGAAAATTTTTAGTTTTTCAAAATTTTTAGTTTTGAAAATTCTTGCACTCAGCGGAACCATTTCGAAAAAGAATCGGAGCAGTTTAGATTTTCAAAATCTGGCAACATTGTTTCCATCAATGAAGCGCTTACTGATCAACAAACGCTAAGCGTTTTTAAAAATCGCTCGAACAATGAACTAATCAGATTTAAGCAAAGTCATCTTTTTATTTAATCCACGAACGGATACGAAAGGTACTAACTAGGTCCAAAATCACATCATCCCATCCCTTTTATTCATCTCAAAATAAATATATCCTTTCAAAGTAAACCATTGACAATTAAATACTGTATATGTTCAATATGCAATGATACTGACAACGAATACGTAAGCACATGTAACACGATATAGCTGACGTTTGCTTCTAAACATACGATTATAAGCCAATGCACGAAGAAGCTTTTTTTTTAACTTTGCATCATTTTTATTTAATCTGCGAACAAAAAACGATATAAATTAATGTTATTAACCAGGTCCGGAATCGTTCCTCCTTTACACCTCTTAGAGATATTCAATAAACGAAGTGATATTATACTCTTCGTAAAAGCAGATTCTACAATTTCACAACAATCTCGTATGCGTAACAACGAGCAGAAATGTTTAATGTAATATAACATATCCATGTTTGTTTTCATACGTAAAATTGCTCACACCAAATAGGGCACGGTGTCTCAGCGCTTGTCTCTAATGTGTGAAGTCCCTGCTTCAATCTGCAAGCAAGTAAGTTCATGTTTTCTCCTGTTTCGTCCTATCATTTCTCATCATCGTCGTCTCCCTTAGCCACGAGGGCGTTCAACTCAACATTTTCCTGAAACTAGCACCAAAAATCGAACTCAGGACGATTGCAATGTCTATAACATAGTAATCAGCATATGTAAGATATCCATGTTCATCCCTAAGATGAAACGAAATGGATCCGGAAGTACATATCAAATTTAAGGAATAATCTTAAGTACGCCACCAAATAATCATATAACGTAATAAGGCTCCAAAATCAATCATTGATACTCATCAAAGGAAACGGACTAAGTCAATAACCGAACACATAGTTGTACTACTTTGTACGCATGAAAGGACCACCGAAATTTATCATGATACATATTGAGATCCTATAAATGCTTAAATTGAAGGGGGTGGGGTGGGGTGGGGGGTGGACCCCTGTCAAATTTTAAAAGGATGCATCAATATACCCATCTCTTATGATATGAAATGAACTCCTGTATCTTTCCAAAGTAAACCATTACACACTATTTGACAATTAAACATCGTACTTGTTCGAACAAACAATGCCAACGATACTGTGACAACGAATACGTAAGCATATGTAACACGATATAGTTGACGTTTCCTTTTCAACATATGATTATAAGTCAATGCAGAAAGAATCTTTTTAAATCTTTCCAACAGTTTTATTTAATCCACAAACGAATACAATATAAATACCTCTAATTCATCCGCACAAGTAGAGAGCGCTGTGGCTCAGTGGTAGAGCGTTCACCTCTGCTGTATGGGGTCCCTAGTTCAAACACCGCAAAGTAGATTTGTGGTGGGCAACATTATGATCGGGATACTCCAATTTTCTCCCATACTTTCATTCATTTTTCATCGTCACCGTCTCCTTTATCAAACCGGCATAAGCATGGGACGTAAAACTAAAGATTTCATTTGCACCAGTGTGAGTCCATCTCGTCAAAGGGATAACAACAACAAATCAAGTATTCCTCCCAAAGTTCAGCAGCGAAAATAGAACCTACTAATTAACGTAAAATCCGAACCGCATGAGCTCCTTCCGGGAATCGAACTCTGGTCTCCCACGTTAAAGGCGCATACGCTAACCGGTTAGCCACAAAGGAACTCCAAAGTTTTCGAGTTTCATATTAATACTAATACTAATTTATACTATTACTGGGCTCTACTAATTCATAATGTAATAGATCATCAAGAAAGAAATCAAATCTTGTTTTGGTAATTTTATACCCATAAAAGGGAACGAAACAAGCCATCATAAGCTCCAAGCTAAAAATCCCAGTTCAGTGACGTCAAACGAACATATTAGCTCGAACCAACTACCTCTAATTCATTCATACCAGTAAAGGTGCGGTGGCTTAGTGGTAGAGCGTTCACCTCTGCTGTATGTGGTCCCTGATTTAAACTCCTCGAAAATAGTTTTGTGGTGGACAACATTATGCTCCAATTTTCTCCCACACTTTCCTTCATTTCTTATCGTCACCGTCTCCTTTAGCCTAGCTGGCATAATCGTGGGACGTAAAACTAAAGATTTCATTTGCACCAGTGTTAGTCCATGGACAACAATCTCCAAATTTTATGCCATAAAAGGGAACGAAAATAAAAAGCATTCGTAAACCTGTACTATTTCATAACGTAATGAATCATCAAGAACATATTTTTAGTAATTTTAAAGAATCATCATGACCTCTGATCCAATACTCCCAATTCAATGACGTCATAGCCTGGCCAATGTACCTCTGACTCATTCGTACCATCGTGCATGGCCCCTGAATAAGCATAAGCAAAATTTCAATAGGTGACGTAATCCAGGGCCAAAGCATCCCTGATTCATTCACTATGGTCCATGGGGACCCAAAATTGGATAATTAAGAGTGCGGTAAAGTAACCCCGTTACTACTATATGTTTATGGCATAAGAAAGAAATCAGAAAGAGGTAGGGGCGCCCGAAGAAAATTTTCTAGGGAGGGGCATCTTCATGGTTGCTGTATCACGTCTGGTATATCTGGTATTTAATATACGTGGTTTGCTATATTACGTATACATTTTCGTGAGCCAGGGGAGCGATCCCTGCCTTCCTATCGGGCGCCCATGGAAATAGGGTGTTCACCACTTGAGGATATCAAAGAAATCTGAAAACACGGTGTATTCGAAGAAATTATTACACAAGTTACAAATTTCTCGCAGGTCTTAATAGTTCGTTTAGTTATAAGGGATTATTTCAGATTGCTATAAGACAAGCTTTTATGTATAAGTCAAAACAAGGGAAGAAGACACATTAAGCAATTAGTTTACGTTTAGTAGCTTACAATATGGGGGAAGGTAGTTTAAAGAGTTTGTTTACCTTTTAGATTGTTTAGAGAGAACTGCATTGTAATTGGTTAATAGCCAATCAGATGTAAGGGATCTCAAAAGCGGTTTTTTATCATTGACTTTTTTTTTTATTTTATTCACAGTGTCTTAGAAAGTCTAAAAAGTAGATAGTTGGCGAAACAGTTACACGTTTAAGTTTTTTTCAAAATAAAATATATTACTGTGCTCAGTGAGTAATTAGATTTGAATCAAATTAAGTACAGAAAACAGAACTTTGAAGAAAGGGGATATTACAAATGGATTTTCAATAATTACATAGGAATACACTTTTCATGGAAATATCCCTGTTGTCTCGTTATTTGATGTGTTTTATGTCAAATCTAACTTAAAATTAAAATAAGTTTTATTTGCACTCACAGTAGAGGAAACATATATTTGAAGAACAGTATCACTGGCACGTACATATTTCATACCATGGTTGTTCGGGCACTAATAACGCCAGAGGCAAACATATCTTACGAGATGGAATCATATCCTCTTCCATCATCTCAGTGTAAATGAATCGGTCGCTCATAGGACAGATAACAGTTCCTGTCGCTAATAGAACTGTCACTTCTGGGACTAATTCGAATATTCGGCATACTGTATTCTTGTCGAATGTACTGAATACTTAGATCTAGTGATAGGCAAATTCCCGGGAAGATATTTTTCCGGAATATTCCCTGGGAAGCTTTCCAAAAATGGAACTTTTCCGGGAAATTATGTACAATCACAAAGAAAATTGCTTTCTTTTACTATATTATGATTTCAAAGCCAGATTCGTTTTTCTAGCACAGTATATTATTACTGTTGTCTCCAGAGGATTCTTTAAAATGTATATTCTGCACGGTATTATGTTATTTTATTAATATTTTATTATATTTAGAGAGTACACATAAATGTATATTTACTTACAATATATTCTATGCAAGTAAATATGAGGACGTTAAATATAAGTAATCGTAGGATGTTAAACTGAAAGATTTCATTTAATTTCTTTTACTGAAATTGATGTGACGTAGAAACTGATACGTTTCCTGTTTATTATTACAGTAGAATTCACTGAATTGTACATTGGTATTACCAAAAGATACTGTTATCAGTTTAAGGTTATCAAGAATATTTTATGTATTAATAAATTTCTTAAAATGTTCTGACAGAGAAAGTAAAAGACGCTTGCTTATGAAATTTCTATATTCTAGGATTCCCAACTATTGGGTGTGGTACCACTTTATTTGAATTTTAGTTCTTTTTTTATCTTGTTCGAACTAATGTTCAATTTAAGAGGACCTCAAGGACTACTTATAGTCCGCGGACTATACCTTGAGAAACGCTGCTCTAAAAGATTTTCAATCCTCAAGTGGCGACCCACAGAAAATTGTGTCTTTGCCTATATGGTCTTAATGGTTAAAACACATTTCACTTGTTGCTAGAAACAAAATAGTGAAACTCTTAAAACAGTTAGATATATGCTATCTAGGTGATATCTCGTATCATTTGGGGGTCCAGGGGTGTAATTGCCCCCTCTAAGTTTGACATTTGTATACATTTAATTCAATAAGACAATAATAAACCAATGAAAAACCTTTGAATATCTACTGATATCTAGCCCCCCACCCTCCCAAGCAATATCTGAAATAATGGTGCTGAGCCGGAAAGTCCTTAATAGAAAGAGAAAATAATTCTAATGATTGTTAGCATTATAATCCTACGAAATATTCATCTTACCTTCATATAGATTGATCACTTTTAACGACATAAAATAACGAATCTTTAAAAATACAAATAAATATAAGTAACTATGCATATTACTAATTGTTGTTACAGATTTTTTAAACAAGTAACAAACACTTTCTCAATTTGTTATTCTAGATCCTAGCTGTTAACAACCTGAATATTTTATGAATCGTTCTTCTAAAAATGAAAAATGAAATTTTTGAGTTTTATGTCCACGATCATGCCGATTAGGCTAAAGGAGACGGTAATGATTAGAAATGAATGAAATGAAGAAAGTGGGAGGAAACGGGAGAACCCCGTGGAAGCCCACGCACACGGTGTTTGTCCGCCACAAAGTTCACTTGGCGCAAATTGGGATCAAACCAGGGACCCTAAGCACTAGAGGTAAACGCTCTACCACTGAGCCACCGTGGCCCCAGAATCGTTTTCGTAGTATCCACAACTAAAACATAAGACATGTAAATTATCTAGTGCTAATTTACTAACAAACTAGCGAGTTTCGTTTCCCATTATGGACCTACGGTAGAATTCCAAATCAGAAATGCACATTTTTTCATAACTTTTAATCACAGTCACCCAGAATCAACTCCGTTACACTCACACTCACTCGCTCTCACCCTCAAATATTATTCATGCTCTCACCCACACTCACACTCACCCTCAAACGACTCCTTCATACTCACACTCACTGGACCTCACATTTAAATATTATTGAGGTCCTCACCTTCAATGGTCCGCCCTCTTATGTGCCAATGGTAAGTAAGGATGGCTTACATGAGGGCAAACTATAGGAGTCGAATATTTGTTCCAAACTACAAGTGTCGAATATTCTAACCAAAAGTGATAGGTATGT
The DNA here is from genome assembly GCF_964235325.1 of Thermobia domestica. Lineage (NCBI taxonomy): Eukaryota > Metazoa > Arthropoda > Insecta > Zygentoma > Lepismatidae > Thermobia > Thermobia domestica. Next base: position 78,045,756 of record NC_137463.1, read on the forward strand.
GTGTCAGGAAAGTCATGGTACATTTTCAACCCGTCACAGGAAATCATCGCAACAAGATATAAATGTGAAATCTTCACCAAATAAGAAGAAAACTCTCCGAGTTTCATACCTATTCAGTGCAGTTCAATGTGGCTTCCATTTGTTGCCCTGCACACATCTAAACGATATTCAAGTTCTTCCCACACACGATTAAGGACGTCTTGTGGAACAGTGTGAATAAAGTCTGTGATTGTCTGTTTTTAACTGATTAATGTCGTTGATATGTTCACTGTACACATGTTGCTTCACATAACCCCACAAGTAAAAGTCTAAGGGCTTCAGATCGAGGGATCATGGTGCCCATGGCTTGACAGAACCCGAACCTATCCATCGCTGGGAAAATGTGTATCCAGAAACTCACGACCAATGTCGACGTAGTGTGGAGGAGCGTCGTCGTATTGAAAGATGACACTTGCGGAAATTGTGGTACTGGATACAATTACATGTCAAGGTAGTTGTTTCCGTCACAGTCTGTTATGCAAAGAAAAATGGCCCTATCACTTTATCATGCATCAGGCCACACCACACGTTCACTTTAGGGATGTTACGTTCGTACTCAGCATAGGCACGAAGATTTTCAGCAGCTCATATATGCGGACGTTATGGCGATGAGTGAAAATGGAAGAAAATGAACTTTGTCAAAAGCATGGTTCTATTTGGGTCTCTGAAGCGAGTATTTGAATCGCTCCTCTAGTTTTGTTATATTTATATTATTTAAAAATCTATATTTTACACTAACTGAAATAAAATTAAATAAGACTACTTATTTTAGAGAAGAATATATTATTCAAATCAATATTTACTCATTCGTAAGTTAGCGCGACGGCTCAGTTGTAGAGCGTTCACCTCTTGCGCTTGAGTTCGCTGGTTCGGTACCAGCTCGCGCCGTTGTGGACTTTGTGGTGGATAAACACCATGAGTGTGGGTTTCCTCGGTGTTCTCCCGTTTTTTCTTACTTTCTTAATTCCACCATTTCATTCATTTCTTATCATCACCGTTTCCTTTAACGTAGCCGGCATAATCGTGGGACGTAAAACTCAAAGATTTCATTTCATTCGTAAGTTAGAAAACAAAATCACCGTACTACGAAAGTAGGAACTAAGAGAACCTGACTGTTGTTACATTAAAATTCACATCAAAAGTACTTATAACAAACAAATTGCTTTCCCTCAAAGTTACTACACATATCTTATGGAAAAATATCATTGTTTAAACTCAAAATTTCAATGTTATGCTTCTCTCAAAATTCGATTGACTCATATAGCTCCTTTATTTGCTGTTGAGAATAACGAAGGGCTACTTGAAGACATAACAGACAAAGGTGATGAAATGGACACACAAAAGCAGAGTCTTATACACACACGAACGTATCAGTAAGCTTATGCACTTATAGAGCTTTAGCATCTTATTTGCTGAATAAGGTCTGATAATTAAGTGCCTGCACCCACCTCCAAATGTGACTGAGTAATTCCCCAAAAGCATATTGTTTCAGTGTCTCACTGCAGTGTTCGCGTTAACGTGTGATAGCTTCGTGCTGAGTAACGTGCATTATTGTTTATTCTTGCACATGGATTCTAACGTGAAAATGTCTGAGTTGGAATTGGAGAGGAACAAACGTGAAATTTTTAGTGACGTTCGGAAAGAAGAGCAGGGAATACAAGAAGCCATGAAGCAGGTGTACGGCGAGAAAGCCATGAAGGAAACAGCAATATAAAACAGCTCAAACGAATTTCGGAAAGAAGAGAACGACTGACTGACGACGGGAGGATGGGGGTGGCTTATAACGAGTCGAACAGAGGAAAGCATTGTCAAAGTTTCTCAAATTGTGCGTGTAAGTCGGAGAATGACTGTGCCATTCAGAGCAGATGAAGTGAACATTGATAGAGAAAATGCGGAAAATTTTTACTGAGGACTTTCGCATGCTCGAAGTATGTATCAAAAGGATCCCAAAAGACCTCACCGTGTGTGACATCAAGTTACAGTAGAACCCCTCTAATCCGTCCCCTGTATGATTGGGGGTATTATCGAAACGCAAAAAAAAAGGCCAGATTATCAGAAAATACAGAAAAATACGGATTTACAGTAAAATAAACAATCTCTGAACTCAAAAGTTACTGCATTGTTCTCTATAGTAATAACAAACAAACGAAGAGTAAGCACTAAAAACTGCACAATACAGTGCAGAAATTATGCAAAACAAAAGACAAGATACAAGATTTGACGGAGCACTAAAGCGGAAATGCGGTAACAGATAGTAAACAACAATGCCGCTACGGCAGTAAACGACAATGGGCCTCATAAGTCACCGAAGTGTCGGGACTCGAGCATGGTCGGATCAAACAGAGTGGCAAATCAACCGAGGGCGGAAGAGAGGGGTTGTACTGTATTTTTGTTTCAGTGTAATCTCGTTAGACGAAAGTTACTGAATTAAGAACAGTCCCGTAGGTAGTGGTTTGCCTTAGGTCTGAGACCCCTTTCGACCACTTTCAGCCCTCCTGAAATCTTCAATTGTTCTTTAATATGTAGAGTATATGTATGAGTTAATGTTAGGTGAACTAAAGCAACTCCCACCAAAATAATCTCAGACCCCTGTCTCAGTATTCTAGCTACAGGTCTGTTTAAGGGAGGTAATAACAGCAAACGGATCAATCACGGTTACCACGAATCGTTATTGTTGAGTGATTTTGTGCACTCAAATTATTTACTGATCGGATAGGTTGATTCGATAGTTGGGTAACACTACTTAGGGCAAGGCGGTGATATCCTGTTTTTCTTACTATTATTCATATGTTGTCACTGGTTCCTTGCTGTTCCTAATTCGCATGGATGTAGTTTTTACTAGGTGTCGTTGCAGTTCGATCCACATAGCATTACTGAGCGAGCGTCGGCGAGTGAAGGCGGGTTAGAGCCCCGCAGAGCACGTTGTTTTCTGTCTTTCGTTCTTGGGAACTGTAACTGCAACTGCTGGAACCTTTTCGGATGAATCAGTTAATGTCACTGCCTTGCCTAAAGTAAAAACTTGCCGATAGTTGATTTGAATTTTAGTGTCCTGTTTAGGACTGAAGCTATATTGAGAAGTGGAAATAAAGTTTAACGTGAGATCTGTTTCAACAGTTTTCTGGACTTGTTATTCTGATAACATTGGGTTCTGGGATTTCTTTTAAGCAGGTTTTTAATGTATCATTGAGTTTGGAGTCCATATATATGATGTAATTAGTTTAGCCGTTGTATTGTTTCTATTTCGACTTTAATAACTTCTCACAAAGGAAAACTAGTAACGTTAAATATATTTGGTTTGGTTCAAGTAGGCTACGTCTGGGCAGAGCCGAGATACAAGCATGGGACGTTGAAACAAGGAGTCACCGATATTTGTTAACAGAACATCCGAAAAGTGAATAACTTCAGTACAGATGAGAAATACAAAAGTAACTCATGAACATGTAGACGTATAAGCGATTTATGAGTACCTTTCACAACAAGGGTGCAAATCTTCACACGTAGATCATAATATATTTTACAGAGTACAGATAAACTGAGAAATAGATTGCGTAACGTTATCCAATATGATCTACAACACCTACCAACAGAATATGTACACTAAGGGAAAAAAGGAAGTGAACAATAGTGAACACTATATTTCTATGGTCTTAAAAGAGAGTATCCGAAAAGATCATCATCATCTCCACTTCATTACACAAAGTGTGATATAACACAATATAATGTTATACACAATTTTTATAGGGAAAAATTTAGGATACAACTGTATATTACGTTATGTTGATATCTGTACTTCGACATTCGACCTCTTGTTATTTACACTAAATGGTTAAATATCCAATACCTTATTTACAAGGACGCCCATGTTGTGGTTTCCAAGGGGGGGCAAGCATAAGCGACATTTCAAATGTAGTCTCAAATTTTGCGGTAACTATTCTAAAAAATCTATTGGGTTTCGATCTTCGAAGCACAATTTCGTCTAAAGGGGGGGCGAGTGTCCCCTTGCCCCCTGATGGGCGCCCTTGCTTATTTATTGTTTCATTTGGTCTTCACTAGCAGACTCGGATGTAGGGTTGTAAGATAATATGCAATATATGTGGGCATACTAACAATTTTGACTGGATTTGCAAGATCCGGGAAATTAGTTAATTAGCTGCTCATATTAATTATATTAACAGCACACAACGAAAACTGACAGATAATAATCTTCAAAATTTTTAAATTTTTTTTAGATAAACAATAAATTACAACTATTTTCAGTGATAGTTGCAGATATTTGATCAAAACTAAATTCAGAATTAAATTCCAGTTTTTACCTAACTTTTACACAGCAAATATATATATATATATATATATATATATATATATATATATATATATATATATATATATATATATATATATATATATATATATATATATTTACAAAATTGTCTTTTTCTTCTGATAATTCTACGTAAACTCGATCGTTAACAGAAAATTGAAAAAAATAGATCTAGGTCCACTAGCCATTTTGGTAAGCATACGCCATTTCATGTATATACATAATAAAATAAACAGGGTACGGAGAATAACAAAATTATATAAGGTACAATTGTTCTGACAGTTAAATTAACAACATTAACATAAGAGGTATCAGAAAACTAAAAGATTACCGATATATAGATACACTTTAACTGAGCCATAATCAAAAGTTCAGTTCTTGTAATCTAAATCAATAACAACTAAATGGAAAATGTACTTAGCATAAATAAAATCAACAAAGAACATGTTTTAAAGCAATGATATTGTTTTAGAATGGCATTGGGCTACTTAATGTCGTGTAACTATTGTACAATTATTAAATGCCTTGCAATTATCTTTCGTAAATATTTACATTTCGAATTTTTAACTTTTTCTAAAATTTTTCATCTTTTTAAACTACACTTTTTGCACTATTTTAACCAACATTTTGAACCTAAAACTCCTAGGTGTAACAATTAGGTATTTTTCACACTTTTATGGTTTATATCCGGGTAAATGTGAGCTTCTGAATGATCTTTCCACGTATATCAGGGTGGAGTATTTATCTTGATATCCTCTTGTAACTTTTGAATTAATGGATATAAAACATTGACATTTCATACCCTGCAAATATCGACAGGGAGACACTGTTTCACATTTTCTATAATGCCACTAGATTAACAATGTTGCCAACCCAACATTAAGTTATGCTCTTAGAACTGGTAATGCGTCAGGTTATTGCATATTTCAAATCTACATGCGAAAGGAAAACTTACAATTTTACACGTATTATGCAATATTGCAAACTAAGGACACTACAGTGTCACAAATATAAAAGAGCAGCCAAATTTTCGAGGATTCTATAACAGTAATAAAGCAAGTGAGACGGGCTAAGTAGCGCATATCCAAAATACTATAGAATACCACGGTCATCATATGTAGACGTACAAGTAGAAATAACGAAATTAAAAACTCGACCTTTTCCAAAGCACTACAGACGTGTTCAAATTATTAGACTCACTCTCGAAAAATGCAAAGTTGATGTAGAAGTCCTAATTTCAGAGTTCTAGAATATTTAATTTAATAGTTAACCATCAATATAGGACCCTTCATCTGTTTACTGTATAGTTGAAGTAGGGATGGTATCGAGACGAGACGAGACGAGACTTTGTATAGTCTTGGTCTCGTCTTGGTTGATAAATAGCGGTCTCGGTCTCGATCTCGTCTCGAGTCAAAAATCGCCGTCTCGGTCTCGTCTCGGTCAACAGATGCTTGTCTCGGTCTCGAAGGCCAAGTCTCGGTCTCGTCTCGAAAGTCTCGAAATAAATAGTATGAAATTAAATTTGTGAAGGTATTATTATCGTACAGTCTGCCGTTTCCGGTTCTTACTTTTTGCCTTCATTCTTGACAGAATTATTGTATGATGTACTTCTTCGTAGCCAAATTGCTAACGCTAATGCTTTCTATGCGTGTGTTCCGGGTTCAATCATCAGTGGGTATAACATACCTGGAATAAAACCCGAATAGTATCCCATATTTCACTATCAGCAATAGACTTTGTTTCAAATAGCCTCAGTACTGCCTATACAATTAAACTCTATTGAATTAACTCCAGTACTATACAGTAGTTTATTTACTTCCTTTGAATCAGAATTGTTCAATATCTCGTAACGGATAACGCAACACATAGCAGTACGAATGTATTTAATCGTACCGAAATTGAAATTTTACAATTTCTCAGTTATTATCCAAAACACTCTGCTTTGATTGTCATTTTGAAAACAGAATATAACGTTCATTATCTTAGCAAATAGAGTAAATTATTACTACCATATATTTTGTTTCAAATTGATCAATTGCTTTATTACCGTTTCACATCTCAGTGTTTAATTGACACTTTAAAACAGGCACTTCCTTAACCTTATGGTGGGAGCTACTGCACTCATCTTTGCTATCTGTGGTCTCGGGTTGGATCACCAAACAAGTTAGATTCAAAGTCTTAAGTTTCGTATAGTTCGCGTCTCACTTTAAGTGCATTCTGTTTCTTATACAAGTTTATGAGATCGTAATGTATTATATAAGCATATATCCAGTGCCGTAACATAGATTAAGCTTATTTCTGAGTTATCAGCGGTGCATGGGCCGCGGTGGCTCAGTGGTAGAGCGTTCACCACTGGTGCTTGGGGTCCCTGGTTCGATCCCAATCCCCGCCAAGTAAACTTTGTAGTAGACAAGCACAGTGTGCGTAGTTTTCCTCGGGGTTCTCCCGTTTCCTCCCACTTTCTTCATTCCACCATTTCATTCATTACTCATCATCACCGTCTCCTTTAGCCTAACCGGCATAATAGTGGGACGTAAAACTCAAAAATTTCATTTCATTTTTCTCACCAGTGCATGTGATCTTTATTCGAGAATAATCATGCGTTCATTACGTTGAAATTTTATATTGCTTGAAAATTACTTGCGAAACATGAACATACATATTATGTAAGTATATACGTAGGTAATTCGAGCTATATGTATCTATTTTCTCTGTCCCGGCAAAACAAGTGATACTTAACTTTCTAGTTTTCTTTTGTATTAATTTTCGTATTTTTGCTGCATTATGAAGGATCAAATTTGTTTTTCGCTGTATGAATTTCGTTAAATTTTGAATCTGTTTTCACCCTACCTTGCCTAGTAAAAGTTATATATATACATGAACTTTAGAGGTAGACTATGCTAAGTCATTTTTTGGTCGAAATTGAGTTAAGAATACTTTTTTAATAGACTATGTTCTTTCTAGTGATGTAACAATGTAAGTCTAAAAGCATCCTATTACTTTGTAACTACTTAGTATAGTTTGAAAACAGTACTGTATGTCTTACTTAAGGAACTGGTTTTTCGCTTCTCTTGTAAAATTACGAAATTATGACTTGGTTTAGTTTACCTCTGAGGTCCAGATATAATAAAATCATAGCCATAATCATAATCAACCATTGTCAATCCACTGCTGGATGAAGGTCTTTCCAAGTCTTCTCCACAACTATCTATCTTGAGCAATTCTTTTTCAGGTTATTCTCCAGTTGTTCTTGATTTCGTCAAACCTTCTTGTATAAGAACGTTTCCTAGGCTGTTTTTATCTTGTGGTATCCTGTCTAGAATTGTTTTTGTTCATCGATCATAATTTCTTGCAATATGTCCAGCACATTTTCCAGCCCATGTTAAAAATTGTTCAATTAGTACCAGTCATTAGTTGTCAAATAATTCATTTCTACTGTATATATTTGGCCTACAAATAGTTCAAATCCGCTACTTTTGGAGCACAGACACGCTACTTTTTGATCTTCGAATCTGGCTACACTGACTCAATGATTTAAATCAATACAATGTGAGGACCTCCATTTGGTCTAGCGGCTAGCACGCTTGACTTCGGTTCGCGAGGTCCCGATTTCCGGTGGGGGTACAGTTGAACGACCGGATTCCATTATAATCATTAGCTCCACGTCTCCTTTAGACGCCCTAGCATAATCATGGGACGTTAAACTAAAACAAACCAAACCAAAAATCAATACAATGTGTATTACTAACTGTAAGTCCTTGAATACTTGCATATAGCTATATGGTATGGATCGAGTTTGAGGTGGTCGGTGGTCAAACTAAAACAAGTGAAATGTAACTAGGGTGTATTTAGAACTTTTAATTAAGCATGGTTTTGTGTGCATCAGACCTAAAGCTTAGGGGAACAACTAGTGTTACTGAAAAGTTATCAGTTACATTTAATAAGTTAAATTTTTCATTTCTTGTAACTTTGTTCCTTCATTCATTCAAAATACATTGTACCATGATCATAGTATTTGATGCTAAGATACAAATGATGCGCATTGCACCGTGTAAGCTATTTGAGTTATTAGAGATCTCCAAAATGTTGATGTTAGTGATACTGTATTGTCCTTTATTACACTGAATAATGTATGTGGTATTATGGTTTTATTTAATATCTAAATTAGATATAGGTAATACCTTACATAGTGCAATTTGAGAAAATACAACTTTATTTTCCGTTGGTAACACTGCTTGTTTATATATAGGCCCGGATCTAAGGGACGTGCTATAAGGGCTATATCCCCCCTCTTAACGCTCAAGTATACACTGAATAAAATGAGCTTCAATCCTGCTTTACACTGGATAAAGAGGCAAAGTATGGTTTAGCCCCTCCCTTGATCATATCCTGGATCCGCGCCTGTATACATAATATAGGCCTGATATATATATATATATATATATATATATATATATATATATATATACAGGGTGGCCCATCATCAAAGAATAATCTTTCCAGGGAAATATTTCAAAAACGGTTGAACATAATAGAACTTAACAAAAACTCAAATAGGAAATACTATGGGACAAATCGAATGGTGGTATCGCGGTGTCCCCTAGGGCCGCCTTTCATGGGGGCTCAGGGCCCAACTTCAAAATTGTCAATGGAAAAAACATAGTTCAAGTGATATCTCGTTCGATAGATCTTTAAAAACTAAAAAGTGTTGTGGTAAAAGATTTTTCATATCGGTTACCGTATTCAAAATGGGCGCCAAAACATGGTGCCTGTATTAGATAAAACGTCCAGTACCACTAATATGAAAACGGTTGGAGATAAATGAACAGGATAAAACTCGTATAGGAAATCGCAGAAGGTATTTATTATTCCATGCCTCGAGAATAATCCAACGGTGAAAAAGATTATTAAAGTATAAGTGAGATAATGCTAAAGAGGAAATATAATTCTTTAAAAAAATATTTTTCCGATCTCCCTTCGTAAGTGGATGAAGCGGAAATGAATGGTAAAATCTCAAATGAGAACCCCACTTTTACTTGCGGTAGGTATGGTTTGTGTGAAACACTTGGGTGTACAAGTGACTGGTACTGTAATGCACTAATGAACCAATATTGTGCAGACGACTTTTGAGCAAAACCAACATTTATACTCGTTGTTCTAAAATTGCATTGTTTGACAAATTGGTTTAGCATTTCAGTTGATTCATTTTTGCACAAATCATTGCCTGCAATCAAAATGGAAAGTAATATTTAACAAGAATTTTACCTACTTTTTTTCTATTACAGACACCTATCTGTTATAAAATCACATTTTAGATAATTTTGTTGTGTAGATACAATTTGCAAAAACTAAGGTTCTCATTTGCAATTTCACCGTTTCTTCCCGTCCCGCTTCACCCACTTATGGACGACGTTGGAACGATGATTTTCTAGGAAATAGATTTCCTCCTTTACATTATGGCACTTTTACTCTAAGCATCTTCTCCTCTGTTGCAACATTTTCGAGTCCTGGAATGATAAATACCGTCTGTAATTTCCTATAGGAGTTTTATTCTGTTCACCCGTTATCCTCAACCGTTTTATATTAGTGCTACTGGACGTTCATCTGATGCAGGTAACATATCTTGCTGGCTATTTTGAATACGGTGACCGATATGAAAAATCTTTTACCACATCACCTTTTAGTTTTTAAAGACCTATCGAACGAGGTGTCACTCGACCCATGTTTCCATTTAAGATTTTAAAGTTGGGACCTTGGTCCCCTTGAAGAGCGGCCCTGGGGGGCACCATGATATCGCCAATTCGATCAGCCCCATGGTATTTCTTATTTTAGTTTTTGTTCAGTTCATTTATGTTCAACCGTTTTCGAGATATTTCCGTGGAAAGATTAAAATGGGCCACCCTATATATTATATATATATTACGTCTATCTGTCTACCTATCTAACAATCGTTCAATTTATCAGATACAGGAGAGAGAGAGAGAGAGAGAGAGAAAGAGACAGATTATATACAACAGCAGTGGATTTTGTTTCGAGAGAGGCGTGAGGAACGGGTAACAAACATTTGTGTTGTACGTGCAATGCGAAAAAATGATTACAAATTTATTTCGAGAGGGGCTTGAGCCCGATACCCACCCCCTAAATGCGACACTGTACATCAGTCAACCGTTCCCATATTATCTCATACAGGAACGAAACAAATTTTGAGTAAAGGCAAAATAACTATCAATATTCGAGACGAGATCGAGACTTTCGAGACTGACCATGGTCTCGTCTCGGTCTCGTCTCGATTTATAGAGGTCCGTCTCGGTCTCGTCTCGGTATGTAAAAGTCCGTCTCGGTCTCGGTCTCGTCTCGATATATAAAAGTCCGTCTCGATCTCGGTCTCGGTACTGTACCATCCCTAAGTTGAAGTGATAATATCACTGTTGAACAGCAGTTGGCATTAGTGAGGGGGGAAATAATGAAAGTGGTGTTTCAGTTGTAGGTAGCTATTATGGTTCCTATCAACAAGTTACAGTCTGAAGTGATGTGGTTGCTGTTGTAAGAAGTTACAACATTCAAAGCGTTCAACAGTTCGAATGGGCCAGTTTAAAATGATCATGACGTGTTTCGTGAATGAATCTTTTATTCTGTGAAGTCCTGTAATCGCAGCATAATTTGAAAAGCAAAAGGACTTTCTCCGCGTAAAGTGGAAGCTAACAAAATACTTTTGGTGAAAGGAAGATATACACGGCGACACATTGGTAGTAGAGTTGGAATAGAACAAAAATATGTGAGTAGAATCTCTGTTGGAATGAACAAGAGCTAAAATAGGGTTGGGAAGTGTGGACGAAAACCAAAACTATCGCTAAGAGGTATCAGAAAACTAAAAAGATTGACTCTGGGAAACAGACGTGCAACTTCTAAAGACTTAAGCATAAAAATGGCTGAGTATGGCGCAGACGTTTGGCCTGAAAGTCTTCGAAGGATTCTTTGTGCCGAGGGAATAAAAGCACACGGTCAAGAAAGAAAACAGAAATTAGAGTCTACTCCAATCGTTGCAAAGAAGCGCCTCGAATGGGCACGAGACTTAGAATATTGGACTGCTGATGATTGAAGAATATTGTGTTTTAGTGATGAATCATGTGTCTTCCTGTCTGATGAATGCTCACAATATGTGCGACGTCGACCTGGAAGGAATTCAAATTGAAATGTCTTTAATAAACCGTGAAGCATCCTACTTCAGTCATGGTCTGGGGTGTGATCTCTGTCTTCGGGTCTGGAAGACTGTATATAGTAGAGGGGACAATGAAGCACGACCAATACCTACAAGTTCTTCAAGAAGAACTGATTTTTCAGACTCCAGTCTGGATTGTTGATGTACAATTCATCTTTATGCATGATGAAGTCCCATGCCACCGTGCCAAAGCTGTAACAAAATTCTTTCAGGACAACGAAATTAATGTTCTTCCGTGGCCGGACACAAGTCCTGATATGAACCGATTGAAAACCTTTGGAGCTTCATGGAGGAAAAGCTAAAGAAGCACATTATAACCAAGCATCAATTGATCAAGGAGATCAACAATATGTGGTATCATGATGCTGAATTGAAGGGAAAATGTGCTAAACTCATACATACGATGCAACAAAGGATAAAAGAATTAATAAAGAATAAGGGATTTCATACGAAATATTAATCTTTGTGTGAGAAAGAATTTTCTTGTAAGTATTCCATTTCACTTTTTGTTTCCAATTTGGATATACACACTTTATAGTAATTATATTTGAATGTCATGTACGCATTTGTTTTGTTGATATTGAAAAGCATATGCCACACCCACTAGAAATTAGGACAGAGCTACAAAGTAGTAATTTGGACTAAGTTTGAACGCATTTTCTCACGTAATATTGTAAGAACAGTAAAATATTCAGAAACTGAATGTTGAGTCTAATAATTTGAACACGTCTGTATATTTTGGAAAAGTGTTTATATAAATATAATATCAGTTACATTGATGGTTTTCAATCGACATAAAGACCATAATGACGTAAGCAGCAATTTAATATATCAAACCATTTCGAAGATGTAAAAATAGTTAAGTTTGACAATCGCCTCGTGTGTTTGCGTTGGTGTGTTTGCGGAGACTTTTTAAAACATTTTTTAATTTACTTTGCTTCTATGATATTACAACAATCTTTCGCAAGTTCTCGGAATTATATAATTTTAAGCAATGTTACAAACTTTACCAGTATTTAACATATCTATATGACGGTTCAAGATAACAAATTGCTGTAAACTGCATTATGATCTTCATTTCTATTGAAAGCCATATATCCATTAACCATGTTTTTTTTTTCTTTTTTTAAATAAAGGTTATTGAAAAAAGTGAAATTTTGAATCCGTATTATATTTGCTTCTATTCATAAATGATCATAGTATTAGACACTAAATGATTTCGATGAGAATTACCGCCGCTGTCTCTCTCTCATTGTTACTGCTATAGAGGCGACCAAAATTTGGATGTTTGTGATATTGTATGTCCTTAGTTTGCAACATTGGATAATAAATATAGAATTGTAAGTTGTCATTTAACACGAACATTTGAAACGTGCAATTACCTGTCATGATGCCATTTGAAAAATAAAACCTTATATTGAGTTTGCACCATCGTTAACCTTGTAGTATCGCAAAGTATGTCAAACAACGACCCTTGCCGATATTTGTATGCTACAAAATTTCAGCGTTTTTTTGTCAATTAGTTTAAAAGCTACAAGAACGTATCGAGGTAAGTGTTTCACCCTGTTTATATATAGGAATAGTTTCTTACAAATTTTCACTGAGATACTTTACAAATTCAAAGGGATTGTAAGGCACTGAAGATATTCATATTGTCAACACATAAAATATGTGGATTTGAATGGCTTATACCTGGAATATAGAAGGTAATCAAAATAATAAAAACACTTTAAGAACATTCTATTTATCATAGTATTATTACTGTGCAGTAACCTGAAATCATGTATGTTATTGCTGTATTCTGCTACTATTACTATTTGCTTACAGAAGGGTGCTGATTCATCGTTGAATGGAGGCATGTTATAGTTGCCTACAAGCAGGTTTCCGTCAGGATTTCAAAATCAGGGGGTGTTCAAAAATTTAAGGGTGTGTGTGCATGACTTTTAGAAAACTTATATTATTATTTTTACCTTTCTCGTAAGATTTTAAAATTCTGCAATAACATCAAAGATGACACCTTCTCACTGCAATTCTAACGGTTCGATTCCCGGCAGGAGCTCATGTGGTTCGGATTCCACGTTAATCAGTAGGTCCACGCCCCATATAACCTCGCTGCTGAAAGGGACGCTAAACTAAAATCAACTCAACCTAACTTCAACAAAGTACAAAATGTTGAATTGACCTTTTTGTTTTTTATTTATTTATTTATTTATTTATTTTGATTGAATATCCATTACAATCTAGGTAAGTTATAGTATTAACGAATTAATTCACTTGACTGATGTTGAACTAAAATTCTTCGTAGTTTTCTTGATTAACGTATGCATGGTCAAATAAACGTCGGATGTTCTAAATTTATCACTTATATTGTTGTTAGATTTCTATTTGCTCTGTTTAAAATGATTTTTTTTTTTCACGACTGAAATCAGTCAGTGGTTAGGTTAGGTTAGATGAATTCGATCTGATATCTGAAGTGCTAAAACAACAACATGATATACTCGTACTAGAACATTTATTGCTAAGTGCAGATATTGCACATTTATCGCAATATTGTTGGTAAATTTAATTCGTTTAAATTTATAGCCAACTTAAATGTAATTTCGTACTTACTAATGTGACTCATATATCTACGAATGTATTAAAAGTCTTTATGACTACTGTATGCATATTTTGACAAACTCTCCTCTGAACCGTCATTAGGCTTCTTCACATTTTCACACATTGTAACACCACTTTATAACCTATACATGCTTTATGCGGTTTGGTTTAATAGTCAGGTTAAATGCTTCTTGAGATCCTAATGAAAAAAAGTATTGGAAATATATTTACAAGCATACTTGTGAACCGCGGCGCAGTCTCACAAGTATTGAAAATCACTGTTCCAAGTTCTTTAATGTTCTGTGAAACGCAAATTTATTTATTTTGATTCACTCATAACGCAACCGAACCGATGCCACTCGTGTAGGACTTCTCAACCATTCCTGGTATGCACAACTTATAAAATTTTCAAAATCAGCCTCAACACTTTTATTTTCAAACATCAGGTGAACAAAGTCCTTCCAAGGACATCTTCATCAAATTATTAACGTGTTCTGAAGTGCGCCGGTACCGTTCTGAAGTTAAAATTATATTCATTGTTGAAGATGATCTCTCCACTGAAGCGGTACCGATTGGGAAAAGCACACGTTTTGTTGCCAGACCTAACAAATTAGAAAATACAATGCATTTATATTCTTCACAGGAAAGTTTCAATTAAAAATACCTTGAAGAATGTTCTTTCAATTGTTTGAGAGTTCTATCTTCAAATAGAACTTCTTCGCACAAAACACAAAATAATTGTGAAAAATTCCCTATTCAGGCTCGGATCACGGCAGAAGTTTAGGGGGTGTTACTGGAAATTTAGGAGGTGACACCCCCATTGGGGGATCTGGCGAAATACCTGCCTACGAGACCTGATGAGGCATAACTTTTGCAATAAATATATATTAGATGAGCTATCACTTTCACATGTTTTCTAGTCGAGAAAGCCTCAAATCTTGTCTCGTAGGCAATTGCAATGTAAGTAAAGAATGTTTTCCAAAAAAAAAAAAGTACCATTCCTCATGGAATATATCATCCAATTCCGCCAGCAAGAATGGAGAAGAATATCTGCTTCTGATTCTGAGATTCAGAACTCTTCATAGATGTTCAATAAAGTTCTTTCCTGGGAATTGGACGGGCCAAGAGAAGTTACAGTACATCCGAAGGCTCGTGTAACCATACCTCACCAGTTCCACCACTATGAATTGGTGCATTGTCATCTTGGAATATTACGTTATTAATTGGTAATAACGTCTGTATTATACTTAAGATCGCCATGCATCTTCTAAGCGTAATGAGTACAGGACCCGCTAAACACCAGAAAATTCCGACCCCCATCATCACAAAGCCGAATACACATTTCACAGCAGAGAGAACAAAGTTCGGAGCGTAAGCTCTCTAAAACAATCGCCATACATAATACGGCCTAATATTGGAAATAAGACGAAAGAAGCCTCGTCAGATCACGTTACACATTTCCAACTATAGGTGGTCCACTTCGCATGTTCTGCGTACGATTTTCGTTGCGTAAATGCGTTGTTATGGTGATCAACGAATTAGAAATTGTAACACGACCTCGGATGTTCACGCTTCGAACGTCCGTCAAACTACTATTGTCATTATAGGCTATGTTAGGAGTACTGGTCAAGTTCCGTTATCACTTTTGCGGCATTCGTTCTACAGTCCTTGAAGACAATGTTCTCAATACATGGTGACCCATGCCATTGAAACCTCTCCAGTCCACCATTATTTTTCTGCAATGTTGTTTTGCCATGAACTCACTTTCGTGCATTGAATGACAGTTTAGTTTTTCCATGAATGAATATGTGGTTCTCAATGTACAGCAGACCATTTCTCATGTTCAGTACATTGTTCCTCTCGGTATATCTAATACACTGACCACTTTAGATGCACTTGCTCAAACTAGCTGTTCACGTGCAATTTGGCTACTAGAAACCCAGAGAGAATTTCCATTTTGTATCACCACCGTCAACGCACTTCAACATGCCTCCATTCTAGTGCGCGTGACATACTATACACGACAATAACCACCAGCCACACTCTCATCCATCCTTATTGTTATCATCTCACTGATCTTGCATGACGTAAACTACAGGCGTTTTCATTTCTTTTGGTAACCATCTGGATATTTCATACCTTTCAAAGAAATTCAATATCCAGAAGAAAACGAAACTAATATGATAAACAATGGTCCAATCATATTTGGCCAAAAAAAATATTCCGATATCTTAATTAGTGTCCACACAGGATCAGATTTAAAAAGTGACACACCCGTGTGTGCCACTTTGGCCACCTTGGTCCAAAAGGGTTAATAACAGAGATGAACCACGTGCATACTTTGGAAACCTATTATTCGACAGAAAATAATTTATTGTATTATATTTATAAAGACAGATGGCATTCCGTTGCAAAAATATTTAGATTAATTTTTTGTAGTTTCATCAAATTTAATGATTTAATTTGAAAGGTAATCAAAGTGCACTTAATTTAGTTAAGAGCGAACCGTTATTGTCCTCCAATAATATTAAAACGATCTTTAAATTTAATCAAATACACCAATATTTACTGTGGAAAAGAAAAAAAGAGTGTTGTGGAAAAGTGTGCATCAAACAACTATTCTGCATAGACTTAAGAATTTTGAATTTTATTGTCCTTTGACTAGAGATTGGGGCTGTGTTTTGACACAAAACTTGGCTAGCGAATTTTAGCAGTCCTTCCTCTCATTTACCCTTATCGCAATGGTAACATTGGCACTAACTCATCGACTTTAGCACTAGTAGGGTTTGATATTTGCAAGTTACGTAAATTTCGAAACAAACTGTTTACTTCTCTAATTTATTGGCACAGTTCTATTAATAGTTAACTATATCAGGTTAGTCTCTTTAAACCTCGCGCCGTGGAGAGAAAGACAGTCTTACAGGAGGATAGTATTCGGATTTTAAGAATGTGGGGAAAAGAGAGCCAAGATGATTAGAAAGAAAGAAAGAGATTGAAAAAAAACTTCTACATTTATTTCATAACGAATTTAAGCAGTCATAAAACGAAAAAAAAAAAGATATCGGAACCCACCACCACGATATTTGCGAAAGTGTTGACAACATAATATTCTGGCGGAATGTCTCTCTTTAATTCTGGAGCCTCAGTGTTTGTCTCAATTCTGGCCTTACACAAGCTACCATATAGGTATTCTCCTCGTGAGACTGAGGAAAACCTTAATAAGGAAGACCAGCCGGAGCCGGGTTCATGCCCACTCTCGATCTACCTATTTTAATGCCTTTTTTGTGTTAGACAGTGGCTGGTAAGGGCACTCAGACAGTGAGGACAAATCTTTATTGCTTAAAAATGTTTACATGTTAAAATTCGCTTTATTCTGTACTTTGAACACGTAATTCAATGTGTATTCTATTCTTCTTACAGCAGCATGCTTTATTTCCTAGTACTATAAGTCTATGGTTGTTAGTCATTATAATTGTTGCATCATAAAACTCCTTCTAAAAGCTCGTACAATTATTACGAAATTCTACATTTGGCAGTTTGCAACATGTCAAACCTTCACCAACATGCAATATGTGGAAAGAATATTTCCATCTACACTCGCATCGAAATTCCCAGCCACTGTTTACAATCAGTACAATACATTTCTGTCGCCTTGTCTTGGAAACAACGCTGTCCAGCGAACCTAACAGTCTATGCTCTCTCTGTTTATTGTTTACAACACAAACTGCAACTTCCCAATATTGCCAGGTGTACAAGGCTTTAGCACACTTTCGAACAAGAACGCTTATACAAAATTGAGTGGATATTAGATGGAAGATTTTTAATACATAGTAACTAAATCGATTTGTCATAACGTTAATATCTCAGTCATTTCAAAAGTAGCAATTATGGGCCTCAAATGTAGTAATAATAATTGGTCCATGACGGTGCAGAAGTAGGTACATTCAGTTTAAAGATTCAGGTGCCTGGCAATCATGAATTAACCATGTAGGTTTGAGAAACAAGGTTTTGACGCTCGCACTAAAATTGTTATTTCAATACAATTTTCCATCCTAGAGTGAACGGACATGGTTTTAGTATAAATATCTAACTAACAGTGTTCGTAGTTTGAAGGAAATTTCGTAGGCAACTTTAGCAAAAAGGGAATTTTCGATAGAACATGAAAATCCAGGGAAATTCTCGAGCTGACTGATTGACCAATATAAATGCTTAAATTTTTCTTTGTACTTCAGAAATAAACCAATACAAGAACAACAGTTTGTGTATGTGTGTGTTCGAATTAGCATAATTCGCACCATTGTTGGCTGGTGTATTTGATTTTTTGTAAAAATTAGAGCAAGCAAACTTAGTGTTTACAGCGCCATTTCTTATCTCCCCATATAATTTTTCACACCATCTTAAAAGATGTAAGTTAATATAATATAACCGTGCTTATTGCTAATTGTCGTTAGAGATTCTTTTTAAACAAGTAACAAATACTTGCTCAACTTGTTATTCTAAAAGTGAACTGTTAATAGTCTGAATATTTTATGAATCATTATTTTAGTACCCACAACTAAAATGTTGGACATGTAAAATTTCTAGTGTTAATTTACAATAAACTAGCGATTTTCGTTTCATATTGTGGATCTAAGGTAGAATTACAAACCAGAGACGGGCCTTTTTCATAACCTTCACTCACCGTCACCCACAATCAACTCTCTTACATTCACTCGCCCTCACACTCAAATATTATTCATGCTCTCACCTACACCCATACTCGCTCAGAATCGACTCCGCTATACTCACAGTTACTCATCCTCACACTTAAATATTATTGACGCTCAGACCCTCACTTGCAGTAACCTTATGTACAGGTGTTAGACATATACGAGGGCTATCCAGAAAGTAGATTACGTTTTGGAATAAAAAATCAACAAAGTATAGGAAACAAATTTTATTATATACAGATGAAAGCCACACACAAATACTACTTTACGACATAGTCACCATTCAAATTAAGGCATTTATCGTAGCGATGTACGAGCTTGGAAATTCCTTCGTCGAAAAATTCGGCCGCCTGCGACTTCAACCACTTCGTTACCTCTTCTTGCAGCTGTTCGTCGTCATCAAAACGCTGCATAGCCAGCCACTCCTTCATTGCTGGGAATAGGTGGAAGTCGCTCGGTGCCAGGTCGGGACTGTACGGCGGATGAGGAAACAACTCCCACTGAAAAGATTCAAGAACTTCACGCGTGACATTTGCCGTGTGGGGCCGGGCGTTGTCGTGAATCAACAAGATCTTAGAGCTCAACATTCCTCTGCGCTTGTTTTGAATTGCTCTTCTGAGGTTTTGCAGAGTTTGGCAATACCTTTGAGCGTTTATTGTAGTGCCTCTTTCCAGGAAGTCCACCAAAATCACACCTTTTCTGTCCCAAAAAACAGTCGCCATCATCTTCCTTGCCGACATTGTTTGCATGCATTTCTTGGGTTTTTGGGGAGAACCTGTGTGCCCCCACTGCATTGATTGCAATTTCGTTTCACAGTTCACGTGTTTCACCCATGTTTCGTCACCAGTAACGATGCGATCGAGTAAAGAGTCACCATCCTTATTGTAGGCGTCCAAAAAGTGCAACGCTGCAGCCATTCGCTGATTTTTGTGGTCCTCTGTCAAGATTTTTGGAATCCATCTTGCACAAAACTTGTGGTAACCAAGCTTTTCGCTGATGATTTCGTGCAACAAACTTCGCGAAATTTGTGGAAAACTCAAAGAAAGTTCCGTTATTGTGAACTTTCGATTTTCACGGACTTTAACATCGACTTTTTCGACAAGTTCGGCAGTCACTTTGCTGGGTCTCCCACTTCGATCTTCGTCGTGAACATTGGTTCGGCCATTTTTAAATCTTATGACCCACTGTCGCACTCCACCTTCAGTGATAATGTTGTCCCCATACACTTCACACAGCTGCCGATAGATTTCTATCGGTTTACAGTTTTTTGCTGTCAGAAACCTTATTACTGCACGCACCTCGCAGCTCGCGGGATTTTCAATTAACACAGACATTTCAAACCGTCACAGTATCTTAACGGAGCATAGCACGAACCTCTCACTAGCACGGCTAGATGCCGACTGAGCTGCGCAACGCTCTGACCCCAAGATGGCCGCGCTAGCCCCGCCCCTAGCGGACACAGACGAAAACGTAATCTACTTTCTGGATAGCCCTCGTATATATAAACACTTCATACAGGACACCTAAGTTTGGCCCTCCACTGCACAACACGTGTTGCGATTGCCGATCTTTTTTTTTTTTTTTTTTTAATGTGTCATGTGGACCTTCCTCTTCCGTCAGCAGTAACCAGTTCACCTGTGAGTGTCGTGGTGTGAAAGTGGTGTGGTAAAATGGGCGACCTGACAGACTTCCAAAGAGGCATAATCTTTGGTGCCCGTCTGGTTGAAGCTTCAGTGGCAACAGTGGCGAACATTGTGGGGATATCGAAAGGCACTGCGTCCAATGTCACGAGGGCATACACAATTCATTGACAAACGACGTCTGCAAAGCACAGCAGTAGTCGAAAGACAATCCTGTCAGATAGGGACCGGAGGGCATTAAAACGGAATGTAGCAGCTAAAAAGAAGACCACTGCAATGAAAATTACGTCTGAAATCAATTTCGCCCTACAGAACCCGGTTTCATCGAAAACAGTACGATGGGAACTTCATAAAATGAAAATTCATGACAGAGCCGCTATCGTCAAACCCCTGGTCACAGTAGTAAATGAGAAGAGGCGTATCCAGTGGTGCAACGACCAGAAGGCGTGGACTCATGAGCAGTGGAAGCACGTAATGTGGTCCGATGAATCGACCTTCACCTTGTTTCCAACAACCGGTCGTGTTTACGTATGGAGAACACCGTCGCAGGCCTATAATACAGACTGTCTGCTCCTAACTGTAAAGCATGAGGGTGGTTCTGTTACAGTATGGGCAGTGATATCGTGGTTTTCTGCAGGTTCCATCATAGCCCTGCATGGAATGATGAATGCTTGGTGCCCACCCCCCCTTATGTCCATGACGCCCCCCCCCAATCGTCTACCCGTAGGTGTTCTTCCATGAAAAAAATTTTCTTTTCGATTAATTTTTACATTCCGTCAAACATATTTATACAGATTTTTAACCCCCCCCCAAATATTTCAATGACGCACTTTGCGTCATAGCCCCCCCTTGTGGGCACCCCTGTGCTAAGGTGTATGAGGCTATTTGGGGAGACCAGGTTTTACCCATGGCCCAAATATTGTTCCCTGATGGTGATGGCATCTACCAAGATGGTTTGACACTCTGTCATGCTTTAAAAACGGTGAAATCATGGTTTGAGGAGCATGATCAGGAGCTATCACACCTCCCCTAGGTCCCACAATCACCAGATATGAATATCATTGAGCCATTGTGGTCTGAGTTAGAAAGGCGTGTTCGGTCTCATTACCCTCCACCAGCATTCCTTAAGGAACTGGAGCATGTTTTGGAGGAACAATGGTACAAAATTCCACACATCACGATTCAGGAGCTGTATACGTCCATTCCACGTCGGATCCAAGCTGTTTTGAACGCAAAAGGAGGCCCCACACAATACTAGGTATGGTTTTCACACTTTTGCAAACGTTTTAAATGTTTTGTCCTACCCCTGTATATATCAAAATTATGGTGATGGGAGTTGCTCTCATGAGGGCAAACTATAAGTGTCGAACCCTTGTTCCAAACTATAGATTTCGAATTCTTGTTTCAAACTATAGGTGTCGAACCCTTCTTTTAAACTATAGGTGTCGAACCCTTGTTTCAAACTATAGGTGTAGAATCCTTGTTTCAAACTATAGTCAAATCCTTGTTCCAAATTATACGAGTTGAATATTTGTTCCAAACTATAGGTGTCGAATATTTGTTTCAAACTATAGGTGTCGATTCCTTGTTTCGAACTATAGGTGTCGATTATTCTAACAATTAATATTTTAATATTGTAAGAAGCAATAGAAATATTAGTTCTGGTTTCAGTTGACTGATCAGAGTTAAGCGGAGTTTTCTCTTTCTACGCTGGACTTTTTTTTAATCTCTCTACTGTTTTTACTCCATGAAAATCCAATAGTGGGGACAGAAGCTATTTGGGTATAGTAAGGGGAAAAAATATTTTTCAGAAAACTAACGCAGCAGATGATTCAACTTATTATGTCAAAATATTTGTAATTTATCATACTACAGCATATTATAGAACTAAAGTCCTACTACAAAACCGGTAGTCAATGAAAATGGAAGAAAATGAACTTTGCAGAAAACATGGTTCTATTTGAATCACGGAAGGAAATATCTGAATCGCTGCTGTACTTTTGTTATATTTATTTTATTAAAAATTAAAGCTAAATCAGACTGCTTATTTTAGAAAAGAGTAATCTATCTTATTCAAATTAGTTTTTAGTCATTATTAAGTTAAAAATCAAAATCACCATACTACGACAGTTATGAACTAGGAGAATTTGAATGTTGTTAAAGAAATTTTCACTTCACAAATACTCATAGTTACTACAAACAAATTGCTTACTCTCGAAGTTTCTACACATATGTTATGAAACAATAAAATTATTTAAACACAAAATGTCAATCTCATGCTACTTATATATATATATATATATATATATATATATATATATATATATATATATATAAACTCAATAATACAGACGGGTACTACATAGGTTTAATACATAAAGTTATAACAATGAATATAGTAGTATTTATAAGTTAAGAAAATTAAGATTTATTTTCCTGGACCTTGATGAGTTGCTCATAGTGAGCATCAAGAAGCCAAATTTTTAATGGATCATGTTTTTGGTCAACATCAAAAGTATATTTGTGGCCATTTCACGAGAATTCTTCTACTTTGTCTGAAATGGCATGTCGGTGTTCAATCGCTGCTAATCCTGTTCATCTACATGGGCTATACTAGTAAATTGGTCTACAAACTGCTCTTGCCAGAATAGCCATGTGGACATTTGCTGTCCAACCTTCTTCGGCTATTTCACCTTCATTTATATTTTCTTCGGAGACGATCTCAGAGCTATGATATACTGTATGTGATTTAGGAGATCATCTTCTCTGTCAATGAAGAGTTGGATACGTTGAGCTTCACTTTGAACATCTTGTCGAGGAGTGTGTATCCAGTCTCGATTTTCCCACATGTATTTGAAAGTATAGAGTAGTAAAAAGTAGGCATACAACTCATGACCAAAGAGAGCAAAGCTAATGGCATTAAACAAACAATGGTCAAGTCAATTTATATGTAAAATTGTGAAATCAGTGAACAAGAAAGCCAATTAAGGCTGTCGATGCATATAATGTTCGTCTCTTAAGGGATGACCTTGTGGAATTTGCCAGAGATAGATCTGATCTTGATGCTGAATAGATTGGAAAACTTCATCAACTCAATTAAGAGTCGGAAGAAATGCATCAAGATCCTCAGATGTGCAACACAAGATCGGATGTTCAGTTCTCTAGGAGATTGACCTCGAGGCTGAGTTGATGAATGTTGGTCTGGTTTTGTTGGTATTTTGGAAGGCGGTCAAATCTATCAATTCAGGCCATTTTCCATCGTTGCTCTTCTCTGTTCTGATCATTAGTTTTCGCCACTGTTTTATCTTCTTTTTACTTAATACTGTTTGTACTATTAACAAAACACAAATTCGTACCAGGGAACACGGACGGTGGCTCAGTGGTAGAATGCTTACCTCTGGTGCGTGGGGTTCCTGGTTCAGTCTCCGTCCAAGTAAGTTTGTGGTGGACAACATCGAGTGTCCGTGGATTTTCTCGGGGTATTTCGGTTTTCGCTCACTTTCTCATTCCACCAATTCTTCCATCATCGTTCACTTGCCTTAATCATGGTTTCCCTTAGCCTAAAGGGCATAATCGAGGGTCGTTAAACTTATGGCAATATCACAGAACTCACTCATTGGCTAGTCTACTGCCTTAGATACTGTAAGGTGCTTCAGTAAGATTACAACTAATCATTGACAAGTGTACTGTCGTAAGTTTTTTGTTAAATTAAATCTAACATAACGCAAGGTATATGACATTAAGACATCGGGGAAAAATTACCATAATTCATTTCTAACTTTACGTCAATGTAATTAGCCTTGGATCCAATTAAACATTCCTTTATTATGACAATGCGTTTGTCAGTCCTTCCTCGTAATTTTACTAAAATAT
This sequence comes from Thermobia domestica, assembly GCF_964235325.1. Taxonomy (NCBI): domain Eukaryota; kingdom Metazoa; phylum Arthropoda; class Insecta; order Zygentoma; family Lepismatidae; genus Thermobia; species Thermobia domestica. The sequence continues at coordinate 78,070,155 of NC_137463.1, forward strand.
CTTACAGGACAAATATAAAGTAATGGATTAATTGTAACGATAAAGGATTTGGCAACGAACTTCTAAACAATTATGCTAAAACTACGGACTTCAAGAGTGAGAAGGCGAAGCTGGTCGAGAGGCAAACTGGGTAATGTAATAATTAGTAGCCTCCTGTTGGCGAAGAAGTTAATGCTCGTGCTTTCTGTGTGCATGGTACTAAGTTTGTTTTTCGGTCAATATGCTTTAAAAAATGACAACAATAAAGATAAGTGCACCGTTACAGGCAGTCGGAGACCACAGTTACTTCTTAAGTTCAGTCGTAATATTTCTCTCTCCTTCAATTTTTGTGAAAAATTACTTTGTTGGTTGGTTGGGGGTTCCACGTTCCGTTTCGGCACCGAGGTTATATGAGACGTGAACGTACTGTTTAGAGTGCAATCCGAACCACCGTAATGTGTTCATATTTCGAAATTCTCCCACTGAGAATCGAACCAGGGACCACGTGCACCAAAGGCGCACGAGCGGTAAGGGTTCGGCCCTTGGGTCTAGCTTAGGAGCCAAGTGATTGGAACGAAACCTGCAGGATTCATAGCTCTTCAGCCTACAATAAAAGTGCGAAAAATAATATTTTCCATTTACACATACAAAGGGGGACAGTGGTATGATTAAAAGATTGTTCAAAAAAGATAAAACTTACAAATTCTAATCTGAGTAACGACCTGAAAAGAGAAATAATTTTTTAAATTTTCTTCTATTCCTATTAGGGAGGAGATGGGATATATTCACCTATAAAATCCTATAGTTCATCTCTTGGCTCCAGTGTAGAAGGAGTTGAGCGAACGGAACAAAACTCGCAGGATCATAGCTCTTTACCGTACCATAAAAACGCAGAAAACTAAAATTTTCCATTTGCCCATACAAAGGAGGGATGGGGGCATGATCCTAAAAAGTTGTCCAAATGAGATAATAGCCGAACCATAGGATTTTATGAAGGAATATGCCCCAATCCTCCCTCATAATAAGAATATTTTTTTTAAAAAATGATTCGTAAATTTTGTTCCATTTGGACAATTTTTGTGTCATGCCCCCCACCCCCGTCCTCCATTTGTATGTATATACAAATGGAAAATTTTGTTTTTTCACATTTTTATTGTAGGCTGAAGAGCTTATGAATCCTGGAAGTTTCGTCACAATTGCTCAACTCCTTCTAGGGTAGACCCAAGAGCCGAACCATAGGATTTTATGGAAGAATATGCTCCCTCTGCTACCTCAAAAAATAAATTTTAAGAAAAATGAAATTTATTTCTGTTCTCAGGACGTTACTCGAACCAAAATTTGTAAGTTTTGTCCCATTTGGACAAACTTTCTTTCGTTGCCCACCACTTAAATTTCGATTTCTTTTCTTTTCTTAGATGTCGCTAAATGTGACGTCTGTAATTCTCAGTCCGAGAAAATTTATATTGATTATATTTATAACGTTACCTTCAACTTTAAATTTAAAAAAAAAAAAAGTAGGAAGATGCAGTTCAGAATGCTCCAAGAGCATTGCGAGAACAAACTTTAAAAAATATTTTTTCTTATTAACTTCTACAGGTTTTATACCAATTATTCCACGTATGTACTTTATATAATACTAATTAGACAATTCTTGTAATTCTGTAATTGCAGAGTAAAGAGGTTTTGAGTAAAAACAGATCATTGGTGCAACAATTTATGTAACAAACGAGCCAGGAGTAGGGAGAGACAGCTCACACTTCATAAGTTTATATGAAAAATTATGGCAGAATGCTGTACCATACGTCAAGACAGTGACATAACATGGCCTGTTGGAGCCATTGAAAGCAGAAGATTTAGTATCACCTGCCAAACAGTATGGGAACAAAGATGTGTATGCGTGCTGTGGTTTCTTGGAAAATATCTCCGATCATGCTGAACGGGTAGCAATTCAAGGAGTCATGTATGTTAAGAAGCTTTCTGAGGCCAGCAAAACGAAACAAGAGGCCCGTAGAACAGGCGAATAAGAAAGTAAGCAGACAGAGAAGAGTTCAAACGTTCTTGATGTTAGTAAAATTCTTGTAATATATTTATCATTTTTGTTTGTGTGTGAAAATAGTCTAGGCATCAACTTGAAAGTGCTCTCCTTTTCGAGTTTAAGGGCAAATCATGTAACAATTTGTTATTCGATATTTTTATGAATATATACCCATAACTGATCACAAAAGTGCCGGATGCCAAAAAGAATACCTTATTGAAGGGGAGGGGGAGGAGGGAAAGCCGAAATTTTAACCGTTTCTATTATTCACTATATATCCGTAATCCTTGGAGCTAGAGGATCGTGTTATATATATATATATATATATATATATATATATATATATATATATATATTGTTTGTCTAATTATCTTCTACAATTTAACTTTAGTGTACTTTTGAGCTAAACATAATGGTTTTCGTGTTATTTTCATTTTTACTTCATTTTTCTTTATACGTATATCTGATACTTTCTAAATAAAATACACACACAAACATGCAGCTTTCCATTCAGTTTTCTGAAAAAATCTTGTTTTGATAAGGGTTGTTTTTGCTTCAAGTCCTGCGGTTTATGTGCTACAATGACACTGAACGAAATAGAGAAGGAACCAGGTTCCAAATTGTCTTCAAAGAGGGAACCATGAACAATTTGCCATTTACCTTTTTCTATACAGTATATTACCTCCTTTAACTCTTAATACTTACTGTAACGGTAAGAAAATCAAAGCACGAAATAAGATATGCCAAACATACTTTATAAATGATCAGTTTTTAAACTGTTAAATCTTATTGGTATGTTTCAGAAGGTACACCTTGTCTCAAAAAGGTTGAGCGCATTCTTTATTGGTGTTTTGAGGCAAAAATTTTCTAAGTTCAGCTTCGGGTATCTTCGGGAAAAAGTAAGCCAGGTTCGAACCTCCAAGCCAGCCTTTGCAATCGGGAAAAAGTTTGCAGATGTGTTTTTCTTCTTTTAAATATAATAAGACTTGTTACCAAGTGTTTAAAAAAGCAACATTGATTGAAATACTTAATGATACAATATTTCGAAACCTTTTATTAATGTGAGCACATGCTTGTTTGTCATTTAGCTCTCTATACGTAATGGAACATTTAAATACGTTAAAGAATCTTTCCATATGTAAAAGAATGCTCAAAGTTAAGAAATAGAACATAATTATCGCCTGAGTACTAAAATAAAAGTCAAAGTAGAACAGAAACAGCGTTTGTAATGGATATGAATGTCATAATTATCTTGAGATCCGTTATACATCGCTAGAAGCTTAGTTCTAGAAGTCCTTGTGTTAGCTCAATCGTAAGCTGTCGGATTTCAAATCATAAGGTTGTGAGTTCGATCCCCATCTGGGTCAATGCTTTTTTTAAAATTACATTTTTCGCAATGCATGAAAAATTATATAAAATAATTACATTAAAATACATAAGTTGTTTATATATAACATAATAATTGCAGAACATAGTAATTATTATGTTTAAAATATAACATCTGAGATAATTTTCACAGTAGGTCGGTATTATATATGAGAATGTTAAATACAAGTTAGGAAAATCGTTTAATAGCAATAAATAAGTTATGTAGTGTATTTATTTGCAGCTATTTGTCATACAGATTTAACTTCTCAGTATTCTCATTACAGTATGTTATTTATATTCGTGAAATACAGTATATTCCTACGGATATAGAAAGTGTATAAACAGAGTATCCAAAGTCGTATCCTGCTTCAAGACACATAACTTTTCCCGATCACCTTAACGTCACGGGAAGAAACACAAATTCTCTTTAGAACGGAATGTCGTTACTTAGAGTCTCATTCGAATACGTTGAATATGCTTTTGTGTATTCATCTCTCTCTCTCTCTCTCTTTCGCTTTGTTTATGTGTGTGTGTGTGTTGCGGAATATCCCAAGTTGAATACAACATTTGCAAAGTATATGAGCATCATTGTCATCGAATGCCAGAAATTGAAAGTCGTGTTTCTTCAGGTTGGGTTTGCGTGTTCATGTTAGCTCACTGGTAGAGTACGGACTTGCCACTGAAGAGGTCTTGAGTTCAAAGCCTACAGCTAATTATCATTCTTTTGTTAGTAGGATTGCACAGAAATCGGATACAAGGAGTGGTTTACTTCTAGAAATATTTTCAGAAGCGTTTAGGTAGCCCTGAAAAGGGCTGTTTTCGGGAGTTAAGGCGGGGACATTAATATTGTGTCCAAGATCCTTCTGAATTTATTACACGCTCCATTCTTCTGGGCATGGAATCTATTACATGGGTGACAAATCTATCTCCTTCCCCTACCTCCAGCCATGCTTCGGAAACAAGATGCCACAGGTCATCCTGAGTTCTTGGTGGATCTGCCTCAGTCCAACTTTCCCTTAGAGTACGCTTCACTTCTGCCCACATATTTTCCATGAGATTGAGGTCTGCTCCACGAGGCGGCCAGTCGATTAAATCAATCTCAGGGTGCTCTGCGAACCATTCCTGAACCACACGGGAAGTATGTATTGGCGACTGGTATTGCTGGAACTGAATTACACCATCAGGCTGAAATACTCCATGGCACCATGGCACCATGATATTACTGATAATGTCTAAGTACAGAGCATTGTCCAGATGTTCTTCAATTCTATGAAGCTATCCTGCTCCGCGACTGGAAATCCAACCCCAACATAAAATAGATACATGGCCACTGCGATTGCAAGCAGCCACATATCCATGGTCATATCGGGTGCCTCTCGGACGATACACATCCTTCCTTTGATGTTGTGAATATGGATTCATCTGAGAAAACTACGTTTTCCCAATTGAGACCCACATTCGCCTGTGCAAACGCGAGACGGTAAATTTTGTGGTCGTCTGAGAGTTTTTCCTTCACGGCAGCAACACGGCCACGTAACCCAGCATGACGAAGCCTTCGCAGAGCTGTAGGCTTACTACCAGGAAAGAGAGAAACTTCCCTTAGCTGTCTAGACGTCCTTAGTGGGTCTAACCGGGCTTCGTTTACTAATCTCGCATCTTGGGCTTCGGTTGACACATGCGGATGACCAGGAGACCGTAAATTACCAGTCTGACCTGTAGCACCATATTTCCGAATCCATCGCCTTCCTGTAGAGGTCGAGACACCTACTCGCCTGCTAGATGCAGTTGCAGAATAACCTTCCAACTCCCATAAAGTAATTACTGCTGTACGTCTATCCATAGTTACCAATGTTCTGAGCTGTGAGAAGGAAGCAATAGGTAAAAGCTAGTACCTAACGTGTGATTGGTTACTTGCACGACAAGCCTATTGTGGGGAACAGCGTTGCCAGATCTAGCATAATGATGCTAGATCTAGCATAATTTGCATTTCTCTAGCATCTAGTATCTTGCTTTTAGCTTCCTGCCCAAATCTAGCACAATTTCAGCAAGTTATCAAAAAGCCGTAAAACCTGGAGATGAGAAAGAAGTTGGTCGTGGGAAGAAAAAGAACGGCAGAAATGTATCCTCTTCCATTGATTCATACACTCGGTAAACCATACAGGCAGTCTTATTTTCCAAAGTAAGTTCGGAACGGCTTTGGGCTTTTTTTTTCGGCTCCACCCAGGGTTTTCTAATCCTTTAACTCCGAGGCATGGGCGGAGCTATGGGGGCCATTCTCCCCCCAACTTTTTGACAACTTCACCATCTTTATTTCTGACTTCATGATCATATTTATTCCTGAAATGACAGCTCCGAGACCGACCAAAAATCTGCCCCCCTCCCCAGCAGACGATTCCCAACTCCGCTTATGCTGCGAAGTAATTTTCTTTCAAAATATGTAAACAAAAACTTTGCATTCATTTATACGATATATACGCAATTGAGTCTGGCAACGACTGCAGTAATTTAGTTGAGTTAAAATTTTGGTGCGTGAAGTATTGAGTTCTATCCATGCATTCTTGCTCTCTGTATTTTAAGTTACGTTATCGTATCTCAACTTCGTTTTTTTTAACTCCTGAATTAGTAATTAGAGGATCTAGCATAATTTGACCGAATCTAGCATAAGTTCGATCAGGTTTTGGAATAATTCCGAGCTGTGAGTCTGGCAACGCTGGTGGCGAACGACTTGGCCAACGACTCGCGAAAGAAATCTGAAAATGGTGCGCCGTAATAATAATATTAAAAACAGTTTTTATAAAGGAATATTAATACATACGAAAAGCTGTTTAAAGAATTAATTGCTATACTGACTTTACACGTATAAAAACATATACCATATACCAAACAGATTGAGCGATATGATGATAGCTGTTTTGAGACGAACACTTTCGAAGTCCAACTTCGGGTATCTTCGGAAAACAGTAAACTAAAGCTGCTGGTTCGAACCTCCAAAGCCAACCTTAGTAATCGGGAAAAGATGTACAGATATGTTTTTCCTTCTGTTAAATATAATAAGACATGTTGAAATGGTATTAAGTGTAGAAAAAAGTAACATTGATTGAAATACTTAATGATACAATATTTCGAGACTATGTATTCACACTCTCGTTTCGTCATTGTGATTTCCATACGGAAAAGAGCATTTACGTATGAGCTCAGTTATATTTCAGAAGCAGCTTCCGAAAAGCGGTCATGTTAGCTCAGTGGTACACCACCGAGCGTTTAAATCGTGAGTTCGATACCCGTTCAGGTGAGATTCTTTTATGATATTCTACTTTCCTCAATGCATGAAAATTATGTAAAATAGTTACATTACAATTCATCAGTTGTATATATATTTTCATATCATCAGTTGTATATATGAGTTGAATATATATATTCATATCATCAGTTGTATATATCAGTTGAATATATATATTCATATTATTTCACGACATAAGTAATTCTTATCTTTAAAATATAACATCTGAGGTATTCACAGAACGTCGGTGTGTTATGTGTGAATATTGAATACAAATTTAAAAAATCGTGTAATAGAAATAAATAAGTTATGTAATGTATTTATTTGCAGCTACTTTCATCGCAGATAACTTCTCAATATTCACATTACAGCATTTAGGTAGAGCATATCGAAAATCGGATCGTGGTTCAAGACAAAAAACTAGCTAGCCCCAAACTGTCACGTAAGAAATTCACGAATCGCAAAAGTAAAGTGAAGAGATTGAGAGCGGTAATTCCTTAATCGCTCTCTCTCAACTCTCTCTTATCTGCATTTATACATATAAAAGTGTGTGTATGTATGTTCCATCATAACTCATGTATGCCTAGAGCAGGGTTTCTCAACCTGGGAGTCGCGGCCCCTAGGGGATCGCGAAGATAGGCGGAAGAGATAAATATAGTTAGAATCTAATACCAGAAATTATTTTTAAATATTATTTTTAATTTTGTTCTGATAGGCATATTTTTATTTTTTATACACACTGTAAAGAACAATAAAAAATAAGTCTACTGAACATTTTCAAAGGGTGTAGAATTCGTGTTACTATTCGGTTCAAAGTCTCTTGTCGTCGCGAATTCTGTCGAGAAATTTGAAGCTTAAAATATACAAAACGATAATCATACCTGTTGTTCTGTATGGTTGCGAAACATGGTCGCTTACTCTGAGGGAAGAACATAGACTGAAAGTATTTGAGAACAAGATCCTGAGACGAATATTCGGACCCAAGAGGAACGGGAATGGGAATGGCGGAAACTTCATAACGAGGAACTACATAATTTATACGGTTACCCAACATTGTTAGGGTCGTAAAGTCTAGGAGACTTAGGTGGGCAGGTCATGTAGCTAGAATGGAAGAAAGTAGAAACGCTTTCAAAGTCTTGACTGGAAGACCAATCGGAAAACGACCATTACGAAGACCTAGGCGCAGATGGGAGGACAATATTAAGATGGATCTCGTTGAGATAAGAATACAAAGTAGAAACTGGATCCAATTGGCTAAGGATAGAAGTCAGTGTAGAGCTTTTGAGAACGCGGCATTGAACCTCCGGGTTCCATAGGTCATAGAGTTAGTTAGTTAGTAGAGTTGTTTAAAAATGAATTTAAATCAAAGAGGTATGATATAAAACTAATGAGAACTGTATATAGAAATACTAGAAAAATACACATGAAACAAAACCTGCACATTGAAATACAATTAAAATTAAAACCTAATGAGATACCTAAGCATGGTGTAATTTCACTAGTGCAGCAATGCCCGGTTCAATCTTCATGACGAACATTATCAAGCCATTTTCAACTGATAAGCGATTTCTTATCTTTGTTTTAATGTTTACCATAAAAAAACACACACTTTCGCACAAGTACGATATAGCAAATGGAATTATTACTTTTAAAGCAGCAATCACCAGACCAGGTTATTCTTGTCTCCTCATCAGGCAGAACTTGTCCAAGTCTTCGTTACAGAAAACCAGTTGCAAAGACTTGTCGCATGATCATTCTATTATTTGGTCAAGAAGTTGTGGGCTTAGATCGGATACGTTAATGGCCTCTTCAATGAAGGAGTTTAACATCCATCTTGAACCAGTACCTTCGTCGTTGGGAATATAGATATTACAGTTACTGTATCCACTGTCAGTGCCGGGCGCCGAAAAGAGGGGCCACACATTTCGGAGGAAGTGTGTTACTCAAGTTAGGAAAGTTCATGTGCATATGTGTAAAATAGAAGGAAAAACGTAATAAAATGTGCTCAAAATTAAGGAAAGGTAGGGTTTATTTTGAAAATGTTATTGAGCTTCGTGCCAACCATGGTGGCGCTTCGTAGCTAGTCTGTCGACGTCACTCATATATACGGTGACATCGTACTATACTCTCGCCCCGGGCAATGATTTTCCATGGCACTGTTCACTATAAACAAAAAAAATGGAATCTACTATTATTAGAAATAGGTATGTTAAAAATCCCACACAAGCTTATTATAAAACAAATTATAAAAGGGTCGCTGGCAAGAGGATGTGATAAAAGGGGATCGTGATAGCAATTAGATTGCGAACCACTGGCCTAGAGTAATTTTAACCACATTTCTTATAGTTTCAAAAAGAGTGCTGTCGGGTTACCTATGGTGAATGGGAGGGGGGTACATATAAAATATTGCTAGAAAATGATCGATATTAGATTCATAGTTTTCGGGGTCGCTTAGATAAATAGTGAGACTTTCAATTTCGCTTAACTCCGATTAAGCTCTCATTAGTAGGGATGGGCACGAACGACTTTTCTTTGAAACTCGACTCGACTCGAAACAGACATCTATGAGGTCTACTCTTGGACTCGGCGCGAAAAATATCTTCCAACTCGACTAGGATTAGAGTCAAGTCGAACCAAAACGAGCCAAATCCTGTGTGTAGTCCTACCTAGACAATACATAGACAATAATTATTCTATCATCAATTATACTACTGTTACGACAAATAATACTAATACTACTACTACTACTAATAATAATAATAATAATAATAATAATTATTATTATTATTATTATTATTATTATTATTATTATTATTATTATTATTATTATTATTATTATTATTATTATTATGACAACACCGTGTACAAACATGAACGATAGATGGTTAGTAAAGGAATACTAAAAGCTAGTTGACTGCCGACGTCTATTAACCTCTCGCCAGAAATTGGTGGCCCCGCAGCGACGATCCGTGATGGCCCAAGTTCCATTTTGAAAACTTTACTACCAGCGGCAGACACGCGATGAAACGCCAACGAACCACAAAATTACTCTCCCAAAATATGTTAAAATGCCTATATGTGTGATTTGTTTATATTTAGGTGAATCAAAAAAACACAAAACAAATACCCCGGGATGGACGCGAACAATCAATATTACGATTACTAGGCACGTGTTCTTCTGACTTCCCCACGGAAACGATCATAAAAAGCTTGGTTGTTGAAGGATAAATCATTGACGTCTTAATTTAGCCAATCAGACAAACCCCTACATCTCGAGTTCTAGGAGGTCATACCGTGAACCGTTTCAGATTTATTGCTTTCTGGTGGAGTACTATCCATGCGCAATATTTGTGCATAATAGCCGACATGCATCTTCGGTGCCTCTTATCTTTAGTACAATTTTAACCAGAGATGGTGTGGGTCAATGAAAATTTGATCCACGACCCACCATGACCCACTATCACCCACCACCCAAATGACCCATTGGCCCACTCTGACCCATCAACCATCGTGATCCACTCTGACCCACCACCAACTATGAACCACTCTGAACCATTGCGACCAACTCCGACCCACGAAAACCCATCGACATCAACTCTGACCGATGACCCACGTCCTCCTCTCCATTGACTAAAGAGATTACACTTGTAATAAAACAAGACTGTGAAATTATCACTTATCGGAGTTTGAATTTCTACCGTCATTGGCTCAAGCACCTCTTTGTTACAATACTGGTGGGTCTGACCTTTACGATATATAATGGCAAAGTGTTTCTCATCTTCCGAATTAAAATGAATTTAAATTTATCATATGTAATTATTTCTTTGTTGCCTTACAGACACATTTCAGTAGAAAATAGGGTGAAATTTAAAAGTTTCGAATCAAGGAAAAGTAGACCAACGTAGAAAAAAAAAGATAGAGAGAAACTAATTTTCTATATAATTAAGCATGCCGTACTAATTGAAAATGCCCATGTAATTAAGTTTAGAATACAAATTTTATGGCCATTTTTCTCTAACTTTATGGCTTGATTGCCTTATGCTCGGAACGCTCCATATATTAAACACCAGCTTCAGCAATTATAAATAGAAAGCAGTGGGTATAAAATTCAAAAAGAACTTTAGTTTGCATTACTCAATTTTTTTCTCAACTAATATCAATCGTTTTCGATTATTTTTACAAATCAACCCACTACCAATTTCCAATATATAGAAAATGCACCCCCGTCCCCCCGCTCATAAAAGACAATTTTTAAAAATGCCAAGGCATATTCTCTTTATTTTTAATAAAGAGTTATATGCTGAATTTCAGCTCTCAGTTGAACGGCTTGTTAGATACTAAATTTTTCGCAAAAATTCGGACTTCTACTCCCCCTAAGGATATGTATTATAATGAAAGTGACACGCGTATGATAACTTCCCAGTTGGGGTTGGAGCCTGATTATATACCAAACGTCAATTCATTTGACTTTGCAATTTGACCGTGATGATTACGCAGACATAGTTACTTTCAATTTTTTATGATACATATCCTTATTTCATATGTTGCAGATGATTCAAAAATATTTTTTCAAGCAGTTAGCTCCTCTAGAATCTCACAGGCTGCATCCCAAAATCCAACTCCTACTATCCTATGACAATCCAAAAGTGACTGAACTTTTTTTTTATTAGGAACAAATGACAAAAGAAAAATGGAGATCTTGAAAGTAAAATGTAGAAAAGCTCGGTGCCCCCAATAACTACATATTTCTCCGCCCCTTCATTCCGAACTTAAAAATAAAACTTAATTCGAATATGGTTAATTAGTGAATTTATTACAGTTAAATTCCACTCACTACATGCTACAGCTACAACTATGTAACAAAAAATAACAACTGTGAAACATGTTCTGAATTACTATTACATTTCTTACGCTATTATTAAACATATTAGAATAGTAAAAGAGGATTGCTTGTGAAATAGTATATTTGCTCATGATTTTTAACTTTTTCATACGGAAAAAATAAAATATTATTCAAGTTTTAAAATTTGCACTCTGCAAATATGTTGCCCTCTAGGCAATGGGACTAATGTGGACTAATGGGAAATGCTGCACTGTTAGCGGCGCTGAAAACTTACGATTCGATTCTAATATCAGTTGATTTCGATATCTTTATGTCGCTACGTAACCACCCTGGGTGCTAATGGGAGCTTAATTGGACTTGAATTGAAAGTAGAGCTATTCACCTAAGCGACCACGAAACTATGGATTCGATACTAATATCGACCCGTTTCTAGCATTTTTTATATGTATCCCGACAGTACTCTTTTTCCAGACTGTAAGAAATATAGTTAAAATTGCTCTAGATATATCAGAATTATGTTGAAACACACATATAAATCCACTTTTATATTCTGTATAAATAGAGAGTGAGCGAGCGAGCGAGCGAGAGAGGGTGACTCAAGGCATCACCACTTCCACATTGCAAAAGCATATATCAGGAATTGAATTGAAAATCTATCTAAAGACTGAGCTCCTCCGTGGCTAAGCGGTTAGCGTACGCGCCTTTGGCGTGGGAGACCCGGGTTCGATTCCCGGCGGGAGCTCATGTGGTTCGGATTCCACGTTAATCAGTAGGTCCACGTCTCATATAGCCTCGCTGCTGCCAGGGACGCTAAACTAAAATGAACTCAACTCTATCTAAAGACTTTCTGCTGTGGCATGCTTCATAAGGACAATTCCAGTCTGCTCACGTGACCTTTGGGGTTCATGATTTTTTTTGCGAGCGTTCCGACTTTGAATTCTCTGTTTATACCCTCTGTTTATGCATAGAATAACTTTTCAAGAATATAAATGACATTCTGTATTATGAATGTTGAGAATTACTCTCTATATGACAAATAGCTGCAAATAAATAGGCCTACACTACATGATTTATTTATTGCTATTGAACGAGTTTCTTAACTTGTATTTACATCCTCATATATAATACCGACCTACTGTGAAAATTATCTCAGATGTTATATTTTAAACATAATAATTACTATGTTCTGCAATTATTATGTTATATATAAACAACTTGTGTATTTTAATGTAATTATTTTATATAATTTTTCATGCATTGTGGAAAATATAATTTTAAAAAAGTATTGACCCAGATGGGGATCGAACTCACAACCTTATGATTTGAAATCCGACAGCTTACGAATGAGCAAACACAAGGACTTCTAGAACTAAGCTTCTAGCGATGTATAACGGATCTCAAGATAATTATGACATTCATATCCATTACAAACGCTGTTTCTGTTCTACTTTGACTTTTATTTTAGTACTCAGGCGATAATTATGTTCTATTTCTTAACTTTGAGCATTCTTTTACATATGGAAAGATTCTTTAACGTATTTAAATGTTCCATTACGTATAGAGAGCTAAATGACAAACAAGCATGTGCTCACATTAATAAAAGGTTTCGAAATATTGTATCATTAAGTATTCCAATCAATGTTGCTTTTTTAAACACTTGGTAACAAGTCTTATTATATTTAAAAGAAGAAAAACACATCTGCAAACTTTTTCCCGATTGCAAAGGCTGGCTTGGAGGTTCGAACCTGGCTTACTTTTTCCCGAAGATACCCGAAGCTGAACTTAGAAAATTTTTGCCTCAAAACACCAATAAAGAATGCGCTCAACCTTTTTGAGACAAGGTGTACCAGAGATAAGTATAAAGAAACAGATTGGCAGAGTTTCTCATAGCGTGTACTACAGTGAAGCCATATCTAGCATCTTGGTGCTAGATCTAGCATAATTCACATACATTTAGCAGCTAGCATCTTGACGTTAGCATCTTGGCCAAATCTAGCATAATTTCATTCTTCCCTCTGGAGAACAGAAAAAGAACGAAAATTTAGATGGTTCAAGGACTGTCTGGAATTATTATTCTTAGTTGAAGCGATGGTTGGAGCAATGAAACCAGTCTATTTTCGCGGTTATAATTTATTGTTGAATTCAGAGAAATGTTCAAAAATAGCAAAACGTGACTCTACAAAACATTTACTTGCACATAGTTTTATTACTGTCAACTCAAACCTGAATGTGTGGTTATCTGGAATGTTTCAGTCTCTTTCCGTTTACAACTTGAGAGGGGAGGGATATGAGCGTCAGAGGATAGCTAGTAACAGGCCCGTAGCCAGCCCAAAAATTTAGGGGGGGCGGTAGAAGTTAGGGGGGCCCGACCCAATAATATTATACTTCATCACCATATTATGGTTCATTTGCAAGCCTACCGTGAAATTTTATGGGGCCGGCCAAAATTCAGGGGGGCTCGGCCACCTCTTGCCCCCCGTGGATACTAATAGTAATATACTAAAAGAAATGCTTCAGGGCTGTGTCGGAAGCGGCATGTTGTGTATATGTTTCTTAAAATGTTATCCATTCATAAAATATAAATTCGACCTTCCTCCCCTATAATGTGCCATTTACCAATTTATTTCATTATCATTCCTGACAGCGTCATATTAGCTTTGTACATGAATACAGCTGAAACACTTCATTAAAATAATGAAGAAAAGTAGGGGCGGGTCTTTAAAATTAGTTAGGAAAGAAAATTTGAAAATCTGGCATAATTTACAAAAATCTAGCATAATTCAGACCCGTGTTTGGCATCATCGCGAGTCTCGAGTGTGGCAACCCTGGTGTACTAGAAAAAGCTCTCTTTTCATTCTTCAGAGAAATTTTGTTTTCACAAGGGTTATTTTTGCAAAAGTCGTTCAATTGATATTAAAAATGGATATTTTTTAATTAGATAATATTGTATCGATTTACTGATATTTAAGGATTGATTTAATGATGCATTTAAATAAATTATTTTAATTGGGTAGTATTTTATATTGCTATTTTTTTAATTGGTAGTATAGTGGTTTTTTTTTTTTTTGATTATCAATTTAGGTTTTAAATGTTTTGAAATTAAATTTAGTTTGATGTAAATTTATTAGATAATAAATTAGATTATTAACAAAACATTTTATAAATGTTGCAGCCATGTTTAAAGTTAATAATTTAAATAATTAATAATTTAGTGTACTAAAGATGTCTGCTATCTTCAAGACAAGTTAAGATTCACTGTACCGATGGCTAAACAACTGACCTCACGCGCAACCAATACTGAGGAAGTATGAAAATAACATGAAAACCATTATGTTTAGCACAAAAATGGACTGAAGTTAAATTGTAGAAGATAATTAGACAAACAAAATTTTAAAAAATCGGATGTTCTAACTCCAATGATTATGGAGATATACTGAATAATAGAAACGGCTAAAATTTCGGCTTTCCCTTCCTCCCCCCCCCCCTCCCGTGAGGTATTTTTTCTGGCATCCGGCATTTTTGTGATCAGTGATGAGTATATATTCAAAAATATCGGATTTCAAATTGTTACATGATTTGTCCTTAGAATTCAGTTTTTAAACCCCGATGCCTAGACTAAAACGTTCTACCACATGTTGTTTTACGAAGACACATGCTCAAAATGGACGGTTCAAAATTGAAAAATTCGTATAATATCATCTACTTATGACTCTCGAGATATAGCTCCTTAAATCTCCCGAAATCGAGACTTTTTTGGGCCAATATCTCTGGAACGGTAAGCGTGACGCGAAAAATTTCATCACTTCTTTGAGATAGTTTCTGATGCTCTATCAAATGGGCGGTTCAAAATTGAAAAATTCCCAAATAACAGACACAGACAAAGAGGATTAAGTAACGAACTTTTTAAGTTCACTGAAAACCTGCGTTAATGTTAACAATCTAGAGATCTATTCATCATTATTATTGCATCAGAATTTATCTTCTTTGTTCTAGCTCGAGTACATTCCACGATCCACGCAACTCTTGGTTTCAAAATTACTACATATTTTTTTGTATGGAGTTGGAAATTATCCTGAAACAGTCTATGTATCCGGGTTAATTCTTGGTTTACACGGATCCTTTTAACATTACTATGAAATAAACGAAAATGCTAATAACAGGGCTTAAGAAATTATTCATGCTAACAACTCATACAAAATGTCCTAAATTTTTTTTGCAAAGTATTAAAAGACAACTTTCTGTTTAATGAAGCTAATATTTTAATACTGGTTTCTCCAATCAGATTTCGCTTTTCTGAAGAAAGAATCCCTCCTCTTCAGGACATAAAAGGACAAACAGTGCTAAAGTTCATGTAACTAAGTAACATTCACATCCGTTTACGAAGAATACACTTGAGTACGATACAAGAATTTGTAATCGCCATTAGATTAGACCTTATATTATTATTTTTTTATTGAGAAGAAGAAGAAGAAGAAGAAGAAAACGATATTACGCATTTGTCAAATGGTCAAAACAATCACACGCCCCGGAGCAGATTCGTTTTGTGAGAACCACAATATAATTAAAAATCGTTTAAGAAAATAAGGTCTTAGCGGGCAATAAAGCGAAATAAATATTCACCTACAAAATTGTTTGATGATCATATGACATGGATCATATATAATTATTATTAAAAAGTTAGGTACGTTGTTATTTATGTTGTATGAATGTTGGTGTGTGTGTGGGTATGTCTTACATAAATGCAGCTACTACCACAACTGAATACCAATATACATGCCATTTGAGATGGTCTTTAGTTTATGAAGCTGAGAAAATAGTATGGGGGAGCGGGTACAGAAGATTGATCGTTATTAAAGAGGCATCAACCTTTATACGGATTTTTCAGTTATCTGATGCTTATAGGTTAAAAAAAAAAAAAAAAAAACTATGTTACCTTGTATCATGTCCTACAATACAAAGTATTTCAAAGCATTTTCCTGGTCTGCAATTCGTCCGTTTTGTTACTATACATTTTAGCCAATCCAGGTGTATGTTGGTAATCAAAGGGTAGTGGAGCAGAAACACGTCATGAAAACGAGATACATGGAATATGTGATTGACGTGCAGTGTCGTCCGAAGGACTATTATCTCCCCATTAGGCGCATCCCCAGAATTAGCCTGGCAGTTCTTCGCCAAGTGAAGAAGAGAATTATATATTATATAAAAAAAGAGAGAGAGAAGAAAAAAATTGTTACCAGGAACAATCCTGATAGGTGAAAAAGACAGAGAGAGAGGGAGTAAATACCAAAAGCAGCCACCATCACATCTTCCAGTGGATGAGGAGAAAAGATCTTTAAGAAACGAGAAGCTATCACCACTAGTCACGACAAACCATCAAACACCTGCAACTGTTGTTGACGATTATTCAACGTGCCATGGTATTTTGCGTCTAAGCTTTCTCTCTCTCTCACCCTCATCTCTCTTTAACCTTCTACAGCAATGCTGTTCCTTTACCTTCTCCAAAGTCTCGGCAAGTTTCTTCTAAACACGAAAAAAAATATATTAGTTGCATTTACGTACGTAGTTACCACTTCTTCTGTCCTGTTCAGCAACGTGTCTTTCTAAAGAAAAATAAGAAATGAAGTTTGAACTTATTGTACACAATTTCTTACGTAGTATATGATTACGCGATATTGCTAAGAAATGATAATACTGAATGGGTATTTCACTTTTTAGATTTTTTTTTATTTTTTATTTGTTTATTCACTTATTTATTTATTTTACGTACGTACGCAACATCAAGACTGTAAAGCAACGTGTAAAATATCAATTCGTAGCTATTTTTGAATCAAAAGCTAAAAAATATTCCAATCAAAAATTTTCTTGTACGTCTTATATCTGGAGAACTGCATATACTGTAGCCAAAGCCCAGTTAACTCAGTATGATGTGCTTATTCCGTAGAAACTTGATTTAGGAGCCGTTCAAAAAAAATATGGCCCCTTATCCAACTGGCCCAAAGGATCCGATAAATTTCAACAAAAATTTTCATGTAGGCCTTATATCCGGAGAACTACTCAGTATGATGTGCTTATTCCGTAGAACATACTACAGCTCGATTTAGGGGCCGTTCAAAAATTTTATGGCCCCTGATCCAAAAACTAATTACTGGCCAAAATCGCAATCTTTTGATCCGTTTTTAATTTTCCTAAAATTCATATTTTAAGCATTCTTCGCCTCAATCAAACATTTAATTTAAACCGTACTGTTATAGATATAAACAAAAAAGATGCAAATGTCTTAGTACGTCCACCTCATAATGTATGCGAGAAGAGTTTCTTACGAATAACTATTATGGCTGTCTCTCTCCTCTACACTTACATTATAATGATCCTTTATTAATAGAACGTGTTTCAGGATATAATTGTTCAATCTATTTTTAATATCAAGGATATGTTATACGAATAATCGTC
The DNA here is from genome assembly GCF_964235325.1 of Thermobia domestica. Classification (NCBI taxonomy): domain Eukaryota; kingdom Metazoa; phylum Arthropoda; class Insecta; order Zygentoma; family Lepismatidae; genus Thermobia; species Thermobia domestica. The sequence goes on from NC_137463.1 coordinate 78,088,110, forward strand.
AATTTTCGCAGACTGATAGACTAATCATGTGGTAACTACATCTATATATTACATAACCTTGTAACGTTTTACTTTCGAGCGACTATGGGAAAGAATAAGAAGTACGGTGATCGTGAAAAAATCAAATTCGAGATTTCAAAAGGTGTACACTTTGCATCATCCTACATTGGGCCGCGGTGGCTCAGTGGTAGAGCGTTCACTTCTGGTGCATGGGGTCATTGGTTCGAACCCAGCTGGCGCCAAGTGAGCTTTGTGGTGGAGAAACACCGTGTGCGTGGGTTTCCAGAGGTTCTCCCGTTTCCTCTCACTTTTTTCTCGACCATTTCATTCATTTCTCATCATCACCGTATCCTTTAGTCTAGCCGGCATAAATATGGGACGTAAAACTTAAAGATTTCATTTGCATTACCCCTATATGCAAAAAAAAAAAAAAAAAAAAAAAAAAAGTGATTTTTTGAATGTTTATTCGTTATGATGATTTACACTCGTATTTCATGACTAACTTGAGTATGGCACAACTCATTTACCTTAAAATAATCCACAAGGGATGATAGTTTACTTTTGTAGGTGAGATATTTTCGAACGATTTTTTTTTTAAAGACTGAGACGATTTTCTTATTTCATAAATAAATGTGCCACTGATAACGAGACAATATGGTATAGCACATTTGTACTCCAAAAATCCACGAGAGGTAGCTTACTCTTGTAAGTAAGATAATTTCGTATAATTTTCTCAAAAACGACTGATGCGATTTTGTTCATATTCCATAAATAAATATATTAATAATATGTAGACAATATAGCATAACTGATTACAAAAGTAGTTTACTGCTGAAGGTAGGTTCCTTGCAAGGGATTTTCCCAAAAATGTAATTGTCTTCATATTTTATTAATATACCCTAAACCTATAATTTTGCGTAAATCATTTTACATGAAAATGACCAAGATATAATTTACTTAACAAAAAGCATTCTTAAAATATGACTCATACTATTTTCTTATATTTTTTTAATAACCCTGAGATATGACATAATTAACTCCTTACGTAAAGATTTACAAGAAATAGCAAACGAGATACATGGAATATGTGATTGACGTGCAGTGTCGTCCGAAGGACTATTATCTCCCCATTAGGCGCATCCCCAGAATTAGCCTGGCAGTTCTTCGCCAAGTGAAGAAGAGAATTATATATTATATAAAAAAAGAGAGAGAGAAGAAAAAAATTGTTACCAGGAACAATCCTGATAGGTGAAAAAGACAGAGAGAGAGGGAGTAAATACCAAAAGCAGCCACCATCACATCTTCCAGTGGATGAGGAGAAAAGATCTTTAAGAAACGAGAAGCTATCACCACTAGTCACGACAAACCATCAAACACCTGCAACTGTTGTTGACGATTATTCAACGTGCCATGGTATTTTGCGTCTAAGCTTTCTCTCTCTCTCACCCTCATCTCTCTTTAACCTTCTACAGCAATGCTGTTCCTTTACCTTCTCCAAAGTCTCGGCAAGTTTCTTCTAAACACGAAAAAAAATATATTAGTTGCATTTACGTACGTAGTTACCACTTCTTCTGTCCTGTTCAGCAACGTGTCTTTCTAAAGAAAAATAAGAAATGAAGTTTGAACTTATTGTACACAATTTCTTACGTAGTATATGATTACGCGATATTGCTAAGAAATGATAATACTGAATGGGTATTTCACTTTTTAGATTTTTTTTTATTTTTTATTTGTTTATTCACTTATTTATTTATTTTACGTACGTACGCAACATCAAGACTGTAAAGCAACGTGTAAAATATCAATTCGTAGCTATTTTTGAATCAAAAGCTAAAAAATATTCCAATCAAAAATTTTCTTGTACGTCTTATATCTGGAGAACTGCATATACTGTAGCCAAAGCCCAGTTAACTCAGTATGATGTGCTTATTCCGTAGAAACTTGATTTAGGAGCCGTTCAAAAAAAATATGGCCCCTTATCCAACTGGCCCAAAGGATCCGATAAATTTCAACAAAAATTTTCATGTAGGCCTTATATCCGGAGAACTACTCAGTATGATGTGCTTATTCCGTAGAACATACTACAGCTCGATTTAGGGGCCGTTCAAAAATTTTATGGCCCCTGATCCAAAAACTAATTACTGGCCAAAATCGCAATCTTTTGATCCGTTTTTAATTTTCCTAAAATTCATATTTTAAGCATTCTTCGCCTCAATCAAACATTTAATTTAAACCGTACTGTTATAGATATAAACAAAAAAGATGCAAATGTCTTAGTACGTCCACCTCATAATGTATGCGAGAAGAGTTTCTTACGAATAACTATTATGGCTGTCTCTCTCCTCTACACTTACATTATAATGATCCTTTATTAATAGAACGTGTTTCAGGATATAATTGTTCAATCTATTTTTAATATCAAGGATATGTTATACGAATAATCGTCAATTTTCGCAGACTGATAGACTAATCATGTGGTAACTACATCTATATATTACATAACCTTGTAACGTTTTACTTTCGAGCGACTATGGGAAAGAATAAGAAGTACGGTGATCGTGAAAAAATCAAATTCGAGATTTCAAAAGGTGTACACTTTGCATCATCCTACATTGGGCCGCGGTGGCTCAGTGGTAGAGCGTTCACTTCTGGTGCATGGGGTCATTGGTTCGAACCCAGCTGGCGCCAAGTGAGCTTTGTGGTGGAGAAACACCGTGTGCGTGGGTTTCCAGAGGTTCTCCCGTTTCCTCTCACTTTTTTCTCGACCATTTCATTCATTTCTCATCATCACCGTATCCTTTAGTCTAGCCGGCATAAATATGGGACGTAAAACTTAAAGATTTCATTTGCATTACCCCTATATGCAAAAAAAAAAAAAAAAAAAAAAGTGATTTTTTGAATGTTTATTCGTTATGATGATTTACACTCGTATTTCATGACTAACTTGAGTATGGCACAACTCATTTACCTTAAAATAATCCACAAGGGATGATAGTTTACTTTTGTAGGTGAGATATTTTCGAACGATTTTTTTTTTAAAGACTGAGACGATTTTCTTATTTCATAAATAAATGTGCCACTGATAACGAGACAATATGGTATAGCACATTTGTACTCCAAAAATCCACGAGAGGTAGCTTACTCTTGTAAGTAAGATAATTTCGTATAATTTTCTCAAAAACGACTGATGCGATTTTGTTCATATTCCATAAATAAATATATTAATAATATGTAGACAATATAGCATAACTGATTACAAAAGTAGTTTACTGCTGAAGGTAGGTTCCTTGCAAGGGATTTTCCCAAAAATGTAATTGTCTTCATATTTTATTAATATACCCTAAACCTATAATTTTGCGTAAATCATTTTACATGAAAATGACCAAGATATAATTTACTTAACAAAAAGCATTCTTAAAATATGACTCATACTATTTTCTTATATTTTTTTAATAACCCTGAGATATGACATAATTAACTCCTTACGTAAAGATTTACAAGAAATAGCTCGAAACTCTCTTATAATTTTGTTGGAATTTCACAAACAATTGTTTTAGTAAGAAATGCAGCATAACTTAGGTAATTATTTTAAGAAATTGGATCGAGAAAATTTAATACGATTTCCCGTCAACATTAACTTTCGAGCTATGATAGGAGAGAAGAAAGTATGGTAATATAAAAAAAAAATTTAAAAAAAATCGAATTTGAGATTTTAAGGGATTTGTGCGTTTCATAGCCCCTACATACTGGAAAAGTATTTTGAATCTCCGTTCATGTATTCGTCCGTTTGTTCATATCGATATTTGTAAACCCACCTAGAGGCCATACCGTGCACCGTGTCCGCTAAACTTAAGTAACTTTTAAAGATTTCTCAGAGAAGGTTCGAATTTTTTTTCCCAACCTCAAAAATAAGGGTATATAATTTACTGTACTGTAAAATATTTTAAAAAGTCGATTTTCTTGGAAACAGCTCTAACGATTTTGTTTTAGTTTATTATATAAATATTCTATTAACAACTCTATAGTGTGGTGTAGGTCATTTATCTCAGAAAATCTAGAAGGAGTGTTTACCCTTAAAGTGCGTTCCTTTCGACAATTTTCAAAAGAAAGAGTAAAAAAACGACTTGTACATATTACATACGTATATGTTTCATTAATAGGTCGATAATATAGCATAATTCATTTCTAATTAAACTATTATTATTTCGAAAGGGACGTGAAAGATTCATAAGGGTTAGCTTACTTTTGAAATGAACTTATCTTCGGACGGTTTTCCAAAAAAACACCTTATGTCATAATTTTGTTCGTATGTCACACATGGATGTTTCAGTAATAACTCCAGCATCACGTGATTTAGTTTAACAAATTGGAACCAAAAAAACTTACATTAGTGTGGTGTTCTGTATCTTTTATTTATTTATTTATTTAAACAAACTTGTACCCCACGTATATTCTCTGTCTATGCATATGATTTCTATCCCTCGTTAAGGATTAACGGTCTCTGAAGCAGCAGTGCTGGAGAGAAACGTTAAATATCAAGCAAATAAAAACCATTGACAATTGGCAGTTGTGAAATAGTTGACAGAGATTGCACTAGTTACTCCGTTTCGTAATAGATGTCAGAAACTATAACTTATGTAATTCCTAACTTTACTTCCAAGCCAACTAGTTTTGCTTCCAACCAACTACTCAGGTAAATTTAAAAGTGTATATTAAAAGCGTATGCTTATTTAACTCTAAAAGCAAAATACTTTATTCATTGGATATATATTTTCATAAAGCATTTCTTGTATAAAAATTAGGGATGGGCAAAACCGGTTTTTATAAAAACCGAAAACCGGTTTCCATAAAAACCGAAATCCGACATTTCGGTTTTCTCCAAAACCGGTTCGATTTTTCACCGAAACCGGTTTCGGTTTTCTCCAAAACCGGTTCGGTTTTTCACCGAAACTGGTTTCGGTGAAAACTTTTCGAAAACACATAAGACTATTTCTGTGGAAATGGATTCGGTTTCCGGAGAACAACGAAATACCATTCTGGTCAGAAATAGAACAAATTTTGAAAAAAAAAAACGGAATCGGTTTTGAAGAAAACCGAAACCGTTTTTTTTTTAATTTTCAAAAACCGGTTTCGGTTTTTCTAAAAACCGAAAACGAAAAACCGGTTTTTGTACCCACCACTAATAGAAATATCTTTTGTTACCTTTCAAAGTTCAGCTGCGCTTGTATACTGATACATTACAAGTATCTTGTTTAACAAAATAAAGGGTGCAATTTTACCATACGGATTCACAGATTGTAAAATGTACCAAAAAAAATTGGGAAAGTCTAATTTGCGTATTTTATGTCGAGAACAGAACCCAACGAATCTCTGCGGGGCTTCTGACCCGTTCCTACTCCTACTACTACCCTTACCCCTACTCCTACTCCTATTACTACTTATACTATGGATCCATATAGTAAAACTGCACGAAATAAAGTTATATTTCTGAAGGGAATAATGATATTACATGATATCCATGCCAATCCACAATACAAGAACGAAGCTTCAAACTGCTAGCCATATCCATGATATTCGTTTGAAGAACTCATTCAACTCGTAAATAAACTTAAAATTCTTTCTATCTTTCAAAAAATTAGGTCCTATATTCTACGCATCAAAAGTGCAACCGGATGCCGTAACAAAACTGTCAATCACGGTGGAACTCCTCACATATATACCAGCAGCATTTCTCTTGAGAACTGAAGATAAAACTTAAGAAAGAGTGAATCAATATTCGCTATAGACAAGAAAATGATGCATGATACATTGTACTGAACTGTTTATATGACAAGAATTCACTAGCTAATACCGGAACCCGTTAGCACAGAAGTTCGGGATTACATAAGACAAGGAAAAAGTCAATCAGTGTTCTCCTCGGGCGCCAAAATTGTGAGTGACATGCAGAAATTGAACTCTCCACCTAGCATCCCGTAAATGGCTAGATACAGCATTCAATTAGAGAAGCGGATCCCAGGACTACATACGAGGAGCTGCTGTAAAGTTCGTAGCCCAACCCAAAACGATTGTACGTGGAATGATGAAATTTTACGGTTGTTCTACATACTCCCCCAAAATTCAATAAACTTCCTTGTACGGTGCTCCAATATTTGTAGATCAGTTCGAAATTTTATGAAGATTGTTCCTCCCACAACTGTTTCGTAGCACTTATCTCCACCTCATCAGATCCTAAGTGGCATCCTTTCAAGTGTTGTGAGAGTTTGCGGACTAAGTAATAATCAAACGAGTACATCTGGGGAATATGAATAGGAGAATGGTCATAGAGGAGGAGGAGGAATATGCCATCGAAACCCTAGATCATGAAATGGCAGTTGTGTTTGTAGTGCTCGATGGACAGGAGCATTGTCCTGAAGGAACAGAATTCTTTATTTTCTTCCTTTATTTTTTCTCAACATTGCATTTTAAATTTGTCTTTCTGTTTTGTGAGCAATATTCTGCATTAAGTGTCTGACTCTTAGACAGGTGTCTTACAGTAGAGCTTTATTCTTATTTCAGAAGAATGTTGCAAACACTTTCCCAGCCAGCATCCGCCTCTTGAACTTCTTGAGGCTAGCTGAACTTAAGTGCCGCAATTCCATTGACTTACTTTTGAAATGAACTTATCTTCGGACGGTTTTCCAAAAAACACCTTATGTCATAATTTTGTTCGTATGTCACACATGGATGTTTCAGTAATAACTCCAGCATCACGTGATTTAGTTTAACAAATTGGAACCAAAAAAACTTACATTAGTGTGGTGTTCTGTATCTTTTATGTATTTATTTATTTATTTATTCGTTCAGAATTGTAGAGGTACAACCATGTTTTGTCCATGGTTACTGGTCGTAAGAGAAATTGGTTCGCATTGCTGTCAAAATGGAAGTTAACTCTACTGATACCCTCGCTCTTTCACGCTATTGATCTGTTGACAGAATTTTGGGCACCCATTTTGTTGAGAGCTAGTGCATGACCAAGTCATTACGAATTCTACTGATGCGTTACCGAGGAGCGACCATAACCTCTCCTAAACGTTTTGCTGAGACTCTGCGATTTTCCAATATATATATCTATATATCTATATCTATATATCTATATCTATATCTATATCTATATCTATATCTATCTATCTATCTATATATATATATATAATGATTTCATCCACGATTTCGGGGACAGTCACTGTTTTTGGCTTTCCTCCAAATGGAATATCATCTGTTGATAATTCGCCACGATTAAACTGTGCTACCCATTTCTTCACCACTGCATATGACGAAGAAGAATCCCATAATGTGTCTCTAATTTCCTCATGAATTTGCTTCATGACTTTTCTTGGTTCAACGAAAATATGATGACAGTTCTGATCTCGATGTTCGTGCAACTCGCTGGTTGAGCACACATGATCATTTCAGGAGCCTGAAAGAACAGAATAAAAATTGCGTTATTAATATAAAAAAATGCATTTGTACGTACAGAAATATGTTCTTTAAAACTGTGCAATTTCATTCTATCTCCACTCCTTTCGGGTTGAGCTACGCATTTTTCAGATGCCCATGGTATAAAACAGCAGTTGAATTTAACTTACGTTTCAATTCATCATAGCTGTGGCCCTTTACAGGGCCAGACCCCAAACTCTTCATAATTGTAAAGAAAAATAATAAAATAATAAGTCTAAACAAATCAGATGCTTCCTCTATTCCTTCTCCTCCTAAAGCAGACAACAACCAAATGAGGCACAAATCACCAACGTTGATAGAAGCCATAGACGACCATTTACTAGTATTAGCCCTGTGTGAAAATAGTAGAGACCTGAAAAAGACCCAAAATTTTAAAAATCTGAGAGAATGTTTGGTTCAAAAGCATCATCTCATTATAATCCACCTCAGAAAGGAAATAAAGATTACCATCCAGCCTTCAGAAACTGCAGTGTGGCGTCCGTTTTCCACATATATTTAGTGTATTTGACTTCGGACCAAACACTGACTCAATTTTAAATATTACCATAAAAGTAAAGAGAATAACAGATTGTAAAGAGTCGGAAACATATGCAGAATATGCAAACAACGAGAACATAATCTAGAAGAAGCAGAAAGACTTATTGAAGAAAATATCATAATATCACTGGAATAAGGTATTCGGCGAAACAGGAGTCGACAAAGGAGAGTAAATACTCACCAAATCAATTGGCTTACCTCCTTAATAAGCATCTCGATGAGATAGCAACATTGTACCCGCAAATTCTGGCAACGGTGTAACATATCTTGGTATCCTGCTATAATTAATTTAGAATTTAGAGATAATTCATACTTCTGAAAGCTGAAGCTTGAAATTTCACTCCAAAGAGCTGAGCAATCGTGGATTTACGAAACATATTATCAAATCTTATCCAGTCTTTCTCTGTCATGGGAATTATTATAAATATTAGCTGCAGAATCCTAATGTCTCTATCTTAATATTGATTTACTATATATTTAAAACAATTGGGGAATATTTTCAATCGAAATTTGCGAATAACAAACTTCTTTGACAGACTTCCTATATAAGACAAGAAATGAGTCATAATAATAGACGGATAGGTAAGACAGTGATTAGGCGGTGGATGTAGCTAAGCGGTCTGAGACAGAAGGCTGTCGATCACGAGGTGGGGGTTCGAGTCCCTCCGTAGTAGCAACGGTGGAATTTTAACTTTCCTCGATGTTTCTGTGTTCGTGTCGAGTTTCATAGTCCTGAATAGTGGAGAAAAGTATTATAGGAATCAAGAAAATTAAAAAAGTAATAAAATATTAGGAAAAAAACGAAACTGACAAATTCAAATATCGGAAATTCGAGTCCACTCCAGGGTGGATTGCTCTTTTCTTTCTTTAGTAAAATTAAGAAATAAATTTAAAATAATGACCGATAGCGACACGTAAAACAGGTTCGAAAAAATACAACATTGAAGTACTGATGCAGTGACATCATATACACCAAGAAACACCTCGCTTCATGCTAGAATATCACTTGTGTGAAACGTAGTTCCTAGTTCCTAGTCATAAAAAATCTAGTGCCTTGAATGCATTTCTTATACCATGAAAAACTTTGTTTCTTCGTTGGTAGGTATTGTAAAAACCTTCCATTGGAACTGAAACTTAAATAATGTTTTGTGTATAAATACATGTTGATTATTTTGAAAATATATTATAATTATTTGGAATTAACTATATGATTTAAATCATGAGGGACGTATTAGAAGGTATTGTAGAAGGGAAAAGAGGGAAGTGATGAAAGAACCCACAGTTGATAGTATTAAAATACCAAAGTCGTACGTGAAGACAAAGAGGATAGGGTGCATGAAATCTTCTCGCTTGTGGCAAGTAATCAGCCAATAATGGTAGAATACCTATGATGATGATTATGATCATATGATTTAAAATTTCGAAGGATTGTTGCCACAGAAACAAAAATTCCTGAGTGAATTTTGTTCCATAAAAGGTCAACATATTTGAGAATGATTATAATGTGTTCTATCGTGACAGCTACCTATACGTGACTCTGCCTGTTTCTCGGTAAATCAAAGCTCTTTCCCGAATATTTCTCAACTAATACTAAAAAAAAAAAAAAAAAAAAAAAAAAAAAATCCCTTCCATACGGGTAACGCGGCCATATTAAACATTTCAGTTCAGAAATTTTATTAATGAACTAACACGTGAAATACTTTGGAATTTGCTTATTATAAATAGCCACAGACAAAAGATTTGTGAAGTACAAATTACAAAATAATTGGTAAGTGTTTCTCAACAGATCATATTCCACGTGCAGGTAAGATAAAAACAGTGACTGTTCACGAATCGTGGATGAAATTCATGACATTTTCCCGGAATATCGGCAAAACATGTAGCAGTAATTGTGGACATTCTTCAGGAACACGACGATAAAATGGTTAATGACTTTAGCATGCGCTAACTCTCGACAGAATGGGTTCCCAAAAATCTGTCAGCAGATCAAAAGCTTGAAAGAGCGAGGGTATCAAGGAAGTTCTACTCCCATTTTGACCGCAACGCCGACCAATTTCTGTTACGAATAGTAACCATGGCCTGAAACGTGGTTGCACTACTACAATCCTGAAACGAAACAACAGTCAATGGAGTAACGGCACTCCTCAAGTTCCCCTAGCCCCAAGAAGTTCAAGAGACAGAAGTTGGCTGAGGAAGTGTGAAAGGAAGTGACTACCCGCCCAAGAGTTAGACATTCAATGTAGATTATTACTCTGCATTACTCACAATACGGAAAGACAAATTGAAAGTGCAATGTCACGGAAAATTGAGAAAATGAAATTCTGTTCCTTCAGCTCCTGTCCTTCGAGCGCTGCAAACTCAGTTGACATCGCTAGAGTTTCAGTGTCTAGATCATCTTTCTTATTCCCCAGATTTAGCTTCGTCAGACTATTACTTACTCACATAACATTTGAAAGGACGCCATTTCCGATCGGACTTATGCATTTTCCAAGTGAAATACTTGAGCGATTTATGAAAGGCGAACATGTTCTGCGTCACAAACCAGGTATCTGGAATGCTATATGGTCATACATGTTCATTGAGAATACATTCATTTATGTGTTATGGCCATCCATCAGCAGTGAAGCAATGGGCTTTCAACCTTCACACCTGCAGTCGTTTAGTAAATGACATTTATGTCATGAGAGATGCTGGACGAGATATGGAAATAACTAAGTATAAGGAAGAAATGCCATTTCGAGTAAAGGAGATGCTACAGACCGAATTAAGTTAAAGGAAAAGCTGTCTCATTGTATAGATCCTCTGAAGACCTATGATCACCCAAAAACTATTGTGACTATTGTGATAGGGAAAACTTGTTCCCAGAAAGTGAATGTTGATAATGCTGTTGAGATAGGTGAGGAAGCGTTGTATTCTTACGAAGAAAAACTACCAAATGGTTTTCACGATCCAATCTCAACAACGGTTCGTAATTTTTCCTGCGATGACATCAAAAGAACAGCTAGTATTGGTGTCATTGATACAGAACTCTCGTACACGCTTGCAATGTGTCTCACATCTGCAAGATAGCCTATATTGATGTTAAAGGAGTGATTCCATATGAGCTTGCCGCTGTCCCCACATCTTTGTTTGATGAATATGGGACTCCCAGGTTCTGCAAAAGTAAGTCAAAACTGAAACAAATATTACAGGTAGAGAAGTCTATGAGATCGTAGACTATGATGGTTGTCTATGATGGTTGTGCTATTTTGTGGGTGATCAACTGGCCATCTAACGGAACTGTTCTTGACTTCATAAAATTGTATCGGTCATATGTGCTTGAAAAATTGAATAAATGCAGCGTGTACCTGATATTTGACAAATACAAGGAGTACAACACGAAAGGAGGAATAAGAAGCATCAGAACAGGATCAACATGTAGCAGGTATCATAAATTGTCTTTCAACACGTCCTTGCCGTCCCAATAAGTTGTGCTGAATGTTACGAAAAATAAGGTACAACTAAGGTCTGCTGATCTGCAAGTATCTAATGACGAAGGTTTGCCATCAGATTCCACCAAAAGCCTATTCATCACTGGACCAGAATATGTTACAACAGAAATAACTGCTGATTGTATTAAGGAACGTCCAGATATCAAAAACACCCGCGAAGAGCCTGATGTCATAATTATCACACAAGTAGTGATGGTAGCCAATCAGCTGGACAGAAATTGTACAATAAATGTAATTAGTGATGACACGGGTGTTCTTCTCCTCCTGATGCACCACTACCACACACAAAAACTTACTTGTAACATTTTTATGGAGGCAACTCAAAGTCAGAGAGGAGTTATTGACATTGGATTGTCTGTGTCCAAACACCTTGATATTGTTTCAAACTTACTAGCACTTCATTCTCTTTCTGGATGCGATACAATTCCTACTCTTTATGGCATTGGAAAGCAAAAGGCAATGAAAGTACTACAAAGTGGGAAGGAGCTTCAAAAGCTTGGAAATAAGATATCACTACTTGAAGATGTGATTCAGGAGGCAACTGAGTTTATAGCTTCTTACTATGGTAGTTTATAGCTTCTTATAACTGGCCCTACAATGTCTGATGTCAGAAGAGATGTCTGGCTGAAGAAATTGTCAAAGAAGCCTGCCGTACATATCCCGAAATTGACGCGTGTCAAGTTAGACCAACCACCAACACCAAAACGACCGGAACATATCTCAGAATTATGGGCTATTTATGGGCTAATTAGTTGCTCTAATCCCAATTTTTGGGCTCCTACTGTTTAGCGGGAAATCGGATTCAAAGTGGGCGAGTCCAGCTTGATATCAAGCTAGAACCCCCCATATGGTTAGAATGGTCCGATCGAAAAAATTCAAACGCCAGAATTATGGGCTATTTATGGGCTAATTAGTTGCTCTAATCCCAATTTTTGGGCTCCTACTGTTTACCGGGAAATCGGATTCAAAGTGGGCGAGTCCAGCTTGATATCAAGCTAGAACCCCCCATATGGTTAGAATGGTCCGATCGAAAAAATTCAAACGCCAGAATTATGGGCTATTTATGGGCTAATTAGTTGCTCTAATCTTAATTTTTGGGCTCCTACTGTTTACCGGGAAATCGGATTCAAAGTGGGCGAGTCCAGCTTGATATCAAGCTAGAACCCCCCATATGGTTAGAATGGTCCGATCGAAAAAATTCGAACGCCAGAATTATGGGCTATTTATGGGCTAATTAGTTGCTCTAATCCCAATTTTTGGGCTCCTACTGTTTAGCGGGAAATCGGATTCAAAGTGGGCGAGTCCAGCTTGATATCAAGCTAGAACCCCCCATATGGTTAGAATGGTCCGATCGAAAAAATTCAAACGCCAGAATTATGGGCTATTTATGGGCTGATTAGTTGCTCTAATCCCAATTTTTGGGCTCTTACTGTTTAGCGGGAAATCGGATTCAAAATAGGCTAGTCTAGCTTGATATGAAGCTATAACCTCCCATACGGTTACGGTCAGAATGGTCAGATTGAAAAAATTCGAACGCCAAAATTATGGGCTATTTATGGAATACTTATTTACTTTAATCTCAATTTTTGGGGACCTATTGATTAGTAGGAAATCGGATTTAAAATGGGCAAGTCTAACTTGATATCAAGCTAAAAGACCCAATTTTGTTACGGTTAAAATGGTCCGATCGAAAAAATTCAAACGCCAGAATTGTGGGCTAGTTATGGGCTAATTAGTTGCTCTAATCGCAATTTTTGGACTCCTACTGTTTAGCGGGAAATCGGATTCAAAATGGGCGAGTCTAACTTGATATCAAGCCAGAACCTCCCATTCTTTTGCGATTAGAATGGTTCGATCGAAAAAATTCAAACTCCAGAATTATGGGCTAGTTATGGGCTAATTAGTTGCTCTAATCCCAATTTTTGGGCTCCTACTGTTTACCGGGAAATCGGATTCAAAATGGGCGAGTCTGGCTTGATATCAAGCTAGAACCCCCCATATGGTTACGGTTAGAATGGTCCGATCCAAAAAAATTCGAACGCCAGAATTATGGGCTAGTTATGGGCTAATTAATTGCTCTAATCCCAATTTGTGGACTCCTACTGTTTAGCGGAAAATCGGATTCAAAATGGGCGAGTCTAGCTTGACATCAAGCTAGAACCTCCGATTCGGTAACAATGGTCCGATCCAAAAAAACTCAAACGCCGGTATTATGGGCTATTTTTGGGTTAATTGGTGCTCTAATTCCGAGTTTGGGGCTGCTACCGTTTAGCAGGAGTTCTTCATCAAATTGTGGGATTTGGCATAACTTCTATCTATAAACCTAGTGCTATAAATAATCAAATAATTAAAATGCCGGAATTATGGTTTATTTGTTTTCTAATTAGTTCCTCTAATGTCGATTTTAGTTCTTCTATCGTTCGCAAGAAATCTCATGCAAGATTGGTATTGATTTCTAGATAACGTGGGATGATAGTTGCAAAGTTGCAGTGAGAAAACGTCGATATCTATTAACTGAAAATTGATTTTTTTGCATTCTCCGCGAATGCAAATATATATCTCTACTAGTAAATTTATGAAATGTATTTTCACGTTTATATGTTCAGTATGTCTGGAAGCAAGTAGTGTATATATAGAATGTATATGGTGAAATATCATATTGTTTTTTTAATATTTTTTTTAGTTTATAGGAAATGCCTCTTCATCGTTGCTGGGGCCCGCAATGGCACAGCGGTAGAATGCCGATAAAACCCAAGTACATGGTGTTTGTCAACCACAAAGATCAATTGGCGCGATCTGGGATCGAACCAGGAATCACACACACAAGAGGCAAACGCTCCATCACTGTGCCACTGACTGCGAAACCCCAGCAACGGCAAAGAGGCTTTTCCTTAGAAAAAAAATTGATTTAAAAAATAATGATATTTCACTATATAAATTCTATATATACACTATTTACTTAAAAACATAATGAACATACACACGTGAAAAAAGAATTCATGGATTTACTTGTAGAGATATAGATTTACATTTGCGGAGAGTGCAAATAAATCAATTTTCAGTTAATAAACATCGATGTTTTCTCACTGCAACTTTGAAAGTATCATCCCAACTTATCTAAAAATCAATACCAATCTTGCTAAAAATTTCTTGCTAACGATAGAAGAAAAAACTCGACATTAGAGCAACAATTTAGAATACAAATAACCCATAATTCCGACGTTTTAATTCTTTTGATCGGAGTGTTATAGCCCTAGGTTTATAGCAAGAAGTTAAGCTAAATCTCACAATTTGATAAGGAATTCCTGCTAAAACGTAGCAGCCCTAAACTCGGAATTACAGCATCAATTAGAACATAAATAGCCCATATCTCTGACGTTTGATTTTCTTCGATTCGAGATGTCTAACCTTATGGAGAGTTTTTACTTGATGGCAAGCTAGACTCGCAGAATTTGATTCCGATTTTGCACTAAAAGGTAGGAGTCCAAAAATTGGAATTAGAGCAACTAATTAGCCCATACGTAGCCCATAATTCTAGCGTTTGAATTCTTTTGATCGGACCATTTTAACCGTATGGGGAGTTCTAGCTTGATATCAAGCTGCACTCGACCATTTTGAATCCGATTTCCCGCTAAACAGTAGGAGCCCAAAAATTGGGATTAGAGCAATTAATTAGCCCATAAACAGCCCATAATTCCGGCGTTTGAATTTTTTCGATCGGACCATTCTAACCATATGGGGGGTTCTAGCTTGATATTAAGCTGGACTCGCCCACTTTGAACCCGATTTCCCGGTAAACAGTAGGAGCCCAAAAATTGGGATTAGAGCAACTAATTAGCCCATAAATAGCCCATAATTATGGCACTTCAACGTTTTCGATCGGACCATTCTAACCGTAACCATATGAGGGATTCTAGCTTGATATCAAGTTAGACTCGCCCATTTTGAATCCGATTTCACGTTAAACAGTAGGAGCCCAAAAATAGAGATTAGAGCAACTAATTATCCCATAAATAGGCCATAATTCTAGCGTTTGAATTTTTTCGATCGGACCATTCTAACCATATGGGTGGTTCTAGCTTGATATCAAGCTGGACTCGCCCACTTTGAATCCGATTTCCAGCTAAACAGTAGGAGCCCAAAAATTGGGATTAGAGCAACTAATTAGCCCATAAATAGCCCATAATTCTGGCGTTTGAATTTTTTCGATCGGACCATTCTAACCATATGGGGGGTTCTAGCTTGATATCAAGCTGGACTCGCCCACTTTGAATCCGATTTCCCGGTAAACAGTAGGAGCCCAAAAATTGGGATTAGAGCAACTAATTAGCCCATAAATAGCCCATAATTCTGGCGTTTGAATTTTTTCGATCGGACCATTCTAACCATATGGAGGGTTCTAGCTTGATATCAAGCTGGACTCGCCCACTTTGAATCCGATTTCCCGCTAAACAGTAGGAGCCCAAAAATTGGGATTAGAGCAACTAATCAGCCCATAAATAGCCCATAATTCTGGCGTTTGAATTTTTTCGATCGGACCATTCTAACCATATGGGGGGTTCTAGCTTGATATCAAGCTGGACTCGCCCACTTTGAATCCGATTTCCCGGTAAACAGTAGGAGCCCAAAAATTGGTATTAGAGCAACTAATTAGCCCATAAATAGCCCATAATTCTGGCGTTTGAATTTTTTCGATCGGACCATTCTAACCATATGGGGGGTTCTAGCTTGATATAAAGCTGGACTCGCCCACTTTGAATCCGATTTCCCGCTAAACAGTAGGAGCCCAAAAATTGGGATTAGAGCAACTAATTAGCACATAAATAGCCCATAATTCTGGCGTTTGAATTTTTTCGATCGGACCATTCTAACCATATGGGGGGTTCTAGCTTGATATCAAGCTGGACTCGCCCACTTTGAATCCGATTTCCCGGTAAACAGTAGGAGCACAAAAATTGGGATTAGAGCAACTAATTAGCACATAAATAGCCCATAATTGTGGCGTTTGAATTTTTTCGATCGGACCATTCTAACCATATGGGGGGTTCTAGCTTGATATCAAGCTGGACTCGCCCACTTTGAATCCGATTTCCCGCTAAACAGTAGCAGCCCAAAAATTGGGATTAGAGCAACTAATTAGCCCATAAATAGCCCATAATTGTGGCGTTTGAATTTTTTCGATCGGACCATTGTAACCATATGGGGGGGTTCTAGCTTGATATCAGGCTGGACTCGCCCACTTTGAATCCGATTTCCCGGTAAACAGTAGGAGCCCAAAAATTGGGATTAGAGCAACTAATTAGCCCATAAATAGCCCATAATTCTGGCGTTTGAATTTTTTCGATCGGACCATTCTAACCATATGGGGGGTTCTAGCTTGATATCAAGCTGGACTCGCCCACTTTGAATCCGATTTCCCGCTAAACAGTAGGAGCCCAAAAATTGGGATTAGAGCAACTAATTAGCCCATAAATAGCCCATAATTCTGAGATATGTTCCGGTCGTTTTGGTGTTGGTGGTTGATCCAACTTGACACGCGTCAGAAATTGAAGAGCTTGCCACCAACTACGGAGGCATTCTCTGAAAATGTAAAAAAGAGCTCATTTCCATGCTTGTGTTTGGAAACAAGCAGATAAACCAGACCCACCAGACATGGATCCGACACATTTTGGGTGGTATCGTGATGAGCTGAACAAAACATTGGAACCAGTTACTGTACCACCGGGAACTGTGATGGCACCGAAAGAAATCTTGAAGATGGTGAGTTGTGACTGTTTTTCTGAAAACATGTGTAAAGGACGTTGTGGCTGTGTGGCAAATCATAATAGCTGCACTGACTTCTACAATTGTGAGGCCTCTAAACGATGCCAGAATATCTTCACACGTCAAAATACTAGGAATCTAGAAGACGAAAAGATTAATACTTCTTCTGACGAAGACTGACAAGTGACTGATCTGTGATATTTATTATTTTGTTGCGGAGTAACATAGAAACATCGGCATTTTGTGTTGTAAATGTACATATTTCGCATTAATGTGGCCAGCAACATAATTCTTGATTAAGAAAACGTCCAGGAAAAAAATTAAAAATCTTCAAACCTAAGCTTGTGTTGTTTGTTTTCTTTTGCACACAGAAAGGAATGGTTTTGTAAATAAATATAGATAAGCCCAAAATGTGGGGAAAAAAATCTGGGGCGCAAACAAGGTGAGTTGCGGTGACGGAGAAAGCATCAACACCCAATCCAAAATTTCAGTGTATCAGATATTGTTCTAAGTATGTACCTAGCTCGAGGATCGCGAATCTGGATATTCCATATTGAATATATTGATTTATATCAATTTCATAAGATTTTTGAAGTAACTATGGAAATCTGCAACCCAAAAAACATATAATTCGATACCCATGTCGATACAATACTCCAAAAATATCCTTGTCAATTCTACGGCCGCCATATTGAATATCTCGATTTGTATCAATTTCATAACATTTTTGACATTATTGTTCAAATCTGCGACCCAAAAAAACCTATAATTTAATACCCATCTTGGTAAAATATACAAAAATATTCCTATCAATTTTACAGCCGCCATCTTGAATTACTCAAAACGCTCAAGGTGTGCATTTGTACATCCGGCAGATTCAGATTCAGCACTTTCAAATTACGTAAAAGCCACCGAGAAACATTAGACATACTGAAATTTTTAGTTTCGATGGATTTCCTCCAGACTACTTCAGTTCTAAAAAGAAATGTTGAAATTACCCATAATTTATGTGAGGAATTCCATCATGGTCGACAGTTTGTTACGGCATCCGATTGCACTTTTGATACGTGGAATACAGAATCTCAGTTGTTAAGGAAATAGACTACTAAATATTTTTCAAAAGCTAATGATTTTTATTTTGCCTGTTTTTCGTAACTGAAAAGAGATGATGAAATGTAACTTACCACATTAATAGATAGTGCTATTCTACACCCGCAAATGCGAATCAGAAGAATTTTCAGTGTTGCCATCCATAGAAATTACAGTGTGACAAGAATTTGAATTACCCAAAAGTCTAGGTTAATGCAGCAACTAGAAAAATGAACTTAACGGTAACTGATGACTTACCATGCTGTCTTTGTTCCTTGTTAACTACTTTTTTAATTAATATTCGTATTTATTGTGTAATAAATTACATACGTTATTATAAAATAAATAAATTATTACAGAATAAATACAAATTTTATTTAAAAAGTAGTTAACAAGGAACAAAGACAGCATGATAAGTCATCAATTATCGTTAAGTTCATTTTTCTAGTTGCTGCCTTAACCTAGATTTTTGAGTAATCAAATTCTGGGCACACTGTAATTTCTATGGATGGCAACTCTGAAAATTCTTCCGATTCATATTTTCGGGTGTAGAATAACATTGTCTATTATTGTGGTAAGTTACGTATTATTATTTCTTTTCAGTTCCGAAAGACGGGCAAAAGAAAAATTATTAGCTTTTAAAAAATAGTTAGTAGTCTACCCCCCTTAATTCAAGTTGAATGAGGTCTTCAAATGATATATTAGTATGAAAGACATGGTGAGCACTATCTCCTGGAGCTGGTCTTGGTGATACTTTGAAGTTTCGTCCTTGTATTTTGGTTTGGCATGAGTATCATGTAATATCGTTCTTTCCTTCAGAAACATTTTTATTCGGACAAAAAGTTTAATATGTTAAAATGATACTTGTAAAGTGTCAACATTAAGTTTTGAAAGTTAACTAAAGATATGAAAATATATATCCTATGACTAAAGTATGACTTTTAGATTTAATTGAACATACGTTTTAAGTATACACATTTAAATTTATCTGGATAGCTCTTTGAAAGAAAAATTAGTAGGCTTGGATATAAAGTTAGGAATTACATAAGTTATAGTTCCTGACATCTATTATGAAGCGGAGTAGGTATCTCTCTAATCTACTTTACAACTATTGCCAATGGTTTTGTTTGATATTCAATGTCCCTCTGCAGCACCGTTGATTCAGAGGATATTACTCTTAACGCGGAATAGAAATCACATGTAAATATCGTAAAATATACATGGGGTACAAGTTTGTTTTAATAAATAAACAAATAAAAGATATGAGACCTTGTACTAACGTAAGTTCCTTTGGCCCAGTTACTTAAACTAACTCATTTATACTGGAGTTACATTGAAACATTTATGTTGTGACAAGAACAAAATTATGATTGAAGGCATTTTCGGAAAACTTCGAAAATAAGTCCATTTCAAAAGTTAATTAACCCTTGTTTACCTTTAACGCCCGTTCCGAAATAGCTAATAATAATTCAATGAGAAATGAATTATGCTATATTGTCGAGTTATTAACGAAAAATTTAATTAGGACATATGAACATTTTTTCAACGAAAAGCGTCGAAACAAATTCATTTCAAGGGTAAATAAATGCTTCTGGATATGCCCAGAAAAATGTCATACCATACGATAGGGTTGTTAATGGAATATTTATATATGAAACAAAATCCGAGAAAATGGGTTATTTTTTATATTTTTATAATTTAGTAAAATACGTACCCTAATTTTTGAGATAGATAAAAACATTCGAAACTGCTCTGGGGAAGCTTATTAAAACTTTAAGTTTAAAATTTCCGGGCAACATCATTAAATTTTCTCAACCCAATTTCTTAATTAATTTATGCTACATTTATTACTATGCTACATTATTTGTGAAATGCGAACAAAATTATCAGCCATTTTCAGAACATTTTTTCGATGAAAACTTCCCCGAAAGAACTATTTCTTAATAGATCTTTACGTAAGAAATTATTTATGTCATATATATTAAAGATTGACAATTTTGAGTGCTGTGTAGTGGGAGCATTAGAGGCTTTCTTTGATGCATCAGAATCTTTGACACATGTACTGTGCTAGTCTAAAACCAAAAGTACCTTACCATTAGGCTTATACCGGACTAAATGACCCAGAAGCTGAGGAAGCATGTTTGTTATTTAACCTAAACCTATGATATATACACTAAGATAACGAGACGGTAGTCCTTTTATCTTATGACTTTCCTTATTATATAACAAAGGAACTACATGTCGAAATCCTATAATCACTGTCGATTTATCCCCTAAATGCATTGATCAACAAAAGCTGGCCCGAGTTGTCACTGTAACAAGCAATGTATATCAACCTGACACACATGCATACAGAGGGTATACTCTATCATAATACCAATCCTTTGCTTCCTTTCATCAACATATATTACCGCTATACCTTATTTTTGAATTACTGAAACTTATAACATGGATATTTTTTCTTAAATAAAGCTTTATGTACACTCATGTCCAAAATGATTGTCGCATATCTATAACTGTCTTATTGTAAGAATATAATTTGATAATGATTTTGCAGGGTACTTTTAATACTGATACTAGGTGTATAATCGGGAAATGTATATTTACGGTAAATTTCATAGGAAAAGAATTGTAAATACGAAAATTAGAATGAGTAAAATAAAATGTTACTAAATGGAGAAGAAAAATTTATTTTCGTTTTATTGTTCTTATTTACTGCTCTTTCGACATGAAATTTGCCACATACAAGTCTTTGCCGATTATACACATACTAACATTATAAGAAATACCGTGCGAATTCGTTATCAAATTATATTCCTACAACAACATATTTATAGACATGCGACAATAATTTTGGACATGAGTGTACCTATTTTAGAGGCTTCTGCTTCCTTTGTAACCGGCAAAATTAACTTCTCTGCATATGCAACTTGTCACTGAGAACCAACACTAATCTTCCACGTACTAAATGTTTCTTCTTGCGTGCGTGTATGATCACTAGCTTTGCCAGTCCTTCAAAGTGCCGAAATCTTCTGAGTGTCGAGATCTCCCTAAATGGCCTTCAGTCATATTTTAAGAAATCTTTCTTTATTATTATTCAAGTAAACTAACTCTTTTGGACATTTTCATGAGAAATTATTTACGCAAAATTACAGGGTTATTAATGAAATATGAACAAAATTACATTTTTTGAGAAAATCTCCCGCAAGAAATCACCTCCAGCAGTAAACTATTACGTGTCAATTTTATTAGTTATGCAATATTGTCTACATATTATTAACATATTTATTTATAAAATATGAACAAAATCATCTGAGTGGTATTTGAAAAAACACATCCGAAAATATCTCACCTACAATTGTAAATTATCCATTGTGGATTTTTTCAATACAGATGAACTATGTCATATTCAGGTTCGTCGGAAAGAACAGACATTCAAAAGAAATCACTTTTTTGGCCTGTAGAGGCGATGCAAAGTGTAAACCCTTGAAATCTTGAATTTGATTTTTTATACCATACTTTGTCCTCTCCCATAGTCGCTCGAAAGTAAAACAAATTACAAGGTTACATAATACATAGATACATTTACTGCATGACTAGTCTATCAGTTTGCGAAAATAGACGATTATACGGATAACATATCCTTGATATTAAAAATAGATTGAAAGATTATATCCTGAAACGCCGTATATTAATAAAAGGTGATTATAATACAAGTGTAGAAGAGTGAGACGGTCATAATAATTATTCAAACGAAAACTCTTCTTGCATACACTATGAGGTGGAAAATGTGAAAGTTAATCAGATTGAAGACTAGGAGAAGGGGAGAGGCATAAAAGTCAAAAGATTATGCTTAGTACTATTTTTTTTTTTCAATGCCCTCCTCCAAGTCTCCATCTTGCTCCCAATGCCTATCAAAGTTAGGCTCAATGATGGTGGGGAGAGGTGGAGGGGGTCGGTTATATGTACACGATGAGATACTCTCCTCATCGATTTCAGGATTAACGTAAGGAAAGAAACTTTACGGGTTAAGTTAAGGGGGGGAGGTTAATGATGTCATACAAAGAACTCAAACTCGTGTGACGTTTCGCAATGCCGGCATCCACATATCTTCCTGTTCGTTAGACAATGATTGATGGACCAAAACTTTAGCAATTAACCACCGAGATAGATACATGGCTTCATTTATGAACATACAGCATACTATTTTTTTTTTTTTTTTTCGCTCTTTCTTGATAACATTATTCTTCTTCCAGCAACCTACACTTACTTAACAACAGTAAGAACAACCTGAAGACTTGCAAGATGGTAGCTGACACCATTTTTTGTTGTACCTGTAGCTTTACCGTATCGTTCCAGGCTGTGCCATATTATTTTTCATTTTAATCGCCGCTTTGTAATGTGCCACCTACTATAATTATCTTGTTGTAAATGACGCCTGTTGCTATGTTTCGCCTTCTCTTTGGCTTAAATCATTAATTTATAGAGAATATATCAAGCACTAGTTTTCCTTTTTGCAAAGAGAATCAACCATATTGCTCCAGTCTACAAGATATGAATTATTTAACTAACTAACTTTGTGGCCTAGGGAATCCGAAGGTTCAATGCCACGTTCACAAAAGCTCTCCACTGATTTCGGTCCTCAGCCAGCTCCAGTTTCTACTTTGTATTCCTACTTCTGCAAGATTGATCAGAATATTGTTCTTCCATCTGCGCCTAGGTCTTCGTAATAGTCGTTTTCCGAATGGTTTCCAGTTAAACCTTTGAAGGTGTTACTACTTTCTTCCATTCTGGATACATGAAATGCCCACCTGAGCCTCCTAGATTTGATGACCCTAACAGCGTTTGGTGAACGGTATAAATTATGTAGTTCCTTGTTATGAAGTTTCTGCCATTACTTATATTATTTAAATCAGAGATGCAAATAAGCGACAAAATTTTACTCGCCCAAGAATAGAGCTACTAACCCACACCCCACAATAGAAATCATTTACTTACCTTCGGTATGATATTAAATACTCGCCCGCACCGATGAACCACTCGCCCCGTGCGAGTGGGCGAACGGTTATTTGCATCCCTGATTTAAATGCATATTATTTAAACAGATATGAATTATTTAAATGCATTTTTTACATGTAAATATTCGTAACTTTAATGAAAACTATCCCATAATGATATATAGAAAGAACCATTAGAATTATTTGTATGGTCAGATTGAATACCAGTATGTTAGTATGCTAGAAAGAGGACAATTTTGTAATTGGAAACTGACTCGGGCTCACGTGAGCGCAGGCTCCTTGTCCTCAATGAAACTCAACATCAGTAATCTTAATCATGCTCGTAATACCTCAAGCTCATTATTCTCAACGAAACCCTCAATGAAAATCGTACTCCTAATATCAATCAGCCTCACGATAGCTCAGGCTCATTATTCTCAACGAAACCCTCAATGAAAATCGCACTTCTAACATCAATCAGGCTCACGATAGATCAGGCTCATTATTCTCAACGAAACCCTCAATGAAAATCACACTTCTAACATCAATCAGGCTCACGATAGATCAGGCTCATTATTCTCAACGAAACCCTCAATGAAAATTGCCTTTTTAATATCAATCAGGCTCACGATAGCTCAGGCTCATTATTCTCAACGAAACCCTCAATGAAAATTGCCTTTTTAATATCAATCAGCCTCACGATAGCTCAGGCTCATTATTCTTAACGAAACCCTCAATGAAAATCGCACTTCTAACATCAATCAGGCTTACGATAGATCAGGCTCATTATTCTCAACGAAACCCTCAATGAAAATTGCCTTTTTAATATCAATCAGGCTCACGATAGCTCAGGCTCATTATTCTCAACGAAACCCTCAATGAAAATCGCACTTCTAACATCAATCAGGCTCACGATAGATCAGGCTCATTATTCTCAACGAAACCCTCAATGAAAATCACACTTCTAACATCAATCAGGCTCACGATAGATCAGGCTCATTATTCTCAACGAAACCCTCAATGAAAATTGCCTTTTTAATATCAATCAGCCTCACGATAGCTCAGGCTCATTATTCTCAACGAAACCCTCAATGAAAATCGCACTTCTAACATCAATCAGGCTCACGATAGATCAGGCTCATTATTCTCAACGAAACTCTCAATGAAAATCACACTTCTAACATCAATCAGGCTCACGATAGATCAGGCTCATTATTCTCAACAAAACCCTCAATGAAAATTGCCTTTTTAATATCAATCAGGCTCACGATAGCTCAGGTTCATTATTCTCAACGAAACTGGCGCTTACTAATCTTAATCAGACTCATGAAAGCTGAAGCTCACTAGCCTCAATGAAGCTTGTGGTCATCAATCTCAATAAGGCTCAGGACAGCTTAGGCTCGCTATACTTTCAGAGAAGCTCGCTCTCAGTAATCTCAATTATTCTGACGATGGCTCAGGTTCACTATTCTCTAAAAGAATCACATTCATGAACCTCATTGCACTTGTTCTCACTAAGTGCGTTTGCTATTCTCAATGGGGCTTGCACTCACTCACTCGAGGTTGCGCTAACTAATCATATTGGGGTTGGAGCTCGTTCGGACTCGGGCTATAGCTAGTATCAACTTGTAGGGCTCCTGCTCAACTATTCTGCTTAAGAGCCAGGTTCCAAAGTTTAAACCTCTCGATATGCCTTATTAGATTTGAATTATTTTAGAGTCAAATTTAACAAGTTTTTCAATTTGAATTAAAATACAGGCTTTTAATCTGTATTACTACAATGAAATATCTCGGCTTGCAATAAATTTTTATTATTGATAATTAAACCCATAAACACTATACTTCTTTGTCAAATGAGAAATAAATATATATGTTCTGATACAGAAGAGATCGTGAGACCTGAAACTTTGAATTCTTCGAAGTTATTTTGAGCAACTGCTTTGCTGTTAAAGATTCTTCCCCGAAGCAAAAATTTCGAGATGAGGTGGTTGGTTAACGGTCTAGTGAATAACCGAGATGAGACAAAAATTCATAGATTAAATCGTTCAGGGTCTGGAGTATCATTTGTGTGATACGTACTAGCAGATATTTGGAGAATAATTAGACCTTTTCAACTGGCCAACATCGAATACAGTAGTTTCAGTTCTTGTTGCATTTTGTCGATTTCATGACAATACTCTTTTGTTGTGATTCATTCACCGCAATCCAGGAAGCAGTAGAGTGGATATATAACAATAAATGATCCTGAGAAAAGGACCTTCAAATTTTTATATAACGACAGGTCCTCAGTTCGTTCTTTTTATATATAAGCAATGCTATGAAATCACATAAAACAATTCTGTTGATTAGCTTTTGAACATTACCTTTATTTTATGGCACATAATCACTAAAATAAATACACTTTAAAAGAGTGTGTGCATATCCATTCCTTAAGATGGTTCTGGAATAATAATTTATTGATTATTCGTCGTCATGACAACCTAAGAACAAACTCATTAAATTAACGAGTTTAACTCAATTTTGATTCTATTTCCTTTTTACAGTATCTTCTTCTTATTCTAACTAGTTAGTGCATTATTTAAAATCACACATTGCCCAGAAGTATAATAAAAGATATTTAGAATTACGCTGAAAATACAAAGATATCGTTACTAGGGATGGCCAGACGGATCCGGATCTCGGATATCCGGATCCTATGATCCGGATCCAGCTCCTATGAGATCCGGATCTCGGATCCGGATCCGGAATTTCGGATCTTGGATCCGGATCCGGATACCCGGTTCCTGGATCCTGATCCGAAATTTCGGATCTTGGATCCAGATTCGGAATTTCGGATCTTGGATCCGGATGCGAAGTTTCGGATCTTGGATCCGGATCCGGAATTTCGGATCTTGGATCCGGACCCGGATATTCGGTTCCTGGATCTACACCCGAAATTTCGAAGTTCAGATTCGGACTCCTGTTTTGAATATTTTAGGCCTTAGATTGAGACCCAGAACTAAAATATCCATATGTATAAAATTTACTAGGTGAATTTTATCTAACTCAGTGGGAAGACAATTCATTTTAAATGACAAAAGATTACATGAAAATCTCATTTTCACATTTTTCGGGGTTAGACCTCTGTTGCGCACAGCCCATCATTTAGTCTTTATTATATCTTTAAACGTACTACAAGTATGCCACTTTCATCTCAAGTCAGTAGTTGTATAGATCTGCCTTTTGTTATATGTTAATCGAGTTAGAATTAAAATTCGATTGTTTGTGAGACCTATGATAATATTTTCAGAATGAGTTATAACGTTGAAAAACTGCATATTTTCTTTGTGCCACATTGGAATTTAATGTAGTCTATCTTATACAGTCGGCTCTTATGATTAATTCAATGATCTGAACTCCTGCAGCATTACGCTAAAATCATGGATGTCTGAATTTTTGTCATTATTTCTTTTTCTTTTTTTTTTTTTTTTTTTTATTACGAGCAAAATGAATATCATAAGCGGCATTTTACATAATACATATAGACGCAGATTAGTCAGTTGGTTGCTTAAAGTTTATAGCAAAGGTATTACATTTCTAAGACCCTGGCGGCCTTAGGACAAAATCCATGGCTTTCCCATAAAATCTTAAATCTCTCTATTTAAAAAGGGCAAAATCCTGAGTGACTGAGTGAGTGAGTGACAGATCACCGTAAGGCCACATCGCTTAAGCTACTAACTTCAAATTTGGACAGTTTATAGGCTTTGTGACGTACGATACCACTAAGGAAGGACTTTGGGAAATTCGACGAGGAAGGGGGGAAATGGGGTGGAAAATATTGATGATTCTTGACGTTAGATACTTCAAATTTGGTATTTGGGTTTCTCATTGAAAATAATTTGATACTTGTTTAAGTGCTTTTTGATATTTAAATTAGAAGGGGCAGGGAAGATGTAGAAAGTAAAAGAACGGGTGGTAATTGCAATTATTGCAATTAGTATAATAATATGCCTATATCTCGGAAACTTAAAGGGTTAGAAACATGGAATTTGGTATTTGGACTTCTCACTTAAAATAATTAGATACGTATTTCAACGTTTTTTTTATATGTGGCCCAGAAGGGAAGAAAAAGGGCGAGAAGAAAATTAAGTGGGGATTACAGTTATTGTATTAATATGTTCAATCCTTTAAGGTTAGAGACTTGAAATTTGGTATTTGCATTTCTCATTGAAAATAATTTGACATGTGTTTCAGTATTTTTTGACGTTTTAGTAAAAAGGAAAAGAAAAGAGATGGGAAAGAGGGTGGGGATTGTAATTATTATAATAACATGTCGATATCTGGGAACCTCTGAAGGTTAGGAGCATAGAATTTGGTATTTGGACTTTACATTTGAAATAATTAGGTATGTACTTAAGCGTTTTTTGATGTATGTCTTAGAGGGGAAGAAAAGGGGCGGGGAGAAAAGACTTTCATATCTCGGAATCCTGGAATGTTAGAGAAATGAAACTTGTTATTTGAACAAAAATTAGTTATGAAATCCTTCAGTTTTACGTCCCATGCTTATGCCGGTTAGACTAAAGGAGACGGTGATTATGAAAAATAAATGAAATGAAGAAAGTGGGAGGAAACGGGAAAACCCCGAGAAAACCCACGAGCACGGTGTTTGTCCACCACAAAGTCCACACGGCGCGAGCTGGGATCGAACCAGGGACCCCAAGCACCGGAGGTGAACGCTCTACCATTGAGCCACCGCGCCCACTTAAAAATTGTTTGCAGGCGTATGATGTGCGAGGCCGTAGACCGAGCAAATGTGTGGGCTGGGGGAAAGCCCCCATGTTCTCGCACTGAAATTCGGTATGTCTCTGGATACCGGGATGTTATTACATACAATTTGATATTTGAACTGAGATTCGGTATGGTTGTAGGTTTACGAGGTCATAGGCCGATCAAATCAGATATCAGAGGGTCTAAGGGCAAATTTCCAGACATTTCTTTTTAAATTGATTATGATTAGAAGCTTTTGTGGTGCGAGGCCCTAGTAACGGGGGTCTAGTGACGAAGCCCCCAACTAGCCGAGGTTTATGAAGTACATAAATGTGTTTGCGTAATGACTGGAAATTGCATTTATGCCTGTGGACAAAATTGCATAAGTAGCCACGAGAAATGACAATCCTTTAAGATAAAAATTTTAAAAAACTACCAAAATGTACTCTTGAATGAGTTGTATATTATGTTTGCGGAGGGGCGAATCCAGAACGGACTTCTGGAGAGGGCGGATGGATTCTTAGGGGGCGGTTGGGGATGTTAGCAGTGAAAAATTACTTAGATGATCTGAAATTGCCACAAATTACTACTG
The DNA here is from genome assembly GCF_964235325.1 of Thermobia domestica. NCBI lineage: Eukaryota > Metazoa > Arthropoda > Insecta > Zygentoma > Lepismatidae > Thermobia > Thermobia domestica. The sequence goes on from NC_137463.1 coordinate 78,116,819, forward strand.
AAGTACACTGCTAATGGTGGCGCTGGGTAGAGGCGAACGACTTTTCGCCCTCCCCCTGCATCCGCCTATGTGTTTACATGAATGATTTAGCTCCTTATACAACCTATGCAGAGTTAATAGTAGTGGATTACTAATTACAAAGATACGTGTTACTGCTCGAGGCTCCATATGGTATTTTGTATACACATACAGTACATTAATACATCGATTTTGATACATTAATTGCCATTTAGAACTTCATCTCTACTACAATTCTTAATTCTAACTGGAGTGATACGGTCACAGAGAAACGTATTTTTAAAGAAAGAAAAAAAGTTCATCAACCTAAGTTGACAGTTTTACTCAATCAAATTTGGAGTAATTGTGACATATTAAGGCACGAAAACCAAATATCAACAGAATGAAGAGAACGCAAGGCTGTCACACGTTCAGATACCAAAAGTGTCTTAAAATCTTTTAAGCATAGGAATGAAAATCACTTTGTCAATAATTTCGAAAATTTTGCTCATTCGGAACACCCGAATTTTCTGACACGGACTTTCGAATCCGGATCCAAGATCCGGATTTTCGGGTCCGGATGCAAGATTCGGTTTCTCGAATCCGGATCCACGATCTGAAATTTCGGATCCGGATCCAAGATCCGGTTTTTCGGATCCGGATCCAAGATCCGTTTTTTCGGATCCGGATCCAGTGTCCGGATATCCGGATCCAAAAATATCCGGATCTGGCCATCCCTAATCGTTACAGATAATTCCCTCTATATACCACTGAACCGTCCATATTACTTTCGTTTCGAAAAATCTTCAGTTTGGAAAGTGTTGCTATTCCTCACTTTTCCGAACCGTGTTATGTAACTTCGTTAATAGTTGTAGTAGTGGACCAACTTCTCGTCTTAAGGTATAGTTTTGTTGTTTAAACCAATACAAAACAAATCTCATTACGACGATATTTTCAAATCGAGTTGTAAGATATTCATTTATAAAAACTTTACGGTGCTTCAACTGTCGGATGATACGACTAATTTTTGTTCAAATTATCGAATCTTTTGAATCAATGTTTACATTTATAATACTTCCTTGAGAGACAATTCGTTTATTCCAAACTGTGTTGATGTTTCTGATAGTCTCCACTTTAGTTTGGCAGATTTTGTGCTTGTTGAGGAATATAAGTGAGGAAGGCTAAATTCTTTATTCTTTGCTACTACTCAATTCTAGTTATAGCAGAGCTGAGATGACAGCTGTAATAGGCTTCGGTTATTTCAAAGTCCTGCAGAAAAAGGCATTTGAAGAAAATCTGAAGCTTCTACCTGGAAATATCAACATTGCATTGAAAATGAAAATGAAATGAAAGCTTTGAGTTTAACGTTCGACGTCTGTTAGGCTAAAGGAGAAGATGATTAAAGCAAGTTAATGATAATGAAAGGAGAAAGTGGAAGAAAACGGAAGCACCCTGAGAAAACCAACGGACACAATGTTGTCGACCAAAAATTTACTTGGCCGGGGATCGAACCAAGAACCTCACATATCAGAGGTAAGCACTTTACCACTGAGCCACCATGCCCGCAATAGAGTTGAAGAGGTAGCTGATATATTTACATGTATGAAATGTGAGTTGTTTGTTGAGTTGATTTTGAGTTGATTTTAGTTTAGCGTCCCTTTCAGCAGCGATGCGGTATGAGACATGGACCTACTGATTAACGTGGAATCCAAACCACATGAGCTCCCGCCGGAATCGAACCCGTGTCTCCCACGCCACAGGCTGTGCGTTATTTGTATGAATGCGATGCATGGACTCTAGGAGGAAAGAAAAACAAAGAATGGAAGCCTTCGAAATGTAGTGCTAGAGAAGAATATTAAAAATTATATAGAGAATCAGATTTCGAATGAGTGTTGGAAACGGTAGGATCAAAAAAGGAGCATACTGATGTCCATTGCGAAAAGAAGAGATACACAGAAGATTAGATACATTATGAGACATGGAGAAATTACGCTACTATGACTATGAACCTGTGGGGAGAAGGAGGCTCCGCTGCCATTTGATCTCCGCATCGTTCGAATGAAACCACTTTGAGATAAACTTTCTTACTCTAGTACATGACACGATACGACCATGAATTTTAAAATGAAGCATGGGATAGATTCCACACCATTTCAAAATTTAAAAAAAAAAATCTCTTAAATGATACAAATATATGATCTGGATCCATTTCAGTAAAATGTCTACTATTAAGGCACCCAAAAATAACATAAATTCCTTAAAGCATTAAGTTGTCAAATATCGTACCCTCGATTTAACTTATGAAACGTGAAATGGACTCACATACAGTATCCAAAATAACTAAAAATAATTTAAGTACTGCTGCTGCTGCTGCATCATTTGAACAAAATATACTTCTCTAAAATGAAGCATAAATGTAATCTGGGCCCAAGGGCGCCCATCAGGGGGGGACAAGGTGGGGCGATGGGTCCCCCCCTCTAGAGGAAATTGTACTTCGGAAGATCGAAAAACGAATAGATTTTTAGAACAGTTACCGCAAACTTTGAGACTACACTTGAAATGTCTCTTATATTTGCCCTCCCTGGAAACCACAACATGGGCTCCCTTGTCTCGGCCCAATCTCATAAAATGCCAACTGGGTCTCCTATAAATAATAACGTTTATCAAGGTTTTAGAATGTGTCCAATAATTCAAATTGTAATGAATGTAATGCTGGTAAGAGAAAATAACAAGTGTAAAGGGGGTGCATTTTTCATATTTTTTCTAGATGGGGCCTAAATAATTCTATCAGGTCAAAAGGGGTCTGATGTTCTTATATCTACAGCCAATAAATTCCATTGCTGGAGTCTCGATCCCAGAAGTTCTGGCTTTGTTTCGTCAGGTGTGAATCACGCAATATGTTATTACGTTCACATTGCTGGATGAGATGTGGCTCGTGAACAATGTCAGGGGCGAACGTCGGATCGGTGGATGTTGATCTTGATGGGCCATCATCAGATTCATCTGTGCATGTCTCTTCCCAGTTGATAAATGTCTTGGAAAATGAAAGCTCATCTCAGTGTGGAATAGACCTGATTACAGGTTTAACATTGGAGAAACTTATTGAGCAATTCTGTTTTTCAGAATGTCCCTTAACTACTGTGGGACAGAAATAACAACCATCTAGATGATTGGTGAGTTCTCTGCACACTATTGGTAAAGCAAATTTCATGAACCTGCTTTTGTTTTTCTTTAGGCCATTCAAGGAAATAGGGATGCGCACGAGACACGTCGAGACAGGATTTTCCTGACAAAATTCGAGTCGAGACACGGCTCTTCCAATAGAGAAATATACAATTTTCTAGTCGAGACATGACTTTTACAGCACATTTTCGAGACGAGACAGCCATAAATCTTGTCTCGTGCTCATCCCTACAAGGAAAGTAACATAGCATAACACACAAATAATGTGGAAGGCCAAGTTTCGTAGTTGATCACCCAAACCATATTTGAAATATATATATATATATATATATATATATATATATATATATATATATATTATATGTTCTTGGAAGCGATTTTCTTTTTTTGCGATATATCGTTAAAATGATTATCTCGATCGAATTTGTTAATAGAGACAACCTGTTTACATTTTCACGGGCAATGGTGACTCTCTAACTGAGGTTATCCATACCCCGTTATTTACTATTGAAACAAAGGCGTATAATTGCACAATGCTAAAAGTTACACGTTGTGTAGTTAGATGGGAGAAATCCTCCAATAGTTGACATCTACCAGACGAAAATGAAACTACTAGGCATGATCCTGTGTAGGGTCATTCCATGTCAAATCGCCTAATTTTAAAACATGACCGTGCTTCAATGTCTCAGATTCTCTTTTTTTTAAAAAAAAAAATCATACATTAATACCAATGAAATTATGCTAAATTATTTTTTTTCGATTTTTTGGATGAGAAATGGACCGGGGAGAAATTTTTGAAAAAAGTTAATTTTGCTTCAATTTGACTTTCCGGCACTCAGCATCATGGAATTCAATTACCATAACTTCCTTATTTTTGAAGTTATTGGGCTCATCCAAGTTTCAAATGAAAACTTAATTTTTGCTCTTCCAGTATATCTTAAGTAACCTTTCAAAAAGTTATAATGCCAAACATTAATGGGCAAACAAAGCAAATTTTAGTGTTTTTTAGAAATTGTGCCGTTGCTAAAAAGTTACAACTATGAAACTTTTGAAACTTTTTTGTACATTCATCTTAACACGTACATAGTATGGTTGACATATATAGAGGATGTTTTTTGTATTTTTGTAATTATTATTTTTTATGTACGGAAATATACAGTTTTAAGTTTTATTACAAATTGTGTCATTGCTCGTAAGTTACAACTGTGAAACTTTTGAAACTTTTTAAATAGAATCATCTTAACACATACATGATATGGTTAAAAAATAAAATTTGTGCTTTGGTATTTTTTGTAATTATTATTATTATATTTTTTTTTTTGGTATTTTACATGTATGGAAATACAAAGTTTTAAGTTTTGTTACAAATTGTGTCATTGCTCATACGTTACAACTATGACACTCCTGAAGCTTCTTTTTATAGAATCATTTTATCACATATATGATATGGTTAAAAAAATAAAAAGTATGCTTTTGATATTTTTACAGTTATTATTATTATTATTATTATTATTATTATTATTATTATTATTATTATTATTATTATTATTATTATTATTATTATTTGTGTTTTAAATGTACAGAAATATACAGATTTACTGTTGTTAACAGATTATGCCTTTCCTCTGAAGTAGTGATGGCCAATTCCGGAGTTTGTACTTTCCGGATTCCGGAAAGTAAAATCAGAAAATTTCGGAATTCGGAAAAATTCCGATTTCGGAAAAATCTGGAATTCGGAAAAATCCGGCAAATGAAATTTCCGATTTCGGAAAATTTTAGCCATCCCTACCCTGAAGTGACAACTGTCACACTTTAAAACTTTTTCAAATAATCATCTTAGTAACTATTACGTATGCTTAAAAATAGAACTGGTGTAATGTGTAGTTTTGGTATTACCAGAACATTATATTTTTGTAATTTAACTATGACTTTCCACTTTTTTCCCAATTGTACCATCGTTTACAACTATTCAACTTTTTGTAACTTTTTATAGGATTAGTTTGTATTTACTAGGTATAATTAAATAACAAAAAGAGATACCATTTTTATAATAATCTTGGGGTTTTGTGAATGGAAAATATAGGGCTAGCAATGTAAGGGGCTGAGTGATTATTACAAACCCTACCAACGGAAATAAGAAATAATAGACTAATGTACATCAATGAAAATAATAAACACACATACCAGTAATACTTCTTAGAATTACATAGATTTACATACAAAATGTTGTGACCTATATTTCACAGCTCATTCTTTTCATTGATGATATGATGTCTTCTTATAATTTTGCTTTCAATTGCGTAAGTCCGGGCTGATTGGCTTGTAAGAGATGGGACAGGAAGTTCCCAGATGATATTTTCAAAAGGTATCCAACAAAAGTCTTCATTTACTGGCCAGTAGAATATAGAAGTCCAAGAGCGATTCATGAATTGCACTCTGACGTGCAAAAATAATAATTACAAAAATACCAAAAACACATTTTTATTTTTTAACCATATCACGTATGTAATAAAATGGTCCTATAAAGAAGGTTTCAAGAGTTTCACAGTTGTAATTTACGAGCAATGATACAATTTGTAACAAAAGTTAAAACTGTATATTTCAGTACATGTAAAATACCAAATAATAATAATAATAATAATAATAATAATAATAATAATAATAATAATAATAATAATAATAATAATAATAATAATAATAATAATAATAATAATAATAATAAAAGTACCAAAAGCATATCATGTATGTGATAAGATTATTCTATTTAAAAAGTTTCAAAAGTTTCATACCACTCATTCTAACTTTGGAACTTCTTGTATAAATTAACAGACAAATTCTGACCAAAGCATATATTAACTAATAAATAATAGCGTTACAGTTTCGGCAAATTAACTTTGCCTTCATCAGACATCAAAAGTTCCATAGTTGTAATTTACGAGCAAGGACACAATTTGTAACTAAACTTAAAACTGTATATTTCGGTACATAAAAAATAATAATTACAAAATACAAAAAACACCATCTTTATATTTTAACCATACTATGTATGTGTTAAGATCAATGTACAACAAAAGTTTCGAAAGTTACATAGTTGTAACTTTTGAGTAATGCCACAATTTGTAAAAAGCCTATAATTTGCTTTGTAGGTCCATTAATGTTTGACAGTGTCACCTTTTGCAAGGTCACTTAAGATCTACTGAAAGAACAAAAATTAAGCTTTTATTTGACACCTGGATGAGCCCAATAACTTCAAAAATAAGGAAGTTATGGTAATTTAATTCCATGATGCTGAATGCCAAAAAGTGAAATTGAAGCAAAATTCACATTTTTCAAAAATTTCTCCCCGGCCCATTTCTCATCCAAAAAATCGGAAAAAAATTAATTTAGCATAAGTTCATTGATATTTATGTATGAAAAAATTTTGAAGAGAATCTGAGACATAGAAGCACAGTGCTCTAGGTGATTTGGCATGGAATGACCCTGTACTGTCTTTTGGAGAGTTTATTCTTTTTACCAAAGCAGAAGTCATTGCGGTGCACAAAAATTTCATAAGCTTTTGTCATGGTACGCACGCACATACATACACATGAACACAAGCGTATGTCATATCCCAAAATATCAGAGACGTATGTAGAGAAAACATCCGAAAGACGTGTGCACGCAAGTTTCACATATAGTAGATAGAACAAAATTTCATGATTAACTATATATATATATATATATATATATATATATATATAGTTAATCATGAAATTTTATATATAAAGTCTGAGGGTAATTGAACCATCTTTCGAGATTTTTTCCTAAGAAAATGTGGAAGAGTCACGACTTTAGGGGTGGGAGTGAGACAGAAAGATCTCAAAACAAAATAACACGAACTTTTTTTAAAAAAAGAAAAGAAAGTGTCGAAGAGAAAAATCCTTATTACAATACAACCTTCCCCAAACAAACAAACAAACATACTTTCCAACAGCAACAACAAAAGAATGAATTAAATTTAATTAAACTGGTTTCTCTAAACGATACACATGAAATAACCAGGGTTATATATATGTATATGTTAAGGTATGTATAAAAATAAATATGAAGCCATCATGAAAAAGATGATGATGAAATAAAATGGAATCACAGCAAAATAAACTTATGAATTCACACAAAGAAAAACACATCCTTATAATACATTTGTTATGTGTATACATACAACTGATCCCATTCTTTGCGTGCTTCTTTTTCGGCTTGGAGAAAAAAAAATACTGACCCCACCTTTACGTTACGTGTTAAAGAAAATTGCACTATAAACTTGGCACACAGGCAGCGCGAATAAAAGAATTAATTTAAAATGTCTAGGAATGTATGTATTAAAGTGTGGCATGCATTAATGTACTCATCTTTTCCTCTTCTGTATAACAGCTATATTGATGACGTTCATATAATGTTATTTTTCATGTGAAAAGCCATGCATCTTTTTTGTTCTTGAAGGATTGCATGCTCTTAGTACAAGCATGATTTCCCTTTGCAAGAAATCCTCTACTCTAAAACGAGCAACTCTTAGTTGATTTGTTTTGACTGTAAATATTATCTTGAAGAATGCCATAACGATTCCTATGAATTAGGAGAATGGTACTACTGTTTTCAAAAACTGTAATCGATTATAAACTTAAGACAATTTGCTGAATATATATATATATATACTCTAGAAAGAGAACATAATATTTAAAATATTTCAGTTTAACGTCCTACGATAATGCCCGTTAGGCTAATTAAGGCAGATTACACTAGCCAACAAAATTTTACTTTTTTTTCTGTAACTGGCATAAGAACAGCTAATCTTTATGTTTTCGGGTGTGCTGATAAGAAAACGTTAATGAAAATGCAAGATTAGCTTTCGTTTTGAATTTATGATAATTTTACGTTATTGCCTATATAAGCTTATGCATGTATTTACCTTGTTGTTATTCCTCGCAGGAAGGTCACTGAAGACGCAACCGCTTTGTTTGGCGTTTGTAGTTTTCAACTAGTGATTCCTTCATTAGTGTCCAGCAGTAATCGGCTAACATTGACGCATTCCACTTTCCTTGGTATCTCATTTCCATGCCCGAAATTTGCTAGTGGAAGCGTTTCCCGTGCTCATCTCTTGCAGCACCACAGTTGTCAGGAAATAAGTCTAAGTGCGAATCCAAGAAACGTAATTTTAAGGACATGTTGCACCCAGTCAATCATAGCAGTGCAGAAGATTTGCCACAAGATCCTTATAGTTTTCTGCCCTCTTATTTCCTAAAATGTTTGTTGATACTTGAACAAAAGCATCCCAAGCTAACTTTTTATCGCCTGTCAGGATGGTGTTGGAATTCTCATCTTTGTACAGTTTGCGTATCTGGGCAGCCGCAAAATTCCCCTCTTTTATTTTCGCCTTGCTAAGACGGAAATTTCTCGCACAAATAGAGAAATGCTTCCCCAGTTTTGTCCATGGCCTTAACGAAGTTTTTCATTAGGCCCAATTTTATATGAAGAGCAGGGAGAATAATGTTGTTGAATTCGTGCATTACATTATAAGGTCCTGGTTCAAGTGATTGACGCTTAGGTCTATCTTTCTTTTTATAATGAAGTGTTTTGGCGCGGCTATCCTAGAGGCACAGTTAACAACAGAATTTTGTGTAGCCCTGTTATAGCCCTGTTGTAGCCCAAGTAATATGCCTATGACTTTCAGCGCAATAGAAATCTGCCATTTAAACTTGTCATAGTTCAATCGCAATAACAATTGTTATCATTATATTTATTTCATGTAAGTTGCATACCCAACCGGATTCGATGGTAACATGTTACCTATATGCAGTAGGACACGCTTGAGACCTATTTTGGAAGAGTTAATTAACAACCTCCACTCATCACTTTTATAGTCAATGCCCATAGCTGCCATTAGTCCTTCTACATCACTACAAAATACCAAGTTCTTTTCACTTTTGAAAAATGGAAAGAATGACATATAGCGGTTACGGAACGCAGTCACATTTACCGTCTTATTAAGGCAGTTTCACTGTTGTAGTCTTGACGCCAACAGTTAAGCTTTATCTTTCGAATATGTCAAGGAAGACGTTTTCTTCTTGGAAATACCATGTGTTAATGGAGTTGTCATACAAAAGTAACAATCGTTCACATGGTTAGATGGTTCTCGCCATATCATGGGTACAGCAAAGCCCATGGAAAATCTTTTACGATTCAACCACGAATGAAGACTCGAAACACAAGATATGCAACACACATGAGGAGCCCATGGTTTGTCCTGGTCCCCGATTTCACAGCCAAAGTACAGTTTGTACGCCTTCCTAATATATGGCGTTATCGGACTCCTTTGCGATTTCAATATAGCATGTCCGCAAATGTAACAAAAATTGTCAGCACTATTTACACATATGCTAGGCATATTGAATCACAGGAATTAAATGACTACACATACTAACTACACTTCAGTAACACGTTCTTCCAGCACCCGAACACAACACAGCTTTTAACATACTGAAACTACACTTAAATGAAACCATGGTCTACTTCTCCCTTTCTCTTCCCCTGCCCCTTGTTGCTATGAGCCCGGGATAAAAAAAATAGTGACAAAATACACACAGTTATTGTTCTACAGAAAACTCAATCATTCTGTCTACCATCAGCGGCCTATGTGGGAAGGGATTGACAATGAATGCTAATAAAATATAATAATTATAATTAATTTCACTTCGCTCTTTAACTTAGAAACGAGAGCTAATTCGAGTTTTTCAATTGTCCGTTTTCGTTATCAGTGTGGTCGATATAATTGAAAAAAACATTTATTTCATTCCAGTTACATTTTCACTGTTGGTTAATGTTATTAAGGCAAGTGAATGTTGATGAAAGAATCGGCGGAATGAGAATGTGGGAGACAACCCAAGTACCTCTAGAAAAATCCACGCACATGATGTCCGCCACAAACTTACGTGGCCGGAGATCGAACCAAGGATCCAATGCACTTGAGTTAAGATATGTACCACTGAACCACCGTGCTCCCCCGTAATATTTAAAAGCTCAACCATTCGTCTGACATCAAACCTAAATGTAACAAGCACTTGTTGAGGATTAATGAAGGGGTAGGCACTGTGGCAGAGCGCTTACCTCTTAACCTTTTCTAGACGTCTGGTTCGATCCTAAGCCAAGTGAGTTTTTTTGTGGACAACATCGTGCCCGTGACTTTTTTCGGTTTTTTTCGTCTTCTCCCAGATTTTTATTCCACTAATTATTTCATTTGCGTTCGCTTTTATTAATCGTTCGTCTCCTTTTTCCTGAAGGACATAATCATGGGACGTAAAACTAGATTTAATCGAGAATATTAGTCTTTACAAGAAATACAACTTAAAACACTAATTAAAGGATTCCTTAAATTAAAATGTTAATGATAGTTTTAGCTTATTATATTTTATTAAACATAGTATGTACGGTCTCCTTGCTAGTGTCATAATGAAAAGTTTCCATGGGGCAGTTATGATTTCAGGGAGTTGCCCGGGAGGAATCACCTCCCGGAGATGTGAAATTTCTCCTAGGGCAAATCTCCGATCGTGATCAACAAAGTTTACCTATATTCTCACAGTACTATTTTCACCCTCTGTATGGCGGAAGGTTGAAGCCGGAAATGATTGTAGATTTCCGATTTTAGTAGGTAAATTAGAGTAGAGATGGAATATAGTTTTCGGATGCTTAATTGATTCAAGAAAACTACTTCTCTCGCTATCTATTACTGTTTTTCCACTCTCACGACCAACATTGAAACCGGTTCATTTCTACCACTTCCGATTTGAGTAGATTGTTAACAGAGAAGATGATATTTTTCTTATAACGTTAAATCTATTCCAGAAAAGATTTTTTTTTTTTTTTTTGGCTATCTCTCATTGTTTTGTGCTCTATGTAGATTAATTAAATCTAGAAGTTGAAACGGATTTCAATGACTGGCGGCTTTAGTAGAGAGTTAAAGATGAGACAAAATGTATTTTTGGAACATTTAATTGACTGCAGATATATACCACTTCTAGCTTCTTTTTTTTTCACTTTTTTTGCTCTAAAGTACTACTCAAAATCAACATCGAAAAATCATTGATTTCTACTACTTCCGGTATGAACATAATCTCCAAAAACGAACTCGATAATTAACTTTTGACTCTCTACTAACTAACTAACTAACTAACTAACTAACTAACTAACTAACTAACTAACTCTATGGCCTATGGAACCCGGGGGTTCAATGCCGCGTTCACAAAAGCTCTCCATTGACTTCTATTGTTATCCAACTGGATCCAGTTTCTACTTTGTATTCCAATTTCTACAAGATCTATCGTAATATAATGAGTCCCATCTGCACCTAGGGCTTTCTAATGATTGGACTTTCCGATTGGACTTCCAGTTAAAACTTTCAAAGTGTTCCTACTTTCTTCCATTCTGACTACATGCCTTGCCCACCGGAACCTCCTAGACTTGATAACCCTAACAATGTTTGGTAAACGGTATAAATTATGCAATTCCTCGTTATGAAGTTTCCACCATTCCCGTTCCTTTTGGGTCCGAATATTCGTCTCAGGATCTTGTTCTTAAATACTCTTAGTCTACGTTCTTCCCTCAGAGTAAGCGACCATGTTTCGCAATCATACAGAACAACAGGCATGATTACCGTTTTAAATACTTCTTTAAGCTTCAAATTCCTCGATAGACTTCGCGACGACAAAAGGTTTTGAAATGAAAAATAACACGAATTCCCTGCTTATGACTCTCCACTTTCTGGCCAGAATTGATGGTGATCCATCGAGGTAGTTCTTGAGTCTTTTGTGTCTCCCGTACACCGATAGACATCCTTAATATATAAAGGAATTTTTTTGTAACCCAAACTTCTTTAAAAATTAAATTATTACGCTATTATCGTATGTCTTAAAATATCAAACTAAATTGAATCAAAGAAAATTACAGGGCGTGATGCGAGGTCCATGTAAAAATTCATCTTAGCATTTAAGCAAGAGAGCGACGTGTCCCATCTTTTCAATCTATCATGTCCGCATTCATTTACGATTTAATTATTTTTTGATATTGGCAAGTCAATTACTGCTTGTAATGATATGATAATCAGCGTATAAAACACACTTTGTATTACCAGCACGAGTTTCTAGGAGATCACGAACCATTTTCACTTGAACTTTTAAAAGAACCAGTTCGCGTACAACCTGCATTAATATTATTATTATTATTATTAATGGCGTTAAACAAATCTGAGAGACTATGACTCTTAAAGCTTTTGCCGTTAGCCAATGAGCTTTCTTTGCTTTATATATATATATATAGTGTTAAACTGTATATTTATGTAAAACTAATACGTAAATAATTGGATGTTAAGAGCGTGCGGAAAATTGAACTTCATGCAACTTATAATGCACTTGGTACATTCATATACGTATGAACAGTATGACATACATGCTTACGAAGACAAATGCGCTTGTTATATTTTGTGAGTATAGAATTATAAAGAAAGAAAAAAAAGCCGATCACTCACTTACACGATACATTTGTTTGACCTGTGGAGTTTAGACTAGAAACATATACAGGGTGTTTAGAAATGACAAATGAAATGAAATCTTTAAGTTTTACATCCCACGATTATGCCGGTTAGGCTAAAGGACACCGTGATTATGAGAGATGAGTGAAATGGTGGAATGAAGAAAGTGGGAGGAAACGGGAGAACCCCGAGAAAACCCACGAGCACGGTGTGTGCCCACCACAAAATCCACACGGCGCGAGCTGGGATCGAACCAGGGACTCCAGGCACCGGAGGTGAACGCTCTACCACTGAGCCCCCGCACAGGGTATTTAGACAAAACGTCCAGTGCTTATAAATCAGAGACGGCTGAGAATACAAAGATGAAACAAAAACTGAGATAGAAAAATGTCATGGGACACATCACATGGTGTGGTTGAGGTGACCCCCAGAGCCCTCCTTGAAGTAGGCCCAGGGGCCAATTTCAAATTTTCAAATGGGAACATGCCTTGAACCATGCCTCATTCGGTAGTCCTTAAAAAATGAAACAACTTTTGTAGGAAACAATTTTAGATTTGGGCCACCGTTTTAAAAATGGCAGCAAAAAGTGAGTCCTGTATCAAATAAAACGTCCAGTGCTTATAAATAAGAAAGGGTTGAGAATACAAAGATTAAACAAAAACTGAGATAGGGAACGATGATAAAGCATATCAAGTGGTGTTGTTGTGGTTACCCTCAGGGCCCCCCGTGAAGGGGTACAACTTCAAGTTGATACAGGGTCCACTTTTTGAGGCCATTTTTAAAACGGTGGCCCAAATCGAAAATTGTTTCCTACAAAGGTTGTTTCGTTTTTCAAGAACTACCGAATGAGGTATTATTCAATATATGTTCCATTTGAAAATTTGAAGTTGGCCTATGGGTCCCCTTCAAGGAGGGCCCTAGAGGTCACCACAACAACACCATGTGATGTGCCCCATGACATTTTCCTATCTCAGTTTTTGTTTCATCTTTTTATTCTCAGCCGTTTCTGATTTATAAGCACTGGACGTTTTATCTGAAACACCTTGTATATAAACTAGACATATGTTAGACTATGTCCGAAGGCTATTCGAATGTTCCAATGATCATGAGCTTGGTTTCAAAATTAATTTTAAAACTCGGTTTCTCAACGTCTAGTCTATTTACCAGTTACAGCCTTCATAGATATTCAGCTATTATTGACAGGACACTCTGCCGAAAAACCGAGAGTTGCTTCTCTTTCTTGTTTTGACGTGCGAATTTTCTGGTTTACTGCCATTCATTAGTTGCAGCCTTTTTCGACACCTCTCTCTCTTTTTCGTACCATCATACCTTCTGCACTTATCACGTCCCTCATGACGCGGTTCCTTCACAACGTCCCAACCGGTTTATCTACCTCTTTTAAATTACATGTAAAATTGTTCTTTTCTCTCTTACTATTTCTAACACATTCTTATTAGTTTTCGGTTTGGCTTAGCTAATTTCCTCAAATCTTCTCCACCCTTATATTTCCAAAGCCTTCAGTCCTTTCTTGTCGCTTTTGCGTCGTGTCAGTATATCTTCATCTATAGAGTATAATACACCATACAATATATTATATGAATCATTTCCTTAATCCCATCAGAACCATAAGAATTGTAAACAAGGAGAAAAATATTTCTCAAGTTATATGGACTAAGGCTGATACAATATGTAGATTCCAAAGATCGTTATCGCAAATCGAAAGCTTCAACAGTTACCTAAGTACGATCTGGATCAGATATAGTGCTATGATCAATAAGGGATTAGCAGTTCTACCTATAATATTTTTTTAACCTTTTCTTTTTTATCCCTGGGTGCCATTTCACTTTAATATAATATAATAATAATTATAATATTTGTGTGTGTCAATAGTAATTTTTTCTTTACATTTCATAAATTCATAAGTAGCTGATAATATATATATATATATATATATATATATATATATATATATATATATATATATATATATATATATATATATATATATATATATATATATATATACAAAACCAAAGGCTGATTACATCCCTATTATAGAGCAACTTATATTTACATTAATATATTCAAGCTCATGTAGGTAGTTCCTGTATCTTTAATATCCAACACATAAAAATCGAAACATTTTAAATGATCAGGTACAATTTTATGACAGTCTAAAGAAATGGGACAAATATATCTCTTGGTCGTGAAGAGGTTAACTTTTTTACTTTATCCACAAAATAGTATTTTCTTTTTCCTAAATTCTTCTTTCACTTCACTGCTTTTATTTCACGTTCACACTTCATGTCTTTACTAATAATACTACCTAACTATCGAATACTAAGTACCTGTTTTATTTTCCCCCTGCTACTTCTAGGTACTGACTGATTTTGTTCTAATCATCACTGCTTTTTCTATCTAACGTTTATTTCCATTCCGTATTCTTCTTAATTATTTTTTCAAATTATCCATCACCAAGTTCCACATCATCTACAAACTTATTACGAGCTCCTTCGTGGCTAAGCGGTTAGTATACGTGTCTTTGGCGTGGGAGACCCGGGTTCGATTCCCAGCGGGAGCTCATGTGGTTCGGATTCCATGTTAATCAGTGGGTCTCGTCTCATATAGTCTCGATGCTGAAAGGGACGTTAAACTCAACATCACCTCATCACTACCTCAAAAAAATTATTACGGTACATCTACTCCTTCTCTTTCTAACAAGAACACCGTCTTTCTTACGGGACACTTCATCACTATCGCTTCTAGACATAGATACTAAATAACCTTGGTAACAGGCAACATCTCTGTCAAACTGCCTGTCCAAATTGTATTATCTACTGTCATTTTATCCCCTATTCTGATAATTTCTTGTTGTTTATATATATATATATATATATATATATATATATATATATATATATATATATATATATATATATATAAGTTTTCTTGTGAGTCTTCGATCCTTTCATTTCCACCCAACCATTTTTAAAATTCTCCACTAACAGCTCTCAGGATTAATAGGTGTCCATCATTTGAGCCCATGGAGAAAATTCATGTTCAAGTGCGTCAGTTGCGACTATTGACGGTTATGTACAAAAATACCTAAGTTAGACACGTCATTTGCGACCATGTGGAACTTTTTAGGTGGAGTTTAACTTCATTCAATTTATTATGAATCCATAAAGTTGGATGCATTTTTTGTGCAATAATAACTAAAATATAACTTTGTAAGGAGTATTAAAATATCGAACTCGGGTAACGGTGATTTTCTCGACCCACTATAATATACAATGTATAGAGGTTTACTCTCAAATATAAACGTTATTGTAACATACATTTTGCAATAAGAATAATTTTAATTTGTGGCTTACTTAGCGTGCTTTTTAATGTAAAAACAAAAACTAAGATTTTGTCTTTTAAATGCTAATATAGGTCTTGTACATCAACTCATATTCAATGACATTTCCTTTTTCGTGTGTTTCATTTCTGTTGTTTTTATTAATTTCGTGGCCATACCAACAGAAAAAGTAAATTTAATTTGAAATTCAAAATTAATGTGCATGCCATCTATTAGTGGAAAGTCATTTACAATGTCGTAATTAAATTATAGAAACGTTCTGATTAAATGATATGGAGAAATATTTGACCAACTATAAACAAATATTCGCTGACATTATCCAGCTTCGGCAAATCAAACAAATGTTTGTTGTTGTTTAGAGCTGCAATTTTGTAGCATTCCGTATCCATGTTAAAACTTCTGTGAGCAAATTGAGTGATTTTCTGTCAATTCCGACTCTTTAAGATTCCCAAATATGGCTATAGCTCTATTTGAGATTCAAATTTACACTAGATAAGTTATCTTTTATAACACTCGATAATATTTTAACCCTTAAAAAGCTGGACTTTTAAATACAAGAAACTCTTTAAACGTAGAATGATTTACACTTCATTTAAAGAGTTTATATAACTTAAAAATTAGTTAGTTCAAATCTATAAAGGTAACCAAGAAAGTTCTATCGCTTTTTGTGGAGGTCTGTGTTCCATTGGCCCTCACATCGTGAGTTGAATGCGAATGGAGATCAGGCGAAAGTCAGTTATTGGTGTGGGTATATCCAACATACTATCTGGTTGTGGCAGTTCAGTTACACCGTGAATTTGTATAAGGACAGGCAGCATGGGACCTCCACAGAGCGTCATAAGGGAGTGTATGCTGTACGAGTTCAAACTGTGGTCAAACGCCGGTGCAGCGACGCGGAAGATATGCCAGGCCTTTGGTGAGGGTGTTGTGATTATGTGGACAGTGCAGCGGTGGTTTAACAAGTTTGACAACGGTGACGAAACACTCGAAGACGCACCACGTGCCGGAAGACCAACACATGTTCAAAATGAATATATTCAGGCAGCAATTGAGGCGAACAGTGGCCAGACATGTGATAAACTGGGACTACAATTCAGTGTGAATGGAGAAACCATTCGGCAGCACCCCCATCAACTTGGGAACCACTACAAGTTGGGTTGACGGGTTCCACATGATTTGACTCCGTTCCAGAAGGCAACGCGAGCAGACACCTGTGTTTCTTTGCTGTCTCGTCTGAGGAAGGAGCCATTTCTGGACAGGATTTTGACATGTGATCAGAAGTGGGTCCTGTACGAAGCTTCACAATGCCATCATCATTGGCTAGCATCCCATGAACCGGTGCCAAAACAGCCGAAACCAGCAATGCACCAGAAGTAGGTATTCCTGTGTGTTTGCTGGACTGCTCGAGGCATCGTGCATCGGGAACTACCACCAGCTAGTCAGAGCATAAATGCAACTGTGTTCTGTCAGCAGTTGAGTTGTGTTCAAGAAAACTTCAAAACTCTGGAGCCAGCACTTCTGAATCGCAAAAGAGTCCTCCTGTTACAGGACAACGCTAATTCCCACGTGACTAGTATGACCCGGGATACCATTCTAGGTTTTAGATGGGAACACTATTGCATCCGCCAAACTCCCCGGACGTTGCACCGTCCAATTAGCACATGTTCCATTTCTTGAACAATCACCTTAGAGGACGCCAGTTCAAATCCCTAGTAGAGGTGCAAATGCACTTGATATTTTCTTCGCTTCACGACCCACCAAGTTCTACCGTGATGGAATCCATGGCCTTCCAGAACGTTCGTAGAAGGTCGTAGATGCTGATGGGGACTATTTTTGATCTTCCAGGTACGTCATAGGGGACATAACAATGTTCGAAGATGGTGGGTGAAAAAGAGACAAAACTTTCTTGGTTACCTTTACAATATCTTATCTCCGAGTGAACTAAAAGACATGAAACAAACCATTAGGCTCTGCTTCTTCAATATTTTATTTTAGAAAAAGAAAAATTGCATTCGGCATTCTCGCATAAAAGTTAAATTGGCAAATTGACACATAGACATGTATAGCTGCCTCTTGAGCACATTCTTGAAAAGTTGCTCCTTTAATCATTATTATGAATTTAAAAATTCCTAAAAGTAGCAATTTTCAGCCCCTCCCCTTATTACAAATTTTCCAAACTCAATAAATTTGGACACTTGTATTCTGAAATTTGTTTCTAGGGGAAGATAGTGGCTCTTTTCTAACCGACTTCAAGAATAGGAGGAGGTTCTCAAGTAAACCCGTTTATATGAGTGACATGTCAAAGAAAAGAGCTGATTTTTTTTACGCGGGGTTGGCAACACTAATAAAGTTGAGCATGCCCTAGTATTCTGTGCTTGCAGCAGAGATAGAGTCATTCGAATAGAGTTACGTACATGCAAATAGCAGTAAAATGAAATGGCTCCCGTAATACAAAATCCCGCCTAATGTGAAGTGAGGTCTGTCATACAATTTTTGATCGTATAAAGACAAAATTCAGCTGACATCCATCGGGAATTATGTTCCATTTATCGACCGACAATAATGACTGAAGGAAAGGTCAGCCAATGGTGCAGAGGGATTCGGGAAGAGAGTTCAAGTGTTCATGACGATCAGGGTTTCCGCCAGAATTTCAAAATTGGGGAGCGGTGTTCAAAAATTGAACGGGGTGTGGGTGCTTGACTTTCAGAAAAATTATAGCTATTATTATTTTTTATCTTCTTCGTATTATCCTAAAATTCTGCAATAACAAGAAAAATGACACCTTTCCACTGCAACCCTACCTTCAACAAAGTAGAAAATGTTGAATTGGCGTTTAGGTTTCTTGCTTTTTCTTTTATATTATTATTATTATTATTTTTTTCGTGAATACCCATTACAATCAAGGTAAGTTATAATGTTAAAAGTTATAATGTTCACGATCTAATTCACTTGCCTGATGTTGAACTAAAATCCGTCGAATGGAATCGTATTGCACGAAGAGTTCCACGTGGTCGCAAATTATGCGTCTATCTTAGGCATTTTTACAGATAACCATCAATGGTTGCAACTGGTGCACTTGAAGAGGAAATTTCTCCATGGGCGCAAATGACGTGGAGGCAACTGACTCTGAACCGGATTAATAATCATGACATATACTTTCTACCCTTTTTCTATAAAACTTTTACAGATTACTCTTAATAAGCCAATAGCATCTCTTGTGCTTTTATTCTTCCTAAGACAAAATTGTTTCCATAGTAACGTGCATGAAAGATTAGAGAATCATTAAATAAATAAATAAATAAACTCTGGCTAAAGACAGTAAAGAGGATCATATGAAACTTACATGTATGGGATAATGGATAGCCTTCGTTAAACTCACCGTTACCCATTAATATGTTAACGGATGTAGGAATCACTTTTTAAAAATTTTTCCTACATTGTTATTTTCTCATAATACCATAATTTGTTGCAAATTTCGTATACTAATAATATTTATTCTCTCTTTTCTAAGTTTTTGTTTACGCCAATTAGTTTGTTATATTGTGATTTGACTAGTTAATATACGAGTGTAGTGATACTAATGATCAAATTTGTTACCCATTGAAATGCATATATTTAGAAAAATTCTTCTAAATTATATAAATTAATATCATTTTAGTATTGTTGTACTATAAATATTTGATTTCTTTAATTGGCATAAATATTTTCAAAATTATTGAATAGTCCTCTTCTGTTATATTCATAGTCATGTATGTTTACGTTCCCATATGTTTTAATATAACGTTACCATGAAAACAGACGTGTGGACAACTGATTTGAGGAACATCTGGGATTGAGATTAAGAGTTGATGGTAATTGCAAATGGAGGGCAGTTGTGTTTAATGTGCGTTCCAGAATATATTGCACTTTTGCTAATTTTATCCGAAGTTAAGTAAATATTTGACAACTGAAGTGCAATTAATAAAGCTCCAAAAAGAAATATTTTACTTAATTTGTGGAAAATAAAACAATTCGGTAAATATCTTAAGTGAGAATAAAGTGCTTCTGAATTCTTCATTGGTATAACTTCTATAGTCAGTTTCCTTATTATCATTAATGTAATTTGAACCGTTATTTTGACTTAGAGGATTCTTCAAAATTAAGTTTTAACTATATATAACGTTTTGACAGTTTTAATATTACAGTTCAAATTACTTTACTGGCAGAAGTTGGAATTTTGAAGATATACCAAGGTATCTAACATGATTTTTGACTAGTTTTGTTTTAGTCCCTCCTTCCACAGAGAAAAATGACTGTATTGCCGATCAATGCCGATTCTTTGCTGGAGTTTATAAAATTAGTTATTACAGACATATAGATCTGATTACCTTCCTATTTTGATTCTGGTACAGATGTATCCTTAGCGGCCCAGGTTAAACTATTTTATGTTTTGATAATATTGATGTTCAATTATAAGTAATGAAATGTGAGTTACATAGTACGAATGGTACGTAGTTTCTATTTATGTAGGTGGAAATATTAGAGTAAGTTAGTGAGTAGATGTTATAAAATATGTAGAAAGTTGCAAGGCTATTACCATACTTTTGATTTGATGTGTATATGGACGTTGCATGTACAGAAAATAACGATTTCGTATTTCATAAACTATGTATGTAAACATCAAAGCACAACTTTGTAAGAACATGTGAAATTTATTTTATTCGATAATTTTATAATTAGAGAACTAATGAAAATCGATTACAGCGACAGCTAAGAAAATTGTGAATTAATTCAGATTAGCTGTTACTAGACATTCATTACCATTTTTAACTTTCCTTTTTAAGAAATACATATATTACTGTGAATAGAATCAGTGCAAAGTTTTGTTTCAGTATTTAACTAGATAATTTCTTTGCATTTTGAAAGTCATCCCATAAGAACTCAGTGTGCTTCCAATTATGAGACATTATACATAGACCCTATATATATATATATATATATATATATATATATATATATATATATATATATATATATATATATATATATATATATATAAATTAGGAACAGCAATAGGATTCTCAAGTGTTCGAAGACGAAAGTAGAATATATCTTCTGAATTACAACTTCGACAGATTTATGATAAGTCAGATTTACGTTGCAAAAGAATAATAAATATTAATTTTTATTTTAAGTAAGCTTCATTTTTAGCATTTGTAGGGATACACATTATTATCTATACTTATACACTTTAAACAGAACACGGATTGGCTCCATTAAAGAATTCGGTCTAGATGATTGCTCTAGCTATCTATTCAAAAACCGGTAATCAAAAATACTCTTAGATGCATTAAAGTCATGGAATATATACTGATTGATATGGGATATACATTAGTGATCAATATATGAGTACAGATATTATGCACGCTAAATTCACAAAATATGGTAGTAGTTTGTCTTCATCATGGAAAGGAACAGGATGTGAAAAACCAAACACATGGAGGGCACTATGCAGTAATGACATGAAATGTTAGGTGCCATCAGAATGCGAATTACCGGGGGGATAAGGGTGATTTTCCACCTTAATCATATTTTGTTCCCCCCCTAAAGAAATCAACTGAAGTATCCCCACCAGGGATGCTCGTCCCCCCCCCCCAAAGTATTCTTTGTATAATACCAAATTTCACTGATTTTTGAAATTTCTTGTAAATTTAATCTGCTAGCTGTATTTCGAAATGAGCGATGTAAACTATTTATTTTTATTCATTTCTAATTTTCCCGCTATTTTCACCGTTCTTTAGTTGAACTATATTACTATGACTACATTTGCTACTTGCAACCGTATCCTCGTACCCTTCAGTTCTCTGCCGTTCGTGAATTTGAATGTACTAATTGCGCATAATAAAAGTCACATATGGATTTATAAATGCTTTTAGCAGTTGACCAAGAACAAGTAAACAAATAGTTTCTTCCATCATACTTGACGAAGGTTGGACATGTCATATTCATTCTCTACATTTGTATCGATTATCATCTTTTAATTTTTGTTATATTTCATTTTCCAGTGTATTCTTTGTTAGCCATGTCCTCATTCCATAGTGGTTTGCGTCAAGTTGCATTTAATGTGTGGTAATTGAATACTACTACTACTAGTAATAATAATAATAATAATAATAATAATAATAATAATAATAATAATAATAATAATAATAATAATAATAATAATAATAAAATAATAATAATAAAGTTGCACTATTGTACTAAGTATCATTGATAATAATATATTTTCTATGTGGAACGAAACAGTATATTGTCTATATAGGACTGAAGAAAGTACTTGAAACTACACACAGAATTTAGCTCGATTTGTCTCGATTCGACTTGGAACTCGAGTCAAATTCGAGTCGAGCTGGAGGAAACTTTTCGAGCCGAGTTCTCGAGTCTTGCTCAAAGATGTCTGTTTCGAGTCGAGTCGAGTTTCAATGAAAACTCGCTCGAACTCGGTCGTGACCATCCCTAAATGTGCCCGTATTCCACAATTATATTGATCAGTCAATTCGGAGTGATATTTCTTTGCCAATTTTTTCTTTGTTTCAAAAAATTCAGTGAATAGCTATTCTAAAAATGAGTTCTTGGTCAGGTGAAAAAGGGCTATGATTAACAAGCCCTTATGAAGGGCTAGTTCTTGGTAAGGTGAAAAAAGGGCTATGATTAACAAGCCCTTATGAAGGGCTAGTTCTTGGTCAGGTGAAAAAAGGGCTATGATTATGAAGGGCTATGAAGGTGAAAAAAGGCTTATGAAGGGCTATGATTAACTAGCAGTTTGCATAATACCTAATAAATACAACAATTGGACTTAATAGAACCTAAGTGAACTATTATTGCCTGGATGTCACGGCCTTTTACAGTTTACGGAAATGAACTTTTCAAATTGTACTCAAAATCAGAGTTATATATTCTATCGTGGCTGGAATGCGTTTGTAGCGAGCAGATACGTTAGTGAAGATGATTAAGCGCTTAATTGAAGATTTGTTTCAGCATTTGCTAATACGACTGTTCTTTGTGTCATTGTCCGTGTCTGTAGAAGCACTTCAACTAGAGCGGGCTTTATAAAGTCAACCCTTCATTTTTCCATCGTTCTTTTTGCTGTCCACGCAAATAATGCTGTCTGGAAAACTTCAATGTAATGTTTATACTTCATTTGATAACGTAGCACAAAGTGAATCAACTCAGCTGAAATCTAACAGTAAAGTAATTGTAAATGTTGACTTCCTGAGCTCCGTCACGGAATCGATAAAAACAAAAATCGTGAAGAGCGCAGCATTAGCGGGTAGTATAAGCCAAGCTCGAAATTTGAATTGAGATTTTTTTTTAAATAGTTGGCCTTCGATTTGACCTTGTTGCCAAAATCGGACCAGAAGCAATCCATTTCTAGTTTTTCATAATACTGAAGTAGGTTTTCTTTGGCAAGGCTGTGTGTAATAATGCAAAGTAGAAAATTTCAATATGAGCGGGAAAATTAACATATACTTGTGATCATGCCTATCGCTTGGGCCGAATTATTAACCAAATAAACCTTAGAGAGCTGCAGACACGAGTGAGTACAACATTTAAACACGTTCAGAAAGGTTAGGTGTGGTGTGTGCATGTCAGATAACATATACATAGTTATTGTCGGTAGATTTATTGAATTAATAAATATATTACAGACATCATATCTTATTTATGTATGTGAGGGTGGGTAGCTAAGGCACTATTGTCTCATTTTAAATTATTGCACCTTCAGACTCTACGCCCTGTTGGCCTAATTTTATCCCCTCCAATATAAATCATCTAATTCGCACACTGGGTGTCATGAATAAAGAAGAGTTCTGAGCAAATCAATAAAGCGTATGACCACCTCGAACACTAACGCACACTACTTATCTGTTTGCCATGTTGTCTACTAGAAAGTTCCACGAGAATTCCTAGAAGTTTTGCTCTTTTTTGTCTAATTTTCCTGGCCAAAAATTATTTTATAAAAAGAGAAAAAAATACTTTGAAACATGATTGTACAGGATCTTAAAGTGACAAATGATTTGTGCTGAAACTCAAACAATGTTAACAAATTTTACCTACACAAATATTCAAATCTAAGCCGAACAGAATATTCACATTCTCAAGCCTTATATCAGAAGAAAGGAAGCCAGCTGAATAATATGGAAGGATTAAAGTTACAATGGTGGAAGTTACTTTCAAAAGAAAAAAACAAAAAAACTTAGACGCAAAAATCTGATCTAGATAAGTTAATCTGTTAACAGAAAACGTAAGCCAGAGCGTCATTTAACTACTAACAGATGGAACTAGACGTTCTAGTGATAAAGGAAACAACTGTTTTGATCCCAAATATATTGCAATTTTGCGTTAACTTCTGATAAACAAAGAAAATATCACTTAACACAACTGTAAATTTAACCTGTCCATATGAAAAATAAGTGATAAATGAAAAGCAAAGATTATTTTCTTAAGAGCACAGTTTTTATTGCTTCATGAGACCATTACAAAAATAATCACTCATCATTCTGAAAACCACTATACACAGTTTTTTCATACATGGACAACAGGGTTTTGTGTTTTCCATTATTTTCTAAAAAATAATCCCTTTTTTTTAAATTAAATGACTTCTGTACTGAAGTTATTGTTAGAATAAAAATAATCAACAATATTTGAAGCATGTACTACATACTACACGTAAAAAAAATCTTAGAAATGCTTCATTGCTTATTTTTTTACCACCCACTCATTTAACCTTCCATCTTTCACACAGTGAAGTTTTGGAACATAGTCGCATGTTTTTTTTTAGTTGTTATTCTCAATATACATATAATTATTATCATCCTGCATAACGGCAGCATTAAAAACAACAATCATAAATTAATACAATTTAATCTTGCAACAGCAAGATACTCAGTTTGCAGGGGAGCATGAATTAAAACATAAATGTTTAATAATTTAATGTTTAAAAAAATAAGAACGAAATTAAAACTGTAGAAATAAAACTACGAAGTTCTATTATATTTATGTAATTCATTCTTTGCAATTTTAAACAACTGTATAAGAATTATGAAAAGTAGTATAGTTTAAAGAGCTATCGGTCGGAATACAATAGACACATACCGGTACTGTATATACTTGTATGCCACTTATATTTTTCGTAAAATTCGATAAAGTACTTTATCCATTTGTTAAGTTATTCAATAATAATCGTAAGGTAGTGGCTGATACGTTTCTGAGCAACAACGAGTAAATTTAAAGCAACAGGCATGATAAACTTCTTGAAAAAGCAGATTATGATATTGACTTGTGCTGTACTACGACTGAAATATATGCAATTAAGTTGAAGATTGTGAATATAAAGTTTGACTACAGTTACGGAAGCTACTAAAACATTCAGATCGTGATTTAGGCGAAATAATCACGAAGAGGAATGGCTGTACAATCCAACGCGGATAGAAAAGAAAGGAAATAAATGAAAATTACTGGAGTATGGAAAAATCTCTCTTAGCTGCTTGACGTAACATAGAAATTTCTCTAGGTTTGGTGAGACTGGCATGATTTTATAAGTTCCTAATTTAATGTAAGATCATTATTTTTCAAACCTATTTGGCTTAAATTTGGAAAGTATAGTGTAATAGTTCACTAAATTTAAAGGTATCTATGATGACAGAGAATTGATGCTTTATGTTAAAATTTATGTGCAAAGCAAAATAAAGTTGTTTTTTTTTTTTCAATTAAGTATTCCACTACAATTATTTATTCTAAAAGCTTTTCATTTTAATCAACTATCTGTTAATCTTTTTTTTAAAAAAAAGCAATATCGTTTAAACAATTTTCCATTTTTAAATTCTGTTAAATCTAGCTAAAACTTAATTTTAAAATATTGCTCTAACAAGGCTTTTACTGTACTGTAGTATCTAAAAACTTGGTATTTGAATTGTGAGGATGTAAATTGCCATATATTAAAATTGTATGCTTTTTTCTTAACTTAATGGAAAACCATTAAGTTTACCTGAGTACTGTAAACATTGGTTGCATATTATAAACTCCAGTTTATTTTCAAATTATCAAACCAATTAAAGATAACTTAAAATAAAAAATAAAAACAGGAAAACTTAATATCACATGTAAGCTTCTGTATAATGACAGTAAAATAATATGAAAAGTGATAACCTGAAAACAACTACAAAGATACTTTTATTTCTTTTTTACTTGATAAGGACCTTACACCTTAAATAAATAAATAGCTAAGATTGAAATGACAGATTGTAATCAACACTAGAGTATAAATTTAAATGCTTTCAATTTTGATGCAGAAACAATTAAATTGCCAGTAATTTTCAATTTTCCTGTTTTGTGAGGTGAGCCACAATCTTTTCACCTTACTGTGGCTTTCTCATTAAAAATAATATAAAATGAATCTTTAATATATATATATATATATATATATATATATATATATATATATATATATATATATATATATATATATATATATATATATATATATATATATATATATATAATTCATATTATCTGAGAAAAGCTCCAAAACTTAATATTGATTTGTGAAGTTAATATGTGTACTCACTTAAATGAAGGTTGTATTCAAGATATTAAAATAATAGTTAAATCAGCAGAACCAAAATTAAAAATTGGTACATTGTTTCTAAGATACACATTGTAGATTTCCTCAAAGCAATCAAGTAAATGAGATAGTTTTATCCGGGTTAAAAACTTTTTGTTTTTTCATCATTGCATCATTTTTTAGGTCGAGTAATGTTTCAAATTTACAATAGTTCCTCAGTTGTGTGACGTTTTCAGTTAATTAATACACTCTAGTTGAAATGGCGTCTAAATTTAAACGATGCACATCTAGAAATTAAAAATTATAGTATTGAGGGAACGAAATTAGAATAATAAAGTTACTAGTATTTCGAAATAATTTAAATATGAAATAATTCTGCTCCCTTGACATAAATAAGTTTAACATACACATTATGTTTGTCAGTAGATATTCAGATATACAGCAGTCAATATTTATACAATAACAAGTATTCCATAGGAGGAAAAAAAAAGAAACTTCGTAGTAACATAATGGAATGTATCCATATTCATTCATGCACCTATGAAAAGAAAATTCGACTCCTACACATAATGGGTATTTACATTTTAAGAACCTATATATATGCAATAATTATAGTCCTCTCAGCCTTCAAAATAATAGCAAGCTAAATAATAACACTATGTACACAAAATTTTGGGCTAAGCATTCACTCACTCAACCACTCATACAAAAGCATACATGAAAATAGAAATTTTTCATTTTCTACTTTTTTCTCTTGTTACAAGTATTATATTTCCTTGTACTAAATTATAACTTCGATGAGAAGTGAAACAAAAACAATATTCATGATCAGATTACTTGTGTCAACAACTTGAAACTGTAATACAATTCATGTTTCCACAATGATTGGCATAGAAGTAAAGTCACATGACTGTTAACACATGGTCCCATTCGTATATGTTTTTATTTTGCGAAAATTAAATGTCTGGAATTAATTTTTCATATTGTACAAGAAATAGTGCAAAGTTAATGATTTTAAAACGTCCAGGTACTGTATAACGCAACTATCACATTGAAACAATACGTGAAAATTCAACTGATTTATTGCATTTTCGAAGCAGATATACAATGATATTTTACAAATGAATAGTGTATCCATCGTATATATATGTAGGAATGTATAGTAGATTTTTTGTGTGTATTGATTTAGGAACAAATCATTATACCAGCTACAAATATAATAGACACATGATCAAATTTAAAGCATGTTCAAGTGCACTTGTTTTATTATAAAGTTAAAATATTTTTTTTAAATATGGTGTACTTAAATGTTTTATATTGTCAGTCACATGATTAAAGGATAAATTAATTAATATTTCAATCATGGTGCACACACACATAGTGATCAAGAACAGACGATAAAGTTACAGAAGACTTAATTTCATTACTATTGCTTCACTGTTTTGCTATGTTCAATTTTTTTTATTTCACTTTTACAATACTTCCAAATTAAAAGCGTTAATAATTAGAGACTCAATTACAGGAGTCTTTAATTGTAAGTGTTCAAGAACGCACTACTTCTAAAGTGGTCAAATCTAGCGAACGGGACTCAAATTATACAAGCACCAATTTTTCAAAGCAAAAAAGTGTGGTCAGTGTGATTTTTCATTTTCTACTTTATTCATTTGTTACAAGTATTATATTTCCTTGTACTAAATTATAACTTCGAAAAAAGATTAAACAAAAGAATATTCATGATCAGACTACTTGTGTCAACAACTTGAAACTGTAATACAATTCATGTTGCCACAATGATGGGCATTGGTTGGATTCTCAATTATAAAGTACAGTATTACGCAAGATATCTTTATCATTAGTCTTTCAAGGTCGGCGGCAAACTGATCGACCTATATTGGATAACCATGAAACTATTAAATTTACTTTTTATTAAAGACATCAGTGTAAGTTACCTATATGAAGATCTGAAATGCTAAATGATCTTAAGTGCCAAAAACTGGTGTTCGAGGAAACTAAGAAAAACATTGCTACTTTCACAATATGAAAAAGTTTAATGCAGACAGCGCATTATGTTAGCAGTTATTACAAATACTTAGAGGCGTATTGACACCTAAATCTCACAGCAGGGCATTGGCATGGGGAAGTAGATCACATATTAGCAACAAAACAGTATTTTCTAGTTTTGGTACTTAGATCATTTAGTATTTCAGGTCTTCATATTAAGACACGTGTTTCACAAATAGAACTATTGATTTAGTAATAAGTGCACTTGATAAATTATTTAATAAGTATGGTATAAAGATACAATGATATATTCGAATTAGGATTAACGAAAATGAAACTATTGCAACAGGAATAGTTATCAACTAACAATTCATCCTTTAATCAACAACACATGTATAGGTATTATGCTATTTCAAGTGTACGAACTCGTATAACAGAACTATCATACTGCAGTCTACGAAAATAGTCAGGTTATATCACAGGACTTGATTTATCCACATATATACTGTGTGTTAGGAGTATGGAACATACGAAGAGATCAGAATATTATTACAAATAAATAGCGGAACGCCATTAAAAAACAGTTTAATAATGCATATTATGCGTCCGAGAGTGGAATAATATGATATTCCTGTAAACGTACTGGCCTAACTATGGGTAGTCTGCACATTTTGGCACAATTAAGAAACGGAGCAACAAATCGAAAAGGAAATTTCCTAATATAATGATTAACATTTGTGTAGTAAGTTATGGGTATAGTCTTGCAGTTCAGAACGTGATTTCTACTCCATCAATTAAAATGAATCATACGTTTATTTCATTCCACGACTACGAGACATTACACCATTTAATGATGAAAAGAGCATTTATTCGACGTAGTGTTTTAATTTTTGCGTATTTTGTGAGCCAACAACGTAGAGAAAAGATGCTAAGAGAAAATTTCGCTACATAGTTTCTTAAATTTAATGAATATAGAAAGCCACAGAAACGGACATATCACTGACAGTTTTTTTCCAATTGTACAAAAAATGTGCAGCTACTACCTATCTCGATTATTTACTTAATCCATATTATAATTCATCAAAAATAGAAGAATAATTCTACCTTATAAATTGTAATAGTAAAACCTGTAAACATATTAACCACCATTTGTTATATTTGGACCCCATTATTTGTATAGCCTATCTAAAGTAATATAACATGGAGAAATAGGTGTTCATAAATACTAGTCATTTACAATTCAGTGACATATTACGACCAAAAGTGGAAATGGCTTAATATACATTCTTAAATCTAGCCGTAAATGAACAATGTGTAAAAGTAACCAAAACAAACATTCTGTAAACATATTGGGAGTAATTTTGACTCAAAACAAGATTACAGAAAAGACTGAAATTCCAGAATTACTGTACTAGGAACATACACACATACACACAAAAAATCAACAAATTAATGAAGAATTAAAAGAAGAATGTATATATGGAAGAGGGTTTAAGTACTAATACACAGACATATTTATACATAACAAAAATAACAACAAGATGGTGATAATAATAATAAACTTAATTATATACATTGAATGAAAGTGCGAGTATTATAAACACATATTACAGAAACTGGTTGAAAAATAAAAATAAAAACTGGCAACTTTTACCAATATGTAATCCCACACTGTATTATATTATATAATTACTTACATATATGTTACAAGTGAATTATGGTATGCAGATATATCACATAACTATTATACATTAATTTCCGCAGCTTTTATTTTACTTCTGCAGATAAAGCAATTGAAAGAAGATTCAACTCCTTGTATATTCTGAAAACATCACCATTTAATTGTATGATTTAACAAAAAAAAAAAAAAAAAAAAAAAAACTTCAAAACTGGCACTATTAATAGATATAGATAATAGTTTATATAGGAACATTACTGTAAAATAACGTATCATTAAATACTTAATGTAAATTCAGGGGGAAATTGGTATGATAAATGTTTTGTTGTAAAACATATTATTTCAGGAGATTATAGATAAACGCGCGTACAACTTCACACACAAACATACACTCTTTCTCACATACACATCTTTAATAACAAGAAAAATAATCAAAGTGACCCGTCATATGTATTATTTCTTCTACTAGAACAGTAGGTATATAGTTTAAAAGTGTGATTCATAAAAAATATATATTATAGTATATGATAGTGAAAATTTACACAGGAATGTATGTAATGTGTATGGAATAAAAGAAAAACACACCCGCACACAACAGTATTTTCATATAACTCCCCACAAAATAATATCCAGCACCTTGATATCCTTAAATAAACAAAACCACACATTTTAGCAATTTCTTAAAAAGAAATGAAAAGAAAAACCTGTTTTTTATGTATTCAAAACTATAATTTCTTACAATAATGATGCTTCATCATTATAACTAATTAATCTACTTTAATTTCGTTTTAAATTGAACATAATTTAATTGAATAAAGTAGCCTTTCCCATCTTTTATCAGGTAATTTCACTCAAACTGCACGCGCTTATTTGTTTGTGTGCTTTTTTGTTTCTTTTATTTACGATGTGAAACGGAAAAACAAAATATACTATTGTTATTAAAACTTGTCAAAATTCACTGTCTAAGTATCTTATTAACGTAGAAAGATCATTTATCGCCTCCATTTTGTTAATTTCATGTTCATGTTTTAAAACAAATGTACTGGCTCCTCCTTAGAAATAGGAATAATATAAAATTTACTTAGGTAACACACAACATGTTCAATGATAATAAAATATACAATATGTCCTTAAGTTTTAAATAAAAAATAAACGCCATTGTCAGTCCTTTCCCCCCTTCCTTTATTTTGTGAAATCGACTTTGTATATTGATGGTTATGAACCTTCATGAATTATTAAATGGATATCTTCTCACATATATCTATTATAATATATAACCAGTGTAGTAGGAATGTGATATAACTTATTAAACGGTGGAGCAACTTATATTTATGAAGTTACATCTTAATTACATTCTTAATCCCATTTTTAAAAATAATAGGATTAACGTTCGAAGTTGTGAGATTACTGAGTTAAAACTCACACAGGTACTTGATATATATATTTATTCATTATATATATTATAATTCTAATATATTATTCTTTAATATATATATATTTATATTTAAAATTCTATTTACATTCTTCATATTTATTCACACATAAATGTCACTGTGGGAAAATATATTTCATAAAGTTCACAAATATTCACACTGTTTTCACACGCACGCGCACAGAACGATCGATTGAGTTTTTATTATTGTTGTTATTATTTTCAGCTGGTCCAGGCTCCATTTGGGTTCGTTACACGTAGATAAGGAGAGTTCTTACTATATTTATAAAACAAATTAGGCCACAGTTTCTAGTTTCAAACACACTTGCTGTAATCATGTAATTTACAAAAAAATAACCAGTATTAACAGTAAGTTTTGTGGTACTTCGAATATAAAAATAAATGAGTTCTTTTGGTAAAAAGTTCTTTTTTTTAGTAATGATATAAATTATTTTAAAATATATTGTGTTTTCAATGTCTTTTCATATGGAGAGATAGATGATCTGACCTGGAAAATGATCTTTGACACAAGTGGCATTTAAAGGGTTTCTGCCCGGTATGTTTTCTAAAATGACGGGTCAATTCATCTGATCTTGCAAATTTCCACGTGCATCCTTCCCAAGTACATTGGTATGGCTTCTCGCCTAAAAAAAGGAAGAAAAATATATCATTATACAAAACTTGTACAGATTTTGCAAGTTAATTAATATAGAAAATGATACACACAACTGAATGAACGTAACATATTCGAAGCTTCAGAATGATTGGATAAGTTTAAAGAGTTTTCTCTTATTATTCAGAGAATTTATTCCGTCTCTTATTTAAAGCTGAAGAGAGTCAATTTTAAACATGGAGTTAATTATTCTTTGGTATCAATAAAACAAATAAGATTTTATTGGTAC
Organism: Thermobia domestica; assembly: GCF_964235325.1. NCBI lineage: Eukaryota > Metazoa > Arthropoda > Insecta > Zygentoma > Lepismatidae > Thermobia > Thermobia domestica. The sequence continues at coordinate 78,149,532 of NC_137463.1, forward strand.
CATTAAAACAGTATTTTATTAATATCACAAAAATAATGTTTTTGGTATCAAAAAACAAAGAATATTTTATTGATATCAATAAAACAAAGAAAATTTTATAATTATTAAATAAACAAAAAATATTTTATTGGTATGAACAAAAGCAAAGAATATTTTATTGATATCAATAACACAAAGTATGTTATAGAAAAGACATACATATTTCAAGATGTTTATCAGATGATGACATAATTTATCTACGCACACTATTCATTTCAAATTTTAAAAATATTTTGTGAGTAAACTCTTACGGAATTCAAACAAAATTTCTTACAAAATTTGAAGATAAGAATATAAAAATAATGTATTAATTATATCGTTATCCGTTAAGATACTTTGAACATGTATGTATCCATTATATAACATTTTGTAGAAAATTATCTTTGTTTTATTGAATATCAGTCAAATATCAATAACTACTAATGATTTGCCAGATTTGTCCCAACATAAGTCAACGGGCTGAAAAAAATAACTATAACGTAGGTATTCGACATCTTTAACACGTTAATGTCTAATCTCGAATTATCGTTTGTGAGTTTATTCCATGTATCTGCCGTCTTTTTTTTAAGAAAAAAAACTGACTCAATCCGAACCCCAACTTTGATGGTCTATAATTTGACAAAAAAAAAAAATCTGCACATGAGAATATTTAACAAGTGTACTATAGAACTAAAAGTCTGCCTCCATACCACGTTTGGTTAAAATCGTACGAGTTCTGCAGATATATTCTACACGAAAAATCAAATGAAGAGACAAAAAGACAGTTCCGTTCCATTTCATTTCATAAACTGACTTTCTACTGCCTCAGATCTCTTTGAAACATTTCTAACTCATAAAGAATTTTAGTGAAACTAATCAAGACTTATAATACAAAAATGTACAGTAAATTACGAATATCCTTTACATTGATAACTGGAGGCAAGAATCGATTTTTAACGATCAGTTCCTCCACAGGTGCGTATTCAATGATATACAAAGAGTGTAAAAACTACACAACTGGACCGAGACTCGAACCTATGATCTTCGGCTTACCGTGTTGATGAGTTAACCACTACGCTAGCTCGTTCACTCCTTGAACAGCCATACACCCCATCATTCTTGAAGTCGGTGTTAATTCGTTCATTTGTGTATCATTCAATATACACATATACAGAGGAATTGGTGTGTTAAAATTCGTTTTTTTTTTTTTTTTTTCCTTCATGTATGAACGTAATGTATTATACAACTGTTAGAGGTGTTTTGAGTGTGGACACTGGATTATCCAAGCACAGCAGAAGTTCTCATACAAACCATATGATCCGAGTCAATGAACATCAACTTCAAGAGAGAGGGAATGTATGGCTGTTCAAGTAGCGGACTGGGTAGCGTAGTGGTTGACGCATTAGCACGGTACTCAGAAGATCTTGAGTTTGAGTCTCGGTCCAGTCGTGTGTTTTTCCACTCTTTGCGTATCATACTCATATTCTGTTACTTCAAATTTCGATTCCCAAAAATTATTTGCACTTCCAAGCTTTCGGATATCCCTTGGAATACTGTTCTCGAAGGATAAAAATAAGGGTAAAAGCAATAAAACATCATTTCTTTATAAATTGATTATTAGTTTTATCTTTCGTGAGCAAGGCTCCAAGGCTGGCCGAAAGCTTGGAAGTGCAAAGAATTTTCTGTAACCGAAATTAAAGTGTGTTAAAATTCCTGAGTGTATTAGAATTTTGTCTGAAGTACTCCTATACTGTTTCCTCCAGATATTCAGTAACTATACAGACAGGAAGTTAATGGTCAATAACTTAACGAACATTTTTGGACTAGGGTGTTCAAATAACTTTACTCTGTAATTCGAATAATAATTTGAATATTTCTTTTCTATTCGAATAATAATTCAAACCTTTTGTTCAATTATTAGAATAATTGTTCGCAAATATCTTCGTTATTCGAATAAATATCGTTAGTTTAACTGAATTCTTGTCCGAATCGTGTCTGAATCTTGTCCGAATATCGTTAGTTTAACTGAATTCTTTAAATAGCAACTTCATTACCTATTTATTTGGGTTTAAGATTTTGTTGTTATTATCGGAGTTACAACAAAGTGTAAGGGGGAAAGCCATCTCTAAATATGACGTTTTCAATCTAAAGTAATTTTTTTTTTAATCGGACGAGAAGTTTGGGCTGTACACTCTTCATGCGCCAAATATTAAATGTAAAAGCAACGTTGCCATTTACTTGGACCCACAACATAAGCGAATGAAGTTATTGTTTCAAATGAGGGTTGGCCGTCGACATCTTAGCGTAAAAGACAGTAACTTCATTCACTTGTGTTGTGGGTCCAGGTAAATGGCAATGTTGCATTTTCATTTAACATTGGGCGCATAAGGAGTGTACAGCACAAACGGCTCGTCTGATTTAAAAAGTTCCTTCACTTTAGATTGAAAACATTATATTTGGAGATGTTTTTTTTTCTTACATTTTGTTGTAACTCTGATGATAACAGAGTTGCCCTATGTCAGGGGAATTTTGAGACACCCTGTATAATACTGGAATTAAGGACTAAAACTACTATTGACGTGGGTTCCGAATCGTGACTGAGGCTTAAATTCAGTATAGTTGAAGGGTACACAGACTATCATACAAGATCAATCTTCACAGTATAGGCCATTTCCCACCAAACCATCTTGCTTCCAAGATAGATAGATTTATTGGACCATGTCACCGGTTCCGGCAACTATTTGAATATAAGACGGAATGCTCGAATATAAGAGTATCGAATCCTACTTTACACCCTTCTATTAGGCAAATATTATCGAGGCTGTAAAAATATATTAAACACTCATCGCGGAACATTTTATATTTGAATAAAATGTTCTTTGATTCATCATTATTTATTTAAAAAAAAAAAAAACAATTGAGAATGCTCCAAGAGCATTGCCAGAACGAACTTAAAAAGAATGGAGAGATGGAGCGGGGAGGATAACAGTGATTGTTCCTACATGTAAATCACCTTCTTTGTTCCTCGCAAAACTTGCAAAATATCATCTCTTTATGATTTACGATTCGCGAGATATGGCTCCTTAAACCTCCCAAAATTCGAAATTTTTGGCCAATATCTGGGGAATGGTGGCCAGTAGCAAGATGATCAATGGCCATCGGTTACTATTGGTACCAAAATGTTCACCAACCTCTTAGATGTTGATCAATATCAATATGATCTCTCTGTGACTTACGGTTCCCAAAATATGGTTCCTTAAATCTCCCGAAATCGGAACTATTTTTGGCCAATATCACGGGAACAGTAAGCTATAGAGAGATGATATTGGTGTTAATCAATACCTAAGAGAATAGTAAACATTTTGATACCGATATTAATTGGTGGCCAATGGCCAACTTTTCACTGGCCACACGAGTGGCCACTGTTACTATTTGGTATCAAAATGTTCACCATTCTCTTAGGTATGGATCAACACTAATATGATCTCTCTATGACTTACGGTTCCCGAGATATAATGTAGGATCCGAACCACATGAACGTCCGTCGGGAATTGATACCGGGTCTCCTTTGCCGAAGGTGGTTTCTCTTATTTATACTTGAAGCAGAGATTAACAAGTTAAATTATGTAAAGAGGAAAGAGCGTTAGTTATGACTATGCCATCATGTTATTGTGAAAGTAATCCGTATTTGGGTGACGGTGAAATCTGCAATGTATCTTCTAAAAATAATAACGTCGGCGTTTTGTGTACAAGCAAAACTAACGATAATAATGTCAACAAAAGGGAATCTGCCCTGTTAAGCAGGAAGAACACACAATTGCATATTTTGTTGTTTTCTTGTTTTGGTACTGCCCAGCTTATTCTTTTTCTTCCGGTGCCCGCCCTTGACGGTAAAGTGCCGCATGCCGAAAAGAGGGACGGAGGAAACAAGGTATGCAAAATTGATATCTGTATGGAGACCACCACGATTCTTCGATGAGGAAGATCAGCAGCGTTCTGAAATATTTTAAAATGGGTGGAGCTACTTAACACGGTTGATTTGAACCTGTTGCACGTTCACACCTTATCCAATTCGTTTCAGACCGACGCCTCTTCTCCTAATGGTTGCACCTGAAGTGTCTTTTCAATTCTTCTTCATTAAAAAGACCACGACGAACTATCATAATTCAGATCTAAATCTGGCTTTCAATGTGTGTGAAGCACCATCTTATTGAGCTTTTGGTACATGGTAGAACAGCAGCAATATCCCAAACAAAGCTAGTCATTGGAAATCTGAACACGACGCAATACAAAAGATGTTAGTTTGCGATTATTAGTGTTCTTTCTTTAATCCACTCTTTATCTAACTTTCTTCTGGCGATAACAAAAGAACAAAACTATAGTTTTCGCTTGATTGAAATTCGGAATGTGTTACTGTTCATTTCGCGGCATTTTCTGACCAATTATACATGGTTCAGAGGTATACAAAAATGATTTTGCGTTTTACCAGCATTCACTTGTCTAGTACGGTTATAGAACGTATTTCATAAGCATTAATTACGTAATTGTTTCCTCATTCGCACTTAACATTTTTCTTTTAAAAGTAATGTGCCATTTACGAGATTCTTATGGAATTACGCGTATATTAAACTTTTGTTCTCGATAATTTTTCAAAACAATCACATTAATATTTAAGTTCTATGCAATATGTATATCCAAATGGGAAGTTATTATACAATCACCAAATATTGACATGATACAGCGAAAGGGTACTCTCTATTTATAGAAGAGGTTAGAATTCACGTTTTCTTAACTCGTGAACAACAACATGCTCCGGACTGTTTTACTGCCCAAATTTCTTCAGATAACTTTTTTTTTTTTTTTTTTTTTTTTTAATAAACTGAGTGAACCCCTGAAATGCTTTGAAACGAGAATAGTGAGAAATAAATTTCGTCTCCACCTAGGATCGAACCCAGGCCACCACATAGACAGATGACAAAGAGAGATTACAATATCATTAACCCACAAATGTGCATGCCATTAACATTCATGTAAAATTACGTAAGAATCATTACGTTTCTTTATAACATTGCAATTAATTACTGCGATACACTGTAAACAAAATAACCTATTGTATTTGTTTGAGAGAGTATTTTATTGACCAAAAGCAACAATCACTTGGCATTGATAACTTTTCAGTTTTCTCTTTAAATTTTACTGATAATATGGGTATATCATCATTTAGATTTGGAAGTGATTCATTGTATAGCGATGCACCACTATGTATTATGCTTATACAGGATGTTTCAAAACAACGCCGACAACGTTTGGGAGGTGATTCCTGACACCAAGATAAGACGAAAAGTATAGACCAACCTGGGTGCACAAATGCTTCCTTTCGGAGTTATAGGCTGCCGAAAACATGAAAAAATGAACTTTAGAGGTCCGTAGCTACAAAACTATGGGGTCTACCGTAGTCGAGTCAAGACTTCACTTAGGAACTAGTATGTGCCCATCCAAATATCCATGTCTCAGAATCCTGTTGTACTTTCGTAACGATTTTCATAGAGATACTTTATGAGTACTTCAAATTATATGCCCGTACTCAAATTGCCTCTCTAAAATTTGACGCGTGACTACCTTAGGATTCTGAAACATGTATTTTTGGATAGTGCACATATTAGTTCCTAAGTGAAGTCTTGACCCAACTACGATAGGTCCCATAGTTTTGGAGCTATGGACCTTCAAATGTCACTTTTTTTTTTTTTTTTTTTAAGTTTTCGGCAGCCTATAACACCGAAAGGAAGCAGTTGTGCACCCAGGTTAGTCTATACTTTTTGTCTTATCTTGGTGTCAGGAATCACCTCCCAAACGTTGACGGTGTTGTTTTGAAACACCCTGTATATGTATGGTCCTCCTAAATTTTACTGACAATATGAGTATACCACTTTCAAACCTGAAATATGATCTACTCGTATTATCAGTAAAATTTAAGAGGAAACTGGAAAGTATATACGAATTCTAGTAGCAACATAGCGTCAGTGAATTTTCTAGGAGGGTTTCCAGTTTCCTCCCTCATTATCATTCATTTTCATTAATCATCCGTTTCCCTTAGTCTGCAGAACATAACAATGGGACGTAATTCTTTCATTTCATTCTTTTTCATACAAATACGCACGGAAATGTTAATACACATTTTGTAGGAACTTTGAGTAGTTTGTGACATTTTCAATTAGTTGTTTTGTTAGCTATAATACTTACTACACGTTTCATAAAAAGTGGTAGAAATTTCGAGTCATTCCGCAAAACATAATACCATATTTTATACGCGAGTGAAACGTTGCACAGTAAAGACTTTTGGCAGCTGTCAAAGTAAGTTTTTTTTTCTTCTGATACTAATAATATCATGGCAACATTATTTGTTTATCTTGACTGTACATCGAATAACTTTCAAACTGTCTCACTACTTCCTACTTCGAAATGAAATGAAATCTTTGAGTTTTACGTCCCATGGTTATGTCGGCTAGGCTAAAGGAGATGGTGATAATGAGAAATGAATGAAATGGTGGAATGAAGAAAGTGGGAGGAAATGGGAGAACCCCGAGGAAACCCACGCACACGTTGTTTGTCCACCACAAAGTTTACTTGGCAGAGGCTGAGATCGAACTCAGGACCCCAAGCACCAGAGGTGAACGCTTTATCACTGAGCCACTACTAATTCCTACTTCGAATAACTTCGAGTTTTCATCATGCTAAGTTAAACCAAATATCCTATATCCTTCCTGAAAACAAATCCGGGACCATGTTCGCCAAAGATAGAGGTACTAATCATTCGTCTACTTATGATTACAGGGATAAACTTCTCGTTTGGAGGTAACAAAAAATGTCTGTGTGAGTGTACATGTGTGTGTGTACTCACTGTATTAAAAATACTCAGAACAGACACATAAAAAACTTTAAAAAATGTTCGGTTTTCACAAAGCACCTTCACTTTCTTAAGTTTTAGTAAATGCAATAGCATTCACAGTCATTGCATTTTACAAACAATGAAGAATATAAAAAACATAAAAAGTGAGCCACGTAGTATCTATAAAGTGCTCTTAAATAAACTAATAACCCTTGAGCAAGGTAGTATCTACAAAATGCCATTAAATAAACTAACTGTTTACAAATCTTTTCTTATAGACCAGAAATTTGGGTGCGCAGTTTATGACGTAATAATTGTTGGGTACCCAAATTTATACGTTGTACGAAAGGTCTTGAAATTAATTATTAGTTCATATTACAGGATATTTCTGATACTATCTGACACATTTTCTCAAATTTTTCATGTTTCTTACTATCTTGAAGTTTCTTACTAAAATTCATAAATGTAGTAGAAATTTAGCATTAAATAATATGTTGCTATACTGATGAAAACGATATGGGACAAAACAATTCGATAACCAAGGAAGTTCGTCCTCAGATGAGATTTCTTTTATATGTATGTAAAGTGATTATAAAAATTCAGAGCAAGATATCTCTACCAATTAGTAAATGACTGCTTTTCTTTTTTAAGTACCTAAAATCCATTTTTTTTTTTTTTTTAATATGTTTATAAACTCGAATGACATCGAGAAGAACTGTAACTGCTTTGTGCAAAGTTCTTCATCATACTCATTGCTTTGTTTTCTTGTTGTTATTGTTGATGTTGTTAAAGAGTACTTAGTTATCAGAGTGGGTAATCTCTTCATTCATTGGTTCATTACTCAACGGATATGTCATTATAGCTTTTACTGAAACCAGACGAACAACAACGGTAATAATAGTCCTTTAATTTCTTTGCAGATTTTTGTGTGCCACATTTCCTGGAACTGGATTATTAGGAGAATGACATGCATGTCAACGATGAAGACGAAGGCGACTTGACTGAAGTTAATTGTATCTCAAGGAAGAAGACTATGATGCTAAGGACGCTAACATGAGCCATAGAAAAAAAAGCGATAAGGAACAACAGAAAAGTCTTCGATGAAGATCAGAGAGCTCTGACACGATAACTGAGGGAAAATAGCAACAAGCGTACCCAGAAGAAGAGAAACATACTTTTTTTTATATAATGTTCGCTTTTTTTGAGGCCAAAACGTGATTTCATTTGGCGGATCCTAACAAACAAGTACAGCTGATCGATTCGAATCGGTTCTGCAGCTATTACCTCGGGTCTACACGGCAATTTCTCATGCCGGCTATACAGGACAATAGGAAGAGGGGGCGAGGCCGCACGTGCGATTACATGGAACGAGGGTGTGCTGCAGACACGTGGATGGCTATCGTTGTTTCTCAACGAGGTTTTTTTTTTTTCTTATCTTCCTTCCTATTTTATTTTTTCGCATAGGCAGATCCGGAAATTACAAGACAGAATGCTTCGATAACAGCAACATTGTGTATGGTTAGTTACAATTAACAGTTTTACTATGTTACTTTACTCAAAGGTTTGCTAACAATACAGCTTTTACATCAGAAGTAAAATATTATTATCAGTATCATATAGCAATCATACGCTAATAAAGAGAAATCACTTATTGTTTACGTGAGTTATGATTCTCCGCAATCACAAAAAGGAACAGCGGCATGGAAAATAGGAACCCCGTGAGTAGACCCAAAAACTATTTCGATGACAGCAAGAAAAAAAAAAATTGGACAGAAGTTCAAATTTTAGCCTGTGACGAACTATAATGTCATTGATTAATCCTATAAACAAAAGACAATGTGTTAGGAGGAACAATCTCCATAACAAATGCCTAAGCCTACCGACGTAGACAACGGGTTCTCCCATTTGCCGATGGGTAAAGTCCATTAAAAACTTCATTGAATGACCAAACCATATCGCCCGTCTCATATAGCCTCGCTGTTGAAAGGGACGTTAAACACACAATCAACTCAACTCAAACAATATCGCTACACCGAATGACCAAACAATATCGCTGAAGTCTTTTGTGAAATTAGAAAAGCGTTATTACTTGATTTTACAGATGTCTCCCTAATTGCCTTTCAAGAAACAATGCTAGACCAAACAAGGTATATAAAATTATTAAGAAAATTGATTACTCGAATGCCTTTATTATTTCCATGTCCTTAGTCCATACAACGTTTTATTTGATTCACTATTTGGTTCTCCAGGAAAACCTTTCCTAAAATATGTGAGGAGGGGGGAATCTCATTTTTTTTCTTTCTTTTCGAAGCCCGGAATCTTACCCTAATAATATTGAATCTTTTGCCGGAAACTCAAGACACTGATTAAAATGAAAGTTATTTGGGGAACAAGAAATAGTGATTTGTTTTTCTCAACAAAATCTTTGGTTTCAACACTTACCAATCTGAATAAAATATGCAAAATATCATTTTTTTTTCAAGCCTGAAGCAAAATTAAAGAAAGTCACAGTTAAATTTTCCAAGTAGTCCTATATCTTATTCCATTGACAAAGCCACTGATTCTAACTTCGACTTTAGCTTCAATAATACCAAGCAACTCAGTCATATTACGGTTTTCAACATATGTATTTAGTTAATTTGTGCTGAGGTGATACGTAGAAAATATGTAGCTATAATGATAATAATCCTAATAGTAACCGGCAAACATCTCAGTCTGTGCAACATGCTAATCCTAATTATAAACTCATGCTAACAGATGTCGTTACATGCGCTATCGATTGCTAACCTGATGCTAATAGATGTCGTTTACTTGCACTATTGATTGCTAACCTGAAACTAATTGTTATCTTTACCTGCGTTATCGATTGTTAACCTGATGCTAATAGATGTAATTACCTCGTTATCGATTGCTAACCTAACACTAATAAACGTCGTTATCTGTGCTATCGATAGCTAACATGACGCCAATAGATGTTACCTGCGTTATCGATTGCTAATCTGACGCTAATAGTTGTTACCCGCACAATCGATTTCTAACCTGACGCTAATAGTTGTTACCTGCGCAATCGATTTCTAACCTGACGCTAATAGGTGCCATTACCTGCGCTATCGATTGCTAACCTGACGCAAATAGATGTGGTTACCTGCGTTATCGATTGCTAACCTGACGCTGATGTCGTTACTTGCGCTATCGATTGCTAACTTGACGCTAATGGCTGTCGCTATCTGCGCTACAGAGTTTGGGGTGGTTGGCGGGAAATTCAAAATAATAAATAGTTAAATCTAAACAATTAGAGCTTTCAATTAACCACAATTTTAACCAATCGCGTAAAGCAGGGCGAAGGTTCGGATGGAACAACTAGCAATAATAATATCAATTGATGTATAGTTAATATGCGTTAATGTATAATGCGTGATACTTTTCAAAAAGTGTAGTTCACAATTACAATATTTTTGAATACTCTGCTTTCTCTCGATGCCCCTATCCTACACGGCGCCCAAGGCAGTGTCTCGTCGTCTCCCCCTAATAGTGGCTGTGTATCTGTGTGTATATAATACCCCATACTATTTAACTTTGACGACAAAGAGTTAGTTTTTGGTAAATAAAAACGTTAGTCAATGAGTGCAATATTCAATGCAAACACACATTTTGCTTTTCCTTTCGTGCAGAAAATCCATTCATAAACTTGTCCTCCTAATCTGGTGTACAAATTGATCCTAACTGGTAAATTTAGAAGCTTATGTCGGGTATTTACCTTTGAAATTTTATGGAAATTTAACGATATCATGCACAGTAAATCCCTTCTGCGTGTTATTCAACTACATATCAAACATTACCTTATGTTATTGGCATATATGTAACGTAAGTGACTGCTCTTCCAGTTAATGCAGCACAGCCCTGTAGGGGGTACAAGAAGTACATGTATGCATAAGCATGTACTACTCGTGTGTATATGTATACATTTATGCATACGGAATTTGTTGTATGATGCAGATATAGCGTGACACGAGGAAATAAAAAATCTTGTACAAGACTGTTGATTGAAACAAAATGTTAAGTACTTCAACAAGCAAGGAAGATTGGTTGAATTAGCAATTTGCGACTCGTTAGGTCAGTATTTGATAAACACAGTATGTAATCTATCTTTTTAAGTGCACCATTCGTATGCAAAAACGATACTTTAAGATCCATTTTGTTAATCTATTATTTGTTGAATACAAATATCCATCCATCCACCCACATTAATTTTTCATAGTTTAAGACTCCTTCTCTTTTCAGTAACAAGAAACACTGCAGAAAATTCTATTAGATCGAATTTCAGCATGTAGTGGAACTATTTCTTTATATTGGTAATAGAACTAAGAACACCTTCTACAGAATATTAAAATAAAAACATATACGAGAGCGAGTCAAAAATTATCTACACTTTTGTCATAACTTTTCTTACATTGCGCACTTTGTCTTCTGTCCTCGCATATTTTATTGTTATACTTTTCTGGTTATACTGTGAAATGCGATCTTAATTCCTCCATTTTTTTTTTTTTCCTTCTGTTGCAGATATATCATGTCTGCTCCATTAGGAACTTGCATCAAAGAGGAACAACGAGCAGTGATCCGATTCCTCTGGTCGGAGGGTGTAAAAGGGTCAGACATTCATCACAGACTATAATCGCAATATGGAAGAAGCGCACTATCACGTAAAACTGTGTTTTTGTGGCTCGAGAATTTTAAAACTGGTTAAACAAGTGTAACGCACGAAGAGGGATCAGGAAGGCCATCAACCTCCACTACAGATGACAACATTCAGCAAGCTCGAGAGATGGCAATTGTTAGACTCGATTGTAGTACAGTAATGTACGGTATGTAATTACTAGACTTGCATCTACTTTTACTTGTTTGGGCCACTCAAGAATGCTTTGGGTGGTCGCCGATTTGCCTCAGATTTAGACGTGTAAAATGCAGTGCAAAAGTGGCTTCACGACCAACCAAAAACCTTTTATTTGGAAGGAATACGTAAGCTCGTTGACGTTGGGCCAAGTGCATTGATAAGGAGGGAGATTACGTTGAAAAATGATGTGCATAATATAACCCTAGCTTCATGTAAATAAAGTGTAGATAATTTTTGACTTGCCCTCGTATATTCAACATATTCATTAGATGATCACACAAATTCATATTTACATTATAAACTAGTTTTTCCTGAAATTCAGTAAAATTTGACCAAAGCAAACAAATATTATTCATATTACTAATCTTTGTTACAGTCGTCAATATATCATTGCTTTCACCAAACGCATTATCTAATCATGTGTCCTGATAAAGGCAACGATACATAGCTGAAGTTCTAATACAAATTAGTAATTATAATAGTTTGCTTTGGTCCGATTTTATTTTCGCTTAAGTTATTTGTAGTTACAAAACTGGAATCGTTTTGTTTCGTTTCCTCTTTCAAAGTTAATTTCAAAGCTAGAAAGCGGCAGCATTTCGTTTTCTCTTTTGAAGTTAGTTTTAAGACTCGAATCAACAGCATTTCTTTTCCTCTTTTGAAGTTTCCTGAGTTGTGTAGTAATGTATTAGTAAATGTACTTGCTTTCCTGCAACTGTGAATATTGTATATGGGAGTTACGTATATGGGAATTTTTATTTTTATTTTTTTTTTTCCTTGTGATTGGGACGAAGCAGTTGCTAACAAATATAGAAGTAGGATGGGAAGAAATAAAACAGATGACTAGTTATTAACATCTGGGTACTATTATCAGTAAAGACGTAAAGCATGAACGTGAAATAACAGCAGGAACAGAAACTGAGAAAGAAGCATTTAGGAGGAAAAGTATATTTTGTGGATCCTTAAATAAAGAGTTTATAAAAAGACTCATAAAGTACTGTACTATAAGGGACAGAACATCACACAAAAGCGATGAAGAAAGGACGAGGAAGCTTTCGAAATGTGGGAGTGGAGAAGAATGGAGAGAATTAGCTGGGTCGAACAGAAAATGATTGAGAACGTGTTAGAGATAATGGAATGGGGAGAAAAGAACAAGTTTAGGTTTAACTGAAAAGACGAAGAGAAACTCATGGGAACATTGGTTGTGAGAAAGAATTGTATCATTAGAGGAAGTGATAGAAGGTATGGTGGCAGGAAAAGGAGGTAGGGAACGAAAGAGTTTACAGTTGAGACACTGTGTCAGAACACACACAAACCGTACGTGAAGATGACGAAGTTAGCAGTTGCAGGCCGTAATGCACAGGAGTTTCTCAGTCGCTTCAAGTGACCTGCCAATAATGGTAGAATACCTGTGATGATGGTTGAAATGAACTGGAATTTTAGAAATGTGGTTCTACTGATTATTTCTTCAAGCCCAGTTAGATCTCACTTCATTTTTCAAAATTAATTTATATTATTTATAAGCGTGATGGGCCTTGTGCAAAGTTGGTTTTAGTGTTGTATTAAGAACCTGCCGAATGTGAATGCAACTTTGCACAACTCCGCACTTAGTAACACGTAAGTGAAGTTAACAAACGATTTATATCGAAAAAGGCGAACCTCGATTTTTTCGCAGGGATGTCCAAGCACTTTAGGAGAAATCAAGTTAACTGAGTCGCATTCTCTTTTATATTGATTTCTTATATTATTACTATTACGAAGGGAATTAATTATTCATTCCGGGGATCAAACTCGGTATATCATAATTATGAACAAAGAACATGCTACTTTGTTGTCCTCAAGAGTGGGTTCCGATTCGTCAAGCTAAAAGAGCACATCTTGTTTAAGTCAATGAAATATTTCAGGTTTACGTCGCACATATATGCTGTGTAAGCTAAAGGAGATGTGATAATGAGAAATGAATAAAATAGTGGAATGAAGAAAGTGGGAGGAAATGGGAGAACCAGGAGAAAACCCACGCACACGATGTTTGTCCACCACTATGCGTAAGCTTATAGTATATGAATGCGTACATGTTAATTAAAATATTATCTTTGGAATTAATAAATATATTGATAGATAGATGTAAAGAAGCTTATAAACACCTCGAAATCATGAAAATGCACAAACACCTTTTTTCTGTACACAGTAATTTCTCACAGAGGCGACAGAAGAAAAGTCAATAGGATATTTTGAACTACTAAAAAAATAAATGTTGAAGTTCGTAAATGCACACAACAAATGGAGGAGGAGGGAAAGAGAAGCTAAAAAGAATAAGAATGCTCTCACAGCCTCTTTCAGTGCATTTGGAACAGGTCAGTGGAAGACAATGATCGCAATTTTCCAAACCAATTTGTTCGTCTGTCGCCTACAGCGCTTCGACTCATAGGGAAAAAAATCATAAGGAAGGAAAAGAAAAGAAGAAAAAAGCCTAAAAGACGAGAACACGAAACGGAAATGAGACATGAATACTTGTCCTTTTAATGACGATCACCCATTATGCTAATGGAGCTTGGCACCAACATTAGTGACAAAAGTGTAATTCATTTAGAACTTTTCTTTTCTTTCTTTCTTTCTTTTTTTATTATTTGAGATAGAAAAAGGATCTAATTTCTTTTTTTGAAAACTTGAAACGTATCTTCACAACATAATCATCCGATTATACAATGTGCAGGAACGACATTTATAAAACATAGTTACCAACTGGCATAGATTATTCATAATATTTATCAAATTACATCAAAGTAAAATTTCTCTTATAGTAAGTACTGAGAATGTCAGTGGTAAATGATATTAGAAAAGTTGTCTTCCTAGTGTCCTAAGACACTTGTCTTGTTATTGTCAAAAATAAAAGATCGTAGTGGTCATTGAAATTAATAGCATTTTTTAACGTTAAAACTACTTGAGATGGGGGAGGGGATCTAGAACTTATCTATTCCTAGAAAAAGGACATGAATTTAAAAGAAACGTGCTACTTATTATTGTATATTCGCTTATTCCACTGGAGTTTCTTTAGAAGTGGTAAAATAAGTAAAGATGGATTGATAAATTAGGGGAAAAGAAAAGAAGGATTAAACATACACATACTAGAAAAATCTCTTCTTTTGACAATTTTATGACGAAATTAAAATACATATATTATGACTCACAGGCAACAGTTAATAATACTGATCTCTGATAGATGCACAAATTTGCATTGCTGGGGAGAGGGGTTGGTTGTAACGCTAACACACTCAATCGACAGAATGGTGAGAAACTGCCAAAAAAATAAGATTAAATTTCTCTATGCCACCCTCAAAATCCTAGAAACTAATCACAAGTTGTCAGCGTTCTAAAGAGAAATTACTATAATACTCAAGGGATATCTTCGCTCTACAATTATACCTAACTTAAACAACTATTTCGAGCACCAATTTGCCGTTCAGTAAAATGAAAAAAGTATTCGAATAAAACAAGTAGTTGAATTAGATTTTCATGTATCTCAAAGATCAATAACAAGTAGTTAAAAATTAATCATTACCCAACAATTCAACTTTCAACAAATATATTCAGACAATAACAATTGATTTTAATCTTCAATGTTATATATTAGAGTATAGTAAAATATCTCGGAAAATTACCCTTACAAACTTAATTTCCTTCTCTGGTTCAAACTATAATCAACTTTAAGAGCTAAAAAGTAAACCTCTTGCAGTGAAACGTACATTTTTAGTTCAAATTTTCCAACTTTTACAATTTAAATAAGAATAACGTCTTTCAATCTTTCATAGCAAGACGATTGTTACGTGGTAAAAACAAGTCCAATAAAAAAAAAAGTCACTCATTCTAAAATTTTGTTTTACCTTAATGCTGAACACCTAGTTTAGGAGGTAATTTCTACAAATTAAATTCTTACTTCACTTTAGGTGCTTTTTTATTTCTTTTGCCCCCCTGAAATTCTTTTCCACTGTTACTGATTATTTGACACTCACATACAAAATAATACTCCTCTTACACTCCATCATCAACAAAGTAGTAACAATAGATTTTGTTAGAAAGATTAGGTTAAAATTATAATATCAAGTATGTTTAATATTCCTACATTTTATGAACATTGAAAAGTATCTTTAAGTGAACTACAGCATTTATTTTTCTCCTCGCTAGAGTAGAAAGTTGTTAGTACGTTTGCTATTTGAAGAGAGGTTTCAATAGATTTGAATTTATTTTCCTTTCACTTATTTTGTGATTATATATATTAAAAAAAATGTTACGTGCAAAGCTCCTCATAATGAATCAACCACTTTTAACTTTAAATTGTAAAGCATTACTAGTAAGTATATTCCTATTACATTAAATTTATCTTGCTTTGTCCTAGCTTATATATACATAAGGAAACAAACAAAATATAAAACAACTGCGAACATTATTCTCTGATTAATGATTTATTTTGCATTTGTATCAACTAAACATTGGATTAATAAACTACTAACAGATAAACTCTGGTGTATGAGGTCCTTGGTTCGATACCAGCTCGCGCCAAGTGAGCTTTGCGGTGGGCAAACGTGTGCATGGGTTTTCTCGGGGTTCTCCCGTTTCCTTCCACTTTCTTCATTCTATCATTTCATTCGTTTTTCATTATCATCGCCATCTTCAGCCTATCCGGCATAACGGTGGGACGTAAAATTTAAAGATTTCATTTCTTATTTTTACAATGAAATATCATTAGCGTATTTTACAAAATCTATTCTAGAGTCAATTGCCAAGGTCAATTCCTCTCACACCGAAACAAAACCTAATACTTTTTCTACATAACCACGTCTGAACAACCCAACCATAGACTATTGCATTAGATTACATACAGTGTTTCAATAACACTTCCCGTCAACCGATGACAAATCTTCACCTTTATTAGTTGGAAACTCTGGAATTTAAGCTGACCACGTCTTCGTATTCTGTGATCATGCTAAGCGCTAAATTGCTTGTAGAAACAAATGACTGTCATGATAAGAACAAGGCGAAAGTGCTGCAGAGGAAGTACGGTGAAAGAGGAGACACAGAACAAATGAAGTGAATAAAAAATAAAAAGAAATACGCAGATAAAGAAGCTAAGCAACAAAAGCTGCAGAAGAAAATGTAGTTCGTACTAAGAAGAATAATTTCTCTCTACTGTTTACAAAGTTTTTTCTTTGTTCTTTTTAACTATTATAGAACAAACCACTGTCACATGAAGGTAAGAAAATATATCGTCACAAAAAAGGCATAAAGAAAGGAATGTAATGCTTTCTATTTGCCCTTTTCTGAAGGAATGCAACAAGATAGTTAAACCGAAAGTATCAAACAGAATTAACTATCACATTCAAGACAGGAGCGCGTACAAATAACATAATAAAGTATTTGTTTTTAACTGATTATTATTATTATTATTATTATTATTATTATTATTATTATTATTCGTCGAGAACAAACTGTTATTTGCATGTATTCATAACTTCTCCAGAATAAAGAAATTAAGTAAACAAATTTTTGTTTAAAAACACACCTAGAATTACTTTTCTTTCGTAAATCTTCAAAGTATAAACAACATTAACTTTAAAAAATAATCTCAAATTACATTTTACTGAAACAGTAGCGATTAACGAATCCAAGGAACAGTTTGTTTACGACAAAAAAAAAAGTGAGATTAACAAATGCTTAAATTTAGATTGAGTGTTTACATGAAGCCGAAGAGTTTAAGGCGTGTGATGCCGAGTTCGATTCCTAATGGGAGCCGTGGCTCCGCCCTTTGCATAATTTTGGGGGAAGCATTCATGTATATCTATTTCGTTGTCAGATATTGTCTA
Organism: Thermobia domestica; assembly: GCF_964235325.1. Lineage (NCBI taxonomy): Eukaryota > Metazoa > Arthropoda > Insecta > Zygentoma > Lepismatidae > Thermobia > Thermobia domestica. The sequence goes on from NC_137463.1 coordinate 78,167,182, forward strand.
CAAGAAATCAATCAGAATGTTAACACAAATACGGGGTCTCCAGCAAACTTGGAGGACCTAAGCCCTCTCGGTTTATCCAGAAACGGCGCCCGTGAATGAGGAAACAAATTTTGTTGTGTCTATGACATACCGTTATGGGGTAATTATGATGCTATTTGAATTAAAATATACGAAATTCTTATTTAATCTTAAAAAAAAAAAAAAAAAAAAGATAACTAATGAAAAGCAAAGAGTTAACTACCAGTACATAACTAAAAGCAATTTGTACTTGTCCACTATAGTGTCTTATTTTCTGTCTAGGTTACTGGGGTATTTATTGCATGAAAACTGATGAGGACGAGTTATCTGCTAATAATGGTATGTTTGGCCAAGACTTGGTTTAAAATGTCTATAATTCATAATTAACACTTAAATCAACAATACCGGTATCGAATAGATGTTTAGTCTAGCACGCACTTCTTATGTATGAGAAATTTTCAATAGGATAACAGCGAATTGATGCAAATTTCAGAATTCCTTCTTCCCCCAGCACATAAATACATGAAATAAATAGATTAACACGAAATAAGTACCAAACAAACAAACACACTTTTTAAGCAAATGTATTATTAAAAGTTCATGAGTATGACTGAAATCTTTCTTTCAGCGTAACGTCCCACGATTATCATCCTTTAGGCTAAGGGAGACGGATGATTAAGGCAAGAGAATGATGATTAAGCAATTAGTAGAATAAGAATGTGGCAGGAAACGAGAATACCGCGAGAAAACCCACGGACACGAGGTTGTCCACCACAAATTTACTTGGCTGGGGATCGAACCAAAGACCTCATACACCAGAGGTAAGCGCTCTTCCACTAAGCCACCGTGTCCCCAGTATGACTAAAATACTTGTAGAACTTGAGCTTATGGAGTTCGCATAATAATCAAGGATAATAGGTCTCTATACAACGGGCATTTTTGGATCAAAAGATCCAATATATTTGAGGAAAAAATTTTCTTGTAGCCCTTATATCTGGAGAACTACATATAGTGTAGCCAAACCCAAATTATCACTTAGCTCAGTATGATGTGCTTATTTCGTAGAAAATACGAAAATTCGATTTAGGGGCCGTTCAAAAATTTTGTGGCCCCTGATCCAAAAACTAATTATTGGCCAAGATCGCAATCTTTTGATTCTTTTTCTTTAATCATTCCTAAAATTATTGTTTCATATATAACATGAACAATTAGATACTGGAGCTTTAACAACTACAATAATTTTGGGTAACCAGAAGGAAATACGACAAATTTATCTGCATTCAATATTGCGGGAAAAAAAAAATCAAGTCATCAAAAACAAAAGGAAACCGAGATCAGCTTAAACGCATTATCAATGTCTGTAAAACAAGAAACCGTAACTTAACAAATTCTACAAGTATGTATGGATGCATTAAAGAAAAGAAGGAATCACTGCATGAACAGAAGTGAACAATAGAAATTACTGTTAAGTATGTATTATTTTGAAAAATGGCATTCCCTTTGCTAAAGGAAAACAAATATAGGAAATAATTGTAGCCATTGGAATGGAAAATATTCGAGTATGATCTCATCAACGAAACATTACCAATTTATGAAATATTTGAACAAGACTATAGAACACCATATTTGGAAAATTACATTCGACTAACGATCCCATTGTTAAGAAAATCAACAATGCAATGCAATAGAAAGAACTAATATTTCAGGTGGTGGTGGTGGTAGTGATGATACTACTACTACTACTACTACTACTACTACTACTACTACTACTACTACTACTACTACTACTACTACTACTACTAATAATAATAATAATAATAATAATAATAATAATAATAATAATAATAATAATAATAATAGGATAATAAATTCATTTCTTTATTGCAATTATTGTCTATCTTGTTGTTCTGCGAGTATGAAGTTCATTGTGTAATTTAGGTCAGTAATGGTCATTTTTAAAATGAATTGAAACCCGTTGAGGATAAGGACAAAATAAGAACCACACTTGGGGGCTAAGCAAATTAAAATAAATTAATAAATAAAAGTAAACGAACAACGATGGCCACTTAAGAACATCATTATTACTCAAATATTAAAACAATACCCTGTTCTTCATAGGAACAATGGTGAGATTTGTCATTTTATTAATTTATTTAAGAGTTTGAAAGAGAAATCATACATGACTTCTCTTTTAATTTTAATTTTAACTTATGAAGCGGATCCAGCCCACGGGCCACCATTTAACAATCATAGTTTTAGATTTATTTTCTGGACAAAATGCACCGCTTTCCATTTATTTATTTATTATTTTTTATTTATTTTATTTTATTTTAACTTTCGAACGACATAGTTTTCGGGGTCGCTAAGATGAATAGTAATACTCCAGATGCTGTTCAACTTTAGCCTTCATCGCCAAAGAAGTTTGGAGATGGAAACAATAACATGCCCAAATGACCTGTCGAATACATAGTTTTTCGGGATCGCTAAACTGATTGGTGATAGACCCAATGACATTTGAGCCCAAATTTAGGCAAGAAGGGACATGGCAGATGGTCCAGAAACTGACAGGGATAGCGCCAAAGGCGTTGCTCTTTGGTATTTATTTATTTCACTCATCTCTTCCCCTTCAAACATGATATATTGCAAAAAAAAAAAAAAAAAAAACCTTATCCTCTCCTTGGGGAGAAACGTAAACAGATAATTAGATCAGTAGATTAGCTAGTAAATAGATAATCTTTCCCATCAGAATAAAAACTATTAACTAACATTAGGAACGAACGTCATACTTTCTAACACCATAAAAACTAGACTTCCTTTATTTTTATATATAAAAAAAAAAGAAACAAACAATTTACCTTTAAATATAATTTCGTTCAGCTCGATTGTTCCTGCATGTTTCATCTTTGTATTATAGAAAATTCTATTTAAACAAAATTCAAAGTGTTTCTTTTTTTAATCATAATGTTGGACAATGGTTCATATCTCATCAACCATTCTGTATACTGTTGTCTTGCTGGTGTAATAGTAAAAAGCTTGAAGAGAGTATCTATCTATCGATATATATCGTATATATATATATCAATAAGCAATGTGGTTATCGTATAGGATCATTTTTAAGATTCATAAAATAGTTGTTTCTCGATTTTTTGCGAAAACTACGCATAAGGATTCACACTCCCATATCATCTTGTTCACCTCAATAAGATTTATCAATTTGTATATGTCCTTTTTTCTTCTTTCTTTTTAAGCTATGCGCTAATGGTATTGTTCAATTTAGATAGTTTGTCAAGTATTATTGAATGAATGTAATGGTAATTAACAAATACACGTTAAGTCCACGTAAGATTAAACACTGAATAGTGTATTTCAATGCTAATCAATATCTTTTTCAGTGTGATCGACTACGATGGGAGGGAGACTTGAAAGCTCATTAGCTTTTGCAACTCTTCCGGACTCTATCAGAAAAAAAAAAGAAATCGTGTTTACTCAAAAAGGTCAAACTACTTTTTTTATATTTGTTTCTTTTTATAGTATTATACAAGAAAGTTTGGTCACCCGCATTGCTGCTACTGAGCAATACATCATCTACAGTAGGATAAAATGCTACGATTTTTTTCTCCCTTTTTCTATCCTTCTTTCTTGCAGGGGGAAGTTCGAAGTGTCATGCTTTTAAATTGCGTAGCTACAAAAATTGAATACAGAGAAGAAATAACAGTTGTGAAGGAGGAGGCAGGGGGGCATAACAGGACAAGAAATAAGATCAGAAGCAATAAGGAGGCAGAAATTGCAGTTAAGAGAACAGGACAACGACCTACCTCACAAGAGGTCGCTACTATCTAGAATTGACAGAAAAAATAATAATTGACACTTAAAAAAAATTACAGTGGAAGAAAAAAGATTAACGTAGAAAGTAGCATAATTTTTAACTGCTATTACTGGCGGAATTGGGCGTGAGATTCGGTGCATTAGTTGAAATTACACCAAAAGAGCTGGCGCAGAGCTGCAAAAATCTCCAAATTGAAATGAACCACTTACTTCTTATTCTCCACACACATTTCCAGGTCTTCTTCTAATGTATTATTCAAGCATTATAGATTATCTAGTATTGTACAACCTTTCTTAACTAGGTTGGTGGTATTGTTACGAAAGAACTTCAGTTTTAATACCTCTCAACAACTTGTACTTGTGTATGGAAAAAGGTAGTGAACTGGAAAAGTTCATTCTCTGTCTTCTTCCACAAAGTGCATGCCACTGCAATTTCAAGAAATTGACTTTGGCTTCACACCTGTTCATGATGATAACTAACATATTTTCTGCAGCATACTTTATGTACAATTACACATACCTCAAGCGTTAGATCGCGGAAGTTAACAAATTTACAGGTAAAGGGAGCACCCACCTTTGAAGTTAACTAATTTTTGGATCAAAAGATCCATTATATTTCAATCAAAAAAATTCTTGTACGGCGTATATCTGGAGAACTACATATAGTGTTGCCAAACCCAAACTATCACTTAACTCAATATGTTGTGCTTATTCCTTAAAAAATATAAAAATTCAATTTAGGGGCCGTTCAAAAATTTTGTGGCCCCTAATCCAAAAACTAATTATTGGCCAAGATCGCAATCTTTTGATGCATTTTTTGGATCATTCTTAAAATTCTTGTTTTTATAATTCATTCGACAGTTATTAATATCATTGGTCTATAGTGCATCAACAACAACGACGTTTTAGTATGGAAGAATGCTTTGGAGTAAAACTAAAATAAGAATTTAAAAGTAAGGCTGAGTTTGTATCAGCATGGTTATATGCTAAAGTTACTACACATCCCTGTTTCCTGGGAACAGTCTCCTAATTTTCCAGCATTTTAAACCAGAATCTGTATGCTCCGTGACTGAAGTTAAAATTGTCCCCGAATACATTTTTAAAATCCGATAGCCTTATTATATGAAGATATTAGATTTTCAAGTCATTACGTTTTTAGTATGATTTTGAAAAAGTTCTATTATTTCCTCTACCTAATTTGAATTATAGACAAAGATGTGCAGTGACAAATAGAATCATCTGGAGCGTAAAGGTAGACGGACATATCTGTATGTGTGAAGTGGAAAAGTCTGAAGATAGTCAACATACGCTTCTGTCTACTTGACTTCCTCAGGTTGCCTCACATAAACATCAGAGTCTTATTGAAACAAAGGTATAATGATACAACTATTTATTATTATTATTATTATTATTATTATTATTATTATTATTATTATTATTATTATTATTATTATTATTATGCTGTAAAAAGAAATTTTATTCATATCAGTCCCAAAATAAATGTATATTGCACTTTATTTTTGTTAAATTGCTGATGAGGGCTGTTTCAAGCAGTACGAAAATGTTATTGCATTCTTCTATGTCGCATTTTCTGAATTTTATTGAAAGTAATCCTAATACAATTACGAAAAAAAAGAAAATACTTCATTTTTAACTTTTGTCCTCAATGACTTCACTTACCTATGTTCTTTACGTAATGTTCTGTACAAGTATACACAGTACATCGACGTCAACTACTTCAATTGTTAAGTTTCACTCTCCAATTTTTTTCATACCATACGACAAGAGATGGCTATTATATGTACACAGAGTTGTTATTCCTGATCATTATCTGAGATGTATCATTAAGAGAAGTGTTAAAATATTTGAGTCATAAACTTTGAGTAAAATACAAGGACTGCTTGAAGAGATGTTTTAGTTTTAAGGATGATTACATGAATTCCCCGATGTATTGAATAGATTTGTGCTTGTGAAGTTTTCGTCGATACCGACAGTTTGTTCCCATTTTGATAAATCAATCTTCAGTGTTATCTATTGTACTTGACTACTAACGACAAAAATTACCGAAGTAATAATAATAATAAAATAAAACAACTTCATTTGAGGTCGTTGAATTTATAGTAATTGTTTAACAACGTTTTACGGTAGTTTTCGCCACCGGCAAAGTGCCCAATGAAGTAAGTAGACCTGTTCCTCCCCTGATTAGATCTTTTGCTATAATCTTGTTGTTTTCATTTGAGAATGTATTACGGCTATTTTATGTGCGAACAATTAAAAGGTCGTTGATTAATCATAACCGAATGTCGGTTTCTTTTGAAGTTTCCTGTGCGAACATTTGTTATAATACAAGAACAATTTGACATCTTTAATGGAAGATCGAATTTAAACAGTGTTGAATACCTGTGACATTTTTTCTTTTTTTGATTGATTGATTTATCCGGGGAATTATTTTTGTGTTCTATTTTAAAAGAACCGGAATTTGAGAGGTTTAATTTTAACAATTTCTTCTTACTTGGTGAAAATTAAATTTTTGTTTTTTTTATATATATATATATATATATAATTTTAATATTTAATAATCGAATTTAAATAATATATAAATAACGCTCATTCGTTTTGAGAAAACAAGAGACATTTAACTAGAGTTTAAAAAGAAATCAGTAAAGCCATACCATCAGAATTTCTAGTAAAAAGAACATACCATTAGAATTCCTAGTAAAAAAACATACCATTAGAATTCCTAATAAACTATACTATTAGAATTCCTAGTAAAAACCATACCAACAGAATTCCTAGTAAAAAACATACCATTAGAATTCCAAGTAAAAAACATACCATTAGAATTCCTAGTACAAACAATACCAATAGAATTTCCAGTAAGACCATACCATCACAGTTCCTACTAATTTCAAAGAAATAGAAAAATAATTCCCCATATTTGCAAATGGGCTTTAAAAAAAGTAAGAAAAATATGACAGGTACTCGAAAACCGTCAAAAATTTCAGTTCTACATAGTATAGAACACTCTAATATAAAACAGATTTCATACGGGTTAGACCAATGTTATAGCCATCAGTATGTAAATTTCACTAGACCTCTATTATTGTCACTTCTTCAAATAAACAGTTAGGAAATTTTTTAATTTACAAATCTATTTCATCGCGTTAAACGAAGGAGACGGAATCTCTACTTCCAGCATACATGCTTATACCGTATACACTGTAATATATGACCTTCGTAGATACGAAAAAATATATAATGGTGTTAAATTCTACTTATTCGACTATCTTTACCTCCACCCCTATCCCAGATTTATGTGGCGTATAATATTTTAATTGAACACTAGGACACTGCGTATATAATATCATGGATATCAGTTTTCTTGAGGATTTCATACGGAAATTCTATTTATAACCCGTAATATTTTGAGCTGTGGCAGAGACGTACGAAAGAGGTGGGTCTTGGGGGTCCACATTTCTGCTCCGAAATCTCAACTTCTCTGCAAAATCTAGTCTAATTTTAGGAATAATCTTACGAATTTCAATATAATTTATCCTCATATTGAATTTAGACATCTCGAAAAACTTTAGACTCCCCTCGAAATAAATTCCTATGTACACTCATGTCCAAAATTATTCTCGCATGTCTATAAATATGTTGTTGTAGAAATATAATTTGACAACGAATTCTCCCGGTATTTCTTATAATGTTATAGTGCTGCCAAAATGTATTGAGCCGTGACAAACATGAGAACTAAAGCTCACACCCTCGACACACCGACGCGTTGAGCCAATAAAGATTCAGATGTTGCTAAGCGAGAGAGCCTTAGCGAAAGGGAGTGGGACTCCTTCAGCCGATAGCAGTGCTTGGAATAGAAGACTAAGTGCCAAGTCAATGTGGTACATCTATAGTATGTGTATAATAGGCAAAGACATGTATTTGGCAAATTTCATGTCAAAAGAGCAGTAAATAAGAACAAAAAACGAAAAAAAAAACTTTTATTGTTCATATAGCAACATTTTGTTTCACTCACTCTAATTTTCGTATTTATAATTCTTTTCCTATGAACTTTACAACAAATATACATTTCCCGATTATACACTAGTAACAGTATTAAAAGTACCCTGCAGAATCATTATCAAATTATAATCTTACAAGAAGACATTTATAGATATTCGACAATCATTCTGGGCATGAGTGTACATGTCTGGCTGTGACTATAAAAGCGGAGCTCCATTGATACATCAGCCACTTGGTCATAAGCACTAATTGCGTTAGAGTTGAAAAGCTTTCAACTTTGATGCGGACACGATCCCACAACAATGACAATAATACTCTCTGACCATATACAGCTAAACACACTCATGAAATCTAATCTAAAATATTAAGGAATAACATCTTACCTGTGTGCGTTCTTTTGTGTGCTTTCAAATGGGAACTCTTTGTGTAGACTTTCTCACAACCTTCGAAGTCACATTTGTGAACTTTTCGTTTCCGTAAACTGTTCTCGTAGTGGTCTCCGGAACTTGGTGACGGTGAGGTGTTAGGCGACGTGGTTCCTCCAACGAGGAACGAGCTCATTCCGTTCAGTCCGTTTTGCGCATGTGGTGGTGGGGACGTTTTCATTGGATGTCTCGCATGGAACGCTCTGCAACGAAACAAAACAATTAAGATTGAAATTTTTGAATAAAATACCAGAATTAGCATTGACATCATATATTACAGTAGACTTACGATTGTCCGAGGTATAATTGGGACCAAACCTATTTCTGGAACATCTTTTGGGCTCCATTTAATACTGCGATGTTATACACGATGACAGATGGCTGAACCCGACGACTTGGGACTTAGCGGTTTGGCGACAGCCAGTATGCGCTCCATCTTATGCAATAACGGTAATCTACATTTTTTGGTTATTCCAGAGGCTCGGTTAACCGGGACTTGAATACTTGTGAGTCTACTGTGATTATTAATTAATTTTCATATACTGAATTTTGTTATTACGTTTGATAAATATAGTTAAATTTAGTTCCATAAATTGTAAAACTAATGATAAGCAATAAAATAAAGAAAAAACAAATAGGCTAATTACTTTAAATGGATTTATTTTCTCAAAACAGGATTTATAACATAAGATACAATATAGGCCTACTGGCTGATGCGTGCTTGTAATTTCTTGATAATATTGCAAAAATCTACTTCAGTCTTCAGTATCGGTAGGACACTTGCCGCAAACTGAGAAGCTTCCATGTTCCATGATCTTCAATATTGGTAGGACACTTGCCGCAAACTGAGAAGCTTCCATGTTCCATGGTCTTCAATATTGGTAGGACACTTGCCGCAAACTGAGAAGCTTCCATGTTCCATGGTCTTCAATATTGGTAGGACACTTGCCGCAAACTGAGAAGCTTCCATGTTCCATGGTCTTAAGTATTGGTAGGATACTTGCCCCAAACTTAGAAACTTCCATGCACCATGGTTTTCAGTAGTGGTAGGACACTTGCCGCAAACTGAGAAGCTTCCATGTACCATGTCTTCAGCAAAAGCTTTTCGTCTTCATGTAGGAATTTTCTATTTAAATACCATTCATCAACTATAACCCCTTTCGCCCCTCCCTCTTTTTCCTTTCACCATATTTTCTAGAACATTCTTAATTATACAGTTCCATCTCAGTACAGTAAATGTCCCAACTAGTTTTGCTTTCTTCTTTTAATTATATCTACATTTCTTCTTTTTTCCCCTCACTAACTCCTTCTCACCCATTTCCCACTTGAATTAATTAATTTCTTCCTTTCTTCTATACACACATACATTTCAAGAGACTCTAATCTTTTCCCATAGTTTCTGCTTTCATTATATATTCATTTTTCTGTCTTTGGCGCATGTTTCTTACAGCGAAAAAGATTCAAGTTTTGGAATAGACTATATCTCATAATTATATTTAAAAAAAAAATAGTAAGCTAACATAAATAATTGAAGGAACATTAAATAGAGATATAGTTATTGAGAGAGTAGACATGACAGCCAAATGACAATGACGTAATCTTAGTAATCATCTTCTCTGACTTCTTTCAAGTTGTTAATTGCAAATGTCTCTTGCAGTGGAAGCTGCCTTTCCTAAAGGGAATAAAAAGAAACCACATATGGAATATATGTAACATCCGCGAGAAATACAGCCGTAAGAAGGTCAGTAGGGGGGCAAGAAACATCACACGCACACATATACAAAAGGTGTGAAGTAATTATTACATAGAATGACTCATAGTATTATATATATATATGGCCGTGGTTAATTTGTAAATTTTTCTTTTGAGCTTCTCCCATCCCATCCTTGGCAAATCTTCAAACATAAAATACAGGGAGGATGAAAGACCAGAAGCTAGCTACCTAGCACTCAAGTAACTAGATTGTTGGTACCGAAAGGGGTGAGGGGGGAGAAGAAGCCCTAAAGAAGCAAAAGAAGTTTCGTGTGTGATTTATGACTGGTGAAGATGTTCATAAATAAAATTGAAGGCGAGCAATTCTGCAGCAGCCTTCCAGCAATGCGTGCATCACAAGAATGAAGGGTAGAAAAGATGCTTCAAGTTTCTTCTTTTCGTATGGCAAAACAATGCATATAAGGTAGAATTGAGCCATAGTTTCCAACTCCTAGAGCATTGCAATTACTAATTTATGAAGGAGCAAGATGGAAGCGAGACAAAATGATGCCCCTGGTAATAAGTAATTTCTGTGCAAACTTTTCATTTAAACACTCGCACAAGTGAGGTGCCGTCATTGGTTTCTTATCAAGATACAATAATGTTGTAATAAAAATTACTTCTATATCACCATATACAATGCACATATTTTAAATAGTATCGTATGTTGTTCATACTATAATTCTGGTTAAAACAACGTTCTTTGTGTGTGCATGTGTTTGTCATAAAACCAAAAAACGAATTAATTTATGACTTTCTAGTGTGTAGCAACATAATTGGCATTTGTCCTTGAAAACTGCTTTCACGTCAACCAACACGCTTATAGCAACATTTCAAAGCTATGATGTGGAATTGCGCTTTTGGCAGCGTATGCTCCTTTGTGGGACGAGACTTTCTTGTCAAAATGTCGGATTTCTCGCCAGAGATTTGACAATGGCGTTTATCACTCTGATTGGTTCACTCCAATATGTCAATTTAATTGCCGCGTAATATAATATGTTCTTCCCTCCCCGCTACTCTCGTAAGTAGGAAAAATGCAAAAATAACATCTTATGCCCCCTTAAAACTGTTGCCTTTGACGCTGTTCAATTCGTCATGCCCTCGTCACGGACTAATGAAGGAACGGTAGGTATATGCTAGAGATGACGAAAGAGGATACCATAAAACCACTGAAGAGAGAAGTTACATGGTTAGTACTTTCTGAGACGACATTATATGAATACTACAGACAGTTAAAAAAAAAAAAAAAGAAAAGAAAAGAAAAGAAAGAAAGAAAGAAAGTACAGACAGTAGGCTACTTCAGAACATGGACTGTCGACAATGAGAAAATACAGATTATCTTTTCTCTGCTCCTTAAAGGAGAAAAAAAAAAACAATTATCTCCAAGAATGTCTTCGCTGAAGACAAAGAATTTTCTCCCTCAATTTCACAGGTCATTTCCAAAGAAGTTGGAATCAAATAATTATTATTAACGCAGGATGGCCAATCTTACGCTCTTCTTCCCCTCTTCGAAATTCCTCACTCTATTATCATATATAGATTGCGGAATTACAGTATACATATTGAAAAAAAAATATTGAAACATATTTTGCAAGTTGGCAACCCTGTAAACTCCAATCCTCAGGAGGCGACGTACGGATCTGCTACGGAACGTCTACGTTGGAACAAGCATCCCATTTCATATTAGACTCTGTACAATTGTAATATAAATACTTTGTACAATGGTTTTGGCTTTGGATTGTGTCTTTAAAAATGATAACCTCGAAAGTCGAAACGTCGAGGTTTAAAGCACAGAAATAATGTGTTGTGCTCCAGGTGAAAATATAAAGTACGAAGTTACCCATAATCTATTGTAGTCCTGAGGATGATCAATGATCTAATAAGATCAAAAGGGAAAAAAAAGATGAAGACGTTCTTCCGGAATCTTTGTAGCAAGTTTTTCTTTCTCCTGGCTGATAACACACAATAACTTATTCTGCTACCTCTTCACTGCACACAACAAATAAATCTTACTCTGTGCAAGAAGAATGGCTAACTGCCACTACAGGAAACTTGATGAACGAGGTTGGTCAAAAATGCTTCCTCTAAACTAACGTTTATGGTAATAATTTGACAATGAACTTTGAACAAATTTCTACACTAATATAATATAATAGGCGAGAATTTTTGGTATTTTTCTCGCTTATATTACCTCATTTCTCTCTCTCTTTAATATATGTAGTATACGCCGTCACGTAGCGTAGTTCAATTTAGGTATCTTCTAATACGTATTTAAAGCTGATGTCTGTTTATACTGTTTGTTCGTTATAGGGCCCATACACAGTCAACGGTTTGTGCAAACAAGGCTGTTTGTGCAAACAGTTTGATCGTGTATGGTGCTATATGAACTGTTTGCGCAAATGTTTGTGCAAAGCGTTTTCACATCGAACTCGTTCGAAAATTATTTACACGAACATGATGTTTGCGCAATCACGTGGACCGTGTATGGGCATGCTTGTGCAAATACGAGTTTATTTCCGAGTAGGAGACCTGGTGTACATACGCTTGTTTCTTGCGCTATGGCGTCAATGATTAGGAATCAAGAATTCTGGCGAGAATTAATTGAACTTTATCGACATTTACCTGAACTGTAGAAGGTAAAGAGTGAATATTATAAAAACAGGAATCTGAAAAATGCGACATACGAGAAATTGGTGAATAAAATGAAGAAAAAAGATTAGAAGGCGGATAGAGAGTCAGTGAGGAATAAAATCAATTCACTTTGTTCTGCATACCGCAGAGATAAATGCAGGTACAAGGTCTGGAAGTACAATATCTTCCTTTTTGGTTCCGCTGGTCTTTCCGCTTTTAAGGCAGAAGCAATTACTATCGCTAAACAAGTTGCTTCAGTGGACATGTTTACGCGATCAAACTCAAAATTGAACTGAAGTTTGTACAAACAGTTGAACCGTGTATGGGCGAGTGTTTGCACAAACACAGTGCTTCCACAAACACCATGTTTGCACAAACCGTGGATCGTCTATGGGTCCCTATACACAAATTCATACACCGTTGGCTTAGCGTTCTAGGTACCTGTAGAGAAGAGACTGTAGGAGAAAATCCCATACTGTGGAATTTTTTGACAATGATTTCGCGAAAAGGGATAAAGGGAATTTTCGTAATATTTGGCAGGATTTTTCATATATCTATTCCAACGAAATTGTCTACTTCGAGTAGACAAATGATCTTTAATAAACATGAAATGAATGCTAATTGTCAAATTTTGTTAGCATAAACTTCATGTTAGTGTCAACTGATTCAAACAGTGACTTGTGAATCTTCAAAAACAAATGAATGCCAAAGAACGTTAATTGTACTCTGGTATTTTTTAAAATAAAAAATGAATGAAAGAACAGAATTAACGGAAGAATGTAAAACGAGAAACGTCTACTTCCAAAACGTTCAGTACAAAATGACTGAAGAATGAAGTTTATCCGATTTTATTACGTTCAGTGAAAGATCGTGGCACAAAAGCATGATAGAAATACTAAACTCACAACAAAATGAACTAATTTTCACAGCATTTTCAACTGTTTCTTTTAATAAAGGAAAGTACGTGTTCATAAGCTTTTCATAAACGTACAGGATCTGAATTTTTGAATCATCCCCTCATACAATACGAAAATAAGTGAATTACACCAATTTCACTGATCATATTTTTTAAGTTTAAAAAACTTTTTTTTTTTATTTGTATAACGTGGGAAACTGAACAGCAAAATGGGAATTTCTTTCTCTCAACATGAGATTTTATAACGTTGCAAGTTGGCATCACTGCGTAGGTATATTAGAATTAGAACAGACCATAGGAGAGAGACCACAAGCTACGTTATAAAATCCCATCTAATAGGGAAGAGAGGCTGGTAAAATTAGAACCCCGACATTATTCTAGATAATTGTAGTAAGATACCATAAGTTATATATAAATGTTTAACAATTTAATGGAAACACGTAGAGTTGGAAAGACGTCAGATATCTTGGTTGGTAACGGCAGGCAACGACCGCAGCGCCGGACTATTGGTGGTGGTGTATTAGGGAAAGTCTGTACTACGTAAGGAGCCGCAGAACGGCAGTGTGCAGTTAACTGAGCAGAGCTGATTTCCAAAGAGGAGAAAATTCTTGGCTTTCAGTTATGTTGTGTAAGCGAGGCGAAAGTGGGAAGTGAGTTTGGGGTGTCGCGAGGGACAGTGTCCAAGATGATGACAGTGTAAAAAACTCACGGCGAAATCACATTGAAGAAGAGGAATAGTAGTCGGAAGAACATCCTTAGTGACAGGTCCCGCCGAGCATTAAAGCGGATTATCACTCAGAACTGTCAAATGATTGCGGTTGAAGTGATGAAAGAAATCAAGCAGCACCACACAAGTCTGGTTCGTGAACATGCAACATAGACCACTGATGACTGGAAACGTGATCAGGATCTGGATATTATACATACATATTATATGTATTTCTTGCTAGTCTTTGCTAGGCTCAGCTAGTCTTCATATAACCCAATGACTAGCATATATGACTTCAGTGATTCTCTGTTAATTCCCTAAAACAGCACAGAATTTTCCGAGCTCTGCATAAAATACTGTACAGTTGTATTGTGGCCTGTAAGGAGTTGTTTCACCTAGTGTCATTTGAGAAGTGAATGTTAACTGCATAGAATACTGCATTGCTGCTGGTGAGTGCATAAAATGGTTAAAAGTTTTAAATAAAACCACGTCATTGGCGCTTCAGCCTATGAAGATTTGCGAGCCCGGCTCTCGAGCTCGTGCTCAATAATAGAACGTGGACCTTTGTGAGAGTGGAACTTGTAAGAGAATAGTGAGCCAAATCACAAGTACAAACGACACGAGCCTCAATGAAGTCAGTGAGCGCAAGCACAAACGAGTAGGAACCCACTGAGGATAGAGTGAGAGTTTAGTGAGCATGAGCTCATAGTGAACGCCAGATCAAGTGAACACGAGTCTCAATGAGGAAGATGAGCTTGAGGTCGAGCGAATGCGAGTCTAAGATTGTGTAAGCCTTGCTGAAATTAGTGAACACAAAAACTTATTTAAGTAGGGAAACCACACACCTGTATTATTCTGATCCCTGACAGTTAGCAATCTACTTCATGAAACATTACTTAGCAAAGGGAGTCTTTCCACACATTTTAAATTGTTTAATACAATTGAACAAATATTTCAATGCACTGTTATATGTATTTCATGTAAAGCGTTGTGGTGTAAAATCCCTATTTGCTTATACAGCTTCTCTGTCATTGAATCAAATGCACTCTTGGGAAAATATTTGAATCGTTAATAAATTGAATTGATTTTTGGTATTTTATCGGAGATTTACTTACAAGGAACATTCGCAAAGTGTTCCCTCGGGATTCGTGTAAAATTGATTCAACAAAGTTCTCCTCTTCCCAATGTGTATTGTACTAGCGGCCCATACCCGTAATTTCCATATTTATGGGTCTTCATATATCCGGAATTCAATCATACATTACTATAGCGCTCGGACACAAAATTGCTTTTAGTTTTTTAGATGTAACTGGACATGAATGTAGGCATACACAGAACAAATTGGATCAACTACTGTTTCTCTGACACATATTACCCACCCCGACCGCCATTTTGAATCCGCAATATTGGTTTCAACTTCCGGTTTTTCAAATGGGGATAGGTGCAAGTGATACATCAAGTTCATGTACAATTTTCTCGGAAATTCATTGGTGTAGTGAGTTTTACCGTAGCTTGTACCGTTTGCAAGGTATTCCACATTAAATGTCAGGCACTTCACGAATATTGAACCAAATAGAAAGTTGTGCAGGGCCCCGTGTGTATATGTAATCTTTTACGTGATTTATCGTTATCGTCGAAATATTTTCTGAACGTACAAAACAGACACACAGATGTCAATACGGAAATGGTAGGTCTTCACCCAAATCTGGTCGTATCTGGATTTACATTAGGCATTTTGACCATAATACAATACTATTTGTTGAAGTATACAATATACATTAGTATAACATGGAAGCAATAACAACCACTCACAGAAATGTAATGATGATATGACACCAATGTTGTAAAGAGTTTGTTTATACCTACAGTATTTTTCCAGTTAGAAAAGCGTAACTGATATTCTCGGCAAATCCTATTCGCGAAGTATCTGGAGGGATTTAAGATGCAATACCTCCCAAATGGTACAAGCTACTGTAAAACTTACTACACCAATGACTTTCTGAGAAAATTGAACATGAATTTGATGTTCACTTGCACTTATTTCCATTTGAAAAACCGTAAGTTCAATCCAATATGGCAGATCCAAGATGGCGGCCAGGATTGGTAACGTGTCAGAGAAGCAGTACTTGATTCAGTTTGTTTTGCATAGGCCCACATTCATGTCCAGTTACATCTAAAGAAACTAAAAGCAATTTTGTGTCCGAGCGTTATAGTAGTATGTGATTGAATTTCGGGTATATGAAGGACCATAAATATGCAAATTACCAATATGGCCGATAAAATTATTAATAGTACATTATACATTGAGCCGGGAAGAATTCCGCACATTTGAATCAATTTTATACGAATATCGAGGGGACATTTCGCGAATGTGCCTTGTTAGTTTCATATACATTTCGTTAATATTAAAAAAAAAGTAACGGTTTTCGCCATCCAAGTTGTTAAAACTAAGTTAATCAAATAATAACAAAGAAGCTATAAAACTTACGACCTATGAAATGATTATTTTCATTTTAATCGACTTTTTCGTTATACGACCAGAGTCCTGTCCCATGGTGATTGGTTAACAGGGAGCCTAGTGTATATTCTTTCCAGTGTTGCTTGTATCAGTGTGTTGTGGGAATTCTCTTAGTTGTTTGTATCACTGATGAGACTCTTATGGCCCTGTGTTATTGCGAGTTACACTTAATCTTGGTTTATTTTATTATTTGAAGACATTATTATTATTATTATTATTATTATTATTATTATTATTATTATTATTATTATTATTATTATTATTATTATTATTTTAGCAGCTCTAAAGATGTAAACTTTTAGTTTTTTTCAAAACGTGAGCGAAATAAATAAATAAATAATATAAAACTAAATAAATCACCAAGGACCATTACAATTGATTCATATTTAGCCTCTAAAAATTTTTATAGAAAGCATATTTGACCCATTTGTTTACAATTATAATTCTACTGTGAGGCTCTAACAATAGCATGGAAAACTACGAAAGGACTTCTTTTTTTCCGTTTTTTTAATCACAATGTTTAGTGAACGGTAAGTGTCCTTCAGGTAGTAATTTATCAATTATTTGGTTCCGTTAAGGTTGGCCTTTTCTCATATTACGTACGTATAATATTTCGGTCTTGTCACGATTTGGCAATCGAAAGTGAGAAAACAGACCAAAAAAGATTCATTCAGTCAGCACTGATTATAATTAGGACACAATGTGTTCTTGCTTGCTCTGTGTGGTTGCAGGGCACACATATATATATATCGTCATTGCATCATCACTGTGATCATCATCTAACTTTAAAAAAAAAAAACTTTTACTCTCCTCTCCTTACCTCATTTGTAAGCGACACTAGAATATTAATGAAGAACTAGAAGATGCTCAGGTATACACACAAACCTTTTACTATAACATGGATATAAAAGGTTAATTTATTCCCATAGAAAAAAAAAATAACTTTTACTATCCACTCTTACGTGTCCTGACTTGACTAGTTAGTACAAACACCTCCTCCTCCACTCCCAATTCTTGTTCCAATTGCACTTTTCTCCGCGGATGACTGCAACACGAAGTTTTCAGAGAATATTATCTCAACACTTGCTAACGCAAGGACAAACAAGGATGTTTAACGGGGGGAATCACTTCACTATTGGTTTAATTAGCTGAATTAAATTCAGGTTTTGCGATAGAAAACTGTTCGTCCTTATATACTTGTTATTAATATAAAAATTCCACCAAGGTCGTTTCAGACACACTCCAGTCAATGCTTCTTTTGCTATGTCTTCTTCAGAGATCTTTAAAAAAAAAAAAAAAGGAAAAATGTGAAAGTTGTGCGCGGTTATATAAGTACTTTATTTCGTCCTCGTCTTCTTCACAGTTCTGTACATAGATACGAATAATAGACTGGACAAAATGCCTGCTATTAAGGTTAAACTAAGCAAGAGGGCAGTACACATTATGGTTAATGAAATACAAATCTAGTAACCTAAAATTAATACTAACTCTTTATTTTTAAATGTCCTTCCAAAAGAAATGTGATTGAGTTGCATTATCTATTCTGAATATTATTTCCTTCTTGATAATCTTGGGACCACGACAAAAGAAATCGACATTGAAAGAAGAAGAAAGAAGTAAAGGGTCTATTCGATGACAATGATGTGAACGTACTTTGAGGGAAGATGGCTGAAATTCAGCTTAAATGTAGAAGAGACTATGTAGAGTCTATATTCGAAAAGCAAGTTGTCCTAAAATGGATGAAACTTAGTAAAAAAAAAAAAAGCCCGAAACATTAACGTTAATATCAATGGAAAATCAATGAAAACCAAATAATTCCTACACTTATCTCAAAAACAGGGAGATGACTGAAAATAAGCTTAAATATAGAACAGATTATGTAGATTCTACATTTTTTAAAAAAAATACCCTAAAATGAATAGAACATAGTCAAAAAAAAAAAGCCAGGAACATTAATATCAATAGAAAATCAATGAAAAATATTTCCTCTACTTATCTCAAAAACTAAAACAGGAAGATGGCTGAAAGTCAGCTTAAATATAGAAGAGATTATATAGATTCTACATTCAAGAAAGAAATTGTCCTAAAATGAATGGAACATAGACAAAAAAAAAAAAAATAAATCACGAAACATGAACATTAAAGTCAATGGAAAATCAGTGAAAAAATGAAGTCGTCCACATATCTAAAAAACTATAACAAGGAGATGGTTAATTGAAAACTTATTGCAAAGGCATGATAGAAAGATTAAAATCGATGTATAGTACGTAAGATAAATAGGATAGAACATTGTCAAAAGTCAAGTTGTTTGAGTAAAATTCATTATAGTGATAAAATATATGCATCTTCTTAGAATTATCCAGGGCACCCCCACGCGGAGGTTACGTGTTTGAAATATCTCACAGCTTGATTTAGAATCTCCAGACTCGATTTAGCACGCAACGTGACTTTTGACCTGATCACGTGACACAGTCTGGTGCTTATGGCAAAACGGATAGGCTCTTTGACCATTCAAATCGCAAATTTCCATATTAGCCTTTTCAGATCCAAGTCCAAAGAAGTATATAATCTTCAATGGAAACTATGCCACTTATTGCGCATATGTGCTGGAGAGTACTACCAGTTTTATAATGATGGCCGCATTTCCAGAGTCCTGCTGAGTTCAACCAGTCTATATCTACAGAGAGATATCAGACTTTCAATGTATTAGCAAAGAGCTCCTGCTGCAATCAATAACATTATTGAAGATAATCATATCCATTTGATATATATTAAACTACATACGTACGCTGTTGTAAGTACACGGTACCAAGCCAGTCATAAATTGTTTCGTTATTTCCCTTACAAGTTGTGCTGTTGTTAATGTTGATTTATGAGGCTAGTTGAACAATATCTTGCTTCCTTCAACGATAGTGGGTTGTCTTCTTTATCTAAGAAAACATTTACAATTAAATTTAAGGCATTTGGCAGGAAAAAGGGGGAAAAATATAATTGTGATGGTACATCAATCTCCCTAATCAGGGGTAAAAGTAGATCTGAAAAGGTAGGGGGGCGCATGATGTCACGCTTTCCCCCGTGCTTATTTCATTTCTGCATTCGCCGTATAAGTAGTTAGCTTAACTTTACGCGGTAAAGAACTTGAGTGACAGGTGAGACTGCAATCATGATTCCTTTCTGTTTCAAGTGAACGGGGCAGAACACCGAAATAGGCATAGATACAATGGTGTACGCCAGGGGTGGATCCAGGACCGACTTCTGGGGGGGGGGGCGGTGAGTTGTCATTATGCTACTTTTAAGTGCTCCAAACTCTGGGATGGAATTTATTTATATATATAAAACAAGAAAGTTTCCTCTTCTGGGGGGGGGGGGAGATCGCCCCGATCGCCCCTGGCGTACGCAGAATTTCAACAAGGGGATTCAACCTCTCGATCTTCTTTCCTTCCAGGACAAGTGTGACTTTTGTGTTTTTATATATTTTTTTAAAGAGCAGTTTCATTCCTATCCTAAGATGTGCGGGGTGCAGAAGATTACGCCTTCTCTTGGGCCATTGGCATCGAATTAACAGTAAATAAGGAATTTGAGATGGGTCCAGAATTTATTATATTTATTTATTTATGCTTGTTTATTATTCAGACATAATGAACGATATGAGAGAGCATATGATGTAAATGATGAGCTGAAGTGCAATGAACAAAACACAAGGAGATGTGTTAGTTTAAACTACAGTGTTACTTTCTGCTCTGGGGCTACTCAAAGCTGGTGTAGATACTTGAATATATTGTAGAGTGCCGAAAACTCGGTACTCGATAGCCCGTCAATCGGGATAACTCGGTCACACCCTGGCAATGTGAAAAAAAAAAAAAAACCGCGCGCACACCCGTTCAAGGTTATTGCAGGGTATTTTTCTGAGGTTTATCTTATCAGCTAAATTACTGTACAGTGTGTATTCATTAATTGTCATTTTCATGTATAGTAAAGGCTGTACGCCTTCATAAAGTACGTATTTTTCCTTTGTTTCTTTAAGGGTAGTTGGGCAGTTTTATTCTCTGTTGTATTCTCAAGCAACCAACACATACAAGTACAGTACTGTATTTTCTGAGGAAACATTCGTGCTCATTCCTGGGGCCGCGGTGGCTCAGTGGTAGAGCGTTCACCTCTGGTGCTTGGGGTCCTGGGTTCGATCCCAGCCACCGCCAAGTGAACTTTGTGGTGGACAAACACCGTGTGCATGGGTTTTCTCGGAGTTCTCCCGTTTCCTCCCACTTTCTTCATTCCACCATTTCATTCATTAGTCATCATCACCGTCTCCTTTAGCCTATCCGGCATAAACGTGGGACGTAAAACAAAGATTTCATTTCGTGCTCATTCCTTTTTTTTTAACCCCATTCCCCATAACCCAGCATTTTTTCAAACTCGACCACCCTTCGGTCTATATTAGGCCGAGTTTTCGGGACTACACTGTAGTACATGTTTATTTTTACCATGTCTTGCTCAAGAAGAAAAGGAATTTAAACCCTTCTCTTTCGTACGCCAATGCATAGATATGTATTCAGCTTTATGAATCTAACAACATTTTACATTATATAAGTAGCACTGTATTCACATTTAGCCCAGAGTAAATTAGATAGCAGTGTACAAAATGTACAGTATGTTAAAGAACAACCATTAGTTTACAAGGACATTTGAATAAGATCAAGCATAATAAATATTTTTTCTTTCTAGATAAGAGACGACAACAACTATATATATCAAATGTCATATACGTTTATACTAAAGACACAACTTCATATGTTACACAGTCTTGTAAAGTCATATGTGAAGTAGCCGAAAAGGAAGATGGTAAACCAAGATTTTTGTACAAAAAGAGAAAATTAACAGAAACTACAATCTCTTTTTTTATTATTATTACTAGAATTGTGACATTCCGAAGTTTTCACGTGCGTAAGCATAGTCAACAGGTGCGTAACTTTAAAAATTATCTGAACAACGAACACCAGAAACTAGTTTCGGAACATACCTTTAAATATATAAAAAGAAAAAAAAAATCTCGTAGAATGTGGGTGCGGCCGCCATATTCATATAAAAAATATGGAATAAAGATAAAACAGCAGTAAATATTATAAGAACATATGGAAGTGATTTGTGAAGGGGAGAAAATATTCACTACATTTTTCTCTTCTTAAATTAATAAATAATCAAAATTTACAGTTAAAATACGGAGTTATTTGCACATTTTTTATGCATATATAAATAATACATTATCGTAGTTCTAAGATAGCCTAACATGCTTCGTGTATTTTATCGTGTATTTTGATATCTACGTAAGTTATCGTGTATTTTGATATCTACACATTCTGGGATTAGAAAACATCCTGACTGGACAAGCATTTGTCTGGCCGTGACTAGCTTGAATGAAAATTGGGGTGAGAGAGGAGAGATCTTAACAAGAGCGTACATAGCTTCACGATTTTTGTTATTTTAAATAGAACTTAAGTATTCAGTTATCTTCTTCATAACAGAAGACACTCTTTCATGGAACAACACAGCAATTTGGATACTACTACTACTGGAGGCCCGCGGTGGACCAGTGATACATCGCTCATCTTTGATGTGTGGGGTCCATAGTTCGATCTAAGTACGTGCCAAGTGGGTTTTGTGGTGGACCAAAACCGAGTTCATGGGTTTACTCGAAGTTCTCCCGTTTCCTCCCACTCTCTTCATTTTGCCATTTCATCCATTACATCATAATCTCCCCTACCCCCGGTGCATAATCGTGGGAGGTTAAACTAAAAATGTAATTTTATTTCATCAATGCAGGAAAGTGTTTAGAAGTTTTTTTCAGGTCAGCCATCCTGAGTGAAGCAGGGTCGGATCCAAGACTTTTGGGGGGGCGGTGGGTTGTAATACTGCTACTTAGAGCTACTTTTAAGAGCTCCAAACTCTGGGATGGGTTTTATTTATATATAAAATAAAAGTTTCCTCTTCTGGGGGGACGATCGCTCCGATCGACCCTCCCCTGGATCCGCCACTGGAGTGAAGTTTGCCTGAATTTTCCTCATTCGCACCAGGCAAATGCCGGGATGGTACCTAACATTCATGTTCCAGGCCACTTCCTTCCTTTCCTTTTCTTGGATAATGTGATCGCCAAGATGGCCATAGATGTCAAAAGCCCAGAAATCTAATTCCCAATCCTAATCTGCATACAACATCAACTATTTGACGAAGAGTCGTATCTCAAAATCTCACTTTTTTCACAGATAAAGAAATATAATTCTATAGAGGAGAAAACAAGTTTTATATGCAATAATTGATCAATAATTCCACTTAATTATTATCTGGAATAGGTGACGAGTTATTACATATTCAAGTGCTTTCCTGTCTACGTAATTATTATTTCTTTCTTTATGTCTGAAAAAGTGAAATTTCGAGATACGACCCTCCGTCAAATAGTTGACGAAACAAAATTCAGTCTGTGAGTAACGTTAAATCCTAACAGGTAATAATCGCCGCCGTTCTCTCGCTGCCTACCTGTTTTTGCCGTTATTTGAACATGCATAGTCATGGTGCTGAACATGAACGTGGTTTGTTGTTCATGATTAACATAAGATCCGTATTAAATTTAAATAACATTGTGATCACTTATATACAATGCAACTATTTATTACATGTGAAACACAATTATCAACTGAGGAACACGAGCACAGTATGTAAACTACAGACAGTCATTATAGTTTACCTTTAAAACATTTGACAAGCTTTATAACCAACCCACACGAAGCATATACCATTAACAGAACGTAACCACGTTTAGATTTAAGCATTAACATTTACGTAATATAATGCAAACAATTAGAATTTTTAATTAATCGCAATTTTAATCTATAACAAGCCAAAAGCTTGGGGGAACAGCTAGTAAACATAAATCTTTATCGTCCGTCCTAAGATGAGCCATGGTCGGCCAAAGTTTTCTAAATTAGTGAATAATAATATGATTTAAACATTTGGCTCTGATTCATCGACTGTGGATTAATTTCATACGTAAAATTCTAGGGGGGTTGTTAACTTCTGTATCTCGTTTCCTTCTAGAGATAGTGCAACACATCCATATTGAAACTTTTTGATGTCCTAAATACGGTAAATCTCGACAAAGTTAGGGTGCACGGTGACTGTGGTACAGCGCTTTCCTCTGGTGCATCGGGTCTCTGGTTCGATCCCCAGCCAAGTATATTGTGGTGGACAGCATTGTGTCCGTGGGTTTTCTCGGAGTAGCCCCATTTCCTCCCGCTTTCTCATTCCACCAATTTTTCCATAATCGTTCACTTGCCTTAATCATCGTCTCTCTCGCCTAAAGAGCAAAACAGTACGGCGATAAACTGAAATATTTCATTTCATTTTCTGAGAAATTCGGGGCAAAGTATTGAGAAAATAAGACTCTCAAATCGGAGCAGTGATGACATATACTGTATTTTGGTCTCCTATTATGACATAATACATAAACAATTTGCAAGTCCAAACATCTGATGGCTTGACAGAGTTCGGGAATTCCTATAGTGGGTTTACGAAAATGGAGGAGTGGTATCCAATGTAGACAACTTGTACAATACATGATGCGTGTCACCACACACAAATCACTACACATAGATCGTAATAAGTGATGGATAATTAGACAAGAAAAAAAGAAACGATTGCAACACTGTTCTCTTTTCCAGAAACTTGCAGAAATTCTTGTGGATCAGAATGTCGTGTCGTGTGCACCAGTCACGCTCTTGTCTTCTTTATACGTTTTGCACTGTGACCCAACGGTCGGGGTCTTACAGTCGCTACTTTGAAGGTCTTCTGAGAAAGACGAGCCAATCCCTTCCAAATTATATACCCACCTTTGAGGATCAGGATTACCTTCTCTTCTTTCCTCTCCTACGAAATCCTTACTATTATTACAACTTTTGTTCCAATCGTTAATTTCTCAAATGTGTAGGGTGGTGATTCTTGGGTAAGATATCATTACCAGTCGCTCGACAACAAAAGAATTGAGCGGCTGAACAACCAGCACCAAAGTGGATAGGATGGTTACTAATCATTACCCCAGCTACCAAAAAGTATGAAGAATCTGACGATTGTGTTTCACTTTTTTTAAAAAAAGAAAAAAAGTAATTTCTGAGAAAAAGCCATGTATGCAGACAGAAAAAGAAAATATACTATACTAAAATCACAAATGAATGTTTTCACTGTTAATTGTAGTATTATCTTAGTAGCCATGAGAATACCGCGATTATTAATGCCATGAAAAATACCGTAATAATTGAATCCGCGATAATTGGGATACATATAGTAGACCCACGAGTTACGAACCCCTCGGTCCGAAAGAAAGTCACTTTATGAACAAATTTTGTGGGTGCAATTCACTAGCACACAAAGAAGTAAAGTGTGCGTCTTTGGGGAAAAAAAAGTATCCGCAAAGAGTGTGAAAGCAAGGGCATAAAACATAATATTAACTTATCTCCTAATTATATTACCTTTTCCATTGTTAAATTGACAGAATTTGTACCTAGCACGAAACAGCCTTCGCGAGTACGATAGTTTTGATTTCATGCGTTTTCTTCCTTTATATAAAGTGAAATTCATCTCCCATATGCTTATTTATTCTACTTGTAGTTTACGACAAGAAAATAAAATTAAATCTTTAAGTTTTACGTCCCACGTTTATGACAAGTAGACTAAACGAGACGGTGATGATGAGAGAAATGGTGGAGTGAAGTGGGAGGAAATAGGAGAATCCCGAGAAAACCCACCACACAATGTTTGTCCATCACAAAGCTCACTTGGCGCGAGCTGGGATCGAACCAAGGACCCCATACACCACAGGTTAACGTTCTACTACTGAGACACCGCGGCCCCTAGTTTACAACAAGAGACTGTGCATATGGGGTAATGTAATATTTTATGTTAGGAGAGGGGGGGGCGAAGGAGACTGCAGTTAATGGACGATATCAAAACAAATAGTACGTGAAGACGAAGAAGTTAGCGGAGGACCGTGGAGCATGGAAACTTCTCAGTTGTGGCAAGTAACCTGCCAACAATGGCAGAACACCTATGATGATGATGATGATGAGTGGTTGATGGTGCTTTTCAATTAATAATTTAAAATAAAATCAGGCCACTAGTATCAAAAATGGTTTGACACAATGTGGTATCACTGTAAAGAGTTTTGTGTGCTCCCAGCCTATGGCCAGTTTTATAAACAACTTTTCTCTCGACTTACGAACAATATTTCGGAGTACGAACGCACACACACGCGCTTTCCTACAATTCTACAAGCCTAGTAGTACCTTCATAAGTTTCCCGCGGTACGAAACCAACATGATAAACGTTCAAAACGCTTAGAATAAGATTCAACAATCAATTCTCCAATACAAAGATATCGTTTCTTAAGTATTTTCAGAGAAAATTGCTTCATGTGAAGTGAATATTGAATGAAATGGAATTTCACAAACTTGATGTCGCTAAAGGTAAATTTTAAACAAATACTTAAAATGCAGATACGAGTACATATCCTCAGAGAAAATCTTTGCTGCGAAATCCCAGATAGGAAAATGAAAGACGATTACACCCTCGTAGCGCTAGTTCTAAAATAATCAAAAAGAAAAAACTATGATAAAGGAATATAAAGTATACTTTCTTCGCTATTACCTTATTTTGTTTCTATTACAGCTACTGAGCTAATTAATATCTGAGCTAGGATATCACAAAGTTTGTGCTAAGTGAGTTCCCAAGCAACTTAGAGACTGTTCAGAATCGGAGGAGGTGAGTGGAGATTCAAGAACTCCTGGACACATTTGAAGCTAATAATCAAGATGTCATCAAAAAGGTGGTCACTGGAGATGAGACCTGAGTGTACCTGTATGACCCACAGAGTAAAGAACAATCCAAGGAATAGTGCCACGGTGGTTCCCCACGTCCCAAAAAATTCAAGTCTTCTAGATCAACCAAGAAGGTTATGACAACATTGTTTTGGGATACACCGGGTGTTATTCTTGTTGATTTTCTGAACCATCGTGTCACAATTGAAAGTGAAAGCTACATAACCACAATTAGGAAACTTAAGGAGGCAGTAAGAACAAAGACACAACTAAAAGATGTTCACTCCATCACGCTCTATCATGATAATGCAAATCCACACACGCCATTTTGCACAACTCAGGCGATTACAAAATTGGATTAATTTGTAGTGCCTCATTCACCTTACAGCCCTGATCTGATCCCTTTTGACTTTTTCCTGTTTGGACTAATGAAAGAAAAGCCAGGGTTTCAGATTCAATGACTTGCATGAAGTTAAAACAGCTTTAAAATAATGGCTCAAGGAGAAGAACCTTGATTTTTTTCAAAATGTTTTTAATGCCTAAGGTTCGACGATGGCGCAAATGTGTTCAAAATCATGGAGATTATATTGAATTGTACTTTTTTTTTTTTTGGTAGAGAACATTCAGGCTATGATATGTAATGCCTGTTGCTGGTATATGTTCGTTAATAGTTTTTATGCCGTAAATAGTTTATATATTAAAGAAATGACTATTATAATGATAGCTTTGCAGAACTCTCAATCTCTGGAATATTTGCATATAAAATACTGGTTCTCACGTGATGCACAACATTATTTATTTTAATTCTAATTCTACCTATGAAAGACATAATAACAATCAGGGGGGCGATTGCCCCCCAGAAGAGGAAACTGTCTTATTTTATATATAAATAAAAACCCATCCCAGAATTTGGAGCTCTTAAAATTAGCTCTAAGCAGCAGTACTACAACCCATCGCCTCCCCCTCCCCAAAAGTCCGTCCTGGATCCGCCTCTGATAACAATAATGTTATTATTGATTTATTGTCCCATGCCTAAGCCCTTTGGGCTAAAGGAAATGTACACCTTGTCTCAAAAAGGTTGAGCGCATTCTTTATTGGTGTTTTGAGGCAAAAATTTTCAAAGTCCAACTTCGGGTATCTTCGGGAAATAGTAAACCAGGTTCGAACCTCCAAGCCAGCCTTTGCAATCGGGAAAAAGTTTGCAGATGTGTTTTTCTTCTTTTAAATATAATAAGACTTGTTATCAAGTGTTGAAAAAAGCAACATTGATTGAAATACTTAATGACACAATATTTCGAAACTTTGTATTAATGTCAGCAAATTCTTGTTTGTCATTTAGCTCTCCATACGTGATGGAATATTTAGATACGTAAACGAATCTTTCCATATGTAAAAGAATGCTCAAAGTGAAGACATAGAATATAATTATCACCTGAGTTCTAAAATAAAAGTCAAAGTAGAACAGAAACAGCGTTTGTAGTGGATATGAATGTCATAATTATCTTGAGAATATTTATACATCGCTAAAAGTACCTTAACAGAAGTCCTTGTGGTAGCTCACTGGTAAGTTGTCGGACCTTAAATCATAAGGTTATGAGTTCGAATCCCATCTGGATCAATGCTTTTTTTTAAAATTATATTTTCCGCAATGCATGAAAAATTATATAAAATAATTACATTAAAATACATCAGTTGTATATATATAACATAATCATTGCAAAATGTAGTAATTATTATGTTTAAAATATAAAATCTGAGATAATTTTCACAGTAGGTCGGTATTATATATGAGAATGTTAAATGCAAGTTAGGAAAATCGTTTAATAGCAATAAATAAATTATGTAGTGTATTTATTTGCAGCTATTTGTCATACAGTTATAACTTCTCAATATTCTCAATACAGCATGTCATTTACATTCGTGAAATACAGTATATTCCTACGGATATAGAAAGTGTGTAAACAGAGTATCCAAAGTCGGATCCTGCTTCAAGACACATAACTTTTCCCGATCCCCTTAACGTCACGGGAAGAAACAGAAATTCTCTTTAGAACGGAATATCGTTACTTAGAGTCTCATTCGAATACGTTGAATATGCTTTTGTATATTCATTTCTCTCTCTCTCTCCCTCTCTCTCACTCTCTCGTTTTGTTTATGTGTTGCGGAATATCCCAAGTTGAATACAAGATTTGCAAAGTATATGACCATCAGTGTCATGGAATACCGGAAATTGAAAGTCGTGTTTCTTGAGGTTGGATTTGCGTGTTCATGTTAGCTCACTGGTAGAGTACGGGCTTGTTAATGAGGTCGTCTTGAGTTCAAAGCCTGCAGAGAATTATCTTTTTTTTTTGTTAGTAGAATTGCACAGAAATCGGATTCAAGGAGTGGTTTACTTTTAGAGAAGCGTTTAGGTAGCCCTGAAAAGGACTGTTTTCGGGAGTTAAGGCGGGGACATTAATATTGTGTCCAATACCCTTCTGAATTTATTACACGCCCACATTCTTCTGGGCATGGAATCTATTAAATGGGTCACAAATTTATCTCCTTCCCCTACCTCCAGCTATGCTTCGGAAACAAGATGCCACAGGTCATCCTGGGTTCTTGGTGGATCTGCCTCAGGCCAACTTTCCCTTAGAGTACGCTTCACTTCTGCCCACATATTTTCCATGAGATTGAGGTCTGCTCCACGAGGCGGCCAGTCAATTAAATCAATCTCAGGCTGCCATGCGAACCATTCCTGAACCACACGGGAAGTATGTATTGGCGACTGGTCTTGCTGGAACTGAATTACACCATCAGGCTGAAATACTCGTACAGATGGCACCATGATATTACTCATAATATCTAAGTACTGAGCACTGTCCAGGTGTCCTTCAATTCTGTGAAGCAATTCTGCTCCGCGCCTGAAAATCCAACCCCAACATGAAATAGATACATGGCCACTGCGACTTCAAGCAGCAACACATCCAGGGTCATATCGGGTGCCTCTCGGGCGATACACAAAACGGCGTCCCTCATTTGATGTTGTGAATATGGATTCATCTGAGAAAACTACGTTTTCCCAATTGCGACCCACATTCGCCTGTGCAAACGCGAGACGGTAAATTTTGTGGTCGTCTGAGAGTTTTTCCTTCACGGCAGCAACACAGCCACGTAACCCAGCATGACGAAGCCTTCGCAGAGCTGTATGCTTACTACCAGGAAAAAGAGAAGCTTCCCTTAGCTGTCTAGACGTCCTTAGTGGGTCTAACCGGGCTTCGTTTACTAATCTCGCATCTTCGGATTCGGTTGACACATGCGGGCAACCAGAAGATCGTAAATTACCAGTTTGGTAGATCGTAAATATAGTTAGAATCTAATACCGGAAATTATTTTGAATTTTGTTCTGATAGGCATACTTTTATTTTTTATACATACTGTAAAGAACAATAAAAAATAAGTCTACTAAACATTGTCAAAGGGTGCAGAGTTGTTTAAAAATGAATTTAAATGAAAGACGTATGATATGATACTAATGAGAACTGTATATAGAAATACTAGAAAAATACACATGGAACAAAACCTGCACATTGAAATACAATTAAAATTGAAACCTAATGAGATACCTAAGCATGGTGTAATTTCACTAGTGCAGCAATGCCCAGTTCAATCTTCGTGACGAACATTATGAAGCCATTTTCAACTGATAAGCGATTTCTTGTCTTTGTTTTAATGTTTACCATGAAAAAAAAAACTTTCGCACAAGTACGATGGAATTATTACTTTTAAAGCAGCAGATACCAGACCATGATATTCTTCTCTCCTCATCAGGCAGAACTTGTCCAAGTCTTCGTTACAGAAAACCAGTTGCAAAGACTTGTAGCATATCATTCTATCATTTGGTCAAGAAGTTGTGGGCTTAGATCAGATACGTTAATGGCCTCTTTAATGAAGGAGTTTAACATCCATCTTGAACAAGCACCTTCGTCGTTGGGAATATAGATAATACAGTTACTGTATCCACTGTCAATGCCGGGCGCCGAAAAAAGGGGGCACAAATTTCGGAGGAAGTGTGTTACTCATAAGT
This sequence comes from Thermobia domestica, assembly GCF_964235325.1. Lineage (NCBI taxonomy): Eukaryota > Metazoa > Arthropoda > Insecta > Zygentoma > Lepismatidae > Thermobia > Thermobia domestica. The sequence goes on from NC_137463.1 coordinate 78,197,919, forward strand.
GCATGTGCACATGTATAAAATAGAAGAAAAAACGTAATAAAATGTGCTCAAAATCAAGAAAAGGCAGGGTTTACTTTTGAAAATTTTATTGAGCTTCGTGCCAACCATGGTGGCGCTTCGCAGCTAGTCTGTCGACCTCACTCATATCTACGGAGACATCGTCGTATACTATCGCCCCGAGCGCTGATTTTCCATGCCACGGCACTGTTCACTATAAACAAGAAATGGATTCTACTATTATAGAAATAGGTATGTTAAAAATCCCACACAAGCTTATTATAAAACACAAATTATAAAAGGGTCGCTGGCAAGAGGATGTGATAAAAGGGGATCGTGATAGGAATTAGATTGAGAACCACTGGCCTAGAGTAATTTTAACCAAATTTCTTATAGTCTGAAAAAGAGTGCTGTCGGGTTACCTATGGTGAATGGGAGGGAGATACATACTCGTATAAAAGATAGCTAGAAATTGATCGGTATTAGTGTCGAATTCATAGTTTTCGGGGTCGCTTAGATAAATAGTGTGACTTTGGATTTCGCTTAACTCCGATTAAGCTCTCATTAGTAGGGATGGGCACGAACGACTTTTCTTTGAAACTCGACTCGACTCGAAACAGACATCTTTGAGGTCTACTCTAGGGCTCGGCGCGAAAAATATCCTCCAACTCGACTCGGATTAGAGTCGAATCAAACTAAAACGAGCCAAATCCTGTGTGTAGTCCTACCTAGACAATACATAGACAATATAATTATTCTATTATCAATTATACTACTATTACTACAAATAATAATAATAATAATAATAATAATAATAATAATAATAATAATAATAATAATTATTATTATTATTATTATTATTATTATTATTATTATTATTATTATTATTATTATTATTATTATTATTATTACAACACCGTGTATAAACATGAACGATAGATGGTTAGTAAAGGAATACTAAAAGCTAGTTGACTGCCGACGTCGGTAGTCATGACGTCGACAAGGCAAAGACATCGTTCATTACCCTAAGCTGTAAGCGTCGGTGGACTACAGATGGTCAACTATTGACCTCTCGCCAAAAATTGGTGGTTCCATTTTGAAAACTTTACTACCAGCGGCAGAGACGCGATGAAGCGACAACGAACCACAAAATTACTCTCCCAAAATATGTTAAAATGCCTATATGTGTGATTTGTTTATATTTAGGTGAGTCAAAAAAACACAAAACAAATACCCCGGGGTGGACGCGAACTATCAATATTACGATTACTAGGCACGTGTTCTTCTGATTTCCCCACGGAAACGATCATAAAAAGCTTGCTTGTTGATGGATAAATCATTGACGTCTTAATTTAGCCAATCAGACAAATTCCTACATCTCGAGTTCTAGGAGGTGATACCGTGAACAGTTTCAGATTTATTGCTTTCTGGTGGGGTACTATCTATGTGGAAAATTTGAGCATAATAGCCGACATGCATCTTCGGTGCCTCTTATCTTTAGTACAATTTTAACCAGAGATGGTGTGGGTCAATGAAAATTTGATTCACGACCCACCATGATCCAGTATCACCCACCACCCAAATGACCCATTGGCCCACTCTGACCCATCACCCATTGAGCCACCACCAACTATGAACCACTCTGAACCATTGCGACCAACTCCGACCCATCGACATCAACTCTGAACCATGATCCACGTCCTCTTCTCCGTTGACTAAAGAGGCTACACTTGTAATAAAACAAGAATGAAATTATCACTTATCGGAGTTTGAATTTCTACCGTCAATGGCTCAAGCACCTCTCTTTTACTATACTGGTGGATCTGACCTTTACGATATATAATGGCAAAGTGTTTCTCAACTTCCGAATTAAAATGAATTTAAATTTATCATATATAATTATTTCTTTGTTGCCTTACAGACACATTTCAGTAGAAAATAGGATGAAATTTGAAAGTCTCAAATCAAGGAAAAGTAGACCAACGTAAAAAAAGAAAGAAAAACTAATTTTCTATATCATTAAGCACCTGGAGTGCCACTCTTTATCTAATCCATCTCGAAAATTATGGATTCGAAACTAATGTCGGTCTTTATATATATATATATATATATATATATATATATATATATATATATATATATATATATATATATATATATATATATATATATATATATATATATATATATATATATATATATATATATATATATATATATATATATATATAATTTTGATGTCAGCCCCTTTCATTTCTTCTAGGAGAGCAAACGGATACTGCCACCGTTAGGACTAAATTTGGTCTTAAATGACATTAAAATTTCTACCAATTAATTTGGCGATCAGTGTTGCATTTAAAAGCTCGGCGCCCCTACGCACTTTTGCTCTCGGCGCCCCCAATAACTACATATTTCTCCGCCCCTTCATCCCTAACTTAAAAATAAAACTTAATTCGAATATGCTTAATTAGTGAATTTATTACATTTAAATACCACTCACTACATGCTACAGCTAGAACTACGTAACAAAAAATAACAAATGTGAAACGTGTTCTGAATTATTTTTAGATTTCTTACGCTATTATTATACATATTAGAACAGTAAAAGAGGATTGTTCATGAAATAGTATATTTGCTCTTGATTTTTAACTTTTTCATACGGAAAAAATTAAAATATTATCCAAGTTTGAAACTTTGCACTCTGCAAATTTATTGCCCTCTAGGCAATGGGACTAATGTGAAATGTGGACTAATGTGGACTAATGGGAAATGCGGCACTGTTAGCGGCGCTGAAAACTTACGATTCGATTCTAATATCGGTTGATTTCGATATTTTTATGTCGCTACGTAACCACCCTGGGTGCTAATGGGAGCTTAATTGGACTTGAATTGAAAGTAGAACTATTCACCTAAACGACCACGAAGCTATGGATTCGATACTAATATCGACCAGTTTCTAGCATTTTTGATATGTATCCCGACAGTACTCTTTTCCAGACTGTAAGAATATAGTTATAATTGCGCTAGATATATCAGAATTATGTTGAAACACACACATATATCCACTTTTATATTCTGTATAAATAGAGAGTGAGCGAGCGAGCGATAGAGAGTGACTAAAGGCATCACCACTTCCACATTGCAAAAGCATATATCAGGAATTGAATTGAAAATCTATTCCTTTCTGCTGTGGCGTGCTTCATAAGGACAATTCCAGTCTGCTCACGTGACCTTTGGGGTTCATGAATTTCTTGCGAGCGTTGCGACTTTGGATTCTCTGTTTAAACGCTCGGTTTATGAATCGAATAAGTTTTCAAGAACATAAATGACATGCTGTATTATGAATGTTGAGAATTACCCTCTATATGACAAATAGCTGCAAATAAATACACTACATGATTTATTTATTGCTAGTGAACGAGTTTCTTAACTTGTATTTAACATTCTCATATATATAATACAGACCTACTGTGAACACCTACCTATTTCAGATGTTATATTTTAAACATAATAATTACTACATTCTGCAATGATTATGTTATATATATACAACTGATGTATTTAATGTCATTATTTTATATAATTTTTCATTCATTGCGGAAAATATAATTTTTAAAAGAGCATTGACCCAGATGGGATTCGAACTCACAACCTTATGATTTGAAATCCGACAGCTTATCAGTGAGCTAACACAAGGACTTCTGCTAAGGTACTTTTAGCGATGTATAACGGTTCTCAAGAAAATTATGACATTCATACCCACTAGAAACGCTGTTTTTGTTCTACTTTGACTATTATTTTAGTACTCAAGCGATAATTATGTTCTATGTCTTAACTTTGAGCATTCTTTTACATATGGAAAGATTCGTTTACATATCTAAATGTTCCATTACGTATGGAGAGCTAAATGACAAACAAGAATTTGCTGACATTAATACAAAGTTTCGAAATATTGTGTCATTAAGTATTTCAATCAATGTTGCTTTTTTCAACACTTGATAACAAGTCTTATTATATTTAAAAGAAGAAAAACACATCTGCAAACTTTTCCCCGATTGCAAAGGCTGGCTTGGAGGTTCGAACCTGGTTTACTATTTCCCGAAGATACCCGAAGTTGGACTTTGAAATTTTTTGCCTCAAAACACCAATAAAGAATGCGCTCAACCTTTTTGAGACAAGGTGTACATGAACGATAATATAAGAAATGATAATGAACATATGGGAAGAGACAGAAGAATCCCGACAAAATTCAGAAATACAATCTTACATCGTCTAGAATCGAACCAGGAACCTGTTGCAGTGTTGGTGAGCGCTCTAACACTGAGCCAGTGTCCCCTTATCTATGAAGATAAATAAAGAAGTTTAATCTAAAAAAAAAAAACAAGCTGGGTGGTCTGTTTCTTTTGAACAAGACTGTACAAACAAAAGTTCAACAGTTCAATGTCCATTCAATTTATGCTTCATTGTAGCTTTAAAAAAAAAAAGAAAAGAAAAGAAAAGTAGCAACAGATAGTTTTTAGAAAAAGATAAAATCAAGCAATTCTCCAATTGACATAAAGGCAACGTGTATTAAAAGAAACAGACCCTGCAGATTGCTGTCAACTAGCTGTTTTCCTTTTCAAACACTTCTTTTACGAGAACATAAGAACAAGGTGGAGAGTGTGGAAAGAGCTGAAACACTTTTTTTTTTTTTTTTTTTTTTTTTGTTAATTCTTTATCTGTGAAAAGCCTACGTATTGTTAGTAACTACACAATGCTTTGGTCTTCCTTCCACAACGTTTAAAGTTAGTTGTTCCAGCAACAAAGGGCTGTTGATTGTCTTTGACATGAGGGACAGTCCATCAGATCTTATTATGTGCAAAAATGAGGCCCAAGTTGATTTTTTTAATATTTTCTTTCTTCAATCTTCTCGCCTTTTCATCAAGACCATGAAAGATATTTATGATCACAAAAAAAAAAAAAAAGAAAGAAAGAAAAGAAAGAAAAGAAAGTGTCAGTCACTTCTTGTTTGCTGCAATCTCGGCTATCATATCTTTATTAGGTAAAGCGTTTAGGAATATTTTAAAGCAATGAACGCAGATAGTTGATATAGGTCTTCTTGCCGAGTCCGTTAGGAAATATCAAATTAAATAAATACTATGTCCATATTATACTTTAATAGACAACCTGTAAATGTTCACATTATCTATCAGGAGAAAATCTTCTTGATAGGTTACATACAACACTATCTTCCACACTCTTCTCATCACTATCTTCCACAGTTCTTCAACAAGACTATTTTATGAGTTACTGACTTTCCACGCACGGGATTGGGCCCGAATCTTCTGTTATAATTACTAGACATTTACACAGGAAGAAGCCAGATTAGCATCGGATATCTAGAGATCTACCAGATTCCACCGATTTTCTTTAAATCTTCGAAATTTAGTTTTTGTTCACTTCTATCGATTTTCTTTAACATTTTGAAATAGGTATTTTCCCCACTTGCAATGATTTTCTTTGCAATGTTACATCTTTGCTTCAGTCAGATGAAAATAGTAAATCAACTTTAACTCAAGCATTATACTTAAACAAAAAAAAAAAAAAAAAAAAAAAAAAACTGAATAGCATAATTTTAAATTCTGAATATATTCACGAATGATTGTAAACAAACACCCCTTTTTATCCAAATCAAGATATCAGTATTGGCTTAGTGCTTTAACAGCTCTCATGCTGCTAGCAAACCAAGCTCTATGCTTTGATTTACGTGTTGATTGTCTGTATATTAAAAACAGGATATCCATTTCTAATTCTTTTTTTCCCCTCTATGTAGGGAATTATTTGTACAGTTCTTTAAAAAATATGTTTCAATAAGTAGATTTCTTTGAAAATTGACAAAAAAAGAACGTGTAGGATATACAATCTTGATCTGAAAATTTAAAAACAATACGAGGTGTAGTCAAAATGTTACCGGAATGTTGTTCTAGTTTTGGCATTTATGATGCAATCACAATGAATCTTGTACAGAACAGTCCTTAAGTTGACTAATTATGAGTTTGACAACTATTAACACGTCATAACAGGCAGTGTACGAGTAATGTAGCTGAACAAAAGGAGTGTGGTGATCAGTTGGTGCAATTTCAGTCACTCAAGCAAGGCGAAAACATCAAGTTCATGTGCAAATTGGGAAAATCTGCTTTAGAGAATTTCATAGCTTTAAGAGTCTTCATCCCGGCGAAATTAAAATACCGCTAATTTTACATTAATTATGTGATATCTTCAAATAGATAAAAGATAATCGAAATATGGAACAAGAGCGCCCTAGACAATATCATTTTACATGAGAAACCGTTATCACGACTCACTTATCTGCTTTCAATTTCGAGTCATTTTGAAAATCGACATTTATTTTCGCGTTTCTAAACAGCTGAAAACATAAAGCCACTAGGTGACTTGTGATAACGGTACCTCACGCGAAATAATATTGTCTAGGGCGCTCTTGTTCCATATTTCAATTATCTTTTATCTATTTGAAGATATCACATAATTACTGTAAAATTAGCGGTATTTTAATTTCGCCGGGATGAAGACTCTTTAAGAACAGTTTAGTATCATCGGATGTTTGGCTCCTCCCAAAGCTAATAATGGGCCTTTTCCGTTTCGCCAACATAGAAGAGATCAAAACCAACGCGACGCCTGAATTTTGGAAGATACCAGACGAGGACTTTCGTCGGTGTTTCCACCAATCGCAGAAGCAATGGAACAAGTAAGAGAGAGAGAGAGAGAGAGAGAGAGAGAGAGTGAGTGAGTGAGTGAGTGAGTGAGTGAGTGAGTGAGTGTGTGTGTGTGTGTGTGTGTGTGTGTGTGTGTGTGTGTGTGTGTGTGTGTGTGTGTGTGTGTGTGTGTGTGTGTGTGTGTGTGTGTGTGTGTGTGTGGTAATAAAGAGCTACAACTGAATTCTGGAAACTTTTTGATTGTCCCTCGTATTCCAACAGGTGTATAGGTAGAGCATTAGAACACGGATGACCTTGAAGATAACACCTAACTGCCATACCTTACAAAAATACCTTGGAGATGCCCTCTTTCAAATACTTAAAAAAAACCGTCAATCAATAGGCCTATATGTTTTTGTTATTTGACCAATATGCAAGGTGATAGGTTTCCACTTTATTTGAACTAAGGAGGGGACTTTACTAATACTTTAGACACTTACGCGTGCCAATTGGACAGTATATGAATATGGATGTGTCGCCTTACATGGAAACAGCAAACACTCTTCTGCTATTCGATATATGTATTTAAACACAGATGCTTTTAAACTTCAAACACTTATCAATTTCGATGAGTTTCACACCTAAGCTAAATAGAATAACACACACACACACACACACACTTACACACATAGGTAAAACAGTTTTTTTTTCCTCATGTCTAAAAGCTTTCGTATGCAATATGTTTTGATTGTTTATTGTAATTGGTAATACTCCCTACCGCTGACGTACAGCATACACGGTGATCTGAACTTCTGGCATACTTTTACAAGAAATGATTTATATTATCAACATTATCATCATGAGAAGAAACTTTTGTGTTGTCACTACTTCCTAATATTTTGTTTACAGAATTTTATTATGAATATATATATACGGAATATTATACGGAAAGTACGTATGAAACATACGTTTTCAGTTATACTTTTGCTGCAGGATGTTTCATAGGCTTATATGTTAAGTCCAAAAACTACAGGATTTACGCATATAACCTACGTTCTTACGTACGTCACATAAGCTATTTTTCCTTAGTGTGTCCGGTTGGGTCTAATTTTAAAATTAGTCTTTGCATACTTCTACACCTTCTTTAAATTTTTCAAATTATACTTTCTTTTTCATTTTCCAATTTCAATATAAATCCTGAAATTATCATTTCCTCAGTCTTTCCTATTTTATTTACTTTTCTAAATTCGATTTTTTTTTTGTTCCTTCTCTTTTATTTAAAGTTTTTAAATCAGTTTCTGCCCACCCCTACCAATTTTCTTTAAATCACTGAAATTTGTTTTCGCCTATTTCTGTTGATTTTCTTCACACTTTTGAAGTTCGAATATATATATATATATATATATATATATATATATATATATATATATATATATATATATATATATAAAGTCGACGGGATTGATTTCATTACGCATTACAGTTGTTCGTATTCCACTTTAAACTTTAGGTCTACGTCTCATAAGAAAGTGGGAGGAAATTGAAGAACTCTGAGAAAATCCACGCACACGATCTATATCTACCACAAATTCCATTTGGCGCTAGCTGGTATCGAATCAAGGACTGCACGAATTAGAAGTGAACGCTCTACTACTGAACCACTGTGGCCTCAGGGAAACTAGGAAGTATTAAAGTGTATTTCCTTTACAGGTCCCATACATTTTAATTGTTATGTGAAATAGATTATATTTACGTATAAAATCATGTTTCCAAGTATCATTCCTCAATATTGATAATAAATAATCATCTATTTAGCGGAACGGTTTAGCAGGAAATTTGAGTCGTATAATCTACTGCTTGATAACAGTACATATAATTCAGAATCTATATTTTCTTAAAGAAATAAAACTAAAATATAGAAAATTCACCACCAGCAGTTGTTTCTTAAAAAGTCCGTACTCTGATTTACTTTTTGAAGTGTATACCTTTTTTTCCTTTCTTTCTTAGTTTAACAACCCACAATCATGCATCGAAGTTAAGGGAGATATGGATGATGAGACGGATGATGAAGGTAGAGTGAAAAAAAAATGGGAGAAAACGGAAGAACCTTTCGAAAACAATGTTAATCGCCTAAGTACAAAAGGTTGTTCTGCAATTTTCAAGATCGATTTAAGCATTTGACGTATGAAACCATTTTTACTCTTAAGTGAAACGGGATTGTCTAACATCCAGGGGTTAACATTCAAAAAATTTAAATAAATTTTTCCGTTTTGTTACGATTTCTTACGATGCATTTACAGTATGCAATGTGAAAAAAAGTGTTTTGAAAGCTTGAAAAGAGAAATGTGCGTTAATAAACAGAGATTATGAAGGTAATAACTAATAAATGAACATATGTTGGAAATAAAGTTAAGTTTGTATTTGTCGTGAAAAACTATCCCAACACTATATCACACGACCCCCTTGACCTCGTCCTATTAAACACTTTAGACCTGAACCCAAGATAACGGACTTCAAGATGACCGCCATGATGGTGCTATACAGTAATAGATGCGATTTTCCTTCTGTTACCAATATCCAAGATACGGTCACTCCCTTTAGACGTTGCAAACATATAAAGTACGTTATGCCACTGAGAAACCCTATAACTCTAGACTTAATAGAATACATTTTAATTTCAACATAGAGAATTTATAAAAAGTATATTTCTAACTTATGGCATTGTATCAGTCAACACTGCAACGGCAGCAACAGTGGCGTATGCACGGAACAGACACCTACGCAAGAACACACGCACCTATTTATTTTAGATGAGTCCAGAGATTTTTCGAGGAGGTCCAAATTTAATGAGGGTAAATTATATTAAAATTTGTGAATTCCCCCCCTAAAAAACTAAATTTACAGAAAAGTCAGGATATCGAAGGATTCGTATCCCCAGAACTCACCCCCTGCGTACATCCCTGGCAAAGAGGATTTTCTTTGTTTTCACCTCCCGTGAAGCGAGATAATATACTAAAAAATAAATATGTACCACACTAAGATACGTATACAAATATCTGAAATATGAAACTTGGTAGCTTGAACCCTCCTTGACGAGATTCTGCGTACGCCACTGGTAATAAGAATACCCAATTTTAATCTAACCTAATCTAAATGTATCACGATGCTGTTCAGTAAAGTATAACATTCAACAAAAGAAAAGGTTGAAACACAGGCTTAATACGGCAAAATTAGGAAGCAGAAGCATAAGCTATTATAGAAGACACATGGGAGAAAAAAATATGTAAAGAAAGGAATAGTAGGTGCATTGTGAAACTTACAGTTCATACTGCAGCAAATATAGTAGGCAAAGATTTTAAGTGTGAACAAAAAAAGAACAAAAATAATACAAGAAATTAGTACTAACTCCAAAATTAATTCACTACAATAGTCTTTGTGTAATTGACGAAAAATGTAGCAGGCAATAAGCGCATTCATATTATATTCAAAGTAGAATGCTGTAAACAGGTATTTTCACTTGCTCTTTTTAACTCAACTATCCCGTGGTGGCGTCGCTAACAAAGCTAGTTTGTCGTAGGTTGTATAAATAAATGAAAAGATAACAGTTGATAACCTCCATACTTGTATTACACAGTTATTAAACCGACATATAAATAACACGGAGATAGAAGAGACTACTATTACAAGACAATAAACTACTGCATGTTTCATATATTAACATGGCTACTTAATTTGTAAAGCATGCACAGTATATACTTTATTTTTTAAAAGAAAAGAGACAGAAAAGAAAAAAGTTTCGTATGGGTGGACACGACAATTCTTCCTGAATTGTATTTTTTTTCTTCCATGTGTTAATTGTTATCTAACTGGCAACCCTGCATGCAAACAACTGTGAGGTCGCATCTGGTATATAGCCACTTCCTGCTAACAAGGGAGAGCTAATTGCGTCTGCAAGGTCACAGAAGCCCATCCCGGTTCTTCAGATATACCACACCCTTTTAAGCATGTACAATACAGGTGTATGCATACGTATACGCATGCATTGCAGAGATACTTTCTCATACACCTATAGAAGTCTCTCTTCAGCATAGTTAAACGGTAGATAATTAAGAAGAAGAAAGAAGCCACAGTCTTTTCCCTCCTCTAACGTTGCTAAGAGGTACTACTTTTGGTTGTTTGGATTGCAGTTCAGCGTTCCTTTCAGCAGCGAGGCTGTATGGGAGAGGTGGACCTACAGATTAACACAGGTTCCGGGCCACATGAGTTCCCACAGGGAATAGAACCCTGGTCTCTCATTCCAAAAGTACATGCACTAACCATATAGTCTCGGGAGAGCTCGATATTAAGTATTTGGCAGTGTGATGTATACCAAGGTCATATCCTTCTCCCACAAATTCTGAAGTTTACATGAGTAGTACTTGGTCCTGGATCTATCCAACGTGTGAGGTAATAGAACAAAGGATTGCCGACAAATACTATTGTATTCGTAGCAGATGTTTCTTTTGGAGGTGTCACGTAATTCCATCATTGTGTCAATTAAGGAAGTAGGAAAGTGTCAATTTAATGTGAGATATGGATGTTGCACAATACTTTAACTGTTGGAAGGCGGAGAAACATGAGAAACATGAAAGAAAAGGATAGAATTTGAAATTGACAAGCTTTTTGTAACACTGTTACAATTTGAACATTGTGTCATTAAAAGAAAAGAATATATTGTATGAGAAAGTTTAACTGTTGGAAGCCAGAAAATAGTGTAACAGCAGGACGTGAGAAAGTCATGTAACCTAAGAATGGCATGAGTAGGGAGAGAATTCTTTGATGTGTACTAAAGAAAGAAAGAAACATATACACAGGTGTACTGTAATTTTGGGTGGTCCAGTTTTTTGGAGGAGGAGGGCGAACTATGCTCTGGACATTGCTTGATTGGGGGCCTGTAATTTTTACTGCATGGAAAAGAAAGAAATAGGAGACACCTGCTTGTATGTGTGTGTTCCAGGTTTTTTGGAGGTGGTGGGGGTGTACTGTGCTCTGGACATTGGTTAATTGGGGGCACTGTAACATGCACCCTATGGAGAAATAGCAATGAGTATACTGAAGGAGAGAGAATGTAAGAAATACCTTGAAAATGTCACATGTCACTTTGTGAGAGTTGTTACATTACCCCATACTGAGAGACATGGCACAAGATTGCATAGGGAAAGTGTAGTGTCCTTTTGAGCAAAGGACCAATTTAAATTAACGTGGGAATAGTTAAAATTACTACAATAGAAAGCGAAACTTTTTTTTTTTGTGTGTGTGTGTGTGTGTGTGTGTGGATGAGAAAATGTTATGTTGGTTGGGACACACCTGTATGTCTAACTCTTTTTAGAAAAGAAAGAAAGAAAAAAAGATCTTTTAAGTTGTTAGGATGTAGAAAGTTATTTGAGAAAAACGTATGTGACATTTATTGTTGAGGGATGAGACTCCGTGTAATTTTGAGTTGAACGTTACTCTTTTTAGAAAAGAAAAAAAGATTTTTGTGACTTGTTAGACAGAAAAATGTTCCATTTAGCATGCCCTGATAGAATAAAAAAGAAAGAAAGAAGAAGCCCTTTTTCTGTAAAAGATTCTTGTTAACTTTAAAGAATAGCTTTGTACTTGTTTTTTGTGAAAATTGGAAGGGTGTGTGTGTGAACGCTGGAACTACCCAGGTTAACGAATATATATATATAACGAAGTTTGAAATGAGAGCAGATTATATAGTGTGCTTTTGGGCGTTGTGGAAACTTGGCTTGTGTATTTTTTCTGTGAGTGTGTTGTTTGGAGAATAATTTTGGAATTACTGGAAGGAAAAAAGTAAGTTAAAATTTACCATTTATATAAATACTGAACTTGGATTTTAAATGTATTTACACGAATTAAAATGACTTGTGTTTGTTTTTATTTATTGGACAAATGTCAGATAGAACCGTTGTTACGGCAAATTTAAGATTGAAATATGCAAACCAGAAATGCTGCGCATTTCCTGAATGGTTTTTATGAGGGGATTTAAAACACCAAGAAGCATATCGTGGACAGATTGTTTTCTAACATAAGAAAGCGAGAGAGGGAAGCATACATAAACGCTGAGTGCAATGTGGGGACCGAAGTGTTCGGTGTTGCGGGGCGGGAGGAAGGAAAGAGCGCGAACGATAGATGCGGGAAACACACATAAATGCGTTAGTGTGCGTGAGAGATAGAGATACATAGACTGCGGGAAGCATGCATGTATTGGTGTGCCGGTAGGGAGGAGGAAGGAAAGAGCGTGAACGATAGATGCGGGAAACACACATAAATGCGTTAGTGTGCGTGAGAGGAGAAGAGAGGGGCGGGGGAGAATATGTTTGTAGTTTGACAAAACAGCAAGAGAGGGAGAGAAACAGAGAAAAAATGCAGGAACCACACATACATGTATTGGTGTGTGTGAGAGGGGTGAGGATAACCTGAATGCTGCCTCAGGCCCTTTTTTTTTTATTCCTAGCTGAATGCAAAGGAATTTATGGTCTTTTAAAAGGAACGGTGAAATCTTGTTTTGAACACAGAAACTGCAAAAGTTTGTGTAAGCCAAGAGAAAAGAAATAGCAAATGAACGAAAATAAATAATTTATATGTTGATATCAGTGGCGTATATGCGTGCGGTTTATTGAAATTTTAAGTGACTATTTTTTTCTTTTTAAATATGTAAAGTTAGATCATAATGTTATGATGTGTACTAAAAAGCACATGTAAAGTATAGAAATGTTAAAATGATGATACTTACGTAACACAGAATGTTATCCTCTTCAATGTTTGAAGCACATACGAAGCACTAATATATGGCGGGAAAAAAAGACGGGAAACGACAAAATGATTTCGTCGGTAAACGAATGAGGGAATGCCGGTTCTACAAATAAGACGAGACCGATACGGATTCATGTTAACCGCACAAAAGCATGTATGCTACTGACATGTGTTGGTATATAGATGGCGTTGATGCAAAAAGACTAAGATTTTTTTTCCGTATAATAACTTTAAATGTTCATAAATCGTAAACGATTGATTATATGATAAAACGGATTACAGAAATCGATTTGTTAGGTCAAAATTTATATAGAAAGACACCTTACACGATAAAATTGAACAATTTTTTGTGGGGGCTAACAGTGGCGGGTGGACATGTAGGGCTCTAACATTACATTTTTGGCTTTTGACGGCCAACTATTGGTCATAGAAACAAAAGAAAAGTATTTTCTTAATTGTTAGGACCTAAGGAACACTACTATACAGATTAGAACAATGTAACTTGAAAATAATTTTAAATGGTCATAGCTCCTAAACGGTTCATCGTAGGTGAAAATGGACAACAGAAATCGATTTATCAGGTCAAAATCTATATAGAAAGACACCCTACATGATACATTTGAACAATTTTTATTTTTTTGAAATTTATATACAGTGTGTTCCAAAAGTATAGTTTTTTTATTTTTTTGCTTTTTTGGACAAAGTATTGGTCGTAGAAACAAAAGAAAAGTATTTTCTTAATTGTTAGAACCTAAGGAACACTACTATACAGATTAGAACACTGTAACTTGAAAATAATTTCAAATGGGCGTAGCTCCTAAACGGTTGATCGTAGAACAAAATGGATTACAGAAATCGATTTATCAGGTCAAAATCTATATAGAAAGACACCCTACATGATACATTTGAACAATTTTTATTTTTTCGATTTATATACAGGGTGTTCCAAAAGTATAGTTTTTTTATTTTTTCGCTTTTTTGGCCAAACTATTGGTTGTACAAACAAAAGAAAAGTATTTTCTTAATCGTAAGGACCTAAGGAACATGACTATACAGATTAGAACACTGTAACTTGAAAATAATTTCAAATGGGCGTAGCTCCTAAACGGTTGATCGTAGAACAAAATGGATTACAGAAATCGATTTATCAGGTCAAAATCTATATAGAAAGACACCCTACACGATACATTTGAACACTTTTTATTTTTTTTGAAATTTATATACAGGGTGTTCCAAAAGTATAGTTTTTTATTTTTTCGCTTTTTTGGCCAAACTATTGGTCGTAGAAAGAAAAGAAAAGTATTTTCTTAATCGTTAGGACCTAAGGAACATGACTATACAGATTAGAACACTGTAACTTGAAAATAATTTCAAATGGGCGTAGCTCCTAAACGGTTGATCGTAGAACAAAATGGATTACAGAAATCGATTTATCAGGTCAAAATCTATATAGAAAGACACCCTACATGATACATTTGAACACTTTTTATTTTTTCGATTTATATACAGGGTGTTTCAAAAGTATAGTTTTTTATTTTTTCGCTTTTTTGACCAAACTATTGGTCGTACAAACAAAAGAAAGGTATTTTCTTAATCGTAAGGACCTAATGAACATTACTATATACATTAGAACAATGTAACTTTAAATTAAAAATTTAATGAATTTACATAAACATTATGGCTTCGATTTTTTTCAAACTTTGGAAATATGTTTATTAAAAGATATATTTTTATATGAATAGGTAAAATGAATAATATTACTAAAATAAATACCATTTTTGCGCGTTTTTTACCGCAACCGGTACGCGCCGCGCGTTTTTTACCGCGACCGGTGCGCGCCACGCAATTTTTACCGCGACCGGTGCGCGCCGCGCGGTATTTGCGCCCGGAAAAAGGTTTTCGCGACGCGGGACGCGTAAAATATTGCCGCCCGGAAACTGCGCGGGGTATTGCCGGACAAACAACACTCGGTAACTTGCTATGGCACATGTACACACACGCACAGTCTTATACACACTAATGTGAATGTTATGGTACAGGTGGCGTTCTTTGAAGAAACAAACATGGCGGATGGATTTTAATGTGTTTTCTATGCATTAATATAGTATACATTATTTTTAAAACACCATTAATTAAAAATTTAAACAAGTTAACACGAACTTAACCGAAGTTTTACGAACATTGCCGAACAAACAAAAATGTATCTACAATTTTATACATATTGGTTAATGTGCCACACAAATGGTTCCGAACTTAACCGAAGTTTCCCGAACATTGCCGAACATAAACATAACAGTTTATTTACAATTTGTGTACATGATTATACATGTATTACACAAACTTAATCGAACATAAACATAAAAATGTATTATGATTTACCGTACATGTGTAGTATACGTATACTTTGCATTAAATATAATTTAATTACCGTCAAAAATAATAATTATAATATTAACACAGAGTATAACACTACTCCTTGTATAAGCTACAACACAGTTTGTAATCTCGTACCCAAACGCATTACGTTTTGTAGTCTCGTACCCAAACACATTTCGTTTTGTAGTCTCGTACCCAAAAGCATTTGGTTTTGTAATCTTGTACGCAGGTGGTTTAACATATTTTAAATTTA
Organism: Thermobia domestica; assembly: GCF_964235325.1. Taxonomy (NCBI): domain Eukaryota; kingdom Metazoa; phylum Arthropoda; class Insecta; order Zygentoma; family Lepismatidae; genus Thermobia; species Thermobia domestica. The sequence continues at coordinate 78,214,035 of NC_137463.1, forward strand.
GTAACAGTAACAATATTACACAATATGATGTAATTTGTACCTTATGTTATTGGTCTAAAAAATTTCTTTGTTAGTAGTGCTAGGAATTTCTTTTGTTTGCTTTGCTGCAGGTGTTTAAACCGGTTTAAACTGGTTTTATTTTTATTTTTTGTTAAGCATTGTGTATATATACCCCCGTTGCTAAGGAAATATTATCATATGAATGTTGGTAACCGTACCTTTAACACGATATTTACTTAGTTAGTGATTAAATTTATACAACCATATAATAAAAGAAATATTAAAATATTATATTTAGAAAAGAGTATTAATATTAACTGTATTGTTACAGTTGTTGAAATTCAAAACAAGATAAGAAGAAAAAAAAGAAGAAGAAAGGAAGGAAGGAAGAAATCCTGATTTTTATCAACTTTAGAATACATACCAGATTTACATAGAAGATCATCGTAAGTATATTTATATATTATACATATTTGAATGATAATGTTTTTATACTTTGATTAAATATTGGTATATAAAGTATTATTTTTAAAAATTGTAAACTGTTAAATATTTACAATAATACCCCATTTTAAAACAAACGAAATTTGTTTTACAATTGTGCAAAACATGTTTCTTAATAGATTCACACTTTATTTTATGAACAAAGTTATTGCATAATTTTAAAATGTTCACACTCCATTTTAACAATGAAGTTCTTGCAGAATTTTATTAATGATTACACTCTATTTTAACAACGAAGTTCTTGCAGAATTTTAATGATGATCACACTCTATGAGTGTTCTATTAACAGAAAAAAATAAGTAGAGCTTCTTAGAAAGAAACTAAATAATATTGTTAACTGAATAACATTATATTGTTGTATTTATTTTAATGTATACTAATTTTTGTTTTTATATTTTACAGATGGAATTTCTTGGTGCATCATACGTAAACGAGTTTAACGAAATTGATGAAATTTACCTGGGTGGTGTCATAGAAGGCTTACACACTAAGGAGCGCGTGTTGGAGACTTGGTGGCGTATTATGGATAAGCAACGCCAAGGATTTCGTGGCAGTGAAAGGTATGATACCTTGTTATCAGCTCTTTTTAATTTTTACCATGATAATCAAGCACTTATATTGCAATATGCAATGTCTAGTGCTGACATTGTTGACTTATTTGTACACGGATTTTTCCGTGAGCAAATCATGTACCAGTGGGCACATGACAAATTCATTCATTTTAATTATTTTAATTGTGCACAGGGTGATAGGATAAATGCAGCAGAGGTAGCCGAATTTTGTAATTATGGATCGCGTTTTATTTTGGTTCATAATAATGTGATGCCATCTGTTGAAAATTCCGTAACCTCGGTCCACCAAGAAAGTCAACCCTTGGAAAACATACTTCAAGAAGAAGATTTTAATTTAATTGATGAAATTATTAATGAACAAATAGAAAATGAAGCAGCAGATGGTACACAAACAAATCAAAATTCCGCAGTTTTAGTAAATCCCGATGAGTTTGGAACATCTGATTATGTGGAGGCTTTATTAAACGAGTTATGTGAAAACGGACAAAATCCTGTGGATGTTGTAAATAATGAAGTAGAGGTATCAAGTGTACAATGTTCACGGGATACTCGTGGTTACGGAATGGGGTCTCCACAACCTAGTACTTCTGGTTACGTTTCTCCAAGTAAACGTAGCGGACATACAGATGTTCAAAATACAGGGGAAGGTAATTTCGAAGTAGTACGTGAAAGCAGAAAAAGTTTCACTAAGTTTAACTTGGTGGGACATGAAATTGCGGTAAGGCCAATGGGAAATGATGAAATTAGAAATCCTGCGGCCTATATTGAAAACCTAATGAACTTCGCATTGGATAATGTATTGAACAATGCGAGACCTAATGATTTTGTTGGAATGTACATTGATTCCTCCAATAGTAAGGATAAGAAAGCAGTGTATGTTCCATGGAGACGCCGCAAAGACATTTCTGCTAAGTCCGTATTAGCTTCCATTACTAGAGTGTTAAATAGTAATGAAGACTTCCTTTTAGGTAATCATGTCCTCTTTCGATTTCATATAGTAAATTCGATGTTTGGTGCTGGAAGAACACGAGATAATAATTCCACACTAAACAAATATTTACCTTTAAATGAATTTTTAGTACAACATTTGGTTGAGCTCCCGGGAACCGATAATGATAAACTTTGCTTACCTAAAAGTATTGCTTGGGGTATAGCAAAGCATACCGAAACACATCAAAATTTGAGTCATTTAACAGATCCAACTAGAGATACATTAAAAGGTAGAGCAATTAAGCTTTGTACTGAGGCAGGTGTTAGCGTTAAAGGTGGTTGCGATTTTAATGACGTTGAATTGTTTCAGAAACATTTAGCTCCAAATTATCAAATTATTATTTATGAAAAAGTACCCGAAAGCAAACGTGAATTTAGAGTACGTTACCCGGAAACACAAGTACAAAGACCAGAGTTACAAAATGCAAAACCCATCTATATTTATTACGATCAAAGGGGACGTATTGGACATTTTCGTCCTATTCGTACAATAACGTCATTTCTAAGAAAAGAAAAGTACTGTTTACATTGTTTAAAGGGATTTAAAGGTTTGAATCGTTATCATAAGTGTGAGTTAATGTGTTCAGCTTGCGAACATATGCATAAACTTGATGTTACGATGTATAAAATGAAATGCAATGCATGCAATAGATATTTTACTAGGGGTGAATGTTTCGACAATCATTTAAAAGGTAATAAAATTGGCAAGAATGTGTGTGAATATGTGAAAGTTTGCATCAACTGTAATGCACTCTATGATTTAAGATCACGTAAATCTGATCATACATGTGGTGAATACTTTTGCAGTACGTGTCGCGAACATGTACAGGAAGGTCACTCATGTTATGTGAAGAAAGTAAAACCTACTCATATCAAGAGGTTTCTTTATATTGTCTTTGACGTAGAAACCATGCTCAAACCGGAAAATGAGCGTGGGGAACGGGAACACGTTGTTTGCTTGGTATGCGCTAGACATGTATGCCATAAATGTATGAACATAGGTATTGATGAAGCCTGCAGTACATGTGGTGATGAAAACGGTAACCGCTCGTTTTCTTTTAAAACCATTGATGAATTTATTACACATATTTTATTAGATAGACCCCTATTTAGTAAAGTATGCGTCATAAGTCATAATGGTAGTCGTTTTGATAGCATTTTCTGTTTGAGATCTCTCATTGAGTCCCAGCATATCATTCCAAAAACTTTAATTCAGGGTCAAAAGATTTTTAGTATTTCTATTCATAACAAAATCATTTTTAGAGATAGTTATTTGTTTGTTGGTGTAAAATTATCAAAATTACCTAAGACGTTAGGCCTTTCAGAAAATTTAAAGAAGGGAGATTTCCCATATTTGTTTAATACAGTAGAGAACCAAAATTATGTAGGACCATATCCGGGAATAGAATACTATGATCCTGAATCGCGATCTGGTGAAGAAAGAAAGCGGTTGGAGGGATGGCACCAAGAACGGGTGCAATTGGGAGAGCAATTTAATTTGCAAAAGGAAATGTTGGAGTACTGTGAAAATGATGTGAGAATTCTCACAGAAGCTGTTATTAAATTTAGTAATATCATAGAAGAGAAAACGGGTGGATTACAATGTTTTCTAGTATCGTCTACGATTGCAAGTTTAGCCATGCAAACATATCGTACATCATATCTTCCAGAAGAAAGTATTTCTGTTATACCACCTTTGGGGTACCATTATAAAACAAAAACCAGTGAAAAAGCAATGAAATGGCTAAAGTATATGGAACACCAATTGGGTATAGAAATCCAGCATGCTGGACGAAACGGAGAACAATCTTTTGGAAGGTATAATGTTGACGGATACAATGCAGAGCTTAATGCCGTGTTCGAATTTATGGGATGTTACTGGCATGCCTGTAAAACGTGTTTTCCAAATAACCGTAATGCCATAATAGATAATGCACATGGTCCGTACAACACATTTGAAAAAAGGTACGAACATACGGAAATCCGGCGAAAATATTTCACAGAAATTCTAAAAATGAATTTGTATGAAATATGGGAGTGCTCTTGGGATAATAAAGTACGCACAGATGTAGATTTACAAAAGTTCCTTAAAGAACATTGTGATACTACTGCAGACTTTCTTATTCCTAAGAGTTGCTACAACGGAGGCCGTACTGAAGTATTTCGTTCATATGTGAATTGTGCGGACGATGAATCCATTTGTTATTATGATATTACATCGTTATACCCCTACGTAATGGCAAGGAAACCTCTTCCGGTGGGGGCACCTAAGGTGCATAAGGGGCCGGTTTTCCCAGATGTGGGAAAAATTCATGGGATTGTAAAATGTACTGTATTGGCTCCTAAACAACTCTTTTTTCCCATCTTACCATATGTAGCGCAAAGCCGATTAATATTTGGACTTTGTAGGCTATGTATGGAAGGAGAAACTATTGATAATTGCACACATAGTGATACTGAACGTGCATTAACTGGAACTTTTTGTACACCAGAGCTTCACCGTGCTCTTGAAAACGGATATAAAATCGTCAAAATTTATGAAATATGGGAATTCGAACTCATGGGTTCTGAAGATCGGAATTCACCTAGTTTATTCCGGGACTATGTGAATACGTTTCTTCAGATGAAGCAGGAAGCTTCAGGCTATCCTGCTTGGTGTAAAACTGAAGAAGACAAAGATAAGTATATTGACGATTACTATGCTCACGAAGGCATAAAATTAAATAAAGATAATATTAGCTCGAACCCTGGACTTAGACAATGCGCGAAGTTGTACCTCAATTCCTTATACGGAAAATGGGGACAGCGTACAGATATGACACGGTGTGTAATTATTGATAGTGGGACAGAGTTCCATAGGTACCTTGCTACACCGAGATATGAGGTTCATAGTGTTATTCCAGTTGGTGATGAACATCTTATTCTAACATATAAAGACTTGGAAACTGAAAATGTACCTTTAGAATTTTCCAATGTCGTCCTTGCTGGTTTTATTACTTCATGGGCCAGGCTACAATTATATGATTTACTTGTGACTGTAGGACCTGAAGACGTAATTTATTGTGACACAGACAGTATTATGTTTACGTGTAAAAAAGATAGGGAACCTCCGTTAAAGCTTGGAAGCTATTTGGGTGATCTCACTGATGAAATTGAAGAAGGGTGGGAGTTTGTAACGTTTATAGGCTTAGGGCCAAAAAATTATAGTATGCGGCTTAAAAATGCCGCAGGGGAATTTCGGAATATTTTCAAAATTCGGGGAATTACACTAAATGATAGGACCTCTCAAAGAATAAACTTTGAGAGTTTCTATGGATTAGTGACAGAAAATATTAATTGTACAATTATAGAAAATCCAAATAGCATTGTGCGAAAACAGGGCTTCACTATCTTTTCGCGTAAAGAGACAAAAACACACCAAGAGGTAAACAAAAAACGTAAACGTATTGACGATATACAAACTGACGAACCAATACCAAAGACAAAAAGTTTACCTCATGGATATGTACAATAATAATTTTAGCTTGGCTTATAAGTGATTCTTTTTATTTATTTATTTTTAACAGATCATTAGTAGAGTTTCACTATTTATTTATTTATTTATTCCATCGTTTGCTGTGCAAACTTATAAATTGTAAACCAAAGTATACATTTCATTCTAGTCATTCATTTATTCTAGTCATTCATTCATATTCTAGTCATTTCAAGCTTTAATATTTATTGTTTAACTTATTCTTAATTTATTTTTAATTTATGTTGTTAATTGTGTGAGTGAGTGTGTGTGTGAATGAGTGTATATAAAGTAAAGTATCTATTGTGTGCATTCAGTTTAATACAAGATGTTAAAGTTTCAACATCCATCAACCATTTTAATTGCTGGTCCTTCACGTGCAGGTAAAACATGTTTTGTAAATCGATTATTAAATGAACGTGATGAAATGTTTACTATGAAATTTAATGAAATTGTTTGGTGTTATGGTGCAGTCATACCAAATTTAGATGCAAGTTCAGAAATTCGATTTATAGAAGGTATTCCAGATATGAATAATTTTGAAATACAAGAAAATTCATTATTAATATTAGATGACTTAATGTCTGAAACCAATGGTGATGTTGCAAACTTATTTACAAAATATGCACATCATAAAAAATTAACAGTAATATTTATTGTTCAAAATTTATTTCCAAAAGGAAAACATGCTCGTGATATAAGTTTAAATGCACATTATATTATAGTATTTAAAAATCCTCGTGATAAATTACAAATACAATATTTAGCAAGACAAATTATGCCACGATATAGTAAACAAGTTGTGAATGTGTTCGAAGATGTAACACGTGAACCTCACACTTATTTGTTATTTGACTTAACTCAAAAAACAAATGATGCATTACGATTACGTACAAATATTTTTCCTAATGAAACACTGCATGTATATGCAAATGTAAAAGACAGTAATTCAGTCGTTTACGTTTAGTTTAGTTCAAGATGTTGAAGGTGAAACAACACTTTGATACTCTCCGTGCTTTGTGCAAATGCAAAAGCGCAAAGCGAAAACAAATTATACGACATGCATCTGGTGATTTAATACGTACTATTTCACAAGTTGCTAAAAACACAATAAAAGGAAACATTCCATTGAATTCGCGTCAGAAGCAACGTTTACGTAGACATAAAAAGATCTTGCGTGCTTTATCTGCACAACGTACAGCACTTAATAAGAAAAAGAAAATTTTATTACAGAAAGGTGGGGCATTTTTACCATTAATTTTAGGACCATTACTTGGTGCAGTAGCAAGTAGTTTGTTTGGAAGATAACTATGTCGGAATTTCGTAAAATGATATTAGTGCCTGAAAATGCAATGCAACAAATGCATGCGAATATAAAATCAATAGATTCACATCAATCGCGTTTAGATGAAGAAATGAATAGTATTTTACAACGTCGTAATCTTAGTATTGAAGAAAAATGGAAATTGTATCAGCAAGCATTACAACAATATTTAAATTATACTTCATCAGTTTCACAAAATCCAATTACATTACCTATTATTGAAAAAGATGTTCCTCAAACATCATCATCATTATTATCTCAAGAAGAAGAAAAAAATAATTCTATTTTACCCTTTGTATCAGACATTTTACAATCAGTACCAAAAACACAGCGAAGGAAAACAGATCTATTATTAAAACAGTTAACAAGTTCTGATAAAATTCATTGGGATCAATCAGGAACAGTACGTATTCAAGGAAAAATAATACCAGGTTCTAATATTATTGATTTAATAAATGATGTTGTTCGTACACGAAAATATTCAAGAAATCCTATAGGCATTCACGAATTTAAAATTTTATTGGATGATCTTAATGTACCACGTGAATTTATTTCTACTCCTATAGTGAAATCACATAGCAAAGTTAAAAAATCACAAAGTCCAACACTAGTAACAAATATTTTTAAAAACTGGAAAGAATATAAAATGTAAATAAAAATGGGAAAATTGTCAAAATTATATTATGATTATACGAATCCTGCTTCTTTATCAAGTATTAAAACATTACAAACAAAAACAAAATTATCAAAAAACAAAATTAAAAATTGGTTAGCATCTCAAGATGCATATACATTACATGCACCAGCACGTAAAGTGTTTGAACGTAAACAATATTATGTTAGTGCACCAAATGAAACATTACAAATGGATTTAGCAGATATGCAAAATATTGCCAAGTATAACAAAAATTATAAGTATATATTATGTTGTATCGATATTTTTTCACGGTATGCGTATTGTGTTCCCTTAAAAACAAAAACAGGTCCTGAAATGGCAAAAGCAATCAAAAAAATTTTAAAAAATTTTAAACTACCCGTGTTTAATGTACAAACGGATTTAGGTACAGAATTTTATAATCAACATGTAAAACGTTTATTTAAAGAATACGAAATTAATCATTATAGTGTACATTCAGAAATTAAATGTGCATTAGCTGAACGTTTTATAAGGACATTAAAAGAAAAATTGTATCGTTATTTTACGGCTAAAAATACATACCGTTATATAGATGTCTTAGATCAATTTGTAAAAAATTATAATCATTCGTATCATAGTAGTATTAAAATGGCACCAGCAAATGTAAATTACTCTAATGTTGATCAAGTTTTGAATACGTTGTACGGTGATAAAACGAATAAAAACAAATTAACATGTAAATTTCACCCTGGTGATTATGTGCGTGTTAGTAAATATAAACATAAATTAGAAAAGGGATATTTACCAAAATGGTCACAAGAAATTTTTATTGTTGATAAATGTATTCCGACAAATCCTATTACATATAAATTAAAAGATTGGAATGATGAGGAAATTAAAGGAATATTTTACACAGAAGAATTACAAAAAGTAAATGTAAATTCAAACAAAACATTTTTAATTGAAAAAGTACTAAAACGAAAAAAAGATATGATGTATGTAAAGTGGTTGGGATATCCATCAAGTATGAATTCATGGATTAAAACAAATTCTGTTCAGTCTTCAAAATGAGTTCAATGATAGAACATGATTTCTATGTTACTCTTCCTTCAAATGCTACTAGTGAAATTTTTACTGATAATACAACTTCTTCATTTATAGTAAAGTTAGCACAACCTATTCACTTAAGTGAAGGAGAATGGTATGTTGCATTAACACAACTTAATGTTCCTTTTAGTTTTTATAATGTAGGTAAAAATGAAAAAATTGTAATTGAAACCATCGTTAATGATGAACTTGAAATTGTAGATGTTGATATTACACCAGGATACTATACTTCTATTACATCCATTTTAGAAATGATTCCTGAAGAATTACGCATGTTAAAATATTATAAAAATAAAAATCAAGTTGGAATTAGACATTCTTTAAAATTAAAAGATTTTTGTGTTATTGGAATGACACGCGGATTGCAACATTTACTGGGATTTATAAATGAAAATACAACAGAGTTTACAGATGCTGTTTTTGTAAAACCAGTTAATGAAGATATTCCAAGCGTAACACGTGCAAAATTTCCATGCAATTTAGAATATAATATACCAAACGTTTTTAATGTTTGTGTTGATATTGTAAAACAACAAGAAAATATTGGACCAGTACTTCGTAAAGTTAGTGCTTATAATATTGAGCACGGAGATGTAAAATGTTTTCTATTTCACACACCACAATATGTTAAAGTTGTAAAATCTTATTTTAACACGATTGAAGTAAACTTAAAAGATGAGCACGGTTTAAAATTGCCATTTCAATTTGGAACTTCAAACTTAACACTTCACTTTAAACGAAAATGATTTCTGAAAGTATTGATGATAGTTTTTACATTACACTTGTATCAAACGCAAGTACTGATGTATATCCTACAAATAGTCCAACACATTTTATTAATCAACTAAAAAATAATATTCAATTATCAGAAACCGATTGGCATGTAGGATTAAGTGAATTACATGTTCCTTTAACATGTTATAATGTTAACGATGGAGAAAATGTTATGTGGTATAAAATAAAAAATGAAGAAGCACAAAAAGGTAAAATTGTAAGTGGATATTATCACTCTGCACATCATATTATTGATGAATTAAATAAAATATCAAAAGATATAAAATTTTCTTTATCAAATATTGTACAAGTAGATTGTAGTGATCGTGTTGAATATGCCTTATTATCAGCAACATTAGCAATGCAATTAGGACTTCGTCAACATAAAGATCTTGTTTTGTATAAACGTGGATTTAAACAACCGTATGTTGATATTGGATATCCTCATCAAATTTTTATTTATACTGATATCATACAATATCAGTTTCTAGGTGATACAAAAGCACCTTTATTACGTATTGCAACAACATCAAATGTAAAATACGGTAAAGTAAAAACATTAACATTTCAAGATATTCATTATCTACCACTTGCAAAGTTTTCATTTAACAGTATTGAAATACTATTAAAAGACCATGCAGGACGAAATTTGCCATTTCGTTCTGGGACACTAAGTGTTACACTTCATTTTAAGCGCTCTCCTAATAAAAAGTAATTAATTAATTATATTTTAAACATGAAATTTAGACGGCATTACGGACATGGTATCCCATACTTTTCAGGACCTGTATATCAACGTGGACATGGTATAGGTAGTTTCTTCCAAGGATTATTTCGTTTTGCATTACCATTTCTTAAACAGGGTGCAAAAACTTTAGGTCGACAAGCATTACAAACGGGAATACAAGTAGCGGGTGATGTATTAGAAGATAAACCATTTAAAGAATCTGTTCGTGCGCGTGTAAAAGAAGCTGGTGAAACATTAAAGACAAAAGCTGTTAACAAAGTTGGTCAGTTATTAACTGGAAGTGGTAAGAGACGGCCACGCAAGCGTAAAGCTCCTGCAATTGTTCGGTTTGGACCTCCAACTAAACGTAAGCGTACAAACAAAAGCAAAAGCAAAAGAAAAGTAAAAAGAAAAATAAGTCGTGTTACAGATATATTTTCATAATGGCACTACTTAATTCAAACAGTGTGGAATGCTGTACTAACGATTTCGATTTATTTAGTACTCCAATGACACAAACTGCAATTGAATCTTGCTTTAATGCTGAATACCGTCCAATTTCAACATTAAGTTCTGATGGACCTATTGAATTTTTTATTCCCGGTGAAACAGGAGAATTTATTCATACTGCATATCTTTATCTTTACGTACGTTGTAAAATTACAAAACCTGATGATACAGCATTAGCTGACACTGATGTTGTAGCACCAACAAATAATTTCCTACATTCATTATTTAGTCAAATTGACATTTCATTAAATGATAAATTAATTACTTCTTCATCAGGATTTTATCCTTATCGTGCGTACCTTGAAACATTATTAAATTATTCCCGTGATGCTTCTGATACACATTTGAAATTAGGTATGTGGTATAAAGATACCGCTAAACAATTTGATACCATAGGTAATGCTAATGTAGGTTTTCAACAACGTGCTAATTATATTAAAAATAGTAAATCGTTTGAAATGTATGGTCGTCTGTATACAGATATTGCTGGATTACCAAGAGCACTTGTAAATAAAGTAGGTCTTCGTATAAAATTACATCGTAGTAAAGATGCTTTTTGTTTATTATCTCCTGCAAATACTTCTTATAAAGTAAAACTTGAAGATGTTACTTTACATATACGTCGCATTGATGTTGCACCTCATTTGGCAATGGAAATCAATACTAATATGAATCATGAAACAGCAAAATATCCCCTTACAAGAGTACAAACAAGATCATATACTATTCCTGCAAACGTTAATTCATACAATCTTGATAATATTTTTCTGGGTAACGTACCTAAAGGTGTTGTTATCGGGTTTGTTTCCAATTCGGCATTTAATGGAAAATCTGAACTAAATCCATTTCATTTTCAACACTTTAACGTTAACAAACTGCAGCTACAAGTTGGATCAAAATCTTTTCCTCCCAGCCCCCTCACCCCCGATTTTCAAAACAATTTGTACCTTCTAAGTTACCATTCTCTGTTTTCCGGTACTGGTTTATATTATAAAGATGATGCACATACTATTACTCCTGAAGAATATCCACACGGCTATACTCTTTATGCATTTATTCTATCACCTACAGCAACATTAGATGATTGTACGTGGGACCTTGTGCGTGATGCACCTGTAAATATTAAAGTTTCCTTTTCTCAAAATTTAACTGAGCCTATAACATGTATTGTGTACGCTCAGTTTGATTCTTTAATTCAAATTGATAAAGATAGAAATATATATACTGATAATACTTTTTAAAAGTATCATTTTAATAAAATAAGTATAACTGTTCACTTCTAAGCATATGAATTACATGTGTCCTACTGGTACAAAGTGTGTTAAACATTGTATATTGTAATATTTTTGCTTGATTATTCAAAGAGTTGCAAGGTATCATACTATGAAGTTTGTCAAAAGTATTTTTTATGCGTTAGCACCATTCATCGTTATTGGAAAAGTTATAAAAAACTCTGTCATGAATATTTTAAACATGTTATTTCGTTTTATGAGAATATTCCATATACTCCACTAGGTCTTCCAACATATACGCGTATAAAGTGAAGTGAAGTGATGTGAATTTAAAAAACAAAAGTTATGTACACGGATGATTTAATAAAAGTGTTACTTCGTGATAAAGTTACTGGTGCAAATGTGCATGGCATTTATCCTATTGATAGAATACCAAAAACTGTGCAACCACCGGCTGGACTTATTATAAATTTAAGCAATTCATCTTCAGGTGGCACACATTGGGTGTGTGTATTCATTGATGAAAATCAAAGAGGATACTACTTCGATAGCCTAGCATTACCATTTCCAAAAGAAATAAAAACTTTTTTAAATAAAAATTGTAAAATATATTTTACAAATAGTTCCGCATATCAAGATGATAATTCAATCTTGTGTGGACAATTTGTGTTGTACTTTTTGCATCATATTGTACGAAAGAAAAGCTTTAACGAATGTTTAAATTTGTTCAAAAAAAATAATCTTAAACAAAATGATAAAATTGTATTCAATCATGTAACCAATATAATGAAAAAGAAAAAACAAGTAGATTAGTTTAATAAAAATTTTTTATTTACAATTGAAAATCTTGTATTTTTATTCACAAGAACATATCATATCCTTTTTACAACTTTGCAAATGCATTAGTTAATGTTATAGTACGTTGAAACTTCCACCAATAACATAACTGTTGTGCATTACGAAATGCACATCCTGATTTTTTCTCAAGTTTAATATTTTGTTCATGAAAAGCACAATAATCATTAAATACATTTGCATGCATTGTGTTTAATGGTGGACACTGTTTACTTTCCAAATCAATAACATTAGCTAGTGCAAAAATATTTTTAATCCAAAGTGTTTTTTCTGCACCTTTACAATAAAAGGTTGCATCTTGTTTACAAAGTTGATATATAAGGTTACGTATGTGTGATACAGTATAACCGCATTTATCATTCCAAGTTAATCCATGTAAGTTTAATGTTAACCATTCAATTTGTTTTTGACAACCTAATGGAAGTATATTGTATTCTACTGGTGATTTTATTAAACAATGTAAATTTACTGTATCATCACACGCAGTTAAACAAAATTCACGTATAATAAATTCATGATTTGAAATCTTAAAACCTTGTATGTCAATAATGTATTCATTAACACATGGTGAAATTTTATGTTTACGTTCTAAGAAAAATGGTATAATTTGTCCAACAAATTCAGTGTTCTTTAAACAATCACGCGTTTTGCGTATAAAGTTTATACTTGAAATTTCACTATGGTGTTCTTCAAACACTTCATATAAATCAATAACAGTTATGTCGTTGGATAAATATCCTACAGCAAAAGTTCCAATATCATCGTGAAATAAACATTGATGTTCAAGATGCAGCAAGCATTGTTCACAAGAAATATTATTATTAAAACGTAAGTATGCACTTATAGTTTTTAAAACACAAACTTCACTAATATGTTCTTCACTACATGATACACAAAAATTATTTTCGAAATACATTATGTACAGTACGTTTTCTTAACACACTTCACTATACTCGTTCGATCTGTCTTTTTCAAGGAAAATACTTAAAAGTTCTTTTCGCACATTCACATCCACTGATAGTTCACCAAATGTAATATTAAAATAATCTCTTGTCAATGTTGTAATAACTGTATGTGTTTCTGCATAAATGTCAAATAATTCCTCCTGTACACGAGGATTCACTAACACAGACCAAACACGAATGTCTGAAACGTCATCATTACAATAAAAACATTCATGAGACCATTCACATGTATCATGCCAATAACATGCATAGCATATTAAATAATCATTTGGTTTCCATTTCGCAATGCAGTCTCTTACACAGTTCACATCCACATAGTTAACACCACATTCACAATTCCAACTTAATTCTGATAAATCAGGTGAACATGGCGGCGTATCCACATTTGATACCACTTCGTCATTTGATTTTGCCTCAAAATCTGAATTATCTTGCGAAAATTCATACACTTCATTATCTATTCCCGCATCACTATCACTTGCATAAACTTTTATATTATCGTTTTCATATCTTTCTAATTCATTTTCATCAAATGTACAATCTGGAGAATCTGGATATTCACTCTCAGCGTCTAACTTATGCTTCACATCAACGTCTTCTACAAACTGACGGTTCTCCATCGCTAACAAAACTATACATGCCTATTTTTTAAAACCAATATTTAAATAAAAATTTCAAATGACGTCACGCGCTCGCGCCCGCGCACGCGGGTATTTTCCGTTCGCGCCCCCGCGCCTTCCCGCGCCGCGTCCGCGTTTCCGCCGCCGCCGGGTTAAAAACTCTTTTTATAACAATCCGCTATTGTTCAACACCTAAATTAATATTCTTTAACGCATACAGCTGCGAGGTTTCTCTTTACATACATCTGCAAAGAATTGTATAGTTCTATTATTTCTTTATACCCTTGTTCAATGATTTTCCCAAGATTTTTCTTTTATTATTCTTTATAACAAGTTAGCATTGTTCAACAAGTTTCCAAGGTTTCTCTTTTATTATTCTCTTTTGTGTCAGTACTATACATACAATAGTACTACAGCCATTACCTGTCATCATATGTCATTTAAACAATACTGTATTTCTATAGCCCTATACTCTCTACCCATTGTCTCCGGGCACCCCGGTGGTACTTCATTATTACGAATACAATAGTATTTGTCGGCAATCCTTTGTTCTATTACCTCACACGTTGGATAGATCCAGGACCAAGTACTACTTACATGGGATATAATGTTATTTGTAAGTAGCGTCAATTATCCACTTTGCTGTGTTATAATAAGAAAAAAATAGTAATATGTCCCGTTATTCGGTCACTTTTTACTATTCCTGAAGCGTTCTCTGTAGATGATGTTTTTTTGCCTTAAAAATTAAATATTACTGTTGTGGGCTTAATTTGGTTTTAAATGGCATCAGAAGTGTCATTGTTCATCTCAGCGACCCCAAAAACTATGGATTCGACTCAGGCCCGTATCCGGTGTGGTCTACGGGCCGGGCCCCCTGAATTTTTGCTGCCCCCTAAAATTTTCACGGTAGGCTTGCAAATGAATCAGGCCCCCCTATAGTTGGATCGCCCCCCTAACTTCAGCCGGGCCACCTACACTTTTGGGCTGGCTACCGGCCTGATTCGACTCTAATATCAGTCATTTTCGATCACTTTTATATGTCTTCTCCCCATCCCCTACGTTGTACCATAGAAGTGAAATGATAAAAAATCATCAGGCCCGAACCTCGTCTATGTTGAAAATTTGATTGAGATCTGTCGGGTGGTACACGAGGTATGAAGTCACAACAAACATAATCACTTTCATTTATATATATGTAAACAGAGAGAGAGAAATAAGTAAGACCCGGGATTTTAATAAATGCATATGCGCATATGCTAATGCATATTTTGAAGATTAGTGCATATTCTATGGGTATTCACTAAAGCATATTGTAATGGTTTCACATATTTCTGCATATATATTTTTGTATTTGAAGTTACAAATTATTTCAATCACTTGAATCCATAATTTCGTGTGTATTAGATATCACTTTAAAATTTACTTTTCCTGCCCTCTCAGAGGGAATACTCTTTTCTGGCTTTAGAGAAATGATCTATCAAGATAGTGCTCGATCAATAAATTACTTGAATTTTAAACAGAACTACTACAAGTTTGGTTTATATGACTGTTATTAGTTATGATATGACATTTTCACCTCTGCTTCAGGTGAATCCAACCCGAGTTTCGAGGGAGCTCGTAAACCCGATGACAAAATAGTTTTTCATATAATATGATTCTCTACTAACTATATTTATCCTATTCCATTATGCAACCAAAAATGTTCTGAAGTTATCATGTACAGCATAATACCCAGGATATTTCTGTGATTAACCTTTGTTTCACATTGTGAATTTACGACAGACTTTAAGAACTGAAATTGAACAATAATAATAATAATAATAATAATAATAATAATAATAATATAATGATAATAATAATAATAATAATAATAATAATCGATCTTAGGAAGACGTTCCAATGCTTTCGGTTTAATTTTCATTTTTTTTTCACCTCATGAACAATTTTTTATTACATCTCATAAAAGCATTGTATTTTCTTCTTCTTTACTTTTACGGTTATTATTATTCATGAAATATGGTAATCCTCGACGTATTTTATTTCTTTTTAAATACATAATTAATATAATAGATGTCTTAATTCATGTATTTCTAATAAATTAAAAAAAAAAATATGCTTATGTATCCGAAAGAAAGATGTTCGAGATAATCTCCAATACATTTCGCAACATTGACAAATTATTTCCCCCCACAAAGCACTAGAAAAGAAAAGTGTTAACGTATATATTAAAAACCAAATACTGTAATGTTACATTCGAGAGAACCTAACTCTTTCAAGCATTTTTGTAATGGAAATTTAATGTCGACTTTTTACTTCCGCAGATCTATTAAGCATACAAGTAAACATGCTAATCTTGAGGTTTCCTAGTAACAAAATACGAGTTTTTAACACGTACAGATAAGTAGAATGATGTGGTCGGTTACCAAGCACCAAGCGTTGCAGATGTACGACTTCCACACGAATGGTTGCAGCAACTATAATTCAATTTAAATTCATATTATTTGTGGTTGAGGACATTTTCTTTTTCCTTTTTCCTTTTTACTCCACCCATAGCGGATCTGGCTGACCAACAAAACCTACATATTCATTTATTTATCTTTATTTTGTAAGAACACAACGTAGTTACTAATGCGGTACACTCTTTATACGAAATATGAAAAAGGAGACAGGAATGCCATTTCAATGCACCAACACAAGACAGAAACTACATCCCAGACAGGAAGTATACCTACATCCTTTCACATCAATTATCAGGAATTAATAATAATAATAATAATAATAATAATAATAATAATAATAATAATAATAATAATAATAATAATAATAATAATAATAATAATAATAAATCGAACAGTTAGTATTCTTATTTCGAAACTGAGACGTCCTAAATTTGAATCGTGTGAACAACACCCTGTCTGAATTTCCTTCCCCCCCCCTCAACTTGTGAGCACGGTTGCTCAGTGGTAGAGAGCTTACCTCTGGTGCATGGGGTCCCTTGTTCGATACCCGGCCAAGTAACTTTGTGATAGACAACATCGTGCTCGTGAGTTTTCTCGGGGTACTCCTGTTTCCTCCCACGTTCTCATTCCACCAATTATTACATCATCATTCACTTGCTTTAATCATCGTCTCCTTTAGCCTAACAGGCATAATCGTGGGACGTTAAACTCAAAGATTTCATTTTTCCCTCAACTTCGCCAGGTGAATAATGTAATGGTACATTTAACCCTATAAATACACACTTATTAAGGGAGTTTGGTACTCTGTTCGTGCGTCACGGCAATTTCCTGTTTCAATATTAATCTACATAGAGCAAAAACGACTAAGAGATAGCAAGAAGGTGTTTTCTTTTTGGACTCAGTTTAGCGTTCTAAAAAATACAGTCCATCTTCTCTCTTAATTCTCTATTCAAGCTAGAAGTGGCAGAACTGAACAACTTTCCGTTGATCGCTATAGAATAAAAATGCAATCGATAGCAAAAAGTAGCTTTCTGGCATCAATTAAACGCTCCAAAAATATATATTTCACCGTCACTCTATAATCTATCTCTTTCTACTAAAACCGGAAGTGGCACAAATCTGCAAGGACTTCCGGTTTCAATATTGAGAAAATATTACACCATAGAAACCAAACTTTTTCACGCGGAATACACGCGACACTGCTACTTGTTTTTGGTAGTTGGGGCCTGGGACATCGTGGCACTACGTAAAATTTTGAGAGAAATTCATAAAACTCAACTTAAAATTTCTTAATGTAAGAAGATAATTAGTAGGCAGAATTTTTTCTAGAAATGTGAATTTCTAGCGTAGAGGTACATCATTGCCACTCAATTTCAAATAAACCCAATTATACTGCATGATTAATAGTTATATAAGCCGAAGGCCACTCGCAATAGTACAGCATATTTTTTAAAAAATTTAATACCCATAGAAAATAAAAATTAGAAATAATTTTCGGAAGCTGAGACTGGGAACTGAATATAAATTAAATCTTGTTCTTAAGTTTGGTAAAATTAATTTATAGTAAAAATTTGAAGTCCAGTCAGGGCCCTACAAACTTCCCAATGTAGTTCCAGTGTTGGCAGTTCTTAGGCAACTTTCTTCTTAAATCTACAAATTCTTTCAGTTATCATTTACGATGTTAATAAATTAAACGTTTTCCTCTCCTACGTTTCCAAGTCAAGTAAACAAGGTTAAAAACCAGTGATTTCTGAGGATTATTTAGTCAATCTCGGTCGCTTCTTGGAAATTAAAAATAGGATTCGCCGCAATGAAATTCTATCATTTTTAAAACTTACAGTGATATGCATCAGAAAGTATCGAAGACACACCTTGATGAAAGTCCAGATCGTACAAATTTCTTGAAAAACATTTTTATCTTATTTGATTTTAGTGTCCCTTTCAGCAGCGAGGCTATATGAGATGTGGACCAGCGGCTTAACGTGGAACCCGAACCGCATGAGCAGTGGTGGATCTAACCCGGGATCGGGGCCTAGTCCCCCAGTTGTTTGAGTGACAAAAATAATTGCAGCTATTATTTATATATTTTTGAAAATTTATAGTAAATTCATGATATACTTATCATAGTCTCGGGTCTGGCTGCCCTCTCAGGTTTTACCTTCTAGAACCGCCTCTGCACATGAGCTTCCGCCGGAAATTGAACTGGATCTCTCCTGCCAAAAGGCGCTACGCTAACCGCTTAGCCACGAGGGAGCTCCAATACATTTATAAAGAAGACCTTATCCAGCGGGGTTTTGCAATCTAGCATTGGCTCTGCTTCTTCCGATTTCTAAAATTATTACTTTAAAATACATTTCCCAACTAAAAGAAGAACATATGCTAGTAAATATGTATTTAAACAATTAATCAATTACTGATTAAAATTAATTCGCTAGGTTGTTGAAACACAATTCGTTGGAACTCTTTTTTTTTTAAACGTAACTTTATTGAGAAAATACACACAAACAATATAACCCTGCAGCTTAACACTTTTTTTTTTTATCAAAACGATTGCGAGACACTTCTCTCTTAATATTCTTTTCTAATTTAAATGATCTGGAGAAGGGAGGGGGAAACCAACCCACACCATAGGGGAAGAAATTAATTCTTAACCCCAATTGTAGTCGGTTAATTAAGAAGGAAACACTGTCTTTTGTTCTTGTAATAACTTCTAGTTTGATCTCCAAGGGGTGTATCAAGCCACCTCCTGAGGATTATATTGTTGGATAAGAGTAGAAACTATTTATCGTCTATTGTATAATCTGAACAATGGTCTCAAACAGGTTATGTCTTTAGACAGCATTGTTGGATATTGAAAACAGGATTATTGAACAGAGTAATAATAATAATTCAAGATGCGGACACACTGTATATCCATCGGAAACGACGTTCAGGAGTATTTAAAATTACAAAAGGCGTGCTGATGGACTACAATTCCTCTAAGCTAATATTGTCCTTCAGCTATGAAATTGAACAAAAGTCCTGATTACCATTTAAATGAACGAGGAGAAAATTATGTATTTAGCAAAACATTCAAACTGGTACAATAGAGTCAAAGCAAGAATTGAATGAGCCACTAATTTTGTTTCTTCTCTTATTTGGAGTTGAGCAGTGACGTTTTACAGTACAACGGAATCCGAATCACTAGGAATTGAACCCGGATCGCCAACGTTATTCATGTTCGATACGTTTTATTACGCTATCCGCTTTGATTATTTGAGGGAAAAAATCGATAAAGGAAAATTGTCGTCTTCTACATTTAATTTATGATGGCCATTTTCTTTTCGTCTGTGGTTCAAAACGTTATGTGGCAATCTGGGAATTTGCACGCTGGAATACTTCGGAAGCCTTAAATTTGTCATGTCACCGAGAGACGATTGAAAAAAAAAAAAGAAAGAAAGAAAGAAATGAAACAAATATGCCGAACACCTATATATTAGAATGTTAGGTTTATATGTTTGAAGTCAAGTAAAGTTTATATGTTTGTGGCCAATCCTTTCGACAATGAGATCTCAAAAAACACAAGTGGGTTTTCACTGGTCGATTCCAAATTTTGTGTAGATTTACTAGTTCTCATTCAAATTTTCAAAAAACTTGTCTATATTTTTCTATTCCACATTTTATGTTGTTTTGACACTATTAGTTTAATATTGCCACTAGGACGCCAAGGTTTATACCCTTGTGTCAGGCAACCAGTATATGAGCTACGTATAGCTGGTTGATGGACGTTTCAGGCGCTTTGCTTTAATATGAATGTCAAAACCTATTGCAAGCTGCCAACTTCGAAGGCTTGTGGATCCATAATGAGGCGTACTGGGATATGGAATTATAAGAAAAAATATTTGCATTTGGTATCATCTATTACTTATCCAAGCTTGCCACAAACTTCCCCCAGCATTCTAAATATTTAAATACTACATTCCCAGCATTCTATACGTTAAAATACAAACTCCCTCTGGCATTCTATATAAGTAAAATATGTATTTAGCAAAACATTCAAACTGGCACAATACAGTCAAAGCAGAAATTGAATGAACCACTAATTTTGTTTATCCTCTTATTTGGAGTTGAGCAGTGACGCTTCCCACTAATTCCAATTCACTCCCTTTGAGAGTTTTCCTGTCCTTTACTTGTGTTCGTACAGGGATTTAAACAGATATAGTGAGAAGTGGGAAGGAGATTTACGCTTATATTAGAACTGTTCGCTGTGTAAAGAGCGCAGGTTCAGCTAATACGATAATTAATAATGTGAGCATAAAACGGAACTTGGGAGAGAACTGCACAGTGGGATGAGAATAACTATAATAACAATAAACCAGTGGCTCCGGTAAATTTGCAGTGATACTATCACCCAACATTATCTGCAAACATTTCGTTACTGCAGCGATATTATCAACCATAGAAAGTAAAATAAACACAAGTAGATAATCTGTTGGTGCATGACCATATACAAGAGACTAAGAATCATTCTTTAAAACTTAAGTGGATTTTGTGGTAACCGTTGTTAGGTGGTGGGCAGATGTACAACGTAGATTAGCGTTTTATTTACTTCTTCTCTCCTGGCCATCTTAACGTTGTTTTCTTTCTTCTTATGCGTCGTGTCCTCTGATTGAGTCACCTGTCTTCTCGGCTGGTTTTAGTACATAAGGAAGCAAGGGTGTGGTATATCCTACCCTGGCTCGTAAAATACAAGGAATTATATGAATGTCCTAGCGTATATGAGTCTTGCTTTTTTTTTTTCACCTGGACGTTTGGTCGTGACCGGCTACAAGTGACTGCATGCACTTTAGCCTCTGAGCAAGCAAGCACATTCTTCTATTCTATTCAAATCAGCCTACACAAACACACTCACAAATATTATGCTATATTTATACATACACAGTTTCAGACACGCCCCTACATTGTGGGCGATTCATTCACGAGGGTCATCTCTTGCAGGTTTTGATTTTAAATAGTTTACAACATCATAGCTTATATAATATAGGGCCTATACTATACATGTACTTTAGCTGGTTCATTTCTGTTCTTTGGTTTCAGCACAATTTAGATGCAGTATTTTTTTTCTTAATGAACATATCTAAAGAACACACACACACACATATATATTATATATATATATATATATATATATATATATATATATATGGTGAGAAATCCTGGTAATTGCGGACTTTTTCCCACTTAATATTTTTGGAATCAAATTCAACTGCAAAAAATCCACAACTAGTTATTGAGCAGTGAATAAAAGTGATACTTTATCAGAAATTTGCAAAATAATTATGGTTCAAAAATAACACGTATTTCATTTATAATTAACGGGTGAGTACATGGTTAACAATAAACCTAATTTTGTATACCATATTAATAATTGTGGCTATTCAAATATGTGAACTAGGCCTATCTATGTCTAAGCATTCCAGTGAGTTTTTTTTTTTTTTTTTTTTTCAACTGACAAGACCAAGTCAGCGCGCATTTGATTGTAGGCCAAGGGAGGATTATAAAATATACAGCGTAATCATCTTTTAAACCAGGTTTTCTTATGGTGAAATTTAGTTTAATTAAAAAAAATAGAACTTTTCATGCCTTATTTTAGTTGTCTGCAAGCAAATATATATAGATACAGACAATTAAAATAAGACATGAAAAGTACTATTTTTAAATTAAAATAAATTTCACCATAAGAAAATCTAACTGGTGTTACTTACTACAAGGATTTTGCCGAAAACATATTGTGCATAATACCTATAGTTTCCCGTATATTTTAAAGTGCATAAAATACATCATATAGCATATGGATAATATGCGATAATTGGTTTTGTTACACTAATTTTGAATTGTTAAACTGTTTATGAACAAACAAATCACTATGCTAAGCTTGATATAATATCAATGGAACTCTTCACGTCGAGTTTGTACTAGACCTATTCAATCTTGAGTTTTTTATTCACAAAGATAACACATTTGCCCCATGAAAAAAAAAAAAAAAACTTTTAGAATTTAATTGACAAAACTAGTGCTGCGCATGAGACGAGACGAAACAACACAAGAAATAAGGTTTTCTTATAAATTTTGTAAAAAAAAAAAAAAAAAAAAATCAAAATTTTGTAAAACTCTCGTCTCGTACTAATTCTCGAAGAATTCTTTCTCGCTGCGTCTCGATTTTCGAAAACTGTATCTCGTCTCTTGTGGAATCTTTTCTGCTCCCATTTCGTAAATTTATATACAAAATCTGAAATTATCAGAATTTTTACGTTTCACGAGAGGTCTACGAAGGGTGTGCTATAACAACATTTATACCATACTAGCAGCGTTCACCCCGCTTCGCTGCGGTCACCCCGGAACGCAATAAACTTTGTTACTTAGATAATTTTTACTTTTTCGCTTTCAAGTGATATGATAAAAACCATAGAAGATTGCAGTAAATGTTAACATTATATCGCCTGTCATTTATGTTAACCCGCCCCGCTTCGCTGCGGTCACCCCCGAACGCAATAAACTTTGTTACTTAGATAATTTTTACTTTTTCGCTTTCAAGTGATATGATAAAAACCATTATAACGCCTGTCATGTATGTTAACCCGCCGAGTGACACGGTCATGCGGGTTGCATATAAATACGTTTATTTTTATACCTATGATGAACTAACAAAGGATTTGTACGTAATGGACACCTGAATGGTCAATTATCTCAAGACACTGGTAATTGAAAATTAAAGTGATATGATAAAAACCATCTAGGGTCCAAATCCTAATAACCCCCCAAAAATAAAAGAAATTGGTTCAGCCGTATTAGCGTGATGAGCGGACAAAGGATTTGTACGTTCTCTTTTATTTATACCATATTTATTATTGGAATATATTTTGCTACACTAATATGTGATGCTAGTATCGATCTATTTCGACTTTAGCTACCATCTGGAAAGAATTAATGCAACTATTTGATAGATTAGTACATCTACTCTATGGTTCTTTATTTACGACGTTGCCACATAGTGCAATTCCTGTCTCCAGACAAGGACCCAAAAGGTATAGGTATATATATAGCTTTATTATGACATATATGTATGTATGTATGTATACACAGACTCCCACTGGGAATCGAATCCGGGATTCCATACAATAAAAAGTGCGGGCAAATTACTAGATCAGCAGGGAGCTAATCAAAATTTATGAAGTACTATACGTCTGTCTAATTTCAATTTGATCAAAAGTACATTAAAAAAAAAAAATCAACTAGTTCAGTAACCAGGAGAAACAAACGTCCTGGATTCCCTGTCTTTTATGACCAAAGCCACTACTCTATTCTTAAGCATAATTAGATATGAAAAATTAACCAAATGCCTGATACACACACGGAGAGAGAGAATCCTATCACATGAACTTTACATCCAACTCAAAAAGAGTTTAAGACTTTTCTTTCTTTCTCCACCTATACATATAAATAAAATAGCTGTTGAATTGAAATGAAAGCTAAACAAATGTAAACATTTTGTGGACTATATGAAAACGAGGCACACACCCCTCGGAAACCAAATTCAATTGAATTCAACAAGCACAAAAGACGACAACAAAAATTTTAAAAAATACTTGTAATTAATTAATTAATGTTTCTTGTTAAAGTGAAGGGAAGCGGGGAAAAAAGACTGGACGAGGGCATGTTTTCAGTTCATAAAGATATTCATTAATTAAACACAAAACGAAATACAAGGGACTTGATCACAAATAAGTATATATATTGGATTGTACTATGTGGTTCTTTTGGTCTGTTTGAGAACGCTCCGAAGAGCGGTATTACATGTATGGTTACCTACAAAACAATAAAAACTAAAAAAAGAAAAAAAACTTTCAAGCGACAAATACGTGCTTCGATTACCTGCATATGTTGATGAATGCTTAAAGAGTGTATTATATATATATATATATGATGTCTCGCATTTAGAGGCTTTTGGGTCCTTCAGCACATCCAAATGCACTTACTTAAGCAGAATGACATCTTCCAGTGGACCACTCCCTGTACATAAGTATTTGAACGCCTAGAGGAAACTGTCCTTTGAAAAAAAAAAAATCTAAATCATTTTTCATCTGCATATAAGTCATGCGAGAGTATATAAACATATAAATGTGTTTCTCTCTCTCTCTCTCTCACTGTGTGTGTGTGTATCTGGAGAAAGATATAGAGAGGACTCAAATGTATAAGCGATGCACGTGTGTTCTTTGTCGTTAGAGCAAACTGACTGGACCGACATACCATAACATTAACTTTTCAATGGATCTCTTCAGGGAGGGTCTCTCGAATCAAACAATACAACGTTACACGCCACCTTATAGGCTGACCGGTCTTCTTCGTTAAGGGAATTGTGTGGCACAGGCAACTGGTCAATTTCAATACGTTATTCTTAGTTCCCTGCGCCATCTTTAGTTTTGAGCCCATTAATTTTATATATGAGGGAATTACTCTTATGTTTTCTTTGAAATGAATTCAAAGCCTAACGGCTTGATTGTACGAGGGATGTTCAACAACTATTGTCCTTTATATAGAAGGAGTTGAACAAAAACATTGTGCTTGTAATATATTGTTCTCTGAAGTTTTAAAAGTAGGTGTACAAAAGTACGGGGCAATTTTATTGGTACTGGTTGTGTACTCTGTGTTTTCCAAGTAGCAAGCGGCTCCGGATTGTGAATATGGAATAAGTGCCGTGATTAAATACTTCCAGATGAATGTCTTAACATCGACGGAGATATACGTTGATGTGCTAAGTGTGTTGGGTGACAGTACCGTCTCCTATCAAGTGATTAATGAAAGAAACTGGTCACATGAATTGTGGTAGGTAAAGCTGTGAACATACAGATGATTCTGGTCCTCCAACAACAGTATGTATGCAAGAAAACACTAACGTTGTGCTTTTATGCATGATATGGAAAGAAATGACAGAAGAATAACAGTGCGCAAAATAAGTGAGAGCACGGAGATATCTACTGGTTCAAAAGAAATAATTTTGCATGAGCACTTAGAGTTGAAAAAAATTGCCTGTTAGAAGGATCCAAAAATGTCATACTGTATCCTGAAAACTGTATTGCTAGATAAACCATTGATGAGACATGGGTACACCAACATTAAAATATATAGAGGCGGCATCAAGAATCTCCCCCTTCCCCAAGTTCAAAGCCTAATCATCCGTTGGTAAAGTTATATCCAATGTGTTTTTGGATGCCAAGGTGGTTCTCCTCATTAATTATCTTGAACACGGACTTAATATCATGGGACACTGTTACGCATAGTTAATTCTCAAATTACAGGCAGCCATCAAGGAAAAAAAGAGGAACATATTACGCAGACAAGTCCTCTTGCATCAGGATAATGTCCCTACCCACAAAATTCAGACACAATTGAGGCTGCACAGCTACTTGTACATCCTACCTACTCCCTAGACCTTGCTCCCGCAGACTTCCATCCCCCCCCCCAGTTAAAACAACACATTCGCGAAAGAAGTTTGAAAATAATGCACTTGTTATGTTTTGCTGACCAACTGCTTTTTTTTTCGTTATTGACAAGGTGTAACAGCGCTAGAAAATAGGGGAACGAAGTGTATTTCTGTAATGAGTGACTTTAGGGAAATATAAATGTCCTTCTATATCACGGACAATAAGTGTTGAACACCCGTCGCAGTACGGTTTCTTTTTCCAGTTTAGTTTTTTAAAAAGCTGTTTAAAAAACGTTACATATAACTGTCATCTGGCAAGAATCGATGTAATTATTTGATGGATTGGTAGATCTAATCTATGGTTCTTCATCTGCGACGTTGCCACATACTGCGATTCCCGTCTCCAGACGAGGACCCGAGAGGTGTGATATATATATATATATATATATATATATATATATATATATATATATATATATATATATATATATATATATATATATATATATATATATATATATATATATAATGTTTTGGTTTATTTTGACTTATACTAGAATAGTGTTCTGTGGTTCGTGAGAGCATTTTTAGGACACCTGATATATATAAACATGACACAGGTACTCAATATTGTTATTTATGAATAACAACAACATTATTTTTCTTTAAAATCCACTGCTTTCAACTATGTTCTTTGCCGTGACTTAAACAAACAGAATCAGACTTAGGAGGTCCATGACGACTTTATTTCACCAGTACTTGGTTCAGAAACTACTAAACTATTTGAATAAATAAACCATAGCGGCCATCTTGTAGACAAAATTAACGGTCTGGAACTTAACTCAGTAATGAATTGATGCATCTGAAGACAGGTTTAAACTGAGGTTCATACCAACAGTTTCAATGGATAAAAACCGAAACGAAGAATTAAAGAAAAAAAAAGTGTGGTCGACACAAGATAAATATTTTAGACAGACAATATAACTGTTTCTATTTAATTAAACTTGAAAAATTAGGTTTTAATTACAGTAAATCGTAAATTTATATAGCAAGAAAATCATCAAGTTTCACATACACACACACATACACAAGTCCCAAGCCACGAAGAACCCATCCAGCTTATAAAGCCATTATAGCCACCAAATGCCGACAAGTATATAAATTGTATTTCTTCCTTCCTTTCTTTAAGGTAAGAAATCAAGGGAAGCGACCCTAACCAGTAAGTGCAGCAATTGCTGTAAATCAAAACCTGGCTTTAGCAATAATAATAATACGAAGAAGAAAACATATTGTTTATAGTACTAGTTATGTTCTTATTAGGTCTTGGTCCAATGATTGCTCATCGGACTCACTCATATAGCATCATGAAATAAATATTATTCCCGAGCATATAAATTTTGTATTAGTTTACGTCCTATGCATGTGACTTTTCTTTTAGTCATTTTACAACTATTCGTTTTATTGTTAATGTTCCCTATTATTTTAATATTTAAAAGAAGAATGACACAGTGAGAAACACAGATACAGTTTACTCATTGTAGACATTACTTTCTAACATAATGGACAAGGCAACACAAATCCGGTTCTAGTGATAATATGAAGAAGGAAAGAAATAAGCGATACACTACATTTGCAGATTTATCAATAGATTATCAATTTAATGGAGACACTTGGAGCTGGAAACAAGTCAGATGTCTGGTTGACAACGACCAGGTGGCGGTCGTAGGATTGTTAAGGCAAAAACTCCGTAACACCTAAGAAGCAGCAAAACGGCCTGCAGTGTGCAATAAACTGAGCAGATGGTGAAAGTGTAAAAAACGTAATCTCTTTGATTTCCAAAGCGGTCAAGTTGGCGTTCGTCAACGAAAGTGATAAGTGTGTTGGGTATGTCGTAAGGGCCAATGTCTAAAGTGTACATACCCAGTACTGTTCTTTTCTAGAATTGAGCGACACCAATCAAAAATCAACAATTTCAAAATATTGAATCTTGGTCGTTATATCAAAAATCAAAAATGTACCGAAATGTCGATTATTAGAAAAAATACTGTCATTTCGTAAAATATCGAAATATTATGTATCAAAATATAGAAAAATATTCAAATATCGGATTTCAGAATATCGAAATAACGATATAACGGCCAGTTATTAGGATTAGGAATTAGATTTCTGGGCTGTCGGCATCTATGGCCATTTAACCTATCACGTATATGAGGGATGACGTTCCACTGGGAGCACACTATCCGATGAAAGGGAAGGAAGAAAGGATTGGGGAAAGGAAGGACGCGGCAATTATGTTAGGTAAAATCCCGGCATTTGCCTGGTGTGAATGAAAAACGCCCAGGAAAAATCTCACTCAAAGATAGCTGTTAAACTTTTTCGACCGAATGTCCCCATCGGGAATCGAACCCAGAACCGCTCGCACCAAAGGCGAGAGCGTTAGCGACTACGCTACGCGGGGCTGCATAACGGCCAGTGATATATCTGATACCGATATGCAGATTCATCGATATATCGACATATCGTAGGCCCTATACTTCTCTCACTAACTCTGGCTAACATTACTTCATTGGTTATTCAACTCCATCCATCCACTTTTCTACATTCTTCTTCACATCAAAATGTTAAATGCTTGAACGATATTCTAAAAGATACCCATTACTGGTAAGTTAAAATGAATATATATTGCAAAAGATACCGAAATGATACCTAGGTAGTTTTTCAAAAGACAAAGCTGGGACGGAAAGGTTAAACTTCGTTTAAAGTGATTCCCAGTATGTGTTGAGTGCTTTCTACAAGTTATGCAACACTCGTAAGCTCATATTTATAACTAGGTACATACTTGTATGCGTCACTTAGCTTCTTTGACATCTATAGAAATGCTTTGTCGGTGATTGTTCTTCTGTGTCACTTGCTACTCTCAAGGTATTCTTTTTTTCCTACATCTGGTTATCGGTGGTCCTGATATTTATACAATATTTGGTTCAAATCAGTCAAACCACTTAGAAGAAATTGATAGCAACCCGAAGAGTAGGAGAAAATGAGATCTCTTAGTTTTACATCCCATATGCCTGTTAGGTTGAAGAAGGCGGACGATAAAGGGAAATAAACAATTATGAAAGAACTGGGGAAATAGAGGAAGAAATGGCAATATAATTAAAAAGTAGTTAATGACAATAATAATCAATATTGATTACACGATACTTTAGTCAAAATGATCCCTGGTAATCCAACATAAGTAGATCATACGATTACCAAGCATAAATACGTATATCTTCTACTATATGTTCTACATCCACGTTTTAAGAGGCCTAATCACTGCTAAAATATAATACCGCTAATTTTACAGTAATTATGTCATATATTCAAATAGATAAAAGATCGAAATGTGGAACAAGAGCGCCCTAGACATTATTATTTTGCATGAGGTACCGTTATCACAAGTCACCTAGTAGTTTTCCGTTTGCAGCCATTTAGAAACGCGAAAATAAATGCCGATCTTATAAATAGCTGGAAATCGAAAGCAGATAAGCGAGTCGTGATAACAGTCATGTAAAATAATATTGTCTAGCGAGCTCTTGTTCCATTTTTCCATTATCTTTTATCTATTTAAAGATATCACATAATTACTGTAAAATTAGCAGCATTTTAATTTCGCCGTGATGGGGCCTCTTAAGGAATTTCCTTATCTCATCCATAATAAACAGATTATGAACTGAACATGAGCTGCAGCTTATTAGAATTCTCCAAACATTAATAAGATTTAGTATTAAGGGTAAAAATAAAAAGTAAATATCATATTTGGGACTTCTTTTTAGTATTACAGTATTTTACATGCATTCTCACTCAAAGTAAGCACGAAAAACAAGAACAAGCGGGACCGACTAAAGCGAAGACTTAAAAACGTGTTTTTTAAAAGAAAAGTATGCATTTCCAACAGCACGGGGGACGACGATAATTGGCTTGTGTTACATATAGAAAGTTCTTGTAACACAATCACTGTGTGTGTGTTTAATTATATTCATTTCTTTCTTGTTTTTGGTTTTGTATAAATAAAAAGACGAAGTCATAGTGATTTACAATCTGGAGAAGAGAAGAATCTCTCTTTAATTTAAAAAGAAGGAAAGAGAACATTTGGGTGGATGCGACCACAAAATGTCTTAAGGTCAGCGCATCGTGCAGCACCATAGTTCATGAACTTACATGACCCAAAGTTTTAGTAGGTCAGAATGATTATATATATATATATATATATATATATATATATATATATATATATATATATATATATATGTGTGTGTGTGTGTGTGTGTGTGTTGCACCTCACCCACAACAACATACATCAAAAGTTACACCCAGATGTTTTTTGAAAGTTACTTCTGTAGATAGAAGCCCACTTGAATACGGATATTTTATTTAAATATGCATCAATATTACTTTCTTACTGATTAACTTTTGGTTTGCTTTTAGTATACGAAATTCCGCTCTCCTGAAAAATTCATAGTCCCTCCCCAAGCTACGTATATCGCTATGGCGAACATTGTTTTCAGTGTAAACAGGATTATTACATAGTAAGTAATGACTGAAAATTGAATAAAATCTTTGATTTTTACGTCCCACGGTTACGGTAAAGGAGACGGTGTTGATGAGAAATGAGTGAAATGGTGGAATGAAGAAAGTGGGAGGAAACGGTAGAACCACGAGGAAACGCACGTACACAGTGTTTGTCCACCACAAAGTTCACTTGGCGCGAGCTGGGATCGACTCAGGGACCCCAAGTGTGGCTTGATGACGAAATTATCAAAATTCTAAAAGAAAGAACTAAAGAAAAGTTGTTATAGCTAGTGGCGTACGGAAAGGGGGGGGGTTCGGGATTTAACTTCCCATGCAGCAAAATATGGAAAAATAAACACTTGCAATATTAAGATTTAGAAGATATAAGTTTACCTAGATAAGTATATATCTAGAAGATTATATATACACATTAGGGATAGGCAAAACCTTTTTTTTTATAAAAAAAAAACTGAAACCGGTTTCTAGAAAAACCGAAATCCGAAAAACTGACATTTCGGTTTTCTCGAAAAAGGGTTCGTTTTTTCTTACCGAAACTGGTTTCGATTTTCTCCAAAAACAGTTTCGGTTTTCTTCAAAATCGGTTCGGTTTTCACTGAAGAAAACCGAAACCAAATCCGGTGAAAAACCGAACCGGTTATTGGAGAAAACCGATAACTGGTTTCGGCGAGAAACCGATAACCGGTTTCGGTTTTTGTGCCAACTACTAATATTATATATACTCAAAAATTATACTTTTCCTGATAGGATATGAAATTAAAACCCCGTCCTCTTTGATGGAAATTTGCGTACGTTACTATTCACAGCAAATAATG
Organism: Thermobia domestica; assembly: GCF_964235325.1. Classification (NCBI taxonomy): domain Eukaryota; kingdom Metazoa; phylum Arthropoda; class Insecta; order Zygentoma; family Lepismatidae; genus Thermobia; species Thermobia domestica. Next base: position 78,245,666 of record NC_137463.1, read on the forward strand.
TAACATTTTTTTCATTTGGAAACAAAATGCAGAGAATTTAGGTGAAAGATACATACGTTTCTCTTATCCTTTGAAGGGCGATATATGTTTTCCCGGAACTTATACTTTCCATTGCTAGAGACGATGGATCACTGGGCGGTGACGCATCTGGAAAGAAAAGACACTGGTTATTACTATTTGGTGGAATATAATATTAGCGAATGCGCAAAGATAATGAATGTTATAAGCTTTTCTTTTAAATAACTATAGCATTTGGTATTCATGAAGTGCTACTTAACAAACTCATAAATGCATGCATTTTAAGGACTTTTCTTATGTGACAAAAGAAAATCTAAGCTGATGACCAGGGGTAAAAGTGACGGGAAACGCGGGGGGACGCCGTCCTCCCACTTCCAAAAAATCTATGGCGTCCCCCTACCTTTACATATCCACCTTTACCCAGCTGATGACAGTTTATGACGTCTCTTAACTGACAAGTATTTAAATATCTGCAATAGGGTCTATACGGAAGTTTTGAACATTATTAATTCATTTGGTAACAGCATTTTATAAGTGAATCCCTCTGAGTTAAGGCTTAAAAATACATGCAATGTTTTAGGAAAAAAAAATAAAACAATAACAAATAGGCGATGTGTAATGTGTCAGCTTCGTAACAAAGCCTTGCTATAACAATTATTTGAAGAATGAAAAGTGTTTTAAAGCATTGAACAGAGAAAATGGAGGCACAACAAAATTTATTTGGTTTGATTTGATTTGTTTAGTGTCCCTTTCAGCAGCGAGGCTATTTGAGACGTAGATCTACACCTTAACGCCTTCCAACCACATGAGCTCCCGTCGGGAACTGAATAGAAATTCAATAAATGAGCATTCAGTCTATTATCATCTTTTAACCCTTGAAGCCATTAATAATTCCAGGTTACATTAACCTGGTTAAATTAGAGGCTGTTTCTAGAAATTCGTTAAGCAATTGTTCAGTCCATTGTCTTCTTTCAACCCTCGAAGCAGGGAGCCCAACTACACAATATCCATTTAAATGCAACCCTAAGGGCAAGGCTCCAAGTATGCACTAGCTAAATGAAATGCATCTTTGAAATTTGGTATTACTCTGCCATCTATGTTACTTTCTTCATACTTTAAACAGAAGCTTTAAAACTTTTATTATCACGGTATTATTTAAATACCGCCAGTAGGATAGAGAAGTATGGATTGAAATGCCAGCTGGTATTTTTAAAAGATCAAGCTACTCCCAATAACATTATGACGCTGAATCTGTATTGAGGACAGGGGTGCCCATAGGCGGTTTGTAGTGCAAGGCTGCACCAATGAGATTATTTGAGACAACATACTGTAATTTCCCATTCAAAATGTACAAACTGGAGAATTGAACATTTGGAAGGTAGAATGGTACGTACTTTTGGAGGAAGAAGTGTTGATTTGAGGGAAAGTGTGGTAAATTTGATTGGTTTTGCTCAAGCCCTTGAGAGGATCGGCACCCCTTGCCGAAGAGTGTGTTCCCATTGAGAATCGAACTCAGCTACCGTTCACTAAACGCACAAGAAGTAACTGTTCCGCTACGCAATGCACATTTTAATCAACAACACAATGGAACATTCTCGTAATAACCAAAAACAAAATCTCAGATTTCTCTTAACACTGAACAGCCTTTTTTGTTTTTCAATGTAGAATCGATCTTTTGATATTCATTCGAAGACGAAAATATATTCCACTTAGCCACACCTTCTCACTTCAATTCTCACGCCTCTTTGTTTTCCAAACCTAATATATCTTCTACCTCAGAACAGGCAAACCCCATCTCTCTCTCTCAATGCAACCGGTGCTGCTGCTGAAAAATGCTTTACTTGAAAGGTGTTGTTGCATGCTCTATTACCATTGAACCATGACAGAGGCACGTGCTCGCTATGGAAGTAGCTGAATTTACAATCACAGATGACGTCACTCAATGAAAACTTAAACATGATATGCAGTCTCTGTCTCCCTCTCTCTCATACACACACACACATACTTACACTTACTTTTTAATCTGCATCATTCCGTTTCCGCCAGCAATAGTACAGCAACTTGTATAATTATTTTTTTCATATGCACTTTATGATTTAAATGATTTCGATAAGCAACGCACGTTACCAATTAATTTCATTAGGATATTCCTATGGAGAACAAACGCAGGTTAGGAACGACACTAAAATTTAAATCCAAAACATTACAGAGTTGTGCACATGTTAGTAGACTACCAGTTTATCATCGAAATGTGTTATTTACTGTATGTATATATGCTCACAATGCTCAAGCAGTGTTTCTAGCCCGTGAAAATATGCAGTATTTTTTCTTTATCAGTTGAACTTCTTAATGTTATAACATTGTTTAAGAGGCTAGGTTTATCAAAACTCCTTTATATACATTTTTATCATGTGTGTATGTGTGTGTATGTCTGTCTGGGAGACAAAAAGTCTACTTGGTGGATCACCATCTTTATTGGCCAGAATGTAAAGAGTCAAGGTTTTAAGTTGTTGGCAGGGATCAAAGTCACTCCATGCCCCCTTCCCCGTAACTACAGAGCTCTCCAATGATTTTCAGGCATTATGTAAACAGAAATGCAATCTTTTAGGCAACATACTCTCAGTATATTTCAAAATTTAGATACTGGTATGTCGAGTCAAAATCGTATAAAAGAAACCGCCTCTGCTTTTTTTTTTTTTTTTCACTTGGAACACTGCAATGTTAGCCCTTCACACATATGAGAGATGACGTCCCTCGGCTATCACACTGTACGCGGAATTGGAGAGGAAGAAAGGTGTGGGGAAGGAAGAAAGTGACCTGGGACTATTATGTTAGGTACCAACTCAGCATTTGCCTGGTGTGAATAAGGAAAACCACTCAGGATGGCTGGCCTAAAAAAAGCTGTTACACCTTTTCGAGCAAGTTTCCGCACCGGGAATTGAACCCGGGACCAAAGGCGAGAGCATTAGCTACTATGCTACACGGGGCTACAAATAAACTCCTTGTTGGTATACCTTATAAAGGGCTATGTTTATAGGAATGTATTGCATTAAATACGAAATAACATCGAAAATTCTGATTATATTATTTTTCTTTTTAGGTAATTCTTTTCTTGACTTTCCGAATGTGCTACTGAAAATATTAATACTACCACACAACGCTATTCACTTTTCTTTCTTTTTTTTTCTTTTTTTTTAAGTAATATAAGATAGATGTGTGCAATCCTAAATTTGCTTACAAGACGGCTTCGTACAAATTCAACTTAATGAGATCTTTGATACAATAGCTATACATATGATCATATCTAAAGTCCTTAAATATACTTTGATGCAGTGATGTAGAGAAGCCTCTCCACCGAAACTAGACGAATTATATTAAGATTTCAGTTTGATCTATAACAACGCTCTAGGCGATCACTGGAATACCGCTTCTCGTGGAATCAGCGAAGTCAAGCAGTGCTGGGTTTGATCTGAAGAAAGATAGGTGACCTTTCGCACTTACCAGATGATATTAGTATTGCTGCACCCACCCATTGTCGTAAGGCATTTGGGAAGCTACTTGGAAAAGAGAAGTAGCGAACTCTGGTCTAAAAAGCCAGCATTAACAGTGAGGAGAGTTGATGAGCCGACCATACATCATCCTAACGTCAAGAGTGACACAAGCCAACTAATAGTCTTTGACTCCTAAGGGCTGTTGTATTATGAATTTAATTTAGTTTATCTAGAAATAATGGTCCATAAATTTGCTATAATCTATGAAATTTGATTACACAAACTTTCTGGCTATGCCGTACAAGATTACATTATATCTATCTATCTATCTATGTATATATAATATCAGTCGCCGATCCAAGGGGAGGGCTATAGGGCCTATAGCCCCCCCTTGACGCTCAGGTATACACTGGATAAAATGGGCTTCAATTCTACTTTCTTTACACTTGATAAAGCGGCGATATATATATATATATATATAGTAAAAGATTGCAGTTCTCATTTTCTCCATTAGCCTACAGGGTACAACCCAAAATAAATAAATATATAAGGGCACTTAAAGTGAAAATGATAGAACTGCATGATGGCTACTGCTTTTAAGCACGTCAAAATTAAAAACAAATAAAAATGATCCACCGAAATCGCCTTTTTATCTCTCCCATCAAAGAAAACATACAATAGACACGCACAAAGTTCAGACTTGGTTACTCGTTGGGAGCCTCTTTTGCCATAACCAATTGACTTCTGGGTTTTTTATTGCGACGCGCGTAGGTAGATTGATAGCCAGGGCAGGAAATCACCCACCGCCCGCCTTTCCCATAAGACTTGATGGCTCAATTTGGCGCTACCAGATAATGACTGCGAAAGGCTACCGACGTGATACCATTCGCCAGGAAGTGTAATAATGCATCTTCTTTTTATCCCCTTTTCTTTCTTACGCTTTCAATTCGTTGCTCGGTTAATCGTCCGAGCACATTCTTTGCCGATCTTCCATACTGGTTTGCACATTTATGAGCTGTGAAATGGATGCAGAGCTATCCGCAAGTACAATGAGATAGAAGATGGAAAATCTTGTTTCAAAATGGTCAGTTAAGTTCTTTCCTTTTTAATAAAGAAATATGCACTATCCTTTGATTAGTGGCGGCTTTTGAAGGAAATAACATGGGTAAATAATTGAATTTTATCGTAACAACCTAAAGGAAGAAAGACTCATATAGCTATATACAAGAATTAAAACTTCAGCTAAGCTTTCTTTTCTTAGATTACTGCTACTGGAATTAAGAGGCAGTTCGCACCACTCTAGACAGCCAGAAATAACGGTAATGACAGTCGATCATCACCTAACTAAAAGCTGTCATAGTCTTCACTAGCTGTAACAGCAGTCACTTTAGTGTTATTTTAATAGGTACACACATGATGAGTTTTCGTTCCAAGTGTCAAATCTAGGGTGAGTGGACAGTTTCAGTAAAGTGAGGACTGGAGACTGTGACCTCAACCTCTGTCACTTTTGTTCTTTGTAATAAGGTAGAATAAGGTAGAGGTTCACTGAGCTTGAGGTCCATGATGTTTAAGCAGAATTTAAAGGAAAGCCAGGTGTTCATAAGATTTGAAGATGTTTTGAAACACAAATACTAATCTTACGCTAAATAAATGGCTATCATCAACATTAGCCTAGTGATGTTCGTTCTTTTATGGTAGCTTTTTTTTTCACTTTAAAAAAAATGACGTCACTCTTGTTGTGGGACACCATTTATCCGAATATATAAGACAAACCTTTATCCCACCTGTTCACTAGTACAGGGTGTGGCCAAACGGGAAGATGACACAACCGAGGTCACAGATAGGGTCATACCAGAGACAGGAGGTCAAGCCATTGAGAAAATACAAAAAGCGCAAGGGAAATAAACACAAAAAAAAGAATCGAAAGGTTTTTGATGGGAGGATGCTGTTCGCTTCTCTCATTGGCCAGCCACCCTGAAAGGGTCACCCAACCCGGATCTCGTGTTGTGAGTAAAAATCGTTCTTGCATCGCTGGTACGTACGTATGCGATAGGGTACAACCCTTCATTAGTATGCACAACGGACAGTACACAGAAACCTGTCACCAATCAACTTTTTTTTTCCACATGGCTTTTTGTTTTGGTAAGCAAAAGGGAAGAAGACTTATTTTTTTTTTATCGGGGTTGCGGGGATTCCAGGCACTCAAATTTATCAAGTCAAGGGAAAAAAGACTAATCTTTTTATTTATCACCGTCAGCTGTTCGGTTTGCTTTTTTTTAGTAGCATCTATAATATTAGGTAGTTGTATATGTACGTTTATAAACCACACACTATGTATATCGTTATAAATATGTGAGCTATCACAGAGAATTTAAAATAATAAAATTATATATATATAAATTTAAAATAATAATATTAGCAATATTACCAGCAGCGTCATTTTAGATTCATCTTAGAGCTCCTTCGTGGCTAAGTAGTTGGCGTACGCGCCTTTGGTGTGGGAGACTCTGGTTCAACTCCCGGCGGGAGCTCATGAGGTTCGGATTTCGCGTTAATCAGTAGGTCAACGTCTCATATAGCCTCGCTACTGAAAAGGACGCTAAACTCAAACTGAACTCAGATTTTACTTTTCTATCATTAGCGAGGCTGTATGATACATTGGCATGCACTTTAATGTAAGATCAAAATCACACGTGCTAGCTACCGCAGGGAATTGAACCGAGAGTTTTTTTTTTTTTTTTTTTTCACGTGAAAACTGAATTACCCACAAGAAGACCCTCATGAAGATTGCCAAAGGAAACAATATACACATAATATCTCATCTGTTTTTATGTTTATTATACCGTTTTTAGAGACTTTGAACAGCCTACCCCTATGCTGACGTGTCCAACTCATGAGTTCAGTATCGGGATCGAGCTCAATAATTGCAGGAGACTAGACGAGATAAACTGAAGCCTCGTCTCGTCTCGTCTCATGGCAACACTACTTGGTATGGCAGCTCTTTTTGTGGGCTTGAGTCGCTCTAGTGCTGCCACAAGATGAGACACGAGACGAGACGAGACAAACACATCTTTTCGAGATGAGACATGCTTTGCACGAGAAGAGACGAGATAACCTGAAGTCTCGTCTTGTGGCAACACTAAAGCCCTACAAGTGTAAGCCTATAGCGAGTGCAAGCCTGAGATAGTGCGAGTCTAATTGAGAATAGTGAGCCTAAGCCAAAGTAAAACCCGATTGCAAAACTGCTATCTTTGCTCCTATATCAGGCATCTAAAACTTACGTTTCAGGACTTAGATTTCCGATAGTGATCCTAAGTCCCGCTTTCAAAATGGCTATCTTTTCCCTTATGTCAGGCACATAAAACTTATTTCTTAAAACCTAAATTTCCGATAGCGAATCTCAACCCGAGTGAGCCAAGATTGCAAAAATGGTCATCTTTGTCCCATGTCAGAGACCCAAAACTTACTCTTTACAACCTTGTATTTCAGCAATAGAATTCATCATCAATATTATCTAAAAACTTTATGTTATATATATAGCCTTTTGCTAGCTGGGGGCTCTGCCTCCAGACCCCCGCGTTTCTCGACCCTCCCATTTCTTAAACCCACAATTCTGCCGAATTTCAAGTTTCTTTTCCTATTATAACTATCTATAAGTTAAGATTTTGTATCCCAAGAAAATGCTCATTTAAATAACATGGGAATTTCTTCATCCCCCTTTTAGACCCCCTAAAAATTAAAAATATTAATTTTTGGCAATTTTCCTATGAGTTAGTCTCAAAAAGCTACAAGATGCCAAATTTAATCATTGTAGCCCTGCAAGAAGTGCCCGATAAAAGGTACACCATATAAACAACATAGGAAAGGTTTTTCAGTTCCCCATAAAACCACTCTAAATTTTGATTTTTTTAAATTTTTGATGATTTAAATAGGTAACGCTAATGAAAACGTACAATCATACCGAATTTTAAGTTCTTATTCCAATTCCAGGTAAAAAAAAAAAAAAAAGCCATTTAAATAACATGGGGAATTTCTTCATTCCACCTTTAGACCCCCTCAAAATTAAAAATATTCTCTTTTGGCAATTTTCCTGTAGGTTAGTCCCGGAAAGCTACAATCATGCCAAATTTTTACTTTCCACATCAATTGGAAGTACCTATTATTTTATGTCAGTTTATGTAGTTTTAAATATAGTCAGGATATTACGCACAAATAAAACTGCACTATTTTTCTTTTAGAAATATATATGCAAAGGAGCACGAACTTTCCATAAAAGGTGAAGAATAAAGGGTCAAAAGGTCAAGATAGAGGGGCACGGATACACAGCTTAAAAGAGTGATATTAAAAAAAAAAAAAAAAAAAAAAAGATGGGTGCGGTGAGAGAGGTCATACAAGTAACCCCCACTTCCCTTAAACACATATTCTCTCCCCCTTCCCTCTTACAAGTATTCAAATTCTCTTCTATTATTATTATATATGTATTCCTCCTACAATCACATTCTCCCCACTACCAGCACCAAAAAAAGAATCTCCTTCCTTATTTTTCTTATACTATATCCTCCTCCTAGCATGTTTCGTGATAATCTCATTACCAACACCGCACGTTCTTTAAGCCTGGTTTCTTCCTCTGTTCTCACCATTTTTTCCCATCGTTTATCGTTCCCCGCTCCTCTTCTTCGTTCCTTCTATCTTCCACCTATTTAAATCCATACCTTCTCGTTTTTCTTTGAAAGAGAGAGAAAAAAAAGTTATTTCCTTCTGCAATCATCTTTTAACATCACCTGTATATATGTAGTTTGGTGCTGATTTGAGTTTCTTCATAACGGAAAAAAAAACTAAGGATTGTAAATAAAGAGTTAATTTACGACCCCTGCAGAAAGAAAATGTCGAAGAAAGGAGGAGCGGTGTAGCACAAGACAGAAGAGAGAAGAACTTATTGAAGATTAAGCTAAGCACGTTTTCTTCCCGTCCTCACTCTCTCAGCTTTTCATGATGTGTTTCTGGCTGTTTTATCATCAACCAACCAGTCGCCCGTCCGTGAACCACCAACAAAAGAACAAATAGAATATAAACTCATGAGTGTTTGCTTGAAAATTTGGTTGGTTTCCTTATTATATAATAAAATAGACAAGACGAGAAAATTGAGTGTATGCATAGTTAAGAGATTCCATCACGGCGAAAATAAAATACTGCTAATTTTACAGTAATTATGTGGTATCTTCAAATAGATAAAAAAATAATCGAAGACTGGAACAACAGCTCGCTAGACAATACTATTTTACATGAGATGCCGTTATCACGACTCACTTATGTGCATTCGATTTCCAGCCTTTTAGAAAATCGGCATTTCTATTTTCGAGTTTCTAAATGGCTGCAAATGGAAAGCTACTCGTGATAGCGGTACCTTATGTAAAATGATAATATCTAGGGCGCTCTTGTTCCACATTTCGATTATCTTTTATCTATTTGAAGATATGATAATTACTGAAAAATTAGCGGTATTTTAATTTCACCGTGATGAGGCCTCTTCAGTATCTTCATTTTATTTTTACTGTACTTAGAAAGATTTGTCGTTTCTACCTTTACAACCACGATGGAAATCCAAAATTTACCACGACATACAGTAAGAAAAGAAAAAAGAAAAGAAAAAAGAAGAAAACAATGAAATACAGTATGCATTTCAAGAATAAAATTTGGAATTTTTATCAACATCCACCACTATGTGCTTCGCCTCCGGTGCCCCCTAAGGCAGTGCGTTACCAAATTAACATCCGATAATAAAAATAAAATTTTGGGAATACCCGTAAGCGTCAGATTAATCACAAATGTCACAAATTAACATTCATCTGCTCCTTGCATGTGACAGTGACTGATATGGGGCTACAGCCCCTTTCTAAAATCACATTAAAAATTCACCATAAATATCCTTAACACGGACATGCCGGAAGAAGCTTTCTTTTAAATCAATTAATGTGAAATTTTATTTTATTGTAGTAAAAAATATATGTGCTTTTAATATCGGATGTTAATTTGGTAACGCACTGCCTTAGGGGGCACAGGGGGCGAGGTGGAGGATTTTGGATTTTGGTAACACTCCACCTTCTACCTTTCTACGACCCTTGCCCCCCAAAGGGGGAGCCTTCCCCAAAATACTGTTTAAGACGACTGCATTAGCATTGCGGATGAGTGTTACTGCATTTTGTAACAAATAGTTCTCATTTGCCTCAAAATCTTTAGCAATAGTTATTGGAGTAAACTGCTTCCAAAAATTTAACATTGATTCTCCCATAATGAAAATGAACTTTTGTGTTTACGCCCCCTAAAGAGGGGGTAAAAAGTTGCTTTCTATAATTTACTTTTGAAATTTGAAAAATTCGAATATTTTTGAATAAGAATGCCAAATTTCACATTAATAGTGTGAAAACTTCATCTTTTTTCCAGTGTTCTAGAATGTTCTCACATGAATTGTGGTTGATTAGTGGTTACCATTTCTCTTCCTTGTAGTGACGAAAAAAGAACTTATAATTTGCAATTTTTAAAAAAAATCATTCTGGGGTCCAGGAAAGGGACTTGGTTAAGTTGATCTGAGAGAAGGGTATGGTAGCTAATTTCTTGCGGAAATGATCTAGATTTGATTCTAAACCATTTAAATTTAACCAGGGACGTACACAGGAATTTAATCAGGGGGTTCAAATTCAATATGAGAATAAATTATATTAAAATGTTTAAAATTACTCCTAAAATTAGACTAAATTTTCAGAAAAATTCGAGTTTCGATGGTACGAAGCACCAGGACCCAACCTGCATATGTCTCTGAATTTGGAAGACATCGTTTCCTGCTCCCTTGAGGCAGAAAATTTTAGTATGAAAATATGTTTAAGTGGGGGAGATAATCAATTGAATTAGTCCAAACTTGTTTAGCGCGTACCTTTAGTGTACGAGGTTTCAGTTAAGATTCCGGTACGTGTATATATTCACCACAAAAAAAATGTAATGTGATCATCTAACTTGAACTTTCCTCCAGAAAAGAAAATTTTAAAAATGCTTAGTACAAGGTAAATTAAGATTGCCAATTTTACCGTATTATAGGGATCTCCCGTGTTTGGCAGTGTTTTTAAACTTTATTCCACCTCCCGAATTGATTAAAACAGGGAATTCGTACCTTCCGTACTATGTCTTTTAATGGCAGCAAAATATTCTTTAAATGTGTGAATTTTGCTTACACTTGCAGATTTGCAGATTTATCGAAGGAAATCTCCCAAAGTTCAAGTTTCTGTCAAAGATATAAATAAGCACAGTTTTAAATACATTTCTACTCTGCGATAGTTTTATAACTTTTTTTTTTTTTGTGCAGTACAATGTTTTAAATCTTAAGCATTTTTTTTCATTCATGCATAACAACTGTAAGGTCGCAACCAAGAGTGATTTTGTCAGTTCCTCTCACTTTTTACAAACAAAAATAAAATAAAATAAAAAAAAGCTGGCAGCCCTAGGTAGTTTTACAGCCGAAATAATATTGCGTGAAATTTTAGAAGTTATCAATCTTACTTTAAATTTAGTTAAATCAAATTGATAAAATGCCCGCCCCCTCCCCTTTACTGAAGGAAGCTTCAATTTGTCATATTAGTTTCCTTCTTTCTTTTTCGAGTAGACTAAGTTAAAATACAATCCTTATCAGTTTTAGAACCTGATTGGAGCAATGTTTCTTCATCATTTAGTTAAGCCGATTAAAAATACGTACAGTAGATCTACGTAGGAGCTTCAGAAACTATGTAAAAAAAAAATAAAAATAAAAAATAAAAAAAAATAAAGGCACAAAAGTTAAACGAAACATTTTAAGTAGTAAGTTCAAATATATTACACATATATTATAGTGAAACATAATAAGGTTAAAGAAGAAAATTTAACTTATCAAGATTTAGGCAAAGCCTACAGTAGTTCTTGAAAAGAGAGAGAGAAAGAAAAAGTACAATGGATGCTAATAAAGAAAAATAAAACGTAAAAACCAGTATATAATATGTTGGGCTCCTTAGTTTTAAGATAAGATTAATCATTCAATGTGTCTAAATTCTTAGATTGTAGTGGTCACGCAAAGCACGCATGGCCAGAGAGAAAGAAAAGAATCGTTTATCAAAAAACTCTTCACATTTTTCCCAACAAAATGGATGTGGAACTACGGCCATTTTCTTACAAGAGTTTAAATATATATATAATTTGAAAAGAAAATGTGCTAACGGTTGAACAGTAGGAAAATACTCTTCGTCCGCATTATTATTTAACGTACCTAGTCCATATAATTAATTTCCAAGAAATTTGAGGTTATAGAATTTTATATATTTAAAAAAAAACTCATGATACATTCTCAAAAGATACAGCACGATCTTGGATATTCATGTTATTACGTATTAAATTGAGATATGTGTACGTGAGGCATACTTAAACCATAATGCTGCAGTGCGTGACATAGGTAATGTCTAGTTCTCGAATCTGTTAACACAAATTTAGCCAGTGATTTAGTAGCATATTGTTTTAAAATGGCCATACGTCTTGGTTTGGCGGAAACAATTTTTACTGCTTTTAAATTCTGTTCAGTTGATGTGTGAGAGTTTTAACGGTACGAAATTTCTTCTATAAAGAGGGGGGATATTTGTGCCATTGGCATTTCTACCTTCTATTGAGTGTTACTCTTTGACAGTGAAACATCTTACACCAATTCAACATGGTAGGGATATAAAAGAGCTCTCTGATACACACAATATGAATATTTTATCTGTTTACATGAATTTTATAAATTCCTCTCAAACAGAGTGCAAAAAGATGGATAAAATCAAATTTTCGAACAAGAAAAAAAATGAAATAACATCTTTAAGTTTTACGTCACATGGTTATGCCGGATGATGATGCAGTAGTTGCTTGACTGAAAGTCTAAAATTTACATTAAAAATCCCAAAAGGTTTAAGGGATTCCACAATTTTACATTGAAGTTCCACATAAAAAGATAGAGTTATAAGTAATGTTATAATTCAAATAACAAATAACTCATTTAGTGAAAAAGAATCTGACAATACTACTTATTGAGATATAGTAGTTGCTCTTAAATGTACGAGTCATTATGATACAATCAATAAAGAAATTATGCTTAGTGTGGACTCTTACGTATTGGATACAAATTAAAAAGTCAAAATTTTGAAAGTTTAACTACTGGAACTTCTTATACCTCCCAGAACTAATTTTATTTAAAAATTAAGAAATATCCCTGTGAGGTTTTGGGGGCCGAAAACTACAATTAACATATTTAGTAAAACCTTTATTATCATGCTTAATTGAGAAAGTAACTGCAGTGACAAGCTAGTGGTGACTGTATATTGCTATTCCCTTTGGACTTGGTCTTGCAACATGCTGAAGTATTTTAGATATCATATTAAACAGACAAAAACGTAAATAACTGCATTGGACATAGTACGTACTGAACGTAACATTATGATCTTCGCTTGGCTTCATTAACTAGAAAAAAAAATGTAAACCTTCGTCGCGATGTGCCAACCAACATCGAGGATCAAACAAAAGACCTCCCGACAGAGAAGGTTAAAATTGTGTGCTAATCCACTCGTATAGTTTTAAAATGTACGGTACTAAGTGATGTTACTCTGTTCAGAGCTTACTGAAAAACAACACTTAACACTTACCTTACTTGAGCAAGGTTAAATCTAACACTGAAATTTACGACATACACCGACTAGTAGATCACAAACAACAACAACACTAAAACAAAACTACAACCACTGATCATGAAAAGACAACCGTGAATAAAAGGCGGACAAACGAGTTAGATGGCGGTAGAAATTTATTTTTATTGTCCTCAGCTGGAGGTAAGATTATTTTACTTTGCGGATTGCTTCTGCGATGAAGTCCCATTTGACACATAATACTATATAGACTTCACTTGTTTTGTTTGAGAGAGAAAAAAAAAAGAAAGAAAACCCCAAACAAACACATTCGTTCTGTTGCTACATTGTATAACTAAGTATTCAAGTCTTGCAAACTGAAAAAACTTGTCTTGCACTAAACATATCATGTATATAAAGAAGGGAAAAATTTGTACCGATACTTCATTCAGGACCAGTATTATCTATTCACATGACTAAATGCAACAACAGTTTTCAAGTGCATATGCAAAATGCATACTGTATGTGTGTCTTCAAAATTAATAGACCAGTTATTCCAGTGCATAAACGTAAAGCAAAAGGTGTTGCAATTTTGGATGTGTAAAAATTACGGTACACGCTGCTGAACTAGACGAAATAAAATTTAAGGATACCAAAACTGGATGCTTTCGGTCAACTCCTTTCTGTCAACAATTTTTAAACAAAAAGCCAAAAGGTTATTTGCATACTCAATATACACAGAAAATTGTGAAATATACATAAATAGAAATAAAACTTACTAAATAACCTTGCAATTCGTCTTCCGTAATATTCAGTGTGTAAAGAATAGGCAAAGACACATAGGGTCTAATTCTGTACACCAGACCGGGGAGCAATACTTTACCGATTAGGAAGAAGAATATTATGCTTTAAAAAACGTATTTGAAAGGAATTCTACTTTAATTTCTTTATAATACAAGAATATTTCATATTTTCGCCCATCAAACTTCTGACTAATTAGAACGAGAAAATTTGTTTCAGACAGAGGATGAAATTCCACAACAAACTAGCATACGTACGAGTAATAAGTGAAGAAATAATATATATTAAAAAAATACCAATTTAACTCAAAACTCTATGGCTTAAAATCTATAACCTATGGCTTGGTCCGGTAACCTAGCTATCTTGATGTTTAAATCTGTGTTCTGTCCGAACACAGGTTCTAGCCCACTTACTCTAACAGCTAGGTAGGGCTATCACAGAGCAAGGGTAAAATGGGCAGTTTCTTTTCTTGTGAAGAAAAAGGTATGTGCAAAATAGGAAATTAAGAATGCAAATAGTGGAATCGGTTGAGAATTAGATTTTGTACTTATAAAAGAACTTTCTACATATGGGATCAGTGCACAGATAGGAACTTGCGCTTGTCAATTAATAATAATAATAATAATAATAATAATAATAATAATAATAATAATAATAATAATAATAATAATAATAATAATAATAATAATAATTCTGAAAGAAAAAGGCACTCTGACAGAGGTTAAGATATCTTAAAGTCTTAAATAATGTGGTGATGAAAGGAGTCGTTCTATGTAGAATTATCTTGCAAGATGATCTGTGCACCAGCCAAATACACAGTAATTTAAATCTCAGCGTGCTTATAGTAGTTTCTGCCCTTCAGAACCTCAATGTCATATATGGACGTGAACCAAAACCCAATCAATTGATTACTTAAAGAAGCTGAAAGTACATCACCGTAGAAACAAAAATCTATCAATGAATCCTATCTTCGTTAAACTAATATTATCTAGGTTATTTTACGTACCATCCTTTCATCTTCTTGGCCTTCCTAAAGTTATTCTCCCTCAAAAGTTTTTCAATTAACAGTTTAGCTATATAATATTTAAATGATTATTTAAAATTATTAACAAGTGACGGTCAATTATTAAGACATGTAAGCTTTAATTTATCATACGAGCTTCTAATTTCGTTAATTCTATGGTAATATACCGCATAAAAATCTCTGGACAGCCGTTCAAATTTGAATTCGGTAATGTACGGTCAAGATATCCGCTATTCTGGGTTTCTAGACCAAAATTCACTATCTTCTAATCAAGTGGGTAACCAAGTACTTGAATACCAAAAGCTGAGCTCTCACTAGGAGTAAAACTCGAGTCCACGCGCACGAAACATCAAACTACACGGAAACACAATTTACTGTAACAATAACTGTTTCTCTCCTGTTTTATTTATTTATTTATTTTATTGATCAAATTGTTGTGAATAAAATAAATGAAGACACACAAAAGAATTAGTGAATCAATTGCTGTTACCTTGCACCATCTTACTCGAATAATCTATATACATTTCAAATATACTGTGTAATTTAACAAAAAGCTTAGTAAAGGCAGAAAATCAAAGAATTACAAAAAAAGGCAAGCAAAAAGAGAGAGAAAGAATATATTAAACTAATCATATTCTTCTGTTTAGTAAAAATGATACCCCTACTGACAAGAATCACAACGTATCACTCCGTACAAGCCGAAAGTTCTATTACTTAGACGCAAGGAAAACTTAACTGTAATAAAATAACAGAACATTTTATATTGCAATTCACTGAAGCATGTTATTTCCAATTGATTGAATTCTCACCAGGTGGCAGAGTAGTCTCTATGATGAAAGTGAAAACAAAGAAAAAAAAAAAAGTAATTTAGCTTGGAAAGGGAAGGGCTGGGAACAGACATAGAACCAACAGTTTCAGCCTGATTAGGCAAGAACTGTTCGACCTACTATTTTTTTTTCTTTTTTTTTTTTTTTTTTTAAATTCTACTTTCAGTTTAAGAAACAATGTCAGGGAAGAGAGTTCATTTTTCTCAAGATGGGAACAGGAATATTATTTAAAAGAAGCACAACATGATACGACCTTCAAGATTTAGAAAAAAAAAAGAAAAAAGAAAAAGCTGCTATGAGCTAATGCTATTGAAGAAAACACCCCGCTATGCTATTCTATGCGAGATTATATCGAACTGTCACAAGTGTTATTCTGTTATTTGTATATTGAAAAAAGAAATGTGTCAAACACATTTGTTCTCATAATTTCCATTGCATAAGTGCACAGATACAAGTGGTTTCTTTTCCTCTCATAATAAGAATATTATTCGTCATTATCTGTTTATGATCCTTGTATAACGGCTCTTCAGTAAACTCCACAATACTTGTCATTTCCGTAAAATATATAATACTGTTACCGTATTAAAAGAAAATGTCCCAAGATACAATTGATAAATCTCATCAAGTGAACAAAATGACATGCTTCTAGGTAAATTCTCATGCATAGTTTACGAGCAAATCACCACCGTACAAGCCTTTTATTATGACAGTAGCAAGATGACAGTGTACATTGTCATAAACGAGATATAACAAAATTACCATTAGCTCTTTTTTTTTTTTTAATAATTGAAGCGAGCGTTAGCGAAGTTTCTACTATCCGACTCGATTAGCACCTTTGTTCCGTCTGTTCTAAGGTAACTCTCTCGTAAAAACTTATCCGATCTTGATTAAATTTGGTATATGCCTTCCTTCCACTTGCAGAAATAACCCTATTGTTTGGGTTGCAATCCATCACATATAAGGGGCTAAAACGTGTAAAACCCACCCCAAATTGCAAGTTTACACACACACACACACACACACACACACATATATATATATATATATATATATATATATATATATATATATATATATATATATATATATATATATATATATATATATATATATATATATATATATATATATATATATACGCACGATAACTTTCGATTATAAACTACGTAAAAATTGTTCAATTACGACAAAACTTAATGTATACTTTCTTTATGAGATTGGAAGTACCCACACTTCCCATAGCTTAGGATTAAAAACTGCCAAGAATGAAAGCATGAATTTACCCCCCTTAATTTAAAAAAAATATGTTCCAGGATTTTTTTTTTTTTTTGGTTCGATTTTCGCATAATACAGTCGTACACTTTCTTTTGAGGCTTCCACATCATCCCATCTGCTGGGAGTTAAAATCAGCAAAGAATAGAGTAATGGATTTACCCTTCTAGCACCCCCACCGCCCTGACTTCTTTCAAAGTTCTACGATAAATTTTCTAAAATTCATTCGATTTTAGTACAATATAATGCACATTTTCTTTTACTTTTATGTAACGTCCAGTGTGTGTATATATTAAAAGAGATTCCAATTTGACCAGCAACTTCTTGTTTTCTTGTTAACGAAATTTGAATGTTAGATACTAAACAGTAGTATTATTAATAATATAATTTTCAGAAAATACAGAAACTGTAATATTGAACACTTTAAAAAAAAAAAAAAAAAAAAAAAAAAAAAAAAAAAAAAACCCTTCCTATAAAATCATGGAATAGGATAAAGGAAACAGAAGGAACAAAAAAAAATTGTTTTGAAAATCTATTATATCATTAAAATATTCACGGAGACTGTGGTGAAAAATATGTATAATAATAACTTGTTTATTAGTATTTTTAAAATGAGTGTCCAAAATAGTGTAGAATTGATTTTATACCATAATTATTTTAACTGGTATTAAGTACATACATCATTTGTACTGTTTTAACCCATTGATTCACAATTATTTTTCTATTTTTTATTTGAAATGAACTACAATTTTACTTATTTCTTATTCAATGACACATTTTTCTCAAAAAGCAATGTTCTCTGCTTTTTGAAAAACATATTTGTATTAGATATAAATTAAATTAATAATAAATATTAAAATTATAAATATATATAAATAAAGTTTACATATAACTAATACCAGAAAAACCAGAGCTTAATAATACTTATTAATGAAAGAGGGAACAACCGATTTTTCAACACACCATGTCCTCTAAAGATGAGAATTCAATATTGTACAAAGAGTGAAGAAGTGATCGACTGGACCGGGACTCGAACTCGGGACCTCCGGCATACCGTGTCGATGCGTTAACCACTATGCCACCCAGCCAACCTCCGAGAACAGCCACTCACTCTCTCACTCTCGGAGTCTGTGCCCTCTACTCGGACCACGTGGGCTGTACCACAGACCCCTCTTTCATTAATATCTATATAAATCACAACTGTCATAGGTGCTCAATATATGGACACGGGGATTGTCCAATCACAGCAGGGATCTGTGGTACAGCCCATGTAATCCGAGTAGAGAGCACCAACTGCGAGAGTGAGAGAGAGAGAGTGGCTGTTCTGAGAGACGAACTGGGTGGCGTAGTGGTTAACGCATCGGCTCGGTATGCCTGAGGTCCCGGGTTCGAGTTTCGGTCCAGTCGGTCACTTCTTTACTCTTTGTACGTTATTAATAATACTTATTTATTAAAACCGAAATAAAGTGTTAACAGTTTCAACGGTGTCTTCATCATCAGACTTTCAGACATGTCTTCATCATCAGTCTCAATCATCGTTGAAACTGTTAACACTTTATTTCGGTTTTAATAAATAAGTGTGTTTTAAGGTCTGATTAGACATTGTTAATTAATTTCAGAGTAATAAGTTTCAGAGTCGTAAATAAATGGGCAAAGTACCAAAATTTAAGAATCACGAAGCAATACACATTTAAATGAATTTGAAGCAGAAATCAGTTAAAATCAAACTCTTAAAAAATTCAGCTCATTTCAAAGAAAACTGAAAAATTCTTTCCCAAATAAATCAATAATTTATAACAGCAGAGATGGTGCAGGTATTAATTAATTAATTTCAGCAACTTTTTATTGAGATGTACGTATATTGAGATGTTTGTGATTTAAGTATATATTTGTGCTATGAATTAACACACGTATTGGGAAATATATCGTAAACAAAGTAGATGCAAGTTAACCGTAGCTCAAATAAGGCCAAGTTCTTTTTATAGATCTGCTATACCGTATCTACTTTCTAAAATTGCTCACGCTCTCTCTACATTAATTGTATTTTTCTTATAAATCCGGAGCGGCGTATAAAAGAACATTAATGAAAATAAAAATACGTTCCTTTTTATCATTTCACCAATTGTTTGCTTATGACAGTTGCAGCGTGACAAAGCAATTAATGTACTGTATCCTACTAACCAACTACTGTGCATTTAGAAAACAGTCCTCTATACATCTTCCATAAATATATTTTATAAATTTCTAAAACATAATAACAATATAAAATTTAATTTATATCCTTGAAACAAATCTCTGAAAAACTTCCCGTGAAAGGACATTTTATTTGCCTTCTGTATTTCCAGAAGAGAAATGACACTATTTTATCATTTAAAATATAGCCAATAAGAATTACCTTTCCTTGTACTTGCTAGCATTGGCTATATCAACACATAATTTTGCATTGTTATTAGCGGACCAGGAAGCCTTGTTTATTGGTTTAAATTATTACTGAATACAAGGTTATAAGTTGATCTCAAGTGTTCATTGGCTACCGTGCAAGGATTATTGCGCCGTTACAACAATATACAAAAGAAATCCAAATGGGTATTTCCACCACTAACAACACAAGAACAAACAATTATTACTAATATATATTACACGTATTAGGAATGAATACGTGTGTATATGCAAACGAAACGAAGTAGAAATTTCTAGTAACGTTTTTCTTTTGTTTCTAAATGAAAAAAAAAGAAAGAAAGAAAGAAAGAAAGAAGAGATATGCCTCAGCATAAATTTTACCTGACTTTAATCTCATTTTGATGGTCATTAAATTAAGTTTTATTTGACATTTGTATAGAACTATAAAAACCTACTAACAGTGTAAGCCCTCCTTGTACAAATGTAAACTGCAATTAATCTAAAGTGTAACAGTGAGAGGTATAAAGAAATAGAAAAATATGTATATGTACATTAAGTACATGTGTCTTTATAGCAAATAACACAAAAGAACTACTATTTATACAATTTCGTACATTTCGAATCTATGCTCTGTACAATTAAAAACAATTTTTGTACCGCTTTTGCCCTTGTACAGCAGCTATTCTTTCCGTTGAGATCTACGACCACACCAAGTGTAAAAATATCCAACATAAACAGCAGAATTTTAAGCATGCCTCTATGCTTTTAACGCGAAATAAGTAATATTTAAAACATATACGTACATATATTTGAAATATGTAAACTATTTTTCCTCTTGTAATTTTTTATTTATTTTTTTCCCTATTGTGACATTCGGGTTGCTAATTGCCGACAATATATTAGCAACAGCAAGGCCATTTTCTAATTCGTAGGAGGGTCGCTCGCCGGTGTGGTTGCTCATTGCAACTAGTTAGACAAGAATTACATTACCTATGCTTCAGGAATGAAAAAGTGGGAATGAATCAATATTTCCAACCTTGGATATTCGAGACTACGTTACTATAAATATACAGAGATAGAAGATAACAGCATTATTTATATAAAGTGTAAGAAAACATTATGACCGCGCTAGTGTAGTCATCTAACGAATCTGCTCAAAATCAAACGATTCCGGCTGGTTTATGTGTAAAACTGGGATTTATTTGTCCAAATGTGGATCTGGGGTTCAGTCAATCTCTAAGGAAATCTAGAGCATAATTCAGCCAAAGTGTAATGTTGACGACATCATCTCCTCTCTTTTGAAAACAAAATATTATATATGCAATTTTTTTCTAAATTTGTTTCCATCATCTGCCCATTTGCTGACAGGTGGCATAGTCTAGGGTTCAATTCCCAGCTACCATATGATTTGGCTACAAATTCGAGTAATGATTTGAATTTTACTTCAAATCACCAGGTTCCATCTCAGTGCTAAAAAGAGTCATTAAGCTTCCAGTACTGAATAAAATTAGATTTCTGTTACACTGATGATATCCTTGATGATATTTTGATATTTAATGTCATACCTAATTACGTTTCAGAAGATGACATATTCATCTCCGATTTGGTAACAGTTTTTTTTTTTTTTTTTTTTCGATCTCTCATTTTCCTGACAGTTATTTTACAGATTTATGTAAAGGAAATAATTTTTCTTTCAAATGTTCTTTATCACATGGATGTAAAAGATATTGACAAGAATACTTGTCTAAAAGGGAAGAAAGGAATGGGTGGAATATATGGTATTATTTGAATATTCACGTAGTAAGATAAGCAAAATCAAGTGAAACTCGTTCAGAATAACTGAATATTAAAAATGAAATAAAGGGACCTTCCAATTACAAGGAAATTATATTATTCTTGTAGTAAGTATCTTGTATGATGGAAAATAATATTCAAATCAGTCCCGTTGCAGAAGTGAATATTCGAAGCCAAACGCCATCCTTCTCCCAATTTTAACTAATATTCTTGTAATAAAAATATGCAGAAAAATTAAATAAAATATATTTCAAAATGTCTTTTGAGTTTAATCCAAATTCAAGGATACAAAACTAATTCGTCTCGGATCTGACTCTTCACGAAATTTCTATACAGTGGCGTAGCGAAGGACGCATAGTTGCGTAGTAAGGGACACAAGGTTGAGTGTTTCGGGTCTAACTTTCCACGAAAGTTCTATACCTGTTTAGCGACTAACAGGAGATCTCCATATCTGAACCTGTCAAGCACAATTTTAGGGGCCGTATTTTAACTATTATAATATTATTTGAAATGAAAACACACTTGAAAATTAAAATTTAAGTACTGTTTATCTATATAGTTCTTTAAAATAAATTTCATTAGTATTCGAAGCTGCAGTGAAGAATTCCGACCCTTTATATGATTTGAGTTATCTATTCGCATTTTCACCACGGCCACTGCTGCTTTTTAAGATTCAAATTTGAAATATATATATATATATATATATATATATATATATATATATATATATATATATATATATATATATATATATATATATAATAAATTTATTCGAATTTAAAAGTATTCGAATTAATATCATTTCGTAAATCACGAAGTATTTATGAACAAAACAATTTTGATTATCATGTGAAATTCTGTAATTACAAGTATCTTCAGCAGATGACTTACCAAACTACATATCAAAGAGTTTGAAATTTCAAAGACATTTGCAAAATTATAAAGGGAAGATATAAAGTGATTTATAAACACTTTTGTCCCTTATCTACAGTATTCCATATAGAAACATACGTACTTATTTATGCTCTTGACTTATTTAAAAGCTCTTCTAGTAACAATGTAGAAAGAAATACAGAAGTATTTAGAGTGTCCCAAAAGTAGGTATACACCGCTGCATTGATCAAGTGTAACACTCTAGTTTATGGGTTTATTTGCTTCGGCTCTTCCGAGCTTACGATGTAAGTAAAAACTTATTAAGAACAAATAATACAGGAACTAAGTCTGCCTGATGGATAACAATAAGATATGATATAAAATGCAATACTGTATTGTATACCTACTTTTGGGCCACTATTATCAAGGGTTGCGAAAATCAGTTCATATCTTTTTTAAAGAAAAACTTCGCTATGTTATGGAGTCAAATCAGTATAATTCATCTAGACAATGAAATAACAAATAAATATTTAAATTTAAGAGGATACGAAATGAATAAACCCAATTCACGCCCACAATAAGTTTCATAGTATTGTAAATCTAAGAACTGTCATTGATAAACAAAATATTCACTTAAAGAGAAAAAGAAGTACTTTTCTGAAAGTAACGTCCCCATCGTTGCGAGCAGGACTAAAAATTAAAATTAATAAACGGAAATGGGATTTCTAGGTTTATGTTGCGTGTCATGTTAAAAGAGACATACGATTAATCAAAGTGAATGATTATGAAAAGCGTTTGGTGGAATGAGAATGTAGATAAACGGAAAACATGATCTGAGATCAAACCTGAGATTACTAGCACCAGAGGTAAGCATTCTACCACTGAGACACTGTGCCTTCAAAATTAAAATCAAGACGTAATGTTTTTTTGTGAATAGTTTTGTAGAAATTGAAAGCATTCTGTTGGTTACTGTCCGGCATCTGGGTTCATTCCTCATGATATTTCAAACTGACGTAAGTGCATGAAGTAACTTTTAGAACTCCAACTAACTTGGCCTCCAGTGAAGGAAGTAACGGAAGCTATGTTACCTAATTCAAATTGTCTGAATTGTACACGTTTAATTACCAACATGATATTTTATGAAGAGCTATCTGGATTTAACAACGATTACATAAGTTGTCAACACTGTACCAGAAGGGGGTGTGTATCCTTGCCATCACTTCTTTCACACAGGCCGGTTTGCAGAAGAAGCAAAAACATCTTCACACTTCCCCCTTTCTTCTTCGACATCATCATCTCCCGGAACTTCGAAGGATACAGGTTTACCTTGAGAAAACACCCGACTCCACGCACACAAGTACACACACACATACATATCACAGGAACCTAGAGGAATACCGTTAGTTCCGGGTGCAAGGGAGACGTTTCAATAGTCTTTTCTCGTGCGATTAAAGCGCCAAGTAGAAGTCACTGGGAGACTTAAGCGATGGTAGAGAAAGGTAGCTCTGAAAGTGAATCAAAATCATCCTTGGGGTGGGCGTGGAAAAATTAGAGCTCGTGTCTGCAAGGACGATTATTTTGGAAATCGCCTTCTGCAAGAATACGAGAAGCTATAACTAACCAACAGCAAGATAAGGTTAAATTTAATAAGAAAAGCTGTTGAGAGAAAGAGAGAGAGAGAGTAATAATTCGTCTCTAGGAGAAAGAGTAAAGGAAAAAGAGAGACCTTCAAACGCAGCGACTTGAACATGTCCACCTGCTGCTTCTTTGGAATGTCATTAAAAACAAAAGAAAGAAAGAAAGAAAAAGGTATTAAGTTTAGTGAAGCTGTTGAGGGAACGCCTTCTTGAAAATCATCTGACATTGAACATTTTGTTCTTTAAAAAGGTAAATCGATACAATAATAAGTGGTGGCAAAATTGGTTGGATATTTCCAAAAGATGATCATATATAACCTCGAAATGATCAACAAATAGCATTAGTTCAAATCAGTGTTTGTGATAAGGAACAATCGTTTAATTCAATATTTACTAAGGAAGAGAGCTCGCAACATTTTGGGAAAGAGGAAAATGAGAACGAAACCATATATTAGGCTGTCAATCATCAATCATTTCAATCAATAGTAGCAATCTGAGCAACAATTAAATACGTTTCATCTGTTAATAACAACATCAGCGAACAGAGCGCACAGGATGAATATTTCCTTCTCCAAAATATGTGGATACTTCTTCATAGAAAAAAGATTGCAATAATGGGGGGGGGGGGGAGAATCTGCAAATTCAAATCTTCAATTTTTCGTATAAGTAGGGATTACTAAAAGTTCATATCATTACGAATTATGTCGAAAACTGAATAAAATCTTTGATTTCCGAAGAAATAAATTACCTAATCTTCTTTCACAAATGACTCTATACTGTAATTTTAAATCATCTTTTAGTGGGTAAGAAAGTATTAATACAGTATAACTGTATCAGATGTTCTACAGGGTATTTCAAAACAACATTGACAAAGTTTGGGAGGTGATTCCTGACACTAAGATAAGTCAAAACGTATAGACCAACCTTAGTGGATAAACAAAATAACTTTTACAGCCGACTTTACATACTTTTCTAAATGATTTTTTTTTTGGGGGGGGGATACTGGAAGCAGATATGTTTTGCTTACCAAGAATACGTTGATATTTTGTCGTTAATTGTAGAAAGTATGGAATCCCTATCCAAGTTTTTCCTATCAACAGGAAGTCTATTTCAATGTATTATAATTAATCAAGAAAATTACTAGATAAGTCGATCAATACAAGATTTTTTTTTTATTTATGGCTACATTTCTTTAACATCCGATATGAAAATCGTTTAAAATTACCAAATACGGAAAATTTAGATTTGCTTCTGTCAGAGTAGCAGGTATTGATATTTGAAGCCCTAAACGATTTAAGATCATGATGTTCTTAACATGATAGTTGAAAGACAAATTTCAACAAATTCAGAATCCTCACCACCCCTTTTCCTTCTCATTACATAGCAAATAAAGAAGATAACCTTGCGATAGCTTCGTGACAGGTCTTCCGTGTCCTCCAAGGCAAAGAAGAGGAGACGTGCGTACAGGCGTGTTACTCCCAATTGCCTGATGGTGGGGGGTTTGGCCGCTGGGTAGTAGAAACGCAAGCCACATATTTATATATATACCGTATACAAAAATATATAGCAATGAGCAAAAAGAAGAAAAACTGCGTAGTATAGATGCGTGTATATGCGATTTTCTTCACTTACAAATGAAGAAGAAAGTTTTTCCGTGCATTGGCGAAATAATAGAAAGCCGATTGGAGAGCATTAAAAACGTGGTGAAGCTGGAGGGTTTTGTCAATCACAGATACACCAGAAGACGTTCTTTCAACATTCGTTTTTCCAATTTTTTTTTCCACAAGTGAGAAGATTCATTTTCGTACTTTTGCCTTCGGGATAAAAAGAAAACAAATCAAACAGGTAGCCAAAACTTTTTAAAATCTATGTCTACTGTAAGACCTTTTCCCACGGTTGGTCATCATGTTTCCTTCCTTGTTACTTCTTAAATACCCACAATTTTCGATCTTTCTCTTTGCTGGCTCTTATATAGTATATAGTGTATAGTGGAGAAAGTTATCAAACATTCACCGCTGCTTCTTATTAGCTTTTGAAGGCTTAAATAATAATAATAATGTCCAATGAATGTTTAACTCCTGACGGAACTTTCGCAAAGGACCATCTTAACGTTTCTGGAAAGCTCTTCACTTAACACTATAAAGTACGTATATTTTATAAAGTGACCAGGCTGCTCTTGACATCCGGAAACGTTATTTTAGTTATAAGTTAAACGAAAGCAATTTTTTTTTTTTTAGTCTTTCTTAAATATAGAATTTAGAAGCATTTTGAACTACCATTAAAAAGAATAAAGAAGGAAAAAAAAAAGAAAGAAAGCGTAAATCTGAGACAATGTAAGTTTAGAAAATAAGTACACATGGCAGTAGCGTAGGCAAGAGAATCTGATCCAGCTAAAGTTCCTCTTCCTTCGTATATGTAGATCGATCTAATATGAAAAATGGACTCTGCTTCCGTACAGTTAGTTGCATTTGTGATTCCCCATGTTATGACTCCTATATTATATATATATATATATATATATATATATATATATATATATATATATATATATATATATATAACAGTAATTACAGTCATGTATGTCCAAAAACACTTATATCCGAGAAGCTCTAATTTTAACCCTTCATAAAATTTAGTAAGTCAGTTATACACTGTATTCTTAATCTTTTTGAGGTTTTCTCGTTAGTATATGCATAAAAGTTTATAATTCTGGAAGTAAAAGATATATTTACTTAGAAATTAAAAATTATTATAATTATTATAAAAAAAAATTATATATGAACGTATGTTCGCTTCTTCGACATGGCAATTATTAGCCCTCCCATAATTTTTCTGGCTACTTTCCCAAGAAAAGTATCTTTATATGTAGTACAAACTTCAAAATTAATATGCAAGTAGCGTACGTAGGGGAATTCGATCAAGCACTGAATCTCATTCTTTCAGGACAAGCACAATTTCTGTATATATAAAATATAATTAAATATAGTAAATAACTTACAAAGCGTGCGTTAACTACTACGCCATCCAGTCCACTTCCCAGAAGAGAGAAACACTCTCTCACTCCTGCAGTGGCTGCTCTCCACTCAGACCATTATATAAATATAGTAAATGTTTATTTTTCATGTTGTTTTGCCTAAGGACGGGGGATTAAGCTCCGAATTCCCTAGCGTACGCCACTGCATGCAACATTTAAAATTGTAAGTGAGATCTAACTTTATTATTATTATTATTATTATTATTATTATTATTATTATTATTATTATTATTATTATTATTATTATTATTATTATTATTATTATTATTATTTTCAGTTATATATAAAATACGAGATGACTTTTCCAAGAAAGGAAAGTTACACAGTAACTAAATTCCAGTTGTTCTCAGCACTAATGGTAGGTAGAAATTTGGACTATAAATGGTTTACGTAACTGGTTGGTTGGGTTGGGGGTTTAGTGTCCCTTTCAGCACCAGAGGTTATATGAGACGTGAACCTGCAGCTAGATACAGATATAAAATATACAGAATGATATAGTATAACATTCATTGATTTTCACATAACATTTTGTTCATATATATAAAAATGTTTACCTACATGACCAATGAAGGTTATTAAATTATCTATAATGTACTAAAGAGAATAATAGTGTTGCCACCCTTCTATAAAGAAATAATCAGCTGGAAGCAAAGGCAAATGACCTCATGCTTAAAATTAGCGTGTCAATGCCATAAAATTCACGTGTGTTGAAACAGAATCAGTATATAGAGATTTAAAAAAAAAAAAAAAGGTAAAAATGCAATGGTTTGGTGCATTGCTGGAAGTTAATAAATCGGAAAACCACTTTCAACTTCCCACAAGCGATAAAATAAGAATAACGTTAAAAACACAACACAATATGAGAAGCTGCTCGCTGTCTGATAGTCACAAAGAGGGAAAGACGAGGAGAACTTGAACGTCAAGAGATTTTTGCTGCACGCTAAGCGGCACGCAAACGTCATATAGATGTATCTTTCTTCTTAGCGAGTCAATTTCGTGACAATACGGTGTCTCAAATATTTCTCTTTTATTTTCTTTTTTTAACTATATAGCCAGTAATTCACGTATGTGAATTATTTAAGTTACGGTATTTATATAGTGCTCTTGATTTTAAACCCTTTATTTCTAAAAATGGATTATTTAACATTGCCCGCACTGATTTTGCACAACAAGCAGTAGGAAGTAATTACAGGTAGTATCTATGTCTCTATGTACCTCAATTGTTAGGTGTTCCACCATTTCATTCATTACTCATCATCACCGTCTCCTTTAGCCTAACTGGCATAACCGTGGGACGTAAAACTCAAAGATTTCATTTCATTTCATTTTTCAATTGTTAGGTGCATGAGATATAAAATTACAATAAATTCAAGAGATACTTAACAGTGTATGCTGTATTTTTCATATTGTTATTATTATTAAGTATTCTGCTTGTCGGCAGGTCCTTGGACTAATGAGTTTTTTCTTTCTTTCTTTCTTTTTCTTAGGCTCGAATCTGGATGTTTCCTCCACGTTTTTCCATTTTCATCTTCCTCTTTTAACTCCGAATCTTTTCTTCTGTTTGTCAAATCATCGATCAGTTCTGTTCTTCTTCTTCCTACTCCTCTCTTTCCTTTCATCTTTCCCTCTATGGCGTTACGAAGCAGAAAAGATGTGTCCAATCCAATTGGTCTTTCTACGAAAGAATACAAACTAAAATCGTCCTCTTCTCGCCTACCAGTGTTAAAAAAATCTTTGTTTGTTACTCCCTCCGTCCATTTTATCTTTATCTTTCTACAACACCACATTTCGAAACTTTCTAAATGTTTCTTCTCTAACTTCTGTAGTGTCCAAGTTTATGAACCATATAGTCCACTACTTCATATATATCACTTGAGCAACTTCTTCCTTAGTCTAATATTAATCCTGCTAGTTAAGAGTGATCTTTTCTTGTTGAATGCCTCTTTGGCTATGGCAATTCCCGACCCGATCTCTTTGGTACAACAAAACTCTCTCGTTAAAATATTTAATAGAAATTTGAAATTATCGACCTTTCCAAGTTTTCTTTGTTCTACTCTGACCCATAGGGGTGCGCTTGCACAAGAGGAAATTCTCATTACTTTCGATTTCTCGATGTTGATTTCCATTACACACAGTTTCCCAGGGTCAACTATTTTGTCAATCATCTCCTGTAGTCTTTCTTCAGTTCTAGCCAATAATAATCATGTCATCTTCATAC
Source organism: Thermobia domestica (assembly GCF_964235325.1). NCBI lineage: Eukaryota > Metazoa > Arthropoda > Insecta > Zygentoma > Lepismatidae > Thermobia > Thermobia domestica. Next base: position 78,274,720 of record NC_137463.1, read on the forward strand.
CTGATGTTGTTAGTGATCTGTCCTCCAATGCTGAGATCTCCAATTCCCTTTAATTATTACAAAAATTGTTCATTATTCGAGAAATTATTTCAATAGTTGTTCGTGATTCGAAAATCATTAAATCAACTATTCGTTATTGAATAATTATTGAAACATTAATCTGTATTTATCGTAACTAATTTTTTTTAACGTACAAGATAATAAAATTTCCGACTTCGCAGTACAACAATTTGCCTGAAATAATCATACCATACTATTAGCTATTTGCTTCATTTTGGCATTCAAATGAGTTTGTATTATCAATGATTTTCAGTTCCGTATTTTTCATTTTTCTAAAATGAAGAAAATGACCAATTTTGCAACTGTTGCACACTTAGTTACCAAATACGACAAGTCAGAATTATGAAAGAGAAAAATGGTATCTTTTGCACTTGGAAGGTCAAGCGTTTATACACTTGGTTGAACACGCAGCCACTCTGGCGTTTCAAAACCAATTCATTTTCTTTCATGCGATGATAGTAAATAAACAAAAGAAAACCAACCAAGGAGATAACTAAGTATTGCTATAACAATAACCACCTGCAAAAAGATACTGAGATCTTTTAACAATCCAATGAAAGAAATAATAGTAATAATAATAATAAAAAAAAACAGTGGATAATTCACTGCAGTCTGACCGGCTCCTGGGTTTTAACCTTCCTCTAATATCGAAACAAATTTATGATATCATTAAAGTGCTAGTTAGAAACACTGTTACAGCTATATTTTCGTGAAAGTATGAAACAAAAAGTAATTTATCTTCAACTTTTGAAACAAGTGCTTTATTAATGAAATTCCAGGTTTCCTTTTCGTTACTGCTTTGCTGTCAATACTTCTGTTTTCTATTACTACATTTTTTAGCTGAATTTAGACAAACCCATTTAGAGAAACTTAGCCACTTTTTTTTTTTTTTTTAAGCTCTCTATTTAATAAAAATATTTTGGTAACATGACGACAATCTCATTAATCTGAAACGTAAATATTTACAAAATAACAAGGATGCCGTTAATATAACGACAATTAAAATAGTGAAATCAAATTAGTACATAAAGCGGATACTTTCAAATATCTAGGATCAATATTAACAGACGAAAATCATATTCACGAAGAAATTAAACGTCGACTGAAAACAGGCAATTCGTGTTATTATTCAATTCAAAAGCTTTTGTCTTCGCGAATTCTGTTGAGGAATTTAAAGCTTAAAATATATAAGACGATAATGATCCCTGTTGTGCTGTATGGTTGCGAAACGTGGTCGCTTACTCTGAGGAAAGAATGCAGACTGAAAGCATCTGCCTAAGACGAATATTCGGACCCAAGAGAAACGGGAATGGTGATTGGCAGAGAAACTTCATGTCGAGGAACTACATAATTTATATCGTTTACCAAACATTGTTAGGGTCTTCAAATCTAGGAGGCTTAGGTGGGCAGGTCATGTAGCCAGAATGGAAGAAAGAAGTAATGCTTTCAAAATTTTAACTGGAAATCCAATCGGAAAACGACTATTAGGAATATCTAGGCACAGATGGGAGTATAATATTAGATGGATCTAGCAAAACTAGGAATATAAAGTAGAAACTGGATCCAGTTGACTAAGGATAGAAGTCAATGGAGAGCTTTCGTAAACATGGCACTGAACCTCTGGATTCCATAGGCATAGAGTTAGTTAGTTAGATATACTAACAAGGAAGTGCTACACGTAGAAACAGTTAAATTGCTGACATTGTGACTAGACCAACTATTCAAGAAAGGAATAGAAACCGAAATCACCTATAGCATTCTTTGTAAACCCTGCGAACCTCATTCCCTTCTGCCATCTACTGTCATACGTACTTTTGACTAATGTGAACCTGGATTCAATTTTAAATTAGGATGCACTGTATAATAAATGATCATCGTATCATTTAGCTTTACTTATTTGGCCTATTATTCAAGCTAGTATTTTACGCACCCAAGTTTGAAAATCACTTCACTAAAGGAATAGATCTACAAAGGGAACTTTATGAAAAGAAAAAGAAAAATTCCATTTTAAGACCACATAGGGTACAAACACATATTACTTACTTTGGAAAATAAAAATTATGGCTATTTCTTACAAAGCTGTTTGAATGTTTACAACCATATATTTTTTTCTTTACATACTAACATGACAAGAGTACACAATTTAAAAGAAATAATATTTTTTTTTTAGGATGCACTTCTCAAACATTTGTTAAAAGAGTACTTTTAAAAAGAAAAAAGAGAGAATTAAAACAACTAAACAATTTCGCATTACCTGCAAATATTTCAAGAAGTTCTTGCGAAAGAAAACCACTTAAACATTCATCCCAACAGGCAGTAGGTTATACACTGAAGTAAATTACATATATTTTAATGTCAGAAGATACTCGTTATTATTTACAAAGAATTGGTTTTTAAACATACAGCAAATCTTTATTTTTCCAAGTGCAAAAAACATTAAAGCGAACTCAATTACCTAGTGCTTATGACATAAACACTGGGGAATCATGCAAATTAGACGCTGCCTTGTTTTCTTCCTTTTGTTACAAAAATACGCCTAATTGTTTCTCAGTTATCTATATGTATACATACATGTATGTCTTGTCTCTTTTTTTTTTCTTTTCATTCGGCCGTGGGTAATATGTTGATGAAGTTGTAGTGTTCAAAGGCAACTTTTAAAGCTTCTTCTATAAAGCGATCCAGTATTACAGGTTTTTGGTAAGTCATTAATATACATTTTACATGACGTTTTGAGAAATATATTGTGGCAGAAAGTGTTCTTTGAAGATTCTACAATTCAAACTATTATTTGTTTGTTTTTTTCTCAAATCGACTCTCTATGTATGATAGTGCATATAGACGTATGTGTAACGCAAATACTAAATAAAATAATTCATGGTTTCTGAAAGTTAACTGTGTGATAAAATATAATGTTATGTCTTCTACATATATTTTTCTTGTTTCATATTTGCCAACCCTATTTTTTTCAAAGAAGCAATAACTATTTATTAACTTTTTTATTTAATTAACAAGTTAGTTATTGGCTAAATGGTGTTTTTGTTTTTCCTCTCTCTCAGTCATAAATTTTAAATTCAAACTTTGTTACCGACCACCAACATACTTTTCGCTAACATTTTAAAAATATTCTTGAAGAAAAAAAAAAAAGTTACAACTCGAAATAATCTAAAGTATGAAATTCAGGATGGCATGTTACGATAAAAGAATATGAAACTAACTTTATAAAGGAATTTTCTGTCTGGGTACTGATTTTTTTTTTTTTTTTTTTTTTAATTTTCGCTATAACTAATGAGGCATGACTAAATAGAATAACTATATACCTAGGTACATTTTAGTAAATTCAATACGTAAAATTATTAAGAAGATTAAACAGAACACAATATTTAAACTTTTTAAAACATAAGTAAAATTCTAAATTTAATAATAACAATTGGTAGGCAAGTTTGACTTAATACTAGAACTGCTCGAGATGTTTGACAAAATTCAATATTTATAAATACTACAGAATTTAAACAAATATGAGGTATAGAATAATTTGAGGAATTGACCATTCATCCAATAATGGATGAAATAATGGATTAAATAAGAAGAAAACTAAAGTAATAAAGTGCACAAGGGTAGAAGAGGAAGGGGCAAACGGATGGCTAGAGGGTAGGAAAATCAAAGACGTTAAGACGTTCCCTTATTTAGAAAGTCTAATATGCTCGGATGGAAGAAGTGAAAAAGACCTAAGTTCAAGAATAGCGCAGGCTAAACAAGCGTTCAATAGGAAAAGAGGACTGCTAACATCAAGAAGTGTATCGCTGGACATGCGAAAAAGATTTACTAAGAGTCTGGTATGGAGCGTGGCGCTTTACGGATCAGAGACGTGGACATTGAGAAAAACTGGACATTGAAATATCCAAGCTGGAAGCATTTGAAATGTGGTGTTGGCGCAGAATGCTGAACCTATCATGGCCCGAAAGGAAAAGAAATGAAAACATACTAAAGGAAGCTAATAAAGGATGATAGATCATGAAGAAAATAACAAAAAGAAGAAACAGCATGTTGGTCCATCTTATTCGGCACCCCGATTGGATTACCGTGTTGATAGAGGGAAAGGCAGAAGGAAAATCAGAAAGAGGAAGACCAAGAATAGAATGTCGAGATGCAGTTACGAAGAGGAGATCGTATCAAAGTATAAAACAGCTCTGCCAAGAGAGAGAAAAGTTTTAAAATTTCCACGTTGCTCACCAATCTATGGTTGAGGAGAGAAAGAAGAAGACCATTCATAATATTGAGAATAACTAAATGTGTGAGCGTGACTATATATATATATATATTAAGTAAATAATTCAATCTTTAATTACACCATATTATGTGACGAGAGTAGTTCCGTAACTATTGAAGTGACTATACAAAAGCAACAGAAAATAAGTTACAGAATTTGTAATTTTCAGCTAAAATTCAACGATAATTCCTAATATAATATACTTTCATGATATTAACTTGATATACGTCTGTCATTTAATAACTTCCGAAATTTTCAATGAGAATTTCCACCTTTCTCAGTGGTATTAACTTAAACCTTCTGCTGTAAACTGATTACTTCCCGTGATGTCAATCGTTGAGATACAAAAGTATCAAACAAAAACATTTCTTCTAGTAGTAAAAATATATAGCAAGTTGTCGCTGAAGAAGATGGGAGTTCCTATTGAGAACTTTGGCCTTTATTAAATGACAGTCATATACCGAGGTTAGTCCAAGTTAATATTTGTAATACATCAGTTTAGTTCATTAAGTAACTTTATAACTGAGGTAGAAATATTTTCAAGATATTTGTAATCTCTGAAAGAGAGAAACAACAATATGTGAAATACTGACATCGTTAAGTGACGTCAAAACGGGAACTCTGAGGCGTTTGCTTCAAATGTGCCGTAAATATACACGCTTTGAAGCCTGAAAGGAAAAACTGATAGCTCAGTGCCTCTGAAGTTTCAAAGATAGAGTTAAGAAATGATACCAGTACAACAGGTTGAACGAAATACGATGGTGGGCTGATTTACGAAGAAGCTCACTTGTATACAACTGTATTTCTGGAAATCCAGCAAACCAAATTACATAAAAAGATAACTTTAGAAGTGCCAGATTTGAACTACTTCCTCTTTTTTTTTTTTTTTTTTTTTTTTTTTTTACGTAACACTTTTAAAAAGTAAGTTTTGCGACAGACAATCACGTGATACACAAATATTTTGAGGGATCTAATTTCGTGGATGTAACATAAGAGGCTTTTTTTTCTATATCTCACTTTCTTTCACAGAGAGACATTTAAAAAGAACGATCCAAGAAAAAAGAAATAAATAAATAAATAAAAAGTAAAATGGATGACGAGAAAGGGATTATTACAGCAAAAAGCGGTCCCATTTGTATCCTCTACCCACTAGAAACATCCTGAGAAACACTCTTCTCCACTAACGTAACATACCACTGTCTAAAGCTAGTTCGCTCTTGTATCCTAATTTGGTTAATATTATCACGATTATCCATGGTAGATTTACAACAACACACCTTTGACCGATTGCCTCTAGGCAATAAGAATTATATATATGACTACAATGTTATACAGTTTTTTTTCACTCTTCAAGAAAAAGTGATTACAACAGTGCAGAAGGAGAAAAAAAAAGAAGAGTCTTTAGTCTTGGTGACATTAATGGAGCTGGAAAAAAGGTTGGACCACGACTGAAAAAAAAAAAAAAAAAAAGATGAAGTTGAAGGAACATAACGAAAGTACTTCTCTAGTGAATGTAGCAGAATAAGAAAGTGGCCAAATGCCTGATAGAGCATATCAATGGCAGAGGAAGGCAATGTCTTGCATCAACAGCTCTGCTGTGCTCAGTGACATGAAAATGTTTCTAACTTCTTTTTATACTTGAGTACGAGGACAGTTAGGTATTCCCACGATCTCTTCATCAGAAAAAAAAAAAAAGCAACACTGATGCTGATACTTTTACCTTCTTTTAAATAGAGAAAAAGGTGGGTTATTATCTTCATTATTACCGCAGTGGTGTTATTGTTGTACCTGTTGGTAAAATAGTCGTAAATGGTCCATTTTATTTCCGTAAAAAATTACCGTAAATGTCATCAGTGGTTGTTAAATCTACGTTTAAAAAGACTTAATCTCTACACCATTACGTAATTACTTCCCTTGTACGCTTTGAAACTGAGCGAAAACTGATTCATATCTGAATCAATGAAAAGGAGAAGAAATAACATGCATTATTTGATGTTCATTTTTCATATATTATTATTATTATTATTATTATTATTATTATTATTATTATTATTATTATTATTATTATTATTATTATTATTATTATTATTATTATTATTATTATTATTATTATTCATAAAATCGTGAGTAAAAGTCTCTAAATTTGAGCGTTTATTACTACTACATGCTGATATCTGGAGTTATTTCAGTCAAAATAATATATTCCTAATCGACAATTTTAATATTAAAATATGCAAAATGAATTATATTTATTCCTGAAAGATGACTGCTTAAAAGAAAAAAACAGTTAAAACAACAACAACAACAAAAATTCTACCAGTAGCCAGTCGAGAATCATGAAAACAGAAACAAGTTTAACCTTTCGTTCGTTCCTCAAGTTATGATTTCAACTGTCATGCAAGAAATCAGATATTCCAGTAGCTGTCAACCGAAATACGCATCAACAAAGCAAAGGGAAAAGGAGGGGGTAGTAAGCCACGCCCATTTTAAGAAGTTATGAGAACACCATCAACCACGATTATATTATTTTTATTGTTATGTTTTTATTTTTTTTAATGTGTTATCTTTTTCACACTGTTACACGACTTTGTTCGCTTCTGCCTTTTTATGTAACAAAACAGGAGGTGGAGGGACTTAAAAAAAATAAATAAGCAACAAAATCTTCTGAATTTTTACTCCTACAGGCGTGACATCTATCTTCTGAGTTTTGTTTTGAGTTTCTGTTTATTGGTAGTTTACTGACAGTAGTCATAGTAATGCAAACTTTTAATAGCAAATGTAGTTGTGTGCCTTGCAGGGAAAGAGATATAGGTACACAACAATACGAATAAAAAGAATTAGAAAAGAGTACTTTATGCATATTATACTGTATCAAAACCAGTACAAAGTAGGCGGATGTTACAGGTGGCTTAAATGTAAAGCGAAAGAGAAATTATGGGTTTGTGGATAATTAATTACAAGATTACCACATAACTTTCTTTTTTTCATTTCAAGTGTCATATCAACTACATCGCAAACTCATCTTGTATATGAACGCCAAAGAGGGAGAGTAAAGTGAGGAAATACGCAGCAAGATGTTTGTAGTGATTAAAAATGGCTTCAAGAAATGTAAGATATAAATGAATGTATCTGATTTAAAAAAAAAAAAAAAAAAAAAAGTGATCTGGATAGTAAAGATAACAGGATAATGCTGTTACAATTGTTCAAATGTTTATTTTTTCATATTATTTGAACAGTTAGTCATTCGTTCGAATGTTGTGTATTTGAGTAATATATTATTTGAATATACCGAAATACGAATACTAGAATATTATTTTGGCCCTTTCACTGTTACCATCAAAATTTCAAGTAAAACTTAAAACCAATTTACAATGCTATAGTATAATAATTTAATCATCTTCATCCAGTAGTGTATGAAAGAGAGAAGAGCCCCTTCCCACACAGCCCAAAGAAGAACTATGGAACATAAGCATTTTAATAAGAAATACCAGTTCATACCTTCACTGCCAACACCATGATGCCTCATCTCACTAAACAAAAGGTGTCGCTTTGCTGCTATGATAATCATCATTATTATCATAGACGGTACCAGAAAGTTGCAAGTACAGTTATAAAGACCTGAAAATTCGAACACTTGAACGGAATTCAGATTCCGTGTATGTAGTAAAGACACTCGTACCAAGTTCAGTAACTCACTCCATAATTTCTTCAATTTATATTTCAGTGACGCACTGATGATGCTTTGGATACACGGGGCGAAAAGTTATTAGTAAGAATTTCTAAATGCATGTTATAATATGCCGGAACGTGACAAATGCACGCACGCGTTTATTATAATGTAATACTTGAAGCTTCCACGTGGGTAAACAATTAGATGTTCTTGCTTTTATTTACGGAAACTCGGATCCAATGAGAGTGCATATAATTCCGAGTGCCCATTAAACTGTACGTTCATGTCTCTCAAACTCCAAACAAACAAAACGAGGAAATCACTCTCAATAATGAAAGAACAAACACTTCTTGGGAGGCGTCAGGAACGATTGTTCGATTATAACATATTGAATCTTGAGTTTTTCTCTCAAGTAGGCGTTCTGAATTATATAAACATAAGTAATATTTCTAATATCTTCATTACTTAGTTTTACATATATATACTAGATCATTATTGAGACAAGCTTTGACACTTGGTTTTGTTTCCGTTATTTGAAAAATTCTAGCACTATTAACCATGAACGATTAGCCTGCTTTCATCCTGGAATGTAGATTAGTACATTATTACTCATGCCGTCATTATTTCTAGCGTTTTGCTAGCGTTTTGAGATAACTGAGTTTACTACTCACAATACTAAGATTACGTCCCTCCGCCGAGAATCGAATTCGGAGCCATTCGTGCCAAAGACATTATTCAGATATATAGAAGCATTTTTTTTTTTAAAAAAAAATGAACAGAATGATCGTTGTTTTTGTTTTCGTGCGAGAAACACGGGTTCGATCTCCAGTGCAGAAGTTAATATTGTTTCAATTTCATATTAAACTGCAGGTTCACATCTCTAATAACATTTAATTTTAAATAAACTAAGAATGTTATCTTATTTAGAATTCGTACACATTAGAGACAGCGACACAACTAGGCTAGTTGTCACCCGGGACAAGAATTGACCTTAGTGCCCCCCCTCCCCCTGACGAACCAAACCAAAACGCTCCCCGACTACATCTGATATTGTCATCACACAGTAATTCTCCTATTCCTTTTTTTCTTCATGTGGTAAAGCTTGATTTCAAAATTGCAGTACATAATTTAATTTTTAGTACAAAACAAAACACCAAACTAATTAGTAAAATGAAATTAAATCTTTGAGTTTTACGTCCCACGGTTATGCCGGTGAGGCTAAAGGAGACGGTGATGATAAGTAATGAATGAAATGGTGGAATGAAGAAAGTGGGAGGAAACAGGAGAACCCCGAGAAAACCTACGCACACGGTGTTTGTCCACCACGAAGTTCACTTGGGGGGCTTGGATCGAACCCAGGACCCCAAGCACCAGAGGTGAACGCTCTACCACTGAGCCACCGCGGCCCTCCAAACTAATTAGTATTTGATTACCAAATAATCTGAGAGTATCATGCTTGACATATTCTTATAGGTTTATCATAATAACAGCAAATCACAATGTTCTTGGAATTATATTGGGATGTGCATATGTGTAGAACGAATCAACAGTCTGTTGTTTTAGAATAGAAAATTGAATTATGACAAACGGTCAAGCTGTTGTCTCGATTATTATATTCTGACATTTTACAAATATCTTAAATCGATATAAGTTAAATGAAAAAACAAAAATCTGGCACGAAAATTTAACTTGACGAGTTCTTTTGGCTGCAAACGTTTTTACAGTGTCCTCAAAAGATAGCTTTGAAGCTAACGTATGCTCTATGGGTATAATGCTAAGGTTGGTGAGTCGTTGTTGTCCTGTTGAGTTTCTGAGATAATGTTTTATGATCTTTGAGCTTGGTAAAATTCCTTCCCTTGCCTGATAGTGAAAATAAATATTTGAAAAGTTTTGCGCCTCCTCAATTCGGTCGGGGACACAAGCCCCATTTGCCCCCCTTAGTTACGTCACTGATTAAAGATCCCAGCTTTAAAGGGTTCTTTAAACACCCTTATTAATAAGACATAATATTATGTAAACGTAAGCATTCACCATACTAAGATATGTATACAAACACCTAAAATTACATGAACTTCTGAGCTTGAACCCTCCCCCCCTCCCCGTATTTCTTGACAAACTTCTGCGTACGCCACTGAGAGATACCATTATCTTAAAGAACAGAAGTCGATAATACTGAAAATTGTTCGTCAGACATATCAATTATTAATACAATCTTTTTCTTTCTTTCTTTCTTTATTCGCTACCTCAAATAGCTCCTTATGCCTGATAATAACTTTTGCTGGTCGAAAGCGTAAACCTGCTAAGAAACAATTAGTCAAGCTGCCTTTAATTTCTGATTTCGCCGATATCATAGCTACCGACTAAAATGCTTGCGTATATATTTCCACTTTCTTCTTCTTCCTATCTCTCTTAAACACCGTCATCCACTCACCTGGAACAGAGCGAGTGGTCCCACAAGATCTCTAGTTAGTTAGTTTGTCTGCATCAGCATCACACACACACATACACAGACATGTACTCACTAGCTCGGCTTCGAAATTCTTGTACTCTCTATAAGCGTATGTAAAAACCGGCTTTCATCAGCAGGTGTGGTACACAACTCAAAAGCCTGATAACGCCAAACAGGCAGGCAATGGAGGAGGAGAGATACTATATTGGTGAAGTAACACTGGTAAAGATATTCTGAAAGATTGATCCTATCTCGTAGAGGATGACAAAATAGAGAACCCCGCTGAGATCCACAACATTAAAGGAAAGGAACGCAGGTGTCAAAAGGATTTACTTCCGCTATTCTTCTATTTCTTCTACAGTTTCCAAATTATCTATATATTTCGCAAGACGTTTGGATCTCTGAAATATATGCTGGTTCCTTTAGAAAAAAAAATCAAACTTTCTCTGGTGGCGGTTTCAGATTTCATTTTCTGGTTCCATCAATAATGCAATTATGCAACATTGTTATGTATTAAACCAAATTCGGACACAATGCACCAACAACTAACTATCAAACCTTCTGAAAAGTAAAAATAACGGAATAATATAAAATAAAAATAGCATGTAACTTCATCCATATTAACTCTGGAACTATTATTTAAATAATTAATTATTTTCTGACCAGAGCATATACCTATTTATTAAAATTAAAATAAGTCGTAACAGTATCAATAACTTACCGTTATCTTCAACAGACGTTAACTCCATGAAATATCTTCATAACACTAAATTATTATTGTTGTATATTTTTTTCTATATAACATGTATGTATAATCTAAATAATATATACTAAAGTTATACAACAGTATTAATTTAATGTTATAAAGATATTTCTGCTAGTTAAAGTCTGATGAAGATAACACTGTAATTGACACTGATAAGTTATTGACACTGTTACGACTTATTTTAATTTTAATAAATAGGTATATACTCTGGTCAGAAAAGTATTAATTATTTAAAAAAATAGGATAATTGATAAACATGTTTTAGTTACAATTTTGTTTGTTTTATTACTATTTTTATATAAAAAAACTATTTTTAGTATGTTTTCTATCTTGTTTCATTTTTTTAATATTAAAGGGTAGATTTCCACTTTTTGTTAGAAGTCTTATTTTCTTATCATTTCTTTTATCTTGGGAGCTCTCTTATGAGAAACATCAGCCAACCATTATCCTTTTCGTGACGGGGACAAATAGTCTGATAACACTGACGTTCCCATTTTAAAAAATCAATCAATATCATTCATATTAAATTGGGACGTTGTCGAACTTCATTTAGGTTCCTTTTTCAGCTACAACGAAACCAAACAAAACGCTGTACGACTAAAGTTTATTTGTATTGATAGGTGTATGTTATCCACATTATTACTATCATCACAACAAAAATGCTAGTTATGTTACTATATTAGATTATCCAAATTACAAAGCGGCTAAACTTTTCCTTCTTTCTCCAACAGAATGCAGTTCTTTCATTAACTGTATCACAGTGTTTTAATTCTGACACAATTGAGAAAATATATTAAAATATAATTTGTTTATGATTAGAATAATCCACTGAAACATCTATAAAAGTGCTAAAGTATTTGTAAATAGGTTGTGTTCAGTTTCAAAGATTTCTCTCTCTCTCTCTCTCTCTCTCTCTCTCTCTTTCTTTCTTTCTTTCTTTCTTTCTTTCTTTCTTTCTTTTTTTTCAAGTTGGGTTTTGTGGTTCGTTAAGCATATAACCAACAACGCTGGCATCTAATCTATTTCTATTCGATATTATAAATATATAATGTGTGTGTGTGAGAGTGTCTATGTTTAGAGTAAAGTGAGAAATTGCTTTGTACATAGGTTGTCTAGTTCAATTTTGACATTATGTATATTAAAAGCTAACTTTTACATTCCATTCTGTAAAGCAGATAGTACCATCTATGAAGGAATCATCAAATTAAACAAATTTTCTTTTACAGTCAGAAACAATATTAAGTATTGGTTGGAGTTATCATTTCTCATACCTTTAACCTATACTTAATATTGTTTCTGATTGTACGTTCAGTTAGATTTTTAATTGTAGTTGAAAATAAGTCTCAATAGTTCGAAATGTTTGCACAAGAGATGCTATTGGATTATTAAGGGTGATCGGTGAAAGATTTATAGAAAAAGGGAAAGAGGTGTATGTTGTATTTATTGATCTAGAAAAGGCTTTTGACCGCGTGAATTGGGAATTGTTGTTGGGAGTTCTAACAAAGATAGGGTTGGAATGGAAAGATAGAAGACTAATGAGAAACTTATACATGAACCAACAAGTAAGTGTTAGGATAGGGGAAGAACTGACGGAAGAGAGTGCAATTGGAAGGGGAGTTCGACAAGGATGCTGCCTCTCGCCAACACTATTTAATGTCTATCTAGAAGAGATAGTGAAAAAGAGCCTACATGATGATGATGGCATTTCGGTAGGAGGTAAAATGATTAGATGTATAAGATTTGCAGACGATATGGCGCTTGTTGCAGAATCTGAAAAGAAAATCAATAAAATGTTAGAAAAAATGAGAAAGGACTTTAAAGAATATGGGATGAAAATAAATGTTAGAAAGACAAAAGCCATGGTGATTGGAACGAAGGGGTCTGTGTCAAATATAAAAGTAGGAGAGGAGAAAATAGAACAAGTGAATAGTTTTCGATACCTGGGTAGTATTCTTAGTAATGACATGAAATGCGAACGTGAAATAAAAGCGAGGATAGGAATGGCGAAAGAAGCCTTTAAAAGAAAGAAAAGTCTGTTTTGTGGGACCTTGAACAAAGAGTTGAGAAAAAGACTCATAAAATGCTTCGTGTGGAGTGTTGTACTGTATGGGGCGGAAACGTGGACATTACGTAAAGGTGACGAAAATCGACTGGAAGCCTTCGAAATGTGGGTGTGGAGAAGAATGGAAAGAATTAGTTGGGTCGAGCGGAAAACGAATGAGAGAGTGTTAGAAATGGTGGGTGAGAAAAGAACACTTTTAGATATTATTAGGAAGAGGAAGAGAAACTGGTTGGGACATTGCCTAAGAAGAGATTGTATCATGAGGGACATCCTAGAGGGTATGGTGGCGGGAAAGAGAGGGAGGGGGCGAAGGAGACTACAATTAATGGATGATATTAAAACAGAAAGATCATACGCGAAGACGAAAAGGTTAGCGGAGGACCGTGGAGCATGGAAGCTTCTCAGCTGCGGCAAGTGACCTGCCAATAAAGGCAGAATATCTATGATGATGATGATGAGTTCGAAATGTCCTACACAATATAAGTTATTGAAAATAATTTTTACTATTATTATCTTCAAAACTAATACATAGTTATCTTCAAAATAACCCACTTTTTATCCTTTACTTTTAATAAGAAAAAAGAATATACATACACATGAGCCTCATTTGATATTGCTATCTATCGTAAACCGTATATCGCTAACGATTCTCGTTTCTTCCTATTTCAGGTGATGCTTTTAGATGCCTCATGCTGTATGTATATTACCTAATGACTTACACCCCAACCGGCACTCAAATTGGTATAATATTTGCACTAGATGGATATTTTAAGCAGTTACTTTCACAATATCGTTTCCAAAGTATCAACTTTACTTCCTTAGAGTTTACAGCGATAGCTTAAATGTACTATTAATAATACTTTCTATAAATTGCGTGTTTTACTGTTCCCTGTGGTAGAGGTACAATGAGACAAAATGACCTGAATATGTTTTTTCAGGTTTTACACATGTATAGATATTATAATGAGCCAATATGTGTGATGAGCATAAATAAAAGTATTTGATTTGATTTTGAGTTTAGTGTCCCTATCAGCAGCAAGGATATATAAGACCTGGACCTACAGCTTAAAGTCGGATTCGAAACAACATGAGCTCCTATCAGAAATAGAATCCGGATCTCCCACGCCAAAGACGAGTACGCTACCCGCTTAGCTTAAATGAAAGTATAAACATCAATGTCTTTCCAGCCACTTTTATATGTATATTTCTTGGATACTAAATGAGTTATAAATATTTATTATTTTCTTTGTGTCTCACTGTACTCCATCTTCCTGTTCATCAGAGAGGGTTAACTCCCAAATACAGTATAAGACTAATCTACACAACCTTTCCAGATCGTGGTCATAAATAGATATACTAAATTTGACCACATGTGTTTTTAATTTGACGAGTTAGGAATTTAACTACTTCTGATTTCTTTCTAGAGGGAAAAAAATGTCCTTGATTTAAGATATAATTATATTCATTCCTTTTGGTAAGAATCTCGAGGGAAAGAAAAAATGTTATTATTATTCCGTATTTCCTGTATAAACATGCGGTAGTAAATTTTACACAGATTAAACAAGAGTATAACTCAAGTATTTAGTTACCGTATGACCGCAGTTGTTGAAATAAATATTCCTTTGAACTGTAGTTGTAAAAGAAGAGTCGGAGAAGCATCGAAATGTATTCTTGACCAGTTTGACAAGGTCTCATCAGGATCAATTTAATTAGCAGTCATAAAGTTTGTATCTTTATCTTCACCGTAATCAAAGAAGACTAATATAACCGTTGAATAGTTCAGAAGGTGTAAGTAAACGAAAAGAGTTGCGCATAAATCTTACAACAGAAGCAGGAAATAGAAGTAACTCAGTATGCTGTCATCTCAAATTATTCTACATTTATTTTTTTAAAAAAAATAAATCTTGTTATACTGACAGCATATCTTGCATATCATATGTTTAAGATTGACATATTTCTTTGAAATAAGGAAGTAACTTTGTGGATACAACCATATGAAACAAGATAACCATGTGGGGATGTCCGCTCTATGTCGAAAATCCATTTTACTAACGTATGTTACAATCATTTAAAATTTAAGCTATTCTTCACACTTAACTATGCAACATCATTGACTTGCATCTCGTGTTTCGATCTCTTTTCAAAGCTTATACCAGTTACGATACACATTGTTCATCTTCCGAATGATGATGATGATGTGCAGTCGTTTTTCATATCAGTTGACAGGTGGCCGAAGAGTAAAATAGAAGACAAAGATAATACATATATATATAAAGAATGGAAGGCATTTGGAGGAAAGAGATATACCGAAAACTATTAGGTAGATCCGCTACTGGCTTATTACTACAACTACTTGTCAAGTAGCAAATCGACATCCATTTAAAACAACCACAAGTAGCTTACGGTAGCAATAAGTATGGTGATTATTGGTGTCCTAACCGAAGAGGACAGACAAGTCGATTTGGTTACTTTTTCCCCCTGAAGTGAGATACCATCATCATGTGCGTTAACATCACCAGAAGCCCAGTCTTTATTTGCTTTTATTTTCGCGCTGCATGCTATTTTCCACTGCTACCACCAGCACCAACATCTGCCAGAGATCACATTAAGATTTGCTTCTACTCTACCAAAGACCAACTGCGACCAAAAGCATCAAGAGCTGAACTTACTATCTGATTGGGCAGGTTTAAAAAGAGGAAAGACAAGTCTCCTACACTAGTAACAGGTAAAAGAGAATCTGCTGCCGAATTGTGTCTACTGCTACACATCCATATTATCAACAACATAAATGATAACGAATCGAAGGTCATGTTTGTACTAAACTCGTCTATCCATCAAACAAGTTGTGACTTGGTTTGAGTATACAACAGCCGGTCCCAGCGCCATGGATTTATGAGCTAGAAGAAGAAACACCACTCATCTGACGACCTTGCAAAAAAAGATCTTGTCAGTATTGCAGTCCAAACTTTCCACTATAACTAATATTACTGTTACTATTGCTGCTACTATTAGCTCCTTCTTTCCACAAGATCTAACTATATCTCACCAGACACTTACAATCATAGAACAATTTATTAATTGTGTGCATTTTAAAAAAAGAAGAAGATGAAGACTGTGAATGCCATAAAGTTCATGAATACACAGTCAAGTGACTTTGTGTTGAAATTATAGGCAAACAGGTGGAAAAATCGTGACGAGAAAGGTGAGATTACGCCTGTCGCATTTCGCAAGTCTCTTAATCTTGTTTTCTTTTTTTTTCTTTTTTTTTTTTAATCCAATATATAATGTAGTTATTTAATCTAAATGTATTACAAGAATGTCACTTTCTTCAATTAATCAAAGCGAAATAAATTGTCTTTGTAAGATTCACATAAAGGACGCTCTTTTCTTTCTTCCTGAACTGCAACGACTTTATTTATCTCACTTTGCAATGTAACTTCGTTCCCCTTGTACCGAATGACGTAGAAGCTACAAGAAACGAGTCATGAAAAACATTAATTTTCATAACGTGTTAAGGATTACGTAATCCGTGGAAAGATAGTGTGAAAGAGGTATCAAAGAATAAATCAACACCCCCTTCGTTTCTTCTTCTTCTTCTTCAAACAAACATAAACAAAATCAAAATAGATGTATCAGATGTTTAGGGTTCTAGCCTTGCATTTGTATAATAATAATATATTACCTAAATGGTTTTAATCGGGTGTTCAAATAGACATAAGCGTGTTTTTTGCAGTTATGAATCATTCGAGTTGCAAAGAGATGAAAGCACTAGGCTTGAAAAGAGACAAAATTATTAATATCCCAAGCAGATAAAGCGCACTGAACTGCAAATAGACGAAGCATTGTAGCTGCAAAGAAGGAAAGCACTGGAACTGTGGAGAGAAGAGAACTTTCGAAGAGACAGAGTATTAGAGAAGAAAGCATTGGAGCTGCAAAAAGAGAAAACATTGGGGCTGCGAAGATCTTTTTATTTGATTTAAACATTCAGCATTGAGGCCATATAAGACGTGGACCTACAGCTTAACGTGAGATATGAACCATATATGAGCTTCCGCCGAGAATCGAAGCCGGGTCTCCAACGCCAAAGGCACATACGGTAACCGCTTAGCCACGAGAAAGCTCGAGCTGAGAAGAAAATTGAGTTGATTTGGTTTTTTGAGTTTCAACAGCGAGGCTATATGAGACGGACCTACTGATTAACGTGAAATCCGAACCACAGGAGCTCCCGCCGGGAATCGAACTCGGGTCTCCCAGAGCTGAGATTAAGACTTTCGAAGAGATAAATCATTAGAAGAAAACATTTGAGTTGTAAGAGAGAAAGCATTAGAGTTGTCGAGAGAAAAGGCATTAAAATTGGAAAGCAAATAGACATTGCACCACATAAAAGAAATTCATTGAAATTGCAATGATACATTAGAGCTGCAAAAAGAGAGAAAGCCTTTTTGTTACGCGAGAGAAGGATTGGAGTTGCAAAAGACAAAGCAAATGGAGTTGCAAAGATAGCAAACACTGAAGCTACAGAGAGTGAAAGAAAGCACTGGAGTTAAGAAGAGAGAAAGTACGACTTCCGAAAAGCCAAGGAATTGGAGTTCGAAAGAAGGCATTGCGATAAATAAATCATTTGGAGTTACAAAAAGAATATTACAAAGAAATCAAGAATTTGAGTTGCATACAAAGAAATAAATTATTCGAGTTGCAAAAAGAGGAAATACTATGTTATGTTGTATACGTTTTTATAGATACAGTATCCATTGAGTTTCGGTGGTAGGTGGTATACTGGACCTTCAAACACGGAGGATATTTTTAAGATGGACATCGGTTATTCAGGAAAATTTTTCAGTTCAGTTTAAGATATTACGTGAGGAATACAATTGCAAATAACGGGTCAAACGGGCAAGATAAAAGGGTTCAGTTAGCCGGTACTAGCATTGCTGGTCTAAATAATGTATCTCACAAGGGCAATGACACAGTGACGAAATTGTAACACAGGTTAAGTTTTTTTTTTTTTTACCAGATGTTAATTTTTATTTATTTTATTTTATTTTATTTTATTTTATTTATTTATTATTTTACTTAAGGAAAATCTTATTTAGAATGACTAGATCTGAGTTTATCAAAGATTTTTGCAATATAAACCCAGTCGTTGAATTCAATAAGAAAAACTCGTGTTGTCTAATAATAAAATTCAAATTTCAACAAAAATATGCAATCAGGTCACTACTTAAGTCCAAGTTTATGATTTCTGGAAACGGGGTAAAATATTTTTAAACTTCTCCCATTCTTTTCCAAGTTGTTCTAGTGTTATAGAATATAGTTTACTTTACCGAATGCAGTCTAGTAAAATTCTTCCATCCAGAAGAATTCATAATTCTTATTATGTTTAAATTTACGTAAAAACCTCAAAAAGATAAGAAAAAAACATAAATTTGACTACACTTGCTTAAACAATTTGTTTTCTTGTGGATCCCAGACAAGGCGAAGAAATATAGACAGAAATACTTTAGATCAAAGACATTTAATATTGAATATTCTACAATTATATAGTTATTTGATTCTTCACTTAAAATAATGGGTTCCCAAATAAACGTGACTTTTATACCAGAATATTTTTGTTCTGTGATGGGTAGAAAGGTTTTAAAAATGAAAAAAAAAAAAGTTAAAAACAGGCTTTAACTTTGAAGCAATCTAAATTTAAAATGCAAAGTAAATTCAGAATTGCCATTTAATGAAAACCAAACGCAGATTGGTAAGTACTTGATTTTTTTTTTTTTTTTTTTTTTAAGAAGACAAAATATACAAAGGTGGTTCAACTGTATTAGAAAGAAAAAGTCACTAAGTGCTGAAAAAACAAGGAAATATGAATCGAAGACACTGTTGACTTTTGTTAAACATCTTCAAGTTCAAAAAGCACTTAAATAAATACTAATGCTAAAAAAAAAATAATAATAATAATAAAATAAAATACTACAAATATTTTATTACTATTATTATCAGCAACAGAAAACGGAGGACGAACCCTAGTAAAATAATCCCACTGTCGACAATGTTGTGAATCGCCAAAGGCTTTTTTTCTCTCTCCTGTGTTGGACACTAATGAAAGGATTAAAAACAAGGAGTGTTAGGGCTGGTACAAAAGAAAAATGCAAATAATTCACATTCAAAAGAGAGAGAAAGAGAAAAGAAGCAGTGTCATCAGATTCATTTTCACAACGCTATTTCAACACAACACAACACAACTACTTCCATACCAGCAATCCTTTTTAAATATTTTTCTTTCTTTCATTTTTTTAAAGGATATTTTTCTTTCTGCAACCTTTTTTTCTGCTAGGCTCTTCTGTAACAAACCAGTTCGGTCAGCCCGATCGCTTAGCTTACCAACCGTGGTCACTCAGCGGAACGCTTTCAGTGTGCTACAGCACAAGAAGTGAGCCGCAGAATTTCCACATTTTTCCTTGTTTGACACCTCGCAAAGGTAGAAGCAAAAAGGGGACTACATATACAGCGACTGCTAGCTTTTAATATGAAGAAGAAAACGTTAATTGTTTCTTTCTCTATTTTACTTCCTTTTTTTTATCACTCCTCCCACTACTATTACTACTTCTAATGTTGCCAACTCTCGTTCATTAACATTTTTTTTTTCTCTGTGTGTTTAATTCGAAAAATCTTGTGTTGGAAACATATACAAGAAACAAAAATGCATTTAAAAATGCAGTAGAAAGTGGAGCCATACCAGTACCCAGTGCCGGATTTAGGTTTGATGGGACCCTAAGCTATTGAAAAGGACCCTTTATAAGTCAAGCCTTAGGAGGCCTTTATACGTCAAGCTTTCTTTTTCAGTGACAAAATGTCGCTGTTTTTTATGTTTGAATATATGCTATATGGATATCTAAATAGAAATAAGGGCCCATTATAAGAAATGTTGGGAAACGGTGGGCTCCATTATAAGCGGGGCTGAATAACATGGGCCTCATTACAAGTGGGGCTGAGAAATAGAGCCCTATTACTTGCTTCATAAAAGCCTAGTACATAGCAATACAAAAAAATGAAATGAAATCTTTAACTTTTACGTCCCACGGTTATGTCGGTTATGCTAAAGAAGATGGTGATGATGAGATATGAGCGAAATGGTGGAATGAAGAGTGGGAGGAAACGGAGAACCCCGAGAAAACCCACAAGCACGGTGTTTGTCCACCGCAAAGTCCACACGGCGCGAGCTGGGATCGAACCAGGGACCCCAACCACCGGAGGTGAACGCTCTACCACTGAGACACCGCGCCCCAAAACACCATTGTTATGTGTACGTTTTATCTTATGTGTTTTTTCTTGTTATTTGGAAATTATATTACAATCAATTTTTACTTTAAATGTTTTTTGGACCCTAAGGTATAGCTTGTTTAGCTTATACGTAAATCCAGCATTGCCAGTACCAGAAAAAGAACACACAATAATGAGAAGTTTTTTCTTTACTTTCCGCTCATTGATGATCAAAAATACATTGTTAAACTAAAATAAACAATAATCTCATGTGCATATTCAAGGGCGGTTCTACAGCGTCAAAATGGGACAATTGTCTCTCTAAAATGGGACAATTGCTTGTTGAATACCAACTTGACTCTTGCTTTTGGGTTTGCCACTGATCTTTATCCTTCGTTGCCATCCTGAATTTTCTTTCCTAAGACAACAACATTGGGCGTATTTCCGTCTACAGAGATACTCCTTTCGAATTGAGAAAAGAAAAAAGGGCGGGATCAAAGCGAAACATAAGTACCATAAATAGCTAGCGGTCTTACATTTAATACGCTAAGCCAAGTCCGATCCTTACAAGTTTATCCGTATACTAAATATATTTTAAGTTAACTATTCATATGGCAACAGTGGTATCAAGAAAATTTTACGGTGTATGTACTGCAAGTTTGCAGCACAGAAGAAAGTGATATTAACACGAAGATACTATACGGAGTTCAGACTCAGAGTGAATACCCAAGATGAAATTCAGTTGCAGTAAAGATTTATTCCACGTGGAGTTGTTAAGTATTCGACATGAGTTATTGGAATTTTATTGGCTAAAAAGAGTGAAGGTGCGTTTCGAGGTGCGATTATGAGGGGGGTTTGGGATCATCATTTATAGCATTTATATGGAGTTTTTCCAATTCCTACTGAAAACCCGATGGCCGTGTAAACTATATATTTGGATGATTGGATAAGGTTTTAGCGTCCCTTTCAGCATCAAGGCTATACGAGATGTAAACCTAGTGTATAAGGTGGCATCCGAATCGCCTCAATGTGTTCACATTTCAAGGCTCTGCCACCGGGATGCGAAACTCGGACCTCATGCAATAAAGGCGTGTGCGCTAACTACTAGATTAGCAGGGAAGGTTTGGACTATAGACCTGGGTCAGTATAATGGAACCACATTACGATTTAGGTTTATACCCCAACATAGTCTCAGTTAAAAAAAAAAAAAAAAAAAAAAAAAACATTAAATTCCAAACTATAGTGAAAAGAAATAACGACTTTTCACAGACGCTTCACCAAAAAATCGTGGTGAGATCCTTGAAAGCTATAATAATAATAATAAAAATTCAAATAATGTAAAATTCTTCCGGAATCATCATACACCCGGAAGCTGGCAACCCTATCTCTTACGGATCTTAGAGTTACCAAACAAGAAAAAGAAGAGAATGAACAAAATGGATAAGCACAGATGTTAATAGAAGAGGAAAAAAGAACATCTAACCGCGTTTCGAGTAGATCTTCACCATCACACAACATCAACGCGCCAGCAAATAGATCTTCAACAATGATTGTGCAGAAATGATGTTTCAGTACTTCTTTCTCTCTTCTTCTTTCCGACACGCGGTAGAAACAGGAGAAGGATGGGCGGTTAAAATATGCAACATTGTCATTTTTTTTTTCCTTCTGGTGTGCTTTTTATTCTTTCTTACAAATAATGTTTATTCTGACATCCTCAAAACGGCAGTTTTTTATAACTCAAGAAACGGAACTTCCTTTTCTTTCCTTTTTGCTGTTTTTCCGTTATTATATAGATGACAATTGTTTACTGCACCATATTGCTTCATATTGTATTGAGTTTTTAAAACATTTCTCGATCCAGTTAACTCCAATTCTGGAAGATGAATTAAAAAGAATTCATTGCGAATATTTTTCTCTTCTTTTAGACTTATGCGTGTTTATTGAAGTGTGAGGTTTGTGTGTGTGTGTGTGTGTGTGTATTTTATGAAGTTACCAAAAAGTTGTCTGGATCTAGAACAAGTTATTCGTTGAATGAGTAAACCAACACAGACTAAACTTTTGAACGACTTACTATTATGTGACAGAGGTGACCAACGGGTAAGAAGAGAGAAGAATCATGTCGCATAGTGGTGAATTACAATTTTAGAGGGTAAAAATAAGATATTTGCACCAATTACCAACTAATTTTGTTAAGGAGTTGGGCTTATCAAAACAACTGTATATATATTTATTTATATATATTTATCCTGTGTTTATGTGTGTGTGTTTCCCAATCGGGAGACAAAAAAAAAAAATCTCTCGAACTATTTGATGGATCATCATGAATATGAATCAGGATGCAGACGGCCGGAAGTGGTAGACTATTCGATCAACTATTCGATCAAATAGAGATCAACTATTTCTGGCATTACCGTTGGTCATCCTAGAGCAAAAACGATAATAGAAATGATCTCCTGCAATTAATTAAGCACCCTTGAGAATACATTTCATCTCCATCCTTAACTATCTATTAAAACCGGAAATGATAGAAAACCACTACAACTTCCGGTTTCAATATTGATTTACATAGAGCAAAAACAATACAGGATAGCGAGAAGCGGCTTTTTGGTATCGATTTAGCGTTCTAAGAATAGATACAATTTCTCCTCTGAACCTATATTCAAACCGGAAGTGACAGAAATTAAACACGGTTTTAACACCGATCGCTATAAAGTAAAAACTGTGTAATAGATAGGGAGAAGTTGTTTTCTGCAAGCAAATAAGCGTCCCAAGAATATATCCACTCCAATCTCTCTACTAAAACCGGAAGTGCTAGAAATCTATTACCACTTTCGGTTTCAATATAATTGAGGAAAATATCACGCCATACAAACCAAACTTCTTCACGTGCTTCACATGTAACACTGCTACATGTTTAAATATTTTAAAGAAGTGTTTTATACAACAACGATACTAATAATCAAAGCTGTTCCATGGAGAAGAAGGTTACTGGAGATTAGAGCCATTTGGAAAGGTTACAACTATTAACTGCTTTGTAAATGCACATGTTAAAAGAACGTAACAGAGAATGAGCATCCCTATATTAAAACAAAAAGCACTGATCATATTTTCATTCATATAGCTAGAATTAAATTTCCTAAGACTTTAATCGGTTCACTGATACTATTGCTTTCTATCTATCGATCTTCGTTAATATTGGCAATGTATCTAAAACGGATCTTATACAATTAAAAAGAAAGATAAATTAGACAAATATTACACACGTTTTTAACAGTTAACATGCATCTCACAGGCACATATGATATAGCAATACAAATTCAAACTAGTCCATAAATTAAAAAAAAAAAAAAAAAGTTCCGGTTCCGGTTACAGACAATGAATGATAGTGGTGATATAAAATATAGGCACTTAATTTTGCAGATTTGGGTCTGCGCCAAATGGTTCACGATGCAACCTATTTTTAGAGCCGGAAGAAATTAAAAGGAATATCATTTTGGATATAATCAGAAACAAAAGAACACACACACACACATGCACTCAAACAATGCGCGAAAATAGCATTTATGGCATATATTAAGTTTTTTTTTTTTTTTTTTTTTTATTTGAATGCAATGTTATTACTGTACACATAGACACTTTACTTCCCCTTTTACATATGGCAGAATGCGCTGATGCACATTATCACTTTAAAGAAACAAGTTATCTTTTTTATTTCTTTTTATTTTTCTCTGTTTCTGAGCGAGGAGTTCCGTTTTCTCCTGTTTAACAAATGCTTATGCCCGCTTTGGCGTGTAAGTTCTAAATTGCCTTATTATGCACTACAACTTTTAAACTACATGCAAGGTGATAAAAATCTGTAAAACAGATCGTTAAAAAGGTAAAGCGTACAATCCTGAAGGACATTTTCTAGTTTGGATTATGTCAACTTGTGGAAAATAAAATAAAATACACACACACACACACACACACACACACTTGCTCTTTTAATCGTTAAAGGAAACGATATACTATACAAACACACACACACACACACATAAACAAGAAATTGATATATTTATTAGCTTGTTCTATGTTGTGCACATAAGAGCGGAGCAGTAATTGGGTCATGGTGGGTCCTAATTGGTTTTAATACCAAATATTTCTTTTCCCATTTGATTCATTGTAACCTTCCTGTCCATTGTAACGAAAGATATAAAAGTTTTTATATAAAAAGATTTTTATATGTTGTTTCTTGATCATTTGTATTCAACTAAACTGAATGTCGTTTGTGTAGATATTTACGAAAACTAAACTGTGTGAGACATTATTATTGGATGTTAAAAAGTCTTAGTGTTGTATTTTATCGCCTGTTTTACCATGTAAGATAAATAACTTTTTGTTTTGCAATGAACATAAAACAAATTGATTGAATGAAAAACAACTATACAATACCAATATTTGCCTGGTAAGCCATGGAAGGCGCTACGGGATGTTATTGAGACTGAACCCCCCTCCCCCATAGTTATATTATTCCTATTTGGTATCAAAACAGTTCTGTAAAGCTAGCGTAAACATAAGCTACTGCAATAAATTTACGCTATTATGTACTTAGGATTAGTGCTTCTCAAATTTTGAGTTCAAGAACTCCTAGCCTCTTACTTTCATTAGGCTGAAGCTGACAACAGCTAGGACAGTCAGGGACAATATCCTGATCATGCCGCAAACATTAGTAAGTTGATCGATATCCTTAAGACATGCTACGAGAAATAGTACTACTTTCCTTGCGTACTAGTTTTCTTACGATTTTCATTGTTAAAAGATGTCATTCGAGCCTAGCCTCTCACTTTTATTAGCCTGGGGTTGACGATAGCTAGGAAAAGCTTAGAACAATATTCTAATCATGTTCATCGATATCCATAACACATGCTACGAGATATAGTACTACTTTTCTTGCGATTTCCATTGTTCAACGATTATTGTAGCTGTTCTAGCCTAGCCTTTCACTTTTATTAGCCTAAGGTTGAAAAGTTCAGAACAATACCCTAATCATATTCATTGATATCCACAAGACATGCTACGAGATACAGTACTACTTTTCTTGCAATTTCTATTGTTCAACGATTATTGCAGCCATTCTAGCCTAGTCTCTCACTATTCTTAGCCTAGGGGTGATGATAGGTAGAAAAAGTTTAGGTCAATATCCTAATCATATTCATCGATATCCATAAGACACGCTACGAGATACAGTACTACTTTCCTCGCGATTTCCATTGTTCAAAGATCATTGTAGCTGTTCTAGGTTAGCCTCTCACTTTTATTAGCCTGAGGCTGATGATAGGTAGAAAAAGTTTAGAACAATATCCTAATCATGTTCATCGATGTCCATAAGACATGCTATGAGATATATTTATCGCGCGATTTCCATTGTTCAAAGATTATTGCAGCTATTTTAAAACAGTCTAACCGGGCATACTAATGTGTCGTTATGGAATCACGTGTGTGCCGAGAGGAAGTAAGAACGTTGATTCTAATTGCATGTATCTGCACGTTTAATGGAAAAATATTATTTATATTCAATAATTCAAAACGGCAACAATAACTATTTTTCATTATTTGACAGTCAGGGATCTGCAGTTCCGTAAGTTGGCATTAACTATGAAAAAAAGTTAAATTTTTATAGCTATGCTGTGGGATTCAAAATGATAGTGTTGTCGAAAATAAGGCAGGTTGAAAAAGATGGATTGAGGTTCCAATAGAAACTTTCCTAGAGGAGACAAATATTTAATGGAGAGAAATGTGCATGTAGCCCATTTCTGACTAAACACTGACACAGGAAAGATTAAGGTAATAGATAGAAGGCTATTTCCAAAAAATTCCAGACTGTCTCGGGAATATCGATTCAATGGTGAATAACCCGTTCATGGCATCAATTATGGAAGAAATAATGTATGAATTTCAATTGACAAGCTGCGTCAGTTCGTTGGAGACAGTCATTTAAGTCAGTCGCAATCATTTGAGTCATTCAGGCGTTTGAAAACAGATGCTGCATGACAATGCTCCAGTCCACATGGTTGTAGTCAAAGACTGTGGCTTCGAGGAGATTCAACACCCACCCTACAGCCCAGATTTATCACTGCAGACTTGGTAAAACAGCTTCATGGACTGGAACGTTGTCATACAGCATGCGGGCTCAACGCAGAGGGATTAATTCATATGACTGCTTCCAATGACGCTGAAGCAGCTAGACAGTTAAAACTGATTCATTGTTTCTTCCGTAGATAATGCTATATGCCATAAACAGGTTATTTACTATTGACACGATATTTCAGTAAGGCAGAAAACTTTTGGAAATGTCCTTGTAACATATTCTGGTTCAAAAATCTTATCTTTATAATGTCTTGAAGACGTAACGCTTCCTTGTATATATATATATATTTGTAAAATGAAAAAGAATATGTATAATTTTTGACACTAAAAGAAGAAATTCCTCGCGGCAGTCAAACACTGTGTTACATTTTTCGATTAATTTATTATCAATCATTGATTTCTCGCTCAAAGAAACAATTTAAAGAGAAAAAATGGATGCTATAAGATATATATATATATTCTTCCTGGTTTAGATTCCTATATTTAATGAGTTTATCACGCTATTAAATGGATAGCCAATTGAGTACAAGGTTAAACCTCTCTCGATTCCAAAAGAATCCAGTTCTATCGATTAAATTACACGCCTCAGGGAGATAATCGATATTATAGATGTATCTTCACCATTAAATGTATTTTATGTTCACTTATATTGCATGTCTCTCTTTCTCTTAGTTTAAAGTAATAATTATGTGCTTTGTGTAGTGACGATGATGTGTTAAAACATTGAATAAATGCACTAATTTATCTTATCCATTAACGTGATTATATTTAAAAAAAAAAACAAATAAAAAGGAGATAAACGAAAATGTTGTAGTTTCATTATATAAAGTGTAAACTTAAATATAAAATATTGCAATAAAATGAAATTTATTACGAAAACATGGCTTTAAAAAACTTATATTTTGATCATAATATTATTCCATGCGCGTGCGGAAAACAAGATCATCTTTTATTACATGATTGAAATTAACTAGTTCTAATCTCATTCCTTCTTTTATTAGATAAACTTGAACATTCTTGTTTTTGGTTAACCAGCGGCGTATTCAGCCACAAGGTCTATGGAGACAAATGGAAATAAAGCAAGCAATACAAATAAAAGAAACAATAGAAATATTATGGAATAGTTTTCAAAGTTTTTGTTTGCAATTAAATGAAAAACAACGTAAAAGATATAATGCATATAATACTTCTTCCTACCTCAACTCAGTAAGCTGATCAAAATTGTATGGTATGCGTGTCTCATCTATACTTTCGAGAAAATCATAGGAAAAGATTGTGTTGATATTATACGATATCCGTGTCAGCTACTAAAGTCAAATTCATACTGAAGTACATTCCATTTTAAGCGCTTTATTATGACACTAGCAACATAGTAGTAAACTGCATAAATTAAAGAGAAATATTTGATTGACTTGATTTTTAACTTTCCTTTCAGCAACGAAGCTATATGAGACTGGGCGTATCTATTAACGTGGAATCCGAACCACATGAGCTTCCACCGGGAATTGAACCTGGGTTTCCCACGCCAAAGGCGCGTACACTAAACGTTTAGCCACGAAGGAGCTCTAAAGAGAAATAGCTCAATATTATGATTAATTCTTAAACTTTCAATTTTTTTTGTTTACTTATAAAATTACCCGAAGATAAGACATATCAATTAATGCAGCATATCAAACGGAACAAAATGAGTTAATTGAATGTAAATTTTCATGCGCAGTTTTCGAGAAAAATTTCAGAAAAAAAAAACGAATTTTTATAGTTCTAGAAGGTAATGTATGTTGTTCTTTTGCTAGTAATAAAATTGATTTTTTTATTGTGCTGGAACAAACTTTTTATTTATTTATTTATTTATTTATTTATTTATGTATTGTGGTACGTATCTAAAAAAATAACTATTAAGTACCATACTTCAAACAGTAACACACAGACTACTTGTAAAAATAGTCAATAAAAAGCTTATAAAATAAGAGAACTATCCTGAGAAAAATCCCTTATCCGGATAGCGATATATTGTACAAATATACAGAATCCTTATGTTTGCTACGGAAATCTATATGGAGCATACGTTATCCATACGCTCCATACGTACTGGCCTCTTTCCCGCTTAGATGTTACATAATGCCGCTGCAGGATGTCTGGCATCTAACAGTCTTCCATATATTACATACGTCAGCTGTATGTTATATACGTCCATGTGTATATGAGATCCTGACCGCCTATATACAGTTCTGCCTTTTACACGTAAAGTTAAGTATATATGTCACACTTATACGGAAAGTACGTATAAAACATACTTCAGTTATACGTTTGCGGCACGACGTTACATCGTACGTTTTAGTCCAAAAACTACAGGATTTACGCATGTAACGTAGTTTTTTACGTACGCCACGTTTTTTTTTCTGCGTAGTAAGAAACAAACATGTCCCAGCAAGAAAAGATAAATAGAAAGAATTTACAGTACCTGGCCTATTCCATTACACAACGAAAACAACACTAACTATAAGAGGAATTCAAGAAGAATAAAAAAAAAAAAAAACTAATAAACTAAAACAGTCTTGTAGATTAAGAATTGTAATAAGAAAGGACAAAAAGAAGCAATAAATAACATTTTTTTATCTGTTTAGAGAGGGGAAAAAATAGTATTCTTGGCGCCCTAATGCAAGAAAGTATGAATACATAGTTGCTCTTTGTAAATAGTATTACTCGGAGATAACTAAGAGTTACAGATCATTTGTAAAAGTTCATATTAGTACAGGTTACGATTAATTTGGGGGAGGAGAGGGAGTTTTTTTTAATGTGAAAAAGCTAAATGCCACAATAAATAAGAACAGCTCACGGATTTTTTTTTTTTTAAGTGACTTCAAAATTACATACCTTAAATAGAAAACGAACGACGATACAGATAGAGGGGGAATGGGGGAGAGGCAAAGAAGACTGGACATAGAACTTGTGGTGATGAATACTTGAAGCAACTTGGAAAACATGGTGTTATTTTCACACTTCAGCCTAAGCTTTTCTTTTTTTTTTTTTTTTAATTTTTTTATCTGTTGAATTGTAGATATAGGCTACACACACACACACACACACACAAAAAAAAAAAAAAAAAAAAAAAACAGATAAAAACTTGTCCTAGGCATAAAGCTTAATCATTTTCTTTCTTTCTCATTTTTTGAAATGACTACAAGGTGCGCAGAGGAAGGGCTTCGTAAGCATTGAAAAAAGCTAAAGTAGACTGTAAGCTTATACTTATGTGATGTACAATCTTTGGAAGATTTGCTCTGAAATGATATTACCGAGGACTATGTAAAAAAACATATTATTACGGATTTTACCACACAATAATTTTAATTAACATATAACGCTTAACATTGATCATAATAAACCATTGTCAACAGACTGTCAGTCAAGCTCAAGAAGGTCAACTTCTTTCTCCCGGCATTGCTGTAAGGTTAGATCCATCATTTTGAAAGTGGCCGGGGGCGCGCTCAGTGGTAGAGGGTTCACCACTGTAGCGTGGGAGTCCCTCTTTCGAACCACCTCGCGCCAATTGAGCGTTGTGCTGGATAAACACCGTGTACGTGATTGTTTCTCAATGTTCTCCCACTTTATTTCCCAATTTCATTCACCTTCCATCATCACAGTTTCTTTTAGCCTACATGGCATATCCACGGACGTTAAATATTATTATTATTATTATTATTATTATTATTATTATTATTATTATTATTATTATTATTATTATTATTATTATTATTTAAACTCGCTGATCTATAACCTGGGAGCGTACTTTTACAATCTGAGGAATATTAGTGATTGAGATAGGAGCTTTGATTTCATTTTAATTTAGCGTCCCTTTCTCAGCAGTAAGGCTATATGAGACGTGGAGCTACAACTTGATGTGGGATGCGAACGACATGAGTTCCCACCGGGAATTGAACGTGGGTCTCCCACGCCAAAGCTGCGTACGTTAACCGCTTAGCCATCAAGGAGCTCTATGAGGTAGGAGCAAGTGTTGGAGTATACGCGTAAAAATGAGTTACTGAAAAGTTTATCTGTAAAACAATCAATTATGATACTGATATACTTATTTGCCTGTTACCAATACTCTTTCTCAAGACCAGCTTTCCTGTGCGCTCCTTCTCCTATCCACGTTGTTTACAGAGAAGAGGAGCAAAAAAACTGTGACGGTACAGACCATTCAGTTGGAAATGACTGGGTTAGATTGATGAAAAATTTAAACATTCCAATAGTGAGAAATGGCCAGCCACGAGGTTAGAACCCCGAGCAGTCGGTATTTAACAATCAAGACCGCTGTCCATTCTACCACCTCAAATAGGTGGGTGTTCAGCGGTTAAGCGCTCAGCACTGACGCTTAACGGACCCTGGTTCGATCCTAGACGATAGAAGTTTGTGGTAGACAAGATTTATGTGGGTTTTCTCGAGATTTCCCCGTTTCCTCCCACATTTTTAAGCCACCAATTATTTCATACCGCTTCCTTTAACCTACTAGGCATACGCCTGGGAGACGCAAAACGATACTTTTTCATTTCACTTCATTTCATGAACAACTGGTGAAATTGTAAACTAGATCGTTTAAGCTCAGAAAACATCAATAAAAAATTTACGATAAAAAAACAACATACTAACATCTATCTCACGTAATAGGTTAATATAGGCGCAATATATGCCCGAATAGAAGCCTTACACACCCTATATATAAAAGATACGTATCTGTTGACCTTTTTTATATACGTTTGCATAAGAAAAATGCTCTATGTCAAATAATTTATACCACAAAAGCTAAGAACTGCCAAGTTCATGTTTTCTCTTTTTTAGTTTCTTTTTTGGAGGTGTTTGCTGATTTAAATGCTTATTCTTCAAGTTCTTCCTTTATATATCTCTCTCTTCTTTTTCTTTTCTAACAAGAAAATGTACTTCGACACTTTTTTTTCTTTTATGCCGTAAGAACTCTATATAACTGTTTACATTCGGAGTTCTCTAAAGGCAAACAAAGGTGCGCCTGTATATAGTGCTAACCACTACGCGAATGACTACGAATGTATGTGTGAATTACTGGTAGGTGGGTGGGTGATGCAAATGTACACAGTTACAGACATGTTTGTAGAACGTAGCAGTTCGCAAGTTATGCTAAAAGTGCCTGGTCTATATAAAAGAAAAAGGCAGGGTTGCCAGACAAAAAAACAGATAAGAAGAACCGAATTTAAATATTGAATTTTCTTCTTTTTTTAAAAAAATATTACAATGCTCATGAATACTTTCTCCTCCTTTTTCTTAAAAAGTTTTATATCCGACGATTATGCTCTGGCAGTAAAGAAGATGGAAATATGATGATAATGAACGAAATGGTAGGTGGGAGGAACATGGAGAAAACCCATGCACACGGTGTCTGTTCACTACAAAGCCCACTTGGCGGAATCTGGGATCGAACCAGGGTTCCTATGTACCAGTAGTGAGGGCTCTACCACTTTAATCATACTGACTTGTTAGGATTTCCATTTAATTACATGGAGGTCTCCGGCTCGAATCCCGCAGCCGCACTCGCAGGCTGGTTTCTTTTCAGAGATTCTCCTCAATCACATGAAGGGAATGCCACAATGGTATGTGCTTGGTTTGACTAAGGGAAATCATGAAAAGAATCTAGTCTAACCAACTTCATTCCTAGCATGTACCTATCCCGCTATTGAATTGTTCGTATTACTAATACAAAATAACTAGCATTTCTGAAAGATTCTATAAATAAACATAATTCTAGACTACGATTAGGATTAGATTTCTGGCCTTTCAGAATCTATGGCCATGTTAGCTCACCACGTATATGAGGGATGACGTCACTCGGTGATAACACTATCCGAGGAAAGGGAGGAAATAAACGATTGGGGAGGGAAGGAAGCGGCCTGGGACCTGTATGTTAGGTAACATTCCAGCATTTGCCTGGTGTTTATGAGGAAAACTCAGGATAATCTCATTCAGGATGGCTAGCCTGAAATACTTTTTACACTTTTTCGACCGAGTACTCCCACCGGGAATCGAACCCGGGACCGCTCGAGAATTCTACACGAGTTGAGACACATGACAATTAATGTCTTATTTCCGAGATAAGAAATTTCATGAATCTCGTAGATAACACTAATTCCCCTCATCTTAAATCTCAAACACTGTTCTACGGTATATATATATATATATATATATATATATATATATATATATATATATATATATATATATATATATATATATATATATATATATATATATATATATATATATATATATATATATATATATAAACTACAAATGGACAAAGTGACTGTACGGACACATTGAAGAGTATTTATCAACGTTTAAAGACACGGAAATCATTACACAATCTTTTTCTTCTTTGTTTTCGCCTTTTCCCATATTTATATGGTGTTGGCGTCTTCGGCTTTAATTCTACCAGCGTTTCCTGCACTCTTCTCAACCTTAAGCGTCCTCTAATCTCCGATCAACCTGTACCCAAATAATATACAGGGTGCTTCAAACTAACACCGACAACGTTTGGGAGGTGATTCCTGATACCAAGATAAAACAAAGAGTATAGACCAACCTGGGTGCACAAATGCTTACTTTCGGAGTTATAGGCTGCCGAAAACGTGAATAAATGAACTTTAAAGATCCATAGCTCCAAAATCATGGGACCTACCGTAGTCGGGTAAAGACTTCACTTAGGGAGTAATATGTGCCGCATCCAAATATCCAAGTTTCAAAATCCTAAGGTACTCACGCAACAATTTTTACAGAGGTAGTTGGTGAGTACATCAAATTATATGCTCGTAGCCAAACTGCCTCTGTAAAAATTGTTGCGTGAGTACATTAGGATTCTGAAACTTGGATATTTGGATACGGCACATATTACTTCCTAATGAAGTCTTGATCCGACTACGGTAGGTCTCATAGTTTTGGAGCTATGGACCTTTAAAGTTCATTTTTTTTTCATGTTTTCGGCAGCCTATAACTCCGAAAGGAAGCATTTGTGCACCAGGGTTGGTCTATACTTTTCGTCTTATCTTGGTCTCAGGAATCGCCTCCCAAACGTTGTCGGTGTTGCTTTGAAACACCCTGCATATATTTTTAAATGTTTCTACATCACACCCTTCGTGGATCACTCGTAGCGCAGACGGATTGTGATCATTTCAAGATTAAATTAAGAGAAAAATCAGGACATAAATTTTATACATGAATTTACAAAACGGGACGAGACAAGAAAAACTTTGAGAATCGAAACTTCTACAAAATTTTCGAGTCGAGAGGAGAAAACTTTATTTTACATCTTGTCTCGTCTCTTCGGTAACACTCCTTGGAACAACTGTATGAGATGATCCCACGTTGAGCCCTATATACACTTCTCATTCAGCTTTGGTGATAGAGAGGAACGTTAAACCAGACCAAGATAAGGTTAATCTGAATTCTGCTCTGCTATCATTATTATTACGAAAGAAAAGAAAAGTCAGTTTGTACAATATCACCTCTGAAGCGCAGGTACGCACCCTAGCTTGCACCCGAATTCTCTTGTATACAGTTTTCTTCCTTTAGTTCGTAGAGAGAAAATTTTAATTTTTACCAATGAGACTTTCCTTCAAGAATCACCACTGGTCCTGCTGCTACACTTTGGTAGTTGTACTGACCAAACAATAATAATAATAATAATAATAATAATAATAATAATAATAATAATAATAATAATAATAATAATAATAATAATAATAATAATAATAATAATAATAATAATAATAATAATAATGTGGCCCTGCGTAGCGTAGTCGCTAACATTTTCATCTTTGGTGCAAGGGATCCCGGGTTCGATTCTCGGTTGAAACAGTGTAACAGCTTTTTCAGCCCATACATCCCGAGTGAGATTTTTCCTGAGATTTCCTCATTCACACCAGGTAAATGCCAGGATAGTACCTGACATAATAGTCCAACACTACTTCCCCCCTTTCCCATTATTTTCTTCCTCCCCAATTTCCCGTGCAGTGTGATCGCCGAAGGACGTCATCCCTCATATATGTGACGGGTTAACATGGTTATAGATGAGGAAAGCCCC
Organism: Thermobia domestica; assembly: GCF_964235325.1. Classification (NCBI taxonomy): domain Eukaryota; kingdom Metazoa; phylum Arthropoda; class Insecta; order Zygentoma; family Lepismatidae; genus Thermobia; species Thermobia domestica. The sequence continues at coordinate 78,309,478 of NC_137463.1, forward strand.
GAAATCTAATTCATAATCCTATTATTATTATTATTATTGCAATACAAGAAATTGAGTAAAGGGCAGACTTCAAAGCGATTGATAATGTAGACAAGAAGAGAAAGAAGAAAGAAAAAAAGGTTAGAAAAACAATATTAAATAGAGCAGTATATTGACTGTAAAAATATTTCAACTTAAAAAGCTCTTGAAGCGTGTCACGTGAAGTTTACCTAAGAGGACTTTAAACGCCACTTCAACACTCGCTTTACAAATTGTATGAGCGTTTTTTTTTTAAGACTTATTCTTTTAGATTCGTTAGAAACAATTTAACTTACTTCTTTTTCGTTCTTTAACCTTCTCCAATGTTACCTCTTGATTTAATTTTCTTTGCATTATTTTGCGAGCATTATTCTATACTCGTCTTGATTCATTTCCGTTTTTTTTTTTTTTCTATATTTACTTGTATATTCTGCAAATACATTATCCGACAAATATTTAATAACACAATGAACTATATTCATAATTTCAGATGAGAATATTAAGAATGGGGAAGTTAGAAAGAACCATTCAAACGAAGAACTTTTTTCTAACTTTAAAATTATTACAAATACACATCTATTTACCTCATAACTCTCCTCGCTGGTTTGGTGGCCAGGGTGCGTGGCTACGATGCAAGACACCCGGAGTTCGACCCCCGATGAGAGAGTATCGAACGCACTGAAGTAGTTTAGATCTCACTTTAAATTGTAAGTTTCCTCCTATATAGCCTTGTTGGTGACTAAGGACGTACATTCAAAACAATTAATGAATATTTATGTTACGTGGATGGATATACCAAGCGTCCAAAACGTAAAACTCTATAGCCAGTTACAGGTTACTTGTCCTCTTAGTCCTAATAACCACATGCAGGGTGTGTGGATGAGTTTATGATTAACCTTGGAAAACGACATGATATCAAATTGAAATATTTTTGCTTATAAACGCACATCTACTAACGCATTAACGGCTTACTGCGGCCCTATAGGCGTTTGAAGTTGCCAAAGCAAAGCGCCTGAAATAGTCAGCAACCCGCAGTGCTTAGTTCTTCTACTGGTTGCTCAATACAAGGATAGCATAATACTAGTTGAAACCTAGCATGTTGAAACCTCACTGCGGCACTACAGACACTTGGAGTTGACATCAGACTAGGTTTCACTATTCATTCACAGCACATGAAATTACTGACAGTCGGCTATACATAGTTCATAGTGAACTTTGTGGTGAACAAACCCCGTGTGCGTGGGTCTCCTTGCGGTTCTCCCGTTTCCTCCCACTTTCTTCATTCCACTATTTCATTCATTTCTCATAATTACCGTCTCCTTTAGCCTGGCCGGCATAATCGTGGGACGTAAAACTCAAAGATTCCATTTCATTTCATTTTTTTAAGTCAAATATTTGAAGAAGAAACATTAACTGCACTTCAGGTTATTCATAATAATCTACAATAGCCTAATAACCCCTATTTATGTCAAATATAGTTAAAATCAATGAAGGGAGAATGTTTCCGCAATCGGCAAATTGGCTAGCTCAATTCGTTATATTTCAAAGTTTCACTTACAATTATACTTTATGAAAAAGACCTTTATTGAATAACTAATGAGTCTCTTACTAAACGATTTAGGTAACCTATACTCTACAGAACAAAACTAAATGACTAGTAATGTTTATAATGCTGAGAAGAAGAGTAAGTTAAGCGACTAAAGTAAGAAACTCTAGTAATGAACACGTTAATAGATGGGCATTTAACACATAATTATTCTACGTATGTTAATCAATCCTCATCGACTTGGATATATTTTTAAACATGGATAGTTGAGTGATTTGGAACTCCAGTAGAAGAAGCAGACACTTTGCAACAGCACCGTAACTTAGGTTTCTTTCTGGGAGGGCAAGCATTAATACGCGTATTTGGGCCCTCTAGAAAAATTGTTTTTCTAATTCTTGGGCCCTTTCCTTCCATTCTTCTCTTACTCATTATGGCCCCCCGGAGCCTGTGGGCGCTCCCGCAAGATATGCGGGGCAATTAGTTACGCCCCTGGGCCTGTTCCATACATGACAATTAATTAAAGGGACAATATTGACAAATCTCAAAACCACACGAATAAATATATTTCTAGGGCCCCTAATAGTAGACATTTTTTACTGAAATGGACCCACGACTCACTTTTGTTTTATTTACCTTTTGTATGCTGTTTTGTTTATGTAATGTTGAGAACCTGTTTGATGCTTCATTTACAATTTCATGTTCGTATCGTACATGGAGTAAGAAAATTTTGTCTTAAAGTGGACCCCCCCTCCTGGAAGGGCAGTTGCCCCTCCTGCCCTCCACAAGTTACGGCCCTGCCTTGCAATTACTCTTATTTGTGTCCCGTTCTGTAGAGACATTTTAGAAGACATAATGACCAGTTGCGACTTCTTTCCGTATTCCCCACCTATCCCATTAAACACTAACAAAGTAAAAACAAGAATGCAAACACCTAACAAAAGGAAATTTACCTACAATGGAAAGTAGAAAAATATGTTTTAGAGTGTTACGGAAACAATGAATGTTTAAGTTGAAATAATACACACCGACAACGCGAAGACGAGTTGCACGGTTCTGGTTTTGTTGGTGGTAAATCCTTGCGCTGTCGTCTAATCGCACCTGTTCCTCCTGTCTTGCAAGAATTGCTGACATCATGCATCCGACCACCTGACGCAAAAGTACTTGATGAAACAAAACGAAAGACCCAAGTGCACCGGCGCTCGTTTGGCGGAACTACCGAGAGCAATGAAGGCTAATTAAGGTTATCATCCTCTCTTAAAAGTGACGAGAAAATATTCCTTCTTTAACAAGAAGTTCTTCCATGTTGTTCTGAAAATACCTTTTGATGATACTCCTGCTTTGTGTATGCCAAATTCTGTGAAGTGGGTGACTGTTACAAGGCAATGACCTTAACCGGATTATCCCTTTTATATAAATATGACATACGGACACAGCAGTAGGGGGAAGCTGATTTTGTGCACATAGATCTTCGTACTCTGTTTGCTCTACTTGAGTTACACCCATTTGAAGATCAGTCATTAGCCTTCCACGGATTAAGCATAGGTTTCTTAGTTTAATGTGGGTACAAAATTTATTAATAATGGCCCATAGATCAACTTCCTTTTTCTTTCTTTCAAAATTGCCTTCCTAAGCATAAGGTAATTAAGAAAATGTTTTCACATTTCTTGAATAGGTTTATATGTAAATTTTGCAATTTGAATGAAATAGTAAAACCATTTTTCCCCTACATATGCCCTGATCGCTATCGTTTGCTTTACATTATGCAATTCTTACACACCCCAGCTTTTACAAGTGGAATTGAATGTATTTTTAATCCCACATCTTTTACTTTGATCTATTGGAAATTTTAAAACTTGCCCTCTTAATGCAATGCTTACACTTCGGAGTGCAAAGCTTACAATTCTCTCTTCTTAAAGCATATTGTACCGAAAACAGTTGTTACCAATATGACAACTTTCATGATGCGTTGTTACATTTTATTTTACTGCGTAATATCTGGCCACAAATAAACTAATTGGTTTGAATGAAATTCTTTGTAATGTACGACCAGAAAGCTGAACCTAAAATAATGTGTCCCTTTAGTGGGTCAAATAGCTAACATCTCTGCTTTCTATAAGCCTAATACTGTATTCGAAACCAGGTACGAATACTGCTTCGGACAGAAACTCGAGTAAGTGATTGAATTCCCACCTTCGAGCAGTTTCATCTGATATAGCGTTGATGCGGCGGTGAAGAGAGCTGTTAAAACTTCAATCAATCACTGTAAGGGAGTGAGTTTACTTATGTAGGCGACTATAGCCTACACCATACAGTAAAAATTACGTATTACATATAACCTAACTATATATAAAACTGCATGAATTCACTCACTGGCCGGTTGACGTAGAAAGTTGAAATTTGGCATGATTGTAGCTTTTCGGGACTAACCTACGGTAAGTGAATATTTTTAATTTTTAGGGCGTTAAAAGAGGAATAAAGTTCTCCATGTTATTTAAATAGAACTTTTTTTTTTTTTTTTTTTTTACCTATAATCTTACGTTTTAAGTACTTGGAATAAAAACTTGGAATTCGGTATGCTTGTACGTTTTCGTTAGCGTTACCTAAGTGCAGGGTTGGCAAAAACCATGGTTTTTATTAAAAAAACCAAATAAACCGGTTTTTTTGGTTTAAACCAGGTTTTTTTGGTTTAAACCAGGTTTTTATGGTTTAAACCAGGTTTTTATGGTTTAAATAATTTGCTCTATATATTCATATCATATATGGACAGAAATAAGTTTGTTTCGCCTTGATGTTATTATGCGACAACCGAGTTATGCTGGAAGGGGTCACATAAGCTTAAAGCGGAATGAAAACCGCTTCTCGAGTTACATCCGAGAGAAATTGTCCTCCATTTGAACTCGGAACCAGGACTAATTGGCCACAAATGCGATACGTCTGCCGACTCACTCACGAAGGAATCCTGATATTAAAAAAAAAAACGTTGTACTGATCTTTACATGCTTCTTAATATAACTGTCAAGAGTCATTTCAGAAGGACAAAAAGATAAACAGTTGCACAAGTGAAACCATTACACAGAATTACATATGAACAATTTCAAAGTAGTACGGAGTATAGAAGAACTAATTTAGTTCAAGTTAGTTAATAACGACTTTTATTGGTCCAAATTAAAGAAATACACCGACTTAATCTGCATATCAATAAGAAAAGTGAATAAAGATACGAATTATTTGAGTCCACTTTGGCTCAGACTCATTTATACATAAATAGATACCAAAGATACTTATTTCACTAAAGGCCTCTCGTGAGGTCTGTATGACCCCCCCCACACACACACACAAAAAGTACGGCGTTTTCGATGTATTTTATCAATAGTAAACATTGAAACGAAACAATATTTAGAATTTTTCTTCGATTGCAATTACATAACAATAATAATTACAAAAAATCACAAAATAAACATTTATAAACTTATAAAAAAAAAAAAGTTGCTGTTGTAGTATAATCTTTTTGAGTAATGAATGGGGAATTTAGGTCTGAATATAATACGAATAATATACGGGAGTGAAACGTGATAACCCACAAATGTGTGTTCATCAAGATTTTACAAACACTTACACTTTTACGAACATTTTTTGTTTTTTGGTTTAAACCAGTTGGTTTTTTTGAAAAAACCAGCTGGTTTAAACCTTGGTTTAAACCATGGTTTAAACCACCTTGGTTTAAACCAGCCAACCCTGCCTAAGTGTATTACCAAAGATAAAAATTTCCAACTTTAGAGTGGTTTTTTGGGGAACTGAAAAATCTTTCCAATGTTATTTATATGGGGCATCTTGTATTGCCCAAAATGTTTAGGCACTTCCGGCAGGATTAGAATAATGAAATTTGGCATGGTTGTAGCCTTCCTACAAGAAAATTGCCAAAAGTGAATAGTGAATATCTTTAGTTTTTTAAGGGGTCTAAAGGGAGATGAAGAAATTTCAATGCTATTTAAATGGGTGTTTCCTTGGGATACAAAATCTTATCTTTTAGGTAGTTGAAATAGAAATGAAATTCGGTAGAACTGTAGGTTTAAGAGGTGTGAGGCCGTAGGCCAAGTGAACGCGGAGTCTGGGGGAGGAGCCCTCATCTAGAGAAAGGCAAGTATATATATATATATATATATATATATACAGAGAGAGAGAGAGAGAGAGAGAGAGAGCAAACATGTTATATGAGTGTTTTAAATTTATTTCAGAGTCATGACGCCAAAATACGAATCTGCAAGAAGCAGTGGCATGCATTTTTTTTACATTAATCTTTTTACTTCCCATTTTTCCCTAAAATTACTGAAAACAAAAGTTACAAAATATATGAAGAGGATCATAAAGAAATGGAAAATCCCTTGTAGTTACTTTAGTTTTTTTTTTTTTTTTTTTTTTTTTTTTTTTTGTTAATATATATTTTGGGTACTATTTTCTTCCCAACGTTCGCTTTTTTCTTTCTTTTATTTTTGGTTAATTTCATGATTTTCAGTTCAAAACACACGAAGTCAATCACAGAAACTAGTATTTTCTTTGTTTCTTTTCTCGTTACCTCGTGATGGAGGATGGCAACGCCATCTGATGAAGATAGAGATGGGCGATTTGCTACATAAGAAGATGCTGTCAATCATTGCAATGAGAAGTACAACTTTTAAAAAGATCTCTCTTCCGATAATGATGGAAAAATACTTTCCTGTTCCCCTCCCTCCCGCGACTCCCTTTAACATCATTTGATTCTCTTCACGAGTTTTTTTACAAATGGAACGTTAATAAGAGGTCTTCCATTGGGTCGTTGACACGGCCGAATTTTTGTTACAACTGCAACACCAATTGACGGTACCCTCCCCCCACGCGTAATTTTGGTTCGGCTCTTTTGCAAAATGCATCGGCGTAAAACATCACGAGAAAAAATAAGACACACACAAAAAAGTTACCTTTGTTTTACATTAAGCCCTAACTTCTTTGTTTTTCAAAGAAATCTCCTCCACCGTGGACGTGTACGTCCATCATTGAAAGAAATAGGTGTAATTTAGTTAAAAGCTTTTGTGCATTTTCAATATTATTACATTGTGCATGTTGCACAGTATGGCTGGCCGGCCTACAAAATGTAGGCGTCGTATTACAAATATCATACTGTATGAATGCTGAACTGTGAATAGTGTAGACGGTCAGATAGCATCACAGTTGCTTCATTTGCTACGGTTTTCTGAATAATGTAAAATTAAATATCGAAATTACTAAATCATGGAGGCAGTATTGTCAACATACTTATGACTGCGTACATAATTAGTGTGAGCTCCCTTGTCGCTACTGGTTGTCGTCTTTGGCGCTGGAGACCTGGGTTCGATTCCGGTAGGAGTTCATGTGATTTGGATTCAACATTATGCTGTAGATCCATGTTTCATATAGCCTCAGTGCTAAAAGGGACGCTCCTCATCCTCACTCTAAATCACTCACTCACTCAGTCACTCCCATGCCATTTAATGTTATGGCGCCAAGACTGCATAAAAAGGAAATATTGTTGTGTAAAGAATATTTTGGAACTAGCATTCTGAATCCAGAAATACATAACAAAATGATGGTAAGGAGGAGTTATTGGTTACGACGTGTTAAATATATATTTTTCCATATTATAAATTAAATTGCATAAGGGTAGTAATTATTATATGTTAGATATGCACGATTAATCACTGGGACAATGACGTTCATATAAAGAATAGATGTGATAGAATAATTGAGCATTGAAAATGAAATGAAATTAAATCTTCAAGTTTTACGTCCCACGCATATGCCGGCCAGGCTAAAGGAGACGGTGATAATGAGAAGTGAATGAAATAGTGGAATGAATAAAGTGGGAGAAAACAGGAGAACAGCGAGAAAACCCACACATACAGTGTTTCCCCACCACAAAGTTCACTTGACGCGAGCTAGAATCGAAACAGGGACCCCACGTATCAGAAGTGAACGCTTTACCGCAAAACTATCGTGCTTCTAACTGAGCACCGAGTAAGGTTGGTATTATGTATATACTACCATGTTAACCGCATTATTAGTAGAAAAATTAAAAACGATATAAAATTATTGCTGCGTGTGTGCGATAAATGACTCCACTGCACGTAAACAGCGTTAATAAGATTTGTCAAGTAAACAATATATAGTAATTACAGTTTGTTTTAAGAAAATTAGTGTTGAAAATAAACAGAGAATAATAATAATACATGTGATCTGTAAACAGCGTTAATAAGATTTGTCAAGTAAACATTATATAGTAATTACAGTTTGTTTAAGAAAATTAGTGTTGAAAATAAACAGAGAATAATAATAATACATGTGATCTGTATTGTTAATTTCCAATATTTAAATATAAGTAAATATATCCAATATTTACCGTCTATGACAAGTAACTTTGTCAAATGTTGAAAAATCTATACTTTAGCTTTGCGTAAATTCTGACTCAAGATAACACTCCCACAAAAATTTCAGTAGGGTTATTAATGATAACGGAACCAAAAATGGTTTCTGTTCTGGACTCGCAACCTATATAAACGTTTTTACTTAGGTGTGATTCGAGGAGAGAACCAAATACATTTGGACATAAGGGTTCTGTTCAGAAAACGGAAAACCACAACTCGGTGCGTTACGGGAAGAGAATCAAAATATAGTTTGAGATTGTCATATTTTCAAATATCGTTATCTCAAGGGGTAGCAAATTGCTAGGGCCGGGTCTGGTCAAGATCGTTATAGGTTGCAAATGATATTCAGCAATTACGAAATGATAATTCGAAGCGACTTTGATACGAAACCTATTTCTCACTTATCTTTGTAATTTCATTTCCATCTCAATACCAAATTCGATTGCAAAACCAGAACCGATTTTCTCAGAAAATCATTTTGATTCTGCATGAGGGAACGGATTTTTCCTCTAAAATTTGGTTTTGACAACGAATTCTAAATATTAAATATCAGAAAACTCCTTTCGATTCCGCACCCGGAGTCGTTCTTTCGGTAAATTCCATTTCAGTTCCAATTGCAGAACCGAAAACCAAGTAGAACCCATTTAGATCTACCGGTTACGTTACATTTAAGGCGAATGTAAATGCTCGACTATCACGAAAAGATGGCAGCACGTATTCGCTATTTTGCTCATGTATTTTGTATGGAGGGACAATATTCAAATAATTCAATCAAATTCAAGAGATCAATATTCGAACTTGGCCCAAAAAACAAATTGAATCATTAATTAGAGGATAATTCGTGCACTTTTTAATGATTTCCTTTTATCCGTTGTAGGGTACACTTAATTTTACTCTTCAGAAATATACTCCTAGCAGTGAAACATGCTCCCAAAATATCACCTGCGCTGGTAATTATCTAATTAGTGATTTAATATTGGAAAGATAAGTCAAATGTGCTGCCATCTATTAGCGATAGTAGAGTCTTTACACTCGTCTTAACAATTCTGGTTGCACTGTATAATTTCGCTTAGCTACAACGCACCATATCGAAACAGCGGCCTCAGAAAAAAAAGAATATTGTAATGATGCCATTTCCTTTTTACATGGGTCGAACTGTCACATTTTCAACGAACTTAAAATGATCGTTATTGAATTCTTTGTGTGTGTGTGTATGTTATTTGCGAATTTTTCAATTTTGAGCCCCCCATTCGATAGAGCATCAAAAATTATGTGAAAGAAGTGGCCAAAAAGTTCAGATTTCAGGAGATTTAAGGAGCCATATCTCGGGAACCATAAGTCAGAGAGATCGTATCGGCGCTGATGATTGCCTAGGAGAATGGTGAACATTTTGGTACCAAATAGTAACCTAGCCAAGTGGCAACCGTTCCCCAGATATTGGCCAAAAATGTTCGTATTGCAGGAGATTTAAAGAGCCATATCTCGGGAACCATAAGTCATAGAAAGATTATATTTTGCAAATCTTTCAATTTTGAGCCCTCCATTTTGAGCGTGTCTTCGTAAAACAACCGTAGAACTTTTTAACAGAACTCATAACAAAACATGTGGAACAAATTTAGTACTCAAGGAAATTATAAATACGTGCATACCTATTTGAGTTTTACGCCCCGCGGTTATGCCGGCTAGGCTAAAGGAGACGATGATAATGAGAAAGGAATGGAATGGTGGAATGAAGAAAGTGGGTGAAAATGGGAGAACCAAGAGGAGACTCGCTACAAAGTTCAGATGGCGCGAACTAGGATCGAACCAGGGACCTCATGCACCAGAGGTGAACGCTCTACCATTGAGCCACCGTGGCCCCTGGATAGATATATTACAAGAATTGTTTAATGAGTTTAATAAAGTATATAGAAAAATTGGTAAGTTCGTTCTGATTCCTTATGCACTTTGTCTGGAGAATGTAGAAGTACGTATTATTTTTATTTTCTTCGTTAGGAAGGAAAGAGAAAACTGAATCCACGTTTCCCTGTCATTTAAAGCACTTATGTTAGTGTCTTCTTTTAAAATGTTCTTGGCAGTACTGAATCAAATAATGATCTTAACAACAATAATCTTATATTATTAAAGGTACCTAGTTAATTTCTTCAACCTCTCGATTTTTTTTTTTTTTTTTAACTGATACGTTTGTTTTCATCTACGTGATAATCCTTAATCACTTGTTTTGGTTTTAATCAATGTTTCAGTAACTTTTAAAATGGGCTGGATTAATCTTTTTAAAGTTCGTATCATACATTTATTTTCCTCCTCTTTAGACGTATACAATACGCTAAGACTCGTTCGGCATTGATTGTGGTCAGAGATACATCACTAAGAATTGAAAAGCCAATTTCACAAAACAAACTCAAGCCACAAACTTGCTTTGTTTAATTACACCTTGTAGACTCACAATCAATCACTTAGGTCTGGAAAATAACCACTTGTTACTTTAGTGAAAACCTCCTTTTGTTGAAATGGTTTTGCGTCAACAGGAGAACGTGGTCAGAAACAGTAAATAAATGTTTGAAACTTACTTCCATCAGTACATATCCTCACAAACGGTTACGTGTAGCTGTTTTTTTTCCCCTCTTTTCTACGATTTTTATTTCAACTATCTGGTAACAATATAAAGCGTTGCCAACCAGTGTAACTGAGAATTTTGTGGTTTTATCAGCGTATAGCAAATAAGATTATTAACCTGTTCTCAACCTTCCAGAAAATACCATCGTCTGTCCCGTTAAATATATTTTCCTTCCTGAAGTACCTCAATCACTATTAATGTAAAACTCACATAATCAAACTACAAATTAAGAGATGTACGGTTGTGGTAATTTTTTGGTGTAAATACTGTATTTGCTCATTTTTATTACAGTCAAACGTCAAAGTCCCTTGCTGGTTTGCTGGGAGTTTAGTCCGTTTCAACACGGAGGCTATATGAGACCTGGATCTACAGTTAAAAGAGAATCTGAATCACCGCATTCAAATTTCAAGATTCCCTCACCAGCAATCGAACTCAGAAACTCGTGCACTGAAGGTGCGACTCCCGTGCGAGCACTAGTCGTCAGGCCCTGGGCTTTTAACATCCCTCTGCAATTCCGAAGACATGAAATGGATCAATAGTTAACCCTAATTCCAAACTACATGTGCTTCCACTGGGAATCGAGTCCTGGCTTCCTAATTCAAAGATAGAAATAGCAATCATTTAATCTCGAGCGAGATTTGTAACAAGTTGAAATACGAAGGTTTTGTCAAGAAATGAATGTTAAATTTTTAAAACACCTGCAAAATGTTTAATAAAACTACAAGAACAGGATTCCAGTCAAATGATTAGTACGCGTGTCTTTGGTTCCAGTTCGATTATGATGGAATCCCCATTAGTCTACGAGACGTAACCATAAACGAAACAGGTCCAGGGGCGATCGCTCCCCCCCAGAAAAAGAAACTTTCTTATTTTATATATAAAAAAACCATCCCAGAGTTTGGAGCTCTTAAAAGTAGCTCTAAGTAGCAGTATTACAACCCACCGTTCCCCCAGAAGTTCGTCCTGGATCCGCTCCTGAACTGGTCAATAATAACACTAAACAGCAGTATTAAATTTCTTTAATATCTTACATATAATGCATAATACGGACGTAATATTAGATTAATTTTGAAAGTTTGCAACACTTAAGGAAAATTTTGTGTCTAAGGTGATGAAGGAATGAGGAGGGACAATGTCCATCTTGTAAGCGCCACCATATCCAGCCTTCCACGATGGAGAAATATGTTGATCGTGACTGACCTCTGTCGCTTTTCTATGCTTTTCTTTTATCTGTTGCCTTTTCTCCCCCTTTCCTCTCCTTTATATATACGTATATGCATTTCTCCTTTTATTCACTACGAGAAGCTGTTATTTATGTTGACGGGTACACACTTTTGGCATTTAATATACGGCCGCCATTTTTACCTCCCTCATCTTTCTATCTAGTTACCGTCACACAAACTTTTTTTTTCTTCCATTTGCGGTAAAGATGTGAAGGGTACACATCAGACACTCCTCGTTTCTTTTAAGAATTTTGCATAGTTTTCATACTATGCTGTATAGTGCCTAGATAACTTAAGGGTAGTTTACAATATAATTTATTTAATCAAAGATGATAGTCAGTTGCGTTACGGTGAATTCTGAGAATTATTATTAGCAATGAAATGCAGTCAAGTATTTCTACAATATTTATCCTGAACACGTAAATTGTCCAATTAATAATAAACTGAATTTTAAAATAATGGTGGAAAAACAAACAACATTGTCAAAACCTAGAAAGAAAACTGGAGATAGTATTCATTATTGATGTAGTTAAATGCAATTAGCGAATTATCGAGGTATAAAAGGCTGTGTGCGCTTTGATGATAATTATTTTATTTTATACTAGCTTTAAATATCTGTCGTACCCTCGTCTGAATTCAGAACATGAATAAAGAGAAATCAATTGCAGGGCATTTATCCTCTGATATTATAAAACCTAACACGCGAACGATGTAATGTGGGTTGCATACATACAAGGCGTTCTTAGAAACAGAAATGCCAAAATATTTTCACTCTTTTTCAAGTTCCTCCGCGAGCCGAAAATAAGAACAACGCCTTTGTACGCATTCAGATCTGCTGACGACGTATCTATGAACAAAATTTGGTGGCTCTAGATGACTTCTTCCTATACGAAAATCTGATAACAGACACACAGACAGATACACATTATTTTATTGTTGTTATTATTATTACTGAAGATAATTTTACAGGTATTAGATCACTAGCTTTTTTAAATATTTTTATCAGTGTACAGTTCTAATCGTATATGTTGCTCGTCTGTTTGAAATACTTTTTGCAAGCTTAATTTATCAATGCGTATGTTACTTTCAAGATTCAAAAAAAAAAAAAAAAAAAGTCCTTTTCTGTTGCTGTTTCCTTTATTTAAAAAAAATAAAAAAGGAAAAAAAAATCACTTCGACATAATTAGTGCTTCATTCATCAGATTTATTTTTATTTATTCATTTTTCCCCCAAGGAGCGCAGTTGAAGATTCTGGCAAAAGGAAACTACAAAAATAAATCAGACTGGCATCTGTTTTTATAATAATTATATACCAGATTCCCTACTAGCACATTTAGTAGGTCCTACATAAGTTAATGTTCGTCGTGGTAGGGAATCAAGAATTGGGCGTTGAAGTTGAAAATAGTTGGGTCAACGTAGTTTAAAGTATATGTTGACCAATGTAGTTTAAAGTGTATTTTGACAAATGTAGTTTAAAGTGTATGTTGACCAATGTAGATTAAAGTGTATATCGACCAACGTAGTTTAAAATGTATGTTGGCCAATCAACAGTTTGCCCTCATTTATCCAACAGTTTCGATATCGCACTCCCAATCGCAGCTTTACTAACGTAACTACTACGAAAAAAGTAAATGAGTAGATTGGCAAATGCTTGGCAAAGTGGCTAATTAGAACATAAGGCCAACGTTTACTTCATACCGCTATAGAAGGAAAGAGGAAGGAAAGCGAGGAATAGGAAGAAGAAGGACACAACTGATCGATGATTTGAAAAATAGAAGAACATGTTGGGAGTTAAAAGAGGAAGCTGAAGATCCAGAAATGGTAAGAAACTTCCAGACCCAAACCCAAATAAAAAATAAAAAAAAAACTCATAAGTCCCAGAACCTGTGAACAGATATAATACTTAATAATAATAATAATAATAATAATAATAATAATAATAATAATAATGATAAAAGAAATGTGGAACGTAGTGCAATTTTTCTAAAAGTGAAATATTAATATATATATGTATATATATATATATATATATATATATATATATATATATATATATATATATATAGATATATATATATAGATATATATATATAGATAGATAGATAGATAGATAGATAGATAGATAGATAGATAGATAGATATAGATATAGATATAGATATTATTCCCAGGCGAAAATACCGTAAAAAAACTGTTGTTTAAAAGCAAGTTTTTCGAGCTCTTGTATCTCTAATATTTCTTTTCTTTTCCGTTCTCTTTTTTTCCTTTTTTATTGATTGATTGATTGAATGAATTGATTGATTGATTGAGACGTCCTCTGTCTGCAATAAGAATATTTATGATCGCAATAATGAAGTTGGACCTGAACCACTCTAAAGCATCGATCTTCCCAACTGGAAATTGAACCCAGATCTCACATACCAAAGGCATGTATGGCAGTTGCTAGACCAGCGATTAAAAGATGTTTTTCACCTCCTTTTGCAAAAAGGAATACAGCCGTAAAGCTAAGTTAAGATAAAGATCCTCTTTGGGAAATGCCTGAGTGTGAACATTGGATGTTAACAGCAGGAATCTACTGCAGGGATAAAATGGAAATATGTAAATATAACAAAACAATTTATCTTGCCCTTGGTACGTGCTAAAGTTTGTTGAACATGAAAGATAAGTGCGTACGTATTACTCGTGTGTATGTGTGTGTGTGTGCGTGTGGTAAATCGCGTGCGAACAATTTTTCTTTTAAAAATCATATAATTTGCAGGTATTACATAAAATGTCGTAAGAATACTTCAAAATACCGGTATGTCACTGATTATCATCGTTTTTCATTTTTTTGAAGTGTTCCTTAATTTCAAGTGCTAATTCACATTTTTTCCCTATATTTACATTTTCTTCACAGTTCTTTTATTTTTACATGGCTTTAAAAAGAATGAGAACTAAATTGCGTTTTCCACTTAATATAACAAAAGGAACATTACTAGTTTTGACACCTACAATTTACTGTTTTTTGTCTGTATTTTAGGAATGCAAGAAAAAAATAGCAAAAAAAGAAAGAAATTTCATTGAAGCTCACAGAAAGTTTAATTCTCCATATTCCTTGAAGGTACCAAAACCAGTATGCAAATATATCTGTAGGCTTACAAACACGAAGAACCGGTTAATAAGAAGCCAGCAAAATACATTAATACCTTATAATCAACAATAAACTCATTACAAAGTGTTTAATAATAGTCTTAACCATTTTAGGAGTTACACTTCCCTTTTCTTTTTCTTTTTTTTAACCAAAGAAAAGCTGTATAGATACTGAAGAAAAAAGTATTTATTCAGTCCATAACTTATTCACTGTATTTGGCGTTTCCTGACTGCAAAATGGTCTATATTTAAATGTTACTAACATGAATTTAAACTAGTACTTTGATGGTTCACGTGGTTTTTAATTTGTACAATACAAGTGATATCTGTGGCCGGAAATTAACTGAAGCCTTGCTATTTTTTTTTTTACAAAAAGAAGTTTTCAATATTACATTTTTTTTTCACCATACAAAATGGAAGAAAATTATTGTTTAAACTTTCGTTGGCTCAGCGTTTTTAATTGAATTTTACGCCTGTGGCTTGCCTTTAAAGAACTTATAATATATAATGTCCTTGAGAAAACTGCAGTTCAACAAAATTGATTTAAACTGCAGTCATATTTTCCATTGATGAACGACATCAAATATATATTTCTTCCTTATTATTATGATCGATTATCTTGTAGCAGCGTGCCTACTCTAGTATTAATACATAGCAATAACACAAATTGTAAATTTTAGTGGTAGAGTGTTATTTTTTTTAAAAAAATTTGGAAGTATTTTATTTCAATCACACACACTTATTTTTTGCCGATCACAGAACCAAATCACATGTATTTCTAGCGTTATAATCAATCGCCTAACTACTAGCGTACAAAAGTTTTTTTTTTTTTTTTTTTTTTTTAAATCAACATCAGTGTGATACGGTTGACCAAAGAGAAAGACATTTATAGAAGAAATTATTACCAGCTGCATCCTATAGATCGTATGAACCTGTCACATATAGTTATATATTACATATACAGTACCTGTGATATAAAGAAGTGAAATTTCCCTCAGTGTACTCTCTGATTTTAGTAAGTGTTTTCGAGCTATCAGACAAGTGAAGATATTGGCATCCGACATTTCGAATCCAGACATTGCATTTATCTTCATTCGAAAACCAAGGCCGAATTAACCCACCTGGAGACCCGGGGCAAGAAAAAATATATGGCCACTGCTGACTTCGTCAGATACATTTCTGTAAAAGTACAGTAGGAAAGTTAAGGAAATACACGTAGTTCTACATCAACCATGTCATGCATTACATGATATTATACCTAATAGAACTTTCCAAATTAAGATGGCGGATGTAACAAACGAAGAAATTTGTTTCATATTTTTGGTCATATTTATCTTATGATGATGATTGTATCTCGTATGATTCTTCCTAGACAACCAATTGCGATTTTTATCAGAGTGAAGGCCCGGGTCTACAGCCCCCTCTTAATTTGGCCCTGCCTAAACACTAAAATCACGTCGCCAGGAAAAAATATAATTCATACTCTCTTATTATAGGATAAAATACCTTCTGTACGCCAGAAACATTGCATGCTGGAAGCATGTCCGCAAATACCACCTAACCTCAACCTAGGATCTTCGTCTCTGAACCTTGCTCTATCCTCTAGATGGTGGTTAGAAGCGTCCTCTTCACTCCTATCCGTTTTAAAACATCTTCGTTTGTTACTCTTTTTGTCCATTGTATCTTCTCCATCTTCTAACACTACATTTTGAAGCCTTCTAAATATTTCTTCTCTAACTTCCGTAATGTCCAAGTCTCTGAACCATAAAGTCCAATGCTCCATATATATAACACTTGACCAATTTCTTCCTTAGTCCAATATTAAGGCTGCTAGTTAAGAGTGATCCTTTCTTGTTGAATGCTTCTATGGCTATGGCAATTCTCGACCTGATTTCTTTGGTGCAGTACGCGTCTTTCGTCAAAATACTTCTCAGATATTTGAAATGGTCATCGATCAATATTTTCAAATATCGAAGTATCTTTATCGATAAACTTTACCGATCTCGAAAATTCAATATCTCAATATTATCAATATTACAATATTTCGAAATTTTCCGTTATAAAAATCGAGTTTTACTTGATTATGACCTATACAGAAACAAATAATTTAATTTCTCAGTGTTTCAATAATTGAACATCACTTTTGCTAGCTTTTTGGACCCTTTTTACTTTTGAGCGGCGACAGGAGGAAGAAAATATGGCAATTGTATATATATATATATATATATATATATATATATATATATATATATATATATATATATATATATATATATATATATATGAAGTAATTCGAGACTTTATTTAATTCACAAACACGTTTGATGGTCCATTTGGGCTGTGCAATATTTCAATACATCGATCGGTATTTTTCGATATGTGGAGAAAATTTCGATATTTTGTCGATATCGACTTCCGATATCCAACTTCGGATAACTTATCACAGATCTCCACAAGGACTATGTGCCCTAAAATCACCCACGCTAACCATCGGTTAAACATAAGTGGTACAGCTAACAGATGACGAGAAGAACCCTGCGTGCTCCTGTTACAGCTCACTGGTGAAGAGAAGAACCCCAAAACAGGAGTAGCGGGGAAAGGTCAACGACACGGTCAAGTCCGTTTTTGAGGTGTGGTCTATACTTAGATGTCGTCTCCTGCTTCGGGTAGTTATCTGTGTGCTATTTCGTGGTGTCATTTGAAAAAGTAGGTGAGCCCATACCTACGTCACACTACTTCTGCTAGGGTTCTTCTCGTCATCTGTGAGCTGTAAACGTATTTGTGTTGCCCATGAACTAACGTTTCGCTTCAGTTAACCATTATCAATAACACCCGCCTTCAAGCATTGTAATTACCGGAAAAGGAAAAAAACAAGTACTTCTTTTTACCTGCTGCATACGCATAAAGAAGAATTGGTCAGCTGACACTTCTTACCAAGTTATCTGTATATATATATAGAAGGTTTTCCCCTTCCGCTTGTCGGCGATTGCGGAAACTACGTACAAATGAGAAAGTCAAGTTCACACGATAGGAACAAGGCGTGGTTCCCGACCCCCTGCTGATACCATAAGTGTACGTTACTTTGCTAACTTTATCGCTGCAATTTTCTTCCTTGAAAATGATTTCTGGTCTTTTTTTATACCCAACTGCGACAAAGTATAGAAAAAGGAAGGTAATTATACTATTTTCATCTCTGTATGTAGGTATGTAAGTTTGTTCATTTATTTATTTTAACGTAAAATTTACAATACGGATTAATAGATTCGTCATAACTTCAGGATCAACACTGAGTAAATTACGTCACGTAAAATTCAATATGGCGGAAGCTAAATGCCACATTGTTATATCCAGTAGCATCCTGAGATTATATGAACTTGAGCACTTGAAACCCCTGGCCTTGATGAAATTCTATGTACGCTACTGGTTTCAACGCAAATATTAAAATGTCAGTGAAATGTTTAGTTTGTGGTATCATATTAAAGTGCTAGGCGAAAAAATTCCAAAAGGTATACACCTACTTTATGGCGGTTCTATTGTGAATAATAAAATAAATTTCATCCCTCTTTTATCCTCCACTATACATTTTAGAACATTTTCAAGATACAAACTCTTTACTCAAACATTGCCCTTACAATTCTGTATCATCTTTTCAATTAGCGGTACCACTCTTCCCAGTATTTCATCCAGTGGCGGCCGGCGGATTGTGGTTTCGGGTGTTGCAGTACGAACGATAAGAGACAGAATATATAAAGTTGACTCATTGACTAATCAGCATAACTTTAGAGCAAATGCTATGAGATATGTTACATTAAATAAAATTCTGTTTATAAAAAATAAAAATGCAGAACATTTTATCCGATTAATCACCTTAATTAATTAGTAAGTTCATTATCCTCTCTTTGATTGGAGCAGATCTGTCTAATACATGCTGGTTGAACTCTGGTATTCTTATTGTCAGGTCTTTTTCGATGGAAAGCATAACCAATGGTGATAACCTTTCTTGGGACATTCAATTCCTTGAAAGTGTCAATTCTTTCTCATGTGAAAAAAAAAAAAAAAAAAAAAAACTTTACGTCTTTTGCTGACGCCATAGGTACAGTTAATATTAATTTCAGAAGCTTTGTAGATTCACTAAATATTTTTTCTAGATTATTGCGAACGATTCATTCTAGCAAACAGTCCCTGACAGTGATCCGAATTCCTCTTCAGCGTTGACTGAAGAGAGTTCGTAGCAGAGATTAGTTTTATAAAAAAATGTACATTGAACACAGTTTATCCAGGAAAATTTAAAATAAATTGAGGAAATATATCTGGTGCAAACAACACTACTGCCATAAGATATCCTGTAAATTTAAACTGGATTTTTTTCGAACACTCTCCTGGATTGCCCTTTGCTTGTTTTGTCTAAGCCTTAATTGCAAATTTTTCCTCAGTTGAAAGCTGGTCAATGTTTTTTTGTAAGTTATTTACAGAAGTCATGGTATACAATTCATTCAGAATTTGTAGGTTATTTACAGAATTAAAGCACACACACACAAAAAAATAAACCTAATAATTATAAACCAAAACAGCTGATACAAAAGAGGTACTGGTATATGAATTCCGAATGTCACATATTCATACATCAACACACACACATGTGCGTAAAAGAAAAAACTACATTCCAAATCACCTGTCTTGGTTGTTACGCAATGCACGATGAACACAATATACTTCCACATGAGGCGAAACAACGGTTACCAGTGTGATATGTTCTGGAAAGAAAACCTCGAAACCCGCCAGATGAAGGATCAGCATGTAACAGAAGCCAAAAATCGAAGAACATCAAAACAAACAGCACTGCTAGTTCTACACCCAGAAATGTTAACTGGGAGGGGTCCAAAGTATTTGAGGGAGGTTCAATACGTCTACATAATATGGAACCTGTCTTATTCTGCACCCGAAAAGACGATAAGTAATTCTTACTTACTGTCACCTATATTTTTGGAAAAAATGATAGAACGATTATTTCTATAAGAGAAGAAAGAGTACATGATGAGGCGTAAAATAAAATATTTAGCCTACATCAATGGTTTCTCTGTTAAACAAGTATAGTTCGTTAAGAAAGTCTACAAATGTTAGTCAAGTTTCGAAATTTTCGGGAGGTCCGGACCCGGTGGACCCTTCTCGTGGATACGCCCCTGAGCATTGCTAACTAGTCCCAAATTCAATGTGGCGTTCCCCATCATACAGTTTTATGTGGAAATTATCAAGAGTATAAAATATACTTATTTTACAAAAGAAATATGTTTATACTAAAATACTATCCACAGAGGGGGGGGGGGGGGAGCGATTCTACATGCTGACTTATTAATATTTGATTCACAAATTACTGTAGAAGAAACCTTCATTATCAATATAAGCTAAGAATTAACTTGTAAATGCGGGTCTACTTTCATTTGTTTTCTGCTCTACTAGATATTTTCTTTCTTATTTTGTAATTCTGCAATCACTTTTTTAATTGTCATTATATTGATTTGCTTCAGTATAGTCCCGTAATTTAAAAATATGAATGCATAAAAACAAATTCCATTTGTTAATTGCTAGTGAAAGAAAATTCAGAAATCTTATTTAGCGCGAAAAACTTTCTCGTTCACTGGGAACCGTGCTGTGTTGCAGAAGCGCTGCAACGACCAGTCCCTTTAACTTCTGAGATAGGGAAAAGGAGACTTAACATTCGCTCCAATTCCCGCGCTGAAGGAATCTGGTCGTTGTATGCTCGCTGCAACACAATATAAATTAGAGACTCTATGACAGATTATTTTTCGCTTTTTAAAACGAATTAACGGAACGGACAGTTACAGAAGTAAAAAATATGTTATTTAAAGTGTATATATGCGAGTATTAAAAAGTATTTTTTCTGTTCTTTACTGCTATTGATAATAATATTTTTTCTTGAAATACTTTGGTCGTTGCGCAACGTTGCAACGCTAACGTTAGCCGCCACTGATTTCATCCCTGGCTTTCCGTTCTGCCTAGCTAATTCTTTCATATATGTTGAATAATCATATATCAATACCTATTTAAGGCTTTTCAGATTTACGGCATATCCAGAATCAAGCAATATAACATTACAACGATAATAATAATCCGTGGGTGTAATTTTGTAGGCTATAATTATTTCTTTAAAGAACTTGGTGTTTGATGATGTTAATTTTTTTTTTAACGTACAAATGTTTTACGCAAATTACAAGCTAGTTGAATTATTTTGTATTTTTCACTCAAATTATTCTCAAATGTTCTAAAGATTTGACTGTAATCATTATTATTTTAATAATTTTTTATTTCCTTATTTTGGCCAATATTGTTAAATATGTTTCAAATTCATAAACAATATATTAATGTTTTGGAATTTTGTTCAATACAAAGTTTAGGATTTTTTTTTTCTTTGCAACTTAAGAATAATTTCACGCTTCACCTTGCACGGTTAAAAAAACTGTCCCCATCAAAATTTTTGTCCCTCCGTTTCCCTCCCTCCTAAGAAACTCAAGCTGCAGACGTCACTGTTGTCAACTAATGTTTACCTCACATAGAATTGACAAATATAGGGTGTTTCAAAACAACACTGACAACGTTTGGGAGGTTATTCCTGACACCAAGATAAGACGAAAAGTATAGACCAACCTGGGTGCACAAGTGCTTCCTTTCGGAGTTATAGGCTACTGAAAACATGAAAAAATGAACTTTAAAGGTCCATAGCTCCAAAACTATGAAACGTACATTAGTCGAGTCAAGACTTCACTTAGGAACTAATATGTGCCCTATCCAAAAGTACATGTTTCAAAATCTTAAGGTACTCACGCAACTATTTTTATAGAGGGAGTTTGGCTATGAGCATATAATTTTAATTACTCTCCAACTACCTGTACAAAAATTGTTGGGGAAGTAACGCAGGATTCTGAAACATGAATATTTGGATAGGGCACATACTAGTTCCTAAGTAAAGTCTTGACTCGACTACGGTAGATCCCATAGTTTTGGAGCTATGGACATTTTAAAGTTCATTTTTTCATGGTTTCGGCAGCCTATAACTTCGAAAGGAAGCATTTGAGCACCCACGATGGTCTATATTTTTGTCATATCATAAGTGTTATTCAAACATTCTCAAGGACATATTACCTGCAACATCTATTTTTGCTCCTTTTAAACAATATACTCCTAAGCCATATTCCGCAGACTTCATGATCGTAACAACTGCAAGTTAAATTTTGTCTCCATCTTCCTGTGAAGAACTTCTTAAAATGGCGGCACGACAGTAGTAGTAATAAAACCCAACATTCACTTCCATCTAATGATGCTACGTAGAGCGTAAATGATATACCACAGCGCTCAATTAACAAGGAAAAACCCTCCACGACATAGAAAACAAAAAGGTAAACACATCTCTCTACGTGTTTATTTGTAGATTTATAAAACAATGGAAACCCCATAATTATTTCAGAGTAAATAGTAAGTTAGAATTTCTATGTAATTATAACTATTTTTTTTAAAGAAAAGAAAGACATTACAAACAAAGAATAAAGAGTTTATAGTTATTGAGGCTATGCCGCTTTTATTCATCCGCATTGCGACTGTCGCCATACATTTTAAAAAAACAAAAAGACACAAAAGAAATAAATGGTAATAAAGTCATTTGTTGTCACAATCATTGACTCTCAAGATGATTGCACGAACAATACTCAGAGAGAGAAAGGGACGTAATAAATAATAATAATAACAACAATAATAATGCCGGATGTTCTTAAATGGGTACATGATTCCAGTGTATACAATTATCTCTCACGTATTAAGAAATTTCAAACGAAACTCTGGCCACTTTTATGGGTCTAGAATTTGTAATGTATTATAAATTATTAAATATACGATATATTGTAAAACTAAATGGGGTTATGACATATAATATCTAGGAAACGTGCACCCAATATTATATATATATATTACTTTCAGAAAAAGACACTTATATATGAACCAAAAAGTAAGTATTAGAATAGGGGAGGAAATGACAGAGAAGACTACAATTGGAAGGGGAATTCGACAAGGGTGCTGTCTTCTCTCGTCAACATTATTTAATATCTAACTGGAAGAGATAGTAAAAAAGAGCCTACAAAATAAAGACGCCATTTCAGTAGGAGGTAGAATGATTAGTTGTATAGGATTTGCAGATGATATGGCGCTTGTTGCAGAACCTAAAGAGAAAATCAATAAGATGTTACAAAACTTGAGGAAGGGCTGTGAAAAATATGGAATGAAAATAAATGTTAGAAATACAAAACGAACGGTAATTGGAACGAAGGGATCGGTGTCAACTATAAGAGGGGAAAAATAGAACAGGTGACTAGTTTTCGATACCTGGATAGTATTATTACTCATGATATAAAGTGTGAACGTGAAATAAAAGCAAGAATAGGAATGGCAAGAAAGCGTTTAGGAGGAAGAAAATACTATTTTGTGGGATCTTGAATAAAGAGTTGAGAAAAAGACCCAAAAAATGCTTCGTGTGGAGTATTATGCTGTACGGGTCAAAACATGAACATTATATAAAAATGATGAAAAACTTTCGGAATGTGATGTGGAGAAGAATGGAGAGAATTAGCTGAGTCGAGCGGAAAACGAATGAGAGGGTGTGTTAGAAATGGTTGGGGGAGAAAAGAACAATTTTAGATAGTATTAAGGAGAGCAAGAAAAACTGGTTGGGATATTGGCTAAGAAAAAACTGTATCTTGAGAGACGTGCTCAAGAGTATGGTGGCAGGAAAGAGGGAGGAGGCGAAGGAGACTACAATTAATGGACGATACCAAAACAGAGAAATCATACGAGAAGACGAAGAGGTTTGTGGAAGAATTTGGAGCATGGAAGCTTTTCAATTACGGCAAGCGACCTGCCAATAATTGCAGAATATTTATGATGATGATTTTCAGAAAACTGAATATTACTTCAAAAAGACATTTTTAAATGAGTTCTGTTTTGCATTATGAAAACCACAGCAGACTTTCAAAGTATATGGATCCAATATTTATACCGAAATTCTACCACCTTCGGATTCAATACATACATGGAACCTGTTCTTGGGACGCTGAAAGTTTAAGTGTAGAGACGGGGTAGTCTGCAGCGTATTTCTCCAGTGCTTTTTTACGAAGTTCTTGTATTTGTATTTAGATCTTTTAACTGAGGAAACAAGTGGATAAATGGTAAATGGGAGAAATCTGACCTTTATTCGTTTCGCTGATGACATCATTTTATTTGTGAACAACTCCTCTTTGGTCCTTTTGATATATGATTAGTGAACCTGCCTTTAGTGCAGGTATACCCGGGTTCGATTCTCGGTAGATGCTCATGTGGTTCGGATTCTACGTTAAACTGTAACATGCATCCTCTGTGTTGAAGGGGACAAGGGCTAACTTAAGCTCACCCTACGTGACTGACTGTTAGTTTTTGAACATATTTATTTAAACAAGTGACAGAAAGTTATTGCAGGGAGCTGAAGATGGTCGCAGGGGGGGGGTGAGCTCGCTGATCGCCCTCCAGCTGCGGGTCTGCCTCTAGTACGAAGGATTTCTGGTTTAACCCCAGCCCAAATGAGTTTGTGTTGGACAACAACGTGAAGGTTCTCGTGTTTCCTTTCACATTGTTATTCCAATATTTTTTTTAGAATGATGTAATTTCATTCATCATGCGTCTCTAAAAGTTATAAACGTGAGACGTTACACAAGAAATTTCATTTTTCTCCATACACACATTTCGATGGTTCACTGTAACTTCAAAATAATGTTCCACGCATATTCTGTTCCGTTTCTATACAGAGAATCTAATTGTTTCTCTGCGAGTGTATACTCAACAATATAATCTTTTTATTAAAGCTACAAGCAACCTGACATGAAGTAATTAGTATATCTCCACTTTTTTTTTAATCATTCTTTTATGAAGCTTTGATCCTTCCTTTGTCGGCAGCATTCTTTCAAGCAGAAAGAAGAAAAAAAGAAAAAAAATACAATTGTAATAGCAATCTTAATGTCCAATGCTTGGAGGAGCTGGACTATTACAGCTAATTCAAGTATATTTATCCTCTTGTTCTGTTAGCAGATGATAAAAATCATTGTGCGGAACTAATATTTTTCGATTAAGTACTACCATCTTTTTTATTGTCCTAACAATCTCTTCAATCGGGGCGAGTTGTTCGTTGAGATGGGTCTTGCCAAGCATTTCACGGGAATGAAGCAAGTTCTCGGAAACTTGAATTATCTCCATTGTACACAGTGTATATTCTAGGAATTATTTGATTCGAAATTTCAGTATATGCTACACACACACACACACATACTGCGATTTATTGTTTCGTACGGACATTTTAAGTGGAAATTTATGAGGGCGAATGTTCTCGATATTTGAAAAGTACATGTAACGTTCAAGAACTTGTCTGACTGGAAATTTGTGTTGCATACAAGATGACCGTTTCAGTACAAGACTTTGCAAATTAATTTTCTGCATGACGTACAGATGAGATAGGCTATACAGAGTGTTACATAGATCTGTCACATTATTTTGGGAACTGATTCGTCATATCAAAATAAGAAAAAAAAAGTTCATATGGATCTGTGTTTAAAAGTGGATAGTTTCGATGTTATATGGTGCCGAAAACGTGAAATAAGTGAACTTTAAAAGTGAACTATGGGACCTATCCTAGTCGGGTTAAGATATCACTGGGGAACTGATATGTGAACTATCCAAATATCTATGCTTAAGAATGCTGCAGTACCTGCACACCAATTTTAAGAGAGCTAAATGGAGTATGATCAAGTACTACAAACCAATCTCTCTAAAAATGATTGAGCAAGTACCGGAAAGATGCATATTTCTGGAAAGATGGATATAGAAAGTATTTTAATTGCAAATTGAAGCTAAATATTGAACATATGTATAGACAGTAGGTATGCAAAGGGTAAGTTCGGGGTTTTAAGACCCGTCCTTGACCAAGATCTTACCGAAAACTATACATTTTATATTATATTATATATATATATATATATATATATATATATATATATATATATATATATATATATATATATATATATATATACGTATATATATATATATATATATATATATATATATATATATATATATATATATATATATATATATATATATATATAGCGGCTTGGGCAAACATAATGGTAAGCGCCAGTTCCGACCCATAGAAGAGTATGTAGGTAGTTTAATTTCGGTAATATACCAGCAGATCGCAGCGGAACCTTGTTTGGTATGTATCATTACCCTCTTCCAATTTACTCGAAAGTTAGAAAACATAAAATACCAGCCCGTTCTTCTTCTTCTTCTTCTTCTTCTTCTTCTTCTTCTTCTTATTATTATTATTATTATTATTATTATTATTATTATTATTATTATTATTATTATTATTATTATTATTATTATTATTATTAAGAAGTATTCTGCATTTCGGCAGGTCCTGGGACTAATGAGGATTTCTTTTTCAATTTTAGATTTGGGCCTGGAAATGTTTCTTCCATGTTTCTCGATCTTCAGTTTCCTCTTTTAACTCTCAATATTTTATTATATTTTTCAAATCATCGATCAGTTGTGACACAAAAATCACATGTATCCTGAAAGAATATTAGATTGAGCGCTTGAAACCCCTTCCCCTTGATGATAGTCTGCATATATATACCCAGTGTGTGCAGGACCGTTTATACAAAAGTTTGGTCCCGGAAGATCCGACTCTTGCACTCTAATCAGTTGATTTTGAAGGGGGGGGGGGAGTCTAACCTAAAAATAAACTATCTTGGGTCCTCTTGAAACCTTGGTCGTAATATTATTTGCTTCGTTGCCTCTTAGAAACAGTATCATACGAGAACCTGTAGATACGAGAGTATTCTATATTTTTAAAACTGCTAATTTAAGTTTAAACTACGTACAGTAATTTCTAAATTTTAAGCTCTCTCTACACATAAAATTTCATACATATTAAGTGTTGCCAATACTGCTCTTTGCATATTCTAAATATGCAGATACGCCTATTCAACAATTACAACAGTAGAATTTGAGCAGACAACTCCGAATGTTCTGTTTATTCCAATAATTACTTCGTGGTGGCCGACTTATATTACTTGAAGCTCCAATATTTGTGAACTACTCTCAAGGCAATCTCTTTTCCAAATAGGATCCAATAAACACCTAATAAGGATAAACAAAGAAGAAATAAAAACGAAAAAGTAAGACATATACTGTGTTGCGGTCTAATTGGTTTAGGTGCAATAAGCGACGCTTTGCTTATATATATATATATATATATATATATATATATATATATATATATATATATATATATATATATATATATATATATATATATATATATATAGTTTTTTTTAAAATGAAGTAATTCGTTCAATTTGGTTGAAGAAACCATTATATTTTGAAATAGAGACATGTAATGAAACAGGAAGCAACGCAGAACGTAACTTCTAATTGTTTTTCAACACAAAATGAGTTCTACTTACATAAAGGGCCTTGAAAGTGCAACAATTAACAGGTGTTAGTTATTTTCTCCATATCGATACAGTTTTTGTTTCTTCTAAATGTCTTCCTTACCTGGAAAGAGACAGAAGAGTTAAACAATTAAAGAGTTGGTATTAGAAACACTTCTAAGAAAATTCATCAACTAAAATGTAATTTCTTTACCGAAACGAAACAAGAGTTAAGAAAAGAAAAAAATACAGTGTACTATAAAACTATGAATGCTTTCTAAAAATGATTATTACAAGAGGAAATATATATACACACAGCATACTTTCACTCATTAATGATTTGGATGCTTTAGAAACATAGAACGTTACAGTTATAGGATTAAATAAGAACTCAATAATAAACACAGAAAAAAAGTTTATTTAAAATTAACCACATTTTATCTTACATAATACACGTAGCACTTTGAAAAGAATGACAGCTGTACATAATTGGAAATTCTCTTAATATAAATAAAAGCGCAAGTTTAGAAGGCACAGGTAACAAAAGGGGTTATGATTCGGGATTAACAAAGCTGATTTTTATACGAGCACTAAAAGCAAGAGTCTGGTTTCTAGCAAAACGGAAAAATTCCTGTTGAAACTTCCGTCTTCTCCAAACAGTTTTGGGTTTCTACTCAAACCAATGTCATTTTTGCTGAAACTGATTTCTGTTCTTATTCTTCCTCTGCCGAAACTAGTTTTTCAATCTCATCACCTGAAAATCGAAAAATCTTTTTTGGGTCGAATATTAGTTATCTGTTGCTGATTCGGAAACCTAAGGGCTATAGAATCCTACAGTTACACTTTTCTTCTGATTATTTTTCTTCTTGGGCCAGCAATTTCTCAATTTTCAACACTTCCTTATCCTAAGCCAGAGTTTATTGTTCTTGTAGTTTTTCTTCCCTAAATTGTGATTTTTCTTATTGTGTGAGCAATCTTTCGACTCGTCTGAAGGATTTTGCCATTCTTCCCTATTCAATTGAACTAATTTTTCTCATAGGTTATTTGATCTAACATGGAATCATTTTAGGAATGAGACTCAAGTGAATTTGAAAGTCGAAAAAGAAGACCATCTTAATAGGTCGATAACTTCAATTATCTGGGAAATATTTTGACAGGAGACGCTTACTGCATCAAAAAGATCAGATCAAGAATTTTCATAGCCAAAGAAGCATTCAACAAGAAAAGATCACTCTTAACTAGCAGACTTAATATTGGACTAAGGAAGAAGTTGGTCAAGTGCAATATATGGAGCATTGATCTGTTACCATGGTTCAGAGATTTGGACATTAAGGAAGTTAGAGAATAAATATTTAGAGAGCTTCCAAACGTGGTGTTGGAGGAAGATGGAGAAGATAAAAATAAACGGAGAGAGTAACAACCGACGATGTTTTAAAACGAATAGGAGAGAAGAGGACGCTATTAGCCACCATCCTTCGTAAGAAAAGCCAATTGGATTGGTCACATCTTGCGAAGAAATTGTCTTCTTCATACTGCTATAGAAGGAAAGATGGAAGGAAAGCGAGGAATAATAAGAAGAAGAACACAAGTGATCGATGATTTGAAAAATAGAAGAAAATATTGGGAGTTAAAAGAGGAAGCTGAAGACCAAGAAACGTGGAACAAACATTTTCAGCCTCAAACCTAAGAGAAAAGAGTCATTAGCCCCAGGACCTGCTAAAAGGCAGACTACTTAATAATAATAATAATAATAATAATAATAATAATAATAATAATAATAATAATAATAATAATAATAATAATAATAATAATAATAATAATAATAATAATGTAGTATTCTTCAGTATACTTTTCTTCCTCTACAAACTACAAATTTCTTTAATTCGATACCATATTCACTCATCTGATTTCAACATTATTCTATGGCACCACATTTCGCATCCTTCCAATCTCTGTTCTTTCCTCTTCTGGTCCTGATACAATTTGTCAGTCACAATTTCGGTAGGTGAACTTTTCACACCAAGATGAGAGAACAAATCTTCGGATGTTATCTCATGAAATTTCGAAACCAATTTGTTATAACTGAACTTTACCTTATAACTGGCACAAGGTTCATAACTAAAATCCTTAGACTTTTTATAAATGTTTCGTTTGTGACCTGTGGCGAAAGTAGGATTATTGGTTTTCACCAGCTTTTTCCAATAGCTGACATCTCCACGTTCTTGTAGGTTTTAAGGATTTCTGACAGGCCCGATCATGTTGCAGATTCTTTACATTGCATGCCGATGTTAAAAATCTTAAGTCTATCTACGAGAAACGGTCATTTCTTTTAATTTTCATTTAAGAATAAGTACTACCAAGCGAAATTTCGCTTTCAACATCGGTAACTATCATTTTGGTTGACTTCAAATTATAGTGTTTACGTATTAATTTTGCTGGGGAAAAAATGTTGAAAATTCCCAAAATTAGCGTTCCGTTTTATATTCATTTTGTTCTAACGCCCACGCCCTGGTGTGTATAAGTGTAGTGTAAATATATAGGATTAAGAAAGAAAAACTTGTAGGTCATTCTACGCATAGTATGGGCAACTCATCCATATCCAATTGATTCTCCAGAAAGCAAAAGAATATGAAAAGAAACACCACACCCAATTAAATGACTACATTGCATGATCTTCAGGAAATGTAATATTCTTTTATTTTTTTTTTTCTTAGCACCTTGCATCATACAGCTCAAACCTTAAAATATATTCGCAAATTTAAATACTTTCTCCTTCTTGGCAAAGTTTATTTGAGAAACAATTAACCACATAAATAGAAAAAGTTGTTCCTTGTTTTTCGGTATAAATGTAAACCTTTGAGGTATGAAACCATTTTTACTTTGTGGTAAAGCGGGATCGTCTAGCATACAAGAGTTAGGGAAAATTGTTGTTCTTCGCTTTTAATGATAGATGTAAGCCTTTGTCATATGAAACTAATTCTACTCTTCAGTGAAGCGGGCTTATCAACTATATAGGGGTTAAACGGAAATGGTTGTTCTTTGCTTTGCAAGGTAAACGTAAAGCTTTTCCGTATGATCTAATCTCAAATAAAGGGATTATCTAATATTGAGGGATTAATTTTCAGAAATTTCGACTGAATTTTCACGATTTTTTCAATATAAGAAATTAAAGAGGTATTGAAAAAGAATAAGGCAATTAAAAAGTGTCCATTCGTCCTAAAAGAAAATCAGTAAAAGTTAGTTAGCAATACTTTTGTAGACTCAAGCGACCAATGTACGTCTCCTTGCACGGAAAATTTATTTGATTGATCTGAATTTACATCATTTGACCACAGCGAGGCTACAGACAAAAGGAGGCCTACAGTTTTAAGTGGAATCTGAATGATTACAGTGCGTTCGTTGCCTTCTTAGCGGAAATAGAACGCGGAACCTCGCGCACTACAGTGTCGAAAGTTTGGGGAACGAAAACAGAAAACATAACATTTAAACTCTCTTTTCCCTAGGATGCGTCTAGTAAAAATTCTATCGCATCTGCAGCCTAGGGTATAAAAAGATAATTTATACAAAATTTCAAGTTATACACTGACTAGTTTCAGAAATCTGGCAGATGAAAAAAAAAAATTCAAACAATCTCTTTTCCTCCCATTTCGCAAAAATACTGTCTTATATATAGGGTGGCCCAAAAGTAGGTGTACACTCCTGTATTGATCAAATAACTTTCTAGCCTATAGGTTTATTTCCTCCTGCTCTTCCGAGCTTAAGATAGTTTCGGAAATCTAGTGTTGGTGAATCAATGGAAGTGACTCCAATGGATTTACTCTTTTATATATGAGTATATATAGATTTTAAGAACATTAGTGTTGTGTGTTTGTGATGAAGATGTAGATTCAAGGACTTCCGTCTTTTCTAGTCTATTGAATACACCTAGTAAGTTATACGTACATGACCAATAATGTTTAATAAATGTTATAAGCTATTTTATATGCAAGGTGTTTAAAAACAACACCGATAACGTTTGGGAGGTGATTCCTGACAACAAGATAAGACAAAAGTATAGACCAACGTGGGTGCACAAAAGCTTTTTTTCAGATATATAGGATGCCAAAAACATGAAAAATGAACTTTAAAATGTCCATAGCTCCGAAACTATGGAATCTACCGTAGTCGAATCAAGACTTCACTTAGGAACTAGTATATGCCCTATCCTAATATTCATGTTCCAGAATCCTGCGTTACTTCCGAAACAATTTTTATGTAGGTAGAGGTAGTTGGAAAGTATTTCAAATTATATGCGCATAGCCAAACTCCTTCTATAAAAATAGTTGGGTGAGTACCTTAGAATTTTGAAACATGAGTTTTAGGATAGGGTTCCTATTAGTTCCTAAATGAGCTCTTGACCCGACTACTAGGTTCCATAGTTTTGGAGCTATTGACCTTTAAAGTTCATTTTTTCATGTTTTTCACAACCTAGAACTCCGAAAGGAAGCATTTGTGCACCTAGATTGGTCTATACTTTTTTTGTCTTTTGTCAGGAATCAGCTCCCAAACATTGTCGGCGTTGTTTTGAAATACCCTGTATATTATATATATTTTCCCCTTTATACACTACAGAGAGAAATCGCTCCAGGTCTATTGTCTCTCTCTCTAGCAGAATATACAAAATATATTATTTCTATAGTAATCTACTGAGATGATTCTGTATATATCTTCTTTAGTTCCGAGAGAGATAGAGAGGGAGAAGGGGAAGGGGAGAGAGTAAAGACAAATAGCTATCATTAACTTTCTTTTGCAAATTACAGTTCATTCTGATTTATTTTATATTGTTCATTTCTTTTCTTCCATTTGTTTTTGCGTTCCTGTTTCTTTCCTTACACTGGAGGGTGAAATACAGAAGATTAAAAAAAAAAAAAAAAAAAAATCCAACTTTACAAATGAACTAACTAAAGTAACGAGTTGTAATTTTTTTAGCGGATGTAATTTATCAGTAGCCGGTGTATATGTTTCTTAGTGTATATTCGTATAATAGTAACAGAAAAAAAAAATTCAAAAAAGGATATTTAGGTGTACGAATAACAGTAGCATGCAACGGTTGGAACACGGTTCAAAATTTTGAGATAGGCCTTCCTTTTTTTTAAAAAAAAAATCTATGATTCACGCCGAAATTAATTAATTATATATATATACAGGGTGTTAATGAACTATACCGACAAACTTTAAGAGGTGATTCCTCACATCGAAATAAGAGGAAAAGTTCATATGGACCTATGGCCAAAAGTGCATAGTTTCAGAGCTAGGGCTGTACAAAATCGCGAAAATACAAAATTTTAAGAGGCCCTATTTCTAATTCGAGAGACTGTGGATGGTGGTTCTTATCAGCGTAAAGGAAGCCAGGCATACACAATCCAAAAGTGCATATTTCATCAACTGACAATAGGTGTAAAGGTCATTCCCTACAGGTTGTAATTCTCAGATATGTTTTCAATAGAGTTTTCATATATACCCTGATTTTAAGAAGGGACCAAAGTAGGCAGGAGGTAAACTTTGACAACAATGGACATCTAATGCTTCGGAGGGAAGGCTGAAGTGTTAAGAACCGACAGCTCCATGTTTCTTTGTGTTCGCAATAACGTGTGATGATATGTATTTCGTCACGGTATATTTCACGTTTTCTTCACTTATAAGGGTGGAAGAAAACATCGCACCATGCGTTTTTCCGAGTACGAGAGATCGTGCTGCTGACGATCCTTAACACTTCCGACATCGCGCTAAAGGATTCCATGTTCACTACTATCAAGGCTTTTCGTTTGCCTACTTTGGACCAGCCATAAAGTCAGAGTATATCTCAAAATTCGGCTGATGGCATGCCTGGGAATTTCACCCTGCAGGATATATTCCGTACACCCATTGAACATTAATAAAATATGCATTTTTGGATTGCGTATGCGAGACTTCCTTTACACTGATAAGGACTACCGTCCACACACTCGAATTCGAAATAGGGCCTCTTGAAATTTGGCTTTTTCACGATTTTGACAGCCCTAGCTCTGGAACTATGCACTTTTCGCCATAGGTCTATATGAACTTTTTCTCTTATTTTGATGTGATTAATCACCTCTTAAAGTTTGTCGGTATAGTTCATTAACACCCTGTATATATATATATATATATATATATATATATATATATATATATATATATATATATATATATATATATATATATATATAATGACTTTTATTAACACACTTTAAAGAACTTCCTCTTCAGAGTAGACAGAATTACATTTTGGCAACGTCTCATATTATATATGATGATGTTCGTAAGTTCTAAAAGATTAATAAATTAGGGGTCTCCAGAGCCAGGTCTTAGGGCACCCATGAGATTATTTGAGGAAGAGAAGAGTCGAGAAATCGCCATAATGAATTAACATTTCTCATTTTGCAATGATCATCGGGTGTCGCCGATCATAAAGTACGACAAAGTGATTTAAGTGCTAATTTAACCAATGTAAATATGAAGTTCAGCGCGGAGAGAAGCTATATCGCCTATACACCCGTTATGTACGTAATCCTAACTTTGGAGCATTTTACAGGACTTTGAATTTTTAAAATTATACATTTACAATAAAGGGCTAAAAAAAGGTACAATTATACAAAATTCAAACATAAAATTATTATTATTTTAATAATAATAATAATAATAATAATAATAATAATAATAATAATAATAATAATAATAATAATAATAATAATAATAATAATAATAATAACAATAATAATAATTGTTCATGGTATCGTTTAACAAATTTTACTGTTTTCGATGCCAATAAACAACTTAGTTTTTCCACTGTGACCGGCCATAAAAGAAGAGAACGAACGAACGAAGAAAGGTATAAAAATATTTCACTCTGCGGTTCCTTGGTTACGCATTGAATTGTGGGGGGGGGAATCTTTCTATTCAATTCTCTCGCTAAATAGGCAACTGTACTTCAACAAGAAAGAAAGAAAGAAAGAGAGAGAGAGAGAAAGAAGCTACAATCACGAAAATGGATTTAAACAATGTCACTTCCAATAATATTTAGCCTCATTATACACAGAAAGAAGAGTGGAAAAAGAAAAAGAGTATTATGGGTAAAATGAAGTGAAGATATGTTACCGACATGGACACTAATTGAAAACAAGTCAGAATAATAAACAAAAAGTGATAAAAAGTATGCAGAAAACTATAGAGAAGAAGAAAGAGAGAAAGTTGTAAGTACAGCAATTAGACATGACTAAAATAATAGTATGTATCGGGCAAAATGTTGTTGTATATCGTTTATGCCAGTGTAGTCAGAACAAGGTAGCCAGTACATATACTGTAAATTATTGTGAAAGAAAATTATTCTTCAAAATATAAAAACGTATCGAAACGATATAATGTGATATATTAATGATTATTGTATTATACTATCCAATAGTTTCACTGAGTGCTCCCAACGAGACTACACAGAGTTCTTCCAATAAAAACAGATTTGCTTTTCGAGACGAGTTAACTTGATTTCGAATTTAACGTCCCTTTCAGCAGCAGCGAGGCTATATGAAACGAGACCTACTGATTAACATGGAATCCGAACCCATGAGCCCCCGCCGAGAATCGAATCCTGGTCTTCCACACCAAAGGAGCGTACGCTAACTGCTTAGCCATGAAGGAACTCTGCTTTTCGAGACGAGACAGAGCTGTTCCAATAGAAACAGATTCGCTTCTCAAGACGAGACAGAGCCATTTCAATAGAAAACATACCATTTCCGAGACGAAATAGCACTTTCACGGAACCTTTGCCAGACGCGACAGGATAGGCCAAAATCTCATCCTGTGAGCAACCCCAGCTGACATTTTCCATAAGAAATTGAAGCAAGAGAAACTTAAGAGTAATATATATATATATAAACATAATCTCTGTATTCATCGGTGTGGATTCGATCCCTGGTGAAAGTGCACGTAATTAGTTTCCCATCCCCATGTTAGGATAGAGGTTCACATCTCTCACAAACTCGGAGATGAAACGAAAAATTGTTAAATTCCAAGGCTACAAAAAGTATGGACAATATTTTTGGTAACAAATAGATGGTGCAATTATAAGTAAATAAACGTTTCTGTTGGACGTAGATCAGGGTGAACAGTCTTTTTTCTCTGAGTCATACATGGAATTTCTGTATATGAAGTCACATATCAGTATAGCGCACATTCTGGGTTTGGAACTGAATTAGCTAAGTAAAAAAATAAACTCTGACCCCAGTAAAAAGGGAAAAAAGAAAGAAATTTATATTAATAACCTTGTATTACATTGGCTCCGTCAGATACATTGCTGATACTACAACAGAAGGCTATTATTAAATGTTTGTTTTTGTTTGTTTGCTCAGATACATTAATTTAGCAATTTACATGAAAAGTGACCGCGATTTTATGAACATTCGTGAATTCACCATTAACATTTTACGTACATTTATTTTCTATTAAGTATACGTTTTAGCACTGTTTAATTACCATTATAAATATACACTAATGCTGTTAAAATTATTTGAACTTTCGTTATTCGAAAGTTTATTTTCAAATATTAGACTAATGATTAGTTATCTGAATAATCGTTGGGATACCGAATCTTATTCGAATTCTTGAATAATCTTTAACCCGAACATTCGATGAACCTATAATTCGAATATGAGAACAATGAGAAACCAGAAATTTAACAGCACTAATATATCATTTGTCCAACTTCTTAAAAAAGAAAGAAAAAAGAAGCTAAGCAAGGTTACAGACAGAGTGCAAGTGTGGGTCTGCCTTTATACGTTCATTTTTTTTTTTTTTTTTTTTTTTAAGTATAGGTTTGCCTATAATTGATAGGTTCATTAGAAACACTAAATGTGCTAAGATATTAACACTTCTTCTATATTTCTGAGTTAGTACGAGCTTCTTAATTTCTGCCTTCTGCACGGAAGACTCGGCTTTGATCCCTAAAGAGAGCTTATGTGATTCGGCTCATACGTTAAAGCTGTAGGCCCACTTTTCCCAAAGCATCGGTGCCGAACGGGAACGCTAATCTCAAAAAAATCTTTGAGTTTTACGTCTCACGTTTATGCCGGTTAGGCTAAAGGAGACGGTGATGATGAGTAATGAATGAAATGGTGGAATGAAGAAAGTGGGAGGAAACGTGAGAACCCCGAGGAAACCCACGCACACGGTATTTTTCCACCACTAAGTTCACTTGGCACTGGCTGGGATCGAACCCGGTGAACGGTCTACCATCGCAGCCCCACGCTAATCTACCACAATTTAATCTTTTCATATTCGTTTGTTTCTTAAAGTTTAGGGTCCCTTTAACCCTTTTCAGCATCCGAGGCTATGTATGTAACGTGGACATACAGTTTAGGGTTAAATTCGAAGCACTCTATTGACTCAAAAATGAAATGAAATATTTAAAGTTCCACGATTATGTACCGAGGCTAAGAGGGATGATGATGAGAAATGTATGAAATGGTGGAATGAATAAAGTGGGAGAGCCCCGAGAAAAACGCACGCACACGGTGTTTGTCCGTCACAAAGATTATTTGGCGAGAGCTGGGATCCAACCGGGGACTCCACGCACCAGAGGTGAACACTTTACTACTGAGCCACCGCGGGTCCCTAATGCATTCGAATTTTAAAGCTCCCCCACTGTGAATCGAACATGAGCACCAAAGTCGAATGAGGTAACCAGCTGCATAATCGTGCACAACGTTAGTCATAAGTTGACTTCAGTTGTAAATATTTTATGTGCTACCGCAGCATGATACTAACCACAAGTGTTATGGAATATTATATGTTTTATATTCATATAATCATTATTTTTCTCGTATTAAGAACTAAATTTATACATGATTCAAAGATTATCGTGTGCGCTGGCAACCATGTATAATATTGCATTCTTTTTTTTTCCCCTCCAACCGCATACTAAACTTGAGCATGTTAAAGAATCATTGTCCAATTGCTGACTTTAAACAGGAACAGAATTACTCTACGTGTACATAATACTTGTGCAATAAAACTTCTCTTGTAGTTTTGTTTTGTTTAGATATACAGCGAAAGAGAGAGAAACAGAGAAAAGTTATTTATACACGTATGCCTGAAAAACTGTTTTTGGAGATTTTTGTGACTTGTAAAGAAATAAAAAAAAAGTAATAAAGTGAGAAGTTCTTATTAGTCCGTTTTGCCTGTTGCTTTCTAATTGTTTTATTTCTCTAAGAAAAAGAAAGAAAAAGAAAATTAAGAAAGAAAAGAAACTACTACTTTATACATCACGCTTTTTTTTTCGTCCCGTTGTATTCACATATTGAAAGAGTGCTATGGAGGTTAATAAGGTCGGCAACTAAACTGTTATTAAGCAACCACCCAACGAGTCTTAGTTTTTTTTAAGTAATAAAAAATATGCACAAAACCCATTCTCATATTATTCAAATGTCCATTCAAAGTGCTGAATATATATATATATATTTTCTAATTATTCGAAAATGAAATGTTTAACAATTCCACGGATATTCTTGTTAAGCTAAAGAAGACGATAATTAAAACAAGTGAATGATGATAGAAGAATTGGTGGAATGAGAAAGTGTGAGGAAATGGGAGTACCCCGAGGAAACCTACAAGACGCGATGTTGTCCACCACAAACTTTAGTTGGCCAGGGATCAAATCGGGGTCCCCTCTCACCAGAGCTAAGCACTCTACCACTGAGCCACCGTCTCTCTGTGTATAACTATTAGAACAGTGCAAAGAACAGTAGATACAATCTACTATTTAATAGCGATATCTACTGTTTCATCTACTATTTAACATATACAGTTTATAAGTAGTCTGCTAGAGATAGTAATGCGATTCCATATTCGGGATATTCGAAGGGTCATTTTGCTGTACGAAAAGCTGCATATCCTTTATCACAGGCAACCAACATTTCTTTGCTACTGTGCAGGTTGCATAGAAGCTAGGGAGAATTAGATTCTAAATAAAATATGGATACTCGCCGTTACCGTTGGGGATGTTAACGGATTGATTCCATTAACGAACTCGACCGAGATAATCACTTTAACTAATCTATTGTAAAAATAAATAAATAAATAAACACCATTCAAAATTCGTTTCCGTTCAAGAGTAATTGTTGTGGATGGACTAACAGAGTATGATATTATAAGACCCATTAGCGTAATTCAAATAAAGAATCCTATCCAGCAGAATGAAAAGTGTTAATTTCGGTGTTATTGGCAATGAATAACACTTTCTAGCGGCATAAAAATAGTTTCTGTCGATTTTCTCGAAATCTACACATGAGAATTTTCCCGTAAGTATGTAATTTTGTTCAGCTCGATGTCATCTATCGATATGATATGTGTACTATCTTTGGTCAATATTATAACTTAGTTAAAGCAAAAATTAAAAATTAAGAATTACTCATAATTTTGGGCAATGTGTTCTCAGCCATACAGTGCAATGTTTTTATGGTAGTGTCATAATCGAAAGTTTGATTAGTGAATATATTTCAGTACGAGTTTCATGTTTATAGGTGGCATGGATGTCGTACAGAATCATTTTTATTTTTTCCTCGATTTTCTCGAACACTATGCATGAGGCTCACACTCGCGCTCACTAATCTCAGTGTAGCTCACGCTATCTCAGTTCATCATCCTTAATGGGGATCGTGGTCAATAATCTCAATGAAGCTCACGCTATCTTAGACTCACTATCCTCAGTAAAGCTTGCACTCACTAATCTCAATGAGGTCGCGCTATCTCAGGTTTATTATTCTTAACTGGACTTGTGTTCGCTAATCTTAGTGACGCTCACGCTAGCTCAGACTCGTACTCAAACGAGCTCGTGCTCACTATCCGTAATGTGACTTCCACTAGTTCCTCTCTTATGCTTTTTAAGTCATTGAGCTTTCGCTTTTGAGCTCAGGATCACTATTTTTAATGAGGCTTTAGTTCATTAACATAATTGAGTTCGTGCTCAATAAGCACGCGCTCTGACTCACAATTATTCAGTTATAGGACTCGCGCTCAGATGGACTTCATTGTTTAGTGTCCCTTTCAGCACCCATGCTATATGAAACGTAGCGTAACGCAGGATCCGAACCAAATGAGCTCCCGCCTGGAATCGAAGCCGGGTTTCTCATGCGAAAGACGCGTACACTAACCATATAGGGAGGGAACTTCATATGCATTCGAGCTCATTGAGCTCAACAGCTGGGCTCGTAAATTTGAATATATATATATATATATATATATATATATATATATATATATATATATATATATATATATATATATATATATATATATATATATATGCAAACCTCTCAATTGTATTATTTTCTTAATTGCTTATAGAAATAATTGATCATGATCATTTAAACGAAAATACTGAATATTCTCTGCACCTTCTGAAGATGAATTTGTAAGTCTTAGCAACACTGATTTTTGCGACCCGTATCAAAATCTTAAATTTTTTATGCATTGCCCAATTTGGTGTTCAGGGTAGAGGTGATAGATTCTTTTGACGTCACATTCAATAGGTTTGATTGGTGGAGGAAAAAGAGAAGAAAAAGGAGGATCGAAGAAGGCAAAATAACAATAATAATAACAATAAAAATAGCAAGTGTTGTCTTGTTGAGTTGTATGCTTAGCATACATTCATTGTATTTATCTTCTTTTTCTTTCTTCTCTTCTATCTTGCATCTTTCGACCTCAGCGACCCCACGCTTTCAGGGTGCGGGTGGCCACACCCGAATGACATCAGCCTTCAGACATAGATGGCACCACGTGGTTTTCTGCTTCGTCAGGATGAAAATGCCAAGGAATATTTAGCGACTGCTTCGCTTGAGCCTTTTCCCGTCAGTTTCATAAATATGCATTTTGGGTATTTTACGTATATTGCTTCATAGTAATTCGTTCTAAATATATATATATAATATGTTTAGCGGTTCTTGAATGTGCTACTTTCTGTGATAGACGTTAATTTTCTTCAGTAAACTTTTTTCTGGACAATTTAGTGTTGGAAAAATGAAATGCAATCTTTCAGTTTAACGTCCCGCGATTAAGCCCTTTAAGCTAAGGGAGGCGCAGTAGCGTAGCCAGGATGTCTGTTTGGGGGGGGGGCAAGTGGTGTTATAGGTACATATAGAAAAATTACAAACAAAAAATACATAAACATAAAAATATATAAAAAATTACAAACATCAAAGTACCAAAGTACATTGTTGAACAATTTTGGGGAGGGCCCGGCCCCTCCCCTCCCCTTCCCTACGCCACTGGGGAGGCGATCAAGTGAATGGTGATGGAAGAATTGGTGGAATGATAAAGTAGGAGGAAACGGGAGTACCCGAGAAAACCCACGCACACGATGTTGTCCAACAGAAACTTACCTGCACAGAAATCGAACCAGGGACCCCACCCAACAGAGGTAAGCGTTCTACCACTGATCCACTGTGCCCCCAGTTTAGTGTTGGAAATCTTTATAACTCAGTTGAATAGTCATTCTCTTCTTTGAAATGTGCTGTCTCCAAGATCACGTTTATAGGCAAATACTCTGTGCGTAATAATTAGTACTATATAACAAAATAATAATTTCACTTAATATCAGCCTTACGTAGAGTAATAGTCCGCAAGGGTTGTCCTACGTAATGTAATAGTGGGCACAGTTGGCCCTACGTAGGGTAATAGTCGGCATGATTGTCCTTATCTAGGGTAATAGTTGGCTTCCCTCCTACATTCTTATTCTTATTCCACCCATTCTGCCATCATTCACTTGCTTAACCATTCGGCTCCCTTAGCTTAAAGTGCATAACCGTAGGACGTTAAACTCATAGATTTCATTTTAAATTGATACCCTTACTATTACTATTACTACTATACTACTACTACTACTACTACTACTACTACTACTACTACTACTACTACTAATAATAATAATAATAATAATAATAATAATAATAATAATAATAATAATAATCAGAGCTGAATTAACCCATCTGGAGGCCGGGGTTTGGAAAATATACGTGACCCGTGCTGACTTCACTTAATACATATCTGTGAAAGTACAGTAGGATAGTTAAAGGAATATGTTTCATATTTTTGGTTATATTTTACGTACTTTATGATGAAGATTGTATCTTCATGAATCTTTTTACATAGCGAGTTGAGATTTTGATCAGCGCCACCTGGAGGGCCGGGGCTATAGCTCCCCTAAGCCTCTTAACCAGCTATAATAATAATAATAATAATAATAATAATAATAATAATAATAATAATAATAATAATAATAATAATAATAATAATAATAGAGAAAATTTTTAATGGCAAGAGGTATTAAATATTGAAAGTTTCAAAGCCATGTATACGGCTTCGACATATTTCACCGTTTCTTTTGTTCGTAACGCCTCCGTTGGCTGTCTCCACCCTTTTTATAAAGAAGCGTTGACATCATCGCTGTGAAGGGAACCAAACACACATTTTTATGATCGTCAACAATATAACTTACATATATATATATATATATAAAATAACATTCATGCACATCAGAGTAGATAAGTGTCGTCATGTGACTGATGGACACGCCTCCTCCTTTTTGTCTGCTTTTTAACGAGACCACGCCTCTTCAAGAACACACAATATTTCTTCTTCTTCTTCTTCTTCTTCTTGTATTTCAACATATTTTAACCTCACATGTCAATCTCGTAGCGTTCAAAATTGTAATATGTTGACAGCCTGAACAGAGAGGGCTGGTCACTTTTTTCCTTCGCAAATGTTTAAAAGATTTTGCTTTCCCCAAGTTATCATGTCCAGGAAGAAAGAAAAAAAAAAAGTGGCGAATATGTATTCAAATCGCACATAACCTCCTTAGATCTCTAGGTTAACTCATATACATAAATGCTTTACATAATGCGGTTAGCTCCTTCCAAGAAACGTCTGCGTTAGGCAAAACCGTGTTGTTCGAAGTATATTTACAATGGATTTTAAATTTAATTTGTTTATCACAAAAATTTATGATAATACAAAATTCATATACTCTAAATAATTCAAACTG
This sequence comes from Thermobia domestica, assembly GCF_964235325.1. Lineage (NCBI taxonomy): Eukaryota > Metazoa > Arthropoda > Insecta > Zygentoma > Lepismatidae > Thermobia > Thermobia domestica. Next base: position 78,352,055 of record NC_137463.1, read on the forward strand.
ACACACAATCATAGTCATATGTTTTGCCAATAAAATCAGAAAAATAAACACACTGCTGAACAAGACTGCATTTATTTAACATAAAAACACATTTACACGTGACGTTTCAATCTTCTAGCCAAAATCCTCATCAGACGTACACTCCATCAGACGTACACTTCTAGCCAAGATACTCATCAGAGTGTACGTCTGATGAGGATCTTGGCTAGAAGATCGAAACGTCGCGTGTAAATGTGTTTTTATATTAAATAAGTGCAGTCTTGTTCAGCAGTATGTTTATTTTTCTAAATAATTCAGAAAACCCTTTTAAACATATAAAAGTTTTTTTTAAAAAAAAATACATACATAAAATCTTGCAGTTTTATGCCCTTTCGGGTAAAGAAGACAGATGTTCAATAAAAGTGAATGATTATGAAAGGTATTGGTGGAATCTGAATGAGGGGGAAATTCAAGGACACCATGTTGTCCATCTCATGTGATCTAGGATCGAACCAGCGACCCTCGTACCAGAAGCGACCGCCTCTATAGTGAGAAGAGAGAGCCATATTGTTCAATTATGGTTAATATCGTTATATCACAAGTCAAAATATTTAGGGATGATGAATCAGCACTTTGAACGACATTTAGAAATATAAGAATATATACTATTAATGTTGCAAAGTGGGATATCATTAGTATTGGTAATCACTAGCACTAGACTAATAATTATATAAAATACCAACACTGTGGCGTCTGGTTTTCAGAACTGGCGCCTTGATCAGAAGAAAGTTTTTCGATCTCTGCTCACAGTTTCCAAGTCCACCCATCGTAATTTGACACTGTAAAATAAAACTCACTTATGTAACTTGACTTTCAAAATTTTAATATCATTCATTACTATTCTAGTACCAACCGTATTCTTCGTATTTACATTTGTGGGGGCCGTGGTTGCTCAGTTGTAGAGCGTTCACTTCTGGTGCATGAGTCCTTGGTTCGATCGCAGCTCGTGCCAAGTGAGCTTTGTCCTGGATAAACACCGTATGAGAGAGTATCCTCGGGGTTCTCCCGTTTCTTCCCACTTTCTTCATTCCACCATTTCATTCATTTCTTATCATTACCGTGTCCTTTAGCCTAGGGGCAGAATCGTGGGACGTAAAACTTAAAGATTTTATTACTTTTTTTTTCACGTTCCAGTGTGGCTCAGGAATTCACTCATTCTCTGTAAAGTGAGTTCCTAGGTAAACCTGGGCGTAAGAGTAACCAGAGCATATTATAGAACCCAGGTCTCCCATGCCAAAGGCGGATATGCTTACCACTTATTGTTAGCCACGAGGAAACTCTCGAGAAAATCGAGGCAGACGAATTTCTTTATAAACATAGAAGTTTATGCTACACGAGAACCATGCCACTTTTTGTGGTGAAACCAATACTGAAATATACCATCATTAAATTCTTCATTATGACACTAGCAAGATGGTAATATATAGTATGATTCAGTGGCGTATTTAAGGGAGGCTTCCGGGCTTATGCCCCATCTCCGAAATTGTATTTACTATATTAAAGTAAATTAAATATCTTGCAGGATTTTCACATTTCCAGGAATAAAGTTAGCAAAGTCCCACCCCAAAAGAAATTCGTAAATACGCCAGTGGTATGAATAATAAGGTATATAGCCTAAAATTTCCATAAACTGTTAAATTTTAATTTATGTTTAACTAAAAATATTGTCCAAACATAAGACATATCAATAAATAGATCGAATCGACCTGAACAAAATAGTATGCGTAGTTTTCTAGAAAACAGAAAAAGCAAAATTTAGTAGCGCTGAAAAGTATGTTGTCCGTTGCTAATAATAGCTAACAATGTTTTGTATATCAGCTACTAGGGATGGTCAATTCCGGAATTTTTACTTTCCGGAATCCGGGAAGTAAAAGCGGAAAATTTCCGGATTTTTTTCGAACTCCAGATTTTTCTGAATTCAGGATGTTTGTTAAATCCGGAAAGTGAAATTTCCGATTTTCCGGAATCCGAATTCCGAAAAATTTTGGCCATCCCTGCAAAATACATATAGTAGATTAAATCTATTGTTATCTTGGCCTAACGGTAATACACATACTTCGCTGCGCATACTGCTTGTAAAAATATACATAAGTTCCCCTACTTTAATAACAATTTCAATAATGTTTATGCAAAAGTCATAGAATAGTCACAAAATTTTAAAAAAAAAAAAAAAAAAAAAACAGTTTTGCGAGGATCTTTATTATTGAAGAATTCTTAGTCAGGCCCGTACCCATCGGGGTCTAGGAGGCCGCCCCCTTAAATTTTTACTGCCTCCCTAAAATTTTCACGGTAGACTTGCAAATGAACTATAATATAGTGATGAACTATAATATAGTTGGATCGCCCCTCCCCCCTCTGCATTTATGGGCTGGCTACCGGCTTGTTCTTAGTTAAAACACATCGCGTGATAGGCCTAATGATAGTTCTAGGCACGATAATAGGGGCGCACCCAGATATTTTTGTTTGGGGGGTCCAAGTTTGGGTGAGGGGGGATGTCCTATATTACAAACCACTATGTCTATGTAGCATTAAAGGGTATTATTATCCACTTGAAAAAATAAGTAATTGTAAAAATACTCCCACCTGTATTTTCAGGGAAGAAATGATAGAAGAACTAGGTTGTTTTTAAAGTTATAAGAGAAAGAGTACAGATGAAGTACAAGAACAAATTTTTATGCTACATCAATTATTACCCTGTTAAACAAGTATAGTTTTATTGAGAAAGTTTACGAATGTTAAGAAGTTTTTTTGGGGGGGGCTTGGACCCCGTGGACCGTCTGGGTGCACTCCTGCATGACAATGACCCTACAGAACATCAAGAAACAAGAACTAGGTAGGTATTTTACTTACGTTTTGTAAGGTTTTATTATTATTATTATTATTATTATTATTATTATTATTATTATTATTATTTTGCAAATTTATTATTATTATTTATAAAGCAAAAAGTAGAGTAAAACAAAGAGTAAAATATACTTTGCACAAGGCTACAGTTACTCCCTGATGACGTCCTCATTAAACTTTCAATCATCAATTAATCAATCAATTTTTAACAAAATTGACTGTCTACGCCTCGGAAATGACACCGTTTCTAAAGCGCAATTTTTAAATTACAAAGCACTCGCAAATAGTACATTAGAATGGAGCTAGCAACAACGAATCTTGTATGTGACAGGACGAGACATCTGTTGAGCCCTATACGGAAATGTTTGTAGACAGCAGAAGCACAACTGTATGTGTTGTATTGCATCTATAGAGGTTGGCCTTGTTTTCACATGAGCACGGCCCAACCCACCAGCCAAGGACGTTCGCAAGCGCATCCCGTGATTTACTACATCGGCAGTGTTGCCACATTCGCCTTTTAAAAGCCTTTTTTTTTTTTCTTTTTTGGACGTTAAGAATCAATTAAGCTCTTACTGACTTATTATATCTATTGACAACTGACACTATGATTATATTACTATGAGATTATTGCTATTGATACGAACATAATATTGAAATATATGCAACTTTTTTTATATATATATATATACTGGAATTCTCAAATGTTTATTATATCCTATATGTACGCAAAGGCTTCATAACCTGGGGGTCGCGAGACGAACACATGGGGATCACGGAGGGAAATTTTAAAAAATGTTGTCAGATCAGGTATTTAAAGTATAAATTTAAAATTCATACACCACAAAACACGGTTTCTAATACCGGTGACACATTAAAAGTTGAATGTTTAAATAAAGAGCAGGAAATTTAAATGAAAATGTCTTCTAGAAATAACAATGCATGTTCTTATGCCAATAGGAGAAATTATCATTTTTAAAAAGTAAACAAAAAAAGTAAAGTAACAAAGTACCTCTGACATTGGGTAAGGTTCAACAAACGATCATGGGTAATCACAGTCTCTAATACGTCTAAATTTACATGTACTAATCGCACTTAAAAGTATCCTTGAGTCCACAAATATTACTTTCGTTATTTTTAATCTGATTCTGCCCAAACAATGTGATTCTGAACAGGTTCTAGCCTGTTCACCATGCATAACTAGTAGAACCACTAAGTTATTATAGTAGAGAAGGAATGGGGTGGCCAGTTCATTTCCCCTATGAATCAAAATTGTATATGGAAAAATTGGGTTGACTAACAGACGAGTTGAGGTCTCGTCTCCAAAAAAAGGTTCGTGTAAGTTAAGTCTCGTCTCGGAAAATGTATCTGGTCCTATTCGAAGAGCTCTGTTTTGTCTTGTGGACATCCGTTCTTACTGAAAAATAAAGAGCTGGAGTTAAGAAACAAATTGAAAATTAGGGATTGCACGTATCGAAGAACTGAGTAGTTATGACTTCATTACGTTTGTACACGACAATTAACATTCCTCCGATAATGATCGCACAACATGTTCATGACTTTCCAACGTCACTGCTACATTACAAGCTTGAGCGTTCTCAGGCAGTGTGGTTTTAAATCTTTTTCTTTTCGTGTATTCCTAACGACATTTCTCTATTCAAGAGTGTATCCCCAGATTTAAGTTAAGTTATCTTTAATTCAAATTATTAGTAGCTATATCAGCAACAAAGGAGCACGGTCACATGTATACCACGTAAAGGAGTTTGGTTTCATGCGGTGATATTTTCTCAATTAATATTGAAAC